>NC_140589.1:1194824399-1196086732 GCF_964204655.1 Triturus cristatus | reverse complement strand
CAGATGGTCAGAAATCGAAATTTTTATTGTTTAATTTTTTGACTGCAAATGACTATTCTATGTAAATTATCACTTTTGGAACAAAAACAAGTGTGTTTAGAGTCAGTTTAATGCCTGAAATTGGTCGAAAAAGAAGCTTCTGAGTAGGAGAAAATGTCCGTAAAAATGGCAATTTTGGTCACCTGAGGCTTCAAAATGTAGTTATTTAACATGAGGCACATTTCAAATGACATTTTGAATCAATTTTTCTACAGTCCAGAAAATCAATTTTCTGATGAAAAAGGATGACCCGTGACCTGTCGAAATTTCTCCAGATGGTCAGAAATGGAAATGTTTTAATGTTTAATTTTTGGACTGCAAATGACTATTCCATGTAAATTATCACTTTTGGAACTAAAATAAGTGTGTTTAGAGTCACTTTAATGCCTGAAATTGTTCAAAATAGAAGCTTCTGAATAGGAGAAAAAGTCTGCAATAATGGCACTTTTGGTCACATTGAGGTTTCAAAAAGTAGTTATTCAACATGAGGCACAATCCAAATGACATTTTAAATCAATTTTTTTACAGTCCAAAACATCAATTTTCTGATGAAAAAGGATGACCCGTGACCTGTCGAAATTTCTCCAGATGGTCAGAAATGGAAATGTTTTAATGTTTAATTTTTTGACTGCAAATGACTATTCCATGTAAATTATCACTTTTGGAACAAAAACAAGTGTTTTTAGAGTCACTTTAATGCCTGAAATTGGTCGAAATAGAAGCTTCTTAATAGGAGTCAAAGTCTGTAATAATGGCAATTTTGGTCACACAGAGGATTTAAAAAGTAGTTATTCAACATGAGGCACATTTCAAATGACATTTTTAATCAATTTTTCTACAGTCCAAAAAATCTATTTTCTGATGAAAAACGATGACCCGTGACCCGTCGAAATTTCTCCAGATGGTCAGAAATGGACATTTTTCAATGTTTAATTTTTGGACTTCAAATGACTATTCCATGTTAATTATCACTTTTGGAACAAAAATAAGTGTGTTTATAGTCACTTTAATGCCTGAAATTGGTCGAAATAGAAGCTTCTGAATAGGAGAAAAAGTCTGTAATAATGGCAATTTTGGTCACATTGAGGCTTTAAAAAGTAGTTATTCAACATGAGGCACATTCCAAATGACATTTTGAATCAATTTTTCTACAGTCCAAAAAATCAATTTTCTGATGAAAAACGATGACCTGTGACCTGTCGAAATTTCTCCAGATGGCCAGAAATGGAAATTTTTTAATGTTTAATTTTTTGACTGCAAATGACTATTTCATATAAATTATCACTTTTGGAACAAAAATAAGTGTGTTTAGAGTCACGTTAATGCTTGAAATTGTTCGAAATAGAAGCTTCTGAATAGGAGAAAAAGTCTGCAATAATGGCAATTTTGGTCACATTGAGGTTTCAAAAAGTAGTTATTCAACATGAGGCACATTCCAAATGACATTTTGAATCAATTTTTCTACAGTCCAGAAAATCAATTTTCTGATGAAAAAGGATGACCCGTGACCTGTCGAAATTTCTCCAGATGGTCAAAAATGGAAATGTTTTAATGTTTAATTTTTTGACTGCAAATGACTATTCGATGTAAATTATCACTTTTGGAACAAAAACAAGTGTTTTTAGAGTCACGTTAATGCCTGAAATTGGTCGAAATAGAAGCTTCTGAATAGGAGAAAAAGTCTGCAATAATGGCAATTTTGGTCACATTGAGGTTTCAAAAAGTAGTTATTCAACATGTGGCACAATCCAAATGACATTTTGAATCAATTTTTCTACAGTCCAGAAAATCAATTTTTTGATGAAAAAGGATGACCCGTGACCTGTCGAAATTTCTCCAGATGGTCAGAAATGGAAATGTTTTAATGTTTAATTTTTTGACTGCAAATGACTATTCCATGTACATGATCACTTTTGGAACAAAAACAAGTGTTTTTAGAGTCACTTTAATGCCTGAAATTGGTCGAAATAGAAGCTTCTTAATAGGAGTCAAAGTCTGTAATAATGGCAATTTTGGTCACACAGAGGATTTAAAAAGTAGTTATTCAACATGAGGCACATTTCAAATGACATTTTTAATCAATTTTTCTACAGTCCAAAAAATCTATTTTCTGATGAAAAACGATGACCCGTGACCCGTCGAAATTTCTCCAGATGGTCAGAAATGGACATTTTTCAATGTTTAATTTTTGGACTTCAAATGACTATTCCATGTAAATTATCACTTTTGGAACAAAAATAAGTGTGTTTATAGTCACTTTAATGCCTGAAATTGGTCGAAATAGAAGCTTCTGAATAGGAGAAAAAGTCTGTAATAATGGCAATTTTGGTCACATTGAGGCTTTAAAAAGTAGTTATTCAACATGAGGCACATTCCAAATGACATTTTGAATCAATTTTTCTACAGTCCAAAAAATCAATTTTCTGATGAAAAACGATGACCCGTGACCTGTCGAAATTTCTCCAGATGGTCAGAAATGGAAATGTTTTAATGTTTAATTTTTTGACTGCAAATGACTATTCGATGTAAATTATCACTTTTGGAACAAAAACAAGTGTTTTTAGAGTCACGTTAATGCCTGAAATTGGTTGAAATAGAAGCTTCTGAATAGGAGAAAAAGTCTGTAATAATGGCAATTTTGGTCACATTGAGGCTTTAAAAAGTAGTTATTCAACATGAGGCACATTCAAAATGACATTTTGAATCAATTTTTCTACAGTCCAAAAAATCAATTTTCTGATGAAAAACGATGACCCGTGACCTGTCGAAATTTCTCCAGATGGTCAGAAATCGAAATCTTTATTGTTTAATTTTTTGACTGCAAATGACTATTCCATGTAAATTATCACTTTTGGAACTAAAATAAGTGTGTTTAGAGTCACTTTAATGCCTGAAATTGTTCGAAATAGAAGCTTCTGAATAGGAGAAAAAGTCTGCAATAATGGCACTTTTGGTCACATTGAGGTTTCAAAAAGTAGTTATTCAACATGAGGCACAATCCAAATGACATTTTAAATCAAGTTTTTTTACAGTCCAAAAAATCAATTTTCTGATGAAAAACGATGACCCGTGACCTGTCGAAATTTCTCCAGATGGTCAGAAATGGAAATTTTTTAATGTTTAATTTTTTGACTGCAATTGAATATTCCATGTAAATTATCACTTTTGGAACAAAAACAAGTGTGTTTAGGCTCACTTTAATGCCTGAAATTAGTCGAAATAGAAGCTTCTGAATAGGAGAAAAAGTCTGCAATAATGGCAATTTTGGTCACATTGAGGTTTCAAAAAGTAGTTATTCAACATGAGGCACAATCCAAATGACATTTTGATCAATTTTTCTACAGTCCAAAAAATCAATTTTCTGATGAAAAACGATGACCCGTGACCTGTCGAAATTTCTCCAGATGGTCAGAAATCGAAATTTTTATTGTTTAATTTTTTGACTGCAAATGACTATTCTATGTAAATTATCACTTTTGGAACAAAAACAAGTGTGTTTAGAGTCAGTTTAATGCCTGAAATTTGTCGAAAAAGAAGCTTCTGAGTAGGAGAAAATGTCCGTAAAAATGGCAATTTTGGTCACCTTGAGGCTTCAAAAAGTAGTTATTCAACATGAGGCACATTCCAAATGACATTTTGAATCAATTTTTCTAGAGTCCAGAAAATCAATTTTCTGATGAAAAAGGATGACCCGTGACCTGTCGAAATTTCTCCAGATGGTCAGAAATGGAAATGTTTTAATGTTTAATTTTTTGACTGCAAATGACTATTCCATGTAAATTATCACTTTTGGAACTAAAATAAGTGTGTTTAGAGTCACTTTAATGCCTGAAATTGTTCGAAATAGAAGCTTCTGAATAGGAGAAAAAGTGCAATAATGGCACTTTTGGTCACATTGAGGTTTCAAAACGTAGTTATTCAACATGAGGCACAATCCAAATGACATTTTAAATCAATTTTTTTACAGTCCAAAAAATCAATTTTCTGATGAAAAACGATGACCCGTGACCTGTCGAAATTTCTCCAGATGGTCAGAAATCGAAATTTTTATTGTTTAATTTTTTGACTGCAAATGACTATTCTATGTAAATTATCACTTTTGGAACAAAAACAAGTGTGTTTAGAGTCAGTTTAATGCCTGAAATTGGTCGAAAAAGAAGCTTCTGAGTAGGAGAAAATGTCCGTAAAAATGGCAATTTTGGTCACCTGAGGCTTCAAAATGTAGTTATTTAACATGAGGCACATTTCAAATGACATTTTGAATCAATTTTTCTACAGTCCAGAAAATCAATTTTCTGATGAAAAAGGATGACCCGTGACCTGTCGAAATTTCTCCAGATGGTCAGAAATGGAAATGTTTTAATGTTTAATTTTTGGACTGCAAATGACTATTCCATGTAAATTATCACTTTTGGAACTAAAATAAGTGTGTTTAGAGTCACTTTAATGCCTGAAATTGTTCAAAATAGAAGCTTCTGAATAGGAGAAAAAGTCTGCAATAATGGCACTTTTGGTCACATTGAGGTTTCAAAAAGTAGTTAATAAACATGAGGCACAATCCAAATGACATTTTAAATCAATTTTTTTACAGTCCAAAAAATCAATTTTCTGATGAAAAACGATGACCCGTGACCTGTCGAAATTTCTCCAGATGGTCAGAAATCGAAATTTTTATTGTTTAATTTTTTGACTGCAAATGACTATTCCATGTAAATTATCACTTTTGGAACAAAAATAAGTGTGTTTAGACTCACTTTAATGACTGAAATTGGTCGAAATAGAAGCTTCTGAATAGGAGAAAAAGTCTGTAATAATGGCAATTTTGGTCACATTGAGGCTTTAAAAAGTAGTTATTCAACATGAGGCACATTCCAAATGACATTTTGAATCAATTTTTCTACAGTCCAAAAAATCAATTTTGTGATGAAAAACGATGACCCGTGACCTGTCGAAATTTCTCCAGATGGTCAGAAATGGAAATTTTTTAATGTTTAATTTTTTGACTGCAATTGACTATTCCATGTAAATTATCACTTTTGGAACAAAAACAAGTGTGTTTAGACTCACTTTAATGCCTGAAATTAGTCGAAATAGAAGCTTCTGAATAGGAGAAAAAGTCTGCAATAATGGCAATTTTGGTCACATTGAGGTTTTTCAAAAAGTAGTTATTCAACATGAGGCACAATCCAAATGACATTTTAAATCAAGTTTTTTTACAGTCCAAAAAATCAATTTTCTGATGAAAAACGATGACCCGTGACCTGTCGAAATTTCTCCAGATGGTCAGAAATGGAAATTTTTTAATGTTTAATTTTTTGACTGCAATTGAATATTCCATGTAAATTATCACTTTTGGAACAAAAACAAGTGTGTTTAGGCTCACTTTAATGCCTGAAATTAGTCGAAATAGAAGCTTCTGAATAGGAGAAAAAGTCTGCAATAATGGCAATTTTGGTCACATTGAGGTTTCAAAAAGTAGTTATTCAACATGAGGCACAATCCAAATGACATTTTGATCAATTTTTCTACAGTCCAAAAAATCAATTTTCTGATGAAAAACGATGACCCGTGACCTGTCGAAATTTCTCCAGATGGTCAGAAATCGAAATTTTTATTGTTTAATTTTTTGACTGCAAATGACTATTCTATGTAAATTATCACTTTTGGAACAAAAACAAGTGTGTTTAGAGTCAGTTTAATGCCTGAAATTTGTCGAAAAAGAAGCTTCTGAGTAGGAGAAAATGTCCGTAAAAATGGCAATTTTGGTCACCTTGAGGCTTCAAAAAGTAGTTATTCAACATGAGGCACATTCCAAATGACATTTTGAATCAATTTTTCTAGAGTCCAGAAAATCAATTTTCTGATGAAAAAGGATGACCCGTGACCTGTCGAAATTTCTCCAGATGGTCAGAAATGGAAATGTTTTAATGTTTAATTTTTTGACTGCAAATGACTATTCCATGTAAATTATCACTTTTGGAACTAAAATAAGTGTGTTTAGAGTCACTTTAATGCCTGAAATTGTTCGAAATAGAAGCTTCTGAATAGGAGAAAAAGTGCAATAATGGCACTTTTGGTCACATTGAGGTTTCAAAACGTAGTTATTCAACATGAGGCACAATCCAAATGACATTTTAAATCAATTTTTTTACAGTCCAAAAAATCAATTTTCTGATGAAAAACGATGACCCGTGACCTGTCGAAATTTCTCCAGATGGTCAGAAATCGAAATTTTTATTGTTTAATTTTTTGACTGCAAATGACTATTCTATGTAAATTATCACTTTTGGAACAAAAACAAGTGTGTTTAGAGTCAGTTTAATGCCTGAAATTGGTCGAAAAAGAAGCTTCTGAGTAGGAGAAAATGTCCGTAAAAATGGCAATTTTGGTCACCTGAGGCTTCAAAATGTAGTTATTTAACATGAGGCACATTTCAAATGACATTTTGAATCAATTTTTCTACAGTCCAGAAAATCAATTTTCTGATGAAAAAGGATGACCCGTGACCTGTCGAAATTTCTCCAGATGGTCAGAAATGGAAATTTTTTAATGTTTAATTTTTTGACTGCAATTGACTATTCCATGTAAATTATCACTTTTGGAACAAAAACAAGTGTGTTTAGACTCACTTTAATGCCTGAAATTAGTCGAAATAGAAGCTTCTGAATAGGAGAAAAAGTCTGCAATAATGGCAATTTTGGTCACATTGAGGTTTCAAAAAGTAGTTATTCAACATGAGGCACAATCCAAATGACATTTTAAATCAAGTTTTTTTACAGTCCAAAAAATCAATTTTCTGATGAAAAACGATGACCCGTGACCTGTCGAAATTTCTCCAGATGGTCAGAAATGGAAATTTTTTAATGTTTAATTTTTTGACTGCAATTGAATATTCCATGTAAATTATCACTTTTGGAACAAAAACAAGTGTGTTTAGGCTCACTTTAATGCCTGAAATTAGTCGAAATAGAAGCTTCTGAATAGGAGAAAAAGTCTGCAATAATGGCAATTTTGGTCACATTGAGGTTTCAAAAAGTAGTTATTCAACATGAGGCACAATCCAAATGACATTTTGATCAATTTTTCTACAGTCCAAAAAATCAATTTTCTGATGAAAAACGATGACCCGTGACCTGTCGAAATTTCTCCAGATGGTCAGAAATCGAAATTTTTATTGTTTAATTTTTTGACTGCAAATGACTATTCTATGTAAATTATCACTTTTGGAACAAAAACAAGTGTGTTTAGAGTCAGTTTAATGCCTGAAATTGGTCGAAAAAGAAGCTTCTGAGTAGGAGAAAATGTCCGTAAAAATGGCAATTTTGGTCACCTTGAGGCTTCAAAAAGTAGTTATTCAACATGAGGCACATTCCAAATGACATTTTGAATCAATTTTTCTAGAGTCCAGAAAATCAATTTTCTGATGAAAAAGGATGACCCGTGACCTGTCGAAATTTCTCCAGATGGTCAGAAATGGAAATGTTTTAATGTTTAATTTTTTGACTGCAAATGACTATTCCATGTAAATTATCACTTTTGGAACTAAAATAAGTGTGTTTAGAGTCACTTTAATGCCTGAAATTGTTCGAAATAGAAGCTTCTGAATAGGAGAAAAAGTGCAATAATGGCACTTTTGGTCACATTGAGGTTTCAAAACGTAGTTATTCAACATGAGGCACAATCCAAATGACATTTTAAATCAATTTTTTTACAGTCCAAAAAATCAATTTTCTGATGAAAAACGATGACCCGTGACCTGTCGAAATTTCTCCAGATGGTCAGAAATCGAAATTTTTATTGTTTAATTTTTTGACTGCAAATGACTATTCTATGTAAATTATCACTTTTGGAACAAAAACAAGTGTGTTTAGAGTCAGTTTAATGCCTGAAATTGGTCGAAAAAGAAGCTTCTGAGTAGGAGAAAATGTCCGTAAAAATGGCAATTTTGGTCACCTGAGGCTTCAAAATGTAGTTATTTAACATGAGGCACATTTCAAATGACATTTTGAATCAATTTTTCTACAGTCCAGAAAATCAATTTTCTGATGAAAAAGGATGACCCGTGACCTGTCGAAATTTCTCCAGATGGTCAGAAATGGAAATGTTTTAATGTTTAATTTTTGGACTGCAAATGACTATTCCATGTAAATTATCACTTTTGGAACTAAAATAAGTGTGTTTAGAGTCACTTTAATGCCTGAAATTGTTCAAAATAGAAGCTTCTGAATAGGAGAAAAAGTCTGCAATAATGGCACTTTTGGTCACATTGAGGTTTCAAAAAGTAGTTATTCAACATGAGGCACAATCCAAATGACATTTTAAATCAATTTTTTTACAGTCCAAAAAATCAATTTTCTGATGAAAAACGATGACCCGTGACCTGTCGAAATTTCTCCAGATGGTCAGAAATCGAAATTTTTATTGTTTAATTTTTTGACTGCAAATGACTATTCCATGTAAATTATCACTTTTGGAACAAAAATAAGTGTGTTTAGACTCACTTTAATGACTGAAATTGGTCGAAATAGAAGCTTCTGAATAGGAGAAAAAGTCTGTAATAATGGCAATTTTGGTCACATTGAGGCTTTAAAAAGTAGTTATTCAACATGAGGCACATTCCAAATGACATTTTGAATCAATTTTTCTACAGTCCAAAAAATCAATTTTCTGATGAAAAACGATGACCCGTGACCTGTCGAAATTTCTCCAGATGGTCAGAAATGGAAATTTTTTAATGTTTAATTTTTTGACTGCAATTGACTATTCCATGTAAATTATCACTTTTGGAACAAAAACAAGTGTTTTTAGAGTCACTTTAATGCCTGAAATTGGTCGAAATAGAAGCTTCTTAATAGGAGTAAAAGTCTGTAATAATGACAATTTTGGTCACATTGAGGCTTTAAAAAGTAGTTATTCAACATTAGGCACATTCCAAATGACATTTTGAATCAATTTTTCTACAGTCCAAAAAATCAATTTTCTGATGAAAAACGATGACCCGTGACCTGTCGAAATTTCTCCAGATGGTCAGAAATCGAAATTTTTATTGTTTAATTTTTTGACTGCAAATGACTATTCCATGTAAATTATCACTTTTGGAACAAAAACAAGTGTATTTAGAGTCAGTTTAATGCCTGAAATTGGTCGAAAAAGAAGCTTCTGAGTAGGAGAAAATGTCCGTAAAAATGGCAATTTTGGTCACATTGAGGCTTCAAAAAGTAGTTATTCAACATGAGGCACATTCCAAATGACATTTTGAATCAATTTTTCTACAGTCCAGAAAATCAATTTTCTGATGAAAAAGGATGACCCGTGACCTGTCGAAATTTCTCCAGATGGTCAGAAATGGAAATGTTTTAATGTTTAATTTTTTGACTGCAAATGACTATTCCATGTAAATTATCACTTTTGGAACAAAAACAAGTGTTTTTAGAGTCACTTTAATGCCTGAAATTGGTCGAAATAGAAGCTTCTGAATAGGAGAAAAAGTCTGCAATAATGGCAATTTTGGTCACATTGAGGCTTTAAAAAGTAGTTATTCAACATGAGGCACATTCCAAATGACATTTTGAATCAATTTTTCTACAGTCCAAAAAATCAATTTTCTGATGAAAAACGATGACCTGTGACCTGTCGAAATTTCTCCAGATGGCCAGAAATGGAAATTTTTTAATGTTTAATTTTTTGACTGCAAATGACTATTTCATATAAATTATCACTTTTGGAACAAAAATGAGTGTGTTTAGAGTCACTTTAATGTCTGAAATTGGTCGAAATAGAAGCTTCTGAATAGGAGAAAAAGTCTGTAATAATGGCAATTTTGGTCACATTGAGGCTTTAAAAAGTAGTTATTCAACATGAGGCACATTCAAAATGACATTTTGAATCAATTTTTCTACAGTCCAAAAAATCAATTTTCTGATGAAAAACGATGACCCGTGACCTGTCGAAATTTCTCCAGATGGTCAGAAATTGAAATTTTTATTGTTTAATTTTTTGACTGCAAATGACTATTCCATGTAAATTATCACTTTTGGAACAAACACAAGTGTATTTAGAGTCAGTTTAATGCCTGAAATTGGTCGAAAAAGAAGCTTCTGAGTAGGAGAAAATGTCCGTAAAAATGGCAATTTTGGTCACATTGAGGCTTCAAAAAGTAGTTATTCAACATGAGGCACATTCCAAATGACATTTTGAATCAATTTTTCTACAGTCCAGAAAATCAATTTTCTGATGAAAAAGGATGACCCGTGACCTGTCGAAATTTCTCCAGATGTTCAGAAATGGAAATGTTTTAATGTTTAATTTTTTGACTGCAAATGACTATTCCATGTAAATTATCTCTTTTGGAACAAAAACAAGTGTTTTTAGAGTCACGTTAATGCCTGAAATTGGTCGAAATAGAAGCTTCTGAATAGGAGAAAAAGTCTGTAATAATGGCAATTTTGGTCACATTGAGGCTTTAAAAAGTAGTTATTCAACATGAGGCACATTCAAAATGACATTTTGAATCAATTTTTCTACAGTCCAAAAAATCAATTTTCTGATGAAAAACGATGACCCGTGACCTGTCGAAATTTCTCCAGATGGTCAGAAATCGAAATTTTTATTGTTTAATTTTTTGACTGCAAATGACTATTCCATGTAAATTATCACTTTTGGAACAAAAACAAGTGTGTTTAGAGTCAGTTTAATGCCTGAAATTGGTCGAAAAAGAAGCTTCTGTGTAGGAGAAAATGTCCGTAAAAATGGCAATTTTGGTCACCTTGAGGCTTCAAAAAGTAGTTATTCAACATGAGGCACATTCCAAATGACATTTTGAATCAATTTTTCTACAGTCCAGAAAATCAATTTTCTGATGAAAAAGGATGACCCGTGACCTGTCGAAATTTCTCCAGATGGTCAGAAATGGAAATGTTTTAATGTTTAATTTTTTGACTGCAAATGACTATTCCATGTAAATTATCACTTTTGGAACTAAAATAAGTGTGTTTAGAGTCACTTTAATGCCTGAAATTGTTCGAAATAGAAGCTTCTGAATAGGAGAAAAAGTCTGCAATAATGGCACTTTTGGTCACATTGAGGTTTCAAAAAGTAGTTATTCAACATGAGGCACAATCCAAATGACATTTTAAATCAATTTTTTTACAGTCCAAAAAATCAATTTTCTGATGAAAAACGATGACCCGTGACCTGTCGAAATTTCTCCAGATGTTCAGAAATCGAAATTTTTATTGTTTAATTTTTTGACTGCAAATGACTATTCCATGTAAATTATCACTTTTGGAACAAAAAAAGGTGTGTTTAGACTCACTTTAATGACTGAAATTGGTCGAAATAGAAGCTTCTGAATAGGAGAAAAAGTCTGTAATAATGGCAATTTTGGTCACATTGAGGCTTTAAAAAGTAGTTATTTAACATGAGGCACATTCCAAATGACATTTTGAATCAATTTTTCTACAGTCCAAAAAATCAATTTTCTGATGAAAAACGATGACCCGTGACCTGTCGAAATTTCTCCAGATGGTCAGAAATGGAAATTTTTTAATGTTTACATTTTTTGACTGCAAATGACTATTCCATATAAATTATCACTTTTGGAACTAAAATAAGTGTGTTTAGAGTCACTTTAATGCCTGAAATTGTTCAAAATAGAAGCTTCTGAATAGGAGAAAAAGTCTGCAATAATGGCACTTTTGGTCACATTGAGGTTTCAAAAAGTAGTTATTCAACATGAGGCACAATCCAAATGACATTTTAAATCAATTTTTTTACAGTCCAAAAAATCAATTTATTGATGAAAAACGATGACCCGTGACCTGTCGAAATTTCTACAGATGGTCAGAAATCGAAATTTTTATTGTTTAATTTTTTGACTGCAAATGACTATTCCATGTAAATTATCACTTTTGGAACAAAAATAAGTGTGTTTAGACTCACTTTAATGACTGAAATTGGTCGAAATAGAAGCTTCTGAATAGGAGAAAAAGTCTGTAATAATGGCAATTTTGGTCACATTGAGGCTTTAAAAAGTAGTTATTCAACATGAGGCACATTCCAAATGACATTTTGAATCAATTTTTCTACAGTCCAAAAAATCTATTTTCTGATGAAAAACGATGACCCGTGACCTGTCGAAATTTCTCCAGATGGTCAGAAATGGAAATTTTTTAATGTTTAATTTTTTGACTGCAATTGACTATTCCATGTAAATTATCACTTTTGGAACAAAAACAAGTGTGTTTAGACTCACTTTAATGCCTGAAATTAGTCGAAATAGAAGCTTCTGAATAGGAGAAAAAGTCTGCAATATTGGCAATTTTGGTCACATTGAGGCTTCAAAAAGTAGTTATTCAACATGAGGCACAATCCAAATGACATTTTGAATCAATTTTTCTACAGTCCAGAAAATCAATTTTCTGATGAAAAAGGATGACCCGTGACCTGTCAAAATTTCTCCAGATGGTCAGAAATGGAAATGTTTTAATGTTTAATTTTTTGACTGCAAATGACTATTCCATGTAAATTATCACTTTTGGAACAAAAACAAGTGTTTTTAGAGTCACTTTAATGCCTGAAATTGGTCGAAATAGAAGCTTCTTAATAGGAGTAAAAGTCTGTAATAATGGCAATTTTGGTCACACAGAGGATTTAAAAAGTAGTTATTCAACATGAGGCACATTTCAAATGACATTTTTAATCAATTTTTCTACAGTCCAAAAAATCTATTTTCTGATGAAAAACGATGACCCGTGACCCGTCGAAATTTCTCCAGATGGTCAGAAATGGACATTTTTCAATGTTTAATTTTTGGACTTCAAATGACTATTCCATGTAAATTATCACTTTTGGAACAAAAATAAGTGTGTTTATAGTCACTTTAATGCCTGAAATTGGTCGAAATAAGAAGCTTCTGAATAGGAGAAAAAGTCTGTAATAATGGCAATTTTGGTCACATTGAGGCTTTAAAAAGTAGTTATTCAACATGAGGCACATTCCAAATGACATTTTGAATCAATTTTTCTACAGTCCAAAAAATCAATTTTCTGATGAAAAACGATGACCTGTGACCTGTCGAAATTTCTCCAGATGGCCAGAAATGGAAATTTTTTAATGTTTAATTTTTTGACTGCAAATGACTATTTCATATAAATTATCACTTTTGGAACAAAAATAAGTGTGTTTAGAGTCACTTTAATGTCTGAAATTGGTCGAAATAGACGCTTCTGAATAGGAGAAAAAGTCTGTAATAATGGCAATTTTGGTAATGTTGAGGCTTTAAAAAGTAGTTATTCAACATGAGGCACATTCCAAATGACATTTTGAATCAATTTTTCTACAGTCCAAAAAATCAATTTTCTGATGAAAAACGATGACCCGTGACCTGTCGAAATTTCTCCAGATGGTCAGAAATCGAAATTTTTATTGTTTAATTTTTTGACTGCAAATGACTATTCCATGTAAATTATCACTTTTGGAACAAAAACAAGTGTATTTAGTGTCAGTTTAATGCCTGAAATTGGTCGAAAAAGAAGCTTCTGAGTAGGAGAAAATGTCCGTAAAAATGGCAATTTTGGTCACATTGAGGCTTCAAAAAGTAGTTATTCAACATGAGGCACATTCCAAATGACATTTTGAATCAATTTTTCTACAGTCCAGAAAATCAATTTTCTGATGAAAAAGGATGACCCGTGACCTGTCGAAATTTCTCCAGATGGTCAGAAATGGAAATGTTTTGATGTTTAATTTTTTGACTGCAAATGACTATTCCATGTAAATTATCACTTTTGGAACAAAAACAAGTGTTTTTAGAGTCACTTTAATGCCTGAAATTGGTCAAAATAGAAGCTTCTGAATAGGAGAAAAAGTCTGTAATAATGGCAATTTTGGTCACATTGAGGCTTTAAAAAGTAGTTATTCAACATGAGGCACATTCCAAATGACATTTTGAATCAATTTTTCTACAGTCCTAAAAATCAATTTTCTGATGAAAAACAATGACCTATGACCTGTCGAAATTTCTCCAGATGGCCAGAAATGGAAATTTTTTAATGTTTAAATTTTTTGACTGCAAATGACTATTCCATGTAAATTATCACTTTTGGAACTAAAATAAGTGTGTTTAGAGTCACGTTAATGCCTGAAATTGTTTGAAATAGAAGCTTCTGAATAGGAGAAAAAGTCTGCAATAATGGCAATTTTGGTCACATTGAGGTTTCAAAAAGTAGTTATTCAACATGAGGCACATTCCAAATGACATTTTAAATCAATTTTTTTACAGTCCAAAAAATCAATTTTCTGATGAAAAACGATGACCCGGGACCTGTCGAAATTTCTCCAGATGGTCAGAAATGGAAATTTTTTAATGTTTCATTTTTTGACTGCAATTGACTATTCCATGTAAATTATCACTTTTGGAACAAAAACAAGTGTGTTAAGACTCACTTTAATGCCTGAAATTAGTGGAAATAGAAGCTTCTGAATCGGAGAAAAAGTCTGCAATAATGGCAATTTTGGTCACATTGAGGTTTCAAAAAGTAGTTATTCAACATGAGGCACAATCCAAATGACATTTTGAATCAATTTTTCTACAGTCCAAAAAATCAATTTTCTGATGAAAAACGATGACCCGTGACCTGTCGAAATTTCTCCAGATTGTCAGAAATCGAAATTTGTATTGTTTAATTTTTTGACTGCAAATGACTATTCCATGTATATTATCACTTTTGGAACAAAAACAAGTGTGTTTAGAGTCAGTTTAATGCCTGAAATTGGTCGAAAAAGAAGCTTCTGAGTAGGAGAAAATGTCCGTAAAAATGGCAATTTTGGTCACATTGAGGCTTCAAAAAGTAGTTATTCAACATGAGGCACATTCCAAATGACATTTTGAATCAATTTTTCTACAGTCCAGAAAATCTATTTTCTGATGAAAAAGGATGACCCATGACCTGTCGAAATTTCTCCAGATGGTCAGAAATGGAAATGTTTTAATGTTTAATTTTTTGACTGCAAATGACTATTCCATGTAAATTATCACTTTTGGAACAAAAACAAGTGTTTTTAGAGTCACGTTAATGCCTGAAATTGGTCGAAATAGAAGCTTCTGAATAGGAGAAAAAGTCTGTAATAATGGCAATTTTGGTCACATTGAGGCTTTAAAAAGTAGTTATTCAACACGAGGCACATTCCAAATGACATTTTGAATCAATTTTTCTACAGTCCAAAAAATCAATTTTCTGATGAAAAACGATGACCCGTGACCTGTCGAAATTTCTCCAGATGTTCAGAAATCGAAATTTTTATTGTTTAATTTTTTGACTGCAAATGACTATTCCATGTAAATTATCACTTTTGGAACAAAAAAAGGTGTGTTTAGACTCACTTTAATGACTGAAATTGGTCGAAATAGAAGCTTCTGAATAGGAGAAGAAGTCTATAATAATGGCAATTTTGGTCACATTGAGGCTTTAAAAAGTAGTTATTCAACATGAGGCACACTCCAAATGACATTTTGAATCAATTTTTCTACAGTCCAAAAAATCAATTTTCTGATGAAAAACGATGACCCGTGACCTGTCGAAATTTCTCCAGATGGTCAGAAATGGAAATTTTTTAATGTTTAATTTTTTGACTGCAATTGACTATTCCATGTAAATTATCACTTTTGGAACAAAAACAAGTGTGTTTAGACTCACTTCAATGCCTGAAATTAGTCGAAATAGAAGCTTCTGAATAGGAGAAAAAGTCTGCAATAATGGCAATTTTGGTCACATTGAGGTTTCAAAAAGTAGTTATTCAACATGAGGCACAATCCAAATGACATTTTGAATCAATTTTTCTACAGTCCAGAAAATCAATTTTCTGATGAAAAAGGATGACCCGTGACCTGTCGAAATTTCTCCAGATGGTCAGAAATGGAAATGTTTTAATGTTTAATTTTTTGACTGCAAATGACTATTCCATGTAAATTATCACTTTTGGAACAAAAACAAGTGTTTTTAGAGTCACTTTAATGCCTGAAATTGGTCGAAATAGAAGCTTCTTAATAGGAGTAAAAGTCTGTAATAATGGCAATTTTGGTCACACAGAGGATTTAAAAAGTAGTTATTCTACATGAGGCACATTTCAAATGACATTTTTAATCAATTTTTCTACAGTCCAAAAAATCTATTTTCTGATGAAAAACGATGACCCGTGACCCGTCGAAATTTCTCCAGATGGTCAGAAATGGACATTTTTCAATGTTTAATTTTTGGACTTCAAATGACTATTCCATGTAAATTATCACTTTTGGAACAAAAATAAGTGTGTTTATAGTCACTTTAATGCCTGAAATTGGTCGAAATAGAAGCTTCTGAATAGGAGAAAAAGTCTGTAATAATGGCAATTTTGGTCACATTGAGGCTTTAAAAAGTAGTTATTCAACATGAGGCACATTCCAAATGACATTTTGAATCAATTTTTCTACAGTCCAAAAAATCAATTTTCTGAAGAAAAACGATGACCTGTGACCTGTCGAAATTTCTCCAGATGGCCAGAAATGGAAATTTTTTAATGTTTAATTTTTTGACTGCAAATGACTATTTCATATAAATTATCACTTTTGGAACAAAAATAAGTGTGTTTAGAGTCACTTTAATGTCTGAAATTGGTCGAAATAGACGCTTCTTTATAGGAGAAAAAGTCTGTAATAATGGCAATTTTGGTAACATTGAGGCTTTAAAAAGTAGTTATTCAACATGAGGCACATTCCAAATGACATTTTGAATCAATTTTTCTACAGTCCAAAAAATCAATTTTCTGATGAAAAACGACGACCCGTGACGTGTCGAAATTTCTCCAGATGGTCAGAAATCGAAATTTTTATTGTTTAATTTTTTGACTGCAAATGACTATTCCATGTAAATTATCACTTTTGGAACAAAAACAAGTGTATTTAGAGTCAGTTTAATGCCTGAAATTGGTCGAAAAAGAAGCTTCTGAGTAGGAGAAAATGTCCGTAAAAATGGCAATTTTGGTCACATTGAGGCTTCAAAAAGTAGTTATTCAACATGAGGCACATTCCAAATGACATTTTGAATCAATTTTTCTACAGTCCAGAAAATCAATTTTCTGATGAAAAAGGATGACCCGTGACCTGTCGAAATTTCTCCAGATGGTCAGAAATGGAAATGTTTTAATGTTTAATTTTTTGACTGCAAATGACTATTCCATGTAAATTATCACTTTTGGAACTAAAATAAGTGTGTTTAGAGTCACGTTAATGCCTGAAATTGTTCGAAATAGAAGCTTCTGAATAGGAGAAAAAGTCTGCAATAATGGCAATTTTGGTCACATTGAGGTTTCAAAAAGTAGTTATTCAACATGAGGCACATTCCAAATGACATTTTAAATCAATTTTTTTACAGTCCAAAAAATCAATTTTCTGATGAAAAACGATGACCCGTGACCTGTCGAAATTTCACCAGATGGTCAGAAATGGAAATTTTTTAATGTTTAATTTTTTGACTGCAAATGACTATTTCATATAAATTATCACTTTTGGAACAAAAATAAGTGTGTTTAGACTCACTTTAATTACTGAAATTGGTCAAAATAGAAGCTTCTGAATAGGAGAAAAAGTCTGTAATAATGGCAATTTTGGTCACATTGAGGCTTTAAAAAGTAGTTATTCAACATGAGGCACATTCCAAATGACATTTTGAATCAATTTTTCTACAGTCCAAAAAATCAATTTTCTGATGAAAAACGATGACCCGTGACCTGTCGAAATTTCTCCAGATGGTCAGAAATGGAAATTTTTTAATGTTTAATTTTTTGACTGCAATTGACTATTCCATGTAAATTATCACTTTTGGAAGAAAAACAAGTGTGTTTAGACTCACTTTAATGCCTGAAATTAGTGGAAATAGAAGCTTCTGAATCGGAGAAAAAGTCTGCAATAATGGCAATTTTGGTCACATTGAGGTTTCAAAAAGTAGTTATTCAACATAAGGCACAATCTAAATGACATTTTGAATCAATTTTTCTACAGTCCAAAAAATAAATTTTCTGATGAAAAACGATGACCCGTGACCTGTCGAAATTTCTCCAGATGGTCAGAAATCGAAATTTGTATTGTTTAATTTTTTGACTGCAAATGACTATTCCATGTAAATTATCACTTTTGGAACAAAAACAAGTGTGTTTAGAGTCAGTTTAATGCCTGAAATTGGTCGAAAAAGAAGCTTCTGAGTAGGAGAAAATGTCCGTAAAAATGGCAATTTTGGTCACATTGAGGCTTCAAAAAGTAGTTATTCAACATGAGGCACATTCCAAATGACATTTTGAATCAATTTTTCTACAGTCCAGAACATCTATTTTCTGATGAAAAAGGATGACCCGTGACCTGTCGAAATTTCTCCAGATGGTCAGAAATGGAAATGTTTTAATGTTTAATTTTTTGACTGCAATTGACTATTCCATGTAAATTATCACTTTTGGAACAAAAACAAGTGTGTTTAGACTCACTTTAATGCCTGAAATTAGTCGAAATAGAAGCTTCTGAATAGGAGAAAAAGTCTGCAATAATGGCAATTTTGGTCACATTGAGGTTTCAAAAAGTAGTTATTCAACATGAGGCACAATCCAAATGACATTTTGAATCAATTTTTCTACAGTCCAGAAATCAATTTTCTGATGAAAAAGGATGACCTGTGACCTGCCAAAATTTCTCCAGATCGTCAGAAATGGAAATGTTTTAATGTTTAATTTTTTGACTGCAAATGACTATTCCATGTAAATTATCACTTTTGGAACAAAAACAAGTGTGTTTAGAGTCAGTTTAATGCCTGAAATTGGTCGAAAAAGAAGCTTCTGTGTAGGAGAAAATGTCCGTAAAAATGGCAATTTTGGTCACCTTGAGGCTTCAAAAAGTAGTTATTCAACATGAGGCACATTCCAAATGACATTTTGAATCAATTTTTCTACAGTCCAGAAAATCAATTTTCTGATGAAAAAGGATGACCCATGACCTGTCGAAATTTCTCCAGATGGTCAGAAATGGAAATGTTTTAATGTTTAATTTTTTGACTGCAAATGACTATTCCATGTAAATTATCACTTTTGGAACTAAAATAAGTGTGTTTAGAGTCACTTTAATGCCTGAAATTGTTCGAAATAGAAGCTTCTGAATAGGAGAAAAAGTCTGCAATAATGGCACTTTTGGTCACATTGAGGTTTCAAAAAGTAGTTATTCAACATGAGGCACAATCCAAATGACATTTTAAATCAATTTTTTTACAGTCCAAAAAATCAATTTTCTGATGAAAAACGATGACCCGTGACCTGTCGAAATTTCTCCAGATGTTCAGAAATCGAAATTTTTATTGTTTAATTTTTTGACTGCAAATGACTATTCCATGTAAATTATCACTTTTGGAACAAAAAAAGGTGTGTTTAGACTCACTTTAATGACTGAAATTGGTCGAAATAGAAGCTTCTGAATAGGAGAAAAAGTCTGTAATAATGGCAATTTTGGTCACATTGAGGCTTTAAAAAGTAGTTATTCAACATGAGGCACATTCCAAATGACATTTTGAATCAATTTTTCTACAGTCCAAAAAATCAATTTTCTGATGAAAAACGATGACCCGTGACCTGTCGAAATTTCTCCAGATGGTCAGAAATGGAAATTTTTTAATGTTTACATTTTTTGACTGCAAATGACTATTCCATATAAATTATCACTTTTGGAACTAAAATAAGTGTGTTTAGAGTCACTTTAATGCCTGAAATTGTTCAAAATAGAAGCTTCTGAATAGGAGAAAAAGTCTGCAATAATGGCACTTTTGGTCACATTGAGGTTTCAAAAAGTAGTTATTCAACATGAGGCACAATCCAAATGACATTTTAAATCAATTTTTTTACAGTCCAAAAAATCAATTTATTGATGAAAAACGATGACCCGTGACCTGTCGAAATTTCTACAGATGGTCAGAAATCGAAATTTTTATTGTTTAATTTTTTGACTGCAAATGACTATTCCATGTAAATTATCACTTTTGGAACAAAAATAAGTGTGTTTAGACTCACTTTAATGACTGAAATTGGTCGAAATAGAAGCTTCTGAATAGGAGAAAAAGTCTGTAATAATGGCAATTTTGGTCACATTGAGGCTTTAAAAAGTAGTTATTCAACATGAGGCACATTCCAAATGACATTTTGAATCAATTTTTCTACAGTCCAAAAAATCTATTTTCTGATGAAAAACGATGACCCGTGACCTGTCGAAATTTCTCCAGATGGTCAGAAATGGAAATTTTTTAATGTTTAATTTTTTGACTGCAATTGACTATTCCATGTAAATTATCACTTTTGGAACAAAAACAAGTGTGTTTAGACTCACTTTAATGCCTGAAATTAGTCGAAATAGAAGCTTCTGAATAGGAGAAAAAGTCTGCAATAATGGCAATTTTGGTCACATTGAGGTTTCAAAAAGTAGTTATTCAACATGAGGCACAATCCAAATGACATTTTGAATCAATTTTTCTACAGTCCAGAAAATCAATTTTCTGATGAAAAAGGATGACCCGTGACCTGTCAAAATTTCTCCAGATGGTCAGAAATGGAAATGTTTTAATGTTTAATTTTTTGACTGCAAATGACTATTCCATGTAAATTATCACTTTTGGAACAAAAACAAGTGTTTTTAGAGTCACTTTAATGCCTGAAATTGGTCGAAATAGAAGCTTCTTAATAGGAGTAAAAGTCTGTAATAATGGCAATTTTGGTCACATTGAGGCTTTAAAAAGTAGTTATTCAACATGAGGCACATTCCAAATGACATTTTGAATCAATTTTTCTACAGTCCAAAAAATCAATTTTCTGATGAAAAACGATGACCCGTGACCCGTCGAAATTTCTCCAGATGGTCAGAAATGGACATTTTTCAATGTTTAATTTTTGGACTTCAAATGACTATTCCATGTAAATTATCACTTTTGGAACAAAAATAAGTGTGTTTATAGTCACTTTAATGCCTGAAATTGGTCGAAATAAGAAGCTTCTGAATAGGAGAAAAAGTCTGTAATAATGGCAATTTTGGTCACATTGAGGCTTTAAAAAGTAGTTATTCAACATGAGGCACATTCCAAATGACATTTTGAATCAATTTTTCTACAGTCCAAAAAATCAATTTTCTGATGAAAAACGATGACCTGTGACCTGTCGAAATTTCTCCAGATGGCCAGAAATGGAAATTTTTTAATGTTTAATTTTTTGACTGCAAATGACTATTTCATATAAATTATCACTTTTGGAACAAAAATAAGTGTGTTTAGAGTCACTTTAATGTCTGAAATTGGTCGAAATAGACGCTTCTGAATAGGAGAAAAAGTCTGTAATAATGGCAATTTTGGTAATGTTGAGGCTTTAAAAAGTAGTTATTCAACATGAGGCACATTCCAAATGACATTTTGAATCAATTTTTCTACAGTCCAAAAAATCAATTTTCTGATGAAAAACGATGACCCGTGACCTGTCGAAATTTCTCCAGATGGTCAGAAATCGAAATTTTTATTGTTTAATTTTTTGACTGCAAATGACTATTCCATGTAAATTATCACTTTTGGAACAAAAACAAGTGTATTTAGAGTCAGTTTAATGCCTGAAATTGGTCGAAAAAGAAGCTTCTGAGTAGGAGAAAATGTCCGTAAAAATGGCAATTTTGGTCACATTGAGGCTTCAAAAAGTAGTTATTCAACATGAGGCACATTCCAAATGACATTTTGAATCAATTTTTCTACAGTCCAGAAAATCAATTTTCTGATGAAAAAGGATGACCCGTGACCTGTCGAAATTTCTCCAGATGGTCAGAAATGGAAATGTTTTGATGTTTAATTTTTTGACTGCAAATGACTATTCCATGTAAATTATCACTTTTGGAACAAAAACAAGTGTTTTTAGAGTCACTTTAATGCCTGAAATTGGTCGAAATAGAAGCTTCTGAATAGGAGAAAAAGTCTGTAATAATGGCAATTTTGGTCACATTGAGGCTTTAAAAAGTAGTTATTCAACATGAGGCACATTCCAAATGACATTTTGAATCAATTTTTCTACAGTCCTAAAAATCAATTTTCTGATGAAAAACAATGACCTATGACCTGTCGAAATTTCTCCAGATGGCCAGAAATGGAAATTTTTTAATGTTTAATTTTTTGACTGCAATTGACTATTCCATGTAAATTATCACTTTTGGAACAAAAACAAGTGTGTTTAGACTCACTTCAATGCCTGAAATTAGTCGAAATAGAAGCTTCTGAATAGGAGAAAAAGTCTGCAATAATGGCAATTTTGGTCACATTGAGGTTTCAAAAAGTAGTTATTCAACATGAGGCACAATCCAAATGACATTTTGAATCAATTTTTCTACAGTCCAGAAAATCAATTTTCTGATGAAAAAGGATGACCCGTGACCTGTCGAAATTTCTCCAGATGGTCAGAAATGGAAATGTTTTAATGTTTAATTTTTTGACTGCAAATGACTATTCCATGTAAATTATCACTTTTGGAACAAAAACAAGTGTTTTTAGAGTCACTTTAATGCCTGAAATTGGTCGAAATAGAAGCTTCTTAATAGGAGTAAAAGTCTGTAATAATGGCAATTTTGGTCACACAGAGGATTTAAAAAGTAGTTATTCTACATGAGGCACATTTCAAATGACATTTTTAATCAATTTTTCTACAGTCCAAAAAATCTATTTTCTGATGAAAAACGATGACCCGTGACCCGTCGAAATTTCTCCAGATGGTCAGAAATGGACATTTTTCAATGTTTAATTTTTGGACTTCAAATGACTATTCCATGTAAATTATCACTTTTGGAACAAAAATAAGTGTGTTTATAGTCACTTTAATGCCTGAAATTGGTCGAAATAGAAGCTTCTGAATAGGAGAAAAAGTCTGTAATAATGGCAATTTTGGTCACATTGAGGCTTTAAAAAGTAGTTATTCAACATGAGGCACATTCCAAATGACATTTTGAATCAATTTTTCTACAGTCCAAAAAATCAATTTTCTGAAGAAAAACGATGACCTGTGACCTGTCGAAATTTCTCCAGATGGCCAGAAATGGAAATTTTTTAATGTTTAATTTTTTGACTGCAAATGACTATTTCATATAAATTATCACTTTTGGAACAAAAATAAGTGTGTTTAGAGTCACTTTAATGTCTGAAATTGGTCGAAATAGACGCTTCTTTATAGGAGAAAAAGTCTGTAATAATGGCAATTTTGGTAACATTGAGGCTTTAAAAAGTAGTTATTCAACATGAGGCACATTCCAAATGACATTTTGAATCAATTTTTCTACAGTCCAAAAAATCAATTTTCTGATGAAAAACGACGACCCGTGACGTGTCGAAATTTCTCCAGATGGTCAGAAATCGAAATTTTTATTGTTTAATTTTTTGACTGCAAATGACTATTCCATGTAAATTATCACTTTTGGAACAAAAACAAGTGTATTTAGAGTCAGTTTAATGCCTGAAATTGGTCGAAAAAGAAGCTTCTGAGTAGGAGAAAATGTCCGTAAAAATGGCAATTTTGGTCACATTGAGGCTTCAAAAAGTAGTTATTCAACATGAGGCACATTCCAAATGACATTTTGAATCAATTTTTCTACAGTCCAGAAAATCAATTTTCTGATGAAAAAGGATGACCCGTGACCTGTCGAAATTTCTCCAGATGGTCAGAAATGGAAATGTTTTAATGTTTAATTTTTTGACTGCAAATGACTATTCCATGTAAATTATCACTTTTGGAACTAAAATAAGTGTGTTTAGAGTCACGTTAATGCCTGAAATTGTTCGAAATAGAAGCTTCTGAATAGGAGAAAAAGTCTGCAATAATGGCAATTTTGGTCACATTGAGGTTTCAAAAAGTAGTTATTCAACATGAGGCACATTCCAAATGACATTTTAAATCAATTTTTTTACAGTCCAAAAAATCAATTTTCTGATGAAAAACGATGACCCGTGACCTGTCGAAATTTCACCAGATGGTCAGAAATGGAAATTTTTTAATGTTTAATTTTTTGACTGCAAATGACTATTTCATATAAATTATCACTTTTGGAACAAAAATAAGTGTGTTTAGACTCACTTTAATTACTGAAATTGGTCAAAATAGAAGCTTCTGAATAGGAGAAAAAGTCTGTAATAATGGCAATTTTGGTCACATTGAGGCTTTAAAAAGTAGTTATTCAACATGAGGCACATTCCAAATGACATTTTGAATCAATTTTTCTACAGTCCAAAAAATCAATTTTCTGATGAAAAACGATGACCCGTGACCTGTCGAAATTTCTCCAGATGGTCAGAAATGGAAATTTTTTAATGTTTAATTTTTTGACTGCAATTGACTATTCCATGTAAATTATCACTTTTGGAAGAAAAACAAGTGTGTTTAGACTCACTTTAATGCCTGAAATTAGTGGAAATAGAAGCTTCTGAATCGGAGAAAAAGTCTGCAATAATGGCAATTTTGGTCACATTGAGGTTTCAAAAAGTAGTTATTCAACATAAGGCACAATCTAAATGACATTTTGAATCAATTTTTCTACAGTCCAAAAAATAAATTTTCTGATGAAAAACGATGACCCGTGACCTGTCGAAATTTCTCCAGATGGTCAGAAATCGAAATTTGTATTGTTTAATTTTTTGACTGCAAATGACTATTCCATGTAAATTATCACTTTTGGAACAAAAACAAGTGTGTTTAGAGTCAGTTTAATGCCTGAAATTGGTCGAAAAAGAAGCTTCTGAGTAGGAGAAAATGTCCGTAAAAATGGCAATTTTGGTCACATTGAGGCTTCAAAAAGTAGTTATTCAACATGAGGCACATTCCAAATGACATTTTGAATCAATTTTTCTACAGTCCAGAACATCTATTTTCTGATGAAAAAGGATGACCCGTGACCTGTCGAAATTTCTCCAGATGGTCAGAAATGGAAATGTTTTAATGTTTAATTTTTTGACTGCAATTGACTATTCCATGTAAATTATCACTTTTGGAACAAAAACAAGTGTGTTTAGACTCACTTTAATGCCTGAAATTAGTCGAAATAGAAGCTTCTGAATAGGAGAAAAAGTCTGCAATAATGGCAATTTTGGTCACATTGAGGTTTCAAAAAGTAGTTATTCAACATGAGGCACAATCCAAATGACATTTTGAATCAATTTTTCTACAGTCCAGAAAATCAATTTTCTGATGAAAAAGGATGACCTGTGACCTGCCAAAATTTCTCCAGATCGTCAGAAATGGAAATGTTTTAATGTTTAATTTTTTGACTGCAAATGACTATTCCATGTAAATTATCACTTTTGGAACAAAAACAAGTGTGTTTAGAGTCAGTTTAATGCCTGAAATTGGTCGAAAAAGAAGCTTCTGTGTAGGAGAAAATGTCCGTAAAAATGGCAATTTTGGTCACCTTGAGGCTTCAAAAAGTAGTTATTCAACATGAGGCACATTCCAAATGACATTTTGAATCAATTTTTCTACAGTCCAGAAAATCAATTTTCTGATGAAAAAGGATGACCCATGACCTGTCGAAATTTCTCCAGATGGTCAGAAATGGAAATGTTTTAATGTTTAATTTTTTGACTGCAAATGACTATTCCATGTAAATTATCACTTTTGGAACTAAAATAAGTGTGTTTAGAGTCACTTTAATGCCTGAAATTGTTCGAAATAGAAGCTTCTGAATAGGAGAAAAAGTCTGCAATAATGGCACTTTTGGTCACATTGAGGTTTCAAAAAGTAGTTATTCAACATGAGGCACAATCCAAATGACATTTTAAATCAATTTTTTTACAGTCCAAAAAATCAATTTTCTGATGAAAAACGATGACCCGTGACCTGTCGAAATTTCTCCAGATGTTCAGAAATCGAAATTTTTATTGTTTAATTTTTTGACTGCAAATGACTATTCCATGTAAATTATCACTTTTGGAACAAAAAAAGGTGTGTTTAGACTCACTTTAATGACTGAAATTGGTCGAAATAGAAGCTTCTGAATAGGAGAAAAAGTCTGTAATAATGGCAATTTTGGTCACATTGAGGCTTTAAAAAGTAGTTATTCAACATGAGGCACATTCCAAATGACATTTTGAATCAATTTTTCTACAGTCCAAAAAATCAATTTTCTGATGAAAAACGATGACCCGTGACCTGTCGAAATTTCTCCAGATGGTCAGAAATGGAAATTTTTTAATGTTTACATTTTTTGACTGCAAATGACTATTCCATATAAATTATCACTTTTGGAACTAAAATAAGTGTGTTTAGAGTCACTTTAATGCCTGAAATTGTTCAAAATAGAAGCTTCTGAATAGGAGAAAAAGTCTGCAATAATGGCACTTTTGGTCACATTGAGGTTTCAAAAAGTAGTTATTCAACATGAGGCACAATCCAAATGACATTTTAAATCAATTTTTTTACAGTCCAAAAAATCAATTTATTGATGAAAAACGATGACCCGTGACCTGTCGAAATTTCTACAGATGGTCAGAAATCGAAATTTTTATTGTTTAATTTTTTGACTGCAAATGACTATTCCATGTAAATTATCACTTTTGGAACAAAAATAAGTGTGTTTAGACTCACTTTAATGACTGAAATTGGTCGAAATAGAAGCTTCTGAATAGGAGAAAAAGTCTGTAATAATGGCAATTTTGGTCACATTGAGGCTTTAAAAAGTAGTTATTCAACATGAGGCACATTCCAAATGACATTTTGAATCAATTTTTCTACAGTCCAAAAAATCTATTTTCTGATGAAAAACGATGACCCGTGACCTGTCGAAATTTCTCCAGATGGTCAGAAATGGAAATTTTTTAATGTTTAATTTTTTGACTGCAATTGACTATTCCATGTAAATTATCACTTTTGGAACAAAAACAAGTGTGTTTAGACTCACTTTAATGCCTGAAATTAGTCGAAATAGAAGCTTCTGAATAGGAGAAAAAGTCTGCAATAATGGCAATTTTGGTCACATTGAGGTTTCAAAAAGTAGTTATTCAACATGAGGCACAATCCAAATGACATTTTGAATCAATTTTTCTACAGTCCAGAAAATCAATTTTCTGATGAAAAAGGATGACCCGTGACCTGTCAAAATTTCTCCAGATGGTCAGAAATGGAAATGTTTTAATGTTTAATTTTTTGACTGCAAATGACTATTCCATGTAAATTATCACTTTTGGAACAAAAACAAGTGTTTTTAGAGTCACTTTAATGCCTGAAATTGGTCGAAATAGAAGCTTCTTAATAGGAGTAAAAGTCTGTAATAATGGCAATTTTGGTCACACAGAGGATTTAAAAAGTAGTTATTCAACATGAGGCACATTTCAAATGACATTTTTAATCAATTTTTCTACAGTCCAAAAAATCTATTTTCTGATGAAAAACGATGACCCGTGACCCGTCGAAATTTCTCCAGATGGTCAGAAATGGACATTTTTCAATGTTTAATTTTTGGACTTCAAATGACTATTCCATGTAAATTATCACTTTTGGAACAAAAATAAGTGTGTTTATAGTCACTTTAATGCCTGAAATTGGTCGAAATAAGAAGCTTCTGAATAGGAGAAAAAGTCTGTAATAATGGCAATTTTGGTCACATTGAGGCTTTAAAAAGTAGTTATTCAACATGAGGCACATTCCAAATGACATTTTGAATCAATTTTTCTACAGTCCAAAAAATCAATTTTCTGATGAAAAACGATGACCTGTGACCTGTCGAAATTTCTCCAGATGGCCAGAAATGGAAATTTTTTAATGTTTAATTTTTTGACTGCAAATGACTATTTCATATAAATTATCACTTTTGGAACAAAAATAAGTGTGTTTAGAGTCACTTTAATGTCTGAAATTGGTCGAAATAGACGCTTCTGAATAGGAGAAAAAGTCTGTAATAATGGCAATTTTGGTAATGTTGAGGCTTTAAAAAGTAGTTATTCAACATGAGGCACATTCCAAATGACATTTTGAATCAATTTTTCTACAGTCCAAAAAATCAATTTTCTGATGAAAAACGATGACCCGTGACCTGTCGAAATTTCTCCAGATGGTCAGAAATCGAAATTTTTATTGTTTAATTTTTTGACTGCAAATGACTATTCCATGTAAATTATCACTTTTGGAACAAAAACAAGTGTATTTAGAGTCAGTTTAATGCCTGAAATTGGTCGAAAAAGAAGCTTCTGAGTAGGAGAAAATGTCCGTAAAAATGGCAATTTTGGTCACATTGAGGCTTCAAAAAGTAGTTATTCAACATGAGGCACATTCCAAATGACATTTTGAATCAATTTTTCTACAGTCCAGAAAATCAATTTTCTGATGAAAAAGGATGACCCGTGACCTGTCGAAATTTCTCCAGATGGTCAGAAATGGAAATGTTTTGATGTTTAATTTTTTGACTGCAAATGACTATTCCATGTAAATTATCACTTTTGGAACAAAAACAAGTGTTTTTAGAGTCACTTTAATGCCTGAAATTGGTCGAAATAGAAGCTTCTGAATAGGAGAAAAAGTCTGTAATAATGGCAATTTTGGTCACATTGAGGCTTTAAAAAGTAGTTATTCAACATGAGGCACATTCCAAATGACATTTTGAATCAATTTTTCTACAGTCCTAAAAATCAATTTTCTGATGAAAAACAATGACCTATGACCTGTCGAAATTTCTCCAGATGGCCAGAAATGGAAATTTTTTAATGTTTAAATTTTTTGACTGCAAATGACTATTCCATGTAAATTATCACTTTTGGAACTAAAATAAGTGTGTTTAGAGTCACGTTAATGCCTGAAATTGTTTGAAATAGAAGCTTCTGAATAGGAGAAAAAGTCTGCAATAATGGCAATTTTGGTCACATTGAGGTTTCAAAAAGTAGTTATTCAACATGAGGCACATTCCAAATGACATTTTAAATCAATTTTTTTACAGTCCAAAAAATCAATTTTCTGATGAAAAACGATGACCCGTGACCTGTCGAAATTTCTCCAGATGGTCAGAAATGGAAATTTTTTAATGTTTCATTTTTTGACTGCAATTGACTATTCCATGTAAATTATCACTTTTGGAACAAAAACAAGTGTGTTAAGACTCACTTTAATGCCTGAAATTAGTGGAAATAGAAGCTTCTGAATCGGAGAAAAAGTCTGCAATAATGGCAATTTTGGTCACATTGAGGTTTCAAAAAGTAGTTATTCAACATGAGGCACAATCCAAATGACATTTTGAATCAATTTTTCTACAGTCCAAAAAATCAATTTTCTGATGAAAAACGATGACCCGTGACCTGTCGAAATTTCTCCAGATTGTCAGAAATCGAAATTTGTATTGTTTAATTTTTTGACTGCAAATGACTATTCCATGTAAATTATCACTTTTGGAACAAAAACAAGTGTGTTTAGAGTCAGTTTAATGCCTGAAATTGGTCGAAAAAGAAGCTTCTGAGTAGGAGAAAATGTCCGTAAAAATGGCAATTTTGGTCACATTGAGGCTTCAAAAAGTAGTTATTCAACATGAGGCACATTCCAAATGACATTTTGAATCAATTTTTCTACAGTCCAGAAAATCTATTTTCTGATGAAAAAGGATGACCCATGACCTGTCGAAATTTCTCCAGATGGTCAGAAATGGAAATGTTTTAATGTTTAATTTTTTGACTGCAAATGACTATTCCATGTAAATTATCACTTTTGGAACAAAAACAAGTGTTTTTAGAGTCACGTTAATGCCTGAAATTGGTCGAAATAGAAGCTTCTGAATAGGAGAAAAAGTCTGTAATAATGGCAATTTTGGTCACATTGAGGCTTTAAAAAGTAGTTATTCAACACGAGGCACATTCCAAATGACATTTTGAATCAATTTTTCTACAGTCCAAAAAATCAATTTTCTGATGAAAAACGATGACCCGTGACCTGTCGAAATTTCTCCAGATGTTCAGAAATCGAAATTTTTATTGTTTAATTTTTTGACTGCAAATGACTATTCCATGTAAATTATCACTTTTGGAACAAAAAAAGGTGTGTTTAGACTCACTTTAATGACTGAAATTGGTCGAAATAGAAGCTTCTGAATAGGAGAAGAAGTCTATAATAATGGCAATTTTGGTCACATTGAGGCTTTAAAAAGTAGTTATTCAACATGAGGCACACTCCAAATGACATTTTGAATCAATTTTTCTACAGTCCAAAAAATCAATTTTCTGATGAAAAACGATGACCCGTGACCTGTCGAAATTTCTCCAGATGGTCAGAAATGGAAATTTTTTAATGTTTAATTTTTTTACTGCAATTGACTATTCCATGTAAATTATCACTTTTGGAATAAAAACAAGTGTGTTTAGACTCACTTTAATGCCTGAAATTAGTCGAAATAGAAGCTTCTGAATAGGAGAAAAAGTCTGCAATAATGGCAATTTTGGTCACATTGAGGTTTCAAAAAGTAGTTATTCAACATGAGGCACAATCCAAATGACATTTTGAATCAATTTTTCTACAGTCCAGAAAATCAATTTTCTGATGAAAAAGGATGACCCGTGACCTGTCGAAATTTCTCCAGATGGTCAGAAATGGAAATGTTTTAATGTTTAATTTTTTGACTGCAAATGACTATTCCATGTAAATTATCACTTTTGGAACAAAAACAAGTGTTTTTAGAGTCACTTTAATGCCTGAAATTGGTCGAAATAGAAGCTTCTTAATAGGAGTAAAAGTCTGTAATAATGGCAATTTTGGTCACACAGAGGATTTAAAAAGTAGTTATTCTACATGAGACACATTTCAAATGACATTTTTAATCAATTTTTCTACAGTCCAAAAAATCTATTTTCTGATGAAAAACGATGACCCGTGACCCGTCGAAATTTCTCCAGATGGTCAGAAATGGACATTTTTCAATGTTTAATTTTTGGACTTCAAATGACTATTCCATGTAAATTATCACTTTTGGAACAAAAATAAGTGTGTTTATAGTCACTTTAATGCCTGAAATTGGTCGAAATAGAAGCTTCTGAATAGGAGAAAAAGTCTGTAATAATGGCAATTTTGGTCACATTGAGGCTTTAAAAAGTAGTTATTCAACATGAGGCACATTCCAAATGACATTTTGAATCAATTTTTCTACAGTCCAAAAAATCAATTTTCTGAAGAAAAACGATGACCTGTGACCTGTCGAAATTTCTCCAGATGGCCAGAAATGGAAATTTTTTAATGTTTAATTTTTTGACTGCAAATGACTATTTCATATAAATTATCACTTTTGGAACAAAAATAAGTGTGTTTAGAGTCACTTTAATGTCTGAAATTGGTCGAAATAGACGCTTCTGAATAGGAGAAAAAGTCTGTAATAATGGCAATTTTGGTAACATTGAGGCTTTAAAAAGTAGTTATTCAACATGAGGAACATTCCAAATGACATTTTGAATCAATTTTTCTACAGTCCAAAAAATCAATTTTCTGATGAAAAACGACGACCCGTGACGTGTCGAAATTTCTCCAGATGGTCAGAAATCGAAATTTTTATTGTTTAATTTTTTGACTGCAAATGACTATTCCATGTAAATTATCACTTTTGGAACAAAAACAAGTGTATTTAGAGTCAGTTTAATGCCTGAAATTGGTCGAAAAAGAAGCTTCTGAGTAGGAGAAAATGTCCGTAAAAATGGCAATTTTGGTCACATTGAGGCTTCAAAAAGTAGTTATTCAACATGAGGCACATTCCAAATGACATTTTGAATCAATTTTTCTACAGTCCAGAAAATCAATTTTCTGATGAAAAAGGATGACCCGTGACCTGTCGAAATTTCTCCAGATGGTCAGAAATGGAAATGTTTTAATGTTTAATTTTTTGACTGCAAATGACTATTCCATGTAAATTATCACTTTTGGAACTAAAATAAGTGTGTTTAGAGTCACGTTAATGCCTGAAATTGTTCGAAATAGAAGCTTCTGAATAGGAGAAAAAGTCTGCAATAATGGCAATTTTGGTCACATTGAGGTTTCAAAAAGTAGTTATTCAACATGAGGCACATTCCAAATGACATTTTAAATCAATTTTTTTACAGTCCAAAAAATCAATTTTCTGATGAAAAACGATGACCCGTGACCTGTCGAAATTTCTCCAGATGGTCAGAAATGGAAATTTTTTAATGTTTAATTTTTTGACTGCAAATGACTATTTCATATAAATTATCACTTTTGGAACAAAAATAAGTGTGTTTAGACTCACTTTAATTACTGAAATTGGTCGAAATAGAAGCTTCTGAATAGGAGAAAAAGTCTGTAATAATGGCAATTTTGGTCACATTGAGGCTTTAAAAAGTAGTTATTCAACATGAGGCACATTCCAAATGACATTTTGAATCAATTTTTCTACAGTCCAAAAAATCAATTTTCTGATGAAAAACGATGACCCGTGACCTGTCGAAATTTCTCCAGATGGTCAGAAATGGAAATTTTTTAATGTTTAATTTTTTGACTGCAATTGACTATTCCATGTAAATTATCACTTTTGGAAGAAAAACAAGTGTGTTTAGACTCACTTTAATGCCTGAAATTAGTGGAAATAGAAGCTTCTGAATCGGAGAAAAAGTCTGCAATAATGGCAATTTTGGTCACATTGAGGTTTCAAAAAGTAGTTATTCAACATGAGGCACAATCTAAATGACATTTTGAATCAATTTTTCTACAGTCCAAAAAATAAATTTTCTGATGAAAAACGATGACCCGTGACCTGTCGAAATTTCTCCAGATGGTCAGAAATCGAAATTTGTATTGTTTAATTTTTTGACTGCAAATGACTATTCCATGTAAATTATCACTTTTGGAACAAAAACAAGTGTGTTTAGAGTCAGTTTAATGCCTGAAATTGGTCGAAAAAGAAGCTTCTGAGTAGGAGAAAATGTCCGTAAAAATGGCAATTTTGGTCACATTGAGGCTTCAAAAAGTAGTTATTCAACATGAGGCACATTCCAAATGACATTTTGAATCAATTTTTCTACAGTCCAGAACATCTATTTTCTGATGAAAAAGGATGACCCGTGACCTGTCGAAATTTCTCCAGATGGTCAGAAATGGAAATGTTTTAATGTTTAATTTTTTGACTGCAATTGACTATTCCATGTAAATTATCACTTTTGGAACAAAAACAAGTGTGTTTAGACTCACTTTAATGCCTGAAATTAGTCGAAATAGAAGCTTCTGAATAGGAGAAAAAGTCTGCAATAATGGCAATTTTGGTCACATTGAGGTTTCAAAAAGAAGTTATTCAACATGAGGCACAATCCAAATGACATTTTGAATCAATTTTTCTACAGTCCAGAAAATCAATTTTCTGATGAAAAAGGATGACCTGTGACCTGTCAAAATTTCTCCAGATGGTCAGAAATGGAAATGTTTTAATGTTTAATTTTTTGACTGCAAATGACTATTCCATGTAAATTATCACTTTTGGAACAAAAACAAGTGTGTTTAGAGTCAGTTTAATGCCTGAAATTGGTCGAAAAAGAAGCTTCTGTGTAGGAGAAAATGTCCGTAAAAATGGCAATTTTGGTCACCTTGAGGCTTCAAAAAGTAGTTATTCAACATGAGGCACATTCCAAATGACATTTTGAATCAATTTTTCTACAGTCCAGAAAATCAATTTTCTGATGAAAAAGGATGACCCGTGACCTGTCGAAATTTCTCCAGATGGTCAGAAATGGAAATGTTTTAATGTTTAATTTTTTGACTGCAAATGACTATTCCATGTAAATTATCACTTTTGGAACTAAAATAAGTGTGTTTAGAGTCACTTTAATGCCTGAAATTGTTCGAAATAGAAGCTTCTGAATAGGAGAAAAAGTCTGCAATAATGGCACTTTTGGTCACATTGAGGTTTCAAAAAGTAGTTATTCAACATGAGGCACAATCCAAATGACATTTTAAATCAATTTATTTACAGTCCAAAAAATCAATTTTCTGATGAAAAACGATGACCCGTGACCTGTCGAAATTTCTCCAGATGTTCAGAAATCGAAATTTGTATTGTTTAATTTTTTGACTGCAAATGACTATTCCATGTAAATTATCACTTTTGGAACAAAAAAAGGTGTGTTTAGACTCACTTTAATGACTGAAATTGGTCGAAATAGAAGCTTCTGAATAGGAGAAAAAGTCTGTAAAAATGGCAATTTTGGTCACATTGAGGCTTTAAAAAGTAGTTATTCAACATGAGGCACATTCCAAATGACATTTTGAATCAATTTTTCTACAGTCCAAAAAATCAATTTTCTGATGAAAAACGATGACCCGTGACCTGTCGAAATTTCTCCAGATGGTCAGAAATGGAAATTTTTTAATGTTTAATTTTTTGACTGCAATTGACTATTCCATGTAAATTATCACTTTTGGAACAAAAACAAGTGTGTTTAGACTCACTTTAATGCCTGAAATTAGTCGAAATAGAAGCTTCTGAATAGGAGAAAAAGTCTGCAATAATGGCAATTTTGGTCACATTGAGGTTTCAAAAAGTAGTTATTCAACATGAGGCACAATCCAAATGACATTTTGAATCCATTTTTCTACAGTCCAAAAAATCAATTTTCTGATGAAAAACGATGACCCGTGACCTGTCGAAATTTCTCCAGATGGTCAGAAATCGAAATTTGTATTGTTTAATTTTTTGACTGCAAATGACTATTCCATGTAAATTATCACTTTTGGAACAAAAATAAGTGTGTTTAGACTCACTTTAATGACTGAAATTGGTCGAAATAGAAGCTTCTGAATAGGAGAAAAAGTCTGTAATAATGGCAATTTTGGTCACATTGAGGCTTTAAAAAGTAGTTATTCAACATGAGGCACAATCCAAATGACATTTTGAATCAATTTTTCTACAGTCCAGAAAATCAATTTTCTGATGAAAAAGGATGACCCGTGACCTGTCGAAATTTCTCCAGATGGTCAGAAATGGAAATGTTTTAATGTATAATTTTTTGACTGCAAATGACTATTCCATGTAAATTATCACTTTTGGAACAAAAATAAGTGTGTTTATAGTCACTTTAATGCCTGAACTTGGTCGAAATAGAAGCTTCTGAATAGGAGAAAAAGTCTGTAATAATGGCAATTTTGGTCACATTGAGGCTTTAAAAAGTAGTTATTCAACATTAGGCACATTCCAAATGACATTGTGAATCAATTTTTCTACAGTCCAAAAAATCAATTTTCTGATGAAAAACAATGACCTGTCACCTGTCGAAATTTCTCCAGATGGCCAGAAATGGAAATTTTTTAATGTTTAATTTTTTGACTGCAAATGACTATTTCATATAAATTATCACTTTTGGAACAAAAATAAGTGTGTTTAGAGTCACTTTAATGTCTGAAATTGGTCGAAATAGACGCTTCTGAATAGGAGAAAAAGTCTGTAATGATGGCAATTTTGGTAACATTGAGGCTTTAAAAAGTAGTTATTCAACATGAGGCACATTCCAAATGACATTTTGAATCAATTTTTCTACAGTCCTAAAAATCAATTTTCTGATGAAAAACAATGACCTATGACCTGTCGAAATTTCTCCAGATGGCCAGAAATGGAAATTTTTTAATGTTTAAATTTTTTGACTGCAAATGACTATTCCATGTAAATTATCACTTTTGGAACTAAAATAAGTGTGTTTAGAGTCACGTTAATGCCTGAAATTGTTTGAAATAGAAGCTTCTGAATAGGAGAAAAAGTCTGCAATAATGGCAATTTTGGTCACATTGAGGTTTCAAAAAGTAGTTATTCAACATGAGGCACATTCCAAATGACATTTTAAATCAATTTTTTTACAGTCCAAAAAATCAATTTTCTGATGAAAAACGATGACCCGTGACCTGTCGAAATTTCTCCAGATGGTCAGAAATGGAAATTTTTTAATGTTTCATTTTTTGACTGCAATTGACTATTCCATGTAAATTATCACTTTTGGAACAAAAACAAGTGTGTTAAGACTCACTTTAATGCCTGAAATTAGTGGAAATAGAAGCTTCTGAATCGGAGAAAAAGTCTGCAATAATGGCAATTTTGGTCACATTGAGGTTTCAAAAAGTAGTTATTCAACATGAGGCACAATCCAAATGACATTTTGAATCAATTTTTCTACAGTCCAAAAAATCAATTTTCTGATGAAAAACGATGACCCGTGACCTGTCGAAATTTCTCCAGATGGTCAGAAATCGAAATTTGTATTGTTTAATTTTTTGACTGCAAATGACTATTCCATGTAAATTATCACTTTTGGAACAAAAACAAGTGTGTTTAGAGTCAGTTTAATGCCTGAAATTGGTCGAAAAAGAAGCTTCTGAGTAGGAGAAAATGTCCGTAAAAATGGCAATTTTGGTCACATTGAGGCTTCAAAAAGTAGTTATTCAACATGAGGCACATTCCAAATGACATTTTGAATCAATTTTTCTACAGTCCAGAAAATCTATTTTCTGATGAAAAAGGATGACCCGTGACCTGTCGAAATTTCTCCAGATGGTCAGAAATGGAAATGTTTTAATGTTTAATTTTTGTGACTGCAAATGACTATTCCATGTAAATTATCACTTTTGGAACAAAAACAAGTGTTTTTAGAGTCACGTTAATGCCTGAAATTGGTCGAAATAGAAGCTTCTGAATAGGAGAAAAAGTCTGTAATAATGGCAATTTTGGTCACATTGAGGCTTTAAAAAGTAGTTATTCAACACGAGGCACATTCCAAATGACATTTTGAATCAATTTTTCTACAGTCCAAAAAATCAATTTTCTGATGAAAAACGATGACCCGTGACCTGTCGAAATTTCTCCAGATGTTCAGAAATCGAAATTTTTATTGTTTAATTTTTTGACTGCAAATGACTATTCCATGTAAATTATCACTTTTGGTGCAAAAAAAGGTGTGTTTAGACTCACTTTAATGACTGAAATTGGTCGAAATAGAAGCTTCTGAATAGGAGAAAAAGTCTGTAATAATGGCAATTTTGGTCACATTGAGGCTTTAAAAAGTAGTTATTCAACATGAGGCACACTCCAAATGACATTTTGAATCAATTTTTCTACAGTCCAAAAAATCAATTTTCTGATGAAAAACGATGACCCGTGACCTGTCGAAATTTCTCCAGATGGTCAGAAATGGAAATTTTTTAATGTTTAATTTTTTGACTGCAATTGACTATTCCATGTAAATTATCACTTTTGGAACAAAAACAAGTGTGTTTAGACTCACTTTAATGCCTGAAATTAGTCGAAATAGAAGCTTCTGAATAGGAGAAAAAGTCTGCAATAATGGCAATTTTGGTCACATTGAGGTTTCAAAAAGTAGTTATTCAACATGAGGCACAATCCAAATGACATTTTGAATCAATTTACTACAGTCCAGAAAATCAATTTTCTGATGAAAAAGGATGACCCGTGACCTGTCGAAATTTCTCCAGATGGTCAGAAATGGAAATGTTTTAATGTTTAATTTTTTGACTGCAAATGACTATTCCATGTAAATTATCACTTTTGGAACAAAAACAAGTGTTTTTAGAGTCACTTTAATGCCTGAAATTGGTCGAAATAGAAGCTTCTTAGTAGGAGTAAAAGTCTGTAATAATGGCAATTTTGGTCACACAGAGGATTTAAAAAGTAGTTATTCTACATGAGGCACATTTCAAATGACATTTTTAATCAATTTTTCTACAGTCCAAAAAATCTATTTTCTGATGAAAAACGATGACCCGTGACCCGTCGAAATTTCTCCAGATGGTCAGAAATGGACATTTTTCAAAGTTTAATTTTTGGACTTCAAATGACTATTCCATGTAAATTATCACTTTTGGAACAAAAATAAGTGTGTTTATAGTCACTTTAATGCCTGAAATTGGTCGAAATAGAAGCTTCTGAATAGGAGAAAAAGTCTGTAATAATGGCAATTTTGGTCACATTGAGGCTTTAAAAAGTAGTTATTCAACATGAGGCACATTCCAAATGACATTTTGAATCAATTTTTCTACAGTCCAAAAAATCAATTTTCTGATGAAAAACGATGACCCGTGACCTGTCGAAATTTCTCCAGATGGTCAGAAATGGAAATTTTTTAATGTTTAATTTTTTGACTGCAATTGACTATTCCATGTAAATTATCACTTTTGGAAGAAAAACAAGTGTGTTTAGACTCACTTTAATGCCTGAAATTAGTGGAAATAGAAGCTTCTGAATCGGAGAAAAAGTCTGCAATAATGGCAATTTTGGTCACATTGAGGTTTCAAAAAGTAGTTATTCAACATGAGGCACAATCTAAATGACATTTTGAATCAATTTTTCTACAGTCCAAAAAATAAATTTTCTGATGAAAAACGATGACCCGTGACCTGTCGAAATTTCTCCAGATGGTCAGAAATCGAAATTTGTATTGTTTAATTTTTTGACTGCAAATGACTATTCCATGTAAATTATCACTTTTGGAACAAAAACAAGTGTGTTTAGAGTCAGTTTAATGCCTGAAATTGGTCGAAAAAGAAGCTTCTGAGTAGGAGAAAATGTCCGTAAAAATGGCAATTTTGGTCACATTGAGGCTTCAAAAAGTAGTTATTCAACATGAGGCACATTCCAAATGACATTTTGAATCAATTTTTCTACAGTCCAGAAAATCTATTTTCTGATGAAAAAGGATGACCCGTGACCTGTCGAAATTTCTCCAGATGGCCAGAAATGAAATGTTTTAATGTTTAATTTTTTGACTGCAAATGACTATTCTATGTAAATTATCACTTTTGGAACAAAAACAAGTGTTTTTAGAGTCACGTTAATGCCTGAAATTGGTCGAAATAGAAGCTTCTGAATAGGAGAAAAAGTCTGTAATAATGGCAATTTTGGTCACATTGAGGCTTTAAAAAGTAGTTATTCAACATGAGGCACATTCAAATGACATTTTGAATCAATTTTTCTACAGTCCAAAAAATAAATTTTCTGATGAAAAACGATGACCCATGACCTGTCGAAATTTCTCCAGATGGTCAGAAATCGAAATTTTTATTGTTTAATTTTTTGACTGCAAATGACTATTCCATGTAAATTATCACTTTTGGATCAAAAACAAGTGTGTTTAGAGTCAGTTTAATGCCTGAAATTGGTCGAAAAAGAAGCTTCTGTGTAGGAGAAAATGTCCGTAAAAATGGCAATTTTGGTCACCTTGAGGCTTCAAAAAGTAGTTATTCAACATGAGGCACATTCCAAATGACATTTTGAATCAATTTTTCTACAGTCCAGAAAATCAATTTTCTGATGAAAAAGGATGACCCGTGACCTGTCGAAATTTCTCCAGATGGTCAGAAATGGAAATGTTTTAATGTTTAATTTTTTGACTGCAAATGACTATTCCATGTAAATTATCACTTTTGGAACTAAAATAAGTGTGTTTAGAGTCACTTTAATGCCTGAAATTGTTCGAAATAGAAGCTTCTGAATAGGAGAAAAAGTCTGCAATAATGGCACTTTTGGTCACATTGAGGTTTCAAAAAGTAGTTATTCAACATGAGGCACAATCCAAATGACATTTTAAATCAATTTATTTACAGTCCAAAAAATCAATTTTCTGATGAAAAACGATGACCCGTGACCTGTCGAAATTTCTCCAGATGTTCAGAAATCGAAATTTGTATTGTTTAATTTTTTGACTGCAAATGACTATTCCATGTAAATTATCACTTTTGGAACAAAAAAAGGTGTGTTTAGACTCACTTTAATGACTGAAATTGGTCGAAATAGAAGCTTCTGAATAGGAGAAAAAGTCTGTAAAAATGGCAATTTTGGTCACATTGAGGCTTTAAAAAGTAGTTATTCAACATGAGGCACATTCCAAATGACATTTTGAATCAATTTTTCTACAGTCCAAAAAATCAATTTTCTGATGAAAAACGATGACCCGTGACCTGTCGAAATTTCTCCAGATGGTCAGAAATGGAAATTTTTTAATGTTTAATTTTTTGACTGCAATTGACTATTCCATGTAAATTATCACTTTTGGAACAAAAACAAGTGTGTTTAGACTCACTTTAATGCCTGAAATTAGTCGAAATAGAAGCTTCTGAATAGGAGAAAAAGTCTGCAATAATGGCAATTTTGGTCACATTGAGGTTTCAAAAAGTAGTTATTCAACATGAGGCACAATCCAAATGACATTTTGAATCCATTTTTCTACAGTCCAAAAAATCAATTTTCTGATGAAAAACGATGACCCGTGACCTGTCGAAATTTCTCCAGATGGTCAGAAATCGAAATTTGTATTGTTTAATTTTTTGACTGCAAATGACTATTCCATGTAAATTATCACTTTTGGAACAAAAATAAGTGTGTTTAGACTCACTTTAATGACTGAAATTGGTCGAAATAGAAGCTTCTGAATAGGAGAAAAAGTCTGTAATAATGGCAATTTTGGTCACATTGAGGCTTTAAAAAGTAGTTATTCAACATGAGGCACAATCCAAATGACATTTTGAATCAATTTTTCTACAGTCCAGAAAATCAATTTTCTGATGAAAAAGGATGACCCGTGACCTGTCGAAATTTCTCCAGATGGTCAGAAATGGAAATGTTTTAATGTATAATTTTTTGACTGCAAATGACTATTCCATGTAAATTATCACTTTTGGAACAAAAATAAGTGTGTTTATAGTCACTTTAATGCCTGAACTTGGTCGAAATAGAAGCTTCTGAATAGGAGAAAAAGTCTGTAATAATGGCAATTTTGGTCACATTGAGGCTTTAAAAAGTAGTTATTCAACATTAGGCACATTCCAAATGACATTGTGAATCAATTTTTCTACAGTCCAAAAAATCAATTTTCTGATGAAAAACGATGACCTGTCACCTGTCGAAATTTCTCCAGATGGCCAGAAATGGAAATTTTTTAATGTTTAATTTTTTGACTGCAAATGACTATTTCATATAAATTATCACTTTTGGAACAAAAATAAGTGTGTTTAGAGTCACTTTAATGTCTGAAATTGGTCGAAATAGACGCTTCTGAATAGGAGAAAAAGTCTGTAATAATGGCAATTTTGGTAACATTGAGGCTTTAAAAAGTAGTTATTCAACATGAGGCACATTCCAAATGACATTTTGAATCAATTTTTCTACAGTCCTAAAAATCAATTTTCTGATGAAAAACAATGACCTATGACCTGTCGAAATTTCTCCAGATGGCCAGAAATGGAAATTTTTTAATGTTTAAATTTTTTGACTGCAAATGACTATTCCATGTAAATTATCACTTTTGGAACTAAAATAAGTGTGTTTAGAGTCACGTTAATGCCTGAAATTGTTTGAAATAGAAGCTTCTGAATAGGAGAAAAAGTCTGCAATAATGGCAATTTTGGTCACATTGAGGTTTCAAAAAGTAGTTATTCAACATGAGGCACATTCCAAATGACATTTTAAATCAATTTTTTTACAGTCCAAAAAATCAATTTTCTGATGAAAAACGATGACCCGTGACCTGTCGAAATTTCTCCAGATGGTCAGAAATGGAAATTTTTTAATGTTTCATTTTTTGACTGCAATTGACTATTCCATGTAAATTATCACTTTTGGAACAAAAACAAGTGTGTTAAGACTCACTTTAATGCCTGAAATTAGTGGAAATAGAAGCTTCTGAATCGGAGAAAAAGTCTGCAATAATGGCAATTTTGGTCACATTGAGGTTTCAAAAAGTAGTTATTCAACATGAGGCACAATCCAAATGACATTTTGAATCAATTTTTCTACAGTCCAAAAAATCAATTTTCTGATGAAAAACGATGACCCGTGACCTGTCGAAATTTCTCCAGATGGTCAGAAATGGAAATGTTTTAATGTTTAATTTTTGTGACTGCAAATGACTATTCCATGTAAATTATCACTTTTGGAACAAAAACAAGTGTTTTTAGAGTCACGTTAATGCCTGAAATTGGTCGAAATAGAAGCTTCTGAATAGGAGAAAAAGTCTGTAATAATGGCAATTTTGGTCACATTGAGGCTTTAAAAAGTAGTTATTCAACATTAGGCACATTCCAAATGACATTGTGAATCAATTTTTCTACAGTCCAAAAAATCAATTTTCTGATGAAAAACGATGACCTGTCACCTGTCGAAATTTCTCCAGATGGCCAGAAATGGAAATTTTTTAATGTTTAATTTTTTGACTGCAAATGACTATTTCATATAAATTATCACTTTTGGAACAAAAATAAGTGTGTTTAGAGTCACTTTAATGTCTGAAATTGGTCGAAATAGACGCTTCTGAATAGGAGAAAAAGTCTGTAATAATGGCAATTTTGGTAACATTGAGGCTTTAAAAAGTAGTTATTCAACATGAGGCACATTCCAAATGACATTTTGAATCAATTTTTCTACAGTCCTAAAAATCAATTTTCTGATGAAAAACAATGACCTATGACCTGTCGAAATTTCTCCAGATGGCCAGAAATGGAAATTTTTTAATGTTTAAATTTTTTGACTGCAAATGACTATTCCATGTAAATTATCACTTTTGGAACTAAAATAAGTGTGTTTAGAGTCACGTTAATGCCTGAAATTGTTTGAAATAGAAGCTTCTGAATAGGAGAAAAAGTCTGCAATAATGGCAATTTTGGTCACATTGAGGTTTCAAAAAGTAGTTATTCAACATGAGGCACATTCCAAATGACATTTTAAATCAATTTTTTTACAGTCCAAAAAATCAATTTTCTGATGAAAAACGATGACCCGTGACCTGTCGAAATTTCTCCAGATGGTCAGAAATGGAAATTTTTTAATGTTTCATTTTTTGACTGCAATTGACTATTCCATGTAAATTATCACTTTTGGAACAAAAACAAGTGTGTTAAGACTCACTTTAATGCCTGAAATTAGTGGAAATAGAAGCTTCTGAATCGGAGAAAAAGTCTGCAATAATGGCAATTTTGGTCACATTGAGGTTTCAAAAAGTAGTTATTCAACATGAGGCACAATCCAAATGACATTTTGAATCAATTTTTCTACAGTCCAAAAAATCAATTTTCTGATGAAAAACGATGACCCGTGACCTGTCGAAATTTCTCCAGATGGTCAGAAATCGAAATTTGTATTGTTTAATTTTTTGACTGCAAATGACTATTCCATGTAAATTATCACTTTTGGAACAAAAACAAGTGTGTTTAGAGTCAGTTTAATGCCTGAAATTGGTCGAAAAAGAAGCTTCTGAGTAGGAGAAAATGTCCGTAAAAATGGCAATTTTGGTCACATTGAGGCTTCAAAAAGTAGTTATTCAACATGAGGCACATTCCAAATGACATTTTGAATCAATTTTTCTACAGTCCAGAAAATCTATTTTCTGATGAAAAAGGATGACCCGTGACCTGTCGAAATTTCTCCAGATGGTCAGAAATGGAAATGTTTTAATGTTTAATTTTTGTGACTGCAAATGACTATTCCATGTAAATTATCACTTTTGGAACAAAAACAAGTGTTTTTAGAGTCACGTTAATGCCTGAAATTGGTCGAAATAGAAGCTTCTGAATAGGAGAAAAAGTCTGTAATAATGGCAATTTTGGTCACATTGAGGCTTTAAAAAGTAGTTATTCAACACGAGGCACATTCCAAATGACATTTTGAATCAATTTTTCTACAGTCCAAAAAATCAATTTTCTGATGAAAAACGATGACCCGTGACCTGTCGAAATTTCTCCAGATGTTCAGAAATCGAAATTTTTATTGTTTAATTTTTTGACTGCAAATGACTATTCCATGTAAATTATCACTTTTGGAACAAAAAAAGGTGTGTTTAGACTCACTTTAATGACTGAAATTGGTCGAAATAGAAGCTTCTGAATAGGAGAAAAAGTCTGTAATAATGGCAATTTTGGTCACATTGAGGCTTTAAAAAGTAGTTATTCAACATGAGGCACACTCCAAATGACATTTTGAATCAATTTTTCTACAGTCCAAAAAATCAATTTTCTGATGAAAAACGATGACCCGTGACCTGTCGAAATTTCTCCAGATGGTCAGAAATGGAAATTTTTTAATGTTTAATTTTTTGACTGCAATTGACTATTCCATGTAAATTATCACTTTTGGAACAAAAACAAGTGTGTTAAGACTCACTTTAATGCCTGAAATTAGTGGAAATAGAAGCTTCTGAATCGGAGAAAAAGTCTGCAATAATGGCAATTTTGGTCACATTGAGGTTTCAAAAAGTAGTTATTCAACATGAGGCACAATCCAAATGATATTTTGAATCAATTTTTCTACAGTCCAAAAAATCAATTTTCTGATGAAAAACGATGACCCGTGACCTGTCGAAATTTCTCCAGATGGTCAGAAATCGAAATTTGTATTGTTTAATTTTTTGACTGCAAATGACTATTCCATGTAAATTATCACTTTTGGAACAAAAACAAGTGTGTTTAGAGTCAGTTTAATGCCTGAAATTGGTCGAAAAAGAAGCTTCTGAGTAGGAGAAAATGTCCGTAAAAATGGCAATTTTGGTCACATTGAGGCTTCAAAAAGTAGTTATTCAACATGAGGCACATTCCAAATGACATTTTGAATCAATTTTTCTACAGTCCAGAAAATCTATTTTCTGATGAAAAAGGATGACCCGTGACCTGTCGAAATTTCTCCAGATGGTCAGAAATGGAAATGTTTTAATGTTTAATTTTTGTGACTGCAAATGACTATTCCATGTAAATTATCACTTTTGGAACAAAAACAAGTGTTTTTAGAGTCACGTTAATGCCTGAAATTGGTCGAAATAGAAGCTTCTGAATAGGAGAAAAAGTCTGTAATAATGGCAATTTTGGTCACATTGAGGCTTTAAAAAGTAGTTATTCAACACGAGGCACATTGCAAATGACATTTTGAATCAATTTTTCTACAGTCCAAAAAATCAATTTTCTGATGAAAAACGATGACCCGTGACCTGTCGAAATTTCTCCAGATGTTCAGAAATCGAAATTTTTATTGTTTAATTTTTTGACTGCAAATGACTATTCCATGTAAATTATCACTTTTGGAACAAAAAAAGGTGTGTTTAGACTCACTTTAATGACTGAAATTGGTCGAAATAGAAGCTTCTGAATAGGAGAAAAAGTCTGTAATAATGGCAATTTTGGTCACATTGAGGCTTTAAAAAGTAGTTATTCAACATGAGGCACACTCCAAATGACATTTTGAATCAATTTTTCTACAGTCCAAAAAATCAATTTTCTGATGAAAAACGATGACCCGTGACCTGTCGAAATTTCTCCAGATGGTCAGAAATGGAAATTTTTTAATGTTTAATTTTTTGACTGCAATTGACTATTCCATGTAAATTATCACTTTTGGAACAAAAACAAGTGTGTTTAGACTCACTTTAATGCCTGAAATTAGTCGAAATAGAAGCTTCTGAATAGGAGAAAAAGTCTGCAATAATGGCAATTTTGGTCACATTGAGGTTTCAAAAAGTAGTTATTCAACATGAGGCACAATCCAAATGACATTTTGAATCAATTTACTACAGTCCAGAAAATCAATTTTCTGATGAAAAAGGATGACCCGTGACCTGTCGAAATTTCTCCAGATGGTCAGAAATGGAAATGTTTTAATGTTTAATTTTTTGACTGCAAATGACTATTCCATGTAAATTATCACTTTTGGAACAAAAACAAGTGTTTTTAGAGTCACTTTAATGCCTGAAATTGGTCGAAATAGAAGCTTCTTAATAGGAGTAAAAGTCTGTAATAATGGCAATTTTGGTCACACAGAGGATTTAAAAAGTAGTTATTCTACATGAGGCACATTTCAAATGACATTTTTAATCAATTTTTCTACAGTCCAAAAAATCTATTTTCTGATGAAAAACGATGACCCGTGACCCGTCGAAATTTCTCCAGATGGTCAGAAATGGACATTTTTCAAAGTTTAATTTTTGGACTTCAAATGACTATTCCATGTAAATTATCACTTTTGGAACAAAAATAAGTGTGTTTATAGTCACTTTAATGCCTGAAATTGGTCGAAATAGAAGCTTCTGAATAGGAGAAAAAGTCTGTAATAATGGCAATTTTGGTCACATTGAGGCTTTAAAAAGTAGTTATTCAACATGAGGCACATTCCAAATGACATTTTGAATCAATTTTTCTACAGTCCAAAAAATCAATTTTCTGAAGAAAAACGATGACCTGTGACCTGTCGAAATTTCTCCAGATGGCCAGAAATGGAAATTTTTTAATGTTTAATTTTTTGACTGCAAATGACTATTTCATATAAATTATCACTTTTGGAACAAAAATAAGTGTGTTTAGAGTCACTTTAATGTCTGAAATTGGTCGAAATAGACGCTTCTGAATAGGAGAAAAAGTCTGTAATAATGGCAATTTTGGTAACATTGAGGCTTTAAAAAGTAGTTATTCAACATGAGGCACATTCCAAATGACATTTTGAATCAATTTTTCTACAGTCCAAAAAATCAATTTTCTGATGAAAAACGACGACCCGTGACCTGTCGAAATTTCTCCAGATGGTCAGAAATCGAAATTTTTATTGTTTAATTTTTTGACTGCAAATGACTATTCCATGTAAATTATCACTTTTGGAACAAAAACAAGTGTATTTAGAGTCAGTTTAATGCCTGAAATTGGTCGAAAAAGAAGCTTCTGAGTAGGAGAAAATGTCCGTAAAAATGGCAATTTTGGTCACATTGAGGCTTCAAAAAGTAGTTATTCAACATGAGGCACATTCCAAATGACATTTTGAATCAATTTTTCTACAGTCCAGAAAATCAATTTTCTGATGAAAAAGGATGACCCGTGACCTGTCGAAATTTCTCCAGATGGTCAGAAATGGAAATGTTTTAATGTTTAATTTTTTGACTGCAAATGACTATTCCATGTAAATTATCACTTTTGGAACTAAAATAAGTGTGTTTAGAGTCACGTTAATGCCTGAAATTGTTCGAAATAGAAGCTTCTGAATAGGAGAAAAAGTCTGCAATAATGGCAATTTTGGTCACATTGAGGTTTCAAAAAGTAGTTATTCAACATGAGGCACATTCCAAATGACATTTTAAATCAATTTTTTTACAGTCCAAAAAATCAATTTTCTGATGAAAAACGATGACCCGTGACCTGTCAAAATTTCTCCAGATGGTCAGAAATCGAAATTTGTATTGTTTAATTTTTTGACTGCAAATGACTATTCCATGTAAATTATCACTTTTGGAACAAAAACAAGTGTGTTTAGAGTCAGTTTAATGCCTGAAATTGGTCGAAAAAGAAGCTTCTGAGTAGGAGAAAATGTCCGTAAAAATGGCAATTTTGGTCACATTGAGGCTTCAAAAAGTAGTTATTCAACATGAGGCACATTCCAAATGACATTTTGAATCAATTTTTCTACAGTCCAAAAAATCAATTTTCTGATGAAAAACGATGACCCGTGACCTGTCGAAATTTCTCCAGATGGTCAGAAATGGAAATTTTTTAATGTTTAATTTTTTGACTGCAATTGACTATTCTATGTAAATTATCACTTTTGGAAGAAAAACAAGTGTGTTTAGACTCACTTTAATGCCTGAAATTAGTGGAAATAGAAGCTTCTGAATCGGAGAAAAAGTCTGCAATAATGGCAATTTTGGTCACATTGAGGTTTCAAAAAGTAGTTATTCAACATGAGGCACAATCTAAATGACATTTTGAATCAATTTTTCTACAGTCCAAAAAATAAATTTTCTGATGAAAAACGATGACCCGTGACCTGTCGAAATTTCTCCAGATGGTCAGAAATCGAAATTTGTATTGTTTAATTTTTTGACTGCAAATGACTATTCCATGTAAATTATCACTTTTGGAACAAAAACAAGTGTGTTTAGAGTCAGTTTAATGCCTGAAATTGGTCGAAAAAGAAGCTTCTGAGTAGGAGAAAATGTCCGTAAAAATGGCAATTTTGGTCACATTGAGGCTTCAAAAAGTAGTTATTCAACATGAGGCACATTCCAAATGACATTTTGAATCAATTTTTCTACAGTCCAGAAAATCTATTTTCTGATGAAAAAGGATGACCCGTGACCTGTCGAAATTTCTCCAGATGGTCAGAAATGGAAATGTTTTAATGTTTAATTTTTTGACTGCAAATGACTATTCGATGTAAATTATCACTTTTGGAACAAAAACAAGTGTTTTTAGAGTCACGTTAATGCCTGAAATTGGTCGAAATAGAAGCTTCTGAATAGGAGAAAAAGTCTGTAATAATGGCAATTTTGGTCACATTGAGGCTTTAAAAAGTAGTTATTCAACATGAGGCACATTCAAATGACATTTTGAATCAATTTTTCTACAGTCCAAAAAATAAATTTTCTGATGAAAAACGATGACCCATGACCTGTCGAAATTTCTCCAGATGGTCAGAAATCGAAATTTTTATTGTTTAATTTTTTGACTGCAAATGACTATTCCATGTAAATTATCACTTTTGGAACAAAAACAAGTGTGTTTAGAGTCAGTTTAATGCCTGAAATTGGTCGAAAAAGAAGCTTCTGTGTAGGAGAAAATGTCCGTAAAAATGGCAATTTTGGTCACCTTGAGGCTTCAAAAAGTAGTTATTCAACATGAGGCACATTCCAAATGACATTTTGAATCAATTTTTCTACAGTCCAGAAAATCAATTTTCTGATGAAAAAGGATGACCCGTGACCTGTCGAAATTTCTCCAGATGGTCAGAAATGGAAATGTTTTAATGTTTAATTTTTTGACTGCAAATGACTATTCCATGTAAATTATCTCTTTTGGAACAAAAACAAGTGTTTTTAGAGTCACGTTAATGCCTGAAATTGGTCGAAATAGAAGCTTCTGAATAGGAGAAAAAGTCTGTAATAATGGCAATTTTGGTCACATTGAGGCTTTAAAAAGTAGTTATTCAACATGAGGCACATTCAAAATGACATTTTGAATCAATTTTTCTACAGTCCAAAAAATCAATTTTCTGATGAAAAACGATGACCCGTGACCTGTCGAAATTTCTCCAGATGGTCAGAAATCGAAATTTTTATTGTTTAATTTTTTGACTGCAAATGACTATTCCATGTAAATTATCACTTTTGGAACAAAAACAAGTGTGTTTAGAGTCAGTTTAATGCCTGAAATTGGTCGAAAAAGAAGCTTCTGTGTAGGAGAAAATGTCCGTAAAAATGGCAATTTTGGTCACCTTGAGGCTTCAAAAAGTAGTTATTCAACATGAGGCACATTCCAAATGACATTTTGAATCAATTTTTCTACAGTCCAGAAAATCAATTTTCTGATGAAAAAGGATGACCCGTGACCTGTCGAAATTTCTCCAGATGGTCAGAAATGGAAATGTTTTAATGTTTAATTTTTTGACTGCAAATGACTATTCCATGTAAATTATCACTTTTGGAACTAAAATAAGTGTGTTTAGAGTCACTTTAATGCCTGAAATTGTTCGAAATAGAAGCTTCTGAATAGGAGAAAAAGTCTGCAATAATGGCACTTTTGGTCACATTGAGGTTTCAAAAAGTAGTTATTCAACATGAGGCACAATCCAAATGACATTTTAAATCAATTTTTTTACAGTCCAAAAAATCAATTTTCTGATGAAAAACGATGACCCGTGACCTGTCGAAATTTCTCCAGATGGTCAGAAATCGAAATTTTTATTGTTTAATTTTTTGACTGCAAATGACTATTCCATGTAAATTATCACTTTTGGAACAAAAATAAGTGTGTTTAGACTCACTTTAATGACTGAAATTGGTCGAAATAGAAGCTTCTGAATAGGAGAAAAAGTCTGTAATAATTGCAATTTTGGTCACATTGAGGCTTTAAAAAGTAGTTATTCAACATGAGGCACATTCCAAATGACATTTTGAATCAATTTTTCTACAGTCCAAAAAATCTATTTTCTGATGAAAAACGATGACCCGTGACCCGTCGAAATTTCTCCAGATGGTCAGAAATGGACATTTTTCAATGTTTAATTTTTGGACTTCAAATGACTATTCCATGTAAATTATCACTTTTGGAACAAAAATAAGTGTGTTTATAGTCACTTTAATGCCTGAAATTGGTCGAAATAGAAGCTTCTGAATAGGAGAAAAAGTCTGTAATAATGGCAATTTTGGTCACATTGAGGCTTTAAAAAGTAGTTATTCAACATGAGGCACATTCCAAATGACATTTTGAATCAATTTTTCTACAGTCCAAAAAATCAATTTTCTGATGAAAAACGATGACCCGTGACCTGTCGAAATTTCTCCAGATGGCCAGAAATGGAAATTTTTTAATGTTTAATTTTTTGACTGCAAATGACTATTTCATATAAATTATCACTTTTGGAACAAAAATAAGTGTGTTTAGAGTCACTTTAATGTCTGAAATTGGTCGAAATAGACGCTTCTGAATAGGAGAAAAAGTCTGTAATAATGGCAATTTTGGTAATGTTGAGGCTTTAAAAAGTAGTTATTCAACATGAGGCACATTCCAAATGACATTTTGAATCAATTTTTCTACAGTCCAAAAAATCAATTTTCTGATGAAAATCGATGACCCGTGACCTGTCGAAATTTCTCCAGATGGTCAGAATTGGAAATTTTTTAATGTTTAATTTTTTGACTGCAAATGACTATTTCATATAAATTATCACTTTTGGAACAAAAATAAGTGTGTTTAGACTCACTTTAATTACTGAAATTGGTCGAAATAGAAGCTTCTGAATAGGAGAAAAAGTCTGTAATAATGGCAATTTTGGTCACATTGAGGCTTTAAAAAGTAGTTATTCAACATGAGGCACATTCCAAATGACATTTTGAATCAATTTTTCTACAGTCCAAAAAATCAATTTTCTGATGAAAAACGATGACCTGTGACCTGTCGAAATTTCTCCAGATGGCCAGAAATGGAAATTTTTTAATGTTTAATTTTTTGACTGCAAATGACTATTTCATATAAATTATCACTTTTGGAACAAAAATAAGTGTGTTTAGAGTCACTTTAATGTCTGAAATTGGTCGAAATAGACGCTTCTGAATAGGAGAAAAAGTCTGTAATAATGGCAATTTTGGTAATGTTGAGGCTTTAAAAAGTAGTTATTCAACATGAGGCACATTCCAAATGACATTTTGAATCAATTTTTCTACAGTCCAAAAAATCAATTTTCTGATGAAAAACGATGACCCGTGACCTGTCGAAATTTCTCCAGATGGTCAGAAATGGAAATTTTTTAATGTTTAATTTTTTGACTGCAAATGACTATTTCATATAAATTATCACTTTTGGAACAAAAATAAGTGTGTTTAGACTCACTTTAATTACTGAAATTGGTCGAAATAGAAGCTTCTGAATAGGAGAAAAAGTCTGTAATAATGGCAATTTTGGTCACATTGAGGCTTTAAAAAGTAGTTATTCAACATGAGGCACATTCCAAATGACATTTTGAATCAATTTTTCTACAGTCCAAAAAATCAATTTTCTGATGAAAAACGATGACCCGTGACCTGTCGAAATTTCTCCAGATGGTCAGAAATGGAAATTTTTTAATGTTTAATTTTTTGACTGCAATTGACTATTCCATGTAAATTATCACTTTTGGAACAAAAACAAGTGTGTTTAGACTCACTTTAATGCCTGAAATTAGTCGAAATAGAAGCTTCTGAATAGGAGAAAAAGTCTGCAATAATGGCAATTTTGGTCACATTGAGGTTTCAAAAAGTAGTTATTCAACATGAGGCACAATCCAAATGACATTTTGAATCCATTTTTCTACAGTCCAAAAAATCAATTTTCTGATGAAAAACGATGACCCGTGACCTGTCGAAATTTCTCCAGATGGTCAGAAATCGAAATTTGTATTGTTTAATTTTTTGACTGCAAATGATTATTCCATGTAAATTATCACTTTTGGAACAAAAATAAGTGTGTTTAGACTCACTTTAATGCCTGAAATTGTTCGAAATAGAAGCTTCTGAATAGGAGAAAAAGTCTGCAATAATGGCAATTTTGGTCACATTGAGGCTTTAAAAAGTAGTTATTCAACATGAGGCACATTCCAAATGACATTTTGAATCAATTTTTCTACAGTCCAAAAAATCAATTTTCTGATGAAAAACGATGACCTGTGACCTGTCGAAATTTCTCCAGATGGCCAGAAATGGAAATTTTTTAATGTTTAATTTTTTGACTGCAAATGACTATTTCATATAAATTATCACTTTTGGAACAAAAATAAGTGTGTTTAGAGTCACTTTAATGTCTGAAATTGGTCGAAATAGACGCTTCTGAATAGGAGAAAAAGTCTGTAATAATGGCAATTTTGGTCACATTGAGGCTTTAAAAAGTAGTTATTCAACATGAGGCACATTCAAAATGACATTTTGAATCAATTTTTCTACAGTCCAAAAAATCAATTTTCTGATGAAAAACGATGACCCGTGACCTGTCGAAATTTCTCCAGATGGTCAGAAATTGAAATTTTTATTGTTTAATTTTTTGACTGCAAATGACTATTCCATGTAAATTATCACTTTTGGAACAAAAACAAGTGTATTTAGAGTCAGTTTAATGCCTGAAATTGGTCGAAAAAGAAGCTTCTGAGTAGGAGAAAATGTCCGTAAAAATGGCAATTTTGGTCACATTGAGGCTTCAAAAAGTAGTTATTCAACATGAGGCACATTCCAAATGACATTTTGAATCAATTTTTCTACAGTCCAGAAAATCAATTTTCTGATGAAAAAGGATGACCCGTGACCTGTCGAAATTTCTCCAGATGGTCAGAAATGGAAATGTTTTAATGTTTAATTTTTTGACTGCAAATGACTATTCCATGTAAATTATCTCTTTTGGAACAAAAACAAGTGTTTTTAGAGTCACGTTAATGCCTGAAATTGGTCGAAATAGAAGCTTCTGAATAGGAGAAAAAGTCTGTAATAATGGCAATTTTGGTCACATTGAGGCTTTAAAAAGTAGTTATTCAACATGAGGCACATTCAAAATGACATTTTGAATCAATTTTTCTACAGTCCAAAAAATCAATTTTCTGATGAAAAACGATGACCCGTGACCTGTCGAAATTTCTCTAGATGGTCAGAAATCGAAATTTTTATTGTTTAATTTTTTGACTGCAAATGACTATTCCATGTAAATTATCACTTTTGGAACAAAAACAAGTGTGTTTAGAGTCAGTTTAATGCCTGAAATTGGTCGAAAAAGAAGCTTCTGTGTAGGAGAAAATGTCCGTAAAAATGGCAATTTTGGTCACCTTGAGGCTTCAAAAAGTAGTTATTCAACATGAGGCACATTCCAAATGACATTTTGAATCAATTTTTCTACAGTCCAGAAAATCAATTTTCTGATGAAAAAGGATGACCCGTGACCTGTCGAAATTTCTCCAGATGGTCAGAAATGGAAATGTTTTAATGTTTAATTTTTTGACTGCAAATGACTATTCCATGTAAATTATCACTTTTGGAACTAAAATAAGTGTGTTTAGAGTCACTTTAATGCCTGAAATTGTTCGAAATAGAAGCTTCTGAATAGGAGAAAAAGTCTGCAATAATGGCACTTTTGGTCACATTGAGGTTTCAAAAAGTAGTTATTCAACATGAGGCACAATCCAAATGACATTTTAAATCAATTTATTTACAGTCCAAAAAATCAATTTTCTGATGAAAAACGATGACCCGTGACCTGTCGAAATTTCTCCAGATGTTCAGAAATCGAAATTTTTATTGTTTAATTTTTTGACTGCAAATGACTATTCCATGTAAATTATCACTTTTGGAACAAAAAAAGGTGTGTTTAGACTCACTTTAATGACTGAAATTGGTCGAAATAGAAGCTTCTGAATAGGAGAAAAAGTCTGTAAAAATGGCAATTTTGGTCACATTGAGGCTTTAAAAAGTAGTTATTCAACATGAGGCACATTCCAAATGACATTTTGAATCAATTTTTCTACAGTCCAAAAAATCAATTTTCTGATGAAAAACGATGACCCGTGACCTGTCGAAATTTCTCCAGATGGTCAGAAATGGAAATTTTTTAATGTTTAATTTTTTGACTGCAATTGACTATTCCATGCAAATTATCACTTTTGGAACAAAAACAAGTGTGTTTAGACTCACTTTAATGCCTGAAATTAGTCGAAATAGAAGCTTCTGAATAGGAGAAAAAGTCTGCAATAATGGCAATTTTGGTCACATTGAGGTTTCAAAAAGTAGTTATTCAACATGAGGCACAATCCAAATGACATTTTGAATCCATTTTTCTACAGTCCAAAAAATCAATTTTCTGATGAAAAACGATGACCCGTGACCTGTCGAAATTTCTCCAGATGGTCAGAAATCGAAATTTGTATTGTTTAATTTTTTGACTGCAAATGACTATTCCATGTAAATTATCACTTTTGGAACAAAAATAAGTGTGTTTAGACTCACTTTAATGACTGAAATTGGTCGAAATAGAAGCTTCTGAATAGGAGAAAAAGTCTGTAATAATGGCAATTTTGGTCACATTGAGGTTTCAAAAAGTAGTTATTCAACATGAGGCACAATCCAAATGACATTTTGAATCAATTTTTCTACAGTCCAAAAAATCAATTTTCTGATGAAAAACAATGACCCGTGACCTGTCGAAATTTCTCCAGATGGTCAGAAATCGAAATTTGTATTGTTTAATTTTTTGACTGCAAATGACTATTCCATGTAAATTATCACTTTTGGAACAAAAACAAGTGTGTTTAGAGTCAGTTTAATGCCTGAAATTTGTCGAAAAAGAAGCTTCTGAGTAGGAGAAAATGTCCGTAAAAATGGCAATTTTGGTCACATTGAGGCTTCAAAAAGTAGTTATTCAACATGAGGCACATTCCAAATGACATTTTGAATCAATTTTTCTACAGTCCAGAAAATCTATTTTCTGATGAAAAAGGATGACCCGTGACCTGTCGAAATTTCTCCAGATGGTCAGAAATGGAAATGTTTTAATGTTTAATTTTTTGACTGCAAATGACTATTCCATGTAAATTATCACTTTTGGAACAAAAACAAGTGTTTTTAGAGTCACGTTAATGCCTGAAATTGGTCGAAATAGAAGCGTCTGAATAGGAGAAAAAGTCTGTAATAATGGCAATTTTGGTCACATTGAGGCTTTAAAAAGTAGTTATTCAACATGAGGCACATTCCAAATGACATTTTGAATCAATTTTTCTACAGTCCAAAAAATCAATTTTCTGATGAAAAACGATGACCCGTGACCTGTCGAAATTTCTCCAGATGGTCAGAAATCGAAATTTTTATTGTTTAATTTTTTGACTGCAAATGACTATTCCATGTAAATTATCACTTTTGGAACAAAAACAAGTGTGTTTAGAGTCAGTTTAATGCCTGAAATTGGTCGAAAAAGAAGCTTCTGTGTAGGAGAAAATGTCCGTAAAAATGGCAATTTTGGTCACCTTGAGGCTTCAAAAAGTAGTTATTCAACATGAGGCACATTCCAAATGACATTTTGAATCAATTTTTCTACAGTCCAGAAAATCAATTTTCTGATGAAAAAGGATGACCCGTGACCTGTCGAAATTTCTCCAGATGGTCAGAAATGGAAATGTTTTAATGTTTAATTTTTTGACTGCAAATGACTATTCCATGTAAATTATCACTTTTGGAACTAAAATAAGTGTGTTTAGAGTCACTTTAATGCCTGAAATTGTTCGAAATAGAAGCTTCTGAATAGGAGAAAAAGTCTGCAATAATGGCACTTTTGGTCACATTGAGGTTTCAAAAAGTAGTTATTCAACATGAGGCACAATCCAAATGACATTTTAAATCAATTTTTTTACAGTCCAAAAAATCAATTTTCTGATGAAAAACGATGACCCGTGACCTGTCGAAATTTCTCCAGATGGTCAGAAATCGAAATTTTTATTGTTTAATTTTTTGACTGCAAATGACTATTCCATGTAAATTATCACTTTTGGAACAAAAATAAGTGTGTTTAGACTCACTTTAATGACTGAAATTGGTCGAAATAGAAGCTTCTGAATAGGAGAAAAAGTCTGTAATAATTGCAATTTTGGTCACATTGAGGCTTTAAAAAGTAGTTATTCAACATGAGGCACATTCCAAATGACATTTTGAATCAATTTTTCTACAGTCCAAAAAATCAATTTTCTGATGAAAAACGATGACCCGTGACCTGTCGAAATTTCTCCAGATGGTCAGAAATGGAAATTTTTTAATGTTTAATTTTTTGACTGCAATTGACTATTCCATGTAAATTATCACTTTTGGAACAAATACAAGTGTGTTTAGACTCACTTTAATGCCTGAAATTAGTCGAAATAGAAGCTTCTGAATAGGAGAAAAAGTCTGCAATAATGGCAATTTTGGTCACATTGAGGTTTCAAAAAGTAGTTATTCAACATGAGGCACAATCCAAATGACATTTTGAATCAATTTTTCTACAGTCCAGAAAATCAATTTTCTGATGAAAAAGGATGACCCGTGAACTGTCGAAATTTCTCCAGATGGTCAGAAATGGAAATGTTTTAATGTTTAATTTTTTGACTGCAAATGACTATTCCATGTAAATTATCACTTTTGGAACAAAAACAAGAGTTTTTAGAGTCACTTTAATGCCTGAAATTGGTCGAAATAGAAGCTTCTGAATAGGAGAAAAAGTCTGTAATAATGGCAATTTTGGTCACATTGAGGCTTTAAAAATTAGTTATTCAACATGAGGCACATTCCAAATGACATTTTGAATCAATTTTTCTACAGTCCAAAAAATCAATTTTCTGATGAAAAACGATGACCCGTGACCTGTCGAAATTTCTCCAGATGGTCAGAAATCGAAATTTTTATTGTTTAATTTTTTGACTGCAAATGACTATTCCATGTAAATTATCACTTTTGGAACAAAAACAAGTGTGTTTAGAGTCAGTTTATTGCCTGAAATTGGTCGAAAAAGAAGCCTCTGAGTAGGAGAAAATGTCCATAAAAATGGCAATTTTGGTCACATTGAGGCTTCAAAAAGTAGTTATTCAACATGAGGCACATTCCAAATGACATTTTGAATCAATTTTTCTACAGTCCAGAAAATCAATTTTCTGATGAAAAAGGATGACCCGTGACCTGTCGAAATTTCTCCAGATGGTCAGAAATGGAAATGTTTTAATGTTTAATTTTTTGACTGCAAATGACTATTCCATGTAAATTATCACTTTTGGAACAAAAACAAGTGTTTTTAGAGTCACTTTAATGCCTGAAATTGGTCGAAATAGAAGCTTCTGAATAGGAGAAAAAGTCTGCAATAATGGCAATTTTGGTCACATTGAGGTTTCAAAAAGTAGTTATTCAACATGAGGCACAATCCAAATTACATTTTGAATCAATTTTTCTACAGTCCAAAAAATCAATTTTCTGATGAAAAACGATGACCCGTGACCTGTCGAAATTTCTCCAGATGGTCAGAAATCGAAATTTTTATTGTTTAATTTTTTGACTGCAAATGACTATTCCATGTAAATTATCACTTTTGGAACAAAAACAAGTGTGTTTAGAGTCAGTTTATTGCCTGAAATTGGTCGAAAAAGAAGCTTCTGAGTAGGAGAAAATGTCTGTAAAAATGGCAATTTTGGTCACCTTGAGGCTTCAAAAAGTAGTTATTAAACATGAGGCACATTCCAAATGACATTTTGAATCAATTTTTCTACAGTCCAGAAAATCAATTTTCTGATGAAAAAGGATGACCCGTGACCTGTCGAAATTTCTCCAGACGGTCAGAAATGGAAATGTTTTAATGTTTAATTTTTTGACTGCAAATGACTATTCCATGTAAATTATCACTTTTGGAACTAAAATAAGTGTGTTTAGAGTCACTTTAATGCCTGAAATTGTTCGAAATAGAAGCTTCTGAATAGGAGAAAAAGTCTGCAATAATGGCACTTTTGGTCACATTGAGGTTTCAAAAAGTAGTTATTCAACATGAGGCACAATCCAAATGACATTTTAAATCAATTTATTTACAGTCCAAAAAATCAATTTTCTGATGAAAAACGATGACCCGTGACCTGTCGAAATTTCTCCAGATGTTCAGAAATCGAAATTTTTATTGTTTAATTTTTTGACTGCAAATGACTATTCCATGTAAATTATCACTTTTGGAACAAAAAAAGGTGTGTTTAGACTCACTTTAATGACTGAAATTGGTCGAAATAGAAGCTTCTGAATAGGAGAAAAAGTCTGTAAAAATGGCAATTTTGGTCACATTGAGGCTTTAAAAAGTAGTTATTCAACATGAGGCACATTCCAAATGACATTTTGAATCAATTTTTCTACAGTCCAAAAAATCAATTTTCTGATGAAAAACGATGACCCGTGACCTGTCGAAATTTCTCCAGATGGTCAGAAATGGAAATTTTTTAATGTTTAATTTTTTGACTGCAATTGACTATTCCATGCAAATTATCACTTTTGGAACAAAAACAAGTGTGTTTAGACTCACTTTAATGCCTGAAATTAGTCGAAATAGAAGCTTCTGAATAGGAGAAAAAGTCTGCAATAATGGCAATTTTGGTCACATTGAGGTTTCAAAAAGTAGTTATTCAACATGAGGCACAATCCAAATGACATTTTGAATCCATTTTTCTACAGTCCAAAAAATCAATTTTCTGATGAAAAACGATGACCCGTGACCTGTCGAAATTTCTCCAGATGGTCAGAAATCGAAATTTGTATTGTTTAATTTTTTGACTGCAAATGACTATTCCATGTAAATTATCACTTTTGGAACAAAAATAAGTGTGTTTAGACTCACTTTAATGACTGAAATTGGTCGAAATAGAAGCTTCTGAATAGGAGAAAATGTCTGTAATAATGGCAATTTTGGTCACATTGAGGTTTCAAAAAGTAGTTATTCAACATGAGGCACAATCCAAATGACATTTTGAATCAATTTTTCTACAGTCCAAAAAATCAATTTTCTGATGAAAAACGATGACCCGTGACCTGTCGAAATTTCTCCAGATGGTCAGAAATCGAAATTTGTATTGTTTAATTTTTTGACTGCAAATGACTATTCCATGTAAATTATCACTTTTGGAACAAAAACAAGTGTGTTTAGAGTCAGTTTAATGCCTGAAATTTGTCGAAAAAGAAGCTTCTGAGTAGGAGAAAATGTCCATAAAAATGGCAATTTTGGTCACATTGAGGCTTCAAAAAGTAGTTATTCAACATGAGGCACATTCCAAATGACATTTTGAATCAATTTTTCTACAGTCCAGAAAATCTATTTTCTGATGAAAAAGGATGACCCGTGACCTGTCGAAATTTCTCCAGATGGTCAGAAATGGAAATGTTTTAATGTTTAATTTTTTGACTGCAAATGACTATTCCATGTAAATTATCACTTTTGGAACAAAAACAAGTGTTTTTAGAGTCACGTTAATGCCTGAAATTGGTCGAAATAGAAGCGTCTGAATAGGAGAAAAAGTCTGTAATAATGGCAATTTTGGTCACATTGAGGCTTTAAAAAGTAGTTATTCAACATGAGGCACATTCCAAATGACATTTTGAATCAATTTTTCTACAGTCCAAAAAATCAATTTTCTGATGAAAAACGATGACCCGTGACCTGTCGAAATTTCTCCAGATGGTCAGAAATCGAAATTTTTATTGTTTATTTTTTTGACTGCAAATGACTATTCTATGTAAATTATCACTTTTGGAACAAAAACAAGTGTGTTTAGAGTCAGTTTAATGCCTGAAATTGGTCGAAAAAGAAGCTTCTGAGTAGGAGAAAAAGTCCGTAAAAATGGCAATTTTGGTCACCTGAGGCTTCAAAAAGTAGTTATTCAACATGAGGCACATTCCAAATGACATTTTGAATCAATTTTTCTACAGTCCAGAAAATCAATTTTCTGATGAAAAAGAATGACCTGTGACCTGTCGAAATTTCTCCAGATGGTCAGAAATGGAAATGTTTTAATGTTTAATTTTTTGACTGCAAATGACTATTCCATGTAAATTATCACTTTTGGAACTAAAATAAGTGTGTTTAGAGTCACTTTAATGCCTGAAATTGTTCGAAATAGAAGCTTCTGAATAGGAGAAAAAGTCTGCAATAATGGCACTTTTGGTCACATTGAGGTTTCAAAAAGTAGTTATTCAACATGAGGCACAATCCAAATGACATTTTAAATCAAGTTTTTTTACAGTCCAAAAAATCAATTTTCTGATGAAAAACGATGACCCGTGACCTGTCGAAATTTCTCCAGATGGTCAGAAATCGAAATTTTTATTGTTTAATTTTTTGACTGCAAATGACTATTCCATGTAAATTATCACTTTTGGAACAAAAATAAGTGTGTTTAGACTCACTTTAATTACTGAAATTGGTCGAAATAGAAGCTTCTGAATAGGAGAAAAAGTCTGTAATAATGGCAATTTTGGTCACATTGAGGCTTTAAAAAGTAGTTATTCAACATGAGGCACATTCCAAATGACATTTTGAATCAATTTTTCTACAGTCCAAAAAATCAATTTTCTGATGAAAAACGATGACCCGTGACCTGTCGAAATTTCTCCAGATGGTCAGAAATGGAAATTTTTTAATGTTTAATTTTTTGACTGCAATTGACTATTCCATGTAAATTATCACTTTTGGAACAGAAACAAGTGTGTTTAGACTCACTTTAATGCCTGAAATTAGTCGAAATAGAAGCTTCTGAATAGGAGAAAAAGTCTGCAATAATGGCAATTTTGGTCACATTGAGGTTTCAAAAAGTAGTTATTCAACATGAGGCACAATCCAAATGACATTTTGAATCCATTTTTCTACAGTCCAAAAAATCAATTTTCTGATGAAAAACGATGACCCGTGACCTGTCGAAATTTCTCCAGATGGTCAGAAATCGAAATTTGTATTGTTTAATTTTTTGACTGCAAATGACTATTCCATGTAAATTATCACTTTTGGAACAAAAATAAGTGTGTTTAGACTCACTTTAATGACTGAAATTGGTCGAAATAGAAGCTTCTGAATAGGAGAAAAAGTCTGTAATAATGGCAATTTTGGTCACATTGAGGCTTTAAAAAGTAGTTATTCAACATGAGGCACATTCCAAATGACATTTTGAATCAATTTTTCTACAGTCCAGAAAATCTATTTTCTGATGAAAAAGGATGACCCGTGACCTGTCGAAATTTCTCCAGATGGTCAGAAATGGAAATGTTTTAATGTTTAATTTTTTGACTGCAAATGACTATTCCATGTAAATTATCACTTTTGGAACAAAAACAAGTGTTTTTAGAGTCACGTTAATGCCTGAAATTGGTCGAAATAGAAGCGTCTGAATAGGAGAAAAAGTCTGTAATAATGGCAATTTTGGTCACATTGAGGCTTTAAAAAGTAGTTATTCAACATGAGGCACATTCCAAATGACATTTTGAATCAATTTTTCTACAGTCCAAAAAATCAATTTTCTGATGAAAAACGATGACCCGTGACCTGTCGAAATTTCTCCAGATGGTCAGAAATCGAAATTTTTATTGTTTATTTTTTTGACTGCAAATGACTATTCTATGTAAATTATCACTTTTGGAACAAAAACAAGTGTGTTTAGAGTCAGTTTAATGCCTGAAATTGGTCGAAAAAGAAGCTTCTGAGTAGGAGAAAAAGTCCGTAAAAATGGCAATTTTGGTCACCTGAGGCTTCAAAAAGTAGTTATTCAACATGAGGCACATTCCAAATGACATTTTGAATCAATTTTTCTACAGTCCAGAAAATCAATTTTCTGATGAAAAAGAATGACCTGTGACCTGTCGAAATTTCTCCAGATGGTCAGAAATGGAAATGTTTTAATGTTTAATTTTTTGACTGCAAATGACTATTCCATGTAAATTATCACTTTTGGAACTAAAATAAGTGTGTTTAGAGTCACTTTAATGCCTGAAATTGTTCGAAATAGAAGCTTCTGAATAGGAGAAAAAGTCTGCAATAATGGCACTTTTGGTCACATTGAGGTTTCAAAAAGTAGTTATTCAACATGAGGCACAATCCAAATGACATTTTAAATCAAGTTTTTTTACAGTCCAAAAAATCAATTTTCTGATGAAAAACGATGACCCGTGACCTGTCGAAATTTCTCCAGATGGTCAGAAATCGAAATTTTTATTGTTTAATTTTTTGACTGCAAATGACTATTCCATGTAAATTATCACTTTTGGAACAAAAATAAGTGTGTTTAGACTCACTTTAATTACTGAAATTGGTCGAAATAGAAGCTTCTGAATAGGAGAAAAAGTCTGTAATAATGGCAATTTTGGTCACATTGAGGCTTTAAAAAGTAGTTATTCAACATGAGGCACATTCCAAATGACATTTTGAATCAATTTTTCTACAGTCCAAAAAATCAATTTTCTGATGAAAAACGATGACCCGTGACCTGTCGAAATTTCTCCAGATGGTCAGAAATGGAAATTTTTTAATGTTTAATTTTTTGACTGCAATTGACTATTCCATGTAAATTATCACTTTTGGAACAGAAACAAGTGTGTTTAGACTCACTTTAATGCCTGAAATTAGTCGAAATAGAAGCTTCTGAATAGGAGAAAAAGTCTGCAATAATGGCAATTTTGGTCACATTGAGGTTTCAAAAAGTAGTTATTCAACATGAGGCACAATCCAAATGACATTTTGAATCCATTTTTCTACAGTCCAAAAAATCAATTTTCTGATGAAAAACGATGACCCGTGACCTGTCGAAATTTCTCCAGATGGTCAGAAATCGAAATTTGTATTGTTTAATTTTTTGACTGCAAATGACTATTCCATGTAAATTATCACTTTTGGAACAAAAATAAGTGTGTTTAGACTCACTTTAATGACTGAAATTGGTCGAAATAGAAGCTTCTGAATAGGAGAAAAAGTCTGTAATAATGGCAATTTTGGTCACATTGAGGCTTTAAAAAGTAGTTATTCAACATGAGGCACATTCCAAATGACATTTTGAATCAATTTTTCTACAGTCCAAAAAATCAATTTTCTGATGAAAAACGATGACCCTTGACCTGTCGAAATTTCTCCAGATGGTCAGAAATGGAAATTGTTTAATGTTTAATTTTTTGACTGCAATTGACTATTCCATGTAAATTATCACTTTTGGAACAAAAACAAGTGTGTTTAGACTCACTTTAATGCCTGAAATTAGTGGAAATAGAAGCTTCTGAATAGGAGAAAAAGTCTGCAATAATGGCAATTTTGGTCACATTGAGGTTTCAAAAAGTAGTTATTCAACATGAGGCACAATCCAAATGACATTTTGAATCAATTTTTCTACAGTCCAAAAAATCAATTTTCTGATGAAAAACGATGACCCGTGACCTGTCGAAATTTCTCCAGATGGTCAGAAATCGAAATTTTTATTGTTTAATTTTTTGACTGCAAATGACTATTCCATGTAAATTATCACTTTTGGAACTAAAATAAGTGTGTTTAGAGTCACTTTAATGCCTGAAATTGTTCGAAATAGAAGCTTCTGAATAGGAGAAAAAGTCTGCAATAATGGCACTTTTGGTCACATTGAGGTTTCAAAAAGTAGTTATTCAACATGAGGCACAATCCAAATGACATTTTAAATCAATTTTTTTACAGTCCAAAAAATCAATTTTCTGATGAAAAACGATGACCCGTGACCTGTCGAAATTTCTCCAGATGGTCAGAAATCGAAATTTTTATTGTTTAATTTTTTGACTGCAAATGACTATTCCATGTAAATTATCACTTTTGGAACAAAAATAAGTGTGTTTAGACTCACTTTAATGACTGAAATTGGTCGAAATAGAAGCTTCTGAATAGGAGAAAAAGTCTGTAATAATTGCAATTTTGGTCACATTGAGGCTTTAAAAAGTAGTTATTCAACATGAGGCACATTCCAAATGACATTTTGAATCAATTTTTCTACAGTCCAAAAAATCAATTTTCTGATGAAAAACGATGACCCGTGACCTGTCGAAATTTCTCCAGATGGTCAGAAATGGAAATTTTTTAATGTTTAATTTTTTGACTGCAATTGACTATTCCATGTAAATTATCACTTTTGGAACAAATACAAGTGTGTTTAGACTCACTTTAATGCCTGAAATTAGTCGAAATAGAAGCTTCTGAATAGGAGAAAAAGTCTGCAATAATGGCAATTTTGGTCACATTGAGGTTTCAAAAAGTAGTTATTCAACATGAGGCACAATCCAAATGACATTTTGAATCAATTTTTCTACAGTCCAGAAAATCAATTTTCTGATGAAAAAGGATGACCCGTGAACTGTCGAAATTTCTCCAGATGGTCAGAAATGGAAATGTTTTAATGTTTAATTTTTTGACTGCAAATGACTATTCCATGTAAATTATCACTTTTGGAACAAAAACAAGAGTTTTTAGAGTCACTTTAATGCCTGAAATTGGTCGAAATAGAAGCTTCTGAATAGGAGAAAAAGTCTGTAATAATGGCAATTTTGGTCACATTGAGGCTTTAAAAATTAGTTATTCAACATGAGGCACATTCCAAATGACATTTTGAATCAATTTTTCTACAGTCCAAAAAATCAATTTTCTGATGAAAAACGATGACCCGTGACCTGTCGAAATTTCTCCAGATGGTCAGAAATCGAAATTTTTATTGTTTAATTTTTTGACTGCAAATGACTATTCCATGTAAATTATCACTTTTGGAACAAAAACAAGTGTGTTTAGAGTCAGTTTATTGCCTGAAATTGGTCGAAAAAGAAGCCTCTGAGTAGGAGAAAATGTCCATAAAAATGGCAATTTTGGTCACATTGAGGCTTCAAAAAGTAGTTATTCAACATGAGGCACATTCCAAATGACATTTTGAATCAATTTTTCTACAGTCCAGAAAATCAATTTTCTGATGAAAAAGGATGACCCGTGACCTGTCGAAATTTCTCCAGATGGTCAGAAATGGAAATGTTTTAATGTTTAATTTTTTGACTGCAAATGACTATTCCATGTAAATTATCACTTTTGGAACAAAAACAAGTGTTTTTAGAGTCACTTTAATGCCTGAAATTGGTCGAAATAGAAGCTTCTGAATAGGAGAAAAAGTCTGCAATAATGGCAATTTTGGTCACATTGAGGTTTCAAAAAGTAGTTATTCAACATGAGGCACAATCCAAATTACATTTTGAATCAATTTTTCTACAGTCCAAAAAATCAATTTTCTGATGAAAAACGATGACCCGTGACCTGTCGAAATTTCTCCAGATGGTCAGAAATCGAAATTTGTATTGTTTAATTTTTTGACTGCAAATGACTATTCCATGTAAATTATCACTTTTGGAACAAAAACAAGTGTGTTTAGAGTCAGTTTATTGCCTGAAATTGGTCGAAAAAGAAGCTTCTGAGTAGGAGAAAATGTCTGTAAAAATGGCAATTTTGGTCACCTTGAGGCTTCAAAAAGTAGTTATTAAACATGAGGCACATTCCAAATGACATTTTGAATCAATTTTTCTACAGTCCAGAAAATCAATTTTCTGATGAAAAAGGATGACCCGTGACCTGTCGAAATTTCTCCAGACGGTCAGAAATGGAAATGTTTTAATGTTTAATTTTTTGACTGCAAATGACTATTCCATGTAAATTATCACTTTTGGAACTAAAATAAGTGTGTTTAGAGTCACTTTAATGCCTGAAATTGTTCGAAATAGAAGCTTCTGAATAGGAGAAAAAGTCTGCAATAATGGCACTTTTGGTCACATTGAGGTTTCAAAAAGTAGTTATTCAACATGAGGCACAATCCAAATGACATTTTAAATCAATTTATTTACAGTCCAAAAAATCAATTTTCTGATGAAAAACGATGACCCGTGACCTGTCGAAATTTCTCCAGATGTTCAGAAATCGAAATTTTTATTGTTTAATTTTTTGACTGCAAATGACTATTCCATGTAAATTATCACTTTTGGAACAAAAAAAGGTGTGTTTAGACTCACTTTAATGACTGAAATTGGTCGAAATAGAAGCTTCTGAATAGGAGAAAAAGTCTGTAAAAATGGCAATTTTGGTCACATTGAGGCTTTAAAAAGTAGTTATTCAACATGAGGCACATTCCAAATGACATTTTGAATCAATTTTTCTACAGTCCAAAAAATCAATTTTCTGATGAAAAACGATGACCCGTGACCTGTCGAAATTTCTCCAGATGGTCAGAAATGGAAATTTTTTAATGTTTAATTTTTTGACTGCAATTGACTATTCCATGCAAATTATCACTTTTGGAACAAAAACAAGTGTGTTTAGACTCACTTTAATGCCTGAAATTAGTTGAAATAGAAGCTTCTGAATAGGAGAAAAAGTCTGCAATAATGGCAATTTTGGTCACATTGAGGTTTCAAAAAGTAGTTATTCAACATGAGGCACAATCCAAATGACATTTTGAATCCATTTTTCTACAGTCCAAAAAATCAATTTTCTGATGAAAAACGATGACCCGTGACCTGTCGAAATTTCTCCAGATGGTCAGAAATCGAAATTTGTATTGTTTAATTTTTTGACTGCAAATGACTATTCCATGTAAATTATCACTTTTGGAACAAAAATAAGTGTGTTTAGACTCACTTTAATGACTGAAATTGGTCGAAATAGAAGCTTCTGAATAGGAGAAAAAGTCTGTAATAATGGCAATTTTGGTCACATTGAGGTTTCAAAAAGTAGTTATTCAACATGAGGCACAATCCAAATGACATTTTGAATCAATTTTTCTACAGTCCAAAAAATCAATTTTCTGATGAAAAACGATGACCCGTGACCTGTCGAAATTTCTCCAGATGGTCAGAAATCGAAATTTGTATTGTTTAATTTTTTGACTGCAAATGACTATTCCATGTAAATTATCACTTTTGGAACAAAAACAAGTGTGTTTAGAGTCAGTTTAATGCCTGAAATTTGTCGAAAAAGAAGCTTCTGAGTAGGAGAAAATGTCCATAAAAATGGCAATTTTGGTCACATTGAGGCTTCAAAAAGTAGTTATTCAACATGAGGCACATTCCAAATGACATTTTGAATCAATTTTTCTACAGTCCAGAAAATCTATTTTCTGATGAAAAAGGATGACCCGTGACCTGTCGAAATTTCTCCAGATGGTCAGAAATGGAAATGTTTTAATGTTTAATTTTTTGACTGCAAATGACTATTCCATGTAAATTATCACTTTTGGAACAAAAACAAGTGTTTTTAGAGTCACGTTAATGCCTGAAATTGGTCGAAATAGAAGCGTCTGAATAGGAGAAAAAGTCTGTAATAATGGCAATTTTGGTCACATTGAGGCTTTAAAAAGTAGTTATTCAACATGAGGCACATTCCAAATGACATTTTGAATCAATTTTTCTACAGTCCAAAAAATCAATTTTCTGATGAAAAACGATGACCCGTGACCTGTCGAAATTTCTCCAGATGGTCAGAAATCGAAATTTTTATTGTTTATTTTTTTGACTGCAAATGACTATTCTATGTAAATTATCACTTTTGGAACAAAAACAAGTGTGTTTAGAGTCAGTTTAATGCCTGAAATTGGTCGAAAAAGAAGCTTCTGAGTAGGAGAAAATGTCCGTAAAAATGGCAATTTTGGTCACCTGAGGCTTCAAAAAGTAGTTATTCAACATGAGGCACATTCCAAATGACATTTTGAATCAATTTTTCTACAGTCCAGAAAATCAATTTTCTGATGAAAAAGAATGACCTGTGACCTGTCGAAATTTCTCCAGATGGTCAGAAATGGAAATGTTTTAATGTTTAATTTTTTGACTGCAAATGACTATTCCATGTAAATTATCACTTTTGGAACTAAAATAAGTGTGTTTAGAGTCACTTTAATGCCTGAAATTGTTCGAAATAGAAGCTTCTGAATAGGAGAAAAAGTCTGCAATAATGGCACTTTTGGTCACATTGAGGTTTCAAAAAGTAGTTATTCAACATGAGGCACAATCCAAATGACATTTTAAATCAAGTTTTTTTACAGTCCAAAAAATCAATTTTCTGATGAAAAACGATGACCCGTGACCTGTCGAAATTTCTCCAGATGGTCAGAAATCGAAATTTTTATTGTTTAATTTTTTTGACTGCAAATGACTATTCCATGGAAATTATCACTTTTGGAACAAAAATAAGTGTGTTTAGACTCACTTTAATTACTGAAATTGGTCGAAATAGAAGCTTCTGAATAGGAGAAAAAGTCTGTAATAATGGCAATTTTGGTCACATTGAGGCTTTAAAAAGTAGTTATTCAACATGAGGCACATTCCAAATGACATTTTGAATCAATTTTTCTACAGTCCAAAAAATCAATTTTCTGATGAAAAACGATGACCCGTGACCTGTCGAAATTTCTCCAGATGGTCAGAAATGGAAATTTTTTAATGTTTAATTTTTTGACTGCAATTGACTATTCCATGTAAATTATCACTTTTGGAACAGAAACAAGTGTGTTTAGACTCACTTTAATGCCTGAAATTAGTCGAAATAGAAGCTTCTGAATAGGAGAAAAAGTCTGCAATAATGGCAATTTTGGTCACATTGAGGTTTCAAAAAGTAGTTATTCAACATGAGGCACAATCCAAATGACATTTTGAATCCATTTTTCTACAGTCCAAAAAATCAATTTTCTGATGAAAAACGATGACCCGTGACCTGTCGAAATTTCTCCAGATGGTCAGAAATCGAAATTTGTATTGTTTAATTTTTTGACTGCAAATGACTATTCCATGTAAATTATCACTTTTGGAACAAAAATAAGTGTGTTTAGACTCACTTTAATGACTGAAATTGGTCGAAATAGAAGCTTCTGAATAGGAGAAAAAGTCTGTAATAATGGCAATTTTGGTCACATTGAGGCTTTAAAAAGTAGTTATTCAACATGAGGCACATTCCAAATGACATTTTGAATCAATTTTTCTACAGTCCAAAAAATCAATTTTCTGATGAAAAACGATGACCCTTGACCTGTCGAAATTTCTCCAGATGGTCAGAAATGGAAATTGTTTAATGTTTAATTTTTTGACTGCAATTGACTATTCCATGTAAATTATCACTTTTGGAACAAAAACAAGTGTGTTTAGACTCACTTTAATGCCTGAAATTAGTGGAAATAGAAGCTTCTGAATAGGAGAAAAAGTCTGCAATAATGGCAATTTTGGTCACATTGAGGTTTCAAAAAGTAGTTATTCAACATGAGGCACAATCCAAATGACATTTTGAATCAATTTTTCTACAGTCCAAAAAATCAATTTTCTGATGAAAAACGATGACCCGTGACCTGTCGAAATTTCTCCAGATGGTCAGAAATCGAAATTTTTATTGTTTAATTTTTTGACTGCAAATGACTATTCCATGTAAATTATCACTTTTGGAACAAAAACAAGTGTGTTTAGAGTCACTTTAATGCCTGAAATTGTTCGAAATAGAAGCTTCTGAATAGGAGAAAAAGTCTGCAATAATGGCACTTTTGGTTACATTGAGGTTTCAAAAAGTAGTTATTCAACATGAGGCACATTCCAAATGACATTTTGAATCAATTTTTCTACAGTCCAGAAAATCAATTTTCTGATGAAAAAGAATGACCTGTGACCTGTCGAAATTTCTCCAGATGGTCAGAAATGGAAATGTTTTAATGTTTAATTTTTTGACTGCAAATGACTATTCCATGTAAATTATCACTTTTGGAACAAAAACAAGTGTTTTTAGAGTCACGTTAATGCCTGAAATTGGTCGAAATAGAAGCGTCTGAATAGGAGAAAAAGTCTGTAATAATGGCAATTTTGGTCACATTGAGGCTTTAAAAAGTAGTTATTCAACATGAGGCACATTCCAAATGACATTTTGAATCAATTTTTCTACAGTCCAAAAAATCAATTTTCTGATGAAAAACGATGACCCGTGACCTGTCGAAATTTCTCCAGATGGTCAGAAATCGAAATTTTTATTGTTTATTTTTTTGACTGCAAATGACTATTCTATGTAAATTATCACTTTTGGAACAAAAACAAGTGTGTTAAGAGTCAGTTTAATGCCTGAAATTGGTCGAAAAAGAAGCTTCTGAGTAGGAGAAAATGTCCGTAAAAATGGCAATTTTGGTCACCTGAGGCTTCAAAAAGAAGTTATTCAACATGAGGCACATTCCAAATGACATTTTGAATCAATTTTTCTACAGTCCAGAAAATCAATTTTCTGATGAAAAAGAATGACCTGTGACCTGTCGAAATTTCTCCAGATGGTCAGAAATGGAAATGTTTTAATGTTTAATTTTTTGACTGCAAATGACTATTCCATGTAAATTATCACTTTTGGAACTAAAATAAGTGTGTTTAGAGTCACTTTAATGCCTGAAATTGTTCGAAATAGAAGCTTCTGAATAGGAGAAAAAGTCTGCAATAATGGCACTTTTGGTCACATTGAGGTTTCAAAAAGTAGTTATTCAACATGAGGCACAATCCAAATGACATTTTAAATCAAGTTTTTTTACAGTCCAAAAAATCAATTTTCTGATGAAAAACGATGACCCGTGACCTGTCGAAATTTCTCCAGATGGTCAGAAATCGAAATTTTTATTGTTTAATTTTTTGACTGCAAATGACTATTCCATGTAAATTATCACTTTTGGAACAAAAATAAGTGTGTTTAGACTCACTTTAATTACTGAAAGTGGTCGAAATAGAAGCTTCTGAATAGGAGAAAAAGTCTGTAATAATGGCAATTTTGGTCACATTGAGGCTTTAAAAAGTAGTTATTCAACATGAGGCACATTCCAAATGACATTTTGAATCAATTTTTCTACAGTCCAAAAAATCAATTTTCTGATGAAAAACGATGACCCGTGACCTGTCGAAATTTCTCCAGATGGTCAGAAATGGAAATTTTTTAATGTTTAATTTTTTGACTGCAATTGACTATTCCATGTAAATTATCACTTTTGGAACAAAAACAAGTGTGTTTAGACTCACTTTAATGCCTGAAATTAGTCGAAATAGAAGCTTCTGAATAGGAGAAAAAGTCTGCAATAATGGCAATTTTGGTCACATTGAGGTTTCAAAAAGTAGTTATTCAACATGAGGCACAATCCAAATGACATTTTGAATCAATTTTTCTACAGTCCAGAAAATCAATTTTCTGATGAAAAAGGATGACCCGTGACCTGTCGAAATTTCTCCAGATGGTCAGAAATGGAAATGTTTTAATGTTTAATTTTTTTACTGCAAATGACTATTCCATGTAAATTATCACTTTTGGAACAAAAACAAGTGTTTTTAGAGTCACTTTAATGCCTGAAATTGGTCGAAATAGAAGCTTCTTAATAGGAGTAAAAGTCTGTAATAATGGCAATTTTGGTCACACAGAGGATTTAAAAAGTAGTTATTCAACATGAGGCACATTTCAAATGACATTTTTAATCAATTTTTCTACAGTCCAAAAAATCTATTTTCTGATGAAAAACGATGACCCGTGACCTGTCGAAATTTCTCCAGATGGTCAGAAATTGACATTTTTCAATGTTTAATTTTTGGACTTCAAATGACTATTCCATGTAAATTATCACTTTTGGAACAAAAATAAGTGTGTTTATAGTCACTTTAATGCCTGAAATTGGTCGAAATAGAAGCTTCTGAATAGGAGAAAAAGTCTGTAATAATGGCAATTTTGGTCACATTGAGGCTTTAAAAAGTAGTTATTCAACATGAGGCACATTCCAAATGACATTTTGAATCAATTTTTCTACAGTCCAAAAAATCAATTTTCTGATGAAAAACGATGACCTGTGACCTGTCGAAATTTCTCCAGATGGCCAGAAATGGAAATTTTTTAATGTTTAATTTTTTGACTGCAAATGACTATTTCATATAAATTATCACTTTTGGAACAAAAATAAGTGTGTTTAGAGTCACTTTAATGTCTGAAATTGGTCGAAATAGACGCTTCTGAATAGGAGAAAAAGTCTGTAATAATGGCAATTTTGGTAACATTGAGGCTTTAAAAAGTAGTTATTCAACATGAGGCACATTCCAAATGACATTTTGGATCAATTTTTCTACAGTCCAAAAAATCAATTTTCTGATGAAAAACGATGACCCGTGACCTGTCGAAATTTCTCCAGATGGTCAGAAATCGAAATTTTTATTGTTTAATTTTTTGACTGCAAATGACTATTCATTGTAAATTATCACTTTTGGAACAAAAACAAGTGTGTTTAGAGTCAGTTTAATGCCTGAAATTGGTCGAAAAAGAAGCTTCTGAGTAGGAGAAAATGTCCGTAAAAATGGCAATTTTGGTCACCTTGAGGCTTCAAAAAGTAGTTATTCAACATGAGGCACATTCCAAATGACATTTTGAATCAATTTTTCTACAGTCCAGAAAATCAATTTTCTGATGAAAAAGGATGACCCGTGACCTGTCGAAATTTCTCCAGATGGTCAGAAATGGAAATGTTTTAATGTTTAATTTTTTGACTACAAATGACTATTCCATGTAAATTATCACTTTTGGAACAAAAATAAGTGTGTTTAGACTCACTTTAATGACTGAAATTGGTCGAAATAGAAGCTTCTGAATAGGAGAAAAAGTCTGTAATAATGGCAATTTTGGTCACATTGAGGCTTTAAAAAGTAGTTATTCAACATGAGGCACATTCCAAATGACATTTTGAATCAATTTTTCTACAGTCCAAAAAATCAATTTTCTGATGAAAAACGATGACCCGTGACCTGTCGAAATTTCTCCAGATGGTCAGAAATGGAAATTTTTTAATGTTTAATTTTTTGACTGCAATTGACTATTCCATGTAAATTATCACTTTTGGAACAAAAACAAGTGTGTTTAGACTCACTTTGATGCCTGAAATTAGTCGAAATAGAAGCTTCTGAATAGGAGAAAAAGTCTGCAATAATGGCAATTTTGGTCACATTGAGGTTTCAAAAAGTAGTTATTCAACATGAGGCACAATCCAAATGACATTTTGAATCAATTTTTCTACAGTCCAGATAATCAATTTTCTGATGAAAAAGGATGACCCGTGACCTGTCGAAATTTCTCCAGATGGTCAGAAATGGAAATGTTTTAATGTTTAAGTTTTTTGACTGCAAATGACTATTCCATGTAAATTATCACTTTTGGAACAAAAACAAGTGTTTTTAGAGTCACTTTAATGCCTGAAGTTGGTCGAAATAGAAGCTTCTTAATAGGAGTAAAAGTCTGTAATAATGGCAATTTTGGTCACACAGAGGATTTAAAAAGTAGTTATTCAACATGAGGCACATTTCAAATGACATTTTTAATCAATTTTTCTACAGTCCAAAAAATCTATTTTCTGATGAAAAACGATGACCCGTGACCCGTCGAAATTTCTCCAGATGGTCAGAAATGGACATTTTTCAATGTTTCATTTTTGGACTTCAAATGACTATTCCATGTAAATTATCACTTTTGGAACAAAAATAAGTGTGTTTATAGTCACTTTAATGCCTGAAATTGGTCGAAATAGAAGCTTCTGAATAGGAGAAAAAGTCTGTATAATGGCAATTTTGGTCACATTGAGGCTTTAAAAAGTAGTTATTCAACATGAGGCACATTCCAAATGACATTTTGAATCAATTTTTCCACAGTCCAAAACATCAATTTTCTGATGAAAAACAATGACCTGTGACCTGTCGAAATTTCTCCAGATGGCCAGAAATGGAAATTTTTTATTGTTTAATTTTTTGACTGCAAATGACTATTTCATATAAATTATCACTTTTGGAACAAAAATAAGTGTGTTTAGAGTCACTTTAATGTCTGAAATTGGTCGAAATAGATGCTTCTGAATAGGAGAAAAAGTCTGTAATAATGGCAATTTTGGTAACATTGAGGCTTTAAAAAGTAGTTATTCAACATGAGGCACATTCCAAATGACATTTTGAATCAATTTTTCTACAGTCCAGAAAATCAATTTTCTGATGAAAAAGGATGACCCGTGACCTGTCGAAATTTCTCCAGATGGTCAGAAATGGAAATGTTTTAATGTTTAATTTTTTGACTGCAAATGACTATTCCATGTAAATTATCACTTTTGGAACTAAAATAAGTGTGTTTAGAGTCACTTTAATGCCTGAAATTGTTCGAAATAGAAGCTTCTGAATAGGAGAAAAAGTCTGCAATAATGGCACTTTTGGTCACATTGAGGTTTCAAAAAGTAGTTATTCAACATGAGGCACAATCCAAATGACATTTTAAATCAATTTTTTTACAGTCCAAAAAATCAATTTTCTGATGAAAAACGATGACCCGTGACCTGTCGAAATTTCTCCAGATGTTCAGAAATCGAAATTTTATTGTTTAATTTTTTGACTGCAATTGACTATTCCATGTAAATTATCACTTTTGGAACAAAAACAAGTGTGTTTAGACTCACTTTAATGCCTGAAATTAGTCGAAATAGAAGCTTCTGAATAGGAGAAAAAGTCTGCAATAATGGCAATTTTGGTCACATTGAGGTTTCAAAAAGTAGTTATTCAACATGAGGCACAATCCAAATGACATTTTGAATCAATTTTTCTACAGTCCAAAAAATCAATTTTCTGATGAAAAACGATGACCCGTGACCTGTCGAAATTTCTCCAGATGGTCAGAAATCGAAATTTGTATTGTTTAATTTTTTGACTGCAAATGACTATTCCATGTAAATTATCACTTTTGGAACAAAAATAAGTGTGTTTAGACTCACTTTAATGACTGAAATTGGTCGAAATAGAAGCTTCTGAATAGGAGAAAAAGTCTGTAATAATGGCAATTTTGGTCACATTGAGGCTTTAAAAAGTAGTTAATCAACATGAGGCACATTCCAAATGACATTTTGAATCAATTTTTCTACAGTCCAAAAAATCAATTTTCTGATGAAAAACGATGACCCTTGACCTGTCGAAATTTCTCCAGATGGTCAGAAATGGAAATTTTTTAATGTTTAAATTTTTTGACTGCAATTGACTATTCCATGTAAATTATCACTTTTGGAACAAAAACAAGTGTGTTTAGACTCACTTTAATGCCTGAAATTAGTGGAAATAGAAGCTTCTGAATAGGAGAAAAAGTCTGCAATAATGGCAATTTTGGTCACATTGAGGTTTCAAAAAGTAGTTATTCAACATGAGGCACAATCCAAATGACATTTTGAATCAATTTTTCTACAGTCCAAAAAATCTATTTTCTGATGAAAAACGATGACCCGTGACCTGTCGAAATTTCTCCAGATGGTCAGAAATTGACATTTTTCAATGTTTAATTTTTGGACTTCAAATGACTATTCCATGTAAATTATCACTTTTGGAACAAAAATAAGTGTGTTTATAGTCACTTTAATGCCTGAAATTGGTCGAAATAGAAGCTTCTGAATAGGAGAAAAAGTCTGTAATAATGGCAATTTTGGTCACATTGAGGCTTTAAAAAGTAGTTATTCAACATGAGGCACATTCCAAATGACATTTTGAATCAATTTTTCTACAGTCCAAAAAATCAATTTTCTGATGAAAAACGATGACCTGTGACCTGTCGAAATTTCTCCAGATGGCCAGAAATGGAAATTTTTTAATGTTTAATTTTTTGACTGCAAATGACTATTTCATATAAATTATCAATTTTGGAACAAAAATAAGTGTGTTTAGAGTCACTTTAATGTCTGAAATTGGTCGAAATAGATGCTTCTGAATAGGAGAAAAAGTCTGTAATAATGGCAATTTTGGTAACATTGAGGCTTTAAAAAGTAGTTATTCAACATGAGGCACATTCCAAATGACATTTTGAATCAATTTTTCTACAGTCCAAAAAATCAATTTTCTGATGAAAAACGATGACCCGTGACCTGTCGAAATTTCTCCAGATGGTCAGAAATCGAAATTTGTATTGTTTAATTTTTTGACTGCAAATGACTATTCCATGTAAATTATCACTTTTGGAACAAAAATAAGTGTGTTTAGACTCACTTTAATGACTGAAATTGGTCGAAATAGAAGCTTCTGAATAGGAGAAAAAGTCTGTAATAATGGCAATTTTGGTCACATTGAGGCTTTAAAAAGTAGTTAATCAACATGAGGCACATTCCAAATGACATTTTGAATCAATTTTTCTACAGTCCAAAAAATCAATTTTCTGATGAAAAACGATGACCCGTGACCTGTCGAAATTTCTCCAGATGGTCAGAAATGGAAATTTTTTAATGTTTAATTTTTTGACTGCAATTGACTATTCCATGCAAATTATCACTTTTGGAACAAAAACAAGTGTGTTTAGACTCACTTTAATGCCTGAAATTAGTTGAAATAGAAGCTTCTGAATAGGAGAAAAAGTCTGCAATAATGGCAATTTTGGTCACATTGAGGTTTCAAAAAGTAGTTATTCAACATGAGGCACAATCCAAATGACATTTTGAATCCATTTTTCTACAGTCCAAAAAATCAATTTTCTGATGAAAAACGATGACCCGTGACCTGTCGAAATTTCTCCAGATGGTCAGAAATCGAAATTTGTATTGTTTAATTTTTTGACTGCAAATGACTATTCCATGTAAATTATCACTTTTGGAACAAAAATAAGTGTGTTTAGACTCACTTTAATGACTGAAATTGGTCGAAATAGAAGCTTCTGAATAGGAGAAAAAGTCTGTAATAATGGCAATTTTGGTCACATTGAGGTTTCAAAAAGTAGTTATTCAACATGAGGCACAATCCAAATGACATTTTGAATCAATTTTTCTACAGTCCAAAAAATCAATTTTCTGATGAAAAACGATGACCCGTGACCTGTCGAAATTTCTCCAGATGGTCAGAAATCGAAATTTGTATTGTTTAATTTTTTGACTGCAAATGACTATTCCATGTAAATTATCACTTTTGGAACAAAAACAAGTGTGTTTAGAGTCAGTTTAATGCCTGAAATTTGTCGAAAAAGAAGCTTCTGAGTAGGAGAAAATGTCCATAAAAATGGCAATTTTGGTCACATTGAGGCTTCAAAAAGTAGTTATTCAACATGAGGCACATTCCAAATGACATTTTGAATCAATTTTTCTACAGTCCAGAAAATCTATTTTCTGATGAAAAAGGATGACCCGTGACCTGTCGAAATTTCTCCAGATGGTCAGAAATGGAAATGTTTTAATGTTTAATTTTTTGACTGCAAATGACTATTCCATGTAAATTATCACTTTTGGAACAAAAACAAGTGTTTTTAGAGTCACGTTAATGCCTGAAATTGGTCGAAATAGAAGCGTCTGAATAGGAGAAAAAGTCTGTAATAATTGCAATTTTGGTCACATTGAGGCTTTAAAAAGTAGTTATTCAACATGAGGCACATTCCAAATGACATTTTGAATCAATTTTTCTACAGTCCAAAAAATCAATTTTCTGATGAAAAACGATGACCCGTGACCTGTCGAAATTTCTCCAGATGGTCAGAAATCGAAATTTTTATTGTTTATTTTTTTGACTGCAAATGACTATTCTATGTAAATTATCACTTTTGGAACAAAAACAAGTGTGTTTAGAGTCAGTTTAATGCCTGAAATTGGTCGAAAAAGAAGCTTCTGAGTAGGAGAAAATGTCCGTAAAAATGGCAATTTTGGTCACCTGAGGCTTCAAAAAGTAGTTATTCAACATGAGGCACATTCCAAATGACATTTTGAATCAATTTTTCTACAGTCCAGAAAATCAATTTTCTGATGAAAAAGAATGACCTGTGACCTGTCGAAATTTCTCCAGATGGTCAGAAATGGAAATGTTTTAATGTTTAATTTTTTGACTGCAAATGACTATTCCATGTAAATTATCACTTTTGGAACTAAAATAAGTGTGTTTAGAGTCACTTTAATGCCTGAAATTGTTCGAAATAGAAGCTTCTGAATAGGAGAAAAAGTCTGCAATAATGGCACTTTTGGTCACATTGAGGTTTCAAAAAGTAGTTATTCAACATGAGGCACAATCCAAATGACATTTTAAATCAAGTTTTTTTACAGTCCAAAAAATCAATTTTCTGATGAAAAACGATGACCCGTGACCTGTCGAAATTTCTCCAGATGGTCAGAAATCGAAATTTTTATTGTTTAATTTTTTGACTGCAAATGACTATTCCATGGAAATTATCACTTTTGGAACAAAAATAAGTGTGTTTAGACTCACTTTAATTACTGAAATTGGTCGAAATAGAAGCTTCTGAATAGGAGAAAAAGTCTGTAATAATGGCAATTTTGGTCACATTGAGGCTTTAAAAAGTAGTTATTCAACATGAGGCACATTCCAAATGACATTTTGAATCAATTTTTCTACAGTCCAAAAAATCAATTTTCTGATGAAAAACGATGACCCGTGACCTGTCGAAATTTCTCCAGATGGTCAGAAATGGAAATTTTTTAATGTTTAATTTTTTGACTGCAATTGACTATTCCATGTAAATTATCACTTTTGGAACAGAAACAAGTGTGTTTAGACTCACTTTAATGCCTGAAATTAGTCGAAATAGAAGCTTCTGAATAGGAGAAAAAGTCTGCAATAATGGCAATTTTGGTCACATTGAGGTTTCAAAAAGTAGTTATTCAACATGAGGCACAATCCAAATGACATTTTGAATCCATTTTTCTACAGTCCAAAAAATCAATTTTCTGATGAAAAACGATGACCCGTGACCTGTCGAAATTTCTCCAGATGGTCAGAAATCGAAATTTGTATTGTTTAATTTTTTGACTGCAAATGACTATTCCATGTAAATTATCACTTTTGGAACAAAAATAAGTGTGTTTAGACTCACTTTAATGACTGAAATTGGTCGAAATAGAAGCTTCTGAATAGGAGAAAAAGTCTGTAATAATGGCAATTTTGGTCACATTGAGGCTTTAAAAAGTAGTTATTCAACATGAGGCACATTCCAAATGACATTTTGAATCAATTTTTCTACAGTCCAAAAAATCAATTTTCTGATGAAAAACGATGACCCTTGACCTGTCGAAATTTCTCCAGATGGTCAGAAATGGAAATTGTTTAATGTTTAATTTTTTGACTGCAATTGACTATTCCATGTAAATTATCACTTTTGGAACAAAAACAAGTGTGTTTAGACTCACTTTAATGCCTGAAATTAGTGGAAATAGAAGCTTCTGAATAGGAGAAAAAGTCTGCAATAATGGCAATTTTGGTCACATTGAGGTTTCAAAAAGTAGTTATTCAACATGAGGCACAATCCAAATGACATTTTGAATCAATTTTTCTACAGTCCAAAAAATCAATTTTCTGATGAAAAACGATGACCCGTGACCTGTCGAAATTTCTCCAGATGGTCAGAAATCGAAATTTTTATTGTTTAATTTTTTGACTGCAAATGACTATTCCATGTAAATTATCACTTTTGGAACAAAAACAAGTGTGTTTAGAGTCACTTTAATGCCTGAAATTGTTCGAAATAGAAGCTTCTGAATAGGAGAAAAAGTCTGCAATAATGGCACTTTTGGTTACATTGAGGTTTCAAAAAGTAGTTATTCAACATGAGGCACATTCCAAATGACATTTTGAATCAATTTTTCTACAGTCCAGAAAATCAATTTTCTGATGAAAAAGAATGACCTGTGACCTGTCGAAATTTCTCCAGATGGTCAGAAATGGAAATGTTTTAATGTTTAATTTTTTGACTGCAAATGACTATTCCATGTAAATTATCACTTTTGGAACAAAAACAAGTGTTTTTAGAGTCACGTTAATGCCTGAAATTGGTCGAAATAGAAGCGTCTGAATAGGAGAAAAAGTCTGTAATAATGGCAATTTTGGTCACATTGAGGCTTTAAAAAGTAGTTATTCAACATGAGGCACATTCCAAATGACATTTTGAATCAATTTTTCTACAGTCCAAAAAATCAATTTTCTGATGAAAAACGATGACCCGTGACCTGTCGAAATTTCTCCAGATGGTCAGAAATCGAAATTTTTATTGTTTATTTTTTTGACTGCAAATGACTATTCTATGTAAATTATCACTTTTGGAACAAAAACAAGTGTGTTTAGAGTCAGTTTAATGCCTGAAATTGGTCGAAAAAGAAGCTTCTGAGTAGGAGAAAATGTCCGTAAAAATGGCAATTTTGGTCACCTGAGGCTTCAAAAAGAAGTTATTCAACATGAGGCACATTCCAAATGACATTTTGAATCAATTTTTCTACAGTCCAGAAAATCAATTTTCTGATGAAAAAGAATGACCTGTGACCTGTCGAAATTTCTCCAGATGGTCAGAAATGGAAATGTTTTAATGTTTAATTTTTTGACTGCAAATGACTATTCCATGTAAATTATCACTTTTGGAACTAAAATAAGTGTGTTTAGAGTCACTTTAATGCCTGAAATTGTTCGAAATAGAAGCTTCTGAATAGGAGAAAAAGTCTGCAATAATGGCACTTTTGGTCACATTGAGGTTTCAAAAAGTAGTTATTCAACATGAGGCACAATCCAAATGACATTTTAAATCAAGTTTTTTTACAGTCCAAAAAATCAATTTTCTGATGAAAAACGATGACCCGTGACCTGTCGAAATTTCTCCAGATGGTCAGAAATCGAAATTTTTATTGTTTAATTTTTTGACTGCAAATGACTATTCCATGTAAATTATCACTTTTGGAACAAAAATAAGTGTGTTTAGACTCACTTTAATTACTGAAAGTGGTCGAAATAGAAGCTTCTGAATAGGAGAAAAAGTCTGTAATAATGGCAATTTTGGTCACATTGAGGCTTTAAAAAGTAGTTATTCAACATGAGGCACATTCCAAATGACATTTTGAATCAATTTTTCTACAGTCCAAAAAATCAATTTTCTGATGAAAAACGATGACCCGTGACCTGTCGAAATTTCTCCAGATGGTCAGAAATGGAAATTTTTTAATGTTTAATTTTTTGACTGCAATTGACTATTCCATGTAAATTATCACTTTTGGAACAAAAACAAGTGTGTTTAGACTCACTTTAATGCCTGAAATTAGTCGAAATAGAAGCTTCTGAATAGGAGAAAAAGTCTGCAATAATGGCAATTTTGGTCACATTGAGGTTTCAAAAAGTAGTTATTCAACATGAGGCACAATCCAAATGACATTTTGAATCAATTTTTCTACAGTCCAGAAAATCAATTTTCTGATGAAAAAGGATGACCCGTGACCTGTCGAAATTTCTCCAGATGGTCAGAAATGGAAATGTTTTAATGTTTAATTTTTTTACTGCAAATGACTATTCCATGTAAATTATCACTTTTGGAACAAAAACAAGTGTTTTTAGAGTCACTTTAATGCCTGAAATTGGTCGAAATAGAAGCTTCTTAATAGGAGTAAAAGTCTGTAATAATGGCAATTTTGGTCACACAGAGGATTTAAAAAGTAGTTATTCAACATGAGGCACATTTCAAATGACATTTTTAATCAATTTTTCTACAGTCCAAAAAATCTATTTTCTGATGAAAAACGATGACCCGTGACCTGTCGAAATTTCTCCAGATGGTCAGAAATTGACATTTTTCAATGTTTAATTTTTGGACTTCAAATGACTATTCCATGTAAATTATCACTTTTGGAACAAAAATAAGTGTGTTTATAGTCACTTTAATGCCTGAAATTGGTCGAAATAGAAGCTTCTGAATAGGAGAAAAAGTCTGTAATAATGGCAATTTTGGTCACATTGAGGCTTTAAAAAGTAGTTATTCAACATGAGGCACATTCCAAATGACATTTTGAATCAATTTTTCTACAGTCCAAAAAATCAATTTTCTGATGAAAAACGATGACCTGTGACCTGTCGAAATTTCTCCAGATGGCCAGAAATGGAAATTTTTTAATGTTTAATTTTTTGACTGCAAATGACTATTTCATATAAATTATCACTTTTGGAACAAAAATAAGTGTGTTTAGAGTCACTTTAATGTCTGAAATTGGTCGAAATAGACGCTTCTGAATAGGAGAAAAAGTCTGTAATAATGGCAATTTTGGTAACATTGAGGCTTTAAAAAGTAGTTATTCAACATGAGGCACATTCCAAATGACATTTTGGATCAATTTTTCTACAGTCCAAAAAATCAATTTTCTGATGAAAAACGATGACCCGTGACCTGTCGAAATTTCTCCAGATGGTCAGAAATCGAAATTTTTATTGTTTAATTTTTTGACTGCAAATGACTATTCCTTGTAAATTATCACTTTTGGAACAAAAACAAGTGTGTTTAGAGTCAGTTTAATGCCTGAAATTGGTCGAAAAAGAAGCTTCTGAGTAGGAGAAAATGTCCGTAAAAATGGCAATTTTGGTCACCTTGAGGCTTCAAAAAGTAGTTATTCAACATGAGGCACATTCCAAATGACATTTTGAATCAATTTTTCTACAGTCCAGAAAATCAATTTTCTGATGAAAAAGGATGACCCGTGACCTGTCGAAATTTCTCCAGATGGTCAGAAATGGAAATGTTTTAATGTTTAATTTTTTGACTACAAATGACTATTCCATGTAAATTATCACTTTTGGAACAAAAATAAGTGTGTTTAGACTCACTTTAATGACTGAAATTGGTCGAAATAGAAGCTTCTGAATAGGAGAAAAAGTCTGTAATAATGGCAATTTTGGTCACATTGAGGCTTTAAAAAGTAGTTATTCAACATGAGGCACATTCCAAATGACATTTTGAATCAATTTTTCTACAGTCCAAAAAATCAATTTTCTGATGAAAAACGATGACCCGTGACCTGTCGAAATTTCTCCAGATGGTCAGAAATGGAAATTTTTTAATGTTTAATTTTTTGACTGCAATTGACTATTCCATGTAAATTATCACTTTTGGAACAAAAACAAGTGTGTTTAGACTCACTTTGATGCCTGAAATTAGTCGAAATAGAAGCTTCTGAATAGGAGAAAAAGTCTGCAATAATGGCAATTTTGGTCACATTGAGGTTTCAAAAAGTAGTTATTCAACATGAGGCACAATCCAAATGACATTTTGAATCAATTTTTCTACAGTCCAGATAATCAATTTTCTGATGAAAAAGGATGACCCGTGACCTGTCGAAATTTCTCCAGATGGTCAGAAATGGAAATGTTTTAATGTTTAAGTTTTTTGACTGCAAATGACTATTCCATGTAAATTATCACTTTTGGAACAAAAACAAGTGTTTTTAGAGTCACTTTAATGCCTGAAGTTGGTCGAAATAGAAGCTTCTTAATAGGAGTAAAAGTCTGTAATAATGGCAATTTTGGTCACACAGAGGATTTAAAAAGTAGTTATTCAACATGAGGCACATTTCAAATGACATTTTTAATCAATTTTTCTACAGTCCAAAAAATCTATTTTCTGATGAAAAACGATGACCCGTGACCCGTCGAAATTTCTCCAGATGGTCAGAAATGGACATTTTTCAATGTTTCATTTTTGGACTTCAAATGACTATTCCATGTAAATTATCACTTTTGGAACAAAAATAAGTGTGTTTATAGTCACTTTAATGCCTGAAATTGGTCGAAATAGAAGCTTCTGAATAGGAGAAAAAGTCTGTATAATGGCAATTTTGGTCACATTGAGGCTTTAAAAAGTAGTTATTCAACATGAGGCACATTCCAAATGACATTTTGAATCAATTTTTCCACAGTCCAAAACATCAATTTTCTGATGAAAAACAATGACCTGTGACCTGTCGAAATTTCTCCAGATGGCCAGAAATGGAAATTTTTTATTGTTTAATTTTTTGACTGCAAATGACTATTTCATATAAATTATCACTTTTGGAACAAAAATAAGTGTGTTTAGAGTCACTTTAATGTCTGAAATTGGTCGAAATAGATGCTTCTGAATAGGAGAAAAAGTCTGTAATAATGGCAATTTTGGTAACATTGAGGCTTTAAAAAGTAGTTATTCAACATGAGGCACATTCCAAATGACATTTTGAATCAATTTTTCTACAGTCCAGAAAATCAATTTTCTGATGAAAAAGGATGACCCGTGACCTGTCGAAATTTCTCCAGATGGTCAGAAATGGAAATGTTTTAATGTTTAATTTTTTGACTGCAAATGACTATTCCATGTAAATTATCACTTTTGGAACTAAAATAAGTGTGTTTAGAGTCACTTTAATGCCTGAAATTGTTCGAAATAGAAGCTTCTGAATAGGAGAAAAAGTCTGCAATAATGGCACTTTTGGTCACATTGAGGTTTCAAAAAGTAGTTATTCAACATGAGGCACAATCCAAATGACATTTTAAATCAATTTTTTTACAGTCCAAAAAATCAATTTTCTGATGAAAAACGATGACCCGTGACCTGTCGAAATTTCTCCAGATGTTCAGAAATCGAAATTTTATTGTTTAATTTTTTGACTGCAATTGACTATTCCATGTAAATTATCACTTTTGGAACAAAAACAAGTGTGTTTAGACTCACTTTAATGCCTGAAATTAGTCGAAATAGAAGCTTCTGAATAGGAGAAAAAGTCTGCAATAATGGCAATTTTGGTCACATTGAGGTTTCAAAAAGTAGTTATTCAACATGAGGCACAATCCAAATGACATTTTGAATCAATTTTTCTACAGTCCAAAAAATCAATTTTCTGATGAAAAACGATGACCCGTGACCTGTCGAAATTTCTCCAGATGGTCAGAAATCGAAATTTGTATTGTTTAATTTTTTGACTGCAAATGACTATTCCATGTAAATTATCACTTTTGGAACAAAAATAAGTGTGTTTAGACTCACTTTAATGACTGAAATTGGTCGAAATAGAAGCTTCTGAATAGGAGAAAAAGTCTGTAATAATGGCAATTTTGGTCACATTGAGGCTTTAAAAAGTAGTTAATCAACATGAGGCACATTCCAAATGACATTTTGAATCAATTTTTCTACAGTCCAAAAAATCAATTTTCTGATGAAAAACGATGACCCTTGACCTGTCGAAATTTCTCCAGATGGTCAGAAATGGAAATTTTTTAATGTTTAAATTTTTTGACTGCAATTGACTATTCCATGTAAATTATCACTTTTGGAACAAAAACAAGTGTGTTTAGACTCACTTTAATGCCTGAAATTAGTGGAAATAGAAGCTTCTGAATAGGAGAAAAAGTCTGCAATAATGGCAATTTTGGTCACATTGAGGTTTCAAAAAGTAGTTATTCAACATGAGGCACAATCCAAATGACATTTTGAATCAATTTTTCTACAGTCCAAAAAATCTATTTTCTGATGAAAAACGATGACCCGTGACCTGTCGAAATTTCTCCAGATGGTCAGAAATTGACATTTTTCAATGTTTAATTTTTGGACTTCAAATGACTATTCCATGTAAATTATCACTTTTGGAACAAAAATAAGTGTGTTTATAGTCACTTTAATGCCTGAAATTGGTCGAAATAGAAGCTTCTGAATAGGAGAAAAAGTCTGTAATAATGGCAATTTTGGTCACATTGAGGCTTTAAAAAGTAGTTATTCAACATGAGGCACATTCCAAATGACATTTTGAATCAATTTTTCTACAGTCCAAAAAATCAATTTTCTGATGAAAAACGATGACCTGTGACCTGTCGAAATTTCTCCAGATGGCCAGAAATGGAAATTTTTTAATGTTTAATTTTTTGACTGCAAATGACTATTTCATATAAATTATCAATTTTGGAACAAAAATAAGTGTGTTTAGAGTCACTTTAATGTCTGAAATTGGTCGAAATAGATGCTTCTGAATAGGAGAAAAAGTCTGTAATAATGGCAATTTTGGTAACATTGAGGCTTTAAAAAGTAGTTATTCAACATGAGGCACATTCCAAATGACATTTTGAATCAATTTTTCTACAGTCCAAAAAATCAATTTTCTGATGAAAAACGATGACCCGTGACCTGTCGAAATTTCTCCAGATGGTCAGAAATCGAAATTTGTATTGTTTAATTTTTTGACTGCAAATGACTATTCCATGTAAATTATCACTTTTGGAACAAAAATAAGTGTGTTTAGACTCACTTTAATGACTGAAATTGGTCGAAATAGAAGCTTCTGAATAGGAGAAAAAGTCTGTAATAATGGCAATTTTGGTCACATTGAGGCTTTAAAAAGTAGTTAATCAACATGAGGCACATTCCAAATGACATTTTGAATCAATTTTTCTACAGTCCAAAAAATCAATTTTCTGATGAAAAACGATGACCCTTGACCTGTCGAAATTTCTCCAGATGGTCAGAAATGGAAATTTTTTAATGTTTAAATTTTTTGACTGCAATTGACTATTCCATGTAAATTATCACTTTTGGAACAAAAACAAGTGTGTTTAGACTCACTTTAATGCCTGAAATTAGTGGAAATAGAAGCTTCTGAATAGGAGAAAAAGTCTGCAATAATGGCAATTTTGGTCACATTGAGGTTTCAAAAAGTAGTTATTCAACATGAGGCACAATCCAAATGACATTTTAAATCAATTTTTCTACAGTCCAAAAAATCTATTTTCTGATGAAAAACGATGACCCGTGACCTGTCGAAATTTCTCCAGATGGTCAGAAATTGACATTTTTCAATGTTTAATTTTTGGACTTCAAATGACTATTCCATGTAAATTATCACTTTTGGAACAAAAATAAGTGTGTTTATAGTCACTTTAATGCCTGAAATTGGTCGAAATAGAAGCTTCTGAATAGGAGAAAAAGTCTGTAATAATGGCAATTTTGGTCACATTGAGGCTTTAAAAAGTAGTTATTCAACATGAGGCACATTCCAAATGACATTTTGAATCAATTTTTCTACAGTCCAAAAAATCAATTTTCTGATGAAAAACGATGACCTGTGACCTGTCGAAATTTCTCCAGATGGCCAGAAATGGAAATTTTTTAATGTTGAATTTTTTGACTGCAAATGACTATTTCATATAAATTATCAATTTTGGAACAAAAATAAGTGTGTTTAGAGTCACTTTAATGTCTGAAATTGGTCGAAATAGATGCTTCTGAATAGGAGAAAAAGTCTGTAATAATGGCAATTTTGGTAACATTGAGGCTTTAAAAAGTAGTTATTCAACATGAGGCACATTCCAAATGACATTTTGAATCAATTTTTCTACAGTCCAAAAAATCAATTTTCTGATGAAAAACGATGACCCGTGACCTGTCGAAATTTCTCCAGATGGTCAGAAATCGAAATTTTTATTGTTTAATTTTTTGACTGCAAATGACTATTCCATGTAAATTATCACTTTTGGAACAAAAACAAGTGTGTTTAGAGTCAGTTTAATGCCTGAAATTGGTCGAAAAAGAAGCTTCTGAGTAGGAGAAAATGTCCGTAAAAATGGCAATTTTGGTCACCTTGAGGCTTCAAAAAGTAGTTATTCAACATGAGGCACATTCCAAATGACATTTTGAATCAATTTTTCTACAGTCCAGAAAATCAATTTTCTGATGAAAAAGGATGACCCGTGACCTGTCGAAATTTCTCCAGATGGTCAGAAATGGAAATGTTTTAATGTTTAATTTTTTGACTGCAAATGACTATTCCATGTAAATTATCACTTTTGGAACTAAAATAAGTGTGTTTAGAGTCACTTTAATGCCTGAAATTGTTTGAAATAGAAGCTTCTGAATAGGAGAAAAAGTCTGCAATAATGGCACTTTTGGTCACATTGAGGTTTCAAAATGTAGTTATTCAACATGAGGCACAATCCAAATGACATTTTAAATCAATTTTTTTACAGTCCAAAAAATCAATTTTCTGATGAAAAACGATGACCCGTGACCTGTCGAAATTTCTCCAGATGGTCAGAAATCGAAATTTTTATTGTTTAATTTTTTGACTGCAAATGACTATTCCATGTAAATTATCACTTTTGGAACAAAAATAGGTGTGTTTAGACTCACTTTAATGACTGAAATTGGTCGAAATAGAAGCTTCTGTATAGGAGAAAAAGTCTGTAATAATGGCAATTTTGGTCACATTGAGGCTTTAAAAAGTAGTTATTCAACATGAGGCACATTCCAAATGACATTTTGAATCAATTTTTCTACAGTCCAAAAAATAAATTTTCTGATGAAAAACGATGACCCGTGACCTGTCGAAATTTCTCCAGATGGTCAGAAATGGAAATTTTTTAATGTTTAATTTTTTGACTGCAATTGACTATTCCATGTAAATTATCACTTTTGGAACAAAAACAAGTGTGTTTAGACTCACTTTGATGCCTGAAATTAGTCGAAATAGAAGCTTCTGAATAGGAGAAAAAGTCTGCAATAATGGCAATTTTGGTCACATTGAGGTTTCAAAAAGTAGTTATTCAACATGAGGCACAATCCAAATGACATTTTGAATCAATTTTTCTACAGTCCAGAAAATCAATTTTCTGATGAAAAAGGATGACCCGTGACCTGTCGAAATTTCTCCAGATGGTCAGAAATGGAAATGTTTTAATGTTTAATTTTTTGACTGCAAATGACTATTCCATGTAAATTATCACTTTTGGAACAAAAACAAGTGTTTTTAGAGTCACTTTAATGCCTGAAGTTGGTCGAAATAGAAGCTTCTTAATAGGAGTAAAAGTCTGTAATAATGGCAATTTTGGTCACACAGAGGATTTAAAAAGTAGTTATTCAACATGAGGCACATTTCAAATGACATTTTTAATCAATTTTTCTACAGTCCAAAAAATCTATTTTCTGATGAAAAACGATGACCCGTGACCTGTCGAAATTTCTCCAGATGGTCAGAAATTGACATTTTTCAATGTTTAATTTTTGGACTTCAAATGACTATTCCATGTAAATTATCACTTTTGGAACAAAAATAAGTGTGTTTATAGTCACTTTAATGCCTGAAATTGGTCGAAATAGAAGCTTCTGAATAGGAGAAAAAGTCTGTAATAATGGCAATTTTGGTCACATTGAGGCTTTAAAAAGTAGTTATTCAACATGAGGCACATTCCAAATGACATTTTGAATCAATTTTTCTACAGTCCAAAAAATCAATTTTCTGATGAAAAACGATGACCTGTGACCTGTCGAAATTTCTCCAGATGGCCAGAAATGGAAATTTTTTAATGTTTAATTTTTTGACTGCAAATGACTATTTCATATAAATTATCACTTTTGGAACAAAAATAAGTGTGTTTAGAGTCACTTTAATGTCTGAAATTGGTCGAAATAGACGCTTCTGAATAGGAGAAAAAGTCTGTAATAATGGCAATTTTGGTAACATTGAGGCTTTAAAAAGTAGTTATTCAACATGAGGCACATTCCAAATGACATTTTGAATCAATTTTTCTACAGTCCAAAAAATCAATTTTCTGATGAAAAACGATGACCCGTGACCTGTCGAAATTTCTCCAGATGTTCAGAAATCGAAATTTTTATTGTTTAATTTTTTGACTGCAAATGACTATTCCATGTAAATTATCACTTTTGGAACAAAAAAAGGTGTGTTTAGACTCACTTTAATGACTGAAATTGGTCGAAATAGAAGCTTCTGAATAGGAGAAAAAGTCTGTAATAATGGCAATTTTGGTCACATTGAGGCTTTAAAAAGTAGTTATTCAACATGAGGCACATTCCAAATGACATTTTGAATCAATTTTTCTACAGTCCAAAAAATCAATTTTCTGATGAAAAACGATGACCCGTGACCTGTCGAAATTTCTCCAGATGGTCAGAAATGGAAATTTTTTAATGTTTAATTTTTTGACTGCAATTGACTATTCCATGTAAATTATCACTTTTGGAACAAAAACAAGTGTGTTTAGACTCACTTTAATGCCTGAAATTAGTCGAAATAGAAGCTTCTGAATAGGAGAAAAAGTCTGCAATAATGGCAATTTTGGTCACATTGAGGTTTCAAAAAGTAGTTATTCAACATGAGGCACAATCCAAATGACATTTTGAATCAATTTTTCTACAGTCCAGAAAATCAATTTTCTGATGAAAAAGGATGACCCGTGACCTGTCGAAATTTCTCCAGATGGTCAGAAATGGAAATGTTTTAATGTTTAATTTTTTGACTGCAAATGACTATTCCATGTAAATTATCACTTTTGGAACAAAAACAAGTGTTTTTAGAGTCACTTTAATGCCTGAAATTGGTCGAAATAGAAGCTTCTTAATAGGAGTAAAAGTCTGTAATAATGGCAATTTTGGTCACACAGAGGATTTAAAAAGTAGTTATTCAACATGAGGCACATTTCAAATGACATTTTTAATCAATTTTTCTACAGTCCAAAAAATCTATTTTCTGATGAAAAACGATGACCCGTGACCCGTCGAAATTTCTCCAGATGGTCAGAAATGGACATTTTTCAATGTTTAATTTTTGGACTTCAAATGACTATTCCATGTAAATTATCACTTTTGGAACAAAAATAAGTGTGTTTATAGTCACTTTAATGCCTGAAATTGGTCGAAATAGAAGCTTCTGAATAGGAGAAAAAGTCTGTAATAATGGCAATTTTGGTCACATTGAGGCTTTAAAAAGTAGTTATTCAACATGAGGCACATTCCAAATGACATTTTGAATCAATTTTTCTACAGTCCAAAAAATCAATTTTCTGAAGAAAAACGATGACCTGTGACCTGTCGAAATTTCTCCAGATGGCCAGAAATGGAAATTTTTTAATATTTAATTTTTTGACTGCAAATGACTATTTCATATAAATTATCACTTTTGGAACAAAAATAAGTGTGTTTAGAGTCACTTTAATGTCTGAAATTGGTCGAAATAGACGCTTCTGAATAGGAGAAAAAGTCTGTAATAATGGCAATTTTGGTAACATTGAGGCTTTAAAAAGTAGTTATTCAACATGAGGCACATTCCAAATGACATTTTGAATCAATTTTTCTACAGTCCAAAAAATCAATTTTCTGATGAAAAACGACGACCCGTGACCTGTCGAAATTTCTCCAGATGGTCAGAAATCGAAATTTTTATTGTTTAATTTTTTGACTGCAAATGACTATTCCATGTAAATTATCACTTTTGGAACAAAAACAAGTGTATTTAGAGTCAGTTTAATGCCTGAAATTGGTCGAAAAAGAAGCTTCTGAGTAGGAGAAAATGTCCGTAAAAATGGTAATTTTGGTCACATTGAGGCTTCAAAAAGTAGTTATTCAACATGAGGCACATTCCAAATGACATTTTGAATCAATTTTTCTACAGTCCAGAAAATCAATTTTCTGATGAAAAAGGATGACCCGTGACCTGTCGAAATTTCTCCAGATGGTCAGAAATGGAAATGTTTTAATGTTTAATTTTTTGACTGCAAATGACTATTCCATGTAAATTATCACTTTTGGAACTAAAATAAGTGTGTTTAGAGTCACGTTAATGCCTGAAATTGTTCGAAATAGAAGCTTCTGAATAGGAGAAAAAGTCTGCAATAATGGCAATTTTGGTCACATTGAGGTTTCAAAAAGTAGTTATTCAACATGAGGCACATTCCAAATGACATTTTAAATCAATTTTTTTACAGTCCAAAAAATCAATTTTCTGATGAAAAACGATGACCCGTGACCTGTCGAAATTTCTCCAGATGGTCAGAAATGGAAATTTTTTAATGTTTAATTTTTTGACTGCAAATGACTATTTCATATAAATTATCACTTTTGGAACAAAAATAAGTGTGTTTAGACTCACTTTAATTACGGAAATTGGGCGAAATAGAAGCTTCTGAATAGGAGAAAAAGTCTGTAATAATGGCAATTTTGGTCACATTGAGGCTTTAAAAAGTAGTTATTCAACATGAGGCACATTCCAAATGACATTTTGAATCAATTTTTCTACAGTCCAAAAAATCAATTTTCTGATGAAAAACGATGACCCGTGACCTCTCGAAATTTCTCCAGATGGTCAGAAATGGAAATTTTTTAATGTTTAATTTTTTGACCTCAATTGACTATTCCATGTAAATTATCACTTTTGGAAGAAAAACAAGTGTGTTTAGACTCACTTTAATGCCTGAAATTAGTGGAAATAGAAGCTTCTGAATCGGAGAAAAAGTCTGCAATAATGGCAATTTTGGTCACATTGAGGTTTCAAAAAGTAGTTATTCAACATGAGGCACAATCTAAATGACATTTTGAATCAATTTTTCTACAGTCCAAAAAATAAATTTTCTGATGAAAAAGGATGACCCGTGACCTGTCGAAATTTCTCCAGATGGTCAGAAATCGAAATTTGTATTGTTTAATTTTTTGACTGCAAATGACTATTCCATGTAAATTATCACTTTTGGAACAAAAACAAGTGTGTTTAGAGTCAGTTTAATGCCTGAAATTGGTCGAAAAAGAAGCTTCTGAGTAGGAGAAAATGTCCGTAAAAATGGCAATTTTGGTCACATTGAGGCTTCAAAAAGTAGTTATTCAACATGAGGCACATTCCAAATGACATTTTGAATCAATTTTTCTACAGTCCAGAAAATCTATTTTCTGATGAAAAAGGATGACCCGTGACCTGTCGAAATTTCTCCAGATGGTCAGAAATGGAAATGTTTTAATGTTTAATTTTTTGACTGCAAATGACTATTCGATGTAAATTATCACTTTTGGAACAAAAACAAGTGTTTTTAGAGTCACGTTAATGCCTGAAATTGGTCGAAATAGAAGCTTCTGAATAGGAGAAAAAGTCTGTAATAATGGCAATTTTGGTCACATTGAGGCTTTAAAAAGTAGTTATTCAACATGAGGCACATTCAAATGACATTTTGAATCAATTTTTCTACAGTCCAAAAAATAAATTTTCTGATGAAAAACGATGACCCGTGACCTGTCGAAATTTCTCCAGATGGTCAGAAATCGAAATTTTTATTGTTTAATTTTTTGACTGCAAATGACTATTCCATGTAAATTATCACTTTTGGAACAAAAACAAGTGTGTTTAGACTCACTTTAATGCCTGAAATTGGTCGAAATAGAAGCTTCTGTGTAGGAGAAAATGTCCGTAAAAATGGCAATTTTGGTCACCTTGAGGCTTCAAAAAGTAGTTATTCAACATGAGGCACATTCCAAATGACATTTTGAATCAATTTTTCTACAGTCCAGAAAATCAATTTTCTGATGAAAAAGGATGACCCGTGACCTGTCGAAATTTCTCCAGATGGTCAGAAATGGAAATGTTTTAATGTTTAATTTTTTGACTGCAAATGACTTTCCATGTAAATTATCACTTTTGGAACTAAAATAAGTGTGTTTAGAGTCACTTTAATGCCTGAAATTGTTCGAAATAGAAGCTTCTGAATAGGAGAAAAAGTCTGCAATAATGGCACTTTTGGTCACATTGAGGTTTCAAAAAGTAGTTATTCAACATGAGGCACAATCCAAATGACATTTTAAATCAATTTATTTACAGTCCAAAAAATCAATTTTCTGATGAAAAACGATGACCCGTGACCTGTCGAAATTTCTCCAGATGTTCAGAAATCGAAATTTTTATTGTTTAATTTTTTGACTGCAATTGACTATTCCATGTAAATTATCACTTTTGGAACAAAAACAAGTGTGTTTAGACTCACTTTAATGCCTGAAATTAGTCGAAATAGAAGCTTCTGAATAGGAGAAAAAGTCTGCAATAATGGCAATTTTGGTCACATTGAGGTTTCAAAAAGTAGTTATTCAACATGAGGCACAATCCAAATTACATTTTGAATCCATTTTTCTACAGTCCAAAAAATCAATTTTCTGATGAAAAACGATGACCCGTGACCTGTCGAAATTTCTCCAGATGGTCAGAAATCGAAATTTTTATTGTTTAATTTTTTGACTGCAAATGACTATTCCATGTAAATTATCACTTTTGGAACAAAAACAAGTGTGTTTAAAGTCAGTTTAATGCCTGAAATTGGTCGAAAAAGAAGCTTCTGAGTAGGAGAAAATGTCCGTAAAAATGGCAATTTTGGTCACATTGAGGCTTCAAAAAGTAGTTATTCAACATGAGGCACATTCCAAATGACATTTTGAATCAATTTTTCTACAGTCCAGAAAATCTATTTTCTGATGAAAAAGGATGACCCGTGACCTGTCGAAATTTCTCCAGATGTTCAGAAATCGAAATTTTTATTGTTTAATTTTTTGACTGCAAATGACTATTCCATGTAAATTATCACTTTTGGAACAAAAAAAGGTGTGTTTAGACTCACTTTAATGACTGAAATTGGTCGAAATAGAAGCTTCTGAATAGGAGAAAAAGTCTGTAATAATGGCAATTTTGGTCACATTGAGGCTTTAAAAAGTAGTTATTCAACATGAGGCACATTCCAAATGACATTTTGAATCAATTTTTCTACAGTCCAAAAAATCAATTTTCTGATGAAAAACGATGACCCGTGACCTGTCGAAATTTCTCCAGATGGTCAGAAATGGAAATTTTTTAATGTTTAATTTTTTTACTGCAATTGACTATTCCATGTAAATTATCACTTTTGGAACAAAAACAAGTGTGTTTAGACTCACTTTAATGCCTGAAATTAGTCGAAATAGAAGCTTCTGAATAGGAGAAAAAGTCTGCAATAATGGCAATTTTGGTCACATTGAGGTTTCAAAAAGTAGTTATTCAACATGAGGCACAATCCAAATGACATTTTGAATCAATTTTTCTACAGTCCAGAAAATCAATTTTCTGATGAAAAAGGATGACCCGTGACCTGTCGAAATTTCTCCAGATGGTCAGAAATGGAAATGTTTTAATGTTTAATTTTTTGACTGCAAATGACTATTCCATGTAAATTATCACTTTTGGAACAAAAACAAGTGTTTTTAGAGTCACTTTAATGCCTGAAATTGGTCGAAATAGAAGCTTCTTAATAGGAGTAAAAGTCTGTAATAATGGCAATTTTGGTCACACAGAGGATTTAAAAAGTAGTTATTCAACATGAGGCACATTTCAAATGACATTTTTAATCAATTTTTCTACAGTCCAAAAAATCTATTTTCTGATGAAAAACGATGACCCGTGACCCGTCGAAATTTCTCCAGATGGTCAGAAATGGACATTTTTCAATGTTTAATTTTTGGACTTCAAATGACTATTCCATGTAAATTATCACTTTTGGAACAAAAATAAGTGTGTTTATAGTCACTTTAATGCCTGAAATTGGTCGAAATAGAAGCTTCTGAATAGGAGAAAAAGTCTGTAATAATGGCAATTTTGGTCACATTGAGGCTTTAAAAAGTAGTTATTCAACATGAGGCACATTCCAAATGACATTTTGAATCAATTTTTCTACAGTCCAAAAAATCAATTTTCTGAAGAAAAACGATGACCTGTGACCTGTCGAAATTTCTCCAGATGGCCAGAAATGGAAATTTTTTAATATTTAATTTTTTGACTGCAAATGACTATTTCATATAAATTATCACTTTTGGAACAAAAATAAGTGTGTTTAGAGTCACTTTAATGTCTGAAATTGGTCGAAATAGACGCTTCTGAATAGGAGAAAAAGTCTGTAATAATGGCAATTTTGGTAACATTGAGGCTTTAAAAAGTAGTTATTCAACATGAGGCACATTCCAAATGACATTTTGAATCAATTTTTCTACAGTCCAAAAAATCAATTTTCTGATGAAAAACGACGACCCGTGACCTGTCGAAATTTCTCCAGATGGTCAGAAATCGAAATTTTTATTGTTTAATTTTTTGACTGCAAATGACTATTCCATGTAAATTATCACTTTTGGAACAAAAACAAGTGTATTTAGAGTCAGTTTAATGCCTGAAATTGGTCGAAAAAGAAGCTTCTGAGTAGGAGAAAATGTCCGTAAAAATGGCAATTTTGGTCACATTGAGGCTTCAAAAAGTAGTTATTCAACATGAGGCACATTCCAAATGACATTTTGAATCAATTTTTCTACAGTCCAGAAAATCAATTTTCTGATGAAAAAGGATGACCCGTGACCTGTCGAAATTTCTCCAGATGGTCAGAAATGGAAATGTTTTAATGTTTAATTTTTTGACTGCAAATGACTATTCCATGTAAATTATCACTTTTGGAACTAAAATAAGTGTGTTTAGAGTCACGTTAATGCCTGAAATTGTTCGAAATAGAAGCTTCTGAATAGGAGAAAAAGTCTGCAATAATGGCAATTTTGGTCACATTGAGGTTTCAAAAAGTAGTTATTCAACATGAGGCACATCCCAAATGACATTTTAAATCAATTTTTTTACAGTCCAAAAAATCAATTTTCTGATGAAAAACGATGACCCGTGACCTGGCGAAATTTCTCCAGATGGTCAGAAATGGAAATTTTTTAATGTTTAATTTTTTGACTGCAAATGACTATTTCATATAAATTATCACTTTTGGAACAAAAATAAGTGTGTTTAGACTCACTTTAATTACTGAAATTGGTCGAAATAGAAGCTTCTGAATAGGAGAAAAAGTCTGTAATAATGGCAATTTTGGTCACATTGAGGCTTTAAAAAGTAGTTATTCAACATGAGGCACATTCCAAATGACATTTTGAATCAATTTTTCTACAGTCCAAAAAATCAATTTTCTGATGAAAAACGATGACCCGTGACCTCTCGAAATTTCTCCAGATGGTCAGAAATGGAAATTTTTTAATGTTTAATTTTTTGACCTCAATTGACTATTCCATGTAAATTATCACTTTTGGAAGAAAAACAAGTGTGTTTAGACTCACTTTAATGCCTGAAATTAGTGGAAATAGAAGCTTCTGAATCGGAGAAAAAGTCTGCAATAATGGCAATTTTGGTCACATTGAGGTTTCAAAAAGTAGTTATTCAACATGAGGCACAATCTAAATGACATTTTGAATCAATTTTTCTACAGTCCAAAAAATAAATTTTCTGATGAAAAACGATGACCCGTGACCTGTCGAAATTTCTCCAGATGGTCAGAAATCGAAATTTGTATTGTTTAATTTTTTGACTGCAAATGACTATTCCATGTAAATTATCACTTTTGGAACAAAAACAAGTGTGTTTAGAGTCAGTTTAATGCCTGAAATTGGTCGAAAAAGAAGCTTCTGAGTAGGAGAAAATGTCCGTAAAAATGGCAATTTTGGTCACATTGAGGCTTCAAAAAGTAGTTATTCAACATGAGGCACATTCCAAATGACATTTTGAATCAATTTTTCTACAGTCCAGAAAATCTATTTTCTGATGAAAAAGGATGACCCGTGACCTGTCGAAATTTCTCCAGATGGTCAGAAATGGAAATGTTTTAATGTTTAATTTTTTGACTGCAAATGACTATTCGATGTAAATTATCACTTTTGGAACAAAAACAAGTGTTTTTAGAGTCACGTTAATGCCTGAAATTGGTCGAAATAGAAGCTTCTGAATAGGAGAAAAAGTCTGCAATAATGGCACTTTTGGTCACATTGAGGTTTCAAAAAGTAGTTATTCAACATGAGGCACAATCCAAATGACATTTTGAATCAATTTTTCTACAGTCCAGAAAATCAATTTTCTGATGAAAAAGGATGACCCGTGACCTGTCGAAATTTCTCCAGATGGTCAGAAATGGAAATGTTTTAATGTTTAATTTTTTGACTGCAAATGACTTTCCATGTAAATTATCACTTTTGGAACTAAAATAAGTGTGTTTAGAGTCACTTTAATGCCTGAAATTGTTCGAAATAGAAGCTTCTGAATAGGAGAAAAAGTCTGCAATAATGGCACTTTTGGTCACATTGAGGTTTCAAAAAGTAGTTATTCAACATGAGGCACAATCCAAATGACATTTTAAATCAATTTATTTACAGTCCAAAAAATCAATTTTCTGATGAAAAACGATGACCCGTGACCTGTCGAAATTTCTCCAGATGTTCAGAAATCGAAATTTTTATTGTTTAATTTTTTGACTGCAAATGACTATTCCATGTAAATTATCACTTTTGGAACAAAAAAAGGTGTGTTTAGACTCACTTTAATGACTGAAATTGGTCGAAATAGAAGCTTCTGAATAGGAGAAAAAGTCTGTAAAAATGGCAATTTTGGTCACATTGAGGCTTTAAAAAGTAGTTATTCAACATGAGGCACATTCCAAATGACATTTTGAATCAATTTTTCTACAGTCCAAAAAATCAATTTTCTGATGCAAAACGATGACCCGTGACCTGTCGAAATTTCTCCAGATGGTCAGAAATGGAAATTTTTTAATGTTTAATTTTTTGACTGCAATTGACTATTCCATGTAAATTATCACTTTTGGAACAAAAACAAGTGTGTTTAGACTCACTTTAATGCCTGAAATTAGTCGAAATAGAAGCTTCTGAATAGGAGAAAAAGTCTGCAATAATGGCAATTTTGGTCACATTGAGGTTTCAAAAAGTAGTTATTCAACATGAGGCACAATCCAAATTACATTTTGAATCCATTTTTCTACAGTCCAAAAAATCAATTTTCTGATGAAAAACGATGACCCGTGACCTGTCGAAATTTCTCCAGATGGTCAGAAATCGAAATTTGTATTGTTTATTTTTTTGACTGCAAATGACTATTCCATGTAAATTATCACTTTTGGAACAAAAATAAGTGTGTTTAGACTCACTTTAATGACTGAAATTGGTCGAAATAGAAGCTTCTGAATAGGAGAAAAAGTCTGTAATAATGGCAATTTTGGTCACATTGAGGCTTTAAAAAGTAGTTATTCAACATGAGGCACAATCCAAATGACATTTTGAATCAATTTTTCTACAGTCCAAAAAATCAATTTTCTGAAGAAAAACGATGACCTGTGACCTGTCGAAATTTCTCCAGATGGCCAGAAATGGAAATTTTTTAATATTTAATTTTTTGACTGCAAATGACTATTTCATATAAATTATCACTTTTGGAACAAAAATAAGTGTGTTTAGAGTCACTTTAATGTCTGAAATTGGTCGAAATAGACGCTTCTGAATAGGAGAAAAAGTCTGTAATAATGGCAATTTTGGTAACATTGAGGCTTTAAAAAGTAGTTATTCAACATGAGGCACATTCCAAATGACATTTTGAATCAATTTTTCTACAGTCCAAAAAATCAATTTTCTGATGAAAAACGACGACCCGTGACCTGTCGAAATTTCTCCAGATGGTCAGAAATCGAAATTTTTATTGTTTAATTTTTTGACTGCAAATGACTATTCCATGTAAATTATCACTTTTGGAACAAAAACAAGTGTATTTAGAGTCAGTTTAATGCCTGAAATTGGTCGAAAAAGAAGCTTCTGAGTAGGAGAAAATGTCCGTAAAAATGGCAATTTTGGTCACATTGAGGCTTCAAAAAGTAGTTATTCAACATGAGGCACATTCCAAATGACATTTTGAATCAATTTTTCTACAGTCCAGAAAATCAATTTTCTGATGAAAAAGGATGACCCGTGACCTGTCGAAATTTCTCCAGATGGTCAGAAATGGAAATGTTTTAATGTTTAATTTTTTGACTGCAAATGACTATTCCATGTAAATTATCACTTTTGGAACTAAAATAAGTGTGTTTAGAGTCACGTTAATGCCTGAAATTGTTCGAAATAGAAGCTTCTGAATAGGAGAAAAAGTCTGCAATAATGGCAATTTTGGTCACATTGAGGTTTCAAAAAGTAGTTATTCAACATGAGGCACATCCCAAATGACATTTTAAATCAATTTTTTTACAGTCCAAAAAATCAATTTTCTGATGAAAAACGATGACCCGTGACCTGTCGAAATTTCTCCAGATGGTCAGAAATGGAAATTTTTTAATGTTTAATTTTTTGACTGCAAATGACTATTTCATATAAATTATCACTTTTGGAACAAAAATAAGTGTGTTTAGACTCACTTTAATTACTGAAATTGGTCGAAATAGAAGCTTCTGAATAGGAGAAAAAGTCTGTAATAATGGCAATTTTGGTCACATTGAGGCTTTAAAAAGTAGTTATTCAACATGAGGCACATTCCAAATGACATTTTGAATCAATTTTTCTACAGTCCAAAAAATCAATTTTCTGATGAAAAACGATGACCCGTGACCTCTCGAAATTTCTCCAGATGGTCAGAAATGGAAATTTTTTAATGTTTAATTTTTTGACCTCAATTGACTATTCCATGTAAATTATCACTTTTGGAAGAAAAACAAGTGTGTTTAGACTCACTTTAATGCCTGAAATTAGTGGAAATAGAAGCTTCTGAATCGGAGAAAAAGTCTGCAATAATGGCAATTTTGGTCACATTGAGGTTTCAAAAAGTAGTTATTCAACATGAGGCACAATCTAAATGACATTTTGAATCAATTTTTCTACAGTCCAAAAAATAAATTTTCTGATGAAAAACGATGACCCGTGACCTGTCGAAATTTCTCCAGATGGTCAGAAATCGAAATTTGTATTGTTTAATTTTTTGACTGCAAATGACTATTCCATGTAAATTATCACTTTTGGAACAAAAACAAGTGTGTTTAGAGTCAGTTTAATGCCTGAAATTGGTCGAAAAAGAAGCTTCTGAGTAGGAGAAAATGTCCGTAAAAATGGCAATTTTGGTCACATTGAGGCTTCAAAAAGTAGTTATTCAACATGAGGCACATTCCAAATGACATTTTGAATCAATTTTTCTACAGTCCAGAAAATCTATTTTCTGATGAAAAAGGATGACCCGTGACCTGTCGAAATTTCTCCAGATGGTCAGAAATGGAAATGTTTTAATGTTTAATTTTTTGACTGCAAATGACTATTCGATGTAAATTATCACTTTTGGAACAAAAACAAGTGTTTTTAGAGTCACGTTAATGCCTGAAATTGGTCGAAATAGAAGCTTCTGAATAGGAGAAAAAGTCTGCAATAATGGCACTTTTGGTCACATTGAGGTTTCAAAAAGTAGTTATTCAACATGAGGCACAATCCAAATGACATTTTGAATCAATTTTTCTACAGTCCAGAAAATCAATTTTCTGATGAAAAAGGATGACCCGTGACCTGTCGAAATTTCTCCAGATGGTCAGAAATGGAAATGTTTTAATGTTTAATTTTTTGACTGCAAATGACTTTCCATGTAAATTATCACTTTTGGAACTAAAATAAGTGTGTTTAGAGTCACTTTAATGCCTGAAATTGTTCGAAATAGAAGCTTCTGAATAGGAGAAAAAGTCTGCAATAATGGCACTTTTGGTCACATTGAGGTTTCAAAAAGTAGTTATTCAACATGAGGCACAATCCAAATGACATTTTAAATCAATTTATTTACAGTCCAAAAAATCAATTTTCTGATGAAAAACGATGACCCGTGACCTGTCGAAATTTCTCCAGATGTTCAGAAATCGAAATTTTTATTGTTTAATTTTTTGACTGCAAATGACTATTCCATGTAAATTATCACTTTTGGAACAAAAAAAGGTGTGTTTAGACTCACTTTAATGACTGAAATTGGTCGAAATAGAAGCTTCTGAATAGGAGAAAAAGTCTGTAAAAATGGCAATTTTGGTCACATTGAGGCTTTAAAAAGTAGTTATTCAACATGAGGCACATTCCAAATGACATTTTGAATCAATTTTTCTACAGTCCAAAAAATCAATTTTCTGATGCAAAACGATGACCCGTGACCTGTCGAAATTTCTCCAGATGGTCAGAAATGGAAATTTTTTAATGTTTAATTTTTTGACTGCAATTGACTATTCCATGTAAATTATCACTTTTGGAACAAAAACAAGTGTGTTTAGACTCACTTTAATGCCTGAAATTAGTCGAAATAGAAGCTTCTGAATAGGAGAAAAAGTCTGCAATAATGGCAATTTTGGTCACATTGAGGTTTCAAAAAGTAGTTATTCAACATGAGGCACAATCCAAATTACATTTTGAATCCATTTTTCTACAGTCCAAAAAATCAATTTTCTGATGAAAAACGATGACCCGTGACCTGTCGAAATTTCTCCAGATGGTCAGAAATCGAAATTTGTATTGTTTATTTTTTTGACTGCAAATGACTATTCCATGTAAATTATCACTTTTGGAACAAAAATAAGTGTGTTTAGACTCACTTTAATGACTGAAATTGGTCGAAATAGAAGCTTCTGAATAGGAGAAAAAGTCTGTAATAATGGCAATTTTGGTCACATTGAGGCTTTAAAAAGTAGTTATTCAACATGAGGCACAATCCAAATGACATTTTGAATCAATTTTTCTACAGTCCAGAAAATCAATTTTCTGATGAAAAAGGATGACCCGTGACCTGTCGAAATTTCTCCAGATGGTCAGAAATGGAAATGTTTTAATGTTTAATTTTTTGACTGCAAATGACTATTCCATGTAAATTATCACTTTTGGAACAAAAACAAGTGTGTTTAGAGTCAGTTTAATGCCTGAAATTGGTCGAAAAAGAAGCTTCTGAGTAGGAGAAAATGTCCGTAAAAATGGCAATTTTGGTCACCTTGAGGCTTCAAAAAGTAGTTATTCAACATGAGGCACATTCCAAATGACATTTTGAATCAATTTTTCTACAGTCCAGAAAATCAATTTTCTGATGAAAAAGGATGACCCGTGACCTGTCGAAATTTCTCCAGATGGTCAGAAATGGAAATGTTTTAATGTTTAATTTTTTGACTGCAAATGACTATTCCATGTAAATTATCACCTTTGGAACTAAAATAAGTGTGTTTAGAGTCACTTTAATGCCTGAAATTGTTCGAAATAGAAGCTTCTGAATAGGAGAAAAAGTCTGCAATAATGGCACTTTTGGTCACATTGAGGTTTCAAAAAGTAGTTATTCAACATGAGGCACAATCCAAATGACATTTTAAATCAATTTTTTTACAGTCCAAAAAATCAATTTTCTGATGAAAAATGATGACCCGTGACCTGTCGAAATTTCTCCAGATGGTCAGAAATCGAAATTTTTATTGTTTAATTTTTTGACTGCAAATGACTATTCCATGTAAATTATCACTTTTGGAACCAAAACAAGTGTGTTTAGAGTCAGTTTAATGCCTGAAATTTGTCGAAAAAGAAGCTTCTGAGTAGGAGAAAATGTCCGTAAAAATGGCAATTTTGGTCACATTGAGTCTTCAAAAAGTAGTTATTCAACATGAGGCACATTCCAAATGACATTTTGAATCAATTTTTCTACAGTCCAGAAAATCTATTTTCTGATGAAAAAGGATGACCCGTGACCTGTCGAAATTTCTCCAGATGGTCAGAAATGGAAATTTTTAATGTTTAATTTTTTGACTGCAAATGACTATTCCATGTAAATTATCACTTTTGGAACAAAAACAAGTGTTTTTAGAGTCACGTTAATGCCTGAAATTGGTCGAAATAGAAGCGTCTGAATAGGAGAAAAAGTCTGCAATAATGGCACTTTTGGTCACATTGAGGCTTTAAAAAGTAGTTATTCAACATGAGGCACATTCCAAATGACATTTTGAATCAATTTTTCTACAGTCCAAAAAATCAATTTTCTGATGAAAAACGATGACCCGTGACCTGTCGAAATTTCTCCAGATGGTCAGAAATGGAAATGTTTTAATGTTTAATTTTTTTACTGCAAATGACTATTCCATGTAAATTATCACTTTTGGAACAAAAACAAGTGTTTTTAGAGTCACTTTAATGCCTGAAATTGGTCGAAATAGAAGCTTCTTAATAGGAGTAAAAGTCTGTAATAATGGCAATTTTGGTCACACAGAGGATTTAAAAAGTAGTTATTCAACATGAGGCACATTTCAAATGACATTTTTAATCAATTTTTCTACAGTCCAAAAAATCTATTTTCTGAGGAAAAACGATGACCCGTGACCTGTCGAAATTTCTCCAGATGGTCAGAAATTGACATTTTTCAATGTTTAATTTTTGGACTTCAAATGACTATTCCATGTAAATTATCACTTTTGGAACAAAAATAAGTGTGTTTATAGTCACTTTAATGCCTGAAATTGGTCGAAATAGAAGCTTCTGAATAGGAGAAAAAGTCTGTAATAATGGCAATTTTGGTCACATTGAGGCTTTAAAAAGTAGTTATTCAACATGAGGCACATTCCAAATGACATTTTGAATCAATTTTTCTACAGTCCAAAAAATCAATTTTCTGATGAAAAACGATGACCTGTGACCTGTCGAAATTTCTCCAGATGGTCAGAAATCGAAATTTTTATTGTTTAATTTTTTGACTGCAAATGACTATTCCATGTAAATTATCACTTTTGGAACAAAAACAAGTGTGTTTAGAGTCAGTTTAATGCCTGAAATTTGTCGAAAAAGAAGCTTCTGAGTAGGAGAAAATGTCCGTAAAAATGGCAATTTTGGTCACATTGAGGCTTCAAAAAGTAGTTATTCAACATGAGGCACATTCCAAATGACATTTTGAATCAATTTTTCTACAGTCCAGAAAATCAATTTTCTGATGAAAAAGGATGACCCGTGACCTGTCGAAATTTCTCCAGATGGTCAGAAATGGAAATGTTTTAATGTTTAATTTTTTGACTGCAAATGACTATTCCATGTAAATTATCACTTTTGGAACAAAAACAAGTGTTTTTAGAGTCACGTTAATGCCTGAAATTGGTCGAAATATAAGCGTCTGAATAGGAGAAAAAGTCTGTAATAATGGCAATTTTGGTCACATTGAGGCTTTAAAAAGTAGTTATTCAACATGAGGCACATTCCAAATGACATTTTGAATCAATTTTTCTACAGTCCAAAAAATCAATTTTCTGATGAAAAACGATGACCCGTGACCTGTCGAAATTTCTCCAGATGGTCAGAAATCGAAATTTTTATTGTTTATTTTTTTGACTGCAAATGACTATTCCATGTAAATTATCACTTTTGGAACAAAAATAAGTGTGTTTAGACTCACTTTAATGACTGAAATTGGTCGAAATAGAAGCTTCTGAATAGGAGAAAAAGTCTGTAATAATGGCAATTTTGGTCACATTGAGGCTTTAAAAAGTAGTTATTCAACATGAGGCACATTCCAAATGACATTTTGAATCAATTTTTCTACAGTCCAAAAAATCAATTTTCTGATGAAAAACGATGACCCGTGACCTGTCGAAATTTCTCCAGATGGTCAGAAATGGAAATTTTTTAATGTTTAATTTTTTGACTGCAATTGACTATTCCATGTAAATTATCACTTTTGGAACAAAAACAAGTGTGTTTAGACTCACTTTGATGCCTGAAATTAGTCGAAATAGAAGCTTCTGAATAGGAGAAAAAGTCTGCAATAATGGCAATTTTGGTCACATTGAGGTTTCAAAAAGTAGTTATTCAACATGAGGCACAATCCAAATGACATTTTGAATCAATTTTTCTACAGTCCAGAAAATCAATTTTCTGATGAAAAAGGATGACCCGTGACCTGTCGAAATTTCTCCAGATGGTCAGAAATGGAAATGTTTTAATGTTTAATTTTTTGACTGCAAATGACTATTCCATGTAAATTATCACTTTTGGAACAAAAATAAGTGTGTTTAGACTCACTTTAATGACTGAAATTGGTCGAAATAGAAGCTTCTGAATAGGAGAAAAAGTCTGTAATAATGGCAATTTTGGTCACATTGAGGCTTTAAAAAGTAGTTATTCAACATGAGGCACAATCCAAATGACATTTTGAATCAATTTTTCTACAGTCCAGAAAATCAATTTTCTGATGAAAAAGGATGACCCGTGACCTGTCGAAATTTCTCCAGATGGTCAGAAATGGAAATGTTTTAATGTTTAATTTTTTGACTGCAAATGACTATTCCATGTAAATTATCACTTTTGGAACAAAAACAAGTGTGTTTAGAGTCAGTTTAATGCCTGAAATTGGTCGAAAAAGAAGCTTCTGAGTAGGAGAAAATGTCCGTAAAAATGGCAATTTTGGTCACCTTGAGGCTTCAAAAAGTAGTTATTCAACATGAGGCACATTCCAAATGACATTTTGAATCAATTTTTCTACAGTCCAGAAAATCAATTTTCTGATGAAAAAGGATGACCCGTGACCTGTCGAAATTTCTCCAGATGGTCAGAAATGGAAATGTTTTAATGTTTAATTTTTTGACTGCAAATGACTATTCCATGTAAATTATCACCTTTGGAACTAAAATAAGTGTGTTTAGAGTCACTTTAATGCCTGAAATTGTTCGAAATAGAAGCTTCTGAATAGGAGAAAAAGTCTGCAATAATGGCACTTTTGGTCACATTGAGGTTTCAAAAAGTAGTTATTCAACATGAGGCACAATCCAAATGACATTTTAAATCAATTTTTTTACAGTCCAAAAAATCAATTTTCTGATGAAAAATGATGACCCGTGACCTGTCGAAATTTCTCCAGATGGTCAGAAATCGAAATTTTTATTGTTTAATTTTTTGACTGCAAATGACTATTCCATGTAAATTATCACTTTTGGAACTAAAATAAGTGTGTTTAGAGTCACTTTAATGCCTGAAATTGTTCGAAATAGAAGCTTCTGAATAGGAGAAAAAGTCTGCAATAATGGCACTTTTGGTCACATTGAGGTTTCAAAAAGTAGTTATTCAACATGAGGCACAATCCAAATGACATTTTAAATCAATTTTTTTACAGTCCAAAAAATCAATTTTCTGATGAAAAACGATGACCCGTGACCTGTCAAAATTTCTCCAGATGTTCAGAAATCGAAATTTTATTGTTTAATTTTTTGACTGCAATTGACTATTCCATGTAAATTATCACTTTTGGAACAAAAACAAGTGTGTTTAGACTCACTTTAATGCCTGAAATTAGTCGAAATAGAAGCTTCTGAATAGGAGAAAAAGTCTGCAATAATGGCAATTTTGGTCACATTGAGGTTTCAAAAAGTAGTTATTCAACATGAGGCACAATCCAAATGACATTTTGAATCAATTTTTCTACAGTCCAAAAAATAAATTTTCTGATGAAAAACGATGACCCGTGACCTGTCGAAATTTCTCCAGATGGTCAGAAATCGAAATTTGTATTGTTTAATTTTTTGACTGCAAATGACTATTCCATGTAAATTATCACTTTTGGAACAAAAATAAGTTTGTTTAGACTCACTTTAATGACTGAAATTGGTCGAAATAGAAGCTTCTGAATAGGAGAAAAAGTCTGTAATAATGGCAATTTTGGTCACATTGAGGCTTTAAAAAGTAGTTATTCAACATGAGGCACATTCCAAATGACATTTTGAATCAATTTTTCTACAGTCCAAAAAATCAATTTTCTGATGAAAAACGATGACCCTTGACCTGTCGAAATTTCTCCAGATGGTCAGAAATGGAAATTTTTTAATGTTTAAATTTTTTGACTGCAATTGACTATTCCATGTAAATTATCACTTTTGGAACAAAAACAAGTGTGTTTAGACTCACTTTAATGCCTGAAATTAGTGGAAATAGAAACTTCTGAATAGGAGAAAAAGTCTGCAATAATGGCAATTTTGGTCACATTGAGGTTTCAAAAAGTAGTTATTCAACATGAGGCACAATCCAAATGACATTTTGAATCAATTTTTCTACAGTCCAAAAAATCTATTTTCTGATGAAAAACGATGACCCGTGACCTGTCGAAATTTCTCCAGATGGTCAGAAATTGACATTTTTCAATGTTTAATTTTTGGACTTCAAATGACTATTCCATGTAAATTATCACTTTTGGAACAAAAATAAGTGTGTTTATAGTCACTTTAATGCCTGAAATTGGTCGAAATAGAAGCTTCTGAATAGGAGAAAAAGTCTGTAATAATGGCAATTTTGGTCACATTGAGGCTTTAAAAAGTAGTTATTCAACATGAGGCACATTCCAAATGACATTTTGAATCAATTTTTCTACAGTCCAAAAAATCAATTTTCTGATGAAAAACGATGACCCGTGACCTGTCGAAATTTCTCCAGATGGTCAGAAATCGAAATTTTTATTGTTTAATTTTTTGACTGCAAATGACTATTCCATGTAAATTATCACTTTTGGAACAAAAACAAGTGTGTTTAGAGTCAGTTTAAAGCCTGAAATTGGTCGAAAAAGAAGCTTCTGAGTAGGAGAAAATGTCCGTAAAAATGGCAATTTTGGTCACCTTGAGGCTTCAAAAAGTAGTTATTCAACATGAGGCACATTCCAAATGACATTTTGAATCAATTTTTCTACAGTCCAGAAAATCAATTTTCTGATGAAAAAGGATGACCCGTGACCTGTCGAAATTTCTCCAGATGGTCAGAAATGGAAATGTTTTAATGTTTAATTTTTTGACTGCAAATGACTATTCCATGTAAATTATCACTTTTGGAACTAAAATAAGTGTGTTTAGAGTCACTTTAATGCCTGAAATTGTTCGAAATAGAAGCTTCTGAATAGGAGAAAAAGTCTGCAATAATGGCACTTTTGGTCACATTGAGGTTTCAAAAAGTAGTTATTCAACATGAGGCACAATCCAAATGACATTTTAAATCAATTTTTTTACAGTCCAAAAAATCAATTTTCTGATGAAAAATGATGACCCGTGACCTGTCGAAATTTCTCCAGATGGTCAGAAATCGAAATTTTTATTGTTTAATTTTTTGACTGCAAATGACTATTCCATGTAAATTATCACTTTTGGAACAAAAATAAGTGTGTTTAGACTCACTTTAATGACTGAAATTGGTCGAAATAGAAGCTTCTGAATAGGAGAAAAAGTCTGTAATAATGGCAATTTTGGTCACATTGAGGCTTTAAAAAGTAGTTATTCAACATGAGGCACATTCCAAATGACATTTTGAATCAATTTTTCTACAGTCCAAAAAATCAATTTTCTGATGAAAAACGATGACCCGTGACCTGTCGAAATTTCTCCAGATGGTCAGAAATGGAAATTTTTTAATGTTAAATTTTTTGACTGCAATTGACTATTCCATGTAAATTATCACTTTTGGAACAAAAACAAGTGTGTTTAGAGTCACTTTAATGCCTGAAATTGTTCGAAATAGAAGCTTCTGAATAGGAGAAAAAGTCTGCAATAATGGCACTTTTGGTTACATTGAGGTTTCAAAAAGTAGTTATTCAACATGAGGCACATTCCAAATGACATTTTGAATCAATTTTTCTACAGTCCAGAAAATCAATTTTCTGATGAAAAAGAATGACCTGTGACCTGTCGAAATTTCTCCAGATGGTCAGAAATGGAAATGTTTTAATGTTTAATTTTTTGACTGCAAATGACTATTCCATGTAAATTATCACTTTTGGAACAAAAACAAGTGTTTTTAGAGTCACGTTAATGCCTGAAATTGGTCGAAATAGAAGCGTCTGAATAGGAGAAAAAGTCTGTAATAATGGCAATTTTGGTCACATTGAGGCTTTAAAAAGTAGTTATTCAACATGAGGCACATTCCAAATGACATTTTGAATCAATTTTTCTACAGTCCAAAAAATCAATTTTCTGATGAAAAACGATGACCCGTGACCTGTCGAAATTTCTCCAGATGGTCAGAAATCGAAATTTTTATTGTTTATTTTTTTGACTGCAAATGACTATTCTATGTAAATTATCACTTTTGGAACAAAAACAAGTGTGTTTAGAGTCAGTTTAATGCCTGAAATTGGTTGAAAAAGAAGCTTCTGAGTAGGAGAAAATGTCCGTAAAAATGGCAATTTTGGTCACCTGAGGCTTCAAAAAGAAGTTATTCAACATGAGGCACATTCCAAATGACATTTTGAATCAATTTTTCTACAGTCCAGAAAATCAATTTTCTGATGAAAAAGAATGACCTGTGACCTGTCGAAATTTCTCCAGATGGTCAGAAATGGAAATGTTTTAATGTTTAATTTTTTGACTGCAAATGACTATTCCATGTAAATTATCACTTTTGGAACTAAAATAAGTGTGTTTAGAGTCACTTTAATGCCTGAAATTGTTCGAAATAGAAGCTTCTGAATAGGAGAAAAAGTCTGCAATAATGGCACTTTTGGTCACATTGAGGTTTCAAAAAGTAGTTATTCAACATGAGGCACAATCCAAATGACATTTTAAATCAAGTTTTTTTACAGTCCAAAAAATCAATTTTCTGATGAAAAACGATGACCCGTGACCTGTCGAAATTTCTCCAGATGGTCAGAAATCGAAATTTTTATTGTTTAATTTTTTGACTGCAAATGACTATTCCATGTAAATTATCACTTTTGGAACAAAAATAAGTGTGTTTAGACTCACTTTAATTACTGAAATTGGTCGAAATAGAAGCTTCTGAATAGGAGAAAAAGTCTGTAATAATGGCAATTTTGGTCACATTGAGGCTTTAAAAAGTAGTTATTCAACATGAGGCACATTCCAAATGACATTTTGAATCAATTTTTCTACAGTCCAAAAAATCAATTTTCTGATGAAAAACGATGACCCGTGACCTGTCGAAATTTCTCCAGATGGTCAGAAATGGAAATTTTTTAATGTTTAATTTTTTGACTGCAATTGACTATTCCATGTAAATTATCACTTTTGGAACAAAAACAAGTGTGTTTAGACTCACTTTAATGCCTGAAATTAGTCGAAATAGAAGCTTCTGAATAGGAGAAAAAGTCTGCAATAATGGCAATTTTGGTCACATTGAGGTTTCAAAAAGTAGTTATTCAACATGAGGCACAATCCAAATGACATTTTGAATCAATTTTTCTACAGTCCAGAAAATCAATTTTCTGATGAAAAAGGATGACCCGTGACCTGTCGAAATTTCTCCAGATGGTCAGAAATGGAAATGTTTTAATGTTTAATTTTTTTACTGCAAATGACTATTCCATGTAAATTATCACTTTTGGAACAAAAACAAGTGTTTTTAGAGTCACTTTAATGCCTGAAATTGGTCGAAATAGAAGCTTCTTAATAGGAGTAAAAGTCTGTAATAATGGCAATTTTGGTCACACAGAGGATTTAAAAAGTAGTTATTCAACATGAGGCACATTTCAAATGACATTTTTAATCAATTTTTCTACAGTCCAAAAAATCTATTTTCTGATGAAAAACGATGACCCGTGACCTGTCGAAATTTCTCCAGATGGTCAGAAATTGACATTTTTCAATGTTTAATTTTTGGACTTCAAATGACTATTCCATGTAAATTATCACTTTTGGAACAAAAATAAGTGTGTTTATAGTCACTTTAATGCCTGAAATTGGTCGAAATAGAAGCTTCTGAATAGGAGAAAAAGTCTGTAATAATGGCAATTTTGGTCACATTGAGGCTTTAAAAAGTAGTTATTCAACATGAGGCACATTCCAAATGACATTTTGAATCAATTTTTCTACAGTCCAAAAAATCAATTTTCTGATGAAAAACGATGACCTGTGACCTGTCGAAATTTCTCCAGATGGCCAGAAATGGAAATTTTTTAATGTTTAATTTTTTGACTGCAAATGACTATTTCATATAAATTATCACTTTTGGAACAAAAATAAGTGTGTTTAGAGTCACTTTAATGTCTGAAATTGGTCGAAATAGACGCTTCTGAATAGGAGAAAAAGTCTGTAATAATGGCAATTTTGGTAACATTGAGGCTTTAAAAAGTAGTTATTCAACATGAGGCACATTCCAAATGACATTTTGAATCAATTTTTCTACAGTCCAAAAAATCAATTTTCTGATGAAAAACGATGACCCGTGACCTGTCGAAATTTCTCCAGATGGTCAGAAATCGAAATTTTTATTGTTTAATTTTTTGACTGCAAATGACTATTCCTTGTAAATTATCACTTTTGGAACAAAAACAAGTGTGTTTAGAGTCAGTTTAATGCCTGAAATTGGTCGAAAAAGAAGCTTCTGAGTAGGAGAAAATGTCCGTAAAAATGGCAATTTTGGTCACCTTGAGGCTTCAAAAAGTAGTTATTCAACATGAGGCACATTCCAAATGACATTTTGAATCAATTTTTCTACAGTCCAGAAAATCAATTTTCTGATGAAAAAGGATGACCCGTGACCTGTCGAAATTTCTCCAGATGGTCAGAAATGGAAATGTTTTAATGTTTAATTTTTTGACTGCAAATGACTATTCCATGTAAATTATCACTTTTGGAACAAAAATAAGTGTGTTTAGACTCACTTTAATGACTGAAATTGGTCGAAATAGAAGCTTCTGAATAGGAGAAAAAGTCTGTAATAATGGCAATTTTGGTCACATTGAGGCTTTAAAAAGTAGTTATTCAACATGAGGCACATTCCAAATGACATTTTGAATCAATTTTTCTACAGTCCAAAAAATCAATTTTCTGATGAAAAACGATGACCCGTGACCTGTCGAAATTTCTCCAGATGGTCAGAAATGGAAATTTTTTAATGTTTAATTTTTTGACTGCAATTGACTATTCCATGTAAATTATCACTTTTGGAACAAAAACAAGTGTGTTTAGACTCACTTTGATGCCTGAAATTAGTCGAAATAGAAGCTTCTGAATAGGAGAAAAAGTCTGCAATAATGGCAATTTTGGTCACATTGAGGTTTCAAAAAGTAGTTATTCAACATGAGGCACAATCCAAATGACATTTTGAATCAATTTTTCTACAGTCCAGATAATCAATTTTCTGATGAAAAAGGATGACCCGTGACCTGTCGAAATTTCTCCAGATGGTCAGAAATGGAAATGTTTTAATGTTTAAGTTTTTTGACTGCAAATGACTATTCCATGTAAATTATCACTTTTGGAACAAAAACAAGTGTTTTTAGAGTCACTTTAATGCCTGAAGTTGGTCGAAATAGAAGCTTCTTAATAGGAGTAAAAGTCTGTAATAATGGCAATTTTGGTCACACAGAGGATTTAAAAAGTAGTTATTCAACATGAGGCACATTTCAAATGACATTTTTAATCAATTTTTCTACAGTCCAAAAAATCTATTTTCTGATGAAAAACGATGACCCGTGACCCGTCGAAATTTCTCCAGATGGTCAGAAATGGACATTTTTCAATGTTTCATTTTTGGACTTCAAATGACTATTCCATGTAAATTATCACTTTTGGAACAAAAATAAGTGTGTTTATAGTCACTTTAATGCCTGAAATTGGTCGAAATAGAAGCTTCTGAATAGGAGAAAAAGTCTGTATAATGGCAATTTTGGTCACATTGAGGCTTTAAAAAGTAGTTATTCAACATGAGGCACATTCCAAATGACATTTTGAATCAATTTTTCTACAGTCCAAAACATCAATTTTCTGATGAAAAACAATGACCTGTGACCTGTCGAAATTTCTCCAGATGGCCAGAAATGGAAATTTTTTATTGTTTAATTTTTTGACTGCAAATGACTATTTCATATAAATTATCACTTTTGGAACAAAAATAAGTGTGTTTAGAGTCACTTTAATGTCTGAAATTGGTCGAAATAGATGCTTCTGAATAGGAGAAAAAGTCTGTAATAATGGCAATTTTGGTAACATTGAGGCTTTAAAAAGTAGTTATTCAACATGAGGCACATTCCAAATGACATTTTGAATCAATTTTTCTACAGTCCAGAAAATCAATTTTCTGATGAAAAAGGATGACCCGTGACCTGTCGAAATTTCTCCAGATGGTCAGAAATGGAAATGTTTTAATGTTTAATTTTTTGACTGCAAATGACTATTCCATGTAAATTATCACTTTTGGAACTAAAATAAGTGTGTTTAGAGTCACTTTAATGCCTGAAATTGTTCGAAATAGAAGCTTCTGAATAGGAGAAAAAGTCTGCAATAATGGCACTTTTGGTCACATTGAGGTTTCAAAAAGTAGTTATTCAACATGAGGCACAATCCAAATGACATTTTAAATCAATTTTTTTACAGTCCAAAAAATCAATTTTCTGATGAAAAACGATGACCCGTGACCTGTCGAAATTTCTCCAGATGTTCAGAAATCGAAATTTTATTGTTTAATTTTTTGACTGCAATTGACTATTCCATGTAAATTATCACTTTTGGAACAAAAACAAGTGTGTTTAGACTCACTTTAATGCCTGAAATTAGTCGAAATAGAAGCTTCTGAATAGGAGAAAAAGTCTGCAATAATGGCAATTTTGGTCACATTGAGGTTTCAAAAAGTAGTTATTCAACATGAGGCACAATCCAAATGACATTTTGAATCAATTTTTCTACAGTCCAAAAAATCAATTTTCTGATGAAAAACGATGACCCGTGACCTGTCGAAATTTCTCCAGATGGTCAGAAATCGAAATTTGTATTGTTTAATTTTTTGACTGCAAATGACTATTCCATGTAAATTATCACTTTTGGAACAAAAATAAGTGTGTTTAGACTCACTTTAATGACTGAAATTGGTCGAAATAGAAGCTTCTGAATAGGAGAAAAAGTCTGTAATAATGGCAATTTTGGTCACATTGAGGCTTTAAAAAGTAGTTAATCAACATGAGGCACATTCCAAATGACATTTTGAATCAATTTTTCTACAGTCCAAAAAATCAATTTTCTGATGAAAAACGATGACCCTTGACCTGTCAAAATTTCTCCAGATGGTCAGAAATGGAAATTTTTTAATGTTTAAATTTTTTGACTGCAATTGACTATTCCATGTAAATTATCACTTTTGGAACAAAAACAAGTGTGTTTAGACTCACTTTAATGCCTGAAATTAGTGGAAATAGAAGCTTCTGAATAGGAGAAAAAGTCTGCAATAATGGCAATTTTGGTCACATTGAGGTTTCAAAAAGTAGTTATTCAACATGAGGCACAATCCAAATGACATTTTGAATCAATTTTTCTACAGTCCAAAAAATCTATTTTCTGATGAAAAACGATGACCCGTGACCTGTCGAAATTTCTCCAGATGGTCAGAAATTGACATTTTTCAATGTTTAATTTTTGGACTTCAAATGACTATTCCATGTAAATTATCACTTTTGGAACAAAAATAAGTGTGTTTATAGTCACTTTAATGCCTGAAATTGGTCGAAATAGAAGCTTCTGAATAGGAGAAAAAGTCTGTAATAATGGCAATTTTGGTCACATTGAGGCTTTAAAAAGTAGTTATTCAACATGAGGCACATTCCAAATGACATTTTGAATCAATTTTTCTACAGTCCAAAAAATCAATTTTCTGATGAAAAACGATGACCTGTGACCTGTCGAAATTTCTCCAGATGGCCAGAAATGGAAATTTTTTAATGTTTAATTTTTTGACTGCAAATGACTATTTCATATAAATTATCAATTTTGGAACAAAAATAAGTGTGTTTAGAGTCACTTTAATGTCTGAAATTGGTCGAAATAGATGCTTCTGAATAGGAGAAAAAGTCTGTAATAATGGCAATTTTGGTAACATTGAGGCTTTAAAAAGTAGTTATTCAACATGAGGCACATTCCAAATGACATTTTGAATCAATTTTTCTACAGTCCAAAAAATCAATTTTCTGATGAAAAACGATGACCCGTGACCTGTCGAAATTTCTCCAGATGGTCAGAAATCGAAATTTGTATTGTTTAATTTTTTGACTGCAAATGACTATTCCATGTAAATTATCACTTTTGGAACAAAAATAAGTGTGTTTAGACTCACTTTAATGACTGAAATTGGTCGAAATAGAAGCTTCTGAATAGGAGAAAAAGTCTGTAATAATGGCAATTTTGGTCACATTGAGGCTTTAAAAAGTAGTTAATCAACATGAGGCACATTCCAAATGACATTTTGAATCAATTTTTCTACAGTCCAAAAAATCAATTTTCTGATGAAAAACGATGACCCTTGACCTGTCGAAATTTCTCCAGATGGTCAGAAATGGAAATTTTTTAATGTTTAAATTTTTTGACTGCAATTGACTATTCCATGTAAATTATCACTTTTGGAACAAAAACAAGTGTGTTTAGACTCACTTTAATGCCTGAAATTAGTGGAAATAGAAGCTTCTGAATAGGAGAAAAGTCTGCAATAATGGCAATTTTGGTCACATTGAGGTTTCAAAAAGTAGTTATTCAACATGAGGCACAATCCAAATGACATTTTAAATCAATTTTTCTACAGTCCAAAAAATCTATTTTCTGATGAAAAACGATGACCCGTGACCTGTCGAAATTTCTCCAGATGGTCAGAAATTGACATTTTTCAATGTTTAATTTTTGGACTTCAAATGACTATTCCATGTAAATTATCACTTTTGGAACAAAAATAAGTGTGTTTATAGTCACTTTAATGCCTGAAATTGGTCGAAATAGAAGCTTCTGAATAGGAGAAAAAGTCTGTAATAATGGCAATTTTGGTCACATTGAGGCTTTAAAAAGTAGTTATTCAACATGAGGCACATTCCAAATGACATTTTGAATCAATTTTTCTACAGTCCAAAAAATCAATTTTCTGATGAAAAACGATGACCTGTGACCTGTCGAAATTTCTCCAGATGGCCAGAAATGGAAATTTTTTAATGTTTAATTTTTTGACTGCAAATGACTATTTCATATAAATTATCAATTTTGGAACAAAAATAAGTGTGTTTAGAGTCACTTTAATGTCTGAAATTGGTCGAAATAGATGCTTCTGAATAGGAGAAAAAGTCTGTAATAATGGCAATTTTGGTAACATTGAGGCTTTAAAAAGTAGTTATTCAACATGAGGCACATTCCAAATGACATTTTGAATCAATTTTTCTACAGTCCAAAAAATCAATTTTCTGATGAAAAACGATGACCCGTGACCTGTCGAAATTTCTCCAGATGGTCAGAAATCGAAATTTTTATTGTTTAATTTTTTGACTGCAAATGACTATTCCATGTAAATTATCACTTTTGGAACAAAAACAAGTGTGTTTAGAGTCAGTTTAATGCCTGAAATTGGTCGAAAAAGAAGCTTCTGAGTAGGAGAAAATGTCCGTAAAAATGGCAATTTTGGTCACCTTGAGGCTTCAAAAAGTAGTTATTCAACATGAGGCACATTCCAAATGACATTTTGAATCAATTTTTCTACAGTCCAGAAAATCAATTTTCTGATGAAAAAGGATGACCCGTGACCTGTCGAAATTTCTCCAGATGGTCAGAAATGGAAATGTTTTAATGTTTAATTTTTTGACTGCAAATGACTATTCCATGTAAATTATCACTTTTGGAACTAAAATAAGTGTGTTTAGAGTCACTTTAATGCCTGAAATTGTTTGAAATAGAAGCTTCTGAATAGGAGAAAAAGTCTGCAATAATGGCACTTTTGGTCACATTGAGGTTTCAAAAAGTAGTTATTCAACATGAGGCACAATCCAAATGACATTTTAAATCAATTTTTTTACAGTCCAAAAAATCAATTTTCTGATGAAAAACGATGACCCGTGACCTGTCGAAATTTCTCCAGATGGTCAGAAATCGAAATTTTTATTGTTTAATTTTTTGACTGCAAATGACTATTCCATGTAAATTATCACTTTTGGAACAAAAATAGGTGTGTTTAGACTCACTTTAATGACTGAAATTGGTCGAAATAGAAGCTTCTGAATAGGAGAAAAAGTCTGTAATAATGGCAATTTTGGTCACATTGAGGCTTTAAAAAGTAGTTATTCAACATGAGGCACATTCCAAATGACATTTTGAATCAATTTTTCTACAGTCCAAAAAATAAATTTTCTGATGAAAAACGATGACCCGTGACCTGTCGAAATTTCTCCAGATGGTCAGAAATGGAAATGTTTTAATGTTTAATTTTTTGACTGCAAATGACTATTCCATGTAAATTATCACTTTTGGAACAAAAACAAGTGTTTTTAGAGTCACTTTAATGCCTGAAGTTGGTCGAAATAGAAGCTTCTTAATAGGAGTAAAAGTCTGTAATAATGGCAATTTTGGTCACACAGAGGATTTAAAAAGTAGTTCTTCAACATGAGGCACATTTCAAATGACATTTTTAATCAATTTTTCTACAGTCCAAAAAATCTATTTTCTGATGAAAAACGATGACCCGTGACCTGTCGAAATTTCTCCAGATGGTCAGAAATTGACATTTTTCAATGTTTAATTTTTGGACTTCAAATGACTATTCCATGTAAATTATCACTTTTGGAACAAAAATAAGTGTGTTTATAGTCACTTTAATGCCTGAAATTGGTCGAAATAGAAGCTTCTGAATAGGAGAAAAAGTCTGTAATAATGGCAATTTTGGTCACATTGAGGCTTTAAAAAGTAGTTATTCAACATGAGGCACATTCCAAATGACATTTTGAATCAATTTTTCTACAGTCCAAAAAATCAATTTTCTGATGAAAAACGATGACCTGTGACCTGTCGAAATTTCTCCAGATGGCCAGAAATGGAAATTTTTTAATGTTTAATTTTTTGACTGCAAATGACTATTTCATATAAATTATCACTTTTGGAACAAAAATAAGTGTGTTTAGAGTCACTTTAATGTCTGAAATTGGTCGAAATAGACGCTTCTGAATAGGAGAAAAAGTCTGTAATAATGGCAATTTTGGTAACATTGAGGCTTTAAAAAGTAGTTATTCAACATGAGGCACATTCCAAATGACATTTTGAATCAATTTTTCTACAGTCCAAAAAATCAATTTTCTGATGAAAAACGATGACCCGTGACCTGTCGAAATTTCTCCAGATGGTCAGAAATCGAAATTTTTATTGTTTAATTTTTTGACTGCAAATGACTATTCCATGTAAATTATCACTTTTGGAACAAAAACAAGTGTGTTTAAAGTCAGTTTAATGCCTGAAATTGGTCGAAAAAGAAGCTTCTGAGTAGGAGAAAATGTCCGTAAAAATGGCAATTTTGGTCACATTGAGGCTTCAAAAAGTAGTTATTCAACATGAGGCACATTCCAAATGACATTTTGAATCAATTTTTCTACAGTCCAGAAAATCTATTTTCTGATGAAAAAGGATGACCCGTGACCTGTCGAAATTTCTCCAGATGGTCAGAAATGGAAATGTTTTAATGTTTAATTTTTTGACTGCAAATGACTATTCCATGTAAATTATCACTTTTGGAACAAAAACAAGTGTTTTTAGAGTCACGTTAATGCCTGAAATTGGTCGAAATAGAAGCTTCTGAATAGGAGAAAAAGTCTGTAATAATGGCAATTTTGGTCACATTGAGGCTTTAAAAAGTAGTTATTCAACACGAGGCACATTCCAAATGACATTTTGAATCAATTTTTCTACAGTCCAAAAAATCAATTTTCTGATGAAAAACGATGACCCGTGACCTGTCGAAATTTCTCCAGATGTTCAGAAATCGAAATTTTTATTGTTTAATTTTTTGACTGCAAATGACTATTCCATGTAAATTATCACTTTTGGAACAAAAAAAGGTGTGTTTAGACTCACTTTAATGACTGAAATTGGTCGAAATAGAAGCTTCTGAATAGGAGAAAAAGTCTGTAATAATGGCAATTTTGGTCACATTGAGGCTTTAAAAAGTAGTCATTCAACATGAGGCACATTCCAAATGACATTTTGAATCAATTTTTCTACAGTCCAAAAAATCAATTTTCTGATGAAAAACGATGACCCGTGACCTGTCGAAATTTCTCCAGATGGTCAGAAATGGAAATTTTTTAATGTTTAATTTTTTGACTGCAATTGACTATTCCATGTAAATTATCACTTTTGGAACAAAAACAAGTGTGTTTAGACTCACTTTAATGCCTGAAATTAGTCGAAATAGAAGCTTCTGAATAGGAGAAAAAGTCTGCAATAATGGCAATTTTGGTCACATTGAGGTTTCAAAAAGTAGTTATTCAACATGAGGCACAATCCAAATGACATTTTGAATCAATTTTTCTACAGTCCAGATAATCAATTTTCTGATGAAAAAGGATGACCCGTGACCTGTCGAAATTTCTCCAGATGGTCAGAAATGGAAATGTTTTAATGTTTAATTTTTTGACTGCAAATGACTATTCCATGTAAATTATCACTTTTGGAACAAAAACAAGTGTTTTTAGAGTCACTTTAATGCCTGAAATTGGTCGAAATAGAAGCTTCTTAATAGGAGTAAAAGTCTGTAATAATGGCAATTTTGGTCACACAGAGGATTTAAAAAGTAGTTATTCAACATGAGGCACATTTCAAATGACATTTTTAATCAATTTTTCTACAGTCCAAAAAATCTATTTTCTGATGAAAAACGATGACCCGTGACCCGTCGAAATTTCTCCAGATGGTCAGAAATGGACATTTTTCAATGTTTAATTTTTGGACTTCAAATGACTATTCCATGTAAATTATCACTTTTGGAACAAAAATAAGTGTGTTTATAGTCACTTTAATGCCTGAAATTGGTCGAAATAGAAGCTTCTGAATAGGAGAAAAAGTCTGTAATAATGGCAATTTTGGTCACATTGAGGCTTTAAAAAGTAGTTATTCAACATGAGGCACATTCCAAATGACATTTTGAATCAATTTTTCTACAGTCCAAAAAATCAATTTTCTGAAGAAAAACGATGACCTGTGACCTGTCGAAATTTCTCCAGATGGCCAGAAATGGAAATTTTTTAATATTTAATTTTTTGACTGCAAATGACTATTTCATATAAATTATCACTTTTGGAACAAAAATAAGTGTGTTTAGAGTCACTTTAATGTCTGAAACTGGTCGAAATAGACGCTTCTGAATAGGAGAAAAAGTCTGTAATAATGGCAATTTTGGTAACATTGAGGCTTTAAAAAGTAGTTATTCAACATGAGGCACATTCCAAATGACATTTTGAATCAATTTTTCTACAGTCCAAAATATCAATTTTCTGATGAAAAACGACGACCCGTGACCTGTCGAAATTTCTCCAGATGGTCAGAAATCGAAATTTTTATTGTTTAATTTTTTGACTGCAAATGACTATTCCATGTAAATTATCACTTTTGGAACAAAAACAAGTGTATTTAGAGTCAGTTTAATGCCTGAAATTGGTCGAAAAAGAAGCTTCTGAGTAGGAGAAAATGTCCGTAAAAATGGCAATTTTGGTCACATTGAGGCTTCAAAAAGTAGTTATTCAACATGAGGCACATTCCAAATGACATTTTGAATCAATTTTTCTACAGTCCAGAAAATCAATTTTCTGATGAAAAAGGATGACCCGTGACCTGTCGAAATTTCTCCAGATGGTCAGAAATGGAAATGTTTTAATGTTTAATTTTTTGACTGCAAATGACTATTCCATGTAAATTATCACTTTTGGAACAAAAACAAGTGTTTTTAGAGTCACTTTAATGCCTGAAATTGGTCGAAATAGAAGCTTCTTAATAGGAGTAAAAGTCTGTAATAATGGCAATTTTGGTCACACAGAGGATTTAAAAAGTAGTTATTCAACATGAGGCACATTTCAAATGACATTTTTAATCAATTTTTCTACAGTCCAAAAAATCTATTTTCTGATGAAAAATGATGACCCGTGACCCGTCGAAATTTCTCCAGATGGTCAGAAATGGACATTTTTCAATGTTTAATTTTTGGACTTCAAATGACTATTCCATGTAAATTATCACTTTTGGAACAAAAATAAGTGTGTTTATAGTCACTTTAATGCCTGAAATTGGTCGAAATAGAAGCTTCTGAATAGGAGAAAAAGTCTGTAATAATGGCAATTTTGGTCACATTGAGGCTTTAAAAAGTAGTTATTCAACATGAGGCACATTCCAAATGACATTTTGAATCAATTTTTCTACAGTCCAAAAAATCAATTTTCTGAAGAAAAACGATGACCTGTGACCTGTCGAAATTTCTCCAGATGGCCAGAAATGGAAATTTTTTAATATTTAATTTTTTGACTGCAAATGACTATTTCATATAAATTATCACTTTTGGAACAAAAATAAGTGTGTTTAGAGTCACTTTAATGTCTGAAACTGGTCGAAATAGACGCTTCTGAATAGGAGAAAAAGTCTGTAATAATGGCAATTTTGGTAACATTGAGGCTTTAAAAAGTAGTTATTCAACATGAGGCACATTCCAAATGACATTTTGAATCAATTTTTCTACAGTCCAAAATATCAATTTTCTGATGAAAAACGACGACCCGTGACCTGTCGAAATTTCTCCAGATGGTCAGAAATCGAAATTTTTATTGTTTAATTTTTTGACTGCAAATGACTATTCCATGTAAATTATCACTTTTGGAACAAAAACAAGTGTATTTAGAGTCAGTTTAATGCCTGAAATTGGTCGAAAAAGAAGCTTCTGAGTAGGAGAAAATGTCCGTAAAAATGGCAATTTTGGTCACATTGAGGCTTCAAAAAGTAGTTATTCAACATGAGGCACATTCCAAATGACATTTTGAATCAATTTTTCTACAGTCCAGAAAATCAATTTTCTGATGAAAAAGGATGACCCGTGACCTGTCGAAATTTCTCCAGATGGTCAGAAATGGAAATGTTTTAATGTTTAATTTTTTGACTGCAAATGACTATTCCATGTAAATTATCACTTTTGGAACTAAAATAAGTGTGTTTAGAGTCACGTTATAGCCTGAAATTGTTCGAAATAGAAGCTTCTGAATAGGAGAAAAAGTCTGCAATAATGGCAATTTTGGTCACATTGAGGTTTCAAAAAGTAGTTATTCAACATGAGGCACATTCCAAATGACATTTTAAATCAATTTTTTTACAGTCCAAAAAATCAATTTTCTGATGAAAAACGATGACCCGTGACCTGTCGAAATTTCTCCAGATGGTCAGAAATGGAAATTTTTTAATGTTTAATTTTTTGACTGCAAATGACTATTTCATATAAATTATCACTTTTGGAACAAAAATAAGTGTGTTTAGACTCACTTTAATTACTGAAATTGGTCGAAATAGAAGCTTCTGAATAGGAGAAAAAGTCTGTAATAATGGCAATTTTGGTCACATTGAGGCTTTAAAAAGTAGTTATTCAACATGAGGCACATTCCAAATGACATTTTGAATCAATTTTTCTACAGTCCAAAAAATCAATTTTCTGATGAAAAACGATGACCCGTGACCTCTCGAAATTTCTCCAGATGGTCAGAAACGGAAATTTTTTAATGTTTAATTTTTTGACCTCAATTGACTATTCCATGTAAATTATCACTTTTGGAAGAAAAACAAGTGTGTTTAGACTCACTTTAATGCCTGAAATTAGTGGAAATAGAAGCTTCTGAATCGGAGAAAAAGTCTGCAATAATGGCAATTTTGGTCACATTGAGGTTTCAAAAAGTAGTTATTCAACATGAGGCACAATCTAAATGACATTTTGAATCAATTTTTCTACAGTCCAAAAAATAAATTTTCTGATGAAAAACGATGACCCGTGACCTGTCGAAATTTCTCCAGATGGTCAGAAATCGAAATTTGTATTGTTTAATTTTTTGACTGCAAATGACTATTCCATGTAAATTATCACTTTTGGAACAAAAACAAGTGTGTTTAGAGTCAGTTTAATGCCTGAAATTGGTCGAAAAAGAAGCTTCTGAGTAGGAGAAAATGTCCGTAAAAATGGCAATTTTGGTCACATTGAGGCTTCAAAAAGTAGTTATTCAACATGAGGCACATTCCAAATGACATTTTGAATAAATTTTTCTACAGTCCAGAAAATCTATTTTCTGATGAAAAAGGATGACCCGTGACCTGTCGAAATTTCTCCAGATGGTCAGAAATGGAAATGTTTTAATGTTTAATTTTTTGACTGCAAATGACTATTCGATGTAAATTATCACTTTTGGAACAAAAACAAGTGTTTTTAGAGTCACGTTAATGCCTGAAATTGGTCGAAATAGAAGCTTCTGAATAGGAGAAAAAGTCTGTAATAATGGCAATTTTGGTCACATTGAGGCTTTAAAAAGTAGTTATTCAACATGAGGCACATTCAAATGACATTTTGAATCAATTTTTCTACAGTCCAAAAAAAAAATTTTCTGATGAAAAACGATGACCCGTGACCTGTCGAAATTTCTCCAGATGGTCAGAAATCGAAATTTTTATTGTTTAATTTTTTGACTGCAAATGACTATTCCATGTAAATTATCACTTTTGGAACAAAAACAAGTGTGTTTAGAGTCAGTTTAATGCCTGAAATTGGTCGAAAAAGAAGCTTCTGTGTAGTGTGGAAATGTGGATTTTCCTGATTCGTTATGTCCCCTATCTTGGACCCCAACGGTTCTATGTGCATGTCACAAGTACATGTATGTTCCCTCCAGTTCCAGTTTCCAAGACGCAAACATATGTGTGTCTACCGTCGACATGTTCTCTGTCAGATCCGCCATCAATGGGCTGGATATTCGATTCCTAAGTATGAAAGGCCACCGACTTTATATGGCTAAGTTACTCCATTTTTACAGTTCAGGCAAGTAGGCCCGATTCTGTCCTCAAAGCCTTCCCTGCTCTCTGTCTCTGACAGCTTCAGCTTGAGCTCGCATCTGTATCCATGAACTTTGTCCTACTCCCTGTGCAGCTAACGGTGCCTGCCTCGGCCAGTTTTGCCTGCCTGCCAAGAAGCTGTATTTCACCTTCGAATTATCTACTTTTCTCTTCAGCCGATGCATTCCTGTCCAGTGATTTAGGTAAACATTTCCTCTAAGCTCACAAGTAAAGGACTCGGCCTTTCCGTCCTCCTGCAAGTAATTCATAGCCCTGTTGCCATGGAAAGTTTTCTGCCCCTCGCATCTCATATAGACACTTAGACGCTTGTACACGCACACACAGTCAGTATAGAATAGATTCTGTCCGAGAGTCTTTTCTTGTGGATAACATAGTTCTCTAAACATAGGATGTTAGATATGATTTGGGATTAGGTTGACTTGACCCCCCAGACTTCTCGTCTCCACATGTAGAGCTAAATGTCAAGTCCCCGTCACCCCCTAGTTGCACGTCAATCACACGTCATGCTGCTGCGCGCGCATCTATGTTAAGTATTATCTTATAGATCCACCTATGCATGATAATCAGAGCCAATCATGTTTCTTTCTGCTCCTTATTACGCCTAGTTTCGATTACGTACCAATATGTCACTTCTCTTATCAATTGTTACGCCTTTTGCATTCATTTCATTGTAATGTGTGACCTATAAAAGTTACTTCTTGTCAATAAAGTATTGTACTTCACTTCCTGAACCCTCGTGGTGACGGAACCTGAAGGCCGCCACTCGAGTCGGCCATTTTGGAATAAAGCCCATTCAGAAAATCTCTTATACCACGGATTCTGCCTCTTGTTATTCTGAGCTATTTTACTCTATTTTAGATTCCGCATGAAATTCAGTCAAGGTAAAAAGAATATTTACCACATAATGGCGCCCGAACAGGGACACTTTCTCATCTCACGCGCCGGTGGTGCGTTGCAGGCCCGGTCTCCTGCCACAGCTGGACGGACCATAAACGCGTACCAGCAGGATTTCCTGTAAGCTCCCTCCGGTCAAGCGGGGGCGACTGAGGCTGCGATCAACCCAGACGAGGCGGTGAGAAGTGCGAAGTATCCCGACCAGAGCCTAGCTGAGAGAGCAAGATCCGAGGTATACAGAGGCCCACCAGGTTTTCGAAATCCCGATGTCCAGAGGGTCCGCTGTCCGCAGTCATCGAGTCCCGTTCATTCTCTGAGGCCTTCCGTTTCAAGGAGCTACTCGGTGAGTACCATCGCCGGGGAGGCGTGTTGACAGCACATAGGTTGTGCCGGTCAAGACGGATTTGGGTACACAAATCCGGTCTGCACTGTTTAGCAGTGTATATGTACTGTTTAGCAGTATATCAAGTATTCCGAAGTATTCAGTTATTGTCAAGAATTCAGCTTGGTGATTAGTTATGCAGACTGTCATCATCGTCGTTCATTTTTAAAAATGTTTAATGTTTAAATGTTTAAAGTGTTCAAATGTCTTGCATATTGTGGTATGAATGATTGTTCATTGTTCACCGTTCATTATTGTGTTTTTCGTATTAAGTGAATTCAAGAGTAAGTATCAGATCAGTTGTCAAGATGCCGCTCTTCTCGAAGTTAAGACAGATTACTACCAGAAAAGGGGTGCTTGAAGAAGCAGTTCCTATTCCTCCTAGGGACACTCCAGGACATTTTATGTATCACAAGCATGGCTTAGATGCCATATTGTTTCTTGATCTATGGGTAGATTATACCAAGGGATTGCCGGAAAGTCAAAGGTGGCCCGCAGCGGGAACCTGGGATGCAGAGTGCATCATGAAAGTGGAGGAAGAGTTATGGAAAAGAAAAGTCAGACAGTCACAGAAAGACGCTGTTGAGTTATGGCGTAAAGAATCTCATAGACGTACAGAAAAAGCACGTAGGCAAGAAGAGAGGAGTAAAGAGAGTTCAAAGGAAGTTCAAGAAAATATATTAATTGAGGAAGGTATCCGAGTGAAATCAGAACAAGTAGATAGACAAAGAAACGCTCTTATGAGTGGTATGTATCCCCTCCTAGCCGAAGGACTACCTAAGGCTGTTCCAGAGATGCCAAAAGACTTGCCACCCCCATTATTTCCAATTAAGGTACATCCAAAAGGGCATCCCAGAACCGCAGAAGATGTTTTTCTTTCCTCATATCTAGATGACGCAGCTCCCGAGTATGCTAACCCCACACCACATAGACCGTCTGGCAGAGGGGTTCAACGTCAGGATCAGGTATCTGTCCCCGTGCAACAGCAAGTCCCGACACGAGCTCCGGCAAGCACATCTGTTTCCGCATCTGTCCCCGCAATCGATTCTACAGTGGTATCGACACCTATAGTTGCTGTATCACGTTCGACAAATCCATTCACACCCGACGCCCCTGAAGGGGCCACGGGAGGTGCAAGCAATACTTTTACGCCACCTAGAATAAATAAACTTGTTTTTCAAGAATCAGCTCATTCACGTACACCCAAATTCGTAAGTGAACGCACGCTTAAGGAACTCCTTATAGATTGTAGATATGACCCGGTGGTCGGTAAAGAGGACGAAATGGTCCTGGCATCATTACGTATCAGACGAGCCGCAGAGTATTTAGCGAGGTTACCAGGAATGACTACGCATCTAGATAACATATATCATTTTGTCCAAACAGGGCGAGACCCAGAATGTATTAACAGAGCTATGGAATTCCAGAAAGTAGAGATACAGGGGGAACTGTTACGTTTCCTCATAAACTGCGTGATCAGAAATCAAGACCGTCCGGGGGTAGACCCGAATACAATGCTTATTCTTACAAAATGGAGCCAGAATATATCAGAAGGGAGACACGATAAGAAAAACTGTATAATAGCCATGTGCCGAAAAATCCGTAGAGAAATAGAACGCATTCACGAAGAAAGATTGGAAACAGACGAGTTCGAGCAAGATGAAGTCTCCGAATCAGGGAATTCCGCAAGACAGTCAGAAACCATAGCATACGTAGGCAGAGGAAGATCCTGTGATAATACTAGATGCTTTTCTGATCCCATACGCTCTGTATGTCCAAATAATAGCAGAACGTATCCGACGCCTGTAATAAATTTAAAGTCTCCTGAACATCTGTTCCAAGCCGCAGATAAACTACTACGAGAACGAAGGGGTTACCACCTCCTCGATTCCATGGATGAGCAAGAATTGGCCAGATCAGCCGTTCACTGGATTGACAGTCCTGAAAAATACGGTGATGAGACCGTAGCACACACGTTTTTTAACCTTAGTGCAGATGAACAACGTTTAGCTGGAATCTATATGATTCAGCAACTCCTTATACTATATAAGAGCCAACATGCTGACCCTGGTCCTTTACCTGATATATTAACGGAACTACTCACGAACAGATGGAGAGGTTCTAGTAACAAGTTAATTAAGGAAATATTAGTGTCACGTAAACAGTATGTCCTTTTTGTAATTCCGGATTCTTTCTCGCTGCCCCGCAGAGAAAGAACGCCGTATTATATGGATAGACAAAATCCCTTACGAGAAGTGCACCCAATAAAAGGCGAAGACAATGAGTTTCACCGTGTATTTGTATACACACCCATATCAAAAATTGAATTGTTAGAAATGAAGAAAGTAGTACCAAGTCATGACAAAGACCCAGCGGGTTTCCACCGAGAAATTAAGGACATGTTGCTGATGGGAGAGTATACCTATCCTGATATTATGACGATATTAAAGGTGCTCTTACCTGCTGGTATTTATGAAAAACTGAAAGAAAAAGAGTGGGAAGTGGGAGACCAAAAGATAGATTGGACAGCATTAGAAACGGAAGAAAAGGCCCGAGCTGCAGGTTCAGGGCTCGGGGATAAAGTCAAAGCATTACCAGGTTTACTAGTACAAGTACTGCCACGTTTATTAACTACGAAAAAGGAAGATTGGGGTGCAATCACGGCCTGTAAACAAAAGCATGATGAAGACACAAGTGACTATTATGCCCGTTTTGAAAAATGTTTTGGAATAAATAGTGGTATAAAAACAAGTAGTGAGTCGTATCCACATTTATTTGTAACAAAATTAGTAGAAAATGCATTACCTCCAGTAAAGAATAGAATATTGAAATTCGAGAGTACCTGGCAAAGTAACACTCCGTCACAAATGCTACAAATGTTACAGTATCATCACAATAGAATTAGAGATGAACAAGAACACGAACAAAGACGTATGAAAGATACAAAAATGAAAATGCTAGTGTCTCAGACAGTACCGGCTGAAGGACATAAAAAGGGTATGACACAGTCCGATTCAGCAGGACCGGTAAAAGGGACATGCAATTATTGCAAAAAACCAGGTCATTATGTACACGATTGTCCAGTTTTAAAACACAATATCGCCATAGGAAAAACACAAGAAAGATCACGGCCACTCAGACAAGATCAGAATGAACAAGGAGCTATGCCGCATTCCCAGGCCATGCCAGCCGCACAACAGCCAATACAGTTTGTGCCAGCTGCACCACCGTTGCCTGTTACTGCCACACAAACCACCACACGACAAATGTATCAGACTGCACAGTATGAATATCCTGAGTATCAGCGTTACGCATGAACCAGCCTAGAGAGGGAAGTTGACTTACCGCTTATCGAGATTCCTGTAGATCAAGAAGGACCTTATGTACATAGTGAATTATTAGGTCAAGATAGAAAATTCTTACTCGATACAGGGGCAAGTCGTACAACTATAAAACGTAGTGAAGTTCCAGGGGCACCCCTCTCAGGCTCTCAAAATGTTTCCCTTGGTTTTTCAGGAAAACCTATTGTTAATGAAGTATCACAGCCTCTTCCACTTACGATAGGACCTTTGACACGAACTACAGATTTATTGCTTACTAAATCATGCCCAGAAAATTTGTTAGGAATTAAAACTCTGAAAGCCCTAGGAGCCATAATATGTTGTTCTCCGGGAGGAATAAGGTTGTTTTTACGTGATTTTAAAGGTCACTATGTGTCTAGAGACATGGATCCCCGACTACAGACTTTACCAGCACATCTATGGGCACAAGGCCCTACTGATGTTGGTTGCATGAACATTACACCATACCGAGTTACACTCAAGGCAGGAGTGGTATTACCACGAATGCGACAATACAAGTTACCGCAAGATGCTGTAGTGGCTTTGCTGAAAATCATTGATGAGCTAATTGCCCAAGGAGTAGTTGTAGAAACAGACTCCAATGTATGTAATTCGCCGATAATTCCGATTCTTAAACGAACTGACCCTACTGCTCCGCCAGTATACCGATTGGTTATTGATTTGCGTGAACTAAACAAGTGCATTGTGCCACAATTTCCTGTGGTCCCCGATATATCATCATTATTGACAGCAATTGATTCCGAAGCAACATTCTTTACTGTAATTGATCTCAAGAATGCCTTTTTTAGCGTCCCAATAGATCCGGAAAGCCAATATTTGTTCGGATTCAGTTTAAATGGGCGCAGCTTTAAATTCTCACGCGCTCCCCAAGGATTCACAGAAAGCCCCAGCATCTACAGCCAAGCACTGAAACGAGAACTTGACAGTATCCACATGCCAGTCATTACTGCACTGCTTCAATATGTCGATGATCTGCTGATCACCGCGAGAAGCGAACCTGAATGTGAAAAGGCTTCTCTGACAGTTTTACATTTTCTAGCCGACAAGGGGCACAAGGTGTCCCCTTCTAAGCTGCAATTCTGTGTCCAGCGAGTTATTTATCTTGGTCACTCGCTGTCCAAGGAGGGAAGGCAGCTTACACCAGATCGCATCCAGTTAATTGCTAACATGTCAATACCCCAGACACAAAAGGAGGTGCGGGCTTTCATAGGCCTCACTTCATATTGTAGGCAGTGGATCCCTCAGTACGCATTTCTAGCAAAACCACTCATTCAGTTAACCACACAGGAGGCAGCCACATCGACTGTTCTCCCTTGGACTCAGGAACATACACAAGCTTTTGAAAGCCTAAAGGAAGCTTTATGTCAAGCACCTGTTTTAGCAACACCATGTTATAGCAAACATTTCACACTCTTTGTCACAGAACGTGAAGGTACTGCTTTATCAGTACTCACACAGGAACAAGCAGGATCACGCAAGCCATGTGCTTATTTTTCCAGTACATTAGATCCCGTAGCTCAGGCTTTGCCCGCATGCCTGAAATCAGTGGCAGCAACAGCTTTAGCAATCAGACAAAGCGATGCCATAGTGTTAGGACATCCATTGACAGTACAAGTACCACATGCAGTAGAAGTTCTTGTGAACCGAACACAAACACAACACTTGACCATAGCAAGACTTACCGGTTATGAACTGACATTGTTTCAGCCACACATAGAGATCCGACGGTGTAATACATTGAATCCTGCTACACTATTACCTGTAATTGGAACAGACCCACTAGCTCATGATTGTGTTGAAATTATTGAAATAAAGACGAAACCTAGACAAGACTTGACAGACGTTCCATTGTTAGATCCAGACCTGACGTTGTATGTAGATGGATCGTGCATGAGAGCAAGTACAGGAGACTTAGTGGCCGCGTATGCAGTCACAACAGACACTGAAGTTATTGAGACAAATTGTATAGATACTTTGTCAGCCCAAGCAGCAGAACTTATTGCCCTAACACAAGCCTGTATTCAAGCCACAAATAAGAAAGTTAATGTATACACTGACTCACGTTATGCATTCGGAGTTGTACACGACTTCGGCGTGCTGTGGCGAGAGAGAGGTTATTTAACCTCCCATGGTGCCCACATTCAGCACGGAACCCTCATTCATGCCTTGTTAGACGCAATACATCTACCAACTGCCATATCGATTATGAAATGTAAAGCACACACGAAGGTTACTGATATCATTTCTCAAGGCAATGATTTAGCTGACAGAACAGCTAAACAGACTGCTCAGAATCGCACATTAGACATGACAAAGCCAATAGTTCAGACACCAACACAGTGTATGACAATTAAGGATCCCGCACTTGACGTAATTGACATACAGACACATGCTACAGCAGAAGAATTAAAGAAATGGACTGAACTAGGAGGGATCCAGACAGATCAGGGATGGATGACGAAGGAGAAATCTGTATGGTTTCTTCCTGACTCTATGGTCCAAGCCATTATAGCTACAATTCACAGCCCAGCGCATTTAGGAGAGAAAGCTATGCTAGATAGCATTCAACACATTTGGTTCAACAAACATTTACGAGCAGCAGCTAAACAAAAAGTCCGTACCTGTATGATATGTTGTCAGTTCAACCCAGGAAAAAGTGTTCCCGTAGAACAGGGTGGATTCCAGACTCCTGATCATCCTTTCGAAGTACTCCAAATGGATTATATCCAGATGGAACGATGTCGAGGATTCAAATATGTTCTGGTAGTTGTCTGCGCTCTCTCCCGATGGACTGAGGCGTACCCAGTATCAGATTACACGGCCCCGACTACTGCCAAACAGTTAGTTCGAGAATTCTTCCCGCGGTACGGTTTACCACGTGTTGTATATTCAGATAACGGCCAGCCTTTCTCATCCGAATTAATGAAACATGTCTCACTTTTGTTGGGATATCAGTGGAAATTCCACTGTGTCCGACACCCCGAGGCAGCAGGTCTCGTGGAACGACATAATCAAATTTTGAAAATCAGATTGTCTAAAATATGTAAGGAGAAAGGTGTTGACTGGATAGTAGCATTACCAGTTGCACTATTTTACATAAGAATGGTAGCACACTCTCGAACAGGGCTATCCCCGTATGAGGTGATCTTCGGAAGACCACCAAATATGTGGGGGACGCCTATACCACGTAAAATAACTGATGTTAATTGTAATATGCTGACAGATTACTTGGCTTCCTTGATGTCTGCACTACAATCTTGTCGTTCACAGGTAGCTGCAGCTTTTCCTGACAACACTGAGGTGAAACCCCATGACGTTGCTCCGGGGGATCTGGTGTTTGTGAGGAATTTCGATCGGAAAACCCAATTGGAGCCCAGGTGGAAAACACCGAAGCTAGTCCTGCTGACCACCAGAACAGCCGTGAAAGTGGAGGGCCGCAAAGGATGGATACATTCCAGCCACGTTAAGAAATTTCATGGACTATCCTCGGATATAGACACTGTGCCCTGCACTCCCTCACAGACTGATTCAAAACTTCCTTTTGTTGAACAGAAAGACTCTCAGTGCTATAAATTAAAGCTTAGGCCCAAACAGTCGAGCAATTTGATTGTTTAAGTCCTCTCCAAGGTGAAGCGGTTGAATTGTCTCCGACATGTATCCCTTGGACCTGAGTAGAGAAAATACCCGAGAAATGTTGAAACGACAGGCGTATTGTAAATCACTGCGTAGCTACTGTATGAGGACATTATTAATTTTGTTTTTATTGAGTGTTTTAATAATTATTACGAGTGTGATTTTGCACATATATCATCCTATTTCTAGACATGTTTATAATGTTGCTGCTGAACATTCTTTTAGTGACCTACCGCCACATGAATTATCTTATAGACTTGCGCTGCGCAATAACACTTTCATTAGTATGTTACATTATTCCCATCAGACTAGTAATGCCACCAATTGTTGGGTGTGTGGCCGACTCCCTCCCTATCAGAATAACAAAGGAGTTCTGCCTTTCTTTCCACATCCGTTCACACACAATGGCTCCTGTGGAGCATGGTTTAGTTTACTAAATTCCATAGACCCAGACACAGCAGTTTATCAACAACATTGGATATGGGGAAATCTGAATCTAGTTTTATTCAAAGTCTGTCATCCTAATAAGGAGGGTCACCCCAGTAGAACAGGAACTGATCTAGAAAATGAAGTGTATAAATTAGGTAATTTTACACCTAATCTTATGATTCTGAATGTCAAATCCGAAGTTGAACTAATTCTGCCCACTATGTCAGTATTTCCAGTTAAGGGTGAATTATGTGTAAGAAAAGTTGGTTCCATACATATGGGCCATAGCCAATGCGTTACTACAGTAGAATATAGTGATCAAGGTAAATCTTCATTTAGAGCTTCTCGCCATTCTTACTTTATATGTGGTCAGACGGCATATATGCTTCTGCCTCTGGATTGGGATGGTACCTGTTACATAGCATTCCTTCTGCCACCTGTTTTCCTAGCTCCACCTGATTATTATCGGAATGTTCATTTAGTACACAATAGAGAGCGAAGAGATCTCCCAGTTGTCGATTATACTGAGACGGCATGGGACAAGTATGTAGATTTCAATAAAGGCATCTTTCCCTATATAGGTACAATATCAAATAGTAAGCTGATACGCAGACTAACCAAGACTCTTGAAGCTGTAGTAAACGAGACTATAGCCGCCCTAGGCAATCTGACAGAGGAACAATCAGTGATGAGAATTGTTGTTCTCCAGAATCGTCTTGTCCTTGACGTCATCCTGGCCGATAGGGGCGGAGCTTGCAGGGTCATCGGATCCAGCTGCTGCATATTCATACCAGAAAATTCGCCATCTGTATATAAAGCTATAACACGCCTTCATAAGATTGTGAGCCAGATACACGAGAATCCAGGCACTTGGACGTGGTCCGGGTGGTTTTGGAGTGTAATATCAGCCTGGGGATGGAGAGTTCTATCGTTCCTAGGTATTGGCCTTCTTATGCTCTTCAGTTGTTGTTTATGCCTGCAATGTGGACCAGCGATTTGTGGTCTGTGTGCCACATCATGCATTCCATATCAAGGTTCTCGTTCAAAATGCCGGAAGAAGAAGGAAGAAGAAATGATGCTCCATGAGCAAATCGATGGAATGATGAAGATTGATATCTCTTGAAGGGCAAGTAGGGGACAAGGAGGGAATGTGGAAATGTGGATTTTCCTGATTCGTTATGTCCCCTATCTTGGACCCCAACGGTTCTATGTGCATGTCACAAGTACATGTATGTTCCCTCCAGTTCCAGTTTCCAAGACGCAAACATATGTGTGTCTACCGTCGACATGTTCTCTGTCAGATCCGCCATCAATGGGCTGGATATTCGATTCCTAAGTATGAAAGGCCACCGACTTTATATGGCTAAGTTACTCCATTTTTACAGTTCAGGCAAGTAGGCCCGATTCTGTCCTCAAAGCCTTCCCTGCTCTCTGTCTCTGACAGCTTCAGCTTGAGCTCGCATCTGTATCCATGAACTTTGTCCTACTCCCTGTGCAGCTAACGGTGCCTGCCTCGGCCAGTTTTGCCTGCCTGCCAAGAAGCTGTATTTCACCTTCGAATTATCTACTTTGCTCTTCAGCCGATGCATTCCTGTCCAGTGATTTAGGTAAACATTTCCTCTAAGCTCACAAGTAAAGGACTCGGCCTTTCCGTCCTCCTGCAAGTAATTCATAGCCCTGTTGCCATGGAAAGTTTTCTGCCCCTCGCATCTCATATAGACACTTAGACGCTTGTACACGCACACACAGTCAGTATAGAATAGATTCTGTCCGAGAGTCTTTTCTTGTGGATAACATAGTTCTCTAAACATAGGATGTTAGATATGATTTGGGATTAGGTTGACTTGACCCCCCAGACTTCTCGTCTCCACATGTAGAGCTAAATGTCAAGTCCCCGTCACCCCCTAGTTGCACGTCAATCACACGTCATGCTGCTGCGCGCGCATCTATGTTAAGTATTATCTTATAGATCCACCTATGCATGATAATCAGAGCCAATCATGTTTCTTTCTGCTCCTTATTACGCCTAGTTTCGATTACGTACCAATATGTCACTTCTCTTATCAATTGTTACGCCTTTTGCATTCATTTCATTGTAATGTGTGACCTATAAAAGTTACTTCTTGTCAATAAAGTATTGTACTTCACTTCCTGAACCCTCGTGGTGACGGAACCTGAAGGCCGCCACTCGAGTCGGCCATTTTGGAATAAAGCCCATTCAGAAAATCTCTTATACCACGGATTCTGCCTCTTGTTATTCTGAGCTATTTTACTCTATTTTAGATTCCGCATGAAATTCAGTCAAGGTAAAAAGAATATTTACCACAGTAGGAGAAAATGTCCGTAAAAATGGCAATTTTGGTCACCTTGAGGCTTCAAAAAGTAGTTATTCAACATGAGGCACATTCCAAATGACATTTTGAATCAATTTTTCTACAGTCCAGAAAATCAATTTTCTGATGAAAAAGGATGACCCGTGACCTGTCGAAATTTCTCCAGATGGTCAGAAATGGAAATGTTTTAATGTTTAATTTTTTGACTGCAAATGACTTTCCATGTAAATTATCACTTTTGGAACTAAAATAAGTGTGTTTAGAGTCACTTTAATGCCTGAAATTGTTCGAAATAGAAGCTTCTGAATAGGAGAAAAAGTCTGCAATAATGGCACTTTTGGTCACATTGAGGTTTCAAAAAGTAGTTATTCAACATGAGGCACAATCCAAATGACATTTTAAATCAATTTATTTACAGTCCAAAAAATCAATTTTCTGATGAAAAACGATGACCCGTGACCTGTCGAAATTTCTCCAGATGTTCAGAAATCGAAATTTTTATTGTTTAATTTTTTGACTGCAAATGACTATTCCATGTAAATTATCACTTTTGGAACAAAAAAAGGTGTGTTTAGACTCACTTTAATGACTGAAATTGGTCGAAATAGAAGCTTCTGAATAGGAGAAAAAGTCTGTAAAAATGGCAATTTTGGTCACATTGAGGCTTTAAAAAGTAGTTATTCAACATGAGGCACATTCCAAATGACATTTTGAATCAATTTTTCTACAGTCCAAAAAATAAATTTTCTGATGCAAAACGATGACCCGTGACCTGTCGAAATTTCTCCAGATGGTCAGAAATGGAAATTTTTTAATGTTTAATTTTTTGACTGCAATTGACTATTCCATGTAAATTATCACTTTTGGAACAAAAACAAGTGTGTTTAGACTCACTTTAATGCCTGAAATTAGTCGAAATAGAAGCTTCTGAATAGGAGAAAAAGTCTGCAATAATGGCAATTTTGGTCACATTGAGGTTTCAAAAAGTAGTTATTCAACATGAGGCACAATCCAAATTACATTTTGAATCCATTTTTCTACAGTCCAAAAAATCAATTTTCTGATGAAAAACGATGACCCGTGACCTGTCGAAATTTCTCCAGATGGTCAGAAATCGAAATTTGTATTGTTTATTTTTTTGACTGCAAATGACTATTCCATGTAAATTATCACTTTTGGAACAAAAATAAGTGTGTTTAGACTCACTTTAATGACTGAAATTGGTCGAAATAGAAGCTTCTGAATAGGAGAAAAAGTCTGTAATAATGGCAATTTTGGTCACATTGAGGCTTTAAAAAGTAGTTATTCAACATGAGGCACAATCCAAATGACATTTTGAATAAATTTTTCTACAGTCCAGAAAATCAATTTTCTGATGAAAAAGGATGACCCGTGACCTGTCGAAATTTCTCCAGATGGTCAGAAATGGAAATGTTTTAATGTTTAATTTTTTGACTGCAAATGACTATTCCATGTAAATTATCACTTTTGGAACAAAAACAAGTGTGTTTAGAGTCAGTTTAATGCCTGAAATTGGTCGAAAAAGAAGCTTCTGAGTAGGAGAAAATGTCCGTAAAAATGGCAATTTTGGTCACCTTGAGGCTTCAAAAAGTAGTTATTCAACATGAGGCACATTCCAAATGACATTTTGAATCAATTTTTCTACAGTCCAGAAAATCAATTTTCTGATGAAAAAGGATGACCCGTGACCTGTCGAAATTTCTCCAGATGGTCAGAAATGGAAATGTTTTAATGTTTAATTTTTTGACTGCAAATGACTATTCCATGTAAATTATCACTTTTGGAACTAAAATAAGTGTGTTTAGAGTCACTTTAATGACTGAAATTGTTCGAAATAGAAGCTTCTGAATAGGAGAAAAAGTCTGCAATAATGGCACTTTTGGTCACATTGAGGTTTCAAAAAGTAGTTATTCAACATGAGGCACAATCCAAATGACATTTTAAATCAATTTTTTTACAGTCCAAAAAATCAATTTTCTGCTGAAAAATGATGACCCGTGACCTGTCGAAATTTCTCCAGATGGTCAGAAATCGAAATTTTTATTGTTTAATTTTTTGACTGCAAATGACTATTCCATGTAAATTATCACTTTTGGAACAAAAACAAGTGTGTTTAGAGTCAGTTTAATGCCTGAAATTTGTCGAAAAAGAAGCTTCTGAGTAGGAGAAAATGTCCGTAAAAATGGCAATTTTGGTCACATTGAGGCTTCAAAAAGTAGTTATTCAACATGAGGCACATTCCAAATGACATTTTGAATCAATTTTTCTACAGTCCAGAAAATCTATTTTCTGATGAAAAAGGATGACCCGTGACCTGTCGAAATTTCTCCAGATGGTCAGAAATGGAAATTTTTAATGTTTAATTTTTTGACTGCAAATGACTATTCCATGTAAATTATCACTTTTGGAACAAAAACAAGTGTTTTTAGAGTCACGTTAATGCCTGAAATTGGTCGAAATAGAAGCGTCTGAATAGGAGAAAAAGTCTGCAATAATGGCACTTTTGGTCACATTGAGGCTTTAAAAAGTAGTTATTCAACATGAGGCACATTCCAAATGACATTTTGAATCAATTTTTCTACAGTCCAAAAAATCAATTTTCTGATGAAAAACGATGACCCGTGACCTGTCGAAATTTCTCCAGATGGTCAGAAATGGAAATTTTTTAATGTTTAATTTTTGGACTGCAATTGACTATTCCATGTAAATTATCACTTTTGGAACAAAAACAAGTGTGTTTAGACTCACTTTAATGCCTGAAATTAGTCGAAATAGAAGCTTCTGAATAGGAGAAAAAGTCTGCAATAATGGCAATTTTGGTCACATTGAGGTTTCAAAAAGTAGTTATTCAACATGAGGCACAATCCAAATGACATTTTGAATCAATTTTTCTACAGTCCAGAAAATCAATTTTCTGATGAAAAAGGATGACCCGTGACCTGTCGAAATTTCTCCAGATGGTCAGAAATGGAAATGTTTTAATGTTTAATTTTTTTACTGCAAATGACTATTCCATGTAAATTATCACTTTTGGAACAAAAACAAGTGTTTTTAGAGTCACTTTAATGCCTGAAATTGGTCGAAATAGAAGCTTCTTAATAGGAGTAAAAGTCTGTAATAATGGCAATTTTGGTCACACAGAGGATTTAAAAAGTAGTTATTCAACATGAGGCACATTTCAAATGACATTTTTAATCAATTTTTCTACAGTCCAAAAAATCTATTTTCTGATGAAAAACGATGACCCGTGACCTGTCGAAATTTCTCCAGATGGTCAGAAATTGACATTTTTCAATGTTTAATTTTTGGACTTCAAATGACTATTCCATGTAAATTATCACTTTTGGAACAAAAATAAGTGTGTTTATAGTCACTTTAATGCCTGAAATTGGTCGAAATAGAAGCTTCTGAATAGGAGAAAAAGTCTGTAATAATGGCAATTTTGGTCACATTGAGGCTTTAAAAAGTAGTTAATCAACATGAGGCACATTCCAAATGACATTTTGAATCAATTTTTCTACAGTCCAAAAAATCAATTTTCTGATGAAAAACGATGACCCTTGACCTGTCGAAATTTCTCCAGATGGTCAGAAATGGAAATTTTTTAATGTTTAAATGTTTTGACTGCAATTGACTATTCCATGTAAATTATCACTTTTGGAACAAAAACAAGTGTGTTTAGACTCACTTTAATGCCTGAAATTAGTGGAAATAGAAGCTTCTGAATAGGAGAAAAAGTCTGCAATAATGGCAATTTTGGTCACATTGAGGTTTCAAAAAGTAGTTATTCAACATGAGGCACAATCCAAATGACATTTTGAATCAATTTTTCTACAGTCCAAAAAATCTATTTTCTGATGAAAAACGATGACCCGTGACCTGTCGAAATTTCTCCAGATGGTCAGAAATTGACATTTTTCAATGTTTAATTTTTGGACTTCAAATGACTATTCCATGTAAATTATCACTTTTGGAACAAAAATAAGTGTGTTTATAGTCACTTTAATGCCTGAAATTGGTCGAAATAGAAGCTTCTGAATAGGAGAAAAAGTCTTTAATAATGGCAATTTTGGTCACATTGAGGCTTTAAAAAGTAGTTATTCAACATGAGGCACATTCCAAATGACATTTTGAATCAATTTTTCTACAGTCCAAAAAATCAATTTTCTGATGAAAAACGATGACCTGTGACCTGTCGAAATTTCTCCAGATGGCCAGAAATGGAAATTTTTTAATGTTTAATTTTTTGACTGCAAATGACTATTTCATATAAATTATCAATTTTGGAACAAAAATAAGTGTGTTTAGAGTCACTTTAATGTCTGAAATTGGTCGAAATAGATGCTTCTGAATAGGAGAAAAAGTCTGTAATAATGGCAATTTTGGTAACATTGAGGCTTTAAAAAGTAGTTATTCAACATGAGGCACATTCCAAATGACATTTTGAATCAATTTTTCTACAGTCCAAAAAATCAATTTTCTGATGAAAAACGATGACCCGTGACCTGTCGAAATTTCTCCAGATGGTCAGAAATCGAAATTTGTATTGTTTAATTTTTTGACTGCAAATGACTATTCCATGTAAATTATCACTTTTGGAACAAAAATAAGTGTGTTTAGACTCACTTTAATGTCTGAAATTGGTCGAAATAGACGCTTCTGAATAGGAGAAAAAGTCTGTAATAATGGCAATTTTGGTAACATTGAGGCTTTAAAAAGTAGTTATTCAACATGAGGCACATTCCAAATGACATTTTGAATCAATTTTTCTACAGTCCAAAAAATCAATTTTCTGATGAAAAACGATGACCCGTGACCTGTCGAAATTTCTCCAGATGGTCAGAAATCGAAATTTTTATTGTTTAATTTTTTGACTGCAAATGACTATTCCATGTAAATTATCACTTTTGGAACAAAAACAAGTGTGTTTAGAGTCAGTTTAATGCCTGAAATTGGTCGAAAAAGAAGCTTCTGAGTAGGAGAAAATGTCCGTAAAAATGGCAATTTTGGTCACCTTGAGGCTTCAAAAAGTAGTTATTCAACATGAGGCACATTCCAAATGACATTTTGAATCAATTTTTCTACAGTCCAGAAAATCAATTTTCTGATGAAAAAGGATGACCCGTGACCTGTCGAAATTTCTCCAGATGGTCAGAAATGGAAATGTTTTAATGTTTAATTTTTTGACTGCAAATGACTATTCCATGTAAATTATCACTTTTGGAACTAAAATAAGTGTGTTTAGAGTCACTTTAATGACTGAAATTGTTCGAAATAGAAGCTTCTGAATAGGAGAAAAAGTCTGCAATAATGGCACTTTTGGTCACATTGAGGTTTCAAAAAGTAGTTATTCAACATGAGGCACAATCCAAATGACATTTTAAATCAATTTTTTTACAGTCCAAAAAATCAATTTTCTGCTGAAAAATGATGACCCGTGACCTGTCGAAATTTCTCCAGATGGTCAGAAATCGAAATTTTTATTGTTTAATTTTTTGACTGCAAATGACTATTCCATGTAAATTATCACTTTTGGAACAAAAACAAGTGTGTTTAGAGTCAGTTTAATGCCTGAAATTTGTCGAAAAAGAAGCTTCTGAGTAGGAGAAAATGTCCGTAAAAATGGCAATTTTGGTCACATTGAGGCTTCAAAAAGTAGTTATTCAACATGAGGCACATTCCAAATGACATTTTGAATCAATTTTTCTACAGTCCAGAAAATCTATTTTCTGATGAAAAAGGATGACCCGTGACCTGTCGAAATTTCTCCAGATGGTCAGAAATGGAAATTTTTAATGTTTAATTTTTTGACTGCAAATGACTATTCCATGTAAATTATCACTTTTGGAACAAAAACAAGTGTTTTTAGAGTCACGTTAATGCCTGAAATTGGTCGAAATAGAACCGTCTGAATAGGAGAAAAAGTCTGCAATAATGGCACTTTTGGTCACATTGAGGCTTTAAAAAGTAGTTATTCAACATGAGGCACATTCCAAATGACATTTTGAATCAATTTTTCTACAGTCCAAAAAATCAATTTTCTGATGAAAAACGATGACCCGTGACCTGTCGAAATTTCTCCAGATGGTCAGAAATGGAAATTTTTTAATGTTTAATTTTTGGACTGCAATTGACTATTCCATGTAAATTATCACTTTTGGAACAAAAACAAGTGTGTTTAGACTCACTTTAATGCCTGAAATTAGTCGAAATAGAAGCTTCTGAATAGGAGAAAAAGTCTGCAATAATGGCAATTTTGGTCACATTGAGGTTTCAAAAAGTAGTTATTCAACATGAGGCACAATCCAAATGACATTTTGAATCAATTTTTCTACAGTCCAGAAAATCAATTTTCTGATGAAAAAGGATGACCCGTGACCTGTCGAAATTTCTCCAGATGGTCAGAAATGGAAATGTTTTAATGTTTAATTTTTTTACTGCAAATGACTATTCCATGTAAATTATCACTTTTGGAACAAAAACAAGTGTTTTTAGAGTCACTTTAATGCCTGAAATTGGTCGAAATAGAAGCTTCTTAATAGGAGTAAAAGTCTGTAATAATGGCAATTTTGGTCACACAGAGGATTTAAAAAGTAGTTATTCAACATGAGGCACATTTCAAATGACATTTTTAATCAATTTTTCTACAGTCCAAAAAATCTATTTTCTGATGAAAAACGATGACCCGTGACCTGTCGAAATTTCTCCAGATGGTCAGAAATTGACATTTTTCAATGTTTAATTTTTGGACTTCAAATGACTATTCCATGTAAATTATCACTTTTGGAACAAAAATAAGTGTGTTTATAGTCACTTTAATGCCTGAAATTGGTCGAAATAGAAGCTTCTGAATAGGAGAAAAAGTCTGTAATAATGGCAATTTTGGTCACATTGAGGCTTTAAAAAGTAGTTAATCAACATGAGGCACATTCCAAATGACATTTTGAATCAATTTTTCTACAGTCCAAAAAATCAATTTTCTGATGAAAAACGATGACCCTTGACCTGTCGAAATTTCTCCAGATGGTCAGAAATGGAAATTTTTTAATGTTTAAATTTTTTGACTGCAATTGACTATTCCATGTAAATTATCACTTTTGGAACAAAAACAAGTGTGTTTAGACTCACTTTAATGCCTGAAATTAGTGGAAATAGAAGCTTCTGAATAGGAGAAAAAGTCTGCAATAATGGCAATTTTGGTCACATTGAGGTTTCAAAAAGTAGTTATTCAACATGAGGCACAATCCAAATGACATTTTGAATCAATTTTTCTACAGTCCAAAAAATCTATTTTCTGATGAAAAACGATGACCCGTGACCTGTCGAAATTTCTCCAGATGGTCAGAAATTGACATTTTTCAATGTTTAATTTTTGGACTTCAAATGACTATTCCATGTAAATTATCACTTTTGGAACAAAAATAAGTGTGTTTATAGTCACTTTAATGCCTGAAATTGGTCGAAATAGAAGCTTCTGAATAGGAGAAAAAGTCTGTAATAATGGCAATTTTGGTCACATTGAGGCTTTAAAAAGTAGTTATTCAACATGAGGCACATTCCAAATGACATTTTGAATCAATTTTTCTACAGTCCAAAAAATCAATTTTCTGATGAAAAACGATGACCTGTGACCTGTCGAAATTTCTCCAGATGGCCAGAAATGGAAATTTTTTAATGTTTAATTTTTTGACTGCAAATGACTATTTCATATAAATTATCAATTTTGGAACAAAAATAAGTGTGTTTAGAGTCACTTTAATGTCTGAAATTGGTCGAAATAGATGCTTCTGAATAGGAGAAAAAGTCTGTAATAATGGCAATTTTGGTAACATTGAGGCTTTAAAAAGTAGTTATTCAACATGAGGCACATTCCAAATGACATTTTGAATCAATTTTTCTACAGTCCAAAAAATCAATTTTCTGATGAAAAACGATGACCCGTGACCTGTCGAAATTTCTCCAGATGGTCAGAAATCGAAATTTGTATTGTTTAATTTTTTGACTGCAAATGACTATTCCATGTAAATTATCACTTTTGGAACAAAAATAAGTGTGTTTAGACTCACTTTAATGTCTGAAATTGGTCGAAATAGACGCTTCTGAATAGGAGAAAAAGTCTGTAATAATGGCAATTTTGGTAACATTGAGGCTTTAAAAAGTAGTTATTCAACATGAGGCACATTCCAAATGACATTTTGAATCAATTTTTCTACAGTCCAAAAAATCAATTTTCTGATGAAAAACGATGACCCGTGACCTGTCGAAATTTCTCCAGATGGTCAGAAATCGAAATTTTTATTGTTTAATTTTTTGACTGCAAATGACTATTCCATGTAAATTATCACTTTTGGAACAAAAACAAGTGTGTTTAAAGTCAGTTTAATGCCTGAAATTGGTCGAAAAAGAAGCTTCTGAGTAGGAGAAAATGTCCGTAAAAATGGCAATTTTGGTCACATTGAGGCTTCAAAAAGTAGTTATTCAACATGAGGCACATTCCAAATGACATTTTGAATCAATTTTTCTACAGTCCAGAAAATCTATTTTCTGATGAAAAAGGATGACCCGTGACCTGTCGAAATTTCTCCAGATGGTCAGAAATGGAAATGTTTTAATGTTTAATTTTTTGACTGCAAATGACTATTCCATGTAAATTATCACTTTTGGAACAAAAATAAGTGTGTTTATAGTCACTTTAATGCCTGAAATTGGTCGAAATAGAAGCTTCTGAATAGGAGAAAAAGTCTGTAATAATGGCAATTTTGGTCACATTGAGGCTTTAAAAAGTAGTTATTCAACATGAGGCACATTCCAAATGACATTTTGAATCAATTTTTCTACAGTCCAAAAAATCAATTTTCTGATGAAAAACGATGACCTGTGACCTGTCGAAATTTCTCCAGATGGTCAGAAATGGAAATTTTTTAATGTTTAATTTTTGGACTGCAATTGACTATTCCATGTAAATTATCACTTTTGGAACAAAAACAAGTGTGTTTAGACTCACTTTAATGCCTGAAATTAGTCGAAATAGAAGCTTCTGAATAGGAGAAAAAGTCTGCAATAATGGCAATTTTGGTCACATTGAGGTTTCAAAAAGTAGTTATTCAACATGAGGCACAATCCAAATGACATTTTGAATCAATTTTTCTACAGTCCAGAAAATCAATTTTCTGATGAAAAAGGATGACCCGTGACCTGTCGAAATTTCTCCAGATGGTCAGAAATGGAAATGTTTTAATGTTTAATTTTTTTACTGCAAATGACTATTCCATGTAAATTATCACTTTTGGAACAAAAACAAGTGTTTTTAGAGTCACTTTAATGCCTGAAATTGGTCGAAATAGAAGCTTCTTAATAGGAGTAAAAGTCTGTAATAATGGCAATTTTGGTCACACAGAGGATTTAAAAAGTAGTTATTCAACATGAGGCACATTTCAAATGACATTTTTAATCAATTTTTCTACAGTCCAAAAAATCTATTTTCTGATGAAAAACGATGACCCGTGACCTGTCGAAATTTCTCCAGATGGTCAGAAATTGACATTTTTCAATGTTTAATTTTTGGACTTCAAATGACTATTCCATGTAAATTATCACTTTTGGAACAAAAATAAGTGTGTTTATAGTCACTTTAATGCCTGAAATTGGTCGAAATAGAAGCTTCTGAATAGGAGAAAAAGTCTGTAATAATGGCAATTTTGGTCACATTGAGGCTTTAAAAAGTAGTTAATCAACATGAGGCACATTCCAAATGACATTTTGAATCAATTTTTCTACAGTCCAAAAAATCAATTTTCTGATGAAAAACGATGACCCTTGACCTGTCGAAATTTCTCCAGATGGTCAGAAATGGAAATTTTTTAATGTTTAAATTTTTTGACTGCAATTGACTATTCCATGTAAATTATCACTTTTGGAACAAAAACAAGTGTGTTTAGACTCACTTTAATGCCTGAAATTAGTGGAAATAGAAGCTTCTGAATAGGAGAAAAAGTCTGCAATAATGGCAATTTTGGTCACATTGAGGTTTCAAAAAGTAGTTATTCAACATGAGGCACAATCCAAATGACATTTTGAATCAATTTTTCTACAGTCCAAAAAATCTATTTTCTGATGAAAAACGATGACCCGTGACCTGTCGAAATTTCTCCAGATGGTCAGAAATTGACATTTTTCAATGTTTAATTTTTGGACTTCAAATGACTATTCCATGTAAATTATCACTTTTGGAACAAAAATAAGTGTGTTTATAGTCACTTTAATGCCTGAAATTGGTCGAAATAGAAGCTTCTGAATAGGAGAAAAAGTCTGTAATAATGGCAATTTTGGTCACATTGAGGCTTTAAAAAGTAGTTATTCAACATGAGGCACATTCCAAATGACATTTTGAATCAATTTTTCTACAGTCCAAAAAATCAATTTTCTGATGAAAAACGATGACCTGTGACCTGTCGAAATTTCTCCAGATGGCCAGAAATGGAAATTTTTTAATGTTAAATTTTTTGACTGCAAATGACTATTTCATATAAATTATCAATTTTGGAACAAAAACAAGTGTGTTTAAAGTCAGTTTAATGCCTGAAATTGGTCGAAAAAGAAGCTTCTGAGTAGGAGAAAATGTCCGTAAAAATGGCAATTTTGGTCACATTGAGGCTTCAAAAAGTAGTTATTCAACATGAGGCACATTCCAAATGACATTTTGAATCAATTTTTCTACAGTCCAGAAAATCTATTTTCTGATGAAAAAGGATGACCCGTGACCTGTCGAAATTTCTCCAGATGGTCAGAAATGGAAATGTTTTAATGTTTAATTTTTTGACTGCAAATGACTATTCCATGTAAATTATCACTTTTGGAACAAAAATAAGTGTGTTTATAGTCACTTTAATGCCTGAAATTGGTCGAAATAGAAGCTTCTGAATAGGAGAAAAAGTCTGTAATAATGGCAATTTTGGTCACATTGAGGCTTTAAAAAGTAGTTATTCAACATGAGGCACATTCCAAATGACATTTTGAATCAATTTTTCTACAGTCCAAAAAATCAATTTTCTGATGAAAAACGATGACCTGTGACCTGTCGAAATTTCTCCAGATGGCCAGAAATGGAAATTTTTTAATGTTTAATTTTTTGACTGCAAATGACTATTTCATATAAATTATCAATTTTGGAACAAAAATAAGTGTGTTTAGAGTCACTTTAATGTCTGAAATTGGTCGAAATAGATGCTTCTGAATAGGAGAAAAAGTCTGTAATAATGGCAATTTTGGTAACATTGAGGCTTTAAAAAGTAGTTATTCAACATGAGGCACATTCCAAATGACATTTTGAATCAATTTTTCTACAGTCCAAAAAATCAATTTTCTGATGAAAAACGATGACCCGTGACCTGTCGAAATTTCTCCAGATGGTCAGAAATCGAAATTTTTATTGTTTAATTTTTTGACTGCAAATGACTATTCCATGTAAATTATCACTTTTGGAACAAAAACAAGTGTGTTTAGAGTCAGTTTAATGCCTGAAATTGGTCGAAAAAGAAGCTTCTGAGTAGGAGAAAATGTCCGTAAAAATGGCAATTTTGGTCACCTTGAGGCTTCAAAAAGTAGTTATTCAACATGAGGCACATTCCAAATGACATTTTGAATCAATTTTTCTACAGTCCAGAAAATCAATTTTCTGATGAAAAAGGATGACCCGTGACCTGTCGAAATTTCTCCAGATGGTCAGAAATGGAAATGTTTTAATGTTTAATTTTTTGACTGCAAATGACTATTCCATGTAAATTATCACTTTTGGAACTAAAATAAGTGTGTTTAGAGTCACTTTAATGCCTGAAATTGTTTGAAATAGAAGCTTCTGAATAGGAGAAAAAGTCTGCAATAATGGCACTTTTGGTCACATTGAGGTTTCAAAAAGTAGTTATTCAACATGAGGCACAATCCAAATGACATTTTAAATCAATTTTTTTACAGTCCAAAAAATCAATTTTCTGATGAAAAACGATGACCCGTGACCTGTCGAAATTTCTCCAGATGGTCAGAAATCGAAATTTTTATTGTTTAATTTTTTGACTGCAAATGACTATTCCATGTAAATTATCACTTTTGGAACAAAAATAGGTGTGTTTAGACTCACTTTAATGACTGAAATTGGTCGAAATAGAAGCTTCTGAATAGGAGAAAAAGTCTGTAATAATGGCAATTTTGGTCACATTGAGGCTTTAAAAAGTAGTTATTCAACATGAGGCACATTCCAAATGACATTTTGAATCAATTTTTCTACAGTCCAAAAAATAAATTTTCTGATGAAAAACGATGACCCGTGACCTGTCGAAATTTCTCCAGATGGTCAGAAATGGAAATTTTTTAATGTTTAATTTTTGACTGCAATTGACTATTCCATGTAAATTATCACTTTTGGAACAAAAACAAGTGTGTTTAGACTCACTTTGATGCCTGAAATTAGTCGAAATAGAAGCTTCTGAATAGGAGAAAAAGTCTGCAATAATGGCAATTTTGGTCACATTGAGGTTTCAAAAAGTAGTTATTCAACATGAGGCACAATCCAAATGACATTTTGAATCAATTTTTCTACAGTCCAGAAAATCAATTTTCTGATGAAAAAGGATGACCCGTGACCTGTCGAAATTTCTCCAGATGGTCAGAAATGGAAATGTTTTAATGTTTAATTTTTTGACTGCAAATGACTATTCCATGTAAATTATCACTTTTGGAACAAAAACAAGTGTTTTTAGAGTCACTTTAATGCCTGAAGTTGGTCGAAATAGAAGCTTCTTAATAGGAGTAAAAGTCTGTAATAATGGCAATTTTGGTCACACAGAGGATTTAAAAAGTAGTTATTCAACATGAGGCACATTTCAAATGACATTTTTAATCAATTTTTCTACAGTCCAAAAAATCTATTTTCTGATGAAAAACGATGACCCGTGACCTGTCGAAATTTCTCCAGATGGTCAGAAATTGACATTTTTCAATGTTTAATTTTTGGACTTCAAATGACTATTCCATGTAAATTATCACTTTTGGAACAAAAACAAGTGTTTTTAGAGTCACTTTAATGCCTGAAGTTGGTCGAAATAGAAGCTTCTTAATAGGAGTAAAAGTCTGTAATAATGGCAATTTTGGTCACACAGAGGATTTAAAAAGTAGTTATTCAACATGAGGCACATTCCAAATGACATTTTGAATCAATTTTTCTACAGTCCAAAAAATCAATTTTCTGATGAAAAACGATGACCTGTGACCTGTCGAAATTTCTCCAGATGGCCAGAAATGGAAATTTTTTAATGTTTAATTTTTTGACTGCAAATGACTATTTCATATAAATTATCACTTTTGGAACAAAAATAAGTGTGTTTAGAGTCACTTTAATGTCTGAAATTGGTCGAAATAGACGCTTCTGAATAGGAGAAAAAGTCTGTAATAATGGCAATTTTGGTAACATTGAGGCTTTAAAAAGTAGTTATTCAACATGAGGCACATTCCAAATGACATTTTGAATCAATTTTTCTACAGTCCAAAAAATCAATTTTCTGATGAAAAACGATGACCCGTGACCTGTCGAAATTTCTCCAGATGGTCAGAAATCGAAATTTTTATTGTTTAATTTTTTGACTGCAAATGACTATTCCATGTAAATTATCACTTTTGGAACAAAAACAAGTGTGTTTAAAGTCAGTTTAATGCCTGAAATTGGTCGAAAAAGAAGCTTCTGAGTAGGAGAAAATGTCCGTAAAAATGGCAATTTTGGTCACATTGAGGCTTCAAAAAGTAGTTATTCAACATGAGGCACATTCCAAATGACATTTTGAATCAATTTTTCTACAGTCCAGAAAATCTATTTTCTGATGAAAAAGGATGACCCGTGACCTGTCGAAATTTCTCCAGATGGTCAGAAATGGAAATGTTTTAATGTTTAATTTTTTGACTGCAAATGACTATTCCATGTAAATTATCACTTTTGGAACAAAAACAAGTGTTTTTAGAGTCACGTTAATGCCTGAAATTGGTCGAAATAGAAGCTTCTGAATAGGAGAAAAAGTCTGTAATAATGGCAATTTTGGTCACATTGAGGCTTTAAAAAGTAGTTATTCAACACGAGGCACATTCCAAATGACATTTTGAATCAATTTTTCTACAGTCCAAAAAATCAATTTTCTGATGAAAAACGATGACCCGTGACCTGTCGAAATTTCTCCAGATGTTCAGAAATCGAAATTTTTATTGTTTAATTTTTTGACTGCAAATGACTATTCCATGTAAATTATCACTTTTGGAACAAAAACAAGTGTTTTTAGAGTCACTTTAATGCCTGAAATTGGTCGAAATAGAAGCTTCTTAATAGGAGTAAAAGTCTGTAATAATGGCAATATTGGTCACACAGAGGATTTAAAAAGTAGTTATTCAACATGAGGCACATTTCAAATGACATTTTTAATCAATTTTTCTACAGTCCAAAAAATCTATTTTCTGATGAAAAACGATGACCCGTGACCCGTCGAAATTTCTCCAGATGGTCAGAAATGGACATTTTTCAATGTTTAATTTTTGGACTTCAAATGACTATTCCATGTAAATTATCACTTTTGGAACAAAAATAAGTGTGTTTATAGTCACTTTAATGCCTGAAATTGGTCGAAATAGAAGCTTCTGAATAGGAGAAAAAGTCTGTAATAATGGCAATTTTGGTCACATTGAGGCTTTAAAAAGTAGTTATTCAACATGAGGCACATTCCAAATGACATTTTGAATCAATTTTTCTACAGTCCAAAAAATCAATTTTCTGAAGAAAAACGATGACCTGTGACCTGTCGAAATTTCTCCAGATGGCCAGAAATGGAAATTTTTTAATATTTAATTTTTTGACTGCAAATGAATATTTCATATAAATTATCACTTTTGGAACAAAAATAAGTGTGTTTAGAGTCACTTTAATGTCTGAAATTGGTCGAAATAGACGCTTCTGAATAGGAGAAAAAGTCTGTAATAATGGCAATTTTGGTAACATTGAGGCTTTAAAAAGTAGTTATTCAACATGAGGCACATTCCAAATGACATTTTGAATCAATTTTTCTACAGTCCAAAATATCAATTTTCTGATGAAAAACGACGACCCGTGACCTGTCGAAATTTCTCCAGATGGTCAGAAATCGAAATTTTTATTGTTTAATTTTTTGACTGCAAATGACTATTCCATGTAAATTATCACTTTTGGAACAAAAACAAGTGTATTTAGAGTCAGTTTAATGCCTGAAATTGGTCGAAAAAGAAGCTTCTGAGTAGGAGAAAATGTCCGTAAAAATGGCAATTTTGGTCACATTGAGGCTTCAAAAAGTAGTTATTCAACATGAGGCACATTCCAAATGACATTTTGAATCAATTTTTCTACAGTCCAGAAAATCAATTTTCTGATGAAAAAGGATGACCCGTGACCTGTCGAAATTTCTCCAGATGGTCAGAAATGGAAATGTTTTAATGTTTAATTTTTTGACTGCAAATGACTATTCCATGTAAATTATCACTTTTGGAACTAAAATAAGTGTGTTTAGAGTCACGTTAATGCCTGAAATTGTTCGAAATAGAAGCTTCTGAATAGGAGAAAAAGTCTGCAATAATGGCAATTTTGGTCACATTGAGGTTTCAAAAAGTAGTTATTCAACATGAGGCACATTCCAAATGACATTTTAAATCAATTTTTTTACAGTCCAAAAAATCAATTTTCTGATGAAAAACGATGACCCGTGACCTGTCGAAATTTCTCCAGATGGTCAGAAATGGAAATTTTTTAATGTTTAATTTTTTGACTGCAAATGACTATTTCATATAAATTATCACTTTTGGAACAAAAATAAGTGTGTTTAGACTCACTTTAATTACTGAAATTGGTCGAAATAGAAGCTTCTGAATAGGAGAAAAAGTCTGTAATAATGGCAATTTTGGTCACATTGAGGCTTTAAAAAGTAGTTATTCAACATGAGGCACATTCCAAATGACATTTTGAATCAATTTTTCTACAGTCCAAAAAATCAATTTTCTGATGAAAAACGATGACCCGTGACCTCTCGAAATTTCTCCAGATGGTCAGAAACGGAAATTTTTTAATGTTTAATTTTTTGACCTCAATTGACTATTCCATGTAAATTATCACTTTTGGAAGAAAAACAAGTGTGTTTAGACTCACTTTAATGCCTGAAATTAGTGGAAATAGAAGCTTCTGAATCGGAGAAAAAGTCTGCAATAATGGCAATTTTGGTCACATTGAGGTTTCAAAAAGTAGTTATTCAACATGAGGCACAATCTAAATGACATTTTGAATCAATTTTTCTACAGTCCAAAAAATAAATTTTCTGATGAAAAACGATGACCCGTGACCTGTCGAAATTTCTCCAGATGGTCAGAAATGGAAATGTTTTAATGTTTAATTTTTTGACTGCAAATGACTATTCGATGTAAATTATCACTTTTGGAACAAAAACAAGTGTTTTTAGAGTCACGTTAATGCCTGAAATTGGTCGAAATAGAAGCTTCTGAATAGGAGAAAAAGTCTGTAATAATGGCAATTTTGGTCACATTGAGGCTTTAAAAAGTAGTTATTCAACATGAGGCACATTCAAATTACATTTTGAATCAATTTTTCTACAGTCCAAAAAATAAATTTTCTGATGAAAAACGATGACCCGTGACCTGTCGAAATTTCTCCAGATGGTCAGAAATCGAAATTTTTATTGTTTAATTTTTTGACTGCAAATGACTATTCCATGTAAATTATCACTTTTGGAACAAAAACAAGTGTGTTTAGAGTCAGTTTAATGCCTGAAATTGGTCGAAAAAGAAGCTTCTGTGTAGGAGAAAATGTCCGTAAAAATGGCAATTTTGGTCACCTTGAGGCTTCAAAAAGTAGTTATTCAACATGAGGCACATTCCAAATGACATTTTGAATCAATTTTTCTACAGTCCAGAAAATCAATTTTCTGATGAAAAAGGATGACCCGTGACCTGTCGAAATTTCTCCAGATGGTCAGAAATGGAAATGTTTTAATGTTTAATTTTTTGACTGCAAATGACTTTCCATGTAAATTATCACTTTTGGAACTAAAATAAGTGTGTTTAGAGTCACTTTAATGCCTGAAATTGTTCGAAATAGAAGCTTCTGAATAGGAGAAAAAGTCTGCAATAATGGCACTTTTGGTCACATTGAGGTTTCAAAAAGTAGTTATTCAACATGAGGCACAATCCAAATGACATTTTAAATCAATTTATTTACAGTCCAAAAAATCAATTTTCTGATGAAAAACGATGACCCGTGACCTGTCGAAATTTCTCCAGATGTTCAGAAATCGAAATTTTTATTGTTTAATTTTTTGACTGCAAATGACTATTCCATGTAAATTATCACTTTTGGAACAAAAAAAGGTGTGTTTAGACTCACTTTAATGCCTGAAATTAGTCGAAATAAAAGCTTCTGAATAGGAGAAAAAGTCTGCAATAATGGCAATTTTGGTCACATTGAGGTTTCAAAAAGTAGTTATTCAACATGAGGCACAATCCAAATTACATTTTGAATCCATTTTTCTACAGTCCAAAAAATCAATTTTCTGATGAAAAACGATGACCCGTGACCTGTCGAAATTTCTCCAGATGGTCAGAAATCGAAATTTGTATTGTTTATTTTTTTGACTGCAAATGACTATTCCATGTAAATTATCACTTTTGGAACAAAAATAAGTGTGTTTAGACTCACTTTAATGACTGAAATTGGTCGAAATAGAAGCTTCTGAATAGGAGAAAAAGTCTGTAATAATGGCAATTTTGGTCACATTGAGGCTTTAAAAAGTAGTTATTCAACATGAGGCACAATCCAAATGACATTTTGAATCAATTTTTCTACAGTCCAGAAAATCAATTTTCTGATGAAAAAGGATGACCCGTGACCTGTCGAAATTTCTCCAGATGGTCAGAAATGGAAATGTTTTAATGTTTAATTTTTTGACTGCAAATGACTATTCCATGTAAATTATCACTTTTGGAACTAAAATAAGTGTGTTTAGAGTCACTTTAATGACTGAAATTGTTCGAAATAGAAGCTTCTGAATAGGAGAAAAAGTCTGCAATAATGGCACTTTTGGTCACATTGAGGTTTCAAAAAGTAGTTATTCAACATGAGGCACAATCCAAATGACATTTTAAATCAATTTTTTTACAGTCCAAAAAATCAATTTTCTGCTGAAAAATGATGACCCGTGACCTGTCGAAATTTCTCCAGATGGTCAGAAATCGAAATTTTTATTGTTTAATTTTTTGACTGCAAATGACTATTCCATGTAAATTATCACTTTTGGAACAAAAACAAGTGTGTTTAGAGTCAGTTTAATGCCTGAAATTTGTCGAAAAAAGAAGCTTCTGAGTAGGAGAAAATGTCCGTAAAAATGGCAATTTTGGTCACATTGAGGCTTCAAAAAGTAGTTATTCAACATGAGGCACATTCCAAATGACATTTTGAATCAATTTTTCTACAGTCCAGAAAATCTATTTTCTGATGAAAAAGGATGACCCGTGACCTGTCGAAATTTCTCCAGATGGTCAGAAATGGAAATTTTTAATGTTTAATTTTTTGACTGCAAATGACTATTCCATGTAAATTATCACTTTTGGAACAAAAACAAGTGTTTTTAGAGTCACGTTAATGCCTGAAATTGGTCGAAATAGAAGCGTCTGAATAGGAGAAAAAGTCTGCAATAATGGCACTTTTGGTCACATTGAGGCTTTAAAAAGTAGTTATTCAACATGAGGCACATTCCAAATGACATTTTGAATCAATTTTTCTACAGTCCAAAAAATCAATTTTCTGATGAAAAACGATGACCCGTGACCTGTCGAAATTTCTCCAGATGGTCAGAAATGGAAATTTTTTAATGTTTAATTTTTGGACTGCAATTGACTATTCCATGTAAATTATCACTTTTGGAACAAAAACAAGTGTGTTTAGACTCACTTTAATGCCTGAAATTAGTCGAAATAGAAGCTTCTGAATAGGAGAAAAAGTCTGCAATAATGGCAATTTTGGTCACATTGAGGTTTCAAAAAGTAGTTATTCAACATGAGGCACAATCCAAATGACATTTTGAATCAATTTTTCTACAGTCCAGAAAATCAATTTTCTGATGAAAAAGGATGACCCGTGACCTGTCGAAATTTCTCCAGATGGTCAGAAATGGAAATGTTTTAATGTTTAATTTTTTTACTGCAAATGACTATTCCATGTAAATTATCACTTTTGGAACAAAAACAAGTGTTTTTAGAGTCACTTTAATGCCTGAAATTGGTCGAAATAGAAGCTTCTTAATAGGAGTAAAAGTCTGTAATAATGGCAATTTTGGTCACACAGAGGATTTAAAAAGTATTTATTCAACATGAGGCACATTTCAAATGACATTTTTAATCAATTTTTCTACAGTCCAAAAAATCTATTTTCTGATGAAAAACGATGACCCGTGACCTGTCGAAATTTCTCCAGATGGTCAGAAATTGACATTTTTATTGTTTAATTTTTTGACTGCAAATGACTATTCCATGTAAATTATCACTTTTGGAACAAAAACAAGTGTGTTTAGACTCACTTTGATGCCTGAAATTAGTCGAAATAGAAGCTTCTGAATAGGAGAAAAAGTCTGCAATAATGGCAATTTTGGTCACATTGAGGTTTCAAAAAGTAGTTATTCAACATGAGGCACAATCCAAATGACATTTTGAATCAATTTTTCTACAGTCCAGAAAATCAATTTTCTGATGAAAAAGGATGACCCGTGACCTGTCGAAATTTCTCCAGATGGTCAGAAATGGAAATGTTTTAATGTTTAATTTTTTGACTGCAAATGACTATTCCATGTAAATTATCACTTTTGGAACAAAAACAAGTGTTTTTAGAGTCACTTTAATGCCTGAAGTTGGTCGAAATAGAAGCTTCTTAATAGGAGTAAAAGTCTGTAATAATGGCAATTTTGGTCACACAGAGGATTTAAAAATTAGTTATTCAACATGAGGCACATTTCAAATGACATTTTTAATCAATTTTTCTACAGTCCAAAAAATCTATTTTCTGATGAAAAACGATGACCCGTGACCCGTCGAAATTTCTCCAGATGGTCAGAAATGGACATTTTTCAATGTTTCATTTTTGGACTTCAAATGACTATTCCATGTAAATTATCACTTTTGGAACAAAAATAAGTGTGTTTATAGTCACTTTAATGCCTGAAATTGGTCGAAATAGAAGCTTCTGAATAGGAGAAAAAGTCTGTATAATGGCAATTTTGGTCACATTGAGGCTTTAAAAAGTAGTTATTCAACATGAGGCACATTCCAAATGACATTTTGAATCAATTTTTCTACAGTCCAAAACATCAATTTTCTGATGAAAAACAATGACCTGTGACCTGTCGAAATTTCTCCAGATGGCCAGAAATGGAAATTTTTTAATGTTTAATTTTTTGACTGCAAATGACTATTTCATATAAATTATCACTTTTGGAACAAAAATAAGTGTGTTTAGAGTCACTTTAATGTCTGAAATTGGTCGAAATAGATGCTTCTGAATAGGAGAAAAAGAATGTAATAATGGCAATTTTGGTAACATTGAGGCTTTAAAAAGTAGTTATTCAACATGAGGCACAATCCAAATGACATTTTAAATCAATTTTTTTACAGTCCAAAAAATCAATTTTCTGATGAAAAACGATGACCCGTGACCTGTCAAAATTTCTCCAGATGTTCAGAAATCGAAATTTTATTGTTTAATTTTTTGACTGCAATTGACTATTCCATGTAAATTATCACTTTTGGAACAAAAACAAGTGTGTTTAGACTCACTTTAATGCCTGAAATTAGTCGAAATAGAAGCTTCTGAATAGGAGAAAAAGTCTGTATAATGGCAATTTTGGTCACATTGAGGCTTTAAAAAGTAGTTATTCAACATGAGGCACATTCCAAATGACATTTTGAATCAATTTTTCTACAGTCCAGAAAATCAATTTTCTGATGAAAAAGGATGACCCGTGACCTGTCGAAATTTCTCCAGATGGTCAGAAATGGAAATGTTTTAATGTTTAATTTTTTGACTGCAAATGACTATTCCATGTAAATTATCACTTTTGGAACTAAAATAAGTGTGTTTAGAGTCACTTTAATGCCTGAAATTGTTCGAAATAGAAGCTTCTGAATAGGAGAAAAAGTCTGCAATAATGGCACTTTTGGTCACATTGAGGTTTCAAAAAGTAGTTATTCAACATGAGGCACAATCCAAATGACATTTTAAATCAATTTTTTTACAGTCCAAAAAATCAATTTTCTGATGAAAAACGATGACCCGTGACCTGTCAAAATTTCTCCAGATGTTCAGAAATCGAAATTTTATTGTTTAATTTTTTGACTGCAATTGACTATTGCATGTAAATTATCACTTTTGGAACAAAAACAAGTGTGTTTAGACTCACTTTAATGCCTGAAATTAGTCGAAATAGAAGCTTCTGAATAGGAGAAAAAGTCTGCAATAATGGCAATTTTGGTCACATTGAGGTTTCAAAAAGTAGTTATTCAACATGAGGCACAATCCAAATGACATTTTGAATCAATTTTTCTACAGTCCAAAAAATCAATTTTCTGATGAAAAACGATGACCCGTGACCTGTCGAAATTTCTCCAGATGGTCAGAAATCGAAATTTGTATTGTTTAATTTTTTGACTGCAAATGACTATTCCATGTAAATTATCACTTTTGGAACAAAAATAAGTTTGTTTAGACTCACTTTAATGACTGAAATTGGTCGAAATAGAAGCTTCTGAATAGGAGAAAAAGTCTGTAATAATGGCAATTTTGGTCACATTGAGGCTTTAAAAAGTAGTTATTCAACATGAGGCACATTCCAAATGACATTTTGAATCAATTTTTCTACAGTCCAAAAAATCAATTTTCTGATGAAAAACGATGACCCTTGACCTGTCGAAATTTCTCCAGATGGTCAGAAATGGAAATTTTTTAATGTTTAAATTTTTTGACTGCAATTGACTATTCCATGTAAATTATCACTTTTGGAACAAAAACAAGTGTGTTTAGACTCACTTTAATGCCTGAAATTAGTGGAAATAGAAGCTTCTGAATAGGAGAAAAAGTCTGCAATAATGGCAATTTTGGTCACATTGAGGTTTCAAAAAGTAGTTATTCAACATGAGGCACAATCCAAATTACATTTTGAATCAATTTTTCTACAGTCCAAAAAATCTATTTTCTGATGAAAAACGATGACCCGTGACCTGTCGAAATTTCTCCAGATGGTCAGAAATTGACATTTTTCAATGTTTAATTTTTGGACTTCAAATGACTATTCCATGTAAATTATCACTTTTGGAACAAAAATAAGTGTGTTTATAGTCACTTTAATGCCTGAAATTGGTCGAAATAGAAGCTTCTGAATAGGAGAAAAAGTCTGTAATAATGGCAATTTTGGTCACATTGAGGCTTTAAAAAGTAGTTATTCAACATGAGGCACATTCCAAATGACATTTTGAATCAATTTTTCTACAGTCCAAAAAATCAATTTTCTGATGAAAAACGATGACCCGTGACCTGTCGAAATTTCTCCAGATGGTCAGAAATCGAAATTTTTATTGTTTAATTTTTTGACTGCAAATGACTATTCCATGTAAATTATCACTTTTGGAACAAAAACAAGTGTGTTTAGAGTCAGTTTAATGCCTGAAATTGGTCGAAAAAGAAGCTTCTGAGTAGGAGAAAATGTCCGTAAAAATGGCAATTTTGGTCACCTTGAGGCTTCAAAAAGTAGTTATTCAACATGAGGCACATTCCAAATGACATTTTGAATCAATTTTTCTACAGTCCAGAAAATCAATTTTCTGATGAAAAACGATGACCCGTGACCTGTCGAAATTTCTCCAGATGGTCAGAAATCGAAATTTGTATTGTTTAATTTTTTGACTGCAAATGACTATTCCATGTAAATTATCACTTTTGGAACAAAAACAAGTGTGTTTAGAGTCAGTTTAATGCCTGAAATTTGTCGAAAAAGAAGCTTCTGAGTAGGAGAAAATGTCCGTAAAAATGGCAATTTTGGTTACATTGAGGCTTCAAAAAGTAGTTATTCAACATGAGGCACATTCCAAATGACATTTTGAATCAATTTTTCTACAGTCCAGAAAATCTATTTTCTGATGAAAAAGGATGACCCGTGACCTGTCGAAATTTCTCCAGATGGTCAGAAATGGAAATGTTTTAATGTTTAATTTTTTGACTGCAAATGACTATTCCATGTAAATTATCACTTTTGGAACAAAAACAAGTGTTTTTAGAGTCACGTTAATGCCTGAAATTGGTCGAAATAGAAGCTTCTGAGTAGGAGAAAAAGTCTGTAATAATGGCAATTTTGGTCACATTGAGGCTTTAAAAAGTAGTTATTCAACATGAGGCACAATCCGAATGACATTTTGAATCAATGTTTCTACAGTCCAAAAACTCAATTTTCTGATGAAAAACGATGACTCGTGACCTGTCGAACTTTCTCCAGATGGTCAGAAATGGAAATTTTTTAATGTTTAATTTTTTGACTGCAATTGACTATTCCATGTAAATTATCACTTTTGGAACAAAAACAAGTGTGTTTAGACTCACTTTAATGCCTGAAATTAGTCGAAATAGAAGCTTCTGAATAGGAGAAAAAGTCTGCAATAATGGCAATTTTGGTCACATTGAGGTTTCAAAAAGTAGTTATTCAACATGAGGCACAATCCAAAGGACATTTTGAATCAATTTTTCTACAGTCCAAAAAATCAATTTTCTGATGAAAAACGATGACCCGTGACCTGTCGAAATTTCTCCAGATGGTCAGAAATCGAAATTTGTATTGTTTAAGTTTTTTGACTGCAAATGACTATTCCATGTAAATTATCACTTTTGGAACAAAAATAAGTGTGTTTAGACTCACTTTAATGACTGAAATTGGTCGAAATAGAAGCTTCTGAATAGGAGAAAAAGTCTGTCATAATGGCAATTTTGGTCACATTGAGGCTTTAAAAAGTAGTTATTCAACATGAGGCACATTCCAAATGACATTTTGAATCAATTTTTCTACAGTCCAAAAAATCAATTTTCTGATGAAAAACGATGACCCTTGACCTGTCGAAATTTCTCCAGATGGTCAGAAATGGAAATTTTTTAATGTTTAAATTTTTTGACTGCAATTGACTATTCCATGTAAATTATCACTTTTGGAACAAAAACAAGTGTGTTTAGACTCACTTTAATGCCTGAAATTAGTGGAAATAGAAGCTTCTGAATAGGAGAAAAAGTCTGCAATAATGGCAATTTTGGTCACATTGAGGTTTCAAAAAGTAGTTATTCAACATGAGGCACAATCCAAATGACATTTTGAATCAATTTTTCTACAGTCCAAAAAATCAATTTTCTGATGAAAAACGATGACCCGTGACCTGTCGAAATTTCTCCAGATGGTCAGAAATCGAAATTTGTATTGTTTAATTTTTTGACTGCAAATGACTATTCCATGTAAATTATCACTTTTGGAACAAAAACAAGTGTGTTTAGAGTCAGTTTAATGCCTGAAATTTGTCGAAAAAGAAGCTTCTGAGTAGGAGAAAATGTCCGTAAAAATGGCAATTTTGGTCACATTGAGGCTTTAAAAAGTAGTTATTCAACATGAGGCACATTCCAAATGAGATTTTGAATCAATTTTTCTACAGTCCAAAAAATCTATTTTCTGATGAAAAACGATGACCCTTGACCTGTCGAAATTTCTCCAGATGGTCAGAAATGGAAATTTTTTAATGTTTAAATTTTTTGACTGCAATTGACTATTCCATGTAAATTATCACTTTTGGAACAAAAACAAGTGTGTTTAGACTCACTTTAATGCCTGAAATTAGTGGAAATAGAAGCTTCTGAATAGGAGAAAAAGTCTGCAATAATGGCAATTTTGGTCACATTGAGGTTTCAAAAAGTAGTTATTCAACATGAGGCACAATCCAAATGACATTTTGAATCAATTTTTCTACAGTCCAAAAAATCAATTTTCTGATGAAAAACGATGACCCGTGACCTGTCGAAATTTCTCCAGATGGTCAGAAATCGAAATTTTTATTGTTTAATTTTTTGACTGCAAATGACTATTCCATGTAAATTATCACTTTTGGAACAAAAACAAGTGTGTTTAGAGTCAGTTTAATGCCTGAAATTTGTCGAAAAAGAAGCTTCTGAGTAGGAGAAAATGTCTGTAAAAATGGCAATTTTGGTCACATTGAGGCTTCAAAAAGTAGTTATTCAACATGAGGCACATTCCAAATGACATTTTGAATCAATTTTTCTACAGTCCAGAAAATCTATTTTCTGATGAAAAAGGATGACCCGTGACCTGTCGAAATTTCTCCAGATGGTCAGAAATGGAAATGTTTTAATGTTTAATTTTTTGACTGCAAATGACTATTCCATGTAAATTATCACTTTTGGAACAAAAATAAGTGTGTTTAGAGTCACTTTAATGTCTGAAATTGGTCGAAATAGACGCTTCTGAATAGGAGAAAAAGTCTGTAATAATGGCAATTTTGGTAACATTGAGGCTTTAAAAAGTAGTTATTCAACATGAGGCACATTCCAAATGACATTTTGAATCAATTTTTCTACAGTCCAAAATATCAATTTTCTGATGAAAAACGACGACCCGTGACCTGTCGAAATTTCTCCAGATGGTCAGAAATCGAAATTTTTATTGTTTAATTTTTTGACTGCAAATGACTATTCCATGTAAATTATCACTTTTGGAACAAAAACAAGTGTATTTAGAGTCAGTTTAATGCCTGAAATTGGTCGAAAAAGAAGCTTCTGAGTAGGAGAAAATGTCCGTAAAAATGGCAATTTTGGTCACATTGAGGCTTCAAAAAGTAGTTATTCAACATGAGGCACATTCCAAATGACATTTTGAATCAATTTTTCTACAGTCCAGAAAATCAATTTTCTGATGAAAAAGGATGACCCGTGACCTGTCGAAATTTCTCCAGATGGTCAGAAATGGAAATGTTTTAATGTTTAATTTTTTGACTGCAAATGACTATTCCATGTAAATTATCACTTTTGGAACTAAAATAAGTGTGTTTAGAGTCACGTTAATGCCTGAAATTGTTCGAAATAGAAGCTTCTGAATAGGAGAAAAAGTCTGCAATAATGGCAATTTTGGTCACATTGAGGTTTCAAAAAGTAGTTATTCAACATGAGGCACATTCCAAATGACATTTTAAATCAATTTTTTTACAGTCCAAAAAATCAATTTTCTGATGAAAAACGATGACCCGTGACCTGTCGAAATTTCTCCAGATGGTCAGAAATGGAAATTTTTTAATGTTTAATTTTTTGACTGCAAATGACTATTTCATGTAAATTATCACTTTTGGAACAAAAACAAGTGTGTTTAGACTCACTTTAATGCCTGAAATTAGTGGAAATAGAAGCTTCTGAATAGGAGAAAAAGTCTGCAATAATGGCAATTTTGGTCACATTGAGGTTTCAAAAAGTAGTTATTCAACATGAGGCACAATCCAAATGACATTTTGAATCAATTTTTCTACAGTCCAAAAAATCAATTTTCTGATGAAAAACGATGACCCGTGACCTGTCGAAATTTCTCCAGATGGTCAGAAATCGAAATTTGTATTGTTTAATTTTTTGACTGCAAATGACTATTCCATGTAAATTATCACTTTTGGAACAAAAACAAGTGTGTTTAGAGTCAGTTTAATGCCTGAAATTTGTCGAAAAAGAAGCTTCTGAGTAGGAGAAAATGTCCGTAAAAATGGCAATTTTGGTCACATTGAGGCTTTAAAAAGTAGTTATTCAACATGAGGCACATTCCAAATGAGATTTTGAATCAATTTTTCTACAGTCCAAAAAATCTATTTTCTGATGAAAAACGATGACCCTTGACCTGTCGAAATTTCTCCAGATGGTCAGAAATGGAAATTTTTTAATGTTTAAATTTTTTGACTGCAATTGACTATTCCATGTAAATTATCACTTTTGGAACAAAAACAAGTGTGTTTAGACTCACTTTAATGCCTGAAATTAGTGGAAATAGAAGCTTCTGAATAGGAGAAAAAGTCTGCAATAATGGCAATTTTGGTCACATTGAGGTTTCAAAAAGTAGTTATTCAACATGAGGCACAATCCAAATGACATTTTGAATCAATTTTTCTACAGTCCAAAAAATCAATTTTCTGATGAAAAACGATGACCCGTGACCTGTCGAAATTTCTCCAGATGGTCAGAAATCGAAATTTTTATTGTTTAATTTTTTGACTGCAAATGACTATTCCATGTAAATTATCACTTTTGGAACAAAAACAAGTGTGTTTAGAGTCAGTTTAATGCCTGAAATTTGTCGAAAAAGAAGCTTCTGAGTAGGAGAAAATGTCTGTAAAAATGGCAATTTTGGTCACATTGAGGCTTCAAAAAGTAGTTATTCAACATGAGGCACATTCCAAATGACATTTTGAATCAATTTTTCTACAGTCCAGAAAATCTATTTTCTGATGAAAAAGGATGACCCGTGACCTGTCGAAATTTCTCCAGATGGTCAGAAATGGAAATGTTTTAATGTTTAATTTTTTGACTGCAAATGACTATTCCATGTAAATTATCACTTTTGGAACAAAAATAAGTGTGTTTAGAGTCACTTTAATGTCTGAAATTGGTCGAAATAGACGCTTCTGAATAGGAGAAAAAGTCTGTAATAATGGCAATTTTGGTAACATTGAGGCTTTAAAAAGTAGTTATTCAACATGAGGCACATTCCAAATGACATTTTGAATCAATTTTTCTACAGTCCAAAATATCAATTTTCTGATGAAAAACGACGACCCGTGACCTGTCGAAATTTCTCCAGATGGTCAGAAATCGAAATTTTTATTGTTTAATTTTTTGACTGCAAATGACTATTCCATGTAAATTATCACTTTTGGAACAAAAACAAGTGTATTTAGAGTCAGTTTAATGCCTGAAATTGGTCGAAAAAGAAGCTTCTGAGTAGGAGAAAATGTCCGTAAAAATGGCAATTTTGGTCACATTGAGGCTTCAAAAAGTAGTTATTCAACATGAGGCACATTCCAAATGACATTTTGAATCAATTTTTCTACAGTCCAGAAAATCAATTTTCTGATGAAAAAGGATGACCCGTGACCTGTCGAAATTTCTCCAGATGGTCAGAAATGGAAATGTTTTAATGTTTAATTTTTTGACTGCAAATGACTATTCCATGTAAATTATCACTTTTGGAACTAAAATAAGTGTGTTTAGAGTCACGTTAATGCCTGAAATTGTTCGAAATAGAAGCTTCTGAATAGGAGAAAAAGTCTGCAATAATGGCAATTTTGGTCACATTGAGGTTTCAAAAAGTAGTTATTCAACATGAGGCACATTCCAAATGACATTTTAAATCAATTTTTTTACAGTCCAAAAAATCAATTTTCTGATGAAAAACGATGACCCGTGACCTGTCGAAATTTCTCCAGATGGTCAGAAATGGAAATTTTTTAATGTTTAATTTTTTGACTGCAAATGACTATTTCATATAAATTATCACTTTTGGAACAAAAATAAGTGTGTTTAGACTCACTTTAATTACTGAAATTGGTCGAAATAGAAGCTTCTGAATAGGAGAAAAAGTCTGTAATAATGGCAATTTTGGTCACATTGAGGCTTTAAAAAGTAGTTATTCAACATGAGGCACATTCCAAATGACATTTTGAATCAATTTTTCTACAGTCCAAAAAATCAATTTTCTGATGAAAAACGATGACCCGTGACCTCTCGAAATTTCTCCAGATGGTCAGAAACGGAAATTTTTTAATGTTTAATTTTTTGACCTCAATTGACTATTCCATGTAAATTATCACTTTTGGAAGAAAAACAAGTGTGTTTAGACTCACTTTAATGCCTGAAATTAGTGGAAATAGAAGCTTCTGAATCGGAGAAAAAGTCTGCAATAATGGCAATTTTGGTCACATTGAGGTTTCAAAAAGTAGTTATTCAACATGAGGCACAATCTAAATGACATTTTGAATCAATTTTTCTACAGTCCAAAAAATAAATTTTCTGATGAAAAACGATGACCCGTGACCTGTCGAAATTTCTCCAGATGGTCAGAAATGGAAATGTTTTAATGTTTAATTTTTTGACTGCAAATGACTATTCGATGTAAATTATCACTTTTGGAACAAAAACAAGTGTTTTTAGAGTCACGTTAATGCCTGAAATTGGTCGAAATAGAAGCTTCTGAATAGGAGAAAAAGTCTGTAATAATGGCAATTTTGGTCACATTGAGGCTTTAAAAAGTAGTTATTCAACATGAGGCACATTCAAATTACATTTTGAATCAATTTTTCTACAGTCCAAAAAATAAATTTTCTGATGAAAAACGATGACCCGTGACCTGTCGAAATTTCTCCAGATGGTCAGAAATCGAAATTTTTATTGTTTAATTTTTTGACTGCAAATGACTATTCCATGTAAATTATCACTTTTGGAACAAAAACAAGTGTGTTTAGAGTCAGTTTAATGCCTGAAATTGGTCGAAAAAGAAGCTTCTGTGTAGGAGAAAATGTCCGTAAAAATGGCAATTTTGGTCACCTTGAGGCTTCAAAAAGTAGTTATTCAACATGAGGCACATTCCAAATGACATTTTGAATCAATTTTTCTACAGTCCAGAAAATCAATTTTCTGATGAAAAAGGATGACCCGTGACCTGTCGAAATTTCTCCAGATGGTCAGAAATGGAAATGTTTTAATGTTTAATTTTTTGACTGCAAATGACTTTCCATGTAAATTATCACTTTTGGAACTAAAATAAGTGTGTTTAGAGTCACTTTAATGCCTGAAATTGTTCGAAATAGAAGCTTCTGAATAGGAGAAAAAGTCTGCAATAATGGCACTTTTGGTCACATTGAGGTTTCAAAAAGTAGTTATTCAACATGAGGCACAATCCAAATGACATTTTAAATCAATTTATTTACAGTCCAAAAAATCAATTTTCTGATGAAAAACGATGACCCGTGACCTGTCGAAATTTCTCCAGATGTTCAGAAATCGAAATTTTTATTGTTTAATTTTTTGACTGCAAATGACTATTCCATGTAAATTATCACTTTTGGAACAAAAAAAGGTGTGTTTAGACTCACTTTAATGCCTGAAATTAGTCGAAATAAAAGCTTCTGAATAGGAGAAAAAGTCTGCAATAATGGCAATTTTGGTCACATTGAGGTTTCAAAAAGTAGTTATTCAACATGAGGCACAATCCAAATTACATTTTGAATCCATTTTTCTACAGTCCAAAAAATCAATTTTCTGATGAAAAACGATGACCCGTGACCTGTCGAAATTTCTCCAGATGGTCAGAAATCGAAATTTGTATTGTTTATTTTTTTGACTGCAAATGACTATTCCATGTAAATTATCACTTTTGGAACAAAAATAAGTGTGTTTAGACTCACTTTAATGACTGAAATTGGTCGAAATAGAAGCTTCTGAATAGGAGAAAAAGTCTGTAATAATGGCAATTTTGGTCACATTGAGGCTTTAAAAAGTAGTTATTCAACATGAGGCACAATCCAAATGACATTTTGAATCAATTTTTCTACAGTCCAGAAAATCAATTTTCTGATGAAAAAGGATGACCCGTGACCTGTCGAAATTTCTCCAGATGGTCAGAAATGGAAATGTTTTAATGTTTAATTTTTTGACTGCAAATGACTATTCCATGTAAATTATCACTTTTGGAACTAAAATAAGTGTGTTTAGAGTCACTTTAATGACTGAAATTGTTCGAAATAGAAGCTTCTGAATAGGAGAAAAAGTCTGCAATAATGGCACTTTTGGTCACATTGAGGTTTCAAAAAGTAGTTATTCAACATGAGGCACAATCCAAATGACATTTTAAATCAATTTTTTTACAGTCCAAAAAATCAATTTTCTGCTGAAAAATGATGACCCGTGACCTGTCGAAATTTCTCCAGATGGTCAGAAATCGAAATTTTTATTGTTTAATTTTTTGACTGCAAATGACTATTCCATGTAAATTATCACTTTTGGAACAAAAACAAGTGTGTTTAGAGTCAGTTTAATGCCTGAAATTTGTCGAAAAAAGAAGCTTCTGAGTAGGAGAAAATGTCCGTAAAAATGGCAATTTTGGTCACATTGAGGCTTCAAAAAGTAGTTATTCAACATGAGGCACATTCCAAATGACATTTTGAATCAATTTTTCTACAGTCCAGAAAATCTATTTTCTGATGAAAAAGGATGACCCGTGACCTGTCGAAATTTCTCCAGATGGTCAGAAATGGAAATTTTTAATGTTTAATTTTTTGACTGCAAATGACTATTCCATGTAAATTATCACTTTTGGAACAAAAACAAGTGTTTTTAGAGTCACGTTAATGCCTGAAATTGGTCGAAATAGAAGCGTCTGAATAGGAGAAAAAGTCTGCAATAATGGCACTTTTGGTCACATTGAGGCTTTAAAAAGTAGTTATTCAACATGAGGCACATTCCAAATGACATTTTGAATCAATTTTTCTACAGTCCAAAAAATCAATTTTCTGATGAAAAACGATGACCCGTGACCTGTCGAAATTTCTCCAGATGGTCAGAAATGGAAATTTTTTAATGTTTAATTTTTGGACTGCAATTGACTATTCCATGTAAATTATCACTTTTGGAACAAAAACAAGTGTGTTTAGACTCACTTTAATGCCTGAAATTAGTCGAAATAGAAGCTTCTGAATAGGAGAAAAAGTCTGCAATAATGGCAATTTTGGTCACATTGAGGTTTCAAAAAGTAGTTATTCAACATGAGGCACAATCCAAATGACATTTTGAATCAATTTTTCTACAGTCCAGAAAATCAATTTTCTGATGAAAAAGGATGACCCGTGACCTGTCGAAATTTCTCCAGATGGTCAGAAATGGAAATGTTTTAATGTTTAATTTTTTTACTGCAAATGACTATTCCATGTAAATTATCACTTTTGGAACAAAAACAAGTGTTTTTAGAGTCACTTTAATGCCTGAAATTGGTCGAAATAGAAGCTTCTTAATAGGAGTAAAAGTCTGTAATAATGGCAATTTTGGTCACACAGAGGATTTAAAAAGTATTTATTCAACATGAGGCACATTTCAAATGACATTTTTAATCAATTTTTCTACAGTCCAAAAAATCTATTTTCTGATGAAAAACGATGACCCGTGACCTGTCGAAATTTCTCCAGATGGTCAGAAATTGACATTTTTATTGTTTAATTTTTTGACTGCAAATGACTATTCCATGTAAATTATCACTTTTGGAACAAAAACAAGTGTGTTTAGACTCACTTTGATGCCTGAAATTAGTCGAAATAGAAGCTTCTGAATAGGAGAAAAAGTCTGCAATAATGGCAATTTTGGTCACATTGAGGTTTCAAAAAGTAGTTATTCAACATGAGGCACAATCCAAATGACATTTTGAATCAATTTTTCTACAGTCCAGAAAATCAATTTTCTGATGAAAAAGGATGACCCGTGACCTGTCGAAATTTCTCCAGATGGTCAGAAATGGAAATGTTTTAATGTTTAATTTTTTGACTGCAAATGACTATTCCATGTAAATTATCACTTTTGGAACAAAAACAAGTGTTTTTAGAGTCACTTTAATGCCTGAAGTTGGTCGAAATAGAAGCTTCTTAATAGGAGTAAAAGTCTGTAATAATGGCAATTTTGGTCACACAGAGGATTTAAAAATTAGTTATTCAACATGAGGCACATTTCAAATGACATTTTTAATCAATTTTTCTACAGTCCAAAAAATCTATTTTCTGATGAAAAACGATGACCCGTGACCCGTCGAAATTTCTCCAGATGGTCAGAAATGGACATTTTTCAATGTTTCATTTTTGGACTTCAAATGACTATTCCATGTAAATTATCACTTTTGGAACAAAAATAAGTGTGTTTATAGTCACTTTAATGCCTGAAATTGGTCGAAATAGAAGCTTCTGAATAGGAGAAAAAGTCTGTATAATGGCAATTTTGGTCACATTGAGGCTTTAAAAAGTAGTTATTCAACATGAGGCACATTCCAAATGACATTTTGAATCAATTTTTCTACAGTCCAAAACATCAATTTTCTGATGAAAAACAATGACCTGTGACCTGTCGAAATTTCTCCAGATGGCCAGAAATGGAAATTTTTTAATGTTTAATTTTTTGACTGCAAATGACTATTTCATATAAATTATCACTTTTGGAACAAAAATAAGTGTGTTTAGAGTCACTTTAATGTCTGAAATTGGTCGAAATAGATGCTTCTGAATAGGAGAAAAAGAATGTAATAATGGCAATTTTGGTAACATTGAGGCTTTAAAAAGTAGTTATTCAACATGAGGCACAATCCAAATGACATTTTAAATCAATTTTTTTACAGTCCAAAAAATCAATTTTCTGATGAAAAACGATGACCCGTGACCTGTCAAAATTTCTCCAGATGTTCAGAAATCGAAATTTTATTGTTTAATTTTTTGACTGCAATTGACTATTCCATGTAAATTATCACTTTTGGAACAAAAACAAGTGTGTTTAGACTCACTTTAATGCCTGAAATTAGTCGAAATAGAAGCTTCTGAATAGGAGAAAAAGTCTGTATAATGGCAATTTTGGTCACATTGAGGCTTTAAAAAGTAGTTATTCAACATGAGGCACATTCCAAATGACATTTTGAATCAATTTTTCTACAGTCCAGAAAATCAATTTTCTGATGAAAAAGGATGACCCGTGACCTGTCGAAATTTCTCCAGATGGTCAGAAATGGAAATGTTTTAATGTTTAATTTTTTGACTGCAAATGACTATTCCATGTAAATTATCACTTTTGGAACTAAAATAAGTGTGTTTAGAGTCACTTTAATGCCTGAAATTGTTCGAAATAGAAGCTTCTGAATAGGAGAAAAAGTCTGCAATAATGGCACTTTTGGTCACATTGAGGTTTCAAAAAGTAGTTATTCAACATGAGGCACAATCCAAATGACATTTTAAATCAATTTTTTTACAGTCCAAAAAATCAATTTTCTGATGAAAAACGATGACCCGTGACCTGTCAAAATTTCTCCAGATGTTCAGAAATCGAAATTTTATTGTTTAATTTTTTGACTGCAATTGACTATTGCATGTAAATTATCACTTTTGGAACAAAAACAAGTGTGTTTAGACTCACTTTAATGCCTGAAATTAGTCGAAATAGAAGCTTCTGAATAGGAGAAAAAGTCTGCAATAATGGCAATTTTGGTCACATTGAGGTTTCAAAAAGTAGTTATTCAACATGAGGCACAATCCAAATGACATTTTGAATCAATTTTTCTACAGTCCAAAAAATCAATTTTCTGATGAAAAACGATGACCCGTGACCTGTCGAAATTTCTCCAGATGGTCAGAAATCGAAATTTGTATTGTTTAATTTTTTGACTGCAAATGACTATTCCATGTAAATTATCACTTTTGGAACAAAAATAAGTTTGTTTAGACTCACTTTAATGACTGAAATTGGTCGAAATAGAAGCTTCTGAATAGGAGAAAAAGTCTGTAATAATGGCAATTTTGGTCACATTGAGGCTTTAAAAAGTAGTTATTCAACATGAGGCACATTCCAAATGACATTTTGAATCAATTTTTCTACAGTCCAAAAAATCAATTTTCTGATGAAAAACGATGACCCTTGACCTGTCGAAATTTCTCCAGATGGTCAGAAATGGAAATTTTTTAATGTTTAAATTTTTTGACTGCAATTGACTATTCCATGTAAATTATCACTTTTGGAACAAAAACAAGTGTGTTTAGACTCACTTTAATGCCTGAAATTAGTGGAAATAGAAGCTTCTGAATAGGAGAAAAAGTCTGCAATAATGGCAATTTTGGTCACATTGAGGTTTCAAAAAGTAGTTATTCAACATGAGGCACAATCCAAATTACATTTTGAATCAATTTTTCTACAGTCCAAAAAATCTATTTTCTGATGAAAAACGATGACCCGTGACCTGTCGAAATTTCTCCAGATGGTCAGAAATTGACATTTTTCAATGTTTAATTTTTGGACTTCAAATGACTATTCCATGTAAATTATCACTTTTGGAACAAAAATAAGTATGTTTATAGTCACTTTAATGCCTGAAATTGGTCGAAATAGAAGCTTCTGAATAGGAGAAAAAGTCTGTAATAATGGCAATTTTGGTCACATTGAGGCTTTAAAAAGTAGTTATTCAACATGAGGCACATTCCAAATGACATTTTGAATCAATTTTTCTACAGTCCAAAAAATCAATTTTCTGATGAAAAACGATGACCCGTGACCTGTCGAAATTTCTCCAGATGGTCAGAAATCGAAATTTTTATTGTTTAATTTTTTTACTGCAAATGACTATTCCATGTAAATTATCACTTTTGGAACAAAAACAAGTGTGTTTAGAGTCAGTTTAATGCCTGAAATTGGTCGAAATAGACGCTTCTGAATAGGAGAAAAAGTCTGTAATAATGGCAATTTTGGTAACATTGAGGCTTTAAAAAGTAGTTATTCAACATGAGGCACATTCCAAATGACATTTTGAATCAATTTTTCTACAGTCCAGAAAATCAATTTTCTGATGAAAAAGGATGACCCGTGACCTGTCGAAATTTCTCCAGATGGTCAGAAATGGAAATTTTTAATGTTTAATTTTTTGACTGCAAATGACTATTCTATGTAAATTATCACTTTTGGAACAAAAACAAGTGTGTTTAGAGTCAGTTTAATGCCTGAAATTGGTCGAAAAAGAAGCTTCTGAGTAGGAGAAAATGTCCGTAAAAATGGCAATTTTGGTCACCTGAGGGTTCAAAAAGTAGTTATTCAACATGAGGCACATTCCAAATGACATTTTGAATCAATTTTTCTACAGTCCAGAAAATCAATTTTCTGATGAAAAAGAATGACCTGTGACCTGTCGAAATTTCTCCAGATGGTCAGAAATGGAAATGTTTTAATGTTTAATTTTTTGACTGCAAGTGACTATTCCATGTAAATTATCACTTTTGGAACTAAAATAAGTGTGTTTAGAGTCACTTTAATGCCTGAAATTGTTCGAAATAGAAGCTTCTGAATAGGAGAAAAAGTCTGCAATAATGGCACTTTTGGTCACATTGAGGTTTCAAAAAGTAGTTATTCAACATGAGGCACAATCCAAATGACATTTTAAATCAAGTTTTTTTACAGTCCAAAAAATCCATTTTCTGATGAAAAACGATGACCCGTGACCTGTCGAAATTTCTCCAGATGGTCAGAAATCGAAATTTTTATTGTTTAATTTTTTGACTGCAAATGACTATTCCATGTAAATTATCACTTTTGGAACAAAAATAAGTGTGTTTAGACTCACTTTAATTACTGAAATTGGTCGAAATAGAAGCTTCTGAATAGGAGAAAAAGTCTGTAATAATGGCAATTTTGGTCACATTGAGGCTTTAAAAAGTAGTTATTCAACATGAGGCACATTCCAAATGACATTTTGAATCAATTTTTCTACAGTCCAAAAAATAAATTTTCTGATGAAAAACGATGACCCGTGACCTGTCGAAATTTCTCCAGATGGTCAGAAATGGAAATTTTTTAATGTTTAATTTTTTGACTGCAATTGACTATTCCATGTAAATTATCACTTTTGGAACAAAAACAAGTGTGTTTAGACTCACTTTGATGCCTGAAATTAGTCGAAATAGAAGCTTCTGAATAGGAGAAAAAGTCTGCAATAATGGCAATTTTGGTCACATTGAGGTTTCAAAAAGTAGTTATTCAACATGAGGCACAATCCAAATGACATTTTGAATCAATTTTTCTACAGTCCAGAAAATCAATTTTCTGATGAAAAAGGATGACCCGTGACCTGTCGAAATTTCTCCAGATGGTCAGAAATGGAAATGTTTTAATGTTTAATTTTTTGACTGCAAATGACTATTCCATGTAAATTATCACTTTTGGAACAAAAACAAGTGTTTTTAGAGTCACTTTAATGCCTGAAATTGGTCGAAATAGAAGCTTCTGAATAGGAGAAAAAGTCTGTATAATGGCAATTTTGGTCACATTGAGGCTTTAAAAAGTAGTTATTCAACATGAGGCACATTCCAAATGACATTTTGAATCAATTTTTCTACAGTCCAAAAAATCAATTTTCTGATGAAAAACGATGACCTGTGACCTGTCGAAATTTCTCCAGATGGCCAGAAATGGAAATTTTTTAATGTTTAATTTTTTGACTGCAAATGACTATTTCATATAAATTATCACTTTTGGAACAAAAATAAGTGTGTTTAGAGTCACTTTAATGTCTGAAATTGGTCGAAATAGATGCTTCTGAATAGGAGAAAAAGTCTGTAATAATGGCAATTTTGGTAACATTGAGGCTTTAAAAAGTAGTTATTCAACATGAGGCACATTCCAAATGACATTTTGAATCAATTTTTCTACAGTCCAGAAAATCAATTTTCTGATGAAAAAGGATGACCCGTGACCTGTCGAAATTTCTCCAGATGGTCAGAAATCGAAATTTGTATTGTTTAATTTTTTGACTGCAAATGACTATTCCATGTAAATTATCACTTTTGGAACAAAAACAAGTGTGTTTAGAGTCAGTTTAATGCCTGAAATTTGTCGAAAAAGAAGCTTCTGAATAGGAGAAAAAGTCTGCAATAATGGCACTTTTGGTCACATTGGGGTTTCAAAAAGTAGTTATTCAACATGAGGCACAATCCAAATGACATTTTAAATCAATTTTTTTACAGTCCAAAAAATCAATTTTCTGATGAAAAACGATAACCCGTGACCTGTCGAAATTTCTCCAGATGTTCAGAAATCAAAATTTTATTGTTTAATTTTTTGACTGCAAATGACTATTCCATGTAAATTATCACTTTTGGAACAGAAAAAGGTGTGTTTAGACTCACTTTAATGACTGAAATTGGTCGAAATAGAAGCTTCTGAATAGGACAAAAAGTCTGTAATAATGGCAATTTTGGTCACATTGAGGCTTTAAAAAGTAGTTATTCAACATGAGGCACATTCCAAATGACATTTGAATCAATTTTTCTACAGTCCAAAAAATCAATTTTCTGATGAAAAACGATGACCCTTGACCTGTCGAAATTTCTCCAGATGGTCAGAATTGGAAATTTTTTAATGTTTAATTTTTTGACTGCAATTGACTATTCCATGTAAATTATCACTTTTGGAACAAAAACAAGTGTGTTTAGACTCACTTTAATGCCTGAAATTAGGCAAAATAGAAGCTTCTGAATAGGAGAAAAAGTCTGCAATAATGGCAATTTTGGTCACATTGAGGTTTCAAAAAGTAGTTATTCAACATGAGGCACAATCCAAATGACATTTTGAATCAATTTTTCTACAGTCCAAAAAATCAATTTTCTGATGAAAAACGATGACCCGTGACCTGTCGAAATTTCTCCAGATGGTCAGAAATCGAAATTTGTATTGTTTAATTTTTTGACTGCAAATGACTATTCCATGTAAATTATCACTTTTGGAACAAAAACAAGTGTGTTTAGAGTCAGTTTAATGCCTGAAATTTGTTGAAAAAGAAGCTTCTGAGTAGGAGAAAATGTCCGTAAAAATGGCAATTTTGGTCACATTGAGGCTTCAAAAAGTAGTTATTCAACATGAGGCACATTCCAAATGACATTTTGAATCAATTTTTCTACAGTCCAGAAAATCTATTTTCTGATGAAAAAGGATGACCCGTGACCTGTCGAAATTTCTCCAGATGGTCAGAAATGGAAATGTTTTAATGTTTAATTTTTTGACTGCAAATGACTATTCCATGTAAATTATCACTTTTGGAACAAAAACAAGTGTTTTTAGAGTCACGTTAATGCCTGAAATTGGTCGAAATAGAAGCTTCTGAGTAGGAGAAAAAGTCTGTAATAATGGCAATTTTGGTCACATTGAGGCTTTAAAAAGTAGTTATTCAACATGAGGCACATTCCAAATGACATTTTGAATCAATTTTTCTACAGTCCAAAAAATCAATTTTCTGATGAAAAACGATGACCCGTGACCTGTCAAAATTTCTCCAGATGGTCAGAAATCGAAATTTTTAGTTTTTAATTTTTTGACTGCAAATGACTATTCTATGTAAATTATCACTTTTGGAACAAAAACAAGTGTGTTTAGAGTCAGTTTAATGCCTGAAATTGGTCGAAAAAGAAGCTTCTGAGTAGGAGAAAATGTCCGTAAAAATGGCAATTTTGGTCACCTGAGGCTTCAAAAAGTAGTTATTCAACATGAGGCACATTCCAAATGACATTTTGAATCAATTTTTCTACAGTCCAGAAAATCAATTTTCTGATGAAAAAGAATGACCTGTGACCTGTCGAAATTTCTCCAGATGGTCAGAAATGGAAATGTTTTAATGTTTAATTTTTTGACTGCAAATGACTATTCCATGTAAATTATCACTTTTGGAACAAAAATAAGTGTGTTTAGACTCACTTTAATTACTGAAATTGGTCGAAATAGAAGCTTCTGAATAGGAGAAAAAGTCTGTAATAATGGCAATTTTGGTCACATTGAGGCTTTAAAAAGTAGTTATTCAACATGAGGCACATTCCAAATGACATTTTGAATCAATTTTTCTACAGTCCAAAAAATCAATTTTCTGATGAAAAACGATGACCCGTGACCTGTCGAAATTTCTCCAGATGGTCAGAAATGGAAATTTTTTAATGTTTAATTTTTTGACTGCAATTGACTATTCCATGTAAATTATCACTTTTGGAACAAAAACAAGTGTGTTTAGACTCACTTTAATGCCTGAAATTAGTCGAAATAGAAGCTTCTGAGTAGGAGAAAATGTCCGTAAAAATGGCAATTTTGGTCACATTGAGGCTTCAAAGAGTAGTTATTCAACATGAGGCACAATCCAAATGACATTTTGAATCAATTTTTCTACAGTCCAGAAAATCTATTTTCTGATGAAAAAGGATGACCCGTGACCTGTCGAAATTTCTCCAGATGGTCAGAAATGGAAATGTTTTAATGTTTAATTTTTTGACTGCAAATGACTATTCCATGTAAATTATCACTTTTGGAACAAAAACAAGTGTTTTTAGAGTCACGTTAATGCCTGAAATTGGTCGAAATAGAAGCTTCTGAATAGGAGAAAAAGTCTGTAATAATGGCAATTTTGGTCACATTGAGGCTTTAAAAAGTAGTTATTCAACATGAGGCACATTCCAAATGACATTTTGAATCAATTTTTCTACAGTCCAAAAAATCAATTTTCTGATGAAAAACGATGACCCGTGACCTGTCGAAATTTCTCCAGATGGTCAGAAATCGAAATTTTTATTGTTTAATTTTTTGACTGCAAATGACTATTCTATGTAAATTATCACTTTTGGAACAAAAACAAGTGTGTTTAGAGTCAGTTTAATGCCTGAAATTGGTCGAAAAAGAAGCTTCTGAGTAGGAGAAAATGTCCGTAAAAATGGCAATTTTGGTCACCTGAGGGTTCAAAAAGTAGTTATTCAACATGAGGCACATTCCAAATGACATTTTGAATCAATTTTTCTACAGTCCAGAAAATCAATTTTCTGATGAAAAAGAATGACCTGTGACCTGTCGAAATTTCTCCAGATGGTCAGAAATGGAAATGTTTTAATGTTTAATTTTTTGACTGCAAGTGACTATTCCATGTAAATTATCACTTTTGGAACTAAAATAAGTGTGTTTAGAGTCACTTTAATGCCTGAAATTGTTCGAAATAGAAGCTTCTGAATAGGAGAAAAAGTCTGCAATAATGGCACTTTTGGTCACATTGAGGTTTCAAAAAGTAGTTATTCAACATGAGGCACAATCCAAATGACATTTTAAATCAAGTTTTTTTACAGTCCAAAAAATCCATTTTCTGATGAAAAACGATGACCCGTGACCTGTCGAAATTTCTCCAGATGGTCAGAAATCGAAATTTTTATTGTTTAATTTTTTGACTGCAAATGACTATTCCATGTAAATTATCACTTTTGGAACAAAAATAAGTGTGTTTAGACTCACTTTAATTACTGAAATTGGTCGAAATAGAAGCTTCTGAATAGGAGAAAAAGTCTGTAATAATGGCAATTTTGGTCACATTGAGGCTTTAAAAAGTAGTTATTCAACATGAGGCACATTCCAAATGACATTTTGAATCAATTTTTCTACAGTCCAAAAAATAAATTTTCTGATGAAAAACGATGACCCGTGACCTGTCGAAATTTCTCCAGATGGTCAGAAATGGAAATTTTTTAATGTTTAATTTTTTGACTGCAATTGACTATTCCATGTAAATTATCACTTTTGGAACAAAAACAAGTGTGTTTAGACTCACTTTGATGCCTGAAATTAGTCGAAATAGAAGCTTCTGAATAGGAGAAAAAGTCTGCAATAATGGCAATTTTGGTCACATTGAGGTTTCAAAAAGTAGTTATTCAACATGAGGCACAATCCAAATGACATTTTGAATCAATTTTTCTACAGTCCAGAAAATCAATTTTCTGATGAAAAAGGATGACCCGTGACCTGTCGAAATTTCTCCAGATGGTCAGAAATGGAAATGTTTTAATGTTTAATTTTTTGACTGCAAATGACTATTCCATGTAAATTATCACTTTTGGAACAAAAACAAGTGTTTTTAGAGTCACTTTAATGCCTGAAGTTGGTCGAAATAGAAACTTCTTAATAGGAGTAAAAGTCTGTAATAATGGCAATTTTGGTCACACAGAGGATTTAAAAAGTAGTTATTCAACATGAGGCACATTTCAAATGACATTTTTAATCAATTTTTCTACAGTCCAAAAAATCTTTTTTCTGATGAAAAACGATGACCCGTGACCCGTCGAAATTTCTCCAGATGGTCAGAAATGGACATTTTTCAATGTTTAATTTTTGGACTTCAAATGACTATTCCATGTAAATTATCACTTTTGGAACAAAAATAAGTGTGTTTATAGTCACTTTAATGCCTGAAATTGGTCGAAATAGAAGCTTCTGAATAGGAGAAAAAGTCTGTATAATGGCAATTTTGGTCACATTGAGGCTTTAAAAAGTAGTTATTCAACATGAGGCACATTCCAAATGACATTTTGAATCAATTTTTCTACAGTCCAAAAAATCAATTTTCTGATGAAAAACGATGACCTGTGACCTGTCGAAATTTCTCCAGATGGCCAGAAATGGAAATTTTTTAATGTTTAATTTTTTGACTGCAAATGACTATTTCATATAAATTATCACTTTTGGAACAAAAATAAGTGTGTTTAGAGTCACTTTAATGTCTGAAATTGGTCGAAATAGATGCTTCTGAATAGGAGAAAAAGTCTGTAATAATGGCAATTTTGGTAACATTGAGGCTTTAAAAAGTAGTTATTCAACATGAGGCACATTCCAAATGACATTTTGAATCAATTTTTCTACAGTCCAGAAAATCAATTTTCTGATGAAAAAGGATGACCCGTGACCTGTCGAAATTTCTCCAGATGGTCAGAAATGGAAATGTTTTAATGTTTAATTTTTTGACTGCAAATGACTATTCCATGTAAATTATCACTTTTGGAACTAAAATAAGTGTGTTTAGAGTCACTTTAATGCCTGAAATTGTTCGAAATAGAAGCTTCTGAATAGGAGAAAAAGTCTGCAATAATGGCACTTTTGGTCACATTGGGGTTTCAAAAAGTAGTTATTCAACATGAGGCACAATCCAAATGACATTTTAAATCAATTTTTTTACAGTCCAAAAAATCAATTTTCTGATGAAAAACGATGACCCGTGACCTGTCGAAATTTCTCCAGATGTTCAGAAATCGAAATTTTATTGTTTAATTTTTTGACTGCAAATGACTATTCCATGTAAATTATCACTTTTGGAACAAAAAAAGGTGTGTTTAGACTCACTTTAATGACTGAAATTGGTCGAAATAGAAGCTTCTGAATAGGAGAAAAAGTCTGTAATAATGGCAATTTTGGTCACATTGAGGCTTTAAAAAGTAGTTATTCAACATGAGGCACATTCCAAATGACATTTTGAATCAATTTTTCTACAGTCCAAAAAATCAATTTTCTGATGAAAAACGATGACCCGTGACCTGTCGAAATTTCTCCAGATGGTCAGAATTGGAAATTTTTTAATGTTTAATTTTTTGACTGCAATTGACTATTCCATGTAAATTATCACTTTTGGAACAAAAACAAGTGTGTTTAGACTCACGTTAATGCCTGAAATTGGTTGAAATAGAAGCTTCTGAATAGGAGAAAAAGTCTGTAATAATGGCAATTTTGGTCACATTGAGGCTTTAAAAAGTAGTTATTCAACATGAGGCACATTCCAAATGACATTTTGAATCAATTTTTCTACAGTCCAAAAAATCAATTTTCTGATGAAAAACGATGACCCGTGACCTGTCGAAATTTCTCCAGATGGTCAGAAATCGAAATTTTTATTTTTTAATTTTTTGACTGCAAATGACTATTCTATGTAAATTATCACTTTTGGAACAAAAACAAGTGTGTTTAGAGTCAGTTTAATGCCTGAAATTGGTCGAAAAAGAAGCTTCTGAGTAGGAGAAAATGTCCGTAAAAATGGCAGTTTTGGTCACCTGAGGCTTCAAAAAGTAGTTATTCAACATGAGGCACATTCCGAATGACATTTTGAATCAATTTTTCTACAGTCCAGAAAATCAATTTTCTGATGAAAAACGATGACCTGTGACCTGTCGAAATTTCTCCAGATGGTCAGAAATGGAAATGTTTTAATGTTTAATTTTTTGACTGCAAATGACTATTCCATGTAAATTATCACTTTTGGAACTAAAATAAGTGTGTTTAGAGTCACTTTAATGCCTGAAATTGTTCGAAATAGAAGCTTCTGAATAGGAGAAAAAGTCTGCAATAATGGCACTTTTGGTCACATTGAGGTTTCAAAAAGTAGTTATTCAACATGAGGCACAATCCAAATGACATTTTGAATAAATTTTTCTACAGTCCAAAAAATCAATTTTCTGATGAAAAACGATGACCCGTGACCTGTCGAAATTTCTCCAGATGGTCAGAAATCGAAATTTGTATTGTTTAATTTTTTGACTGCAAATGACTATTCCATGTAAATTATCACTTTTGGAACAAAAATAAGTGTGTTTAGACTCACTTTAATGACTGAAATTGGTTGAAATAGAAGCTTCTGAATAGGAGAAAAAGTCTGTAATAATGGCAATTTTGGTCACATTGAGGCTTTAAAAAGTAGTTATTCAACATGAGGCACATTCCAAATGACATTTTGAATCAATTTTTCTACAGTCCAAAAAATCAATTTTCTGATGAAAAACGATGACCCTTGACCTGTCGAAATTTCTCCAGATGGTCAGAAATGGAAATTTTTTAATGTTTCAATTTTTTGACTGCAATTGACTATTCCATGTAAATTATCACTTTTGGAACAAAAACAAGTGTGTTTAGACTCACTTTAATGCCTGAAATTAGTGGAAATAGAAGCTTCTGAATAGGAGAAAAAGTCTGCAATAATGGCAATTTTGGTCACATTGAGGTTTCAAAAAGTAGTTATTCAACATGAGGCACAATCCAAATGACATTTTGAATCAATTTTTCTACAGTCCAGAAAATCTATTTTCTGATGAAAAAGGATGACCCGTGACCTGTCGAAATTTCTCCAGATGGTCAGAAATGGAAATGTTTTAATGTTTAATTTTTTGACTGCAAATGACTATTCCATGTAAATTATCACTTTTGGAACAAAAACAAGTGTTTTTAGAGTCACGTTAATGCCTGAAATTGGTCGAAATAGAAGCTTCTGAATAGGAGAAAAAGTCTGTAATAATGGCAATTTTGGTCACATTGAGGCTTTAAAAAGTAGTTATTCAACATGAGGCACATTCCAAATGACATTTTGAATCAATTTTTCTACAGTCCAAAAAATCAATTTTCTGATGAAAAACGATGACCCGTGACCTGTCGAAATTTCTCCAGATGGTCAGAAATCGAAATTTTTATTGTTTAATTTTTTGACTGCAAATGACTATTCTATGTAAATTATCACTTTTGGAACAAAAACAAGTGTGTTTAGAGTCAGTTTACTGCCTGAAATTGGTCGAAAAAGAAGCTTCTGAGTAGGAGAAAATGTCCGTAAAAATGGCAATTTTGGTCACCTGAGACTTCAAAAAGTAGTTATTCAACATGAGGCACATTCCAAATGACATTTTGAATCAATTTTTCTACAGTCCAGAAAATCAATTTTCTGATGAAAAAGAATGACCTTTGACCTGTCGAAATTTCTCCAGATGGTCAGAAATGGATATGTTTTAATGTTTAATTTTTTGACTGCAAATGACTATTCCATGTAAATTATCACTTTTGGAACTAAAATAAGTGTGTTTAGAGTCACTTTAATGCCTGAAATTGTTCGAAATAGAAGCTTCTGAATAGGAGAAAAAGTCTGCAATAATGGCACTTTTGGTCACATTGAGGTTTCAAAAAGTAGTTATTCAACATGAGGCACAATCCAAATGACATTTTAAATCAAGTTTTTTTACAGTCCAAAAAATCCATTTTCTGATGAAAAACGATGACCCGTGACCTGTCGAAATTTCTCCAGATGGTCAGAAATCGAAATTTTTATTGTTTAATTTTTTGACTGCAAATGACTATTCCATGTAAATTATCACTTTTGGAACAAAAATAAGTGTGTTTAGACTCACTTTAATTACTGAAATTGGTCAAAATAGAAGCTTCTGAATAGGAGAAAAAGTCTGTAATAATGGCAATTTTGGTCACATTGAGGCTTTAAAAAGTAGTTATTCAACATGAGGCACATTCCAAATGACATTTTGAATCAATTTTTCTACAGTCCAAAAAATCAATTTTCTGATGAAAAACGATGACCCGTGACCTGTCGAAATTTCTCCAGATGGTCAGAAATGGAAATTTTTTAATGTTTAATTTTTTGACTGCAATTGACTATTCCATGTAAATTATCACTTTTGGAACAAAAACAAGTGTGTTTAGACTCACTTTAATGCCTGAAATTAGTCGAAATAGAAGCTTCTGAATAGGAGAAAAAGTCTGCAATAATGGCAATTTTGGTCACATTGAGGTTTCAAAAAGTAGTTATTCAACATGAGGCACAATCCAAATGACATTTTGAATCAATTTTTCTACAGTCCAGAAAATCAATTTTTCTGATGAAAAAGGATGACCCGTGACCTGTCGAAATTTTTCCAGATGGTCAGAAATGGAAATGTTTTAATGTTTAATTTTTTGACTGCAAATGACTATTCCATGTAAATTATCACTTTTGGAACAAAAACAAGTGTTTTTAGAGTCACTTTAATGCCTGAAATTGGTCGAAATAGAAGCTTCTTAATAGGAGTAAAAGTCTGTAATAATGGCAATTTTGGTCACACAGAGGATTTAAAAAGTAGTTATTCAACATGAGGCACATTTCAAATGACATTTTTAATCAATTTTTCTACAGTCCAAAAAACCTATTTTCTGATGAAAAACGATGACCCGTGACCTGTCGAAATTTCTCAGGATGGTCAGAAATGGACATTTTTCAATGTTTAATTTTTGGACTTCAAATGACTATTCCATGTAAATTATCACTTTTGGAACAAAAATAAGTCTGTTTATAGTCATTTAATGCCTGAAATTGGTTGAAATAGAAGCTTCTGAATAGGAGAAAAAGTCTGTAATAATGGCAATTTTGGTCACATTGAGGCTTTAAAAAGTAGTTATTCAACATGAGGCACATTCCAAATGACATTTTGAATCAATTTTTCTACAGTACAAAAAATCAATTTTCTGATGAAAAACGATGACCTGTGACCTGTCGAAATTTCTCCAGATGGCCAGAAATGGAAATTTTTTAATGTTTAATTTTTTGACTGCAAATGACTATTTCATATAAATTATCACTTTTGGAACAAAAATAAGTGTGTTTAGAGTCACTTTAATGTCTGAAATTGGTCGAAATAGATGCTTCTGAATAGGAGAAAAAGTCTGTAATAATGGCAATTTTGGTAACATTGAGGCTTTAAAAAGTAGTTATTCAACATGAGGCACATTCCAAATGACATTTTGAATCAATTTTTCTACAGTCCAGAAAATCAATTTTCTGATGAAAAAGGATGACCCGTGACCTGTCGAAATTTCTCCAGATGGTCAGAAATGGAAATGTTTTAATGTTTAATTTTTTGACTGCAAATGACTATTCCATGTAAATTATCACTTTTGGAACTAAAATAAGTGTGTTTAGAGTCACTTTAATGCCTGAAATTGTTCGAAATAGAAGCTTCTGAATAGGAGAAAAAGTCTGCAATAATGGCACTTTTGGTCACATTGGGGTTTCAAAAAGTAGTTATTCAACATGAGGCACAATCCAAATGACATTTTAAATCAATTTTTTTACAGTCCAAAAAATCAATTTTCTGATGAAAAACGATGACCCGTGACCTGTCGAAATTTCTCCAGATGTTCAGAAATCGAAATTTTATTGTTTAATTTTTTGACTGCAAATGACTATTCCATGTAAATTATCACTTTTGGAACAAAAAAAGGTGTGTTTAGACTCACTTTAATGACTGAAATTGGTCGAAATAGAAGCTTCTGAATAGGAGAAAAAGTCTGTAATAATGGCAATTTTGGTCACATTGAGGCTTTAAAAAGTAGTTATTCAACATGAGGCACTTTCCAAATGACATTTTGAATCAATTTTTCTACAGTCCAAAAAATCAATTTTCTGATGAAAAACGATGACCCGTGACCTGTCGAAATTTCTCCAGATGGTCAGAATTGGAAATTTTTTAATGTTTAATTTTTTGACTGCAATTGACTATTCCATGTAAATTATCACTTTTGGAACAAAAATAAGTGTGTTTAGAGTCACTTTAATGTCTGAAATTGGTCGAAATAGATGCTTCTGAATAGGAGAAAAAGTCTGTAATAATTGCAATTTTGGTAACATTGAGGCTTTAAAAAGTAGTTATTCAACATGAGGCACATTCCAAATGACATTTTGAATCAATTTTTCTACAGTCCAGAAAATCAATTTTCTGATGAAAAAGGATGACCCGTGACCTGTCGAAATTTCTCCAGATGGTCAGAAATGGAAATGTTTTAATGTTTAATTTTTTGACTGCAAATGACTATTCCATGTAAATTATCACTTTTGGAACAAAAACAAGTGTGTTTAGAGTCAGTTTAATGCCTGAAATTGGTCGAAAAAGAAGCTTCTGAGTAGGAGAAAATGTCCGTAAAAATGGCAATTTTGGTCACCTGAGGCTTCAAAAAGTAGTTATTCAACATGAGGCACATTCCAAATGACATTTTGAATCAATTTTTCTACAGTCCAGAAAATCAATTTTCTGATGAAAAAGAATGACCTGTGACCTGTCGAAATTTCTCCAGATGGTCAGAAATGGAAATGTTTTAATGTTTAATTTTTTGACTGCAAATGACTATTCCATGTAAATTATCACTTTTGGAACTAAAATAAGTGTGTTTAGAGTCACTTTAATGCCTGAAATTGTTCGAAATAGAAGCTTCTGAATAGGAGAAAAAGTCTGCAATAATGGCACTTTTGGTCACATTGAGGTTTCAAAAAGTAGTTATTCAACATGAGGCACAATCCAAATGACATTTTAAATCAAGTTTTTTTACAGTCCAAAAAATCCATTTTCTGATGAAAAACGATGACCCGTGACCTGTCGAAATTTCTCCAGATGGTCAGAAATCGAAATTTTTATTGTTTAATTTTTTGACTGCAAATGACTATTCCATGTAAATTATCACTTTTGGAACAAAAATAAGTGTGTTTAGACTCACTTTAATTAGTGAAATTGGTCGAAATAGAAGCTTCTGAATAGGAGAAAAAGTCTGTAATAATGGCAATTTTGGTCACATTGAGGCTTTAAAAAGTAGTTATTCAACATGAGGCACATTCCAAATGACATTTTGAATCAATTTTTCTACAGTCCAAAAAATCAATTTTCTGATGAAAAACGATGACCTGTGACCTGTCGAAATTTCTCCAGATGGCCAGAAATGGAAATTTTTTAATGTTTAATTTTTTGACTGCAAATGACTATTTCATATAAATTATCACTTTTGGAACAAAAAAAGGTGTGTTTAGACTCACTTTAATGACTGAAATTGGTCGAAACAGAAGCTTCTGAATAGGAGAAAAAGTCTGTAATAATGGCAATTTTGGTCACATTGAGGCTTTAAAAAGTAGTTATTCAACATGAGGCACATTCCAAATGACATTTTGAATCAATTTTTCTACAGTCCAAAAAATCAATTTTCTGATGAAAAACGATGACCCGTGACCTGTCGAAATTTCTCCAGATGGTCAGAATTGGAAATTTTTTAATGTTTAATTTTTTGACTGCAATTGACTATTCCATGTAAATTATCACTTTTGGAACAAAAACAAGTGTGTTTAGACTCACGTTAATGCCTGAAATTGGTCGAAATAGAAGCTTCTGAATAGGAGAAAAAGTCTGTAATAATGGCAATTTTGGTCACATTGAGGCTTTAAAAAGTAGTTATTCAACATGAGGCACATTCCAAATGACATTTTGAATCAATTTTTCTACAGTCCAAAAAATCAATTTTCTGATGAAAAACGATGACCCGTGACCTGTCGAAATTTCTCCAGATGGTCAGAAATCGAAATTTTTATTTTTTAATTTTTTGACTGCAAATGACTATTCTATGTAAATTATCACTTTTGGAACACAAACAAGTGTGTTTAGAGTCAGTTTAATGCCTGAAATTGGTCGAAAAAGAAGCTTCTGAGTAGGAGAAAATGTCCGTAAAAATGGCAATTTTGGTCACCTGAGGCTTCAAAAAGTAGTTATTCAACATGAGGCACATTCCAAATGACATTTTGAATCAATTTTTCTACAGTCCAGAAAATCAATTTTCTGATGAAAAAGAATGACCTGTGACCTGTCGAAATTTCTCCAGATGGTCAGAAATGGAAATGTTTTAATGTTTAATTTTTTGACTGCAAATGACTCTTCCATGTAAATTATCACTTTTGGAACAAAAATAAGTGTGTTTAGACTCACTTTAATTACTGAAATTGGTCGAAATAGAAGCTTCTGAATAGGAGAAAAAGTCTGTAATAATGGCAATTTTGGTCACATTGAGGCTTTAAAAAGTAGTTATTCAACATGAGGCACATTCCAAATGACATTTTAAATTAAGTTTTTTTACAGTCCAAAAAATCCATTTTCTGATGAAAAACGATGACCCGTGACCTGTCGAAATTTCTCCAGATGGTCAGAAATCGAAATTTTTATTGTTTAATTTTTTGACTGCAAATGACTCTTCCATGTAAATTATCACTTTTGGAACAAAAATAAGTGTGTTTAGACTCACTTTAATTACTGAAATTGGTCGAAATAGAAGCTTCTGAATAGGAGAAAAAGTCTGTAATAATGGCAATTTTGGTCACATTGAGGCTTTAAAAAGTAGTTATTCAACATGAGGCACATTCCAAATGACATTTTGAATCAATTTTTCTACAGTCCAAAAAATCAATTTTCTGATGAAAAACGATGACCCTTGACCTGTCGAAATTTCTCCAGATGGTCAGAAATGGAAATTTTTTAATATTTAAATTTTTTGACTGCAATTGACTATTCCATGTAAATTATCACTTTTGGAACAAAAACAAGTGTGTTTAGACTCACTTTAATGCCTGAAATTAGTGGAAATAGAAGCTTCTGAATAGGAGAAAAAGTCTGCAATAATGTCAATTTTGGTCACATTGAGGTTTCAAAAAGTAGTTATTCAACATGAGGCACAATCCAAATGACATTTTGAATCAATTTTTCTACAGTCCAAAAAATCAATTTTCTGATGAAAAACGATGACCCGTGACCTGTCGAAATTTCTCCAGATGGTCAGAAATCGAAATTTGTATTGTTTAATTTTTTGACTGCAAATGACTATTCCATGTAAATTATCACTTTTGGAACAAAAACAAGTGTGTTTAGAGTCAGTTTAATGCCTGAAATTTGTCGAAAAAGAAGCTTCTGAGTAGGAGAAAATGTCCGTAAAAATGGCAATTTTGGTCACATTGAGGCTTCAAAAAGTAGTTATTCAACATGAGGCACATTCCAAATGACATTTTGAATCAATTTTTCTACAGTCCAGAAAATCTATTTTCTGATGAAAAAGAATGACCTGTGACCTGTCGAAATTTCTCCAGATGGTCAGAAATGGAAATGTTTTAATGTTTAATTTTTTGACTGCAAATGACTATTCCATGTAAATTATCACTTTTGGAACTAAAATAAGTGTGTTTAGAGTCACTTTAATGCCTGAAATTGTTCGAAATAGAAGCTTCTGAATAGGAGAAAAAGTCTGCAATAATGGCACTTTTGGTCACATTGAGGTTTCAAAAAGTAGTTATTCAACATGAGGCACAATCCAAATGACATTTTAAATCAAGTTTTTTTACAGTCCAAAAAATCCATTTTCTGATGAAAAACGATGACCCGTGACCTGTCGAAATTTCTCCAGATGGTCAGAAATCGAAATTTTTATTGTTTAGATTTTTTGACTGCAAATGACTATTCCATGTAAATTATCACTTTTGGAACAAAAATAAGTGTGTTTAGACTCACTTTAATTACTGAAATTGGTCAAAATAGAAGCTTCTGAATAGGAGAAAAAGTCTGTAATAATGGCAATTTTGGTCACATTGAGGCTTTAAAAAGTAGTTATTCAACATGAGGCACATTCCAAATGACATTTTGAATCAATTTTTCTACAGTCCAAAAAATCAATTTTCTGATGAAAAACGATGACCCGTGACCTGTCGAAATTTCTCCAGATGGTCAGAAATGGAAATTTTTTAATGTTTAATTTTTTGACTGCAATTGACTATTCCATGTAAATTATCACTTTTGGAACAAAAACAAGTGTGTTTAGACTCACTTTAATGCCTGAAATTAGTCGAAATAGAAGCTTCTGAATAGGAGAAAAAGTCTGCAATAATGGCAATTTTGGTCACATTGAGGTTTCAAAAAGTAGTTATTCAACATGAGGCACAATCCAAATGACATTTTGAATCAATTTTTCTACAGTCCAGAAAATCAGTTTTCTGATGAAAAAGGATGACCCGTGACCTGTCGAAATTTTTCCAGATGGTCAGAAATGGAAATGTTTTAATGTTTAATTTTTTGACTGCAAATGACTATTCCATGTAAATTATCACTTTTGGAACAAAAACAAGTGTTTTTAGAGTCACTTTAATGCCTGAAATTGGTCGAAATAGAAGCTTCTGAATAGGAGAAAAAGTCTGTAATAATGGCAATTTTGGTCACATTGAGGCTTTAAAAAGTAGTTATTCAACATGAGGCACATTCCAAATGACATTTTGAATCAATTTTTCTACAGTCCAAAAAATCAATTTTCTGATGAAAAACGATGACCCGTGACCTGTCGAAATTTCTCCAGATGGTCAGAAATGGACATTTTTCAATGTTTAATTTTTGGACTTCAAATGACTATTCCATGTAAATTATCACTTTTGGAACAAAAATAAGTGTGTTTATAGTCATTTAATGCCTGAAATTGGTTGAAATAGAAGCTTCTGAATAGGAGAAAAAGTCTGTAATAATGGCAATTTTGGTCACATTGAGGCTTTAAAAAGTAGTTATTCAACATGAGGCACATTCCAAATGACATTTTGAATCAATTTTTCTACAGTCCAAAAAATCAATTTTCTGATGAAAAACGATGACCTGTGACCTGTCGAAATTTCTCCAGATGGCCAGAAATGGAAATTTTTTAATGTTTAATTTTTTGACTGCAAATGACTATTTCATATAAATTATCACTTTTGGAACAAAAATAAGTGTGTTTAGAGTCACTTTAATGTCTATAATTGGTCGAAATAGACGCTTCTGAATAGGAGAAAAAGTCTGTAATAATGTCAATTTTGGTAACATTGAGGCTTTAAAAAGTAGTTATTCAACATGAGGCACATTCCAAATGACATTTTGAATCAATTTTTCTACAGTCCAAAAAATCAATTTTTTGATGAAAAACGATGACCCGTGACCTGTCGAAATTTCTCCAGATGGTCAGAAATCGAAATTTTTATTGTTTAATTTTTTGACTGCAAATGACTATTCCATGTAAATTATCACTTTTGGAACAAAAACAAGTGTGTTTAGAGTCAGTTTAATGCCTGAAATTGGTCGAAAAAGAAGCTTCTGAGTAGGAGAAAATGTCCGTAAAAATGGCAATTTTGGTCACCTTGAGGCTTCAAAAAGTAGTTATTCAACATGAGGCACATTCCAAATGACATTTTAAATCAATTTTTTTACAGTCCAAAAAATCAATTTTCTGATGAAAAACGATGACCCGTGACCTGTCGAAATTTCTCCAGATGGTCAGAAATCGAAATTTTTATTGTTTAATTTTTTGACTGCAAATGACTATTCCATGTAAATTATCACTTTTGGAATAAAAACAAGTGTGTTTAGACTCACTTTAATGCCTGAAATTAGTCGAAATAGAAGCTTCTGAATAGGAGAAAAAGTCTGCAATAATGGCAATTTTGGTCACATTGAGGTTTCAAAAAGTAGTTATTCAACATGAGGCACAATCCAAATGACATTTTGAATCAATTTTTCTACAGTCCAGAAAATCAATTTTCTGATGAAAAAGGATGACCCGTGACCTGTCGAAATTTCTCCAGATGGTCAGAAATCGAAATTTTTATTGTTTAATTTTTTGACTGCAAATGACTATTCCATGTAAATTATCACTTTTGGAACAAAAACAAGTGTATTTAGAGTCAGTTTAATGCCTGAAATTGGTCGAAAAAGAAGCTTCTGAGTAGGAGAAAATGTCCGTAAAAATGGCAATTTTGGTCACATTGAGGCTTCAAAAAGTAGTTATTCAACATGAGGCACATTCCAAATGACATTTTGAATCAATTTTTCTACAGTCCAGAAAATCAATTTTCCGATGAAAAAGGATGACCCGTGACCTGTCGAAATTTCTCCAGATGGTCAGAAATGGAAATGTTTTAATGTTTAATTTTTTGACTGCAAATGACTATTCCATGTAAATTATCACTTTTGGAACAAAAACAAGTGTTTTTAGAGTCACTTTAATGCCTGAAATTGGTCGAAATAGAAGCTTCTGAATAGGAGAAAAAGTCTGTAATAATGGCAATTTTGGTCACATTGAGGCTTTAAAAAGTAGTTATTCAACATGAGGCACATTCCAAATGACATTTTGAATCAATTTTTCTACAGTCCTAAAAATCAATTTTCTGATGAAAAACAATGACCTATGACCTGTCGAAATTTCTCCAGATGGCCAGAAATGGAAATTTTTTAATGTTTACATTTTTTGACTGGAAATGACTATTCCATGTAAATTATCACTTTTGGAACTAAAATAAGTGTGATTAGAGTCACGTTAATGCCTGAAATTGTTCGAAATAGAAGCTTCTGAATAGGAGAAAAAGTCTGCAATAATGGCAATTTTGGTCACATTGAGGTTTCAAAAAGTAGTTATTCAACATGAGGCACAATCCAAATGACATTTTAAATCAATTTTTTTACAGTCCAAAAAATCAATTTTCTGATGAAAAACGATGACCCGTGACCTGTCGAAATTTCTCCAGATGGTCAGAAATCGAAATTTTTATTGTTTAATTTTTTGACTGCAAATGACTATTCCATGTAAATTATCACTTTTGGAACAAAAATAAGTGTGTTTAGACTCACTTTAATGACTGAAATTGGTCGAAATAGAAGCTTCTGAATAGGAGAAAAAGTCTGTAATAATGGCAATTTTGGTCACATTGAGGCTTTAAAAAGTAGTTATTCAACATGAGGCACATTCCAAATGACATTTTGAATAAATTTTTCTACAGTCCAAAAAATCAATTTTCTGATGAAAAACGATGACCCGTGACCTGTCGAAATTTCTCCAGATGGTCAGAAATGGAAATTTTTTAATGTTTAATTTTTTGACTGCAATTGACTATTCCATGTAAATTATCACTTTTGGAACAAAAACAAGTGTGTTTAGACTCACTTTAATGCCTGAAATTAGTCGAAATAGAAGCTTCTGAATAGGAGAAAAAGTCTGCAATAATGGCAATTTTGGTCACATTGAGGTTTCAAAAAGTAGTTATTCAACATGAGGCACAATCCAAATGACATTTTGAATCAATTTTTCTACAGTCCAAAAAATCAATTTTCTGATGAAAAACGATGACCCGTGACCTGTCGAAATTTCTCCAGATGGTCAGAAATCGAAATTTGTATTGTTTAATTTTTTGACTGCAAATGACTATTCCATGTAAATTATCACTTTTGGAACAAAAATAAGTGTGTTTAGACTCACTTTAATGACTGAAATTGGTTGAAATAGAAGCTTCTGAATAGGAGAAAAAGTCTGTAATAATGGCAATTTTGGTCACATTGAGGCTTTAAAAAGTAGTTATTCAACATGAGGCACATTCCAAATGACATTTTGAATCAATTTTTCTACAGTCCAAAAAATCAATTTTCTGATGAAAAACAATGACCCTTGACCTGTCGAAATTTCTCCAGATGGTCAGAAATGGAAATTTTTTAATGTTTAAATTTTTTGACTGCAATTGACTATTCCATGTAAATTATCACTTTTGGAACAAAAACAAGTGTGTTTAGACTCACTTTAATGCCTGAAATTAGTGGAAATAGAAGCTTCTGAATAGGAGAAAAAGTCTGCAATAATGGCAATTTTGGTCACATTGAGGTTTCAAAAAGTAGTTATTCAACATGAGGCACAATCCAAATGACATTTTGAATCAATTTTTCTACAGTCCAAAAAATCAATTTTCTGATGAAAAACGATGACCCGTGACCTGTCGAAATTTCTCCAGATGGTCAGAAATCGAAATTTGTATTGTTTAATTTTTTGACTGCAAATGACTATTCCATGTAAATTATCACTTTTGGAACAAAAACAAGTGTGTTTAGAGTCAGTTTAATGCCTGAAATTTGTCGAAAAAGAAGCTTCTGAGTAGGAGAAAATGTCCGTAAAAATGGCAATTTTGGTCACATTGAGGCTTCAAAAAGTAGTTATTCAACATGAGGCACATTCCAAATGACATTTTGAATCAATTTTTCTACAGTCCAGAAAATCTATTTTCTGATGAAAAAGGATGACCCGTGACCTGTCGAAATTTCTCCAGATGGTCAGAAATGGAAATGTTTTAATGTTTAATTTTTTGACTGCAAATGACTATTCCATGTAAATTATCACTTTTGGAACAAAAACAAGTGTCTTTAGAGTCACGTTAATGCCTGAAATTGGTCGAAATAGAAGCTTCTGAATAGGAGAAAAAGTCTGTAATAATGGCAATTTTGGTCACATTGAGGCTTTAAAAAGTAGTTATTCAACATGAGGCACATTCCAAATGACATTTTGAATCAATTTTTCTACAGTCCAAAAAATCAATTTTCTGATGAAAAACGATGACCCGTGACCTGTCGAAATTTCTCCAGATGGTCAGAAATCGAAATTTTTATTGTTTAATTTTTTGACTGCAAATGACTATTCTATGTAAATTATCACTTTTGGAACAAAACAAGTGTGTTTAGAGTCAGTTTACTGCCTGAAATTGGTCGAAAAAGAAGCTTCTGAGTAGGAGAAAATGTCCGTAAAAATGGCAATTTTGGTCACCTGAGGCTTCAAAAAGTAGTTATTCAACATGAGGCACATTCCAAATGACATTTTGAATCAATTTTTCTACAGTCCAGAAAATCAATTTTCTGATGAAAAAGAATGACCTGTGACCTGTCGAAATTTCTCCAGATGGTCAGAAATGGAAATGTTTTAATGTTTAATTTTTTGACTGCAAATGACTATTCCATGTAAATTATCACTTTTGGAACTAAAATAAGTGTGTTTAGAGTCACTTTAATGCCTGAAATTGTTCGAAATAGAAGCTTCTGAATAGGAGAAAAAGTCTGCAATAATGGCACTTTTGGTCACATTGAGGTTTCAAAAAGTAGTTATTCAACATGAGGCACAATCCAAATGACATTTTAAATCAAGTTTTTTTACAGTCCAAAAAATCCATTTTCTGATGAAAAACGATGACCCGTGACCTGTCGAAATTTCTCCAGATGGTCAGAAATCGAAATTTTTATTGTTTAATTTTTTGACTGCAAATGACTATTCCATGTAAATTATCACTTTTGGAACAAAAATAAGTGTGTTTAGACTCACTTTAATTACTGAAATTGGTCAAAATAGAAGCTTCTGAATAGGAGAAAAAGTCTGTAATAATGGCAATTTTGGTCACATTGAGGCTTTAAAAAGTAGTTATTCAACATGAGGCACATTCCAAATGACATTTTGAATCAATTTTTCTACAGTCCAAAAAATCAATTTTCTGATGAAAAACGATGACCCGTGACCTGTCGAAATTTCTCCAGATGGTCAGAAATGGAAATTTTTTAATGTTTAATTTTTTGACTGCAATTGACTATTCCATGTAAATTATCACTTTTGGAACAAAAACAAGTGTGTTTAGACTCACTTTAATGCCTGAAATTAGTCGAAATAGAAGCTTCTGAATAGGAGAAAAAGTCTGCAATAATGGCAATTTTGGTCACATTGAGGTTTCAAAAAGTAGTTATTCAACATGAGGCACAATCCAAATGACATTTTGAATCAATTTTTCTACAGTCCAGAAAATCAGTTTTCTGATGAAAAAGGATGACCCGTGACCTGTCGAAATTTTTCCAGATGGTCAGAAATGGAAATGTTTTAATGTTTAATTTTTTGACTGCAAATGACTATTCCATGTAAATTATCACTTTTGGAACAAAAACAAGTGTTTTTAGAGTCACTTTAATGCCTGAAATTGGTCGAAATAGAAGCTTCTTAATAGGAGTAAAAGTCTGTAATAATGGCAATTTTGGTCACACAGAGGATTTAAAAAGTAGTTATTCAACATGAGGCACATTTCAAATGACATTTTTTTTTTTTTTTTTTTTTTTTTTTTTAAAAAGTTTTTATTGAGCAACAATTCGGTCACAAGTATGGGCCTACAACCACCCGGGCCGGCCGCTAGGTACATAAGGAAATATACACATATCAAAGTTGCAATCCGTTCCCCGGGCACTGCCCCGCAGTGGCTCAAGATAGTTCTCGAAGAACAGCAAGCGTCAGTCCAACAGTAACAGAAACAAAAGAAAAACAATAAAAACAAAAGGCGAGTTACGAGGGATACCAGTGCAGTGCAGGCTCCCCCCGGGAAACTCCAGTCAGAACATTTGAGCAATCCGCTAAAGAGAGGAGTACCGGGAGGCCGGGGACGGAGGGGGGGGGGGAAAGGGGGGTCAAGGAAGATGAACGTCCCTATGTAGTTGTTACAAAAAGCGCCAGGAACCGTCGAGGGTCAGGGGGACATGGCAATATCAGTGTCTACCAGGGGGGGCGTACAGATGCCTCCGCGATACGCATTCCACTGGCCCCAAATTCTACCCCATGCCCCCGGCTTGCCACGGGTCAAATGACATTTTTAATCAATTTTTCTACAGTCCAAAAAACCTATTTTCTGATGAAAAACGATGACCCGTGACCTGTCGAAATTTCTCCAGATGGTCAGAAATGGACATTTTTCAATGTTTAATTTTTGGACTTCAAATGACTATTCCATGTAAATTATCACTTTTGGAACAAAAATAAGTGTGTTTATAGTCATTTAATGCCTGAAATTGGTTGAAATAGAAGCTTCTGAATAGGAGAAAAAGTCTGTAATAATGGCAATTTTGGTCACATTGAGGCTTTAAAAAGTAGTTATTCAACATGAGGCACATTCCAAATGACATTTTGAATCAATTTTTCTACAGTCCAAAAAATCAATTTTCTGATGAAAAACGATGACCTGTGACCTGTCGAAATTTCTCCAGATGGCCAGAAATGGAAATTTTTTAATGTTTAATTTTTTGACTGCAAATGACTATTTCATATAAATTATCACTTTTGGAACAAAAATAAGTGTGTTTAGAGTCACTTTAATGTCTATAATTGGTCGAAATAGACGCTTCTGAATAGGAGAAAAAGTCTGTAATAATGTCAATTTTGGTAACATTGAGGCTTTAAAAAGTAGTTATTCAACATGAGGCACATTCCAAATGACATTTTGAATCAATTTTTCTACAGTCCAAAAAATCAATTTTTTGATGAAAAACGATGACCCGTGACCTGTCGAAATTTCTCCAGATGGTCAGAAATCGAAATTTTTATTGTTTAATTTTTTGACTGCAAATGACTATTCCATGTAAATTATCACTTTTGGAACAAAAACAAGTGTGTTTAGAGTCAGTTTAATGCCTGAAATTGGTCGAAAAAGAAGCTTCTGAGTAGGAGAAAATGTCCGTAAAAATGGCAATTTTGGTCACCTTGAGGCTTCAAAAAGTAGTTATTCAACATGAGGCACATTCCAAATGACATTTTAAATCAATTTTTTTACAGACCAAAAAATCAATTTTCTGATGAAAAACGATGACCCGTGACCTGTCGAAATTTCTCCAGATGGTCAGAAATCGAAATTTTTATTGTTTAATTTTTTGACTGCAAATGACTATTCCATGTAAATTATCACTTTTGGAACAAAAACAAGTGTGTTTAGACTCACTTTAATGCCTGAAATTAGTCGAAATAGAAGCTTTTGAATAGGAGAAAAAGTCTGCAATAATGGCAATTTTGGTCACATTGAGGTTTCAAAAAGTAGTTATTCAACATGAGGCACAATCCAAATGACATTTTGAATCAATTTTTCTACAGTCCAGAAAATCAATTTTCTGATGAAAAAGGATGACCCGTGACCTGTCGAAATTTCTCCAGATGGTCAGAAATCGAAATTTTTATTGTTTAATTTTTTGACTGCAAATGACTATTCCATGTAAATTATCACTTTTGGAACAAAAACAAGTGTATTTAGAGTCAGTTTAATGCCTGAAATTGGTCGAAAAAGAAGCTTCTGAGTAGGAGAAAATGTCCGTAAAAATGGCAATTTTGGTCACATTGAGGCTTCAAAAAGTAGTTATTCAACATGAGGCACATTCCAAATGGCATTTTGAATCAATTTTTCTACAGTCCAGAAAATCAATTTTCCGATGAAAAAGGATGACCCGTGACCTGTCGAAATTTCTCCAGATGGTCAGAAATGGAAATGTTTTAATGTTTAATTTTTTGACTGCAAATGACTATTCCATGTAAATTATCACTTTTGGAACAAAAACAAGTGTTTTTAGAGTCACTTTAATGCCTGAAATTGGTCGAAATAGAAGCTTCTGAATAGGAGAAAAAGTCTGTAATAATGGCAATTTTGGTCACATTGAGGCTTTAAAAAGTAGTTATTCAACATGAGGCACATTCCAAATGACATTTTGAATCAATTTTTCTACAGTCCTAAAAATCAATTTTCTGATGAAAAACAATGACCTATGACCTGTCGAAATTTCTCCAGATGGCCAGAAATGGAAATTTTTTAATGTTTAAATTTTTTGACTGCAAATGACTATTCCATGTAAATTATCACTTTTGGAACAAAAACAAGGGTGTTTAGAGTCAGTTTAATGCCTGAAATTGGTCGAAAAAGAAGCTTCTGAGTAGGAGAAAATGTCCGTAAAAATGGCAATTTTGGTCACCTTGAGGCTTCAAAAAGTAGTTATTCAACATGAGGCACATTCCAAATGACATTTTGAATCAATTTTTCTACAGTCCAGAAAATCAATTTTCTGATGAAAAAGGATGACCCGTGACCTGTCGAAATTTCTCCAGATGGTCAGAAATGGAAATGTTTTAATGTTTAATTTTTTGACTGCAAATGACTATTCCATGTAAATTATCACTTTTGGAACTAAAATAAGTGTGTTTAGAGTCACTTTAATGCCTGAAATTGTTTGAAATAGAAGATTCTGAATAGGAGAAAAAGTCTGCAATAATGGCACTTTTGGTCACATTGAGGTTTCAAAAAGTAGTTATTCAACATGAGGCACAATCCAAATGACATTTTAAATCAATTTTATTACAGTCCAAAAAATCAATTTTCTGATGAAAAACGATGACCCGTGACCTGTCGAAATTTCTCCAGATGTTCAGAAATCGAAATTTTTATTGTTTAATTTTTTGACTGCAAATGACTATTCCAGGTAAATTATCACTTTTGGAACAAAAATAAGTGTGTTTAGACTCACTTTAATGACTGAAATTGATCGAAATAGAAGCTTCTGAATAGGAGAAAAAGTCTGCAATAATGGCACTTTTGGTCACATTGAGGTTTCAAAAAGTAGTTATTCAACATGAGGCACAATCCAAATGACATTTTAAATCAATTTTTTTACTGTCCAAAAAATCAATTTTCTGATGAAAATTGATGACCCGTGACCTGTCGAAATTTCTCCAGATGGTCAGAAATGGAAATTTTTTAATGTTTAATTTTTTGACTGCAATTGACTATTCCATGTAAATTATCACTTTTGGAACAAAAACAAGTGTGTTTAGACTCACTTTAATTACTGAAATTAGTCGAAATAGAAGCTTCTGAATAGGAGAAAAAGTCTGCAATAATGGCAATTTTGGTCACATTGAGGTTTCAAAAAGTAGTTATTCAACATGAGGCACAATCCAAATGACATTTTGAATCAATTTTTCTACAGTCCAAAAAATCAATTTTCTGATGAAAAACGATGACCCGTGACCTGTCGAAATTTCTCCAGATGGTCAGAAATCGAAATTTGTATTGTTTAATTTTTTGACTGCAAATGACTATTCCATGTAAATTATCACTTTTGGAACAAAAATAAGTGTGTTTAGACTCACTTTAATGACTGAAATTGGTTGAAATAGAAGCTTCTGAATAGGAGAAAAAGTCTGTAATAATGGCAATTTTGGTCACATTGAGGCTTTAAAAAGTAGTTATTCAACATGAGGCACATTCCAAATGACATTTTGAATCAATTTTTCTACAGTCCAAAAAATCAATTTTCTGATGAAAAACGATGACCCTTGACCTGTCGAAATTTCTCCAGATGGTCAGAAATGGAAATTTTTTAATGTTTAAATTTTTTGACTGCAATTGACTATTCCATGTAAATTATCACTTTTGGAACAAAAACAAGTGTGTTTAGACTCACTTTAATGCCTGAAATTAGTGGAAATAGAAGCTTCTGAATAGGAGAAAAAGTCTGCAATAATGGCAATTTTGGTCACATTGAGGCATTAAAAAGTAGTTATTCAACATGAGGCACATTCCAAATGACATTTTGAATCAATTTTTCTACAGTCCAAAAAATCAATTTTCTGATGAAAATTGATGACCCGTGACCTGTCGAAATTTCTCCAGATGGTCAGAAATGGAAATTTTTTAATGTTTAATTTTTTGACTGCAATTGACTATTCCATGTAAATTATCACTTTTGGAACAAAAACAAGTGTGTTTAGACTCACTTTAATTACTGAAATTAGTCGAAATAGAAGCTTCTGAATAGGAGAAAAAGTCTGCAATAATGGCAATTTTGGTCACATTGAGGTTTCAAAAAGTAGTTATTCAACATGAGGCACAATCCAAATGACATTTTGAATCAATTTTTCTACAGTCCAAAAAATCAATTTTCTGATGAAAAACGATGACCCGTGACCTGTCGAAATTTCTCCAGATGGTCAGAAATCGAAATTTGTATTGTTTAATTTTTTGACTGCAAATGACTATTCCATGTAAATTATCACTTTTGGAACAAAAATAAGTGTGTTTAGACTCACTTTAATGACTGAAATTGGTTGAAATAGAAGCTTCTGAATAGGAGAAAAAGTCTGTAATAATGGCAATTTTGGTCACATTGAGGCTTTAAAAAGTAGTTATTGAACATGAGGCACATTCCAAATGACATTTTGAATCAATTTTTCTACAGTCCAAAAAATCAATTTTCTGATGAAAAACGATGACCCTTGACCTGTCGAAATTTCTCCAGATGGTCAGAAATGGAAATTTTTTAATGTTTAAATTTTTTGACTGCAATTGACTATTCCATGTAAATTATCACTTTTGGAACAAAAACAAGTGTGTTTAGACTCACTTTAATGCCTGAAATTAGTGGAAATAGAAGCTTCTGAATAGGAGAAAAAGTCTGCAATAATGGCAATTTTGGTCACATTGAGGCTTTAAAAAGTAGTTATTCAACATGAGGCACATTCCAAATGACATTTTGAATCAATTTTTCTACAGTCCAAAAAATCAATTTTCTGATGAAAAACGATGACCCTTGACCTGTCGAAATTTCTCCAGATGGTCAGAAATGGAAATTTTTTAATGTTTACATTTTTTGACTGCAATTGACTATTCCATGTAAATTATCACTTTTGGAACAAAAACAAGTGTGTTTAGACTCACTTTAATGCCTGAAATTAGTGGAAATAGAAGCTTCTGAATAGGAGAAAAAGTCTGCAATAATGGCAATTTTGGTCACATTGAGGTTTCAAAAAGTAGTTATTCAACATGAGGCACAATCCAAATGACATTTTGAATCAATTTTTCTACAGTCCAAAAAATCAATTTTCTGATGAAAAACGATGACCCGTGACCTGTCGAAATTTCTCCAGATGGTCAGAAATCGAAATTTTTATTGTTTAATTTTTTGACTGCAAATGACTATTCTATGTAAATTATCACTTTTGGAACAAAAACAAGTGTGTTTAGAGTCAGTTTACTGCCTGAAATTGGTCGAAAAAGAAGCTTCTGAGTAGGAGAAAATGTCCGTAAAAATGGCAATTTTGGTCACCTGAGGCTTCAAAAAGTAGTTATTCAACATGAGGCACATTCCAAATGACATTTTGAATCAATTTTTCTACAGTCCAGAAAATCAATTTTCTGATGAAAAAGAATGACCTGTGACCTGTCGAAATTTCTCCAGATGGTCAGAAATGGAAATGTTTTAATGTTTAATTTTTTGACTGCAAATGACTATTCCATGTAAATTATCACTTTTGGAACTAAAATAAGTGTGTTTAGAGTCACTTTAATGCCTGAAATTGTTCGAAATAGAAGCTTCTGAATAGGAGAAAAAGTCTGCAATAATGGCACTTTTGGTCACATTGAGGTTTCAAAAAGTAGTTATTCAACATGAGGCACAATCCAAATGACATTTTAAATCAAGTTTTTTTACAGTCCAAAAAATCCATTTTCTGATGAAAAACGATGACCCGTGACCTGTCGAAATTTCTCCAGATGGTCAGAAATCGAAATTTTTATTGTTTAATTTTTTGACTGCAAATGACTATTCCATGTAAATTATCACTTTTGGAACAAAAACAAGTGTGTTTAGAGTCAGTTTACTGCCTGAAATTGGTCGAAAAAGAAGCTTCTGAGTAGGAGAAAATGTCCGTAAAAATGGCAATTTTGGTCACCTGAGGCTTCAAAAAGTAGTTATTCAACATGAGGCACATTCCAAATGACATTTTGAATCAATTTTTCTACAGTCCAGAAAATCAATTTTCTGATGAAAAAGAATGACCTGTGACCTGTCGAAATTTCTCCAGATGGTCAGAAATGGAAATGTTTTAATGTTTAATTTTTTGACTGCAAATGACTATTCCATGTAAATTATCACTTTTGGAACTAAAATAAGTGTGTTTAGAGTCACTTTAATGCCTGAAATTGTTCGAAATAGAAGCTTCTGAATAGGAGAAAAAGTCTGCAATAATGGCACTTTTGGTCACATTGAGGTTTCAAAAAGTAGTTATTCAACATGAGGCACAATCCAAATGACATTTTAAATCAAGTTTTTTTACAGTCCAAAAAATCCATTTTCTGATGAAAAACGATGACCCGTGACCTGTCGAAATTTCTCCAGATGGTCAGAAATCGAAATTTTTATTGTTTAATTTTTTGACTGCAAATGACTATTCCATGTAAATTATCACTTTTGGAACAAAAATAAGTGTGTTTAGACTCACTTTAATTACTGAAATTGGTCAAAATAGAAGCTTCTGAATAGGAGAAAAAGTCTGTAATAATGGCAATTTTGGTCACATTGAGGCTTTAAAAAGTAGTTATTCAACATGAGGCACATTCCAAATGACATTTTGAATCAATTTTTCTACAGTCCAAAAAATCAATTTTCTGATGAAAAACGATGACCCGTGACCTGTCGAAATTTCTCCAGATGTTCAGAAATGGAAATTTTTTAATGTTTAATTTTTTGACTGCAATTGACTATTCCATGTAAATTATCACTTTTGGAACAAAAACAAGTGTGTTTAGACTCACTTTAATGCCTGAAATTAGTCGAAATAGAAGCTTCTGAATAGGAGAAAAAGTCTGCAATAATGGCAATTTTGGTCACATTGAGGTTTCAAAAAGTAGTTATTCAACATGAGGCACAATCCAAATGACATTTTGAATCAATTTTTCTACAGTCCAAAAAATCAATTTTCTGATGAAAAACGATGACCCGTGACCTGTCGAAATTTCTCCAGATGGTCAGAAATCGAAATTTTTATTGTTTAATTTTTTGACTGCAAATGACTATTCTATGTAAATTATCACTTTTGGAACAAAAACAAGTGTGTTTAGAGTCAGTTTACTGCCTGAAATTGGTCGAAAAAGAAGCTTCTGAGTAGGAGAAAATGTCCGTAAAAATGGCAATTTTGGTCACCTGAGGCTTCAAAAAGTAGTTATTCAACATGAGGCACATTCCAAATGACATTTTGAATCAATTTTTCTACAGTCCAGAAAATCAATTTTCTGATGAAAAAGAATGACCTGTGACCTGTCGAAATTTCTCCAGATGGTCAGAAATGGAAATGTTTTAATGTTTAATTTTTTGACTGCAAATGACTATTCCATGTAAATTATCACTTTTGGAACTAAAATAAGTGTGTTTAGAGTCACTTTAATGCCTGAAATTGTTCGAAATAGAAGCTTCTGAATAGGAGAAAAAGTCTGCAATAATGGCACTTTTGGTCACATTGAGGTTTCAAAAAGTAGTTATTCAACATGAGGCACAATCCAAATGACATTTTAAATCAAGTTTTTTTACAGTCCAAAAAATCCATTTTCTGATGAAAAACGATGACCCGTGACCTGTCGAAATTTCTCCAGATGGTCAGAAATCGAAATTTTTATTGTTTAATTTTTTGACTGCAAATGACTATTCCATGTAAATTATCACTTTTGGAACAAAAATAAGTGTGTTTAGACTCACTTTAATTACTGAAATTGGTCAAAATAGAAGCTTCTGAATAGGAGAAAAAGTCTGTAATAATGGCAATTTTGGTCACATTGAGGCTTTAAAAAGTAGTTATTCAACATGAGGCACATTCCAAATGACATTTTGAATCAATTTTTCTACAGTCCAAAAAATCAATTTTCTGATGAAAAACGATGACCCGTGACCTGTCGAAATTTCTCCAGATGTTCAGAAATGGAAATTTTTTAATGTTTAATTTTTTGACTGCAATTGACTATTCCATGTAAATTATCACTTTTGGAACAAAAACAAGTGTGTTTAGACTCACTTTAATGCCTGAAATTAGTCGAAATAGAAGCTTCTGAATAGGAGAAAAAGTCTGCAATAATGGCAATTTTGGTCACGTTGAGGTTTCAAAAAGTAGTTATTCAACATGAGGCACAATCCAAATGACATTTTGAATCAATTTTTCTACAGTCCAGAAAATCAGTTTTCTGATGAAAAAGGATGACCCGTGACCTGTCGAAATTTCTCCAGATGGTCAGAAATGGAAATTTGTATTGTTTAATTTTTTGACTGCAAATGACTATTCCATGTAAATTATCACTTTTGGAACAAAAATAAGTGTGTTTAGACTCACTTTAATGCCTGAAATTAGTGGAAATAGAAGCTTCTGAATAGGAGAAAAAGTCTGCAATAATGGCAATTTTGGTCACATTGAGGCATTAAAAAGTAGTTATTCAACATGAGGCACATTCCAAATGACATTTTGAATCAATTTTTCTACAGTCCAAAAAATCAATTTTCTGATGAAAATTGATGACCCGTGACCTGTCGAAATTTCTCCAGATGGTCAGAAATGGAAATTTTTTAATGTTTAATTTTTTGACTGCAATTGACTATTCCATGTAAATTATCACTTTTGGAACAAAAACAAGTGTGTTTAGACTCACTTTAATTACTGAAATTAGTCGAAATAGAAGCTTCTGAATAGGAGAAAAAGTCTGCAATAATGGCAATTTTGGTCACATTGAGGTTTCAAAAAGTAGTTATTCAACATGAGGCACAATCCAAATGACATTTTGAATCAATTTTTCTACAGTCCAAAAAATCAATTTTCTGATGAAAAACGATGACCCGTGACCTGTCGAAATTTCTCCAGATGGTCAGAAATCGAAATTTGTATTGTTTAATTTTTTGACTGCAAATGACTATTCCATGTAAATTATCACTTTTGGAACAAAAATAAGTGTGTTTAGACTCACTTTAATGACTGAAATTGGTTGAAATAGAAGCTTCTGAATAGGAGAAAAAGTCTGTAATAATGGCAATTTTGGTCACATTGAGGCTTTAAAAAGTAGTTATTCAACATGAGGCACATTCCAAATGACATTTTGAATCAATTTTTCTACAGTCCAAAAAATCAATTTTCTGATGAAAAACGATGACCCTTGACCTGTCGAAATTTCTCCAGATGGTCAGAAATGGAAATTTTTTAATGTTTAAATTTTTTGACTGCAATTGACTATTCCATGTAAATTATCACTTTTGGAACAAAAACAAGTGTGTTTAGACTCACTTTAATGCCTGAAATTAGTGGAAATAGAAGCTTCTGAATAGGAGAAAAAGTCTGCAATAATGGCAATTTTGGTCACATTGAGGCTTTAAAAAGTAGTTATTCAACATGAGGCACATTCCAAATGACATTTTGAATCAATTTTTCTACAGTCCAAAAAATCAATTTTCTGATGAAAAACGATGACCCTTGACCTGTCGAAATTTCTCCAGATGGTCAGAAATGGAAATTTTTTAATGTTTACATTTTTTGACTGCAATTGACTATTCCATGTAAATTATCACTTTTGGAACAAAAACAAGTGTGTTTAGACTCACTTTAATGCCTGAAATTAGTGGAAATAGAAGCTTCTGAATAGGAGAAAAAGTCTGCAATAATGGCAATTTTGGTCACATTGAGGTTTCAAAAAGTAGTTATTCAACATGAGGCACAATCCAAATGACATTTTGAATCAATTTTTCTACAGTCCAAAAAATCAATTTTCTGATGAAAAACGATGACCCGTGACCTGTCGAAATTTCTCCAGATGGTCAGAAATCGAAATTTTTATTGTTTAATTTTTTGACTGCAAATGACTATTCTATGTAAATTATCACTTTTGGAACAAAAACAAGTGTGTTTAGAGTCAGTTTACTGCCTGAAATTGGTCGAAAAAGAAGCTTCTGAGTAGGAGAAAATGTCCGTAAAAATGGCAATTTTGGTCACCTGAGGCTTCAAAAAGTAGTTATTCAACATGAGGCACATTCCAAATGACATTTTGAATCAATTTTTCTACAGTCCAGAAAATCAATTTTCTGATGAAAAAGAATGACCTGTGACCTGTCGAAATTTCTCCAGATGGTCAGAAATGGAAATGTTTTAATGTTTAATTTTTTGACTGCAAATGACTATTCCATGTAAATTATCACTTTTGGAACTAAAATAAGTGTGTTTAGAGTCACTTTAATGCCTGAAATTGTTCGAAATAGAAGCTTCTGAATAGGAGAAAAAGTCTGCAATAATGGCACTTTTGGTCACATTGAGGTTTCAAAAAGTAGTTATTCAACATGAGGCACAATCCAAATGACATTTTAAATCAAGTTTTTTTACAGTCCAAAAAATCCATTTTCTGATGAAAAACGATGACCCGTGACCTGTCGAAATTTCTCCAGATGGTTAGAAATCGAAATTTTTATTGTTTAATTTTTTGACTGCAAATGACTATTCCATGTAAATTATCACTTTTGGAACAAAAACAAGTGTGTTTAGAGTCAGTTTACTGCCTGAAATTGGTCGAAAAAGAAGCTTCTGAGTAGGAGAAAATGTCCGTAAAAATGGCAATTTTGGTCACCTGAGGCTTCAAAAAGTAGTTATTCAACATGAGGCACATTCCAAATGACATTTTGAATCAATTTTTCTACAGTCCAGAAAATCAATTTTCTGATGAAAAAGAATGACCTGTGACCTGTCGAAATTTCTCCAGATGGTCAGAAATGGAAATGTTTTAATGTTTAATTTTTTGACTGCAAATGACTATTCCATGTAAATTATCACTTTTGGAACTAAAATAAGTGTGTTTAGAGTCACTTTAATGCCTGAAATTGTTCGAAATAGAAGCTTCTGAATAGGAGAAAAAGTCTGCAATAATGGCACTTTTGGTCACATTGAGGTTTCAAAAAGTAGTTATTCAACATGAGGCACAATCCAAATGACATTTTAAATCAAGTTTTTTTACAGTCCAAAAAATCCATTTTCTGATGAAAAACGATGACCCGTGACCTGTCGAAATTTCTCCAGATGGTCAGAAATCGAAATTTTTATTGTTTAATTTTTTGACTGCAAATGACTATTCCATGTAAATTATCACTTTTGGAACAAAAATAAGTGTGTTTAGACTCACTTTAATTACTGAAATTGGTCAAAATAGAAGCTTCTGAATAGGAGAAAAAGTCTGTAATAATGGCAATTTTGGTCACATTGAGGCTTTAAAAAGTAGTTATTCAACATGAGGCACATTCCAAATGACATTTTGAATCAATTTTTCTACAGTCCAAAAAATCAATTTTCTGATGAAAAACGATGACCCGTGACCTGTCGAAATTTCTCCAGATGTTCAGAAATGGAAATTTTTTAATGTTTAATTTTTTGACTGCAATTGACTATTCCATGTAAATTATCACTTTTGGAACAAAAACAAGTGTGTTTAGACTCACTTTAATGCCTGAAATTAGTCGAAATAGAAGCTTCTGAATAGGAGAAAAAGTCTGCAATAATGGCAATTTTGGTCACATTGAGGTTTCAAAAAGTAGTTATTCAACATGAGGCACAATCCAAATGACATTTTGAATCAATTTTTCTACAGTCCAAAAAATCAATTTTCTGATGAAAAACGATGACCCGTGACCTGTCGAAATTTCTCCAGATGGTCAGAAATCGAAATTTTTATTGTTTAATTTTTTGACTGCAAATGACTATTCTATGTAAATTATCACTTTTGGAACAAAAACAAGTGTGTTTAGAGTCAGTTTACTGCCTGAAATTGGTCGAAAAAGAAGCTTCTGAGTAGGAGAAAATGTCCGTAAAAATGGCAATTTTGGTCACCTGAGGCTTCAAAAAGTAGTTATTCAACATGAGGCACATTCCAAATGACATTTTGAATCAATTTTTCTACAGTCCAGAAAATCAATTTTCTGATGAAAAAGAATGACCTGTGACCTGTCGAAATTTCTCCAGATGGTCAGAAATGGAAATGTTTTAATGTTTAATTTTTTGACTGCAAATGACTATTCCATGTAAATTATCACTTTTGGAACTAAAATAAGTGTGTTTAGAGTCACTTTAATGCCTGAAATTGTTCGAAATAGAAGCTTCTGAATAGGAGAAAAAGTCTGCAATAATGGCACTTTTGGTCACATTGAGGTTTCAAAAAGTAGTTATTCAACATGAGGCACAATCCAAATGACATTTTAAATCAAGTTTTTTTACAGTCCAAAAAATCCATTTTCTGATGAAAAACGATGACCCGTGACCTGTCGAAATTTCTCCAGATGGTCAGAAATCGAAATTTTTATTGTTTAATTTTTTGACTGCAAATGACTATTCCATGTAAATTATCACTTTTGGAACAAAAATAAGTGTGTTTAGACTCACTTTAATTACTGAAATTGGTCAAAATAGAAGCTTCTGAATAGGAGAAAAAGTCTGTAATAATGGCAATTTTGGTCACATTGAGGCTTTAAAAAGTAGTTATTCAACATGAGGCACATTCCAAATGACATTTTGAATCAATTTTTCTACAGTCCAAAAAATCAATTTTCTGATGAAAAACGATGACCCGTGACCTGTCGAAATTTCTCCAGATGTTCAGAAATGGAAATTTTTTAATGTTTAATTTTTTGACTGCAATTGACTATTCCATGTAAATTATCACTTTTGGAACAAAAACAAGTGTGTTTAGACTCACTTTAATGCCTGAAATTAGTCGAAATAGAAGCTTCTGAATAGGAGAAAAAGTCTGCAATAATGGCAATTTTGGTCACATTGAGGTTTCAAAAAGTAGTTATTCAACATGAGGCACAATCCAAATGACATTTTGAATCAATTTTTCTACAGTCCAAAAAATCAATTTTCTGATGAAAAACGATGACCCGTGACCTGTCGAAATTTCTCCAGATGGTCAGAAATCGAAATTTTTATTGTTTAATTTTTTGACTGCAAATGACTATTCTATGTAAATTATCACTTTTGGAACAAAAACAAGTGTGTTTAGAGTCAGTTTACTGCCTGAAATTGGTCGAAAAAGAAGCTTCTGAGTAGGAGAAAATGTCCGTAAAAATGGCAATTTTGGTCACCTGAGGCTTCAAAAAGTAGTTATTCAACATGAGGCACATTCCAAATGACATTTTGAATCAATTTTTCTACAGTCCAGAAAATCAATTTTCTGATGAAAAAGAATGACCTGTGACCTGTCGAAATTTCTCCAGATGGTCAGAAATGGAAATGTTTTAATGTTTAATTTTTTGACTGCAAATGACTATTCCATGTAAATTATCACTTTTGGAACTAAAATAAGTGTGTTTAGAGTCACTTTAATGCCTGAAATTGTTCGAAATAGAAGCTTCTGAATAGGAGAAAAAGTCTGCAATAATGGCACTTTTGGTCACATTGAGGTTTCAAAAAGTAGTTATTCAACATGAGGCACAATCCAAATGACATTTTAAATCAAGTTTTTTTACAGTCCAAAAAATCCATTTTCTGATGAAAAACGATGACCCGTGACCTGTCGAAATTTCTCCAGATGGTCAGAAATCGAAATTTTTATTGTTTAATTTTTTGACTGCAAATGACTATTCCATGTAAATTATCACTTTTGGAACAAAAATAAGTGTGTTTAGACTCACTTTAATTACTGAAATTGGTCAAAATAGAAGCTTCTGAATAGGAGAAAAAGTCTGTAATAATGGCAATTTTGGTCACATTGAGGCTTTAAAAAGTAGTTATTCAACATGAGGCACATTCCAAATGACATTTTGAATCAATTTTTCTACAGTCCAAAAAATCAATTTTCTGATGAAAAACGATGACCCGTGACCTGTCGAAATTTCTCCAGATGTTCAGAAATGGAAATTTTTTAATGTTTAATTTTTTGACTGCAATAGACTATTCCATGTAAATTATCACTTTTGGAACAAAAACAAGTGTGTTTAGACTCACTTTAATGCCTGAAATTAGTCGAAATAGAAGCTTCTGAATAGGAGAAAAAGTCTGCAATAATGGCAATTTTGGTCACATTGAGGTTTCAAAAAGTAGTTATTCAACATGAGGCACAATCCAAATGACATTTTGAATCAATTTTTCTACAGTCCAGAAAATCAGTTTTCTGATGAAAAAGGATGACCCGTGACCTGTCGAAATTTTTCCAGATGGTCAGAAATGGAAATGTTTTAATGTTTAATTTTTTGACTGCAAATGACTATTCCATGTAAATTATCACTTTTGGAACAAAAACAAGTGTTTTTAGAGTCACTTTAATGCCTGAAATTGGTCGAAATAGAAGCTTCTTAATAGGAGTAAAAGTCTGTAATAATGGCAATTTTGGTCACACAGAGGATTTAAAAAGTAGTTATTCAACATGAGGCACATTTCAAATGACATTTTTAATCAATTTTTCTACAGTCCAAAAAACCTATTTTCTGATGAAAAACGATGACCCGACCTGTCGAAATTTCTCCAGATGGTCAGAAATGGACATTTTTCAATGTTTAATTTTTGGACTTCAAATGACTATTCCATGTAAATTATCACTTTTGGAACAAAAATAAGTGTGTTTATAGTCATTTAATGCCTGAAATTGGTTGAAATAGAAGCTTCTGAATAGGAGAAAAAGTCTGTAATAATGGCAATTTTGGTCACATTGAGGCTTTAAAAAGTAGTTATTCAACATGAGGCACATTCCAAATGACATTTTGAATCAATTTTTCTACAGTCCAAAAAATCAATTTTCTGATGAAAAACGATGACCCTTGACCTGTCGAAATTTCTCCAGATGGTCAGAAATGGAAATTTTTTAATGTTTAAATTTTTTGACTGCAATTGACTATTCCATGTAAATTATCACTTTTGGAACAAAAACAAGTGTGTTTAGACTCACTTTAATGCCTGAAATTAGTGGAAATAGAAGCTTCTGAATAGGAGAAAAAGTCTGCAATAATGGCAATTTTGGTCACATTGAGGTTTCAAAAAGTAGTTATTCAACATGAGGCACAATCCAAATGACATTTTGAATCAATTTTTCTACAGTCCAAAAAATCAATTTTCTGATGAAAAACGATGACCCGTGACCTGTCGAAATTTCTCCAGATGGTCAGAAATCGAAATTTGTATTGTTTAATTTTTTGACTGCAAATGACTATTCCATGTAAATTATCACTTTTGGAACAAAAACAAGTGTGTTTAGAGTCAGTTTAATGCCTGAAATTTGTCGAAAAAGAAGCTTCTGAGTAGGAGAAAATGTCCGTAAAAATGGCAATTTTGGTCACATTGAGGCTTCAAAAAGTAGTTATTCAACATGAGGCACATTCCAAATGACATTTTGAATCAATTTTTCTACAGTCCAGAAAATCAATTTTCTGATGAAAAAGAATGACCTGTGACCTGTCGAAATTTCTCCAGATGGTCAGAAATGGAAAAGTTTTAATGTTTAATTTTTTGACTGCAAATGACTATTCCATGTAAATTATCACTTTTGGAACTAAAATAAGTGTGTTTAGAGTCACTTTAATGCCTGAAATTGTTCGAAATAGAAGCTTCTGAATAGGAGAAAAAGTCTGCAATAATGGCACTTTTGGTCACATTGAGGTTTCAAAAAGTAGTTATTCAACATGAGGCACAATCCAAATGACATTTTAAATCAAGTTTTTTTACAGTCCAAAAAATCAATTTTCTGATGAAAAACGATGACCCGTGACCTGTCGAAATTTCTCCAGATGGTCAGAAATGGAAATTTTTTAATGTTTAATTTTTTGACTGCAATTGACTATTCCATGTAAATTATCACTTTTGGAACAAAAACAAGTGTGTTTAGACTCACTTTAATGCCTGAAATTAGTCGAAATAGAAGCTTCTGAATAGGAGAAAAAGTCTGCAATAATGGCAATTTTGGTCACATTGAGGTTTCAAAAAGTAGTTATTCAACATGAGGCACAATCCAAATGACATTTTGAATCAATTTTTCTACAGTCCAGAAAATCAGTTTTCTGATGAAAAAGGATGACCCGTGACCTGTCGAAATTTTTCCAGATGGTCAGAAATGGAAATGTTTTAATGTTTAATTTTTTGACTGCAAATGACTATTCCATGTAAATTATCACTTTTGGAACAAAAACAAGTGTTTTTAGAGTCACTTTAATGCCTGAAATTGGTCGAAATAGAAGCTTCTTAATAGGAGTAAAAGTCTGTAATAATGGCAATTTTGGTCACACAGAGGATTTAAAAAGTAGTTATTCAACATGAGGCACATTTCAAATGCCATTTTTAATCAATTTTTCTACAGTCCAAAAAACCTATTTTCTGATGAAAAACGATGACCCGTGACCTGTCGAAATTTCTCCAGATGGTCAGAAATGGAAATTTTTTAATGTTTAATTTTTTGACTGCAAATGACTATTTCATATAAATTATCACTTTTGGAACAAAAATAAGTGTGTTTAGAGTCACTTTAATGTCTATAATTGGTCGAAATAGACGCTTCTGAATAGGAGAAAAAGTCTGTAATAATGTCAATTTTGGTAACATTGAGGCTTTAAAAAGTAGTTATTCAACATGAGGCACATTCCAAATGACATTTTGAATCAATTTTTCTACAGTCCAAAAAATCAATTTTTTGATGAAGAACGATGACCCGTGACCTGTCGAAATTTCTCCAGATGGTCAGAAATCGAAATTTTTATTGTTTAATTTTTTGACTGCAAATGACTATTCCATGTAAATTATCACTTTTGGAACAAAAACAAGTGTGTTTAGAGTCAGTTTAATGCCTGAAATTGGTCGAAAAAGAAGCTTCTGAGTAGGAGAAAATGTCCGTAAAAATGGCAATTTTGGTCACCTTGAGGCTTCAAAAAGTAGTTATTCAACATGAGGCACATTCCAAATGACATTTTAAATCAATTTTTTTACAGTCCAAAAAATCAATTTTCTGATGAAAAACGATGACCCGTGACCTGTCGAAATTTCTCCAGATGGTCAGAAATCGAAATTTTTATTGTTTAATTTTTTGACTGCAAATGACTATTCCATGTAAATTATCACTTTTGGAACAAAAACAAGTGTGTTTAGACTCACTTTAATGCCTGAAATTAGTCGAAATAGAAGCTTCTGAATAGGAGAAAAAGTCTGCAATAATGGCAATTTTGGTCACATTGAGGTTTCAAAAAGTAGTTATTCAACATGAGGCACAATCCAAATGACATTTTGAATCAATTTTTCTACAGTCCAGAAAATCAATTTTCTGATGAAAAAGGATGACCCGTGACCTGTCGAAATTTCTCCAGATGGTCAGAAATCGAAATTTTTATTGTTTAATTTTTTGACTGCAAATGACTATTCCATGTAAATTATCACTTTTGGAACAAAAATAAGTGTGTTTAGACTCACTTTAATTACTGAAATTGGTCAAAATAGAAGCTTCTGAATAGGAGAAAAAGTCTGTAATAATGGCAATTTTGGTCACATTGAGGCTTTAAAAAGTAGTTATTCAACATGAGGCACATTCCAAATGACATTTTGAATCAATTTTTCTACAGTCCAAAAAATCAATTTTCTGATGAAAAACGATGACCCGTGACCTGTCGAAATTTCTCCAGATGTTCAGAAATGGAAATTTTTTAATGTTTAATTTTTTGACTGCAATTGACTATTCCATGTAAATTATCACTTTTGGAACAAAAACAAGTGTGTTTAGACTCACTTTAATGCCTGAAATTAGTCGAAATAGAAGCTTCTGAATAGGAGAAAAAGTCTGCAATAATGGCAATTTTGGTCACATTGAGGTTTCAAAAAGTAGTTATTCAACATGAGGCACAATCCAAATGACATTTTGAATCAATTTTTCTACAGTCCAGAAAATCAGTTTTCTGATGAAAAAGGATGACCCGTGACCTGTCGAAATTTTTCCAGATGGTCAGAAATGGAAATGTTTTAATGTTTAATTTTTTGACTGCAAATGACTATTCCATGTAAATTATCACTTTTGGAACAAAAACAAGTGTTTTTAGAGTCACTTTAATGCCTGAAATTGGTCGAAATAGAAGCTTCTTAATAGGAGTAAAAGTCTGTAATAATGGCAATTTTGGTCACACAGAGGATTTAAAAAGTAGTTATTCAACATGAGGCACATTTCAAATGACATTTTTAATCAATTTTTCTACAGTCCAAAAAACCTATTTTCTGATGAAAAACGATGACCCGACCTGTCGAAATTTCTCCAGATGGTCAGAAATGGACATTTTTCAATGTTTAATTTTTGGACTTCAAATGACTATTCCATGTAAATTATCACTTTTGGAACAAAAATAAGTGTGTTTATAGTCATTTAATGCCTGAAATTGGTTGAAATAGAAGCTTCTGAATAGGAGAAAAAGTCTGTAATAATGGCAATTTTGGTCACATTGAGGCTTTAAAAAGTAGTTATTCAACATGAGGCACATTCCAAATGACATTTTGAATCAATTTTTCTACAGTCCAAAAAATCAATTTTCTGATGAAAAACGATGACCTGTGACCTGTCGAAATTTCTCCAGATGGCCAGAAATGGAAATTTTTTAATGTTTCATTTTTTGACTGCAAATGACTATTTCATATAAATTATCACTTTTGGAACAAAAATAAGTGTGTTTAGAGTCACTTTAATGTCTGAAATTGGTCGAAATAGATGCTTCTGAATAGGAGAAAAAGTCTGTAATAATGGCAATTTTGGTAACATTAAGGCTTTAAAAAGTAGTTATTCAACATGAGGCACATTTCAAATGACATTTTGAATCAATTTTTCTACAGTCCAGAAAATCAATTTTCTGATGAAAAAGGATGACCCGTGACCTGTCGAAATTTCTCCAGATGGTCAGAAATGGAAATGTTTTAATGTTTAATTTTTTGACTGCAAATGACTATTCCATGTAAATTATCACTTTTGGAACTAAAATAAGTGTGTTTAGAGTCACTTTAATGCCTGAAATTGTTCGAAATAGAAGCTTCTGAATAGGAGAAAAAGTCTGCAATAATGGCACTTTTGGTCACATTGGGGTTTCAAAAAGTAGTTATTCAACATGAGGCACAATCCAAATGACATTTTAAATCAATTTTTTTACAGTCCAAAAAATCAATTTTCTGATGAAAAACGATGACCCGTGACCTGTCGAAATTTCTCCAGATGTTCAGAAATCGAAATTTTATTGTTTAATTTTTTGACTGCAAATGACTATTCCATGTAAATTATCACTTTTGGAACAAAAAAAGGTGTGTTTAGACTCACTTTAATGACTGAAATTGGTCGAAATAGAAGCTTCTGAATAGGAGAAAAAGTCTGTAATAATGGCAATTTTGGTCACATTGAGGCTTTAAAAAGTAGTTATTCAACATGAGGCACATTCCAAATGACATTTTGAATCAATTTTTCTACAGTCCAGAAAATCTATTTTCTGATGAAAAAGGATGACCCGTGACCTGTCGAAATTTCTCCAGATGGTCAGAAATGGAAATGTTTTAATGTTTAATTTTTTGACTGCAAATGACTATTCCATGTAAATTATCACTTTTGGAACAAAAACAAGTGTTTTTAGAGTCACGTTAATGCCTGAAATTGGTCGAAATAGAAGCTTCTGAATAGGAGAAAAAGTCTGTAATAATGGCAATTTTGGTCACATTGAGGCTTTAAAAAGTAGTTATTCAACATGAGGCACATTCAAAATGACATTTTGAATCAATTTTTCTACAGTCCAAAAAATCAATTTTCTGATGAAAAACGATGACCCGACCTGTCGAAATTTCTCCAGATGGTCAGAAATCGAAATTTTTATTGTTTAATTTTTTGACTGCAAATGACTATTCCATGTAAATTATCACTTTTGGAACAAAAACAAGGGTGTTTAGAGTCAGTTTAATGCCTGAAATTGGTCGAAAAAGAAGCTTCTGAGTAGGAGAAAATGTCCGTAAAAATGGCAATTTTGGTCACCTTGAGGCTTCAAAAAGTAGTTATTCAACATGAGGCACATTCCAAATGACATTTTGAATCAATTTTTCTACAGTCCAGAAAATCAATTTTCTGATGAAAAAGGATGACCCGTGACCTGTCGAAATTTCTCCAGATGGTCAGAAATGGAAATGTTTTAATGTTTAATTTTTTGACTGCAAATGACTATTCCATGTAAATTATCACTTTTGGAACTAAAATAAGTGTGTTTAGAGTCACTTTAATGCCTGAAATTGTTTGAAATAGAAGCTTCTGAATAGGAGAAAAAGTCTGCAATAATGGCACTTTTGGTCACATTGAGGTTTCAAAAAGTAGTTATTCAACATGAGGCACAATCCAAATGACATTTTAAATCAATTTTATTACAGTCCAAAAAATCAATTTTCTGATGAAAAACGATGACCCGTGACCTGTCGAAATTTCTCCAGATGTTCAGAAATCGAAATTTTTATTGTTTAATTTTTTGACTGCAAATGACTATTCCAGGTAAATTATCACTTTTGGAACAAAAATAAGTGTGTTTAGACTCACTTTAATGACTGAAATTGGTCGAAATAGAAGCTTCTGAATAGGAGAAAAAGTCTGCAATAATGGCACTTTTGGTCACATTGAGGTTTCAAAAAGTAGTTATTCAACATGAGGCACAATCCAAATGACATTTTAAATCAATTTTTTTACAGTCCAAAAAATCAATTTTCTGATGAAAAACGATGATCCGTGACCTGTCGAAATTTCTCCAGATGTTCAGAAATCGAAATTTTATTGTTTAATTTTTTGACTGCAAATGACTATTTCATGTAAATTATCACTTTTGGAACAAAAAAAGGTGTGTTTAGACTCACTTTAATGACTGAAATTGGTCGAAATAGAAGCTTCTGAATAGGAGAAAAAGTCTGTAATAATGGCAATTTTGGTCACATTGAGGCTTTAAAAAGTAGTTATTCAACATGAGGCACATTCCAAATGACATTTTGAATCAATTTTTCTACAGTCCAAAAAATCAATTTTCTGATGAAAAACGATGACCCGTGACCTGTCGAAATTTCTCCAGATGGTCAGAAATGGAAATTTTTTAATGTTTAATTTTTTGACTGCAATTGACTATTCCATGTAAATTATCACTTTTGGAACAAAAACAAGTGTGTTTAGACTCACTTTAATGCCTGAAATTAGTCGAAATAGAAGCTTCTGAATAGGAGAAAAAGTCTGCAATAATGGCAATTTTGGTCACATTGAGGTTTCAAAAAGTAGTTATTCAACATGAGGCACAATCCAAATGACATTTTGAATAAATTTTTCTACAGTCCAAAAAATCAATTTTCTGATGAAAAACGATGACCCGTGACCTGTCGAAATTTCTCCAGATGGTCAGAAATCGAAATTTGTATTGTTTAATTTTTTGACTGCAAATGACTATTCCATGTAAATTATCACTTTTGGAACAAAAATAAGTGTGTTTAGACTCACTTTAATGACTGAAATTGGTTGAAATAGAAGCTTCTGAATAGGAGAAAAAGTCTGTAATAATGGCAATTTTGGTCACATTGAGGCTTTAAAAAGTAGTTATTCAACATGAGGCACATTTCAAATGACATTTTTAATCAATTTTTCTACAGTCCAAAAAACCTATTTTCTGATGAAAAACGATGACCCGTGACCTGTCGAAATTTCTCCAGATGGTCAGAAATGGACATTTTTCAATGTTTAATTTTTGGACTTCAAATGACTATTCCATGTAAATTATCACTTTTGGAACAAAAATAAGTGTGTTTATAGTCATTTAATGCCTGAAATTGGTTGAAATAGAAGCTTCTGAATAGGAGAAAAAGTCTGTAATAATGGCAATTTTGGTCACATTGAGGCTTTAAAAAGTAGTTATTCAACATGAGGCACATTCCAAATGACATTTTGAATCAATTTTTCTACAGTCCAAAAAATCAATTTTCTGATGAAAAACAATGACCTGTGACCTGTCGAAATTTCTCCAGATGGCCAGAAATGGAAATTTTTTAATGTTTAATTTTTTGACTGCAAATGACTATTTCATATAAATTATCACTTTTGGAACAAAAATAAGTGTGTTTAGAGTCACTTTAATGTCTGAAATTGGTCGAAATAGATGCTTCTGAATAGGAGAAAAAGTCTGTAATAATGGCAATTTTGGTAACATTGAGGCTTTAAAAAGTAGTTATTCAACATGAGGCACATTCCAAATGACATTTTGAATCAATTTTTCTACAGTCCAGAAAATCAATTTTCTGATGAAAAAGGATGACCCGTGACCTGTCGAAATTTCTCCAGATGGTCAGAAATGGAAATGTTTTAATGTTTAATTTTTTGACTGCAAATGACTATTCCATGTAAATTATCACTTTTGGAACTAAAATAAGTGTGTTTAGAGTCACTTTAATGCCTGAAATTGTTCGAAATAGAAGCTTCTGAATAGGAGAAAAAGTCTGCAATAATGGCACTTTTGGTCACATTGGGGTTTCAAAAAGTAGTTATTCAACATGAGGCACAATCCAAATGACATTTTAAATCAATTTTTTTACAGTCCAAAAAATCAATTTTCTGATGAAAAACGATGACCCGTGACCTGTCGAAATTTCTCCAGATGTTCAGAAATCGAAATTTTATTGTTTAATTTTTTGACTGCAAATGACTATTCCATGTAAATTATCACTTTTGGAACAAAAAAAGGTGTGTTTAGACTCACTTTAATGACTGAAATTGGTCGAAATAGAAGCTTCTGAATAGGAGAAAAAGTCTGTAATAATGGCAATTTTGGTCACATTGAGGCTTTAAAAAGTAGTTATTCAACATGAGGCACATTCCAAATGACATTTTGAATCAATTTTTCTACAGTCCAAAAAATCAATTTTCTGATGAAAAACGATGACCCGTGACCTGTCGAAATTTCTCCAGATGGTCAGAATTGGAAATTTTTTAATGTTTAATTTTTTGACTGCAATTGACTATTCCATGTAAATTATCACTTTTGGAACAAAAACAAGTGTGTTTAGACTCACGTTAATGCCTGAAATTGGTCAAAATAGAAGCTTCTGAATAGGAGAAAAAGTCTGTAATAATGGCAATTTTGGTCACATTGAGGCTTTAAAAAGTAGTTATTCAACATGAGGCACATTCCAAATGACATTTTGAATCAATTTTTCTACAGTCCAAAAAATCAATTTTCTGATGAAAAACGATGACCCGTGACCTGTCGAAATTTCTCCAGATGGTCAGAAATCGAAATTTTTATTTTTTAATTTTTTGACTGCAAATGACTATTCTATGTAAATTATCACTTTTGGAACAAAAACAAGTGTGTTTAGAGTCAGTTTAATGCCTGAAATTGGTCGAAAAAGAAGCTTCTGAGTAGGAGAAAATGTCCGTAAAAATGGCAATTTTGGTCACCTGAGGCTTCAAAAAGTAGTTATTCAACATGAGGCACATTCCAAATGACATTTTGAATCAATTTTTCTACAGTCCAGAAAATCAATTTTCTGATGAAAAAGAATGACCTGTGACCTGTCGAAATTTCTCCAGATGGTCAGAAATGGAAATGTTTTAATGTTTAATTTTTTGACTGCAAATGACTATTCCATGTAAATTATCACTTTTGGAACTAAAATAAGTGTGTTTAGAGTCACTTTAATGCCTGAAATTGTTCGAAATAGAAGCTTCTGAATAGGAGAAAAAGTCTGCAATAATGGCACTTTTGGTCACATTGAGGTTTCAAAAAGTAGTTATTCAACATGAGGCACAATCCAAATGACATTTTAAATCAAGTTTTTTTACAGTCCAAAAAATCCATTTTCTGATGAAAAACGATGACCCGTGACCTGTCGAAATTTCTCCAGATGGTCAGAAATCGAAATTTTTATTGTTTAATTTTTTGACTGCAATTGACTATTCCATGTAAATTATCACTTTTGGAACAAAAACAAGTGTGTTTAGACTCACTTTAATGCCTGAAATTAGTTGAAATAGAAGCTTCTGAATAGGAGAAAAAGTCTGCAATAATGGAAATTTTGGTCACATTGAGGTTTCAAAAAGTAGTTATTCAACATGAGGCACCATCCAAATGACATTTTGAATCAATTTTTCTACAGTCCAAAAAATCAATTTTCTGATGAAAAACGATGACCCGTGACCTGTCGAAATTTCTCCAGATGGTCAGAAATCGAAATTTGTATTTTTTAATTTTTTGACTGCAAATGACTATTCCATGTAAATTATCACTTTTGGAACAAAAATAAGTGTGTTTAGACTCACTTTAATGACTGAAATTGGTTGAAATAGAAGCTTCTGAATAGGAGAAAAAGTCTGTAATAATGGCAATTTTGGTCACATTGAGGCTTTAAAAAGTAGTTATTCAACATGAGGCACATTCCAAATGACATTTTGAATCAATTTTTCTACAGTCCAAAAAATCAATTTTCTGATGAAAAACGATGACCCTTGACCTGTCGAAATTTCTCCAGATGGTCAGAAATGGAAATTTTTTAATGTTTAAATTTTTTGACTGCAATTGACTATTCCATGTAAATTATCACTTTTGGAACAAAAACAAGTGTGTTTAGACTCACTTTAATGCCTGAAATTAGTGGAAATAGAAGCTTCTGAATAGGAGAAAAAGTCTGCAATAATGGCAATTTTGGTCACATTGAGGTTTCAAAAAGTAGTTATTCAACATGAGGCACAATCCAAATGACATTTTGAATCAATTTTTCTACAGTCCAAAAAATCAATTTTCTGATGAAAAACGATGACCCGTGACCTGTCGAAATTTCTCCAGATGGTCAGAAATCGAAATTTGTATTGTTTAATTTTTTGACTGCAAATGACTATTCCATGTAAATTATCACTTTTGGAACAAAAACAAGTGTGTTTAGAGTCAGTTTAATGCCTGAAATTTGTCGAAAAAGAAGCTTCTGAGTAGGAGAAAATGTCCGTAAAAATGGCAATTTTGGTCACATTGAGGCTTCAAAAAGTAGTTATTCAACATGAGGCACATTCCAAATGACATTTTGAATCAATTTTTCTACAGTCCAGAAAATCAATTTTCTGATGAAAAAGAATGACCTGTGACCTGTCGAAATTTCTCCAGATGGTCAGAAATGGAAAAGTTTTAATGTTTAATTTTTTGACTGCAAATGACTATTCCATGTAAATTATCACTTTTGGAACTAAAATAAGTGTGTTTAGAGTCACTTTAATGCCTGAAATTGTTCGAAATAGAAGCTTCTGAATAGGAGAAAAAGTCTGCAATAATGGCACTTTTGGTCACATTGAGGTTTCAAAAAGTAGTTATTCAACATGAGGCACAATCCAAATGACATTTTAAATCAAGTTTTTTTACAGTCCAAAAAATCAATTTTCTGATGAAAAACGATGACCCGTGACCTGTCGAAATTTCTCCAGATGGTCAGAAATGGAAATTTTTTAATGTTTAATTTTTTGACTGCAATTGACTATTCCATGTAAATTATCACTTTTGGAACAAAAACAAGTGTGTTTAGACTCACTTTAATGCCTGAAATTAGTCGAAATAGAAGCTTCTGAATAGGAGAAAAAGTCTGCAATAATGGCAATTTTGGTCACATTGAGGTTTCAAAAAGTAGTTATTCAACATGAGGCACAATCCAAATGACATTTTGAATCAATTTTTCTACAGTCCAGAAAATCAGTTTTCTGATGAAAAAGGATGACCCGTGACCTGTCGAAATTTTTCCAGATGGTCAGAAATGGAAATGTTTTAATGTTTAATTTTTTGACTGCAAATGACTATTCCATGTAAATTATCACTTTTGGAACAAAAACAAGTGTTTTTAGAGTCACTTTAATGCCTGAAATTGGTCGAAATAGAAGCTTCTTAATAGGAGTAAAAGTCTGTAATAATGGCAATTTTGGTCACACAGAGGATTTAAAAAGTAGTTATTCAACATGAGGCACATTTCAAATGCCATTTTTAATCAATTTTTCTACAGTCCAAAAAAACTATTTTCTGATGAAAAACGATGACCCGTGACCTGTCGAAATTTCTCCAGATGGTCAGAAATGGAAATTTTTTAATGTTTAATTTTTTGACTGCAAATGACTATTTCATATAAATTATCACTTTTGGAACAAAAATAAGTGTGTTTAGAGTCACTTTAATGTCTATAATTGGTCGAAATAGACGCTTCTGAATAGGAGAAAAAGTCTGTAATAATGTCAATTTTGGTAACATTGAGGCTTTAAAAAGTAGTTATTCAACATGAGGCACATTCCAAATGACATTTTGAATCAATTTTTCTACAGTCCAAAAAATCAATTTTTTGATGAAGAACGATGACCCGTGACCTGTCGAAATTTCTCCAGATGGTCAGAAATCGAAATTTTTATTGTTTAATTTTTTGACTGCAAATGACTATTCCATGTAAATTATCACTTTTGGAACAAAAACAAGTGTGTTTAGAGTCAGTTTAATGCCTGAAATTGGTCGAAAAAGAAGCTTCTGAGTAGGAGAAAATGTCCGTAAAAATGGCAATTTTGGTCACCTTGAGGCTTCAAAAAGTAGTTATTCAACATGAGGCACATTCCAAATGACATTTTAAATCAATTTTTTTACAGTCCAAAAAATCAATTTTCTGATGAAAAACGATGACCCGTGACCTGTCGAAATTTCTCCAGATGGTCAGAAATCGAAATTTTTATTGTTTAATTTTTTGACTGCAAATGACTATTCCATGTAAATTATCACTTTTGGAACAAAAACAAGTGTGTTTAGACTCACTTTAATGCCTGAAATTAGTCGAAATAGAAGCTTCTGAATAGGAGAAAAAGTCTGCAATAATGGCAATTTTGGTCACATTGAGGTTTCAAAAAGTAGTTATTCAACATGAGGCACAATCCAAATGACATTTTGAATCAATTTTTCTACAGTCCAGAAAATCAATTTTCTGATGAAAAAGGATGACCCGTGACCTGTCGAAATTTCTCCAGATGGTCAGAAATCGAAATTTTTATTGTTTAATTTTTTGACTGCAAATGACTATTCCATGTAAATTATCACTTTTGGAACAAAAACAAGTGTATTTAGAGTCAGTTTAATGCCTGAAATTGGTCGAAAAAGAAGCTTCTGAGTAGGAGAAAATGTCCGTAAAAATGGCAATTTTGGTCACATTGAGGCTTCAAAAAGTAGTTATTCAACATGAGGCACATTCCAAATGACATTTTGAATCAATTTTTCTACAGTCCAGAAAATCAATTTTCCGATGAAAAAGGATGACCCGTGACCTGTCGAAATTTCTCCAGATGGTCAGAAATGGAAATGTTTTAATGTTTAATTTTTTGACTGCAAATGACTATTCCATGTAAATTATCACTTTTGGAACAAAAACAAGTGTTTTTAGAGTCACTTTAATGCCTGAAATTTGTCGAAATAGAAGCTTCTGAATAGGAGAAAAAGTCTGTAATAATGGCAATTTTGGTCACATTGAGGCTTTAAAAAGTAGTTATTCAACATGAGGCACATTCCAAATGACATTTTGAATCAATTTTTCTACAGTCCTAAAAATCAATTTTCTGATGAAAAACAATGACCTATGACCTGTCGAAATTTCTCCAGATGGCCAGAAATGGAAATTTTTTAATGTTTAAATTTTTTGACTGCAAATGACTATTCCATGTAAATTATCACTTTTGGAACTAAAATAAGTGTGATTAGAGTCAAGTTAATGCCTGAAATTGTTCGAAATAGAAGCTTCTGAATAGGAGAAAAAGTCTGCAATAATGGCAATTTTGGTCACATTGAGGTTTCAAAAAGTAGTTATTCAACATGAGGCACAATCCAAATGACATTTTAAATCAATTTTTTTACAGTCCAAAAAATCAATTTTCTGATGAAAAACGATGACCCGTGACCTGTCGAAATTTCTCCAGATGGTCAGAAATCGAAATTTTTATTGTTTAATTTTTTGACTGCAAATGACTATTCCATGTAAATTATCACTTTTGGAACAAAAATAAGTGTGTTTAGACTCACTTTAATGACTGAAATTGGTCGAAATAGAAGCTTCTGAATAGGAGAAAAAGTCTGTAATAATGGCAATTTTGGTCACATTGAGGCTTTAAAAAGTAGTTATTCAACATGAGGCACATTCCAAATGACATTTTGAATAAATTTTTCTACAGTCCAAAAAATCAATTTTCTGATGAAAAACGATGACCCGTGACCTGTCGAAATTTCTCCAGATGGTCAGAAATGGAAATTTTTTAATGTTTAATTTTTTGACTGCAATTGACTATTCCATGTAAATTATCACTTTTGGAACAAAAACAAGTGTGTTTAGACTCACTTTAATGCCTGAAATTAGTCGAAATAGAAGCTTCTGAATAGGAGAAAAAGTCTGCAATAATGGCAATTTTGGTCACATTGAGGTTTCAAAAAGTAGTTATTCAACATGAGGCACAATCCAAATGACATTTTGAATCAATTTTTCTACAGTCCAAAAAATCAATTTTCTGATGAAAAACGATGACCCGTGACCTGTCGAAATTTCTCCAGATGGTCAGAAATCGAAATTTGTATTGTTTAATTTTTTGACTGCAAATGACTATTCCATGTAAATTATCACTTTTGGAACAAAAATAAGTGTGTTTAGACTCACTTTAATGACTGAAATTGGTTGAAATAGAAGCTTCTGAATAGGAGAAAAAGTCTGTAATAATGGCAATTTTGGTCACATTGAGGCTTTAAAAAGTAGTTATTCAACATGAGGCACATTCCAAATGACATTTTGAATCAATTTTTCTACAGTCCAAAAAATCAATTTTCTGATGAAAAACGATGACCCTTGACCTGTCGAAATTTCTCCAGATGGTCAGAAATGGAAATTTTTTAATGTTTAAATTTTTTGACTGCAATTGACTATTCCATGTAAATTATCACTTTTGGAACAAAAACACGTGTGTTTAGACTCACTTTAATGCCTGAAATTAGTTGAAATAGAAGCTTCTGAATAGGAGAAAAAGTCTGCAATAATGGCAATTTTGGTCACATTGAGGTTTCAAAAAGTAGTTATTCAACATGAGGCACAATCCAAATGACATTTTGAATCAATTTTTCTACAGTCCAAAAAATCAATTTTCTGATGAAAAACGATGACCCGTGACCTGTCGAAATTTCTCCAGATGGTCAGAAATCGAAATTTGTATTGTTTAATTTTTTGACTGCAAATGACTATTCCATGTAAATTATCACTTTTGGAACAAAAACAAGTGTGTTTAGAGTCAGTTTAATGCCTGAAATTTGTCGAAAAAGAAGCTTCTGAGTAGGAGAAAATGTCCGTAAAAATGGCAATTTTGGTCACATTGAGGCTTCAAAAAGTAGTTATTCAACATGAGGCACATTCCAAATGACATTTTGAATCAATTTTTCTACAGTCCAGAAAATCTATTTTCTGATGAAAAAGGATGACCCGTGACCTGTCGAAATTTCTCCAGATGGTCAGAAATGGAAATGTTTTAATGTTTAATTTTTTGACTGCAAATGACTATTCCATGTAAATTATCACTTTTGGAACAAAAACAAGTGTTTTTAGAGTCACGTTAATGCCTGAAATTGGTCGAAATAGAAGCTTCTGAATAGGAGAAAAAGTCTGTAATAATGGCAATTTTGGTCACATTGAGGCTTTAAAAAGTAGTTATTCAACATGAGGCACATTCCAAATGACATTTTGAATCAATTTTTCTACAGTCCAAAAAATCAATTTTCTGATGAAAAACGATGACCCGTGACCTGTCGAAATTTCTCCAGATGGTCAGAAATCGAAATTTTTATTGTTTAATTTTTTGACTGCAAATGACTATTCTATGTAAATTATCACTTTTGGAACAAAAACAAGTGTGTTTAGAGTCAGTTTACTGCCTGAAATTGGTTGAAAAAGAAGCTTCTGAGTAGGAGAAAATGTCCGTAAAAATGGCAATTTTGGTCACCTGAGGCTTCAAAAAGTAGTTATTCAACATGAGGCACAATCCAAATGACATTTTAAATCAAGTTTTTTTACAGTCCAAAAAATCCATTTTCTGATGAAAAACGATGACCCGTGACCTGTCGAAATTTCTCCAGATGGTCAGAAATCGAAATTTTTATTGTTTAATTTTTTGACTGCAAATGACTATTCCATGTAAATTATCACTTTTGGAACAAAAATAAGTGTGTTTAGACTCACTTTAATTACTGAAATTGGTCAAAATAGAAGCTTCTGAATAGGAGAAAAAGTCTGTAATAATGGCAATTTTGGTCACATTGAGGCTTTAAAAAGTAGTTATTCAACATGAGGCACATTCCAAATGACATTTTGAATCAATTTTTCTACAGTCCAGAAAATCAATTTTCCGATGAAAAAGGATGACCCGTGACCTGTCGAAATTTCTCCAGATGGTCAGAAATGGAAATGTTTTAATGTTTAATTTTTTGACTGCAAATGACTATTCCATGTAAATTATCACTTTTGGAACAAAAACAAGTGTTTTTAGAGTCACTTTAATGCCTGAAATTGGTCGAAATAGAAGCTTCTGAATAGGAGAAAAAGTCTGTAATAATGTCAATTTTGGTAACATTGAGGCTTTAAAAAGTAGTTATTCAACATGAGGCACATTCCAAATGACATTTTGAATCAATTTTTCTACAGTCCAAAAAATCAATTTTTTGATGAAAAACGATGACCCGTGACCTGTCGAAATTTCTCCAGATGGTCAGAAATCGAAATTTTTATTGTTTAATTTTTTGACTGCAAATGACTATTCCATGTAAATTATCACTTTTGGAACAAAAATAAGTGTGTTTAGACTCACTTTAATGACTGAAATTGGTCGAAATAGAAGCTTCTGAATAGGAGAAAAAGTCTGTAATAATGGCAATTTTGGTCACATTGAGGCTTTAAAAAGTAGTTATTCAACATGAGGCACATTCCAAATGACATTTTGAATAAATTTTTCTACAGTCCAAAAAATCAATTTTCTGATGAAAAACGATGACCCGTGACCTGTCGAAATTTCTCCAGATGGTCAGAAATGGAAATTTTTTAATGTTTAATTTTTTGACTGCAATTGACTATTCCATGTAAATTATCACTTTTGGAACAAAAACAAGTGTGTTTAGACTCACTTTAATGCCTGAAATTAGTGGAAATAGAAGCTTCTGAATCGGAGAAAAAGTCTGCAATAATGGCAATTTTGGTCACATTGAGGTTTCAAAAAGTAGTTATTCAACATGAGGCACAATCCAAATGACATTTTGAATCAATTTTTCTACAGTCCAAAAAATCAATTTTCTGATGAAAAACGATGACCCGTGACCTGTCGAAATTTCTCCAGATGGTCAGAAATCGAAATTTGTATTGTTTAATTTTTTGACTGCAAATGACTATTCCATGTAAATTATCACTTTTGGAACAAAAACAAGTGTGTTTAGAGTTAGTTTAATGCCTGAAATTGGTCGAAAAAGAAGCTTCTGAGTAGGAGAAAATGTCCGTAAAAATGGCAATTTTGGTCACATTGAGGCTTCAAAAAGTAGTTATTCAACATGAGGCACATTCCAAATGACATTTTGAATCAATTTTTCTACAGTCCAGAAAATCTATTTTCTGATGAAAAAGGATGACCCGTGACCTGTCGAAATTTCTCCAGATGGTCAGAAATGGAAATGTTTTAATGTTTAATTTTTTGACTGCAAATGACTATTCCATGTAAATTATCACTTTTGGAACAAAAACAAGTGTTTTTAGAGTCACGTTAATGCCTGAAATTGGTCGAAATAGAAGCTTCTGAATAGGAGAAAAAGTCTGTAATAATGGCAATTTTGGTCACATTGAGGCTTTAAAAAGTAGTTATTCAACATGAGGCACATTCAAAATGACATTTTGAATCAATTTTTCTACAGTCCAAAAAATCAATTTTCTGATGAAAAACGATGACCCGACCTGTCGAAATTTCTCCAGATGGTCAGAAATCGAAATTTTTATTGTTTAATTTTTTGACTGCAAATGACTATTCCATGTAAATTATCACTTTTGGAACAAAAACAAGGGTGTTTAGAGTCAGTTTAATGCCTGAAATTGGTCGAAAAAGAAGCTTCTGAGTAGGAGAAAATGTCCGTAAAAATGGCAATTTTGGTCACCTTGAGGCTTCAAAAAGTAGTTATTCAACATGAGGCACATTCCAAATGACATTTTGAATCAATTTTTCTACAGTCCAGAAAATCAATTTTCTGATGAAAAAGGATGACCCGTGACCTGTCGAAATTTCTCCAGATGGTCAGAAATGGAAATGTTTTAATGTTTAATTTTTTGACTGCAAATGACTATTCCATGTAAATTATCACTTTTGGAACAAAAATAAGTGTGTTTAGACTCACTTTAATGACTGAAATTGGTCGAAATAGAAGCTTCTGAATAGGAGAAAAAGTCTGCAATAATGGCACTTTTGGTCACATTGAGGTTTCAAAAAGTAGTTATTCAACATGAGGCACAATCCAAATGACATTTTAAATCAATTTTTTTACAGTCCAAAAAATCAATTTTCTGATGAAAAACGATGACCCGTGACCTGTCGAAATTTCTCCAGATGTTCAGAAATCGAAATTTTATTGTTTAATTTTTTGACTGCAAATGACTATTCCATGTAAATTATCACTTTTGGAACAAAAAAAGGTGTGTTTAGACTCACTTTAATGACTGAAATTGGTCGAAATAGAAGCTTCTGAATAGGAGAAAAAGTCTGTAATAATGGCAATTTTGGTCACATTGAGGCTTTAAAAAGTAGTTATTCAACATGAGGCACATTCCAAATGACATTTTGAATCAATTTTTCTACAGTCCAAAAAATCAATTTTCTGATGAAAAACGATGACCCGTGACCTGTCGAAATTTCTCCAGATGGTCAGAAATCGAAATTTGTATTGTTTAATTTTTTGACTGCAAATGACTATTCCATGTAAATTATCACTTTTGGAACAAAAACAAGTGTGTTTAGAGTCAGTTTAATGCCTGAAATTTGTCGAAAAAGAAGCTTCTGAGTAGGAGAAAATGTCCGTAAAAATGGCAATTTTGGTCACATTGAGGCTTCAAAAAGTAGTTATTCAACATGAGGCACATTCCAAATGACATTTTGAATCAATTTTTCTACAGTCCAGAAAATCTATTTTCTGATGAAAAAGGATGACCCGTGACCTGTCGAAATTTCTCCAGATGGTCAGAAATGGAAATGTTTTAATGTTTAAGTTTTTTGACTGCAAATGACTATTCCATGTAAATTATCACTTTTGGAACAAAAACAAGTGTTTTTAGAGTCACGTTAATGCCTGAAATTGGTTGAAATAGAAGCTTCTGAGTAGGAGAAAAAGTCTGTAATAATGGCAATTTTGGTCACATTGAGGCTTTAATAAGTAGTTATTCAACATGAGGCACATTCCAAATGACATTTTGAATCAATTTTTCTACAGTCCAAAAAATCAATTTTCTGATGAAAAACGATGACCTGTGACCTGTCGAAATTTCTCCAGATGGTCAGAAATCGAAATTTTTATTTTTTAATTTTTTGACTGCAAATGACTATTCTATGTAAATTATCACTTTTGGAACAAAAACAAGTGTGTTTAGAGTCAGTTTAATGCCTGAAATTGGTCGAAAAAGAAGCTTCTGAGTAGGAGAAAATGTCCGTAAAAATGGCAATTTTGGTCACCTGAGGCTTCAAAAAGTAGTTATTCAACATGAGGCACATTCCAAATGACATTTTGAATCAATTTTTCTACAGTCCAGAAAATCAATTTTCTGATGAAAAAGAATGACCTGTGACCTGTCGAAATTTCTCCAGATGGTCAGAAATGGAAATGTTTTAATGTTTAATTTTTTGACTGTAAATGACTATTCCATGTAAATTATCACTTTTGGAACTAAAATAAGTGTGTTTAGAGTCACTTTAATGCCTGAAATTGTTCGAAATAGAAGCTTCTGAATAGGAGAAAAAGTCTGCAATAATGGCACTTTTGGTCACATTGAGGTTTCAAAAAGTAGTTATTCAACATGAGGCACAATCCAAATGACATTTTAAATCAAGTTTTTTTACAGTCCAAAAAATCCATTTTCTGATGAAAAACGATGACCCGTGACCTGTCGAAATTTCTCCAGATGGTCAGAAATCGAAATTTTTATTGTTTAATTTTTTGACTGCAAATGACTATTCCATGTAAATTATCACTTTTGGAACAAAAATAAGTGTGTTTAGACTCACTTTAATTACTGAAATTGGTCGAAATAGAAGCTTCTGAATAGGAGAAAAAGTCTGTAATAATGGCAATTTTGGTCACATTGAGGCTTTAAAAAGTAGTTATTCAACATGAGGCACATTCCAAATGACATTTTGAATCAATTTTTCTACAGTCCAAAAAATCAATTTTCTGATGAAAAACGATGACCCGTGACCTGTCGAAATTTCTCCAGATGGTCAGAAATGGAAATTTTTTAATGTTTAATTTTTTGACTGCAATTGACTATTCCATGTAAATTATCACTTTTGGAACAAAAACAAGTGTGTTTAGACTCACTTTAATGCCTGAAATTAGTCGAAATAGAAGCTTCTGAATAGGAGAAAAAGTCTGCAATAATGGCAATTTTGGTCACATTGAGGTTTCAAAAAGTAGTTATTCAACATGAGGCACAATCCAAATGACATTTTGAATCAATTTTTCTACAGTCCAAAAAATCAATTTTCTGATGAAAAACGATGACCCGTGACCTGTCGAAATTTCTCCAGATGGTCAGAAATCGAAATTTGTATTGTTTAATTTTTTGACTGCAAATGACTATTCCATGTAAATTATCACTTTTGGAACAAAAATAAGTGTGTTTAGACTCACTTTAATGACTGAAATTGGTCGAAATAGAAGCTTCTGAATAGGAGAAAAAGTCTGTAATAATGGCAATTTTGGTCACATTGAGGCTTTAAAAAGTAGTTATTCAACATGAGGCACATTCCAAATGACATTTTGAATCAATTTTTCTACAGTCCAAAAAATCAATTTTCTGATGAAAAACGATGACCCTTGACCTGTCGAAATTTCTCCAGATGGTCAGAAATGGAAGTTTTTTAATGTTTACATTTTTTGACTGCAATTGACTATTCCATGTAAATTATCACTTTTGGAACAAAAACAAATGTGTTTAGACTCACTTTAATGCCTGAAATTAGTGGAAATAGAAGCTTCTGAATAGGAGAAAAAGTCTGCAATAATGGCAATTTTGGTCACATTGAGGTTTCAAAAAGTAGTTATTCAACATGAGGCACAATCCAAATGACATTTTGAATCAATTTTTCTACAGTCCAAAAAATCAATTTTCTGATGAAAAACGATGACCCGTGACCTTTCGAAATTTCTCCAGATGGTCAGAAATCGAAATTTGTATTGTTTAATTTTTTGACTGCAAATGACTATTCCATGTAAATTATCACTTTTGGAACAAAAACAAGTGTGTTTAGAGTCAGTTTAATGCCTGAAATTTGTCGAAAAAGAAGCTTCTGAGTAGGAGAAAATGTCCGTAAAAATGGCAATTTTGGTCACATTGAGGCTTCAAAAAGTAGTTATTCAACATGAGGCACATTCCAAATGACATTTTGAATCAATTTTTCTACAGTCCAGAAAATCTATTTTCTGATGAAAAAGGATGACCCGTGACCTGTCGAAATTTCTCCAGATGGTCAGAAATGGAAATGTTTTAATGTTTAATTTTTTGACTGCAAATGACTATTCCATGTAAATTATCACTTTTGGAACAAAAACAAGTGTTTTTAGAGTCACGTTAATGCCTGAAATTAGTCGAAATAGAAGCTTCTGAATAGGAGAAAAAGTCTGTAATAATGGCAATTTTGGTCACATTGAGGCTTTAAAAAGTAGTTATTCAACATGAGGCACATTCCAAATGACATTTTGAATCAATTTTTCTACAGTCCAAAAAATCAATTTTCTGATGAAAAACGATGACCCGTGACCTGTCGAAATTTCTCCAGATGGTCAGAAATCGAAATTTTTATTGTTTAATTTTTTGACTGCAAATGACTATTCTATGTAAATTATCACTTTTGGAACAAAAACAAGTGTGTTTAGAGTCAGTTTAATGCCTGAAATTGGTCGAAAAAGAAGCTTCTGAGTATGAGAAAATGTCCGTAAAAATGGCAATTTTGGTCACCTGAGGCTTCAAAAAGTAGTTATTCAACATGAGGCACATTCCAAATGACATTTTGAATCAATTTTTCTACAGTCCAGAAAATCAATTTTCTGATGAAAAAGAATGACCTGTGACCTGTCGAAATTTCTCCAGATGGTCAGAAATGGAAATGTTTTAATGTTTAATTTTTTGACTGCAAATGACTATTCCATGTAAATTATCACTTTTGGAACTAAAATAAGTGTGTTTAGAGTCACTTTAATGCCTGAAATTGTTCGAAATAGAAGCTTCTGAATAGGAGAAAAAGTCTGCAATAATGGCACTTTTGGTCACATTGAGGTTTCAAAAAGTAGTTATTCAACATGAGGCACAATCCAAATGACATTTTAAATCAAGTTTTTTTACAGTCCAAAAAATCCATTTTCTGATGAAAAACGATGACCCGTGACCTGTCGAAATTTCTCCAGATGGTCAGAAATCGAAATTTTTATTGTTTAATTTTTTGACTGCAAATGACTATTCCATGTAAATTATCACTTTTGGAACAAAAATAAGTGTGTTTAGACTCACTTTAATTACTGAAATTGGTCAAAATAGAAGCTTCTGAATAGGAGAAAAAGTCTGTAATAATGGCAATTTTGGTCACATTGAGGCTTTAAAAAGTAGTTATTCAACATGAGGCACATTCCAAATGACATTTTGAATCAATTTTTCTACAGTCCAAAAAATCAATTTTCTGATGAAAAACGATGACCCGTGACCTGTCGAAATTTCTCCAGATGGTCAAAAATGGAAATTTTTTAATGTTTAATTTTTTGACTGCAATTGACTATTCCATGTAAATTATCACTTTTGGAACAAAAACAAGTGTGTTTAGACTCACTTTAATGCCTGAAATTAGTCGAAATAGAAGCTTCTGAATAGGAGAAAAAGTCTGCAATAATGGCAATTTTGGTCACATTGAGGTTTCAAAAAGTAGTTATTCAACATGAGGCACAATCCAAATGACATTTTGAATCAATTTTTCTACAGTCCAGAAAATCAGTTTTCTGATGAAAAAGGATGACCCGTGACCTGTCGAAATTTCTCCAGATGGTCAGAAATGGAAATGTTTTAATGTTTAATTTTTTGACTGCAAATGACTATTCCATGTAAATTATCACTTTTGGAACAAAAACAAGTGTTTTTAGAGTCACTTTAATGCCTGAAATTGGTCGAAATAGAAGCTTCTTAATAGGAGTAAAAGTCTGTAATAATGGCAATTTTGGTCACACAGAGGATTTAAAAAGTAGTTATTCAACATGAGGCACATTTCAAATGACATTTTTAATCAATTTTTCTACAGTCCAAAAAATCTATTTTCTGATGAAAAACGATGACCCGTGCGTGACCTGTCGAAATTTCTCCAGATGGTCAGAAATGGACATTTTTCAATGTTTAATTTTTGGACTTCAAATGACTATTCCATGTAAATTATCACTTTTGGAACAAAAAGAAGTGTGTTTATAGTCACTTTAATGCCTGAAATTGGTTGAAATAGAAGCTTCTGAATAGGAGAAAAAGTCTGTAATAATGGCAATTTTGGTCACATTGAGGTTTCAAAAAGTAGTTATTCAACATGAGGCACAATCCAAATGACATTTTAAATCAATTTTTTTACAGTCCAAAAAATCAATTTTCTGATGAAAAACGATGACCCGTGACCTGTCGAAATTTCTCCAGATGGTCAGAAATCGAAATTTTTATTGTTTAATTTTTTGACTGCAAATGACTATTCCATGTAAATTATCACTTTTGGAACAAAAACAAGGGTGTTTAGAGTCAGTTTAATGCCTGAAATTGGTCGAAAAAGAAGCTTCTGAGTAGGAGAAAATGTCCATAAAAATGGCAATTTTGGTCACCTTGAGGCTTCAAAAAGTAGTTATTCAACATGAGGCACATTCCAAATGACATTTTGAATCAATTTTTCTACAGTCCAGAAAATCTATTTTCTGATGAAAAAGGATGACCCGTGACCTGTCGAAATTTCTCCAGATGGTCAGAAATGGAAATGTTTTAATGTTTAATTTTTTGACTGCAAATGACTATTCCATGTAAATTATCACTTTTGGAACAAAAACAAGTGTTTTTAGAGTCACGTTAATGCCTAAAATTGGTCGAAATAGAAGCTTCTGAATAGGAGAAAAAGTCTGTAATAATGGCAATTTTGGTCACATTGAGGCTTTAAAAAGTAGTTATTCAACATGAGGCACATTCAAAATGACATTTTGAATCAATTTTTCTACAGTCCAAAAAATCAATTTTCTGATGAAAAAGGATGACCCGACCTGTCGAAATTTCTCCAGATGGTCAGAAATCGAAATTTTTATTGTTTAATTTTTTGACTGCAAATGACTATTCCATGTAAATTATCACTTTTGGAACAAAAACAAGGGTGTTTAGAGTCAGTTTAATGCCTGAAATTGGTCGAAAAAGAAGCTTCTGAGTAGGAGAAAATGTCAATAAAAATGGCAATTTTGGTCACCTTGAGGCTTCAAAAAGTAGTTATTCAACATGAGGCACATTCCAAATGACATTTTGAATCAATTTTTCTACAGTCCAGAAAATCAATTTTCTGATGAAAAAGGATGACCCGTGACCTGTCGAAATTTCTCCAGATGTTCAGATATCGAAATTTTTATTGTTTAATTTTTTGACTGCAAATGACTATTCCATGTAAATTATCACTTTTGGAACAAAAATAAGTGTGTTTAGACTCACTTTAATGACTGAAATTGGTCGAAATAGAAGCTTCTGAATAGGAGAAAAAGTCTGTAATAATGGCAATTTTGGTCACATTGAGGCTTTAAAAAGTAGTTATTCAACATGAGGCACATTCCAAATGACATTTTGAATCAATTTTTCTACAGTCCAAAAAATCAATTTTCTGATGAAAAACGATGACCCGTGACCTGTCGAAATTTCTCCAGATGGTCAGAAATCGAAATTTTTATTGTTTAATTTTTTGACTGCAAATGACTATTCTATGTAAATTACCACTTTTGGAACAAAAACAAGTGTGTTTAGAGTCAGTTTAATGCCTGAAATTGGTCGAAAAAGAAGCTTCTGAGTATGAGAAAATGTCCGTAAAAATGGCAATTTTGGTCACCTGAGGCTTCAAAAAGTAGTTATTCAACATGAGGCACATTCCAAATGACATTTTGAATCAATTTTTCTATAGTCCAGAAAATCAATTTTCTGATGAAAAAGAATGACCTGTGACCTGTCGAAATTTCTCCAGATGGTCAGAAATGGAAATGTTTTAATGTTTAATTTTTTGACTGCAAATGACTATTCCATGTAAATTATCACTTTTGGAACTAAAATAAGTGTGTTTAGAGTCACTTTAATGCCTGAAATTGTTCGAAATAGAAGCTTCTGAATAGGAGAAAAAGTCTGCAATAATGGCACTTTTGGTCACATTGAGGTTTCAAAAAGTAGTTATTCAACATGAGGCACAATCCAAATGACATTTTAAATCAAGTTTTTTTACAGTCCAAAAAATCCATTTTCTGATGAAAAACGATGACCCGTGACCTGTCGAAATTTCTCCAGATGGTCAGAAATCGAAATTTTTATTGTTTAATTTTTTGACTGCAAATGACTATTCCATGTAAATTATCACTTTTGGAACAAAAATAAGTGTGTTTAGACTCACTTTAATTACTGAAATTGGTCAAAATAGAAGCTTCTGAATAGGAGAAAAAGTCTGTAATAATGGCAATTTTGGTCACATTGAGGCTTTAAAAAGTAGTTATTCAACATGAGGCACATTCCAAATGACATTTTGAATCAATTTTTCTACAGTCCAAAAAATCAATTTTCTGATGAAAAACGATGACCCGTGACCTGTCGAAATTTCTCCAGATGGTCAAAAATGGAAATTTTTTAATGTTTAATTTTTTGACTGCAATTGACTATTCCATGTAAATTATCACTTTTGGAACAAAAACAAGTGTGTTTAGACTCACTTTAATGCCTGAAATTAGTCGAAATAGAAGCTTCTGAATAGGAGAAAAAGTCTGCAATAATGGCAATTTTGGTCACATTGAGGTTTCAAAAAGTAGTTATTCAACATGAGGCACAATCCAAATGACATTTTGAATCAATTTTTCTACAGTCCAGAAAATCAGTTTTCTGATGAAAAAGGATGACCCGTGACCTGTCGAAATTTTTCCAGATGGTCAGAAATGGAAATGTTTTAATGTTTAATTTTTTGACTGCAAATGACTATTCCATGTAAATTATCACTTTTGGAACAAAAACAAGTGTTTTTAGAGTCACTTTAATGCCTGAAATTGGTCGAAATAGAAGCTTCTTAATAGGAGTAAAAGTCTGTAATAATGGCAATTTTGGTCACACAGAGGATTTAAAAAGTAGTTATTCAACATGAGGCACATTTCAAATGACATTTTTAATCAATTTTTCTACAGTCCAAAAAATCTATTTTCTGATGAAAAACGATGACCCGTGCGTGACCTGTCGAAATTTCTCCAGATGGTCAGAAATGGACATTTTTCAATGTTTAATTTTTGGACTTCAAATGACTATTCCATGTAAATTATCACTTTTGGAACAAAAAGAAGTGTGTTTATAGTCACTTTAATGCCTGAAATTGGTTGAAATAGAAGCTTCTGAATAGGAGAAAAAGTCTGTAATAATGGCAATTTTGGTCACATTGAGGTTTCAAAAAGTAGTTATTCAACATGAGGCACAATCCAAATGACATTTTAAATCAATTTTTTTACAGTCCAAAAAATCAATTTTCTGATGAAAAACGATGACCCGTGCCCTGTCGAAATTTCTCCAGATGGTCAGAAATCGAAATTTTTATTGTTTAATTTTTTGACTGCAAATGACTATTCCATGTAAATTATCACTTTTGGAACAAAAACAAGGGTGTTTAGAGTCAGTTTAATGCCTGAAATTGGTCGAAAAAGAAGCTTCTGAGTAGGAGAAAATGTCCATAAAAATGGCAATTTTGGTCACCTTGAGGCTTCAAAAAGTAGTTATTCAACATGAGGCACATTCCAAATGACATTTTGAATCAATTTTTCTACAGTCCAGAAAATCTATTTTCTGATGAAAAAGGATGACCCGTGACCTGTCGAAATTTCTCCAGATGGTCAGAAATGGAAATGTTTTAATGTTTAATTTTTTGACTGCAAATGACTATTCCATGTAAATTATCACTTTTGGAACAAAAACAAGTGTTTTTAGAGTCACGTTAATGCCTGAAATTGGTCGAAATAGAAGCTTCTGAATAGGAGAAAAAGTCTGTAATAATGGCAATTTTGGTCACATTGAGGCTTTAAAAAGTAGTTATTCAACATGAGGCACATTCAAAATGACATTTTGAATCAATTTTTCTACAGTCCAAAAAATCAATTTTCTGATGAAAAACGATGACCCGACCTGTCGAAATTTCTCCAGATGGTCAGAAATCGAAATTTTTATTGTTTAATTTTTTGACTGCAAATGACTATTCCATGTAAATTATCACTTTTGGAACAAAAACAAGGGTGTTTAGAGTCAGTTTAATGCCTGAAATTGGTCGAAAAAGAAGCTTCTGAGTAGGAGAAAATGTCCATAAAAATGGCAATTTTGGTCACCTTGAGGCTTCAAAAAGTAGTTATTCAACATGAGGCACATTCCAAATGACATTTTGAATCAATTTTTCTACAGTCCAGAAAATCAATTTTCTGATGAAAAAGGATGACCCGTGACCTGTCGAAATTTCTCCAGATGTTCAGATATCGAAATTTTTATTGTTTAATTTTTTGACTGCAAATGACTATTCCATGTAAATTATCACTTTTGGAACAAAAATAAGTGTGTTTAGACTCACTTTAATGACTGAAATTGGTCGAAATAGAAGCTTCTGAATAGGAGAAAAAGTCTGTAATAATGGCAATTTTGGTCACATTGAGGCTTTAAAAAGTAGTTATTCAACATGAGGCACATTCCAAATGACATTTGGAATCAATTTTTCTACAGTCTAAAAAATCAATTTTCTGATGAAAAACGATGACCCGTGACCTGTCGAAATTTCTCCAGATGGTCAGAAATGGAAATTTTTTAATGTTTAATTTTTTGACTGCAATTGACTATTCCATGTAAATTATCACTTTTGGAACAAAAACAAGTGTGTTTAGACTCACTTTAATGCCTGAAATTAGTCGAAATAGAAGCTTCTGAATAGGAGAAAAAGTCTGCAATAATGGCAATTTTGGTCACATTGAGGTTTCAAAATGTAGTTATTCAACATGAGGCACAATCCAAATGACATTTTGAATCAATTTTTCTACAGTCCAAAAAATCAATTTTCTGATGAAAAACGATGACCCGTGACCTGTCGAAATTTCTCCAGATGGTCAGAAATCGAAATTTTTATTGTTTAATTTTTTGACTGCAAATGACTATTCCATGTAAATTATCACTTTTGGAACAAAAATAAGTGTGTTTAGACTCACTTTAATGACTGAAATTGGTCGAAATAGAAGCTTCTGAATAGGAGAAAAAGTCTGTAATAATGGCAATTTTGGTCACATTGAGGCTTTAAAAAGTAGTTATTCAACATGAGGCACATTCCAAATGACATTTTGAATCAATTTTTCTACAGTCCAAAAAATCAATTTTCTGATGAAAAACGATGACCCGTGACCTGTCGAAATTTCTCCAGATGGTCAGAAATCGAAATTTTTATTTTTTAATTTTTTGACTGCAAATGACTATTCTATGTAAATTATCACTTTTGGAACAAAAACAAGTGTGTTTAGAGTCAGTTTAATGCCTGAAATTGGTCGAAAAAGAAGCTTCTGAGTAGGAGAAAATGTCCGTAAAAATGGCAATTTTGGTCACCTGAGGCTTCAAAAAGTAGTTATTCAACATGAGGCACATTCCAAATGACATTTTGAATCAATTTTTCTACAGTCCAGAAAATCAATTTTCTGATGAAAAAGAATGACCTGTGACCTGTCGAAATTTCTCCAGATGGTCAGAAATGGAAATGTTTTAATGTTTAATTTTTTGACTGTAAATGACTATTCCATGTAAATTATCACTTTTGGAACTAAAATAAGTGTGTTTAGAGTCACTTTAATGCCTGAAATTGTTCGAAATAGAAGCTTCTGAATAGGAGAAAAAGTCTGCAATAATGGCACTTTTGGTCACATTGAGGTTTCAAAAAGTAGTTATTCAACATGAGGCACAATCCAAATGACATTTTAAATCAAGTTTTTTTACAGTCCAAAAAATCCATTTTCTGATGAAAAACGATGACCCGTGACCTGTCGAAATTTCTCCAGATGGTCAGAAATCGAAATTTTTATTGTTTAATTTTTTGACTGCAAATGACTATTCCATGTAAATTATCACTTTTGGAACAAAAATAAGTGTGTTTAGACTCACTTTAATTACTGAAATTGGTCGAAATAGAAGCTTCTGAATAGGAGAAAAAGTCTGTAATAATGGCAATTTTGGTCACATTGAGGCTTTAAAAAGTAGTTATTCAACATGAGGCACATTCCAAATGACATTTTGAATCAATTTTTCTACAGTCCAAAAAATCAATTTTCTGATGAAAAACGATGACCCGTGACCTGTCGAAATTTCTCCAGATGGTCAGAAATGGAAATTTTTTAATGTTTAATTTTTTGACTGCAATTGACTATTCCATGTAAATTATCACTTTTGGAACAAAAACAAGTGTGTTTAGACTCACTTTAATGCCTGAAATTAGTCGAAATAGAAGCTTCTGAATAGGAGAAAAAGTCTGCAATAATGGCAATTTTGGTCACATTGAGGTTTCAAAAAGTAGTTATTCAACATGAGGCACAATCCAAATGACATTTTGAATCAATTTTTCTACAGTCCAAAAAATCAATTTTCTGATGAAAAACGATGACCCGTGACCTGTCGAAATTTCTCCAGATGGTCAGAAATCGAAATTTGTATTGTTTAATTTTTTGACTGCAAATGACTATTCCATGTAAATTATCACTTTTGGAACAAAAATAAGTGTGTTTAGACTCACTTTAATGACTGAAATTGGTCGAAATAGAAGCTTCTGAATAGGAGAAAAAGTCTGTAATAATGGCAATTTTGGTCACATTGAGGCTTTAAAAAGTAGTTATTCAACATGAGGCACATTCCAAATGACATTTTGAATCAATTTTTCTACAGTCCAAAAAATCAATTTTCTGATGAAAAACGATGACCCTTGACCTGTCGAAATTTCTCCAGATGGTCAGAAATGGAAATTTTTTAATGTTTACATTTTTTGACTGCAATTGACTATTCCATGTAAATTATCACTTTTGGAACAAAAACAAATGTGTTTAGACTCACTTTAATGCCTGAAATTAGTGGAAATAGAAGCTTCTGAATAGGAGAAAAAGTCTGCAATAATGGCAATTTTGGTCACATTGAGGTTTCAAAAAGTAGTTATTCAACATGAGGCACAATCCAAATGACATTTTGAATCAATTTTTCTACAGTCCAAAAAATCAATTTTCTGATGAAAAACGATGACCCGTGACCTGTCGAAATTTCTCCAGATAGTCAGAAATCGAAATTTGTATTGTTTAATTTTTTGACTGCAAATGACTATTCCATGTAAATTATCACTTTTGGAACAAAAACAAGTGTGTTTAGAGTCAGTTTAATGCCTGAAATTTGTCGAAAAAGAAGCTTCTGAGTAGGAGAAAATGTCCGTAAAAATGGCAATTTTGGTCACATTGAGGCTTCAAAAAGTAGTTATTCAACATGAGGCACATTCCAAATGACATTTTGAATCAATTTTTCTACAGTCCAGAAAATCTATTTTCTGATGAAAAAGGATGACCCGTGACCTGTCGAAATTTCTCCAGATGGTCAGAAATGGAAATGTTTTAATGTTTAATTTTTTGACTGCAAATGACTATTCTATGTAAATTATCACTTTTGGAACAAAAACAAGTGTGTTTAGAGTCAGTTTAATGCCTGAAATTGGTCGAAAAAGAAGATTTTGAGTATGAGAAAATGTCCGTAAAAATGGCAATTTTGGTCACCTGAGGCTTCAAAAAGTAGTTATTCAACATGAGGCACAATCCAAATGACATTTTAAATCAAGTTTTTTTACAGTCCAAAAAATCCATTTTCTGATGAAAAACGATGACCCGTGACCTGTCGAAATTTCTCCAGATGGTCAGAAATCGAAATTTGTATTGTTTAATTTTTTGACTGCAAATGACTATTCCATGTAAATTATCACTTTTGGAACAAAAATAAGTGTGTTTAGACTCACTTTAATGACTGAAATTGGTCGAAATAGAAGCTTCTGAATAGGAGAAAAAGTCTGTAATAATGGCTATTTTGGTCACATTGAGGCTTTAAAAAGTAGTTATTCAACATGAGGCACATTCCAAATGACATTTTGAATCAATTTTTCTACAGTCCAAAAAATCAATTTTCTGATGAAAAACGATGACCCTTGACCTGTCGAAATTTCTCCAGATGGTCAGAAATGGAAATTTTTTAATGTTTACATTTTTTGACTGCAATTGACTATTCCATGTAAATTATCACTTTTGGAACAAAAACAAATGTGTTTAGACTCACTTTAATGCCTGAAATTAGTGGAAATAGAAGCTTCTGAATAGGAGAAAAAGTCTGCAATAATGGCAATTTTGGTCACATTGAGGTTTCAAAAAGTAGTTATTCAACATGAGGCACAATCCAAATGACATTTTGAATCAATTTTTCTACAGTCCAAAAAATCAATTTTCTGATGAAAAACGATGACCCGTGACCTGTCGAAATTTCTCCAGATGGTCAGAAATCGAAATTTGTATTGTTTAATTTTTTGACTGCAAATGACTATTCCATGTAAATTATCACTTTTGGAACAAAAACAAGTGTGTTTAGAGTCAGTTTAATGCCTGAAATTTGTCGAAAAAGAAGCTTCTGAGTAGGAGAAAATGTCCGTAAAAATGGCAATTTTGGTCACATTGAGGCTTCAAAAAGTAGTTATTCAACATGAGGCACATTCCAAATGACATTTTGAATCAATTTTTCTACAGTCCAGAAAATCTATTTTCTGATGAAAAAGGATGACCCGTGACCTGTCGAAATTTCTCCAGATGGTCAGAAATGGAAATGTTTTAATGTTTAATTTTTTGACTGCAAATGACTATTCCATGTAAATTATCACTTTTGGAACAAAAACAAGTGTTTTTAGAGTCACGTTAATGCCTGAAATTGGTCGAAATAGAAGCTTCTGAATAGGAGAAAAAGTCTGTAATAATGGCAATTTTGGTCACATTGAGGCTTTAAAAAGTAGTTATTCAACATGAGGCACATTCCAAATGACATTTTGAATCAATTTTTCTACAGTCCAAAAAATCAATTTTCTGATGAAAAACGATGACCCGTGACCTGTCGAAATTTCTCCAGATGGTCAGAAATCGAAATTTTTATTGTTTAATTTTTTGACTGCAAATGACTATTCTATGTAAATTATCACTTTTGGAACAAAAACAAGTGTGTTTAGAGTCAGTTTAATGCCTGAAATTGGTCGAAAAAGAAGCTTCTGAGTATGAGAAAATGTCCGTAAAAATGGCAATTTTGGTCACCTGAGGCTTCAAAAAGTAGTTATTCAACATGAGGCACAATCCAAATGACATTTTAAATCAAGTTTTTTTACAGTCCAAAAAATCCATTTTCTGATGAAAAACGATGACCCGTGACCTGTCGAAATTTCTCCAGATGGTCAGAAATCGAAATTTTTATTGTTTAATTTTTTGACTGCAAATGACTATTCCATGTAAATTATCACTTTTGGAACAAAAATAAGTGTGTTTAGACTCACTTTAATTACTGAAATTGGTCAAAATAGAAGCTTCTGAATAGGAGAAAAAGTCTGTAATAATGGCAATTTTGGTCACATTGAGGCTTTAAAAAGTAGTTATTCAACATGAGGCACATTCCAAATGACATTTTGAATCAATTTTTCTACAGTCCAAAAAATCAATTTTCTGATGAAAAACGATGACCCGTGACCTGTCGAAATTTCTCCAGATGGTCAGAAATGGAAATGTTTTAATGTTTAATTTTTTGACTGCAAATGACTATTCCATGTAAATTATCACTTTTGGAACAAAAACAAGTGTTTTTAGAGTCACGTTAATGCCTGAAATTGGTCGAAATAAAAGCTTCTGTATAGGAGAAAAAGTCTGTAATAATGGCAATTTTGGTCACATTGAGGCTTTAAAAAGTAGTTATTCAACATGAGGCAGATTCAAAATGACATTTTGAATCAATTTTTCTACAGTCCAAAAAATCAATTTTCTGATGAAAAACGATGACCCGACCTGTCGAAATTTCTCCAGATGGTCAGAAATCGAAATTTTTATTGTTTAATTTTTTGACTGCAAATGACTATTCCATGTAAATTATCACTTTTGGAACAAAAACAAGGGTGTTTAGAGTCAGTTTAATGCCTGAAATTGGTCGAAAAAGAAGCTTCTGAGTAGGAGAAAATGTCCGTAAAAATGGCAATTTTGGTCACCTTGAGGATTCAAAAAGTAGTTATTCAACATGAGGCACATTCCAAATGACATTTTGAATCAATTTTTCTACAGTCCAGAAAATCAATTTTCTGATGAAAAAGGATGACCCGTGACCTGTCGAAATTTCTCCAGATGGTCAGAAATGGAAATTTTTTAATGTTTAATTTTTTGACTGCAAATGACTATTCCATGTAAATTATCACTTTTGGAACTAAAATAAGTGTGTTTAGAGTCACTTTAATGCCTGAAATTGTTAGAAATAGAAGCTTCTGAATAGGAGAAAAAGTCTGCAATAATGACACTTTTGGTCACATTGAGGTTTCAAAAAGTAGTTATTCAACATGAGGCACAATCCAAATGACATTTTAAATCAATTTTATTACAGTCCAAAAAATCAATTTTCTGATGAAAAACGATGACCCGTGACCTGTCGAAATTTCTCCAGATGTTCAGATATCGAAATTTTTATTGTTTAATTTTTTGACTGCAAATGACTATTCCATGTAAATTATCACTTTTGGAACAAAAATAAGTGTGTTTAGACTCACTTTAATGACTGAAATTGGTCGAAATAAAAGCTTCTGAATAGGAGAAAAAGTCTGCAATAATGGCAATTTTGGTCACATTGAGGTTTCAAAAAGTAGTTATTCAACATGAGGCACAATCCAAATGACATTTTGAATCAATTTTTCTACAGTCCAGAAAATCAATTTTCTGATGAAAAAGGATGACCCGTGACCTGTCGAAATTTCTCCAGATGGTCAGAAATCGAAATTTTTATTGTTTAATTTTTTGACTGCAAATGACTATTCCATGTAAATTATCACTTTTGGAACAAAAACAAGTGTTTTTAGAGTCACTTTAATGCCTGAAATTGGTCGAAATAGAAGCTTCTGAATAGGAGAAAAAGTCTGTAATAATGGCAATTTTGGTCACATTGAGGCTTTAAAAAGTAGTTATTCAACATGAGGCACATTCCAAATGACATTTTGAATCAATTTTTCTACAGTCCTAAAAATCTATTTTCTGATGAAAAACAATGACCTATGACCTGTCGAAATTTCTCCAGATGGCCAGAAATGGAAATTTTTTAATGTTTACATTTTTTGACTGCAAATGACTATTCCATGTAAATTATCACTTTTGGAACTAAAATAAGTGTGATTAGAGTCACGTTAATGCCTGAAATTGTTCGAAATAGAAGCTTCTGAATAGGAGAAAAAGTCTGCAATAATGGCAATTTTGGTCACATTGAGGTTTCAAAAAGTAGTTATTCAACATGAGGCACAATCCAAATGACATTTTAAATCAATTTTTTTACAGTCCAAAAAATCAATTTTCTGATGAAAAACGATGACCCGTGACCTGTCGAAATTTCTCCAGATGGTCAGAAATCGAAATTTTTATTGTTTAATTTTTTGACTGCAAATGACTATTCCATGTAAATTATCACTTTTGGAACAAAAATAAGTGTGTTTAGACTCACTTTAATGACTGAAATTGGTCGAAATAGAAGCTTCTGAATAGGAGAAAAAGTCTGCAATAATGGCAATTTTGGTCACATTGAGGTTTCAAAAAGTAGTTATTCAACATGAGGCACAATCCAAATGACATTTTGAATCAATTTTTCTACAGTCCAAAAAATCAATTTTCTGATGAAAAACGATGACCCGTGACCTGTCGAAATTTCTCCAGATGGTCAGAAATCGAAATTTGTATTGTTTAATTTTTTGACTGCAAATGACTATTCCATGTAAATTATCACTTTTGGAACAAAAACAAGTGTGTTTAGAGTTAGTTTAATGCCTGAAATTGGTCGAAAAAGAAGCTTCTGAGTAGGAGAAAATGTCCGTAAAAATGGCAATTTTGGTCACATTGAGGCTTCAAAAAGTAGTTATTCAACATGAGGCACATTCCAAATGACATTTTGAATCAATTTTTCTACAGTCCAGAAAATCTATTTTCTGATGAAAAAGGATGACCCGTGACCTGTCGAAATTTCTCCAGATGGTCAGAAATGGAAATGTTTTAATGTTAAATTTTTTGACTGCAAATGACTATTCCATGTAAATTATCACTTTTGGAACAAAAACAAGTGTTTTTAGAGTCACGTTAATGCCTGAAATTGGTCGAAATAGAAGCTTCTGAATAGGAGAAAAAGTCTGTAATAATGGCAATTTTGGTCACATTGAGGCTTTAAAAAGTAGTTATTCAACATGAGGCACATTCAAAATGACATTTTGAATCAATTTTTCTACAGTCCAAAAAATCAATTTTCTGATGAAAAACGATGACCCGACCTGTCGAAATTTCTCCAGATGGTCAGAAATCGAAATTTTTATTGTTTAATTTTTTGACTGCAAATGACTATTCCATGTAAATTATCACTTTTGGAACAAAAACAAGTGTGTTTAGACTCACTTTAATGCCTGAAATTAGTCGAAATAGAAGCTTCTGAATAGGAGAAAAAGTCTGCAATAATGGCAATTTTGGTCACATTGAGGTTTCAAAAAGTAGTTATTCAACATGAGGCACAATCCAAATGACATTTTGAATCAATTTTTCTACAGTCCAAAAAATCAATTTTCTGATGAAAAACGATGACCCTTGACCTGTCGAAATTTCTCCAGATGGTCAGAAATCGAAATTTTTATTGTTTAATTTTTTGACTGCAAATGACTATTCCATGTAAATTATCACTTTTGGAACAAAAATAAGTGTGTTTAGACTCACTTTAATGACTGAAATTGGTCGAAATAGAAGCTTCTGAATAGGAGAAAAAGTCTGTAATAATGGCAATTTTGGTCACATTGAGGCTTTAAAAAGTAGTTATTCAACATGAGGCACATTCCAAATGACATTTTGAATCAATTTTTCTACAGTCCAAAAAATCAATTTTCTGATGAAAAACGATGACCCTTGACCTGTCGAAATTTCTCCAGATGGTCAGAAATGGAAATTTTTTAATGTTTAAATTTTTTGACTGCAATTGACTATTCCATGTAAATTATCACTTTTGGAACAAAAACAAGTGTGTTTAGACTCACTTTAATGCCTGAAATTAGTGGAAATAGAAGCTTCTGAATAGGGGAAAAAGTCTGCAATAATGGCAATTTTGGTCACATTGAGGTTTCAAAAAGTAGTTATTCAACATGAGGCACAATCCAAATGACATTTTGAATCAATTTTTCTACAGTCCAAAAAATCAATTTTCTGATGAAAAACGATGACCCGTGACCTGTCGAAATTTCTCCAGATGGTCAGAAATCGAAATTTGTATTGTTTAATTTTTTGACTGCAAATTACTATTCCATGTAAATGATCACTTTTGGAACAAAAACAAGTGTGTTTAGAGTCAGTTTAATGCCTGAAATTTGTCGAAAAATAAGCTTCTGAGTAGGAGAAAATGTCCGTAAAAATGGCAATTTTGGTCACATTGAGACTTCAAAAAGTAGTTATTCAACATGAGGCACATTCCAAATGACATTTTGAATCAATTTTTCTACAGTCCAGAAAATCTATTTTCTGATGAAAAAGGATGACCCGTGACCTGTCGAAATTTCTCCAGATGGTCAGAAATGGAAATGTTTTAATGTTTAATTTTTTGACTGCAAATGACTATTCCATGTAAATTATCACTTTTGGAACAAAAACAAGTGTTTTTAGAGTCACGTTAATGCCTGAAATTGGTCGAAATAGAAGCTTCTGAATAGGAGAAAAAGTCTGTAATAATGGCAATTTTGGTCACATTGAGGCTTTAAAAAGTAGTTATTCAACATGAGGCACATTCCAAATGACATTTTGAATCAATTTTTCTACAGTCCAAAAAATCCATTTTCTGATGAAAAACGATGACCCGTGACCTGGAGAAATTTCTCCAGATGGTCAGAAATCGAAATTTTTATTGTTTAATTTTTTGACTGCAAATGACTATTCTATGTAAATTATCACTTTTGGAACAAAAACAAGTGTGTTTAGAGTCAGTTTAATGCCTGAAATTGGTCGAAAAAGAAGCTTCTGAGTAGGAGAAAATATCCGTAAAAATGGCAATTTTGGTCACCTGAGGCTTCAAAAAGTAGTTATTCAACATGAGGCACATTCCAAATGACATTTTGAATCAATTTTTCTACAGTCCAGAAAATCTATTTTCTGATGAAAAAGGATGACCCGTGACCTGTCGAAATTTCTCCAGATGGTCAGAAATGGAAATGTTTTAATGTTTAATTTTTTGACTGCAAATGACTATTCCATGTAAATTATCACTTTTGGAACAAAAACAAGTGTTTTTAGAGTCACGTTAATGCCTGAAATTGGTCGAAATAGAAGCTTCTGAATAGGAGAAAAAGTCTGTAATAATGGCAATTTTGGTCACATTGAGGCTTTAAAAAGTAGTTATTCAACATGAGGCACATTCCAAATGACATTTTGAATCAGTTTTTCTACAGTCCAGAAAATCTATTTTCTGATGAAAAAGGATGACCCGTGACCTGTCGAAATTTCTCCAGATGGTCAGAAATGGAAATGTTTTAATGTTTAATTTTTTGACTGCAAATGACTATTCCATGTAAATTATCACTTTTGGAACAAAAACAAGTGTTTTTAGAGTCACGTTAATGCCTGAAATTGGTCGAAATAAAAGCTTCTGTATAGGAGAAAAAGTCTGTAATAATGGCAATTTTGGTCACATTGAGGCTTTAAAAAGTAGTTATTCAACATGAGGCAGATTCAAAATGACATTTTGAATCAATTTTTCTACAGTCCAAAAAATCAATTTTCTGATGAAAAACGATGACCCGACCTGTCGAAATTTCTCCAGATGGTCAGAAATCGAAATTTTTATTGTTTAATTTTTTGACTGCAAATGACTATTCCATGTAAATTATCACTTTTGGAACAAAAACAAGGGTGTTTAGAGTCAGTTTAATGCCTGAAATTGGTCGAAAAAGAAGCTTCTGAGTAGGAGAAAATGTCCGTAAAAATGGCAATTTTGGTCACCTTGAGGATTCAAAAAGTAGTTATTCAACATGAGGCACATTCCAAATGACATTTTGAATCAATTTTTCTACAGTCCAGAAAATCAATTTTCTGATGAAAAAGGATGACCCGTGACCTGTCGAAATTTCTCCAGATGGTCAGAAATGGAAATTTTTTAATGTTTAATTTTTTGACTGCAAATGACTATTCCATGTAAATTATCACTTTTGGAACTAAAATAAGTGTGTTTAGACTCACTTTAATGACTGAAATTGGTCGAAATAAAAGCTTCTGAATAGGAGAAAAAGTCTGCAATAATGGCAATTTTGGTCACATTGAGGTTTCAAAAAGTAGTTATTCAACATGAGGCACAATCCAAATGACATTTTGAATCAATTTTTCTACAGTCCAGAAAATCAATTTTCTGATGAAAAAGGATGACCCGTGACCTGTCGAAATTTCTCCAGATGGTCAGAAATCGAAATTTTTATTGTTTAATTTTTTGACTGCAAATGACTATTCCATGTAAATTATCACTTTTGGAACAAAAACAAGTGTTTTTAGAGTCACTTTAATGCCTGAAATTGGTCGAAATAGAAGCTTCTGAATAGGAGAAAAAGTCTGTAATAATGGCAATTTTGGTCACATTGAGGCTTTAAAAAGTAGTTATTCAACATGAGGCACATTCCAAATGACATTTTGAATCAATTTTTCTACAGTCCTAAAAATCTATTTTCTGATGAAAAACAATGACCTATGACCTGTCGAAATTTCTCCAGATGGCCAGAAATGGAAATTTTTTAATGTTTACATTTTTTGACTGCAAATGACTATTCCATGTAAATTATCACTTTTGGAACTAAAATAAGTGTGATTAGAGTCACGTTAATGCCTGAAATTGTTCGAAATAGAAGCTTCTGAATAGGAGAAAAAGTCTGCAATAATGGCAATTTTGGTCACATTGAGGTTTCAAAAAGTAGTTATTCAACATGAGGCACAATCCAAATGACATTTTAAATCAATTTTTTTACAGTCCAAAAAATCAATTTTCTGATGAAAAACGATGACCCGTGACCTGTCGAAATTTCTCCAGATGGTCAGAAATCGAAATTTTTATTGTTTAATTTTTTGACTGCAAATGACTATTCCATGTAAATTATCACTTTTGGAACAAAAATAAGTGTGTTTAGACTCACTTTAATGACTGAAATTGGTCGAAATAGAAGCTTCTGAATAGGAGAAAAAGTCTGCAATAATGGCAATTTTGGTCACATTGAGGTTTCAAAAAGTAGTTATTCAACATGAGGCACAATCCAAATGACATTTTGAATCAATTTTTCTACAGTCCAAAAAATCAATTTTCTGATGAAAAACGATGACCCGTGACCTGTCGAAATTTCTCCAGATGGTCAGAAATCGAAATTTGTATTGTTTAATTTTTTGACTGCAAATGACTATTCCATGTAAATTATCACTTTTGGAACAAAAACAAGTGTGTTTAGAGTTAGTTTAATGCCTGAAATTGGTCGAAAAAGAAGCTTCTGAGTAGGAGAAAATGTCCGTAAAAATGGCAATTTTGGTCACATTGAGGCTTCAAAAAGTAGTTATTCAACATGAGGCACATTCCAAATGACATTTTGAATCAATTTTTCTACAGTCCAGAAAATCTATTTTCTGATGAAAAAGGATGACCCGTGACCTGTCGAAATTTCTCCAGATGGTCAGAAATGGAAATGTTTTAATGTTAAATTTTTTGACTGCAAATGACTATTCCATGTAAATTATCACTTTTGGAAAAAAAACAAGTGTTTTTAGAGTCACGTTAATGCCTGAAATTGGTCGAAATAGAAGCTTCTGAATAGGAGAAAAAGTCTGTAATAATGGCAATTTTGGTCACATTGAGGCTTTAAAAAGTAGTTATTCAACATGAGGCACATTCAAAATGACATTTTGAATCAATTTTTCTACAGTCCAAAAAATCAATTTTCTGATGAAAAACGATGACCCGACCTGTCGAAATTTCTCCAGATGGTCAGAAATCGAAATTTTTATTGTTTAATTTTTTGACTGCAAATGACTATTCCATGTAAATTATCACTTTTGGAACAAAAACAAGGGTGTTTAGAGTCAGTTTAATGCCTGAAATTGGTCGAAAAAGAAGCTTCTGAGTAGGAGAAAATGTCCGTAAAAATGGCAATTTTGGTCACCTTGAGGCTTCAAAAAGTAGTTATTCAACATGAGGCACATTCCAAATGACATTTTGAATCAATTTTTCTACAGTCCAGAAAATCAATTTTCTGATGAAAAAGGATGACCCGTGACCTGTCGAAATTTCTCCAGATGGTCAGAAATGGAAATTTTTTAATGTTTAATTTTTTGACTGCAAATGACTATTCCATGTAAATTATCACTTTTGGAACTAAAATAAGTGTGTTTAGAGTCACTTTAATGCCTGAAATTGTTCGAAATAGAAGCTTCTGAATAGGAGAAAAAGTCTGCAATAATGACACTTTTGGTCACATTGAGGTTTCAAAAAGTAGTTATTCAACATGAGGCACAATCCAAATGACATTTTAAATCAATTTTATTACAGTCCAAAAAATCAATTTTCTGATGAAAAACGATGACCCGTGACCTGTCGAAATTTCTCCAGATGTTCAGAAATCGAAATTTTATTGTTTAATTTTTTGACTGCAAATGACTATTCCATGTAAATTATCACTTTTGGAACAAAAAAAGGTGTGTTTAGACTCACTTTAATGACTGAAATTGGTCGAAATAGAAGCTTCTGAATAGGAGAAAAAGTCTGTAATAATGGCAATTTTGGTCACATTGAGGCTTTAAAAAGTAGTTATTCAACATGAGGCACATTCCAAATGACATTTTGAATCAATTTTTCTACAGTCCAAAAAATCAATTTTCTGATGAAAAACGATGACCCGTGACCTGTCGAAATTTCTCCAGATGGTCAGAAATGGAAATTTTTTAATGTTTAATTTTTTGACTGCAATTGACTATTCCATGTAAATTATCACTTTTGGAACAAAAACAAGTGTGTTTAGAGTCAGTTTAATGCCTGAAATTAGTGGAAATAGAAGCTTCTGAATAGGAGAAAAAGTCTGCAATAATGGCAATTTTGGTCACATTGAGGTTTCAACAAGTAGTTATTCAACATGAGGCACAATCCAAATGACATTTTGAATCAATTTTTCTACAGTCCAAAAAATCAATTTTCTGATGAAAAACGATGACCCTTGACCTGTCGAAATTTCTCCAGATGGTCAGAAATCGAAATTTTTATTGTTTAATTTTTTGACTGCAAATGACTATTCCATGTAAATTATCACTTTTGGAACAAAAATAAGTGTGTTTAGACTCACTTTAATGACTGAAATTGGTCGAAATAGAAGCTTCTGAATAGGAGAAAAAGTCTGTAATAATGGCAATTTTGGTCACATTGAGGCTTTAAAAAGTAGTTATTCAACATGAGGCACATTCCAAATGACATTTTGAATCAATTTTTCTACAGTCCAAAAAATCAATTTTCTGATGAAAAACGATGACCCTTGACCTGTCGAAATTTCTCCAGATGGTCAGAAATGGAAATTTTTTAATGTTTAAATTTTTTGACTGCAATTGACTATTCCATGTAAATTATCACTTTTGGAACAAAAACAAGTGTGTTTAGACTCACTTTAATGCCTGAAATTAGTGGAAATAGAAGCTTCTGAATAGGAGAAAAAGTCTGCAATAATGGCAATTTTGGTCACATTGAGGTTTCAAAAAGTAGTTATTCAACATGAGGCACAATCCAAATGACATTTTGAATCAATTTTTCTACAGTCCAAAAAATCAATTCTCTGATGAAAAACGATGACCCGTGACCTGTCGAAATTTCTCCAGATGGTCAGAAATCGAAATTTGTATTGTTTAATTTTTTGACTGCAAATTACTATTCCATGTAAATGATCACTTTTGGAACAAAAACAAGTGTGTTTAGAGTCAGTTTAATGCCTGAAATTTGTCGAAAAATAAGCTTCTGAGTAGGAGAAAATGTCCGTAAAAATGGCAATTTTGGTCACATTGAGACTTCAAAAAGTAGTTATTCAACATGAGGCACATTCCAAATGACATTTTGAATCAATTTTTCTACAGTCCAGAAAATCTATTTTCTGATGAAAAAGGATGACCCGTGACCTGTCGAAATTTCTCCAGATGGTCAGAAATGGAAATGTTTTAATGTTTAATTTTTTGACTGCAAATGACTATTCCATGTAAATTATCACTTTTGGAACAAAAACAAGTGTTTTTAGAGTCACGTTAATGCCTGAAATTGGTCGAAATAGAAGCTTCTGAATAGCAGAAAAAGTCTGTAATAATGGCAATTTTGGTCACATTGAGGCTTTAAAAAGTAGTTATTCAACATGAGGCACATTCCAAATGACATTTTGAATCAGTTTTTCTACAGTCCAGAAAATCTATTTTCTGATGAAAAAGGATGACCCGTGACCTGTCGAAATTTCTCCAGATGGTCAGAAATGGAAATGTTTTAATGTTTAATTTTTTGACTGCAAATGACTATTCCATGTAAATTATCACTTTTGGAACAAAAACAAGTGTTTTTAGAGTCACGTTAATGCCTGAAATTGGTCGAAATAAAAGCTTCTGTATAGGAGAAAAAGTCTGTAATAATGGCAATTTTGGTCACATTGAGGCTTTAAAAAGTAGTTATTCAACATGAGGCACATTCAAAATGACATTTTGAATCAATTTTTCTACAGTCCAAAAAATCAATTTTCTGATGAAAAACGATGACCCGACCTGTCGAAATTTCTCCAGATGGTCAGAAATCGAAATTTTTATTGTTTAATTTTTTGACTGCAAATGACTATTCCATGTAAATTATCACTTTTGGAACAAAAACAAGGGTGTTTAGAGTCAGTTTAATGCCTGAAATTGGTCGAAAAAGAAGCTTCTGAGTAGGAGAAAATGTCCGTAAAAATGGCAATTTTGGTCACCTTGAGGATTCAAAAAGTAGTTATTCAACATGAGGCACATTCCAAATGACATTTTGAATCAATTTTTCTACAGTCCAGAAAATCAATTTTCTGATGAAAAAGGATGACCCGTGACCTGTCGAAATTTCTCCAGATGGTCAGAAATGGAAATTTTTTAATGTTTAATTTTTTGACTGCAAATAACTATTCCATGTAAATTATCACTTTTGGAACTAAAATAAGTGTGTTTAGAGTCACTTTAATGCCTGAAATTGTTAGAAATAGAAGCTTCTGAATAGGAGAAAAAGTCTGCAATAATGACACTTTTGGTCACATTGAGGTTTCAAAAAGTAGTTATTCAACATGAGGCACAATCCAAATGACATTTTAAATCAATTTTATTACAGTCCAAAAAATCAATTTTCTGATGAAAAACGATGACCCGTGACCTGTCGAAATTTCTCCAGATGTTCAGATATCGAAATTTTTATTGTTTAATTTTTTGACTGCAAATGACTATTCCATGTAAATTATCACTTTTGGAACAAAAATAAGTGTGTTTAGACTCACTTTAATGACTGAAATTGGTCGAAATAGAAGCTTCTGAATAGGAGAAAAAGTCTGTAATAATGGCAATTTTGGTCACATTGAGGCTTTAAAAAGTAGTTATTCAACATGAGGCACATTCCAAATGACATTTTGAATCAATTTTTCTACAGTCCAAAAAATCAATTTTCTGATGAAAAACGATGACCCGTGACCTGTCGAAATTTCTCCAGATGGTCAGAAATGGAAATTTTTTAATGTTTAATTTTTTGACTGCAATTGACTATTCCATGTAAATTATCACTTTTGGAACAAAAACAAGTGTGTTTAGACTCACTTTAATGCCTGAAATTAGTCGAAATAGAAGCTTCTGAATAGGAGAAAAAGTCTGCAATAATGGCAATTTTGGTCACATTGAGGTTTCAAAAAGTAGTTATTCAACATGAGGCACAATCCAAATGACATTTTGAATCAATTTTTCTACAGTCCAAAAAATCAATTTTCTGATGAAAAACGATGACCCGTGACCTGTCGAAATTTCTCCAGATGGTCAGAAATCGAAATTTTTATTGTTTAATTTTTTGACTGCAAATGACTATTCTATGTAAATTATCACTTTTGGAACAAAAACAAGTGTGTTTAGAGTCAGTTTAATGCCTGAAATTGGTCGAAAAAGAAGCTTCTGAGTAGGAGAAAATATCCGTAAAAATGGCAATTTTGGTCACCTGAGGCTTCAAAAAGTAGTTATTCAACATGAGGCACATTCCAAATGACATTTTGAATCAATTTTTCTACAGTCCAGAAAATCTATTTTCTGATGAAAAAGGATGACCCGTGACCTGTCGAAATTTCTCCAGATGGTCAGAAATGGAAATGTTTTAATGTTTAATTTTTTGACTGCAAATGACTATTCCATGTAAATTATCACTTTTGGAACAAAAACAAGTGTTTTTAGAGTCACGTTAATGCCTGAAATTGGTCGAAATAGAAGCTTCTGAATAGGAGAAAAAGTCTGTAATAATGGCAATTTTGGTCACATTGAGGCTTTAAAAGTAGTTATTCAACATGAGGCACATTCCAAATGACATTTTGAATCAGTTTTTCTACAGTCCAGAAAATCTATTTTCTGATGAAAAAGGATGACCCGTGACCTGTCGAAATTTCTCCAGATGGTCAGAAATGGAAATGTTTTAATGTTTAATTTTTTGACTGCAAATGACTATTCCATGTAAATTATCACTTTTGGAACAAAAACAAGTGTTTTTAGAGTCACGTTAATGCCTGAAATTGGTCGAAATAAAAGCTTCTGTATAGGAGAAAAAGTCTGTAATAATGGCAATTTTGGTCACATTGAGGCTTTAAAAAGTAGTTATTCAACATGAGGCACATTCAAAATGACATTTTGAATCAATTTTTCTACAGTCCAAAAAATCAATTTTCTGATGAAAAACGATGACCCGACCTGTCGAAATTTCTCCAGATGGTCAGAAATCGAAATTTTTATTGTTTAATTTTTTGACTGCAAATGACTATTCCATGTAAATTATCACTTTTGGAACAAAAACAAGGGTGTTTAGAGTCAGTTTAATGCCTGAAATTGGTCGAAAAAGAAGCTTCTGAGTAGGAGAAAATGTCCGTAAAAATGGCAATTTTGGTCACCTTGAGGATTCAAAAAGTAGTTATTCAACATGAGGCACATTCCAAATGACATTTTGAAACAATTTTTCTACAGTCCAGAAAATCAATTTTCTGATGAAAAAGGATGACCCGTGACCTGTCGAAATTTCTCCAGATGGTCAGAAATGGAAATTTTTTAATGTTTAATTTTTTGACTGCAAATGACTATTCCATGTAAATTATCACTTTTGGAACAAAAATAAGTGTGTTTAGACTCACTTTAATGACTGAAATTGGTCGAAATAGAAGCTTCTGAATAGGAGAAAAAGTCTGTAATAATGGCAATTTTGGTCACATTGAGGCTTTAAAAAGTAGTTATTCAACATGAGGCACATTCCAAATGACATTTTGAATCAATTTTTCTACAGTCCAAAAAATCAATTTTCTGATGAAAAACGATGACCCTTGACCTGTCGAAATTTCTCCAGATGGTCAGAAATGGAAATTTTTTAATGTTTAAATTTTTTGACTGCAATTGACTATTCCATGTAAATTATCACTTTTGGAACAAAAACAAGTGTGTTTAGACTCACTTTAATGCCTGAAATTAGTGGAAATAGAAGCTTCTGAATAGGAGAAAAAGTCTGCAATAATGGCAATTTTGGTCACATTGAGGTTTCAAAAAGTAGTTATTCAACATGAGGCACAATCCAAATGACATTTTGAATCAATTTTTCTACAGTCCAAAAAATCAATTTTCTGATGAAAAACGATGACCCGTGACCTGTCGAAATTTCTCCAGATGGTCAGAAATCGAAATTTGTATTGTTTAATTTTTTGACTGCAAATGACTATTCCATGTAAATGATCACTTTTGGAACAAAAACAAGTGTGTTTAGAGTCAGTTTAATGCCTGAAATTTGTCGAAAAATAAGCTTCTGAGTAGGAGAAAATGTCCGTAAAAATGGCAATTTTGGTCACATTGAGACTTCAAAAAGTAGTTATTCAACATGAGGCACATTCCAAATGACATTTTGAATCAATTTTTCTACAGTCCAGAAAATCTATTTTCTGATGAAAAAGGATGACCCGTGACCTGTCGAAATTTCTCCAGATGGTCAGAAATGGAAATTTTTTAATGTTTAATTTTTTGACTGCAAATGACTATTCCATGTAAATTATCACTTTTGGAACAAAAATAAGTGTGTTTAGACTCACTTTAATGACTGAAATTGGTCGAAATAGAAGCTTCTGAATAGGAGAAAAAGTCTGTAATAATGGCAATTTTGGTCACATTGAGGCTTTAAAAAGTAGTTATTTAACATGAGGCACATTCCAAATGACATTTTGAATCAATTTTTCTACAGTCCAAAAAATCAATTTTCTGATGAAAAACGATGACCCTTGACCTGTCGAAATTTCTCCAGATGGTCAGAAATGGAAATTTTTTAATGTTTAAATTTTTTGACTGCAATTGACTATTCCATGTAAATTATCACTTTTGGAACAAAAACAAGTGTGTTTAGACTCACTTTAATGCCTGAAATTAGTGGAAATAGAAGCTTCTGAATAGGAGAAAAAGTCTGCAATAATGGCAATTTTGGTCACATTGAGGTTTCAAAAAGTAGTTATTCAACATGAGGCACAATCCAAATGACATTTTGAATCAATTTTTCTACAGTCCAAAAAATCAATTTTCTGATGAAAAACGATGACCCGTGACCTGTCGAAATTTCTCCAGATGGTCAGAAATCGAAATTTGTATTGTTTAATTTTTTGACTGCAAATTACTATTCCATGTAAATGATCACTTTTGGAACAAAAACAAGTGTGTTTAGAGTCAGTTTAATGCCTGAAATTTGTCGAAAAATAAGCTTCTGAGTAGGAGAAAATGTCCGTAAAAATGGCAATTTTGGTCACATTGAGACTTCAAAAAGTAGTTATTCAACATGAGGCACATTCCAAATGACATTTTGAATCAATTTTTCTACAGTCCAGAAAATCTATTTTCTGATGAAAAAGGATGACCCGTGACCTGTCGAAATTTCTCCAGATGGTCAGAAATGGAAATGTTTTAATGTTTAATTTTTTGACTGCAAATGACTATTCCATGTAAATTATCACTTTTGGAACAAAAACAAGTGTTTTTAGAGTCACGTTAATGCCTGAAATTGGTCGAAATAGAAGCTTCTGAATAGGAGAAAAAGTCTGTAATAATGGCAATTTTGGTCACATTGAGGCTTTAAAAAGTAGTTATTCAACATGAGGCACATTCCAAATGACATTTTGAATCAATTTTTCTACAGTCCAAAAAATCAATTTTCTGATGAAAAACGATGACCCGTGACCTGGAGAAATTTCTCCAGATGGTCAGAAATCGAAATTTTTATTGTTTAATTTTTTGACTGCAAATGACTATTCTATGTAAATTATCACTTTTGGAACAAAAACAAGTGTGTTTAGAGTCAGTTTAATGCCTGAAATTGGTCGAAAAAGAAGCTTCTGAGTAGGAGAAAATATCCGTAAAAATGGCAATTTTGGTCACCTGAGGCTTCAAAAAGTAGTTATTCAACATGAGGCACATTCCAAATGACATTTTGAATCAATTTTTCTACAGTCCAGAAAATCTATTTTCTGATGAAAAAGGATGACCCGTGACCTGTCGAAATTTCTCCAGATGGTCAGAAATGGAAATGTTTTAATGTTTAATTTTTTGACTGCAAATGACTATTCCATGTAAATTATCACTTTTGGAACAAAAACAAGTGTTTTTAGAGTCACGTTAATGCCTGAAATTGGTCGAAATAAAAGCTTCTGTATAGGAGAAAAAGTCTGTAATAATGGCAATTTTGGTCACATTGAGGCTTTAAAAAGTAGTTATTCAACATGAGGCACATTCAAAATGACATTTTGAATCAATTTTTCTACAGTCCAAAAAATCAATTTTCTGATGAAAAACGATGACCCGACCTGTTGAAATTTCTCCAGATGGTCAGAAATCGAAATTTTTATTGTTTAATTTTTTGACTGCAAATGACTATTCCATGTAAATTATCACTTTTGGAACAAAAACAAGGGTGTTTAGAGTCAGTTTAATGCCTGAAATTGGTCGAAAAAGAAGCTTCTGAGTAGGAGAAAATGTCCGTAAAAATGGCAATTTTGGTCACCTTGAGGATTCAAAAAGTAGTTATTCAACATGAGGCACATTCCAAATGACATTTTGAATCAATTTTTCTACAGTCCAGAAAATCAATTTTCTGATGAAAAAGGATGACCCGTGACCTGTCGAAATTTCTCCAGATGGTCAGAAATGGAAATTTTTTAATGTTTAATTTTTTGACTGCAAATGACTATTCCATGTAAATTATCACTTTTGGAACTAAAATAAGTGTGTTTAGAGTCACTTTAATGCCTGAAATTGTTAGAAATAGAAGCTTCTGAATAGGAGAAAAAGTCTGCAATAATGACACTTTTGGTCACATTGAGGTTTCAAAAAGTAGTTATTCAACATGAGGCACAATCCAAATGACATTTTAAATCAATTTTATTACAGTCCAAAAAATCAATTTTCTGATGAAAAACGATGACCCGTGACCTGTCGAAATTTCTCCAGATGTTCAGATATCGAAATTTTTATTGTTTAATTTTTTGACTGCAAATGACTATTCCATGTAAATTATCACTTTTGGAACAAAAATAAGTGTGTTTAGACTCACTTTAATGACTGAAATTGGTCGAAATAGAAGCTTCTGAATAGGAGAAAAAGTCTGTAATAATGGCAATTTTGGTCACATTGAGGTTTCAAAAAGTAGTTATTCAACATGAGGCACAATCCAAATGACATTTTGAATCAATTTTTCTACAGTCCAAAAAATCAATTTTCTGATGAAAAACGATGACCCGTGACCTGTCGAAATTTCTCCAGATGGTCAGAAATCGAAATTTTTATTGTTTAATTTTTTGACTGCAAATGACTATTCTATGTAAATTATCACTTTTGGAACAAAAACAAGTGTGTTTAGAGTCAGTTTAATGCCTGAAATTGGTCAAAAAAGAAGCTTCTGAGTAGGAGAAAATATCCGTAAAAATGGCAATTTTGGTCACCTGAGGCTTCAAAAAGTAGTTATTCAACATGAGGCACATTCCAAATGACATTTTGAATCAATTTTTCTACAGTCCAGAAAATCTATTTTCTGATGAAAAAGGATGACCCGTGACCTGTCGAAATTTCTCCAGATGGTCAGAAATGGAAATGTTTTAATGTTTAATTTTTTGACTGCAAATGACTATTCCATGTAAATTATCACTTTTGGAACAAAAACAAGTGTTTTTAGAGTCACGTTAATGCCTGAAATTGGTCGAAATAGAAGCTTCTGAATAGGAGAAAAAGTCTGTAATAATGGCAATTTTGGTCACATTGAGGCTTTAAAAAGTAGTTATTCAACATGAGGCACATTCCAAATGACATTTTGAATCAGTTTTTCTACAGTCCAGAAAATCTATTTTCTGATGAAAAAGGATGACCCGTGACCTGTCGAAATTTCTCCAGATGGTCAGAAATGGAAATGTTTTAATGTTTAATTTTTTGACTGCAAATGACTATTCCATGTAAATTATCACTTTTGGAACAAAAACAAGTGTTTTTAGAGTCACGTTAATGCCTGAAATTGGTCGAAATAAAAGCTTCTGTATAGGAGAAAAAGTCTGTAATAATGGCAATTTTGGTCACATTGAGGCTTTAAAAAGTAGTTATTCAACATGAGGCACATTCAAAATGACATTTTGAATCAATTTTTCTACAGTCCAAAAAATCAATTTTCTGATGAAAAACGATGACCCGACCTGTCGAAATTTCTCCAGATGGTCAGAAATCGAAATTTCTATTGTTTAATTTTTTGACTGCAAATGACTATTCCATGTAAATTATCACTTTTGGAACAAAAACAAGGGTGTTTAGAGTCAGTTTAATGCCTGAAATTGGTCGAAAAAGAAGCTTCTGAGTAGGAGAAAATGTCCGTAAAAATGGCAATTTTGGTCACCTTGAGGATTCAAAAAGTAGTTATTCAACATGAGGCACATTCCAAATGACATTTTGAATCAATTTTTCTACAGTCCAGAAAATCAATTTTCTGATGAAAAAGGATGACCCGTGACCTGTCGAAATTTCTCCAGATGGTCAGAAATGGAAATTTTTTAATGTTTAATTTTTTGACTGCAAATGACTATTCCATGTAAATTATCACTTTTGGAACTAAAATAAGTGTGTTTAGAGTCACTTTAATGCCTGAAATTGTTAGAAATAGAAGCTTCTGAATAGGAGAAAAAGTCTGCAATAATGACACTTTTGGTCACATTGAGGTTTCAAAAAGTAGTTATTCAACATGAGGCACAATCCAAATGACATTTTAAATCAATTTTATTACAGTCCAAAAAATCAATTTTCTGATGAAAAACGATGACCCGTGACCTGTCGAAATTTCTCCAGATGTTCAGATATCGAAATTTTTATTGTTTAATTTTTTGACTGCAAATGACTATTCCATGTAAATTATCACTTTTGGAACAAAAATAAGTGTGTTTAGACTCACTTTAATGACTGAAATTGGTCGAAATAGAAGCTTCTGAATAGGAGAAAAAGTCTGTAATAATGGCAATTTTGGTCACATTGAGGCTTTAAAAAGTAGTTATTCAACATGAGGCACATTCCAAATGACATTTTGAATCAATTTTTCTACAGTCCAAAAAATCAATTTTCTGATGAAAAACGATGACCCGTGACCTGTCGAAATTTCTCCAGATGGTCAGAAATGGAAATTTTTTAATGTTTAATTTTTTGACTGCAATTGACTATTCCATGTAAATTATCACTTTTGGAACAAAAACAAGTGTGTTTAGACTCACTTTAATGCCTGAAATTAGTCGAAATAGAAGCTTCTGAATAGGAGAAAAAGTCTGCAATAATGGCAATTTTGGTCACATTGAGGTTTCAAAAAGTAGTTATTCAACATGAGGCACAATCCAAATGACATTTTGAATCAATTTTTCTACAGTCCAAAAAATCAATTTTCTGATGAAAAACGATGACCCGTGACCTGTCGAAATTTCTCCAGATGGTCAGAAATCGAAATTTGTATTGTTTAATTTTTTGACTGCAAATTACTATTCCATGTAAATGATCACTTTTGGAACAAAAACAAGTGTGTTTAGAGTCAGTTTAATGCCTGAAATTTGTCGAAAAAGAAGCTTCTGAGTAGGAGAAAATGTCCGTAAAAATGGCAATTTTGGTCACATTGAGAATTCAAAAAGTAGTTATTCAACATGAGGCACATTCCAAATGACATTTTGAATCAATTTTTCTACAGTCCAGAAAATCTATTTTCTGATGAAAAAGGATGACCCGTGACCTGTCGAAATTTCTCCAGATGGTCAGAAATGGAAATGTTTTAATGTTTAATTTTTTGACTGCAAATGACTATTCCATGTAAATTATCACTTTTGGAACAAAAACAAGTGTTTTTAGAGTCACGTTAATGCCTGAAATTGGTCGAAATAGAAGCTTCTGAATAGGAGAAAAAGTCTGTAATAATGGCAATTTTGGTCACATTGAGGCTTTAAAAAGTAGTTATTCAACATGAGGCACATTCCAAATGACATTTTGAATCAATTTTTCTACAGTCCAAAAAATCAATTTTCTGATGAAAAACGATGACCCGTGACCTGGAGAAATTTCTCCAGATGGTCAGAAATCGAAATTTTTATTGTTTAATTTTTTGACTGCAAATGACTATTCTATGTAAATTATCACTTTTGGAACAAAAACAAGTGTGTTTAGAGTCAGTTTAATGCCTGAAATTGGTCGAAAAAGAAGCTTCTGAGTAGGAGAAAATATCCGTAAAAATGGCAATTTTGGTCACCTGAGGCTTCAAAAAGTAGTTATTCAACATGAGGCACATTCCAAATGACATTTTGAATCAATTTTTCTACAGTCCAGAAAATCTATTTTCTGATGAAAAAGGATGACCCGTGACCTGTCGAAATTTCTCCAGATGGTCAGAAATGGAAATGTTTTAATGTTTAATTTTTTGACTGCAAATGACTATTCCATGTAAATTATCACTTTTGGAACAAAAACAAGTGTTTTTAGAGTCACGTTAATGCCTGAAATTGGTCGAAATAGAAGCTTCTGAATAGGAGAAAAAGTCTGTAATAATGGCAATTTTGGTCACATTGAGGCTTTAAAAAGTAGTTATTCAACATGAGGCACATTCCAAATGACATTTTGAATCAGTTTTTCTACAGTCCAGAAAATCTATTTTCTGATGAAAAAGGATGACCCGTGACCTGTCGAAATTTCTCCAGATGGTCAGAAATGGAAATGTTTTAATGTTTAATTTTTTGACTGCAAATGACTATTCCATGTAAATTATCACTTTTGGAACAAAAACAAGTGTTTTTAGAGTCACTTTAATGCCTGAAATTGGTCAAAATAGAAGCTTCTTAATAGGAGTAAAAGTCTGTAATAATGGCAATTTTGGTCACACAGAGGATTTAAAAAGTGGTTATTCAACATGAGGCACATTTCAAATGACATTTTTAATCAATTTTTCTACAGTCCAAAAAATCTATTTTCTGATGAAAAACGATGACCCGTGACCTGTCGAAATTTCTCCAGATGGTCAGAAATGGACATTTTTCAATGTTTAATTTTTGGACTTCAAATGACTATTCCATGTAAATTATCACTTTTGGAACAAAAATAAGTGTGTTTATAGTCACTTTAATGCCTGAAATTGGTCGAAATAGAAGCTTCTGAATAGGAGAAAAAGTCTGTAATAATGGCAATTTTGGTCACATTGAGGCTTTAAAAAGTAGTTATTCAACATGAGGCACATTCCAAATGACATTTTGAATCAATTTTTCTACAGTCCAAAAAATCAATTTTCTGATGTTAAACGATGACCTGTGACCTGTCGAAATTTCTCCAGATGGCCAGAAATGGAAATTTTTTAATGTTTAATTTTTTGACTGCAAATGACTATTTCATATAAATTATCACTTTTGGAACAAAAATAAGTGTGTTTAGAGTCACTTTAATGACTGAAATTGGTCGAAATAGACGCTTCTGAATAGGAGAAAAAGTCTGTAATAATGGCAATTTTGGTCACATTAAGGCTTTAAAAAGTAGTTATTCAACATGAGGCACATTCCAAATGACATTTTGAATCAATTTTTCTACAGTCCAAAAAATCAATTTTCTGATGAAAAACGATGACCCGTGACCTGTCGAAATTTCTCCAGATAGTCAGAAATGGAAATTTTTTAATGTTTAATTTTTTGACTGCAATTGACTATTCCATGTAAATTATCACTTTTGGAACAAAAACAAGTGTGTTTAGACTCACTTTAATGCCTGAAATTAGTCGAAATAGAAGCTTCTGAATAGGAGAAAAAGTCTGCAATAATGGCAATTTTGGTCACATTGAGGTTTCAAAAAGTAGTTATTCAACATGAGGCACAATCCAAATGACATTTTGAATCAATTTTTCTACAGTCCAAAAAATCAATTTTCTGATGAAAAATGATGACCCGTGACCTGTCGAAATTTCTCCAGATGGTCAGAAATCGAAATTTGTATTGTTTAATTTTTTGACTGCAAATGACTATTCCATGTAAATTATCACTTTTGGAACAAAAATAAGTGTGTTTAGACTCACTTTAATGACTGAAATTGGTCGAAATAGAAGCTTCTGAATAGGAGAAAAAGTCTGTAATAATGGCAATTTTGGTCACATTGAGGCTTTAAAAAGTAGTTATTCAACACGAGGCACATTCCAAATGACATTTTGAATCAATTTTTCTACAGTTCAAAAAATCAATTTTCTGATGAAAAACGATGACCCTTGACCTGTCGAAATTTCTCTAGATGGTCAGAAATGGAAATTTTTTAATGTTTAAATTTTTTGACTGCAATTGACTATTCCATGTAAATTATCACTTTTGGAACAAAAACAAGTGTGTTTAGACTCACTTTAATGCCTGAAATTAGTGGAAATAGAAGCTTCTGAATAGGAGAAAAAGTCTGCAATAATGGCAATTTTGGTCACATTGAGGTTTCAAAAAGTAGTTATTCAACATGAGGCACATTCCAAATGACATTTTGAATCAATTTTTCTACAGTCCAAAAAATCAATTTTCTGATGAAAAACGATGACCCGTGACCTGTCGAAATTTCTCCAGATGGTCAGAAATCGAAATTTGTATTGTTTAATTTTTTGACTGCAAATGACTATTCCATGTAAATTATCACTTTTGGAACAAAAATAAGTGTGTTTAGACTCACTTTAATGACTGAAATTGGTCGAAATAGAAGCTTCTGAATAGGAGAAAAAGTCTGTAATAATGGCAATTTTGGTCACATTGAGGTTTCAAAAAGTAGTTATTCAACATGAGGCACAATCCAAATGACATTTTGAATCAATTTTTCTACAGTCCAAAAAATCAATTTTCTGATGAAAAACGATGACCCGTGACCTGTCGAAATTTCTCCAGATGGTCAGAAATCGAAATTTTTATTGTTTAATTTTTTGACTGCAAATGACTATTCTATGTAAATTATCACTTTTGGAACAAAAACAAGTGTGTTTAGAGTCAGTTTAATGCCTGAAATTGGTCGAAAAAGAAGCTTCTGAGTAGGAGAAAATATCCGTAAAAATGGCAATTTTGGTCACCTGAGGTTTCAAAAAGTACTTATTCAACATGAGGCACATTCCAAATGACATTTTGAATCAATTTTTCTACAGTCCAGAAAATCTATTTTCTGATGAAAAAGGATGACCCGTGACCTGTCGAAATTTCTCCAGATGGTCAGAAATGGAAATGTTTTAATGTTTAATTTTTTGACTGCAAATGACTATTCCATGTAAATTATCACTTTTGGAACAAAAACAAGTGTTTTTAGAGTCACGTTAATGCCTGAAATTGGTCGAAATAGAAGCTTCTGAATAGGAGAAAAAGTCTGTAATAATGGCAATTTTGGTCACATTGAGGCTTTAAAAAGTAGTTATTCAACATGAGGCACATTCCAAATGACATTTTGAATCAGTTTTTCTACAGTCCAGAAAATCTATTTTCTGATGAAAAAGGATGACCCGTGACCTGTCGAAAATTCTCCAGATGGTCAGAAATGGAAATGTTTTAATGTTTAATTTTTTGACTGCAAATGACTATTCCATGTAAATTATCACTTTTGGAACAAAAACAAGTGTTTTTAGAGTCACGTTAATGCCTGAAATTGGTCGAAATAAAAGCTTCTGTATAGGAGAAAAAGTCTGTAATAATGGCAATTTTGGTCACATTGAGGCTTTAAAAAGTAGTTATTCAACATGAGGCACATTCAAAATGACATTTTGAATCAATTTTTCTACAGTCCAAAAAAATCAATTTTCTGATGAAAAACGATGACCCGACCTGTCGAAATTTCTCCAGATGGTCAGAAATCGAAATTTTTATTGTTTAATTTTTTGACTGCAAATGACTATTCCATGTAAATTATCACTTTTGGAACAAAAACAAGGGTGTTTAGAGTCAGTTTAATGCCTGAAATTGGTCGAAAAAGAAGTCTGAGTAGGAGAAAATGTCCGTAAAAATGGCAATTTTGGTCACCTTGAGGATTCAAAAAGTAGTTATTCAACATGAGGCACATTCCAAATGACATTTTGAATCAATTTTTCTACAGTCCAGAAAATCAATTTTCTGATGAAAAAGGATGACCCGTGACCTGTCGAAATTTCTCCAAATGGTCAGAAATGGAAATTTTTTAATGTTTAATTTTTTGACTGCAAATGACTATTCCATGTAAATTATCACTTTTGGAACTAAAATAAGTGTGTTTAGAGTCACTTTAATGCCTGAAATTGTTAGAAATAGAAGCTTCTGAATAGGAGAAAAAGTCTGCAATAATGACACTTTTGGTCACATTGAGGTTTCAAAAAGTAGTTATTCAACATGAGGCACAATCCAAATGACATTTTAAATCAATTTTATTACAGTCCAAAAAATCAATTTTCTGATGAAAAACGATGACCCGTGACCTGTCGAAATTTCTCCAGATGTTCAGATATCGAAATTTTTATTGTTTAATTTTTTGACTGCAAATGACTATTCCATGTAAATTATCACTTTTGGAACAAAAATAAGTGTGTTTAGACTCACTTTAATGACTGAAATTGGTCGAAATAGAAGCTTCTGAATAGGAGAAAAAGTCTGTAATAATGGCAATTTTGGTCACATTGAGGCTTTAAAAAGTAGTTATTCAACATGAGGCACATTCCAAATGACATTTTGAATCAATTTTTCTACAGTCCAAAAAATCAATTTTCTGATGAAAAACGATGACCCGTGACCTGTCGAAATTTCTCCAGATGGTCAGAAATGGAAATTTTTTAATGTTTAATTTTTTGACTGCAATTGACTATTCCATGTAAATTATCACTTTTGGAACAAAAACAAGTGTGTTTAGACTCACTTTAATGCCTGAAATTAGTCGAAATAGAAGCTTCTGAATAGGAGAAAAAGTCTGCAATAATGGCAATTTTGGTCACATTGAGGTTTCAAAAAGTAGTTATTCAACATGAGGCACATTCCAAATGACATTTTGAATCAATTTTTCTACAGTCCAAAAAATCAATTTTCTGATGAAAAACGATGACCCGTGACCTGTCGAAATTTCTCCAGATGGTCAGAAATCGAAATTTGTATTGTTTAATTTTTTGACTGCAAATGACTATTCCATGTAAATGATCACTTTTGGAACAAAAACAAGTGTGTTTAGAGTCAGTTTAATGCCTGAAATTTGTCGAAAAAGAAGCTTCTGAGTAGGAGAAAATGTCCGTAAAAATGGCAATTATGGTCACATTGAGGCTTCAAAAAGTAGTTATTCAACATGAGGCACATTCCAAATGACATTTTGAATCAATTTTTCTACAGTCCAGAAAATCTATTTTCTGATGAAAAAGGATGACCCGTGACCTGTCGAAATTTCTCCAGATGGTCAGAAATGGAAATGTTTTAATGTTTAATTTTTTGACTGCAAATGACTATTCCATGTAAATTATCACTTTTGGAACAAAAACAAGTGTTTTTAGAGTCACGTTAATGCCTGAAATTGGTCGAAATAGAAGCTTCTGAATAGGAGAAAAAGTCTGTAATAATGGCAATTTTGGTCACATTGAGGCTTTAAAAAGTAGTTATTCAACATGAGGCACATTCCAAATGACATTTTGAATCAATTTTTCTACAGTCCAAAAAATCAATTTTCTGATGAAAAACGATGACCCGTGACCTGTCGAAATTTCTCCAGATGGTCAGAAATCGAAATTTTTATTGTTTAATTTTTTGACTGCAAATGACTATTCTATGTAAATTATCACTTTTGGAACAAAAACAAGTGTGTTTAGAGTCAGTTTAATGCCTGAAATTGGTCTAAAAAGAAGCTTCTGAGTAGGAGAAAATGTCCGTAAAAATGGCAATTTTGGTCACCTGAGGCTTCAAAAAGTAGTTATTCAACATGAGGCACATTCCAAATGACATTTTGAATCAATTTTTCTACAGTCAAGAAAATCAATTTTCTGATGAAAAAGAATGACCTGTGACCTGTCGAAATTTCTCCAGATGGTCAGAAATGGAAATGTTTTAATGTTTAATTTTTTGACTGCAAATGACTATTCCATGTAAATTATCACTTTTGGAACTAAAATAAGTGTGTTTAGAGTCACTTTAATGCCTGAAATTGTTCGAAATAGAAGCTTCTGAATAGGAGAAAAAGTCTGCAATAATGGCACTTTTGGTCACATTGAGGTTTCAAAAAGTAGTTATTCAACATGAGGCACAATCCAAATGACATTTTAAATCAAGTTTTTTTACAGTCCAAAAAATCAATTTTCTGATGAAAAACGATGACCCGTGACCTGTCGAAATTTCTCCAGATGGTCAGAAATCGAAATTTTTATTGTTTAATTTTTTGACTGCAAATGACTATTCCATGTAAATTATCACTTTTGGAACAAAAATAAGTGTGTTTAGACTCACTTTAATGACTGAAATTGGTCGAAATAGAAGCTTCTGAATTGGAGAAAAAGTCTGTAATAATGGCAATTTTGGTCACATTTAGGCTTTAAAAAGTAGTTATTCAACATGAGGCACATTCCAAATGACATTTTGAATCAATTTTTCTACAGTCCAGAAAATCAATTTTCTGATGAAAAAGGATGACCCGTGACCTGTCGAAATTTCTCCAGATGGTCAGAAATGGAAATGTTTTAATGTTTAATTTTTTGACTGCAAATGACTATTCCATGTAAATTATCACTTTTGGAACAAAAACAAGTGTTTTTAGAGTCACTTTAATGCCTGAAATTGGTCGAAATAGAAGCTTCTTAATAGGAGTAAAAGTCTGTAATAATGGCAATTTTGGTCACACAGAGGATTTAAAAAGTAGTTATTCAACATGAGGCACATTTCAAATGACATTTTTAATCAATTTTTCTACAGTCCAAAAAATCTATTTTCTGATGAAAAACGATGACCCGTGACCTGTCGAAATTTCTCCAGATGGTCAGAAATGGACATTTTTCAATGTTTAATTTTTGGACTTCAAATGACTATTCTATGTAAATTATCACTTATGGAAGAAAAATAAGTGTGTTTATAGTCACTTTAATGCCTGAAATTGGTCGAAATAGAAGCTTCTGAATAGGAGAAAAAGTCTGTAATAATGGCAATTTTGGTCACATTGAGGCTTTAAAAAGTAGTTATTCAACATGAGGCACATTCCAAATGACATTTTGAATCAATTTTTCTACAGTCCAAAAAATCAATTTTCTGATGAAAAACGATGACCCTTGACCTGTCGAAATTTCTCCAGATGGTCAGAAATGGAAATTTTTTAATGTTTAAATTTTTTGACTGCAATTGACTATTCCATGTAAATTATCACTTTTGCAACAAAAACAAGTGTTTTTAGAGTCACGTTAATGCCTGAAATTGGTCGAAATAGAAGCTTCTGAATAGGAGAAAAAGTCTGTAATAATGGCAATTTTGGTCACATTGAGGCTTTAAAAAGTAGTTATTCAACATGAGGCACATTCCAAATGACATTTTGAATCAATTTTTCTACAGTCCAAAAAATCAATTTTCTGATGAAAAACGATGACCCGTGACCTGTCGAAATTTCTCCAGATGGTCAGAAATCGAAATTTTTATTGTTTAATTTTTTGACTGCAAATGACTATTCTATGTAAATTATCACTTTTGGAACAAAAACAAGTGTGTTTAGAGTCAGTTTAATGCCTGAAATTGGTCGAAAAAGAAGCTTCTGAGTAGGAGAAAATGTCCGTAAAAATGGCAATTTTGGTCACCTGAGGCTTCAAAAAGTAGTTATTCAACATGAGGCACATTCCAAATGACATTTTGAATCAATTTTTCTACAGTCCAGAAATTCAATTTTCTGATGAAAAAGAATGACCTGTGACCTGTCGAAATTTCTCCAGATGGTCAGAAATGGAAATGTTTTAATGTTTAATTTTTTGACTGCAAATGACTATTCCATGTAAATTATCACTTTTGGAACTAAAATAAGTGTGTTTAGAGTCACTTTAATGCCTGAAATTGTTCGAAATAGAAGCTTCTGAATAGGAGAAAAAGTCTGCAATAATGGCACTTTTGGTCACATTGAGGTTTCAAAAAGTAGTTATTCAACATGAGGCACAATCCAAATGACATTTTAAATCAAGTTTTTTTACAGTCCAAAAAATCAATTTTCTGATGAAAAACGATGACCCGTGACCTGTCGAAATTTCTCCAGATGGTCAGAAATCGAAATTTTTATTGTTTAATTTTTTGACTGCAAATGACTATTCCATGTAAATTATCACTTTTGGAACAAAAATAAGTGTGTTTAGACTCACTTTAATGACTGAAATTGGTCGAAATAGAAGCTTCTGAATAGGAGAAAAAGTCTGTAATAATGGCAATTTTGGTCACATTTAGGCTTTAAAAAGTAGTTATTCAACATGAGGCACATTCCAAATGACATTTTGAATCAATTTTTCTACAGTCCAGAAAATCAATTTTCTGATGAAAAAGGATGACCCGTGACCTGTCGAAATTTCTCCAGATGGTCAGAAATGGAAATGTTTTAATGTTTAATTTTTTGACTGCAAATGACTATTCCATGTAAATTATCACTTTTGGAACAAAAACAAGTGTTTTTAGAGTCACTTTAATGCCTGAAATTGGTCGAAATAGAAGCTTCTTAATAGGAGTAAAAGTCTGTAATAATGGCAATTTTGGTCACACAGAGGATTTAAAAAGTAGTTATTCAACATGAGGCACATTTCAAATGACATTTTTAATCAATTTTTCTACAGTCCAAAAAATCTATTTTCTGATGAAAAACGATGACCCGTGACCTGTCGAAATTTCTCCAGATGGTCAGAAATGGACATTTTTCAATGTTTAATTTTTGGACTTCAAATGACTATTCCATGTAAATTATCACTTATGGAACAAAAATAAGTGTGTTTATAGTCACTTTAATGCCTGAAATTGGTCGAAATAGAAGCTTCTGAATAGGAGAAAAAGTCTGTAATAATGGCAATTTTGGTCACATTGAGGCTTTAAAAAGTAGTTATTCAACATGAGGCACATTCCAAATGACATTTTGAATCAATTTTTCTACAGTCCAAAAAATCAATTTTCTGATGAAAAACGATGACCTGTGACCTGTCGAAATTTCTCCAGATGGCCAGAAATTGAATTTTTTAATGTTTAATTTTTTGACTGCAAATGACTATTTCATATAAATTATCACTTTTGGAACAAAAATAAGTGTGTTTAGAGTCACTTTAATGTCTGAAATTGGTCGAAATAGACGCTTCTGAATAGGAGAAAAAGTCTGTAATAATGGCAATTTTGGTAACATTGAGGCTTTAAAAAGTAGTTATTCAACATGAGGCACATTCCAAATGACATTTTGAATCAATTTTTCTACAGTCCAGAAAATCAATTTTCTGATGAAAAAGGATGACCCGTGACCTGTCGAAATTTCTCCAGATGGTCAGTAATGCAAATGTTTTAATGTTTAATTTTTTGACTGCAAATGACTATTCCATGTAAATTATGACTTTTGGAACTAAAATAAGTGTGTTTAGAGTCACTTTAAAGCCTGAAATTTTTCGAAATAGAAGCTTCTGAATAGGAGAAAAAGTCTGCAATAATGGCACTTTTGGTCACATTGAGGTTTCAAAAAGTAGTTATTCAACATGAGGCACAATCCAAATGACATTTTAAATCAATTTTTTTACAGTCCAAAAAATCAATTTTCTGATGAAAAACGATGACCCGTGACCTGTCAAAATTTCTCCAGATGTTCAGAAATCGAAATTTTATTGTTTAATTTTTTGACTGCAAATGACTATTCCATGTAAATTATCACTTTTGGAACAAAAAAAGGTGTGTTTAGACTCACTTTAATGACTGAAATTGGTCGAAATAGAAGCTTCTGAATAGGAGAAAAAGTCTGTAATAATGGCAATTTTGGTCACATTGAGGCTTTAAAAAGTAGTTATTCAACATGAGGCACATTCCAAATGACATTTTGAATCAATTTTTCTACAGTCCAAAAAATCAATTTTCTGATGAAAAACGATGACCCGTGACCTGTCGAAATTTCTCCAGATGGTCAGAAATGGAAATTTTTTTATGTTTAATTTTTTGACTGCAAGTGACTATTCCATGTAAATTATCACTTTTGGAACAAAAACAAGTGTGTTTAGACTCACTTTAATGCCTGAAATTAGTCGAAATAGAAGCTTCTGAATAGGAGAAAAAGTCTGCAATAATGGCAATTTTGGTCACATTGAGGTTTCAAAAAGTAGTTATTCAACATGAGGCACAATCCAAATGACATTTTGAATCAATTTTTCTACAGTCCAAAAAATCAATTTTCTGATGAAAAACGATGACCCGTGACCTGTCGAAATTTCTCCAGATGGTCAGAAATCGAAATTTGTATTGTTTAATTTTTTGACTGCAAATGACTATTCCATGTAAATTATCACTTTTGGAACAAAAACAAGTGTGTTTAGAGTCAGTTTAATGCCTGAAATTTGTCGAAAAAGAAGCTTCTGAGTAGGAGAAAATGTCCGTAAAAATGGCAATTTTGGTCACATTGAGGCTTCAAAAAGTAGTTATTCAACATGAGGCACATTCCAAATGACATTTTGAATCAATTTTTCTACAGTCCAGAAAATCTATTTTCTGATGAAAAAGGATGACCCGTGACCTGTCGAAATTTCTCCAGATGGTCAGAAATGGAAATGTTTTAATGTTTAATTTTTTGACTGCAAATGACTATTCCATGTAAATTATCACTTTTGGAACAAAAACAAGTGTTTTTAGAGTCACGTTAATGCCTGAAATTGGTCGAAATAGAAGCTTCTGAGTAGGAGAAAAAGTCTGTAATAATGGCAATTTTGGTCACATTGAGGCTTTAAAAAGTAGTTATTCAACATGAGGCACAATCCAAATGACATTTTGAATCAATTTTTCTACAGTTCAGAAAATCAATTTTCTGATGAAAAAGGATGACCCGTGACCTGTCGAAATTTCTCCAGATGGTCAGAAATGGAAATGTTTTAATGTTTAATTTTTTGACTGCAAATGACTATTCCATGTAAATTATCACTTTTGGAACTAAAATAAGTGTGTTTAGAGTCACTTTAAAGCCTGAAATTGTTCGAAATAGAAGCTTCTGAATAGGAGAAAAAGTCTGCAATAATGGCACTTTTGGTCACATTGAGGTTTCAAAAAGTAGTTATTCAACATGAGGCACAATCCAAATGACATTTTAAATCAATTTTTTTACAGTCCAAAAAATCAATTTTCTGATGAAAAACGATGACCCGTGACCTGTCAAAATTTCTCCAGATGTTCAGAAATCGAAATTTTATTGTTTAATTTTTTGACTGCAAATGACTATTCCATGTAAATTATCACTTTTGGAACAAAAAAAGGTGTGTTTAGACTCACTTTAATGACTGAAATTGGTCGAAATAGAAGCTTCTGAATAGGAGAAAAAGTCTGTAATAATGGCAATTTTGGTCACATTGAGGCTTTAAAAAGTAGTTATTCAACATGAGGCACATTCCAAATGACATTTTGAATCAATTTTTCTACAGTCCAAAAAATCAATTTTCTGATGAAAAACGATGACCCGTGACCTGTCGAAATTTCTCCAGATGGTCAGAAATGGAAATTTTTTAATGTTTAATTTTTTGACTGCAATTGACTATTCCATGTAAATTATCACTTTTGGAACAAAAACAAGTGTGTTTAGACTCACTTTAATGCCTGAAATTAGTGGAAATAGAAGCTTCTGAATAGGAGAAAAAGTCTGCAATAATGGCAATTTTAATCACATTGAGGTTTCAAAAAGTAGTTATTCAACATGAGGCACAATCCAAATGACATTTTGAATCAATTTTTCTACAGTCCAAAAAATCAATTTTCTGATGAAAAAGAATGACCTGTGACCTGTCGAAATTTCTCCAGATGGTCAGAAATCGAAATTTGTATTGTTTAATTTTTTGACTGCAAATGACTATTCCATGTAAATTATCACTTTTGGAACAAAAACAAGTGTGTTTAGAGTCAGTTTAATGCCTGAAATTTGTCGAAAAAGAAGCTTCTGAGTAGGAGAAAATGTCCGTAAAAATGGCAATTTTGGTCACATTGAGGCTTCAAAAAGTAGTTATTCAACATGAGGCACATTCCAAATGACATTTTGAATCAATTTTTCTACAGTCCAGAAAATCTATTTTCTGATGAAAAAGGATGACCCGTGACCTGTCGAAATTTCTCCAGATGGTCAGAAATGGAAATGTTTTAATGTTTAATTTTTTGACTGCAAATGACTATTCCATGTAAATTATCACTTTTGGAACAAAAACAAGTGTTTTTAGAGTCACGTTAATGCCTGAAATTGGTCGAAATAGAAGCTTCTGAGTAGGAGAAAAAGTCTGTAATAATGGCAATTTTGGTCACATTGAGGCTTTAAAAAGTAGTTATTCAACATGAGGCACAATCCAAATGACATTTTAAATCAAGTTTTTTTACAGTCCAAAAAATCCATTTTCTGATGAAAAACGATGACCCGTGACCTGTCGAAATTTCTCCAGATGGTCAGAAATCGAAATTTTTATTGTTTAATTTTTTGACTGCAAATGACTATTCCATGTAAATTATCACTTTTGGAACAAAAATAAGTGTGTTTAGACTCACTTTAATTACTGAAATTGGTCGAAATAGAAGCTTCTGAATAGGAGAAAAAGTCTGTAATAATGGCAATTTTGGTCACATTGAGGCTTTAAAAAGTAGTTATTCAACATGAGGCACATTCCAAATGACATTTTGAATCAATTTTTCTACAGTCCAAAAAATCAATTTTCTGATGAAAAACGATGACCCGTGACGTGTCGAAATTTCTCCTGATGGTCAGAAATGGAAATTTTTTAATGTTTAATTTTTTGACTGCAATTGACTATTCCATGTAAATTATCACTTTTGGAACAAAAACAAGTGTGTTTAGACTCACTTTAATGCCTGAAATTAGTCGAAATAGAAGCTTCTGATTAGGAGAAAAAGTCTGCAATAATGGCAATTTTGGTCACATTGAGGTTTCAAAAAGTAGTTATTCAACATGAGGCACAATCCAAATGACATTTTGAATCAATTTTTCTACAGTCCAGAAAATCAGTTTTCTGATGAAAAAGGATGACCCGTGACCTGTCGAAATTTCTCCAGATGGTCAGAAATGGAAATGTTTTAATGTTTAATTTTTTGACTGCAAATGACTATTCCATGTAAATTATCACTTTTGGAACAAAAACAAGTGTTTTTAGAGTCACTTTAATGCCTGAAATTGGTCGAAATAGAAGCTTCTTAATAGGAGTAAAAGTCTGTAATAATGGCAATTTTGGTCACACAGAGGATTTAAAAAGTAGTTATTCAACATGAGGCACATTTAAATGACATTTTTAATCAATTTTTCTACAGTCCAAAAAATCTATTTTCTGATGAAAAACGATGACCCGTGACCTGTCGAAATTTCTCCAGATGGTCAGAAATGGAAATTTTTCAATGTTTAATTTTTGGACTTCAAATGACTATTCCATGTAAATTATCACTTTTGGAACAAAAATAGGTGTGTTTATAGTCACTTTAATGCCTGAAATTGGTCGAAATAGAAGCTTCTGAATAGGAGAAAAAGTCTGTAATAATGGCAATTTTGGTCACATTGAGGCTTTAAAAAGTAGTTATTCAACATGAGGCACATTCCAAATGACATTTTGAATCAATTTTTCTACAGTCCAAAAAATCAATTTTCTGATGAAAAACGATGACCTGTGACCTGTCGAAATTTCTCCAGATGGCCAGAAATGGAAATTTTTTAATGTTTAAGTTTTTTGACTGCAAATGACTATTTCATATAAATTATCACTTTTGGAACAAAAATAAGTGTGTTTAGATCACTTTAATGTCTGAAATTGGTCGAAATAGACGCTTCTGAATAGGAGAAAAAGTCTGTAATAATGTCAATTTTGGTAACATTGAGGCTTTAAAAAGTAGTTATTCAACATGAGGCACATTCCAAATGACATTTTGAATCAATTTTTCTACAGTCCAAAAAATCAATTTTTTGATGAAAAACGATGACCCGTGACCTGTCGAAATTTCTCCAGATGGTCAGAAATCGAAATTTTTATTGTTTAATTTTTTGACTGCAAATGACTATTCCATGTAAATTATCACTTTTGGAACAAAAACAAGTGTGTTTAGACTCACTTTAATGCCTGAAATTAGTCGAAATAGAAGCTTCTGAATAGGAGAAAAAGTCTGCAATAATGGCAATTTTGGTCACATTGAGGTTTCAAAAAGTAGTTATTCAACATGAGGCACAATCCAAATGACATTTTGAATCAATTTTTCTACAGTCCAGAAAATCAATTTTCTGATGAAAAAGGATGACCCGTGACCTGTCGAAATTTCTCCAGATGGTCAGAAATTGAAATGTTTTAATGTTTATTTTTTTGACTGCAAATGACTATTCCATGTAAATTATCACTTTTGGAACGAAAACAAGTGTTTTTAGAGTCACTTTAATGCCTGAAATTGGTCGAAATAGAAGCTTTTTAATAGGAGTAAAAGTCTGTAATAATGGCAATTTTGGTCACACAGAGGATTTAAAAAGTAGTTATTCAACATGAGGCACATTTCAAATGACATTTTTAATCAATTTTTCTACAGTCCAAAAAATCTATTTTCTGATGAAAAAGGATGACCCGTGACCCGTCGAAATTTCTCCAGATGGTCAGAAATGGACATTTTTCAATGTTTAATTTTTGGACTTCAAATGACTATTCCATGTAAATTATCACTTTTGGAACAAAAATAAGTGTGTTTATAGTCACTTTAATGCCTGAAATTGGTCGAAATAGAAGCTTCTGAATAGGAGAAAAAGTCTGTAATAATGGCAATTTTGGTAACATTGAGGCTTTAAAAAGTAGTTATTCAACATGAGGCACATTCCAAATGACATTTTGAATCAATTTTTCTACAGTCCAGAAAATCAATTTTCTGATGAAAAACGATGACCCGTGACCTGTCGAAATTTCTCCAGATGGTCAGAAATCGAAATTTTTATTGTTTAATTTTTTGACTAAAAAAGACTATTCCATGTAAATTATCACTTTTGGAACAAAAATAAGTGTGTTTAGACTCACTTTAATGACTGAAATTGGTCGAAATAGAAGCTTCTGAATAGGAGAAAAAGTCTGTAATAATGGCAATTTTGGTCACATTGAGGCTTTAAAAAGTAGTTATTCAACATGAGGCACATTCCAAATGACATTTTGAATAAATTTTTCTACAGTCCAAAAAATCAATTTTCTGATGAAAAACGATGACCCGTGACCTGTCGAAATTTCTCCAGATGGTCAGAAATGGAAATTTTTTAATGTTTAATTTTTTGACTGCAATTGACTATTCCATGTAAATTATCACTTTTGGAACAAAAACAAGTGTGTTTAGACTCACTTTAATGCCTGAAATTAGTGGAAATAGAAGCTTCTGAATAGGAGAAAAAGTCTGCAATAATGGCAATTTTAATCACATTGAGGTTTCAAAAAGTAGTTATTCAACATGAGGCACAATCCAAATGACATTTTGAATCAATTTTTCTACAGTCCAAAAAATCAATTTTCTGATGAAAAAGAATGACCTGTGACCTGTCGAAATTTCTCCAGATGGTCAGAAATCGAAATTTGTATTGTTTAATTTTTTGACTGCAAATGACTATTCCATGTAAATTATCACTTTTGGAACAAAAACAAGTGTGTTTAGAGTCAGTTTAATGCCTGAAATTTGTCGAAAAAGAAGCTTCTGAGTAGGAGAAAATGTCCGTAAAAATGGCAATTTTGGTCACATTGAGGCTTCAAAAAGTAGTTATTCAACATGAGGCACATTCCAAATGACATTTTGAATCAATTTTTCTACAGTCCAGAAAATCTATTTTCTGATGAAAAAGGATGACCCGTGACCTGTCGAAATTTCTCCAGATGGTCAGAAATGGAAATGTTTTAATGTTTAATTTTTTGACTGCAAATGACTATTCCATGTAAATTATCACTTTTGGAACAAAAACAAGTGTTTTTAGAGTCACGTTAATGCCTGAAATTGGTCGAAATAGAAGCTTCTGAGTAGGAGAAAAAGTCTGTAATAATGGCAATTTTGGTCACATTGAGGCTTTAAAAAGTAGTTATTCAACATGAGGCACAATCCAAATGACATTTTGAATCAATTTTTCTACAGTTCAGAAAATCAATTTTCTGATGAAAAAGGATGACCCGTGACCTGTCGAAATTTCTCCAGATGGTCAGAAATGGAAATGTTTTAATGTTTAATTTTTTGACTGCAAATGACTATTCCATGTAAATTATCACTTTTGGAACTAAAATAAGTGTGTTTAGAGTCACTTTAAAGCCTGAAATTGTTCGAAATAGAAGCTTCTGAATAGGAGAAAAAGTCTGCAATAATGGCACTTTTGGTCACATTGAGGTTTCAAAAAGTAGTTATTCAACATGAGGCACAATCCAAATGACATTTTAAATCAATTTTTTTACAGTCCAAAAAATCAATTTTCTGATGAAAAACGATGACCCGTGACCTGTCAAAATTTCTCCAGATGTTCAGAAATCGAAATTTTATTGTTTAATTTTTTGACTGCAAATGACTATTCCATGTAAATTATCACTTTTGGAACAAAAAAAGGTGTGTTTAGACTCACTTTAATGACTGAAATTGGTCGAAATAGAAGCTTCTGAATAGGAGAAAAAGTCTGTAATAATGGCAATTTTGGTCACATTGAGGCTTTAAAAAGTAGTTATTCAACATGAGGCACATTCCAAATGACATTTTGAATCAATTTTTCTACAGTCCAAAAAATCAATTTTCTGATGAAAAACTATGACCCGTGACCTGTCGAAATTTCTCCAGATGGTCAGAAATGGAAATTTTTTAATGTTTAATTTTTTGACTGCAATTGACTATTCCATGTAAATTATCACTTTTGGAACAAAAACAAGTGTGTTTAGACTCACTTTAATGCCTGAAATTAGTCGAAATAGAAGCTTCTGAATAGGAGAAAAAGTCTGTAATAATGGCAATTTTGGTCACATTGAGGCTTTAAAAAGTAGTTATTCAACATGTGGCACATTCCAAATGACATTTTGAATCAATTTTTCTACAGTCCAAAAAATCAATTTTCTGATGAAAAACGATGACCCTTGACCTGTCGAAATGTCTCCAGATGGTCAGAAATGGAAATTTTTTAATGTTTAAATTTTTTGACTGCAATTGACTATTCCATGTAAATTATCACTTTTGGAACAAAAACAAGTGTGTTTAGACTCACTTTAATGCCTGAAATTAGTGGAAATAGAAGCTTCTGAATAGGAGAAAAAGTCTGCAATAATGGCAATTTTGGTCACATTGAGGTTTCAAAAAGTAGTTATTCAACATGAGGCACAATCCAAATGACATTTTGAATCAATTTTTCTACAGTCCAAAAAATCAATTTTCTGATGAAAAACGATGACCCGTGACCTGTCGAAATTTCTCCAGATGGTCAGAAATCGAAATTTGTATTGTTTAATTTTTTGACTGCAAATGACTATTCCATGTAAATTATCACTTTTGGAACAAAAACAAGTGTGTTTAGAGTCAGTTTAATGCCTGAAATTTGTCGAAAAAGAAGCTTCTGAGTAGGAGAAAATGTCCGTAAAAATGGCAATTTTGGTCACATTGAGGCTTCAAAAAGTAGTTATTCAACATGAGGCACATTCCAAATGACATTTTGAATCAATTTTTCTACAGTCCAGAAAATCTATTTTCTGATGAAAAAGGATGACCCGTGACCTGTCGAAATTTCTCCAGATGGTCAGAAATGGAAATGTTTTAATGTTTAATTTTTTGACTGCAAATGACTATTCCATGTAAATTATCACTTTTGGAACAAAAACAAGTGTTTTTAGAGTCACGTTAATGCCTGAAATTGGTCGAAATAGAAGCTTCTGAATAGGAGAAAAAGTCTGTAATAATGGCAATTTTGGTCACATTGAGGCTTTAAAAAGTAGTTATTCAACATGAGGCACATTCCAAATGACATTTTGAATCAATTTTTCTACAGTCCAAAAAATCAATTTTCTGATGAAAAACGATGACCCGTGACCTGTCGAAATTTCTCCAGATGGTCAGAAATCGAAATTTTTATTGTTTAATTTTTTGACTGCAAATGACTATTCTATGTAAATTATCACTTTTGGAACAAAAACAAGTGTGTTTAGAGTCAGTTTAATGCCTGAAATTGGTCGAAAAAGAAGCTTCTGAGTAGGAGAAAATGTCCGTAAAAATGGCAATTTTGGTCACCTGAGGCTTCAAAAAGTAGTTATTCAACATGAGGCACATTCCAAATGACATTTTGAATCAATTTTTCTACAGTCCAGAAAATCAATTTTCTGATGAAAAAGAATGACCTGTGACCTGTCGAAATTTCTCCAGATGGTCAGAAATGGAAATGTTTTAATGTTTAATTTTTTGACTGCAAATGACTATTCCATGTAAATTATCACTTTTGGAACTAAAATAGGTGTGTTTAGAGTCACTTTAATGCCTGAAATTGTTCGAAATAGAAGCTTCTGAATAGGAGAAAAAGTCTGCAATAATGGCACTTTTGGTCACATTGAGGTTTCAAAAAGTAGTTATTCAACATGAGGCACAATCCAAATGACATTTTAAATCAAGTTTTTTTACAGTCCAAAAAATCCATTTTCTGATGAAAAACGATGACCCGTGACCTGTCGAAATTTCTCCAGATGGTCAGAAATCGAAATTTTTATTGTTTAATTTTTTGACTGCAAATGACTATTCCATGTAAATTATCACTTTTGGAACAAAAATAAGTGTGTTTAGACTCACTTTAATTACTGAAATTGGTCGAAATAGAATCTTTTGAATAGGAGAAAAAGTCTGTAATAATGGCAATTTTGGTCACATTGAGGCTTTAAAAAGTAGTTATTCAACATGAGGCATATTCCAAATGACATTTTGAATCAATTTTTCTACAGTCCAAAAAATCAATTTTCTGATGAAAAACGATGACCCGTGACCTGTCGAAATTTCTCCAGATGGTCAGAAATGGAAATTTTTTAATGTTTAATTTTTTGACTGCAATTGACTATTCCATGTAAATTATCACTTTTGGAACAAAAACAAGTGTGTTTAGACTCACTTTAATGCCTGAAATTAGTCGAAATAGAAGCTTCTGATTAGGAGAAAAAGTCTGCAATAATGGCAATTTTGGTCACATTGAGGTTTCAAAAAGTAGTTATTCAACATGAGGCACAATCCAAATGACATTTTGAATCAATTTTTCTACAGTCCAGAAAATCAGTTTTCTGATGAAAAAGGATGACCCGTGACCTGTCGAAATTTCTCCAGATGGTCAGAAATGGAAATGTTTTAATGTTTAATTTTTTGACTGCAAATGACTATTCCATGTAAATTATCACTTTTGGAACAAAAACAAGTGTTTTTAGAGTCACTTTAATGCCTGAAATTGGTCGAAATAGAAGCTTCTTAATAGGAGTAAAAGTCTGTAATAATGGCAATTTTGGTCACACAGAGGATTTAAAAAGTAGTTATTCAACATGAGGCACATTTAAATGACATTTTTAATCAATTTTTCTACAGTCCAAAAAATCTATTTTCTGATGAAAAACGATGACCCGTGACCTGTCGAAATTTCTCCAGATGGTCAGAAATGGAAATTTTTCAATGTTTAATTTTTGGACTTCAAATGACTATTCCATGTAAATTATCACTTTTGGAACAAAAATAAGTGTGTTTATAGTCACTTTAATGCCTGAAATTGGTCGAAATAGAAGCTTCTGAATAGGAGAAAAAGTCTGTAATAATGGCAATTTTGGTCACATTGAGGCTTTAAAAAGTAGTTATTCAACATGAGGCACATTCCAAATGACATTTTGAATCAATTTTTCTACAGTCCAAAAAATCAATTTTCTGATGAAAAACGATGACCTGTGACCTGTCGAAATTTCTCCAGATGGCCAGAAATGGAAATTTTTTAATGTTTAATTTTTTGACTGCAAATGACTATTTCATATAAATTATCACTTTTGGAACAAAAATAAGTGTGTTTAGATCACTTTAATGTCTGAAATTGGTCGAAATAGACGCTTCTGAATAGGAGAAAAAGTCTGTAATAATGTTAATTTTGGTAACATTGAGGCTTTAAAAAGTAGTTATTCAACATGAGGCACATTCCAAATGACATTTTGAATCAATTTTTCTACAGTCCAAAAAATCAATTTTTTGATGAAAAACGATGACCCGTGACCTGTCGAAATTTCTCCAGATGGTCAGAAATCGAAATTTTTATTGTTTAATTTTTTGACTGCAAATGACTATTCCATGTAAATTATCACTTTTGGAACAAAAACAAGTGTGTTTAGACTCACTTTAATGCCTGAAATTAGTCGAAATAGAAGCTTCTGAATAGGAGAAAAAGTCTGCAATAATGGCAATTTTGGTCACATTGAGGTTTCAAAAAGTAGTTATTCAACATGAGGCACAATCCAAATGACATTTTGAATCAATTTTTCTACAGTCCAGAAAATCAATTTTCTGATGAAAAAGGATGACCCGTGACCTGTCGAAATTTCTCCAGATGGTCAGAAATGGAAATGTTTTAATGTTTATTTTTTTGACTGCAAATGACTATTTCATATAAATTATCACTTTTGGAACAAAAACAAGTGTATTTAGAGTCAGTTTAATGCCTGAAATTGGTCGAAATAGAAGCTTCTTAATAGGAGTAAAAGTCTGTAATAATGGCAATTTTGGTCACACAGAGGATTTAAAAAGTAGTTATTCAACATGAGGCACATTTCAAATGACATTTTTAATCAATTTTTCTACAGTCCAAAAAATCTATTTTCTGATGAAAAAGGATGACCCGTGACCCGTCGAAATTTCTCCAGATGGTCAGAAATGGACATTTTTCAATGTTTAATTTTTGGACTTCAAATGACTATTCCATGTAAATTATCACTTTTGGAACAAAAATAAGTGTGTTTATAGTCACTTTAATGCCTGAAATTGGTCGAAATAGAAGCTTCTGAATAGGAGAAAAAGTCTGTAATAATGGCAATTTTGGTCACATTGAGGCTTTAAAAAGTAGTTATTCAACATGAGGCACATTCCAAATGACATTTTGAATCAATTTTTCCACAGTCCAAAAAATCAATTTTCTGATGAAAAACGATGACCTGTGACCTGTCGAAATTTCTCCAGATGACCAGAAATGGAAATTTTTTAATGTTTAATTTTTTGACTGCAAATGACTATTTCATATAAATTATCACTTTTGGAACAAAAACAAGTGTATTTAGAGTCAGTTTAATGCCTGAAATTGGTCGAAAAAGAAGCTTCTGAATAGGAGAAAAAGTCTGTAATAAAGGCAATTTTGGTAACATTGAGGCTTTAAAAAGTAGTTATTCAACATGAGGCACATTCCAAATGACATTTTGAATCAATTTTTCTACAGTCCAGAAAATCAATTTTCTGATGAAAAACGATGACCCGTGACCTGTCGAAATTTCTCCAGATGGTCAGAAATCGAAATTTTTATTGTTTAATTTTTTGACTAAAAAAGACTATTCCATGTAAATTATCACTTTTGGAACAAAAATAAGTGTGTTTAGACTCACTTTAATGACTGAAATTGGTCGAAATAGAAGCTTCTGAATAGGAGAAAAAGTCTGTAATAATGGCAATTTTGGTCACATTGAGGCTTTAAAAAGTAGTTATTCAACATGAGGCACATTCCAAATGACATTTTGAATAAATTTTTCTACAGTCCAAAAAATCAATTTTCTGATGAAAAACGATGACCCGTGACCTGTCGAAATTTCTCCAGATGGTCAGAAATGGAAATTTTTTAATGTTTAATTTTTTGACTGCAATTGACTATTCCATGTAAATTATCACTTTTGGAACAAAAACAAGTGTGTTTAGACTCACTTTAATGCCTGAAATTAGTGGAAATAGAAGCTTCTGAATCGGAGAAAAAGTCTGCAATAATGGCAATTTTGGTCACATTGAGGTTTCAAAAAGTAGTTATTCAACATGAGGCACAATCCAAATGACATTTTGAATCAATTTTTCTACAGTCCAAAAAATCAATTTTCTGATGAAAAACGATGACCCGTGACCTGTCGAAATTTCTCCAGATGGTCAGAAATCGAAATTTGTATTGTTTAATTTTTTGACTGCAAATGACTATTCCATGTAAATTATCACTTTTGGAACAAAAACAAGTGTGTTTAGAGTTAGTTTAATGCCTGAAATTGGTCGAAAAAGAAGCTTCTGAGTAGGAGAAAATGTCCGTAAAAATGGCAATTTTGGTCACATTGAGGCTTCAAAAAGTAGTTATTCAACATGAGGCACATTCCAAATGACATTGCGAATCAATTTTTCTACAGTCCAGAAAATCTATTTTCTGATGAAAAAGGATGACCCGTGACCTGTCGAAATTTCTCCAGATGGTCAGAAATGGAAATGTTTTAATGTTTAATTTTTTGACTGCAAATGACTATTCCATGTAAATTATCACTTTTGGAACAAAAACAAGTGTTTTTAGAGTCACGTTAATGCCTGAAATTGGTCGAAATAGAAGCTTCTGAATAGGAGAAAAAGTCTGTAATAATGGCAATTTTGGTCACATTGAAGCTTTAAAAAGTAGTTATTCAACATGAGGCACATTCAAAATGACATTTTGAATCAATTTTTCTACAGTCCAAAAAATCAATTTTCTGATGAAAAACGATGACCCGACCTGTCGAAATTTCTCCAGATGGTCAGAAATCGAAATTTTTATTGTTTAATTTTTTGACTGCAAATGACTATTCCATGTAAATTATCACTTTTGGAACAAAAACAAGGGTGTTTAGAGTCAGTTTAATGCCTGAAATTGGTCGAAAAAGAAGCTTCTGAGTAGGAGAAAATATCCGTAAAAATGGCAATTTTGGTCACCTTGAGGCTTCAAAAAGTAGTTATTCAACATGAGGCACATTCCAAATGACATTTTGAATCAATTTTTCTACAGTCCAGAAAATCAATTTTCTGATGAAAAAGGATGACCCGTGACCTGTCGAAATTTCTCCAGATGGTCAGAAATGGAAATGTTTTAATGTTTAATTTTTTGACTGCAAATGACTATTCCATGTAAATTATCACTTTTGGAACTAAAATAAGTGTGTTTAGAGTCACTTTAATGCCTGAAATTGTTCGAAATAGAAGCTTCTGAATAGGAGAAAAAGTCTGCAATAATGGCACTTTTGGTCACATTGAGGTTTCAAAAAGTAGTTATTCAACATGACGCACAATCCAAATGACATTTTAAATCAATTTTATTACAGTCCAAAAAATCAATTTTCTGATGAAAAACGATGACCCGTGACCTGTCGAAATTTCTCCAGATGTTCAGAAATCGAAATTTTTATTGTTCAATTTTTTGACTGCAAATGACTATTCCATGTAAATTATCACTTTTGGAACAAAAATAAGTGTGTTTAGACTCACTTTAATGACTGAAATTGGTCGAAATAGAAGCTTCTGATTAGGAGAAAAAGTCTGTAATAATGGCAATTTTGGTCACATTGAGGCTTTAAAAAGTAGTTATTCAACATGAGGCACATTCCAAATGACATTTTGAATCAATTTTTCTACAGTCCAAAAAATCAATTTTCTGATGAAAAACGATGACCCGTGACCTGTCGAAATTTCTCCAGATGGTCAGAAATGGAAATTTTTTAATGTTTAATTTTTTGACTGCAATTGACTATTCCATGTAAATTATCACTTTTGGAACAAAAACAAGTGTGTTTAGACTCACTTTAATGCCTGAAATTAGTGGAAATAGAAGCTTCTGAATAGGAGAAAAAGTCTGCAATAATGGCAATTTTGGTCACATTGAGGTTTCAAAAAGTAGTTATTCAACATGAGGCACAATCCAAATGACATTTTGAATCAATTTTTCTACAGTCCAAAAAATCAATTTTCTGATGAAAAACGATGACCCGTGACCTGTCGAAATTTCTCCAGATGGTCAGAAATCGAAATTTGTATTGTTTAATTTTTTGACTGCAAATGACTATTCCATGTAAATGATCACTTTTGGAACAAAAACAAGTGTGTTTAGAGTCAGTTTAATGCCTGAAATTTGTCGAAAAAGAAGCTTCTGAGTAGGAGAAAATGTCCGTAAAAATGGCAATTTTGGTCACATTGAGGCTTCAAAAAGTAGTTATTCAACATGAGGCACATTCCAAATGACATTTTGAATCAATTTTTCTACAGTCCAGAAAATCTATTTTCTGATGAAAAAGGATGACCCGTGACCTGTCGAAATTTCTCCAGATGGTCAGAAATGGAAATGTTTTAATGTTTAATTTTTTGACTGCAAATGACTATTCCATGTAAATTATCACTTTTGGAACAAAAACAAGTGTTTTTAGAGTCACGTTAATGCCTGAAATTGGTCGAAATAGAAGCTTCTGAATAGGAGAAAAAGTCTGTAATAATGGCAATTTTGGTCACATTGAGGCTTTAAAAAGTAGTTATTCAACATGAGGCACATTCCAAATGACATTTTGAATCAATTTTTCTACAGTCCAAAAAATCAATTTTCTGATGAAAAACTATGACCCGTGACCTGTAGAAATTTCTCCAGATGGTCAGAAATCGAAATTTTTATTGTTTAATTTTTTGACTGCAAATGACTATTCTATGTAAATTATCACTTTTGGAACAAAAACAAGTGTGTTTAGAGTCAGTTTAATGCCTGAAATTGGTCGAAAAAGAAGCTTCTGAGTAGGAGAAAATATCCGTAAAAATGGCAATTTTGGTCACCTGAGGCTTCAAAAAGTAGTTATTCAACATGAGGCACATTCCAAATGACATTTTGAATCAATTTTTCTACAGTCCAGAAAATCTATTTTCTGATGAAAAAGGATGACCCGTGACCTGTCGAAATTTCTCCAGATGGTCAGAAATGGAAATGTTTTAATGTTTAATTTTTTGACTGCAAATGACTATTCCATGTAAATTATCACTTTTGGAACAAAAACAAGTGTTTTTAGAGTCACGTTAATGCCTGAAATTGGTCGAAATAGAAGCTTCTGAATAGGAGAAAAAGTCTGTAATAATGGCAATTTTGGTCACATTGAGGCTTTAAAAAGTAGTTATTCAACATGAGGCACATTCCAAATGACATTTTGAATCAATTTTTCTACAGTCCAGAAAATCTATTTTCTGATGAAAAAGGATGACCCGTGACCTGTCGAAATTTCTCCAGATGGTCAGAAATGGAAATGTTTTAATGTTTAATTTTTTGACTGCAAATGACTATTCCATGTAAATTATCACTTTTGGAACAAAAACAAGTGTTTTTAGAGTCACGTTAATGCCTGAAATTGGTCGAAATAGAAGCTTCTGAATAGGAGAAAAAGTCTGTAATAATGGCAATTTTGGTCACATTGAGGCTTTAAAAATTAGTTATTCAACATGAGGCACATTCAAAATGACATTTTGAATCAAGTTTTTTTACAGTCTAAAAAATCAATTTTCTGATGAAAAACGATGACCCGTGACCTGTCGAAATTTCTCCAGATGGTCAGAAATCGAAATTTTTATATTTTAATTTTTTGACTGCAAATGACTATTCCATGTAAATTATCACTTTTGGAACAAAAATAAGTGTGTTTAGACTCACTTTAATGACTGAAATTGGTCGAAATAGAAGCTTCTGAATAGGAGAAAAAGTCTGTAATAATGGCAATTTTGGTCACATTGAGGCTTTAAAAAGTAGTTATTCAACATGAGGCACATTCCAAATGACATTTTGAATCAATTTTTCTACAGTCCAAAAAATCAATTTTCTGATGAAAAACGATGACCCGTGACCTGTCGAAATTTCTCCAGATGGTCAGAAATGGAAATTTTTTAATGTTTAATTTTTTGACTGCAATTGACTATTCCATGTAAATTATCACTTTTGGAACAAAAACAAGTGTGTTTAGACTCACTTTAATGCCTGAAATTAGTCGAAATAGAAGCTTCTGAATAGGAGAAAAAGTCTGCAATAATGGCACTTTTGGTCACATTGAGGTTTCAAAAAGTAGTTATTCAACATGAGGCACAATCCAAATGACATTTTAAATCAAGTTTTTTTACAGTCCAAAAAATCCATTTTCTGATGAAAAACGATGACCCGTGACCTGTCGAAATTTCTCCAGATGGTCAGAAATCGAAATTTTTATTGTTTAATTTTTTGACTGCAAATGACTATTCCATGTAAATTATCACTTTTGGAACAAAAATAAGTGTGTTTAGACTCACTTTAATTACTGAAATTGGTCGAAATAGAAGCTTTTGAATAGGAGAAAAAGTCTGTAATAATGGCAATTTTGGTCACATTGAGGCTTTAAAAAGTAGTTATTCAACATGAGGCACATTCCAAATGACATTTTGAATCAATTTTTCTACAGTCCAAAAAATCAATTTTCTGATGAAAAACGATGACCCGTGACCTGTCGAAATTTCTCCAGATGGTCAGAAATGGAAATTTTTTAATGTTTAATTTTTTGACTGCAATTGACTATTCCATGTAAATTATCACTTTTGGAACAAAAACAAGTGTGTTTAGACTCACTTTAATGCCTGAAATTAGTCGAAATAGAAGCTTCTGATTAGGAGAAAAAGTCTGCAATAATGGCAATTTTGGTCACATTGAGGTTTCAAAAAGTAGTTATTCAACATGAGGCACAATCCAAATGACATTTTGAATCAATTTTTCTACAGTCCAGAAAATCAGTTTTCTGATGAAAAAGGATGACCCGTGACCTGTCGAAATTTCTCCAGATGGTCAGAAATGGAAATGTTTTAATGTTTAATTTTTTGACTGCAAATGACTATTCCATGTAAATTATCACTTTTGGAACAAAAACAAGTGTTTTTAGAGTCACTTTAATGCCTGAAATTGGTCGAAATAGAAGCTTCTTAATAGGAGTAAAAGTCTGTAATAATGGCAATTTTGGTCACACAGAGGATTTAAAAAGTAGTTATTCAACATGAGGCACATTTAAATGACATTTTTAATCAATTTTTCTACAGTCCAAAAAATCTATTTTCTGATGAAAAACGATGACCCGTGACCTGTCGAAATTTCTCCAGATGGTCAGAAATGGAAATTTTTCAATGTTTAATTTTTGGACTTCAAATGACTATTCCATGTAAATTATCACTTTTGGAACAAAATAAGTGTGTTTATAGTCACTTTAATGCCTGAAATTGGTCGAAATAGAAGCTTCTGAATAGGAGAAAAAGTCTGTAATAATGGCAATTTTGGTCACATTGAGGCTTTAAAAAGTAGTTATTCAACATGAGGCACATTCCAAATGACATTTTGAATCAATTTTTCTACAGTCCAAAAAATCAATTTTCTGATGAAAAACGATGACCTGTGACCTGTCGAAATTTCTCCAGATGGCCAGAAATGGAAATTTTTTAATGTTTAATTTTTTGACTGCAAATGACTATTTCATATAAATTATCACTTTTGGAACAAAAATAAGTGTGTTTAGATCACTTTAATGTCTGAAATTGGTCGAAATAGAAGCTTCTGAATAGGAGAAAAAGTCTGCAATAATGGCAATTTTGGTCACATTGAGGTTTCAAAAAGTAGTTATTCAACATGAGGCACAATCCAAATGACATTTTGAATCAATTTTTCTACAGTCCAGAAAATCAATTTTCTGATGAAAAAGGATGACCCGTGACCTGTCGAAATTTCTCCAGATGGTCAGAAATGGAAATGTTTTAATGTTTATTTTTTTGACTGCAAATGACTATTCCATGTAAATTATCACTTTTGGAACGAAAACAAGTGTTTTTAGAGTCACTTTAATGCCTGAAATTGGTCGAAATAGAAGCTTCTTAATAGGAGTAAAAGTCTGTAATAATGGCAATTTTGGTCACACAGAGGATTTAAAAAGTAGTTATTCAACATGAGGCACATTTCAAATGACATTTTTAATCAATTTTTCTACAGTCCAAAAAATCTATTTTCTGATGAAAAAGGATGACCCGTGACCCGTCGAAATTTCTCCAGATGGTCAGAAATGGACATTTTTCAATGTTTAATTTTTGGACTTCAAATGACTATTCCATGTAAATTATCACTTTTGGAACAAAAATAAGTGTGTTTATAGTCACTTTAATGCCTGAAATTGGTCGAAATAGAAGCTTCTGAATAGGAGAAAAAGTCTGTAATAATGGCAATTTTGGTCACATTGAGGCTTTAAAAAGTAGTTATTCAACATGAGGCACATTCCAAATGACATTTTGAATCAATTTTTCCACAGTCCAAAAAATCAATTTTCTGATGAAAAACGATGACCTGTGACCTGTCGAAATTTCTCCAGATGACCAGAAATGGAAATTTTTTAATGTTTAATTTTTTGACTGCAAATGACTATTTCATATAAATTATCACTTTTGGAACAAAAACAAGTGTATTTAGAGTCAGTTTAATGCCTGAAATTGGTCGAAAAAGAAGCTTCTGAATAGGAGAAAAAGTCTGTAATAAAGGCAATTTTGGTAACATTGAGGCTTTAAAAAGTAGTTATTCAACATGAGGCACATTCCAAATGACATTTTGAATCAATTTTTCTACAGTCCAGAAAATCAATTTTCTGATGAAAAACGATGACCCGTGACCTGTCGAAATTTCTCCAGATGGTCAGAAATCGAAATTTTTATTGTTTAATTTTTTGACTAAAAAAGACTATTCCATGTAAATTATCACTTTTGGAACAAAAATAAGTGTGTTTAGACTCACTTTAATGACTGAAATTGGTCGAAATAGAAGCTTCTGAATAGGAGAAAAAGTCTGTAATAATGGCAATTTTGGTCACATTGAGGCTTTAAAAAGTAGTTATTCAACATGAGGCACATTCCAAATGACATTTTGAATAAATTTTTCTACAGTCCAAAAAATCAATTTTCTGATGAAAAACGATGACCCGTGACCTGTCGAAATTTCTCCAGATGGTCAGAAATGGAAATTTTTTAATGTTTAATTTTTTGACTGCAATTGACTATTCCATGTAAATTATCACTTTTGGAACAAAAACAAGTGTGTTTAGACTCACTTTAATGCCTGAAATTAGTGGAAATAGAAGCTTCTGAATCGGAGAAAAAGTCTGCAATAATGGCAATTTTGGTCACATTGAGGTTTCAAAAAGTAGTTATTCAACATGAGGCACAATCCAAATGACATTTTGAATCAATTTTTCTACAGTCCAAAAAATCAATTTTCTGATGAAAAACGATGACCCGTGACCTGTCGAAATTTCTCCAGATGGTCAGAAATCGAAATTTGTATTGTTTAATTTTTTGACTGCAAATGACTATTCCATGTAAATTATCACTTTTGGAACAAAAACAAGTGTGTTTAGAGTTAGTTTAATGCCTGAAATTGGTCGAAAAAGAAGCTTCTGAGTAGGAGAAAATGTCCGTAAAAATGGCAATTTTGGTCACATTGAGGCTTCAAAAAGTAGTTATTCAACATGAGGCACATTCCAAATGACATTGCGAATCAATTTTTCTCCAGTCCAGAAAATCTATTTTCTGATGAAAAAGGATGACCCGTGACCTGTCGAAATTTCTCCAGATGGTCAGAAATGGAAATGTTTTAATGTTTAATTTTTTGACTGCAAATGACTATTCCATGTAAATTATCACTTTTGGAACAAAAACAAGTGTTTTTAGAGTCACGTTAATGCCTGAAATTGGTCGAAATAGAAGCTTCTGAATAGGAGAAAAAGTCTGTAATAATGGCAATTTTGGTCACATTGAAGCTTTAAAAAGTAGTTATTCAACATGAGGCACATTCAAAATGACATTTTGAATCAATTTTTCTACAGTCCAAAAAATCAATTTTCTGATGAAAAACGATGACCCGACCTGTCGAAATTTCTCCAGATGGTCAGAAATCGAAATTTTTATTGTTTAATTTTTTGACTGCAAATGACTATTCCATGTAAATTATCACTTTTGGAACAAAAACAAGGGTGTTTAGAGTCAGTTTAATGCCTGAAATTGGTCGAAAAAGAAGCTTCTGAGTAGGAGAAAATGTCCGTAAAAATGGCAATTTTGGTCACCTTGAGGCTTCAAAAAGTAGTTATTCAACATGAGGCACATTCCAAATGACATTTTGAATCAATTTTTCTACAGTCCAGAAAATCAATTTTCTGATGAAAAAGGATGACCCGTGACCTGTCGAAATTTCTCCAGATGGTCAGAAATGGAAATGTTTTAATGTTTAATTTTTTGACTGCAAATGACTATTCCATGTAAATTATCACTTTTGGAACTAAAATAAGTGTGTTTAGAGTCACTTTAATGCCTGAAATTGTTCGAAATAGAAGCTTCTGAATAGGAGAAAAAGTCTGCAATAATGGCACTTTTGGTCACATTGAGGTTTCAAAAAGTAGTTATTCAACATGACGCACAATCCAAATGACATTTTAAATCAATTTTATTACAGTCCAAAAAATCAATTTTCTGATGAAAAACGATGACCCGTGACCTGTCGAAATTTCTCCAGATGTTCAGAAATCGAAATTTTTATTGTTCAATTTTTTGACTGCAAATGACTATTCCATGTAAATTATCACTTTTGGAACAAAAATAAGTGTGTTTAGACTCACTTTAATGACTGAAATTGGTCGAAATAGAAGCTTCTGATTAGGAGAAAAAGTCTGTAATAATGGCAATTTTGGTCACATTGAGGCTTTAAAAAGTAGTTATTCAACATGAGGCACATTCCAAATGACATTTTGAATCAATTTTTCTACAGTCCAAAAAATCAATTTTCTGATGAAAAACGATGACCCGTGACCTGTCGAAATTTCTCCAGATGGTCAGAAATGGAAATTTTTTAATGTTTAATTTTTTGACTGCAATTGACTATTCCATGTAAATTATCACTTTTGGAACAAAAACAAGTGTGTTTAGACTCACTTTAATGCCTGAAATTAGTGGAAATAGAAGCTTCTGAATAGGAGAAAAAGTCTGCAATAATGGCAATTTTGGTCACATTGAGGTTTCAAAAAGTAGTTATTCAACATGAGGCACAATCCAAATGACATTTTGAATCAATTTTTCTACAGTCCAAAAAATCAATTTTCTGATGAAAAACGATGACCCGTGACCTGTCGAAATTTCTCCAGATGGTCAGAAATCGAAATTTGTATTGTTTAATTTTTTGACTGCAAATGACTATTCCATGTAAATGATCACTTTTGGAACAAAAACAAGTGTGTTTAGAGTCAGTTTAATGCCTGAAATTTGTCGAAAAAGAAGCTTCTGAGTAGGAGAAAATGTCCGTAAAAATGGCAATTTTGGTCACATTGAGGCTTCAAAAAGTAGTTATTCAACATGAGGCACATTCCAAATGACATTTTGAATCAATTTTTCTACAGTCCAGAAAATCTATTTTCTGATGAAAAAGGATGACCCGTGACCTGTCGAAATTTCTCCAGATGGTCAGAAATGGAAATGTTTTAATGTTTAATGTTTTGACTGCAAATGACTATTCCATGTAAATTATCACTTTTGGAACAAAAACAAGTGTTTTTAGAGTCACGTTAATGCCTGAAATTGGTCGAAATAGAAGCTTCTGAATAGGAGAAAAAGTCTGTAATAATGGCAATTTTGGTCACATTGAGGCTTTAAAAAGTAGTTATTCAACATGAGGCACATTCCAAATGACATTTTGAATCAATTTTTCTACAGTCCAAAAAATCAATTTTCTGATGAAAAACTATGACCCGTGACCTGTAGAAATTTCTCCAGATGGTCAGAAATCGAAATTTTTATTGTTTAATTTTTTGACTGCAAATGACTATTCTATGTAAATTATCACTTTTGGAACAAAAACAAGTGTGTTTAGAGTCAGTTTAATGCCTGAAATTGGTCGAAAAAGAAGCTTCTGAGTAGGAGAAAATATCCGTAAAAATGGCAATTTTGGTCACCTGAGGCTTCAAAAAGTAGTTATTCAACATGAGGCACATTCCAAATGACATTTTGAATCAATTTTTCTACAGTCCAGAAAATCTATTTTCTGATGAAAAAGGATGACCCGTGACCTGTCGAAATTTCTCCAGATGGTCAGAAATGGAAATGTTTTAATGTTTAATTTTTTGACTGCAAATGACTATTCCATGTAAATTATCACTTTTGGAACAAAAACAAGTGTTTTTAGAGTCACGTTAATGCCTGAAATTGGTCGAAATAGAAGCTTCTGAATAGGAGAAAAAGTCTGTAATAATGGCAATTTTGGTCACATTGAGGCTTTAAAAAGTAGTTATTCAACATGAGGCACATTCCAAATGACATTTTGAATCAATTTTTCTACAGTCCAGAAAATCTATTTTCTGATGAAAAAGGATGACCCGTGACCTGTCGAAATTTCTCCAGATGGTCAGAAATGGAAATGTTTTAATGTTTAATTTTTTGACTGCAAATGACTATTCCATGTAAATTATCACTTTTGGAACAAAAACAAGTGTTTTTAGAGTCACGTTAATGCCTGAAATTGGTCGAAATAGAAGCTTCTGAATAGGAGAAAAAGTCTGTAATAATGGCAATTTTGGTCACATTGAGGCTTTAAAAATTAGTTATTCAACATGAGGCACATTCAAAATGACATTTTGAATCAAGTTTTTTTACAGTCTAAAAAATCAATTTTCTGATGAAAAACGATGACCCGTGACCTGTCGAAATTTCTCCAGATGGTCAGAAATCGAAATTTTTATATTTTAATTTTTTGACTGCAAATGACTATTCCATGTAAATTATCACTTTTGGAACAAAAATAAGTGTGTTTAGACTCACTTTAATGACTGAAATTGGTCGAAATAGAAGCTTCTGAATAGGAGAAAAAGTCTGTAATAATGGCAATTTTGGTCACTGTTAGACCTGGCATCATTGGCATGAGTCTCTCCTCCATTTTTTTCTGTTTGCCTCCTCCGTTTACGATGTTTTTGCTGGATTATTGCTTTGGGCACTGTGCCACTGCTGATCAGTGCCACAGTGCAAGTGCTCCCTATGTTAAATTGTTACGTTGATTGGTGTTACCATGATTGGCTTGGTTGACTTACTGTTCAGACCCTAGTCTAGTGCACTGCGCGTGCCAAGGGCGTGTAAGTTAACTGCTGCTGGTGGGCTTGCAGCACTGGTTGTGCCACCCACAGAAGCAGCGTGCAAAATGTGTCTCAGGCCTGCCACCGCGGCGCCTGCGTGCAGTCCCGGACTGCCATGTCGACTTGGTAAGGAAACCTACTTACCAGTCTCTAAACCTTCCCTTTGCCACATTTCAGACACCTCTATGGTAGGCCCTAGGGCAGGGTGCATTGTTGGTAAAAGGTAGGTCATGCCCGGATGTGTGTGGCATGACCTAATAGTGAATTACAGCCATTTTCGTTTTTCACTATTGAAGGGCTACCTGCCTCCAATAGGCCAGACTGGGCAGACGGATTATTAACTCCATTATAATCTATCTGACTCAGGGAGCATGGTAGCAAGTCGAGTTTAGTATCCCTGAACTCAGAATTTAATAACTCACCCTTTAGGATGGATGGTTTTTAAATTCTATGTTTGAAAATAGCACTTTTAGAAAGTGGCTATTTTCTTGTCCAACTATCTACCGGTCTCTGCTGGTTTGGTGTGTGTGTCAGGGGCTGGGTGGCTCCAGAGGTCTGAGTGAGTCAGTGTGGGGTGAATGGGGCGTTTACACGTAGAGTGAGGGAAGAGTAGCCTGCCCTGCCTGACACAATACTGGCCCCGCCTCCTGCTGGGCGACTGATAGCCCTGCTCCTACCAGTGACAATACTGGCTCCGCCTCCTGCTGGGCGGCTGAGGACTCTGCCCTGCCCAGTGAATAGGCCAGGTGCCTCTGCCTGGCAACACCCACAACAAACCTGAGATGGTGGGAATCGCCCTGCTTGGACAAAGGGAACAAAGGGAAAAAGGGGTATAAGAGAAGGACCCCTGAACCAAGAACTCAGATCACTTCTGACAAGGAAACCTGTACCAAGGACAAGAAGCCTGCTGATCTAAGGACTTGCCTCCCCTTTCTGCCAGAGTGCTGTTTTGCTGTGGAGGAACCTGAAAGCTGCTTCTTTATTTTTGCCAAGGAACAAGGAGAGAGGAACTTGGTGTGTACTCTCTGAACACTTGCTAGAAAATCTCCAAGGACTGGAAGAGTGCCAGTCTCCTGTTGAAGTCACAGGGCCAAAGGACTTCACCATCTACTGAATTGCTGAATTGCTGGAAAGTGTTGTTTCCAGTACACAAGGGAAAATCTGCAGTCTCGACGCCAGCAGCAACGCCAGTGAGCAGTGGGTATCGGCCCCGGCTCCAAGTGACCCCGTCTCGACGCCGGTATCGACGCCAGTGAGGAGTGAGTATCGGCTCTACCTCCAAGCGACCCCGTCCCGACGCCGCTGCTGATCGCATCGACTCGACGCCCTTCTCGACGCCGTGAGCGCTGCTCCGGCCCGACATCCCTCGACGCCGCTGCGGATTGACCCGACTCCGAGGCACGATCGACGCCGACCTCGACGCCGACATCTCGACGCCGTGGATCATCGTTTCCTTCGTTTCTCAAGGTACTGTACTTGTGGGGTCTGTTGCGACTCCAGGCTCGACGTAGCGCTCCTCGCGGTCGACGCCGAACCTTGGGAATCCTGTAGACTCGACGTCGTGTGACTCCTGTGGGGGTTACATTGTGGCCAAAGAACTGTGCTCAGAAGAATACTTTGCTAAAGAACTATTTGCCAAGAAGAAACCTTACTTGAACTATTATTTTTTCCTTCCAAAGAGTATTTATTAAGTCTGTGGTATATTTTTGTCGTTATTTGGTCTTGTGCTAAACCTTATATAAAAATCCTATTTTTATAATAACTTCTGTGTCGTGTCCATCTGTAGTGTATTCACTTTATTACTGTATGTGGTCATAAATGCTTAACACACTGCCTCTGAGATAAGCCTGTCTGCTCTGCCAAGCTACCAAGGGGGTAGCAGGGGTTATCTGAGTGTGTAATCCCCTTTCCCTGACTAGAGTTGGTTGGTCCCTATTTGTCGGAAGTGTATACCTCTGCCAACTAGAGACCGCCGGTTCTAACATTGGTGGTCAGCGGTGAGGATTTTGAACTTTGCATTTATGACTCATGTGCAGTGATTAGTGTACGCTACATAGTGAAAGCAGACCATAACGCAGCCACATTCTGTTTTGGTAGGATTGCCTATTTTTGTTCTCCGCTTTCCTGGAGCTTATTTTCTTAAACACTGCCAGTTTTGACCATGGAGAATGCCGGAGCTGCTACACCTGTGGAGAATGTTGTGGGGGAATTCGATAAGGAGAAGATAGATTCCTACACGCTAAAAGATCTAAAAGGATTTTGCAAGCAGTTTAAAGTTCCTACCACAGGTGTCTCAAAGAAAGAGGGCTTCCTCAAAGCGCTGAAGGCCTGGTTAGAGGCCAGAAATCCCTCTGATCCGGTGGTGGTACCGGAAGAGGAAGAAGAAGAGGAAGAGCCCACAGGTGGGCCAGTGTCATCTCCAGGCAGTAGTGCGTCCTCTAGGAGCCTTTCCCCCGAAGAATTAGAAGACAGGGAGAAGGAGAGGGGGTACAAGTTAGAAATGGCGAAACTTAAATTAGGAGGGCAGTTGGAATTAGAGAATGCAAGAAGCAAGAGAGAAGCTGAAATGGAGAGCAAAAGATTAGATTTTGAGAGAGAGAAATTAGCGTTTGAACGTGAGAAGATGGTGAGGGAGATGGAGCTTAAAACTAAGAGTTTAGAGTTGAATCCCTCTGGTGGCAGCACTCCATCCGTGCCTGCAGAAAGTAGGTTTTATTTTCCTAAAGATGTGATCAAGGATTACAGTAAGAATGAAGATATTAGCCAATGGTTTAAAGCATATGAGTTAGCATTGTTGGCCCACCGGGTCCCTGAGAAGGATTGGGGAACGGGGTTGTGGAGCCGCTTTACAAACGAGGGGAGAGATACCTTGTTGAGCCTTCCTGCTGAGGATAGGATGTCTTATACTCATATGAAAGATGCTTTAATGCTGAGATATGGCTTAACCCCAGAAAAGTACAGACAAACCTTTAGAGAATGTAAGAAGTTGCCTGGTACTACGTGGGTTGAATATGTGTCTTTTTTCTGCAGAACCATGGATGGTTGGATAAAGGGTAGCAAGGTTGATAGTTACGACGCTCTTTATGATTTGTTTGCTTGGGAGCACTTGTCTAATAACTGTTTTCCAGAGCTACGCCAGCACCTTGTTGACAGCAAGCTATCTAACCCTAGAAAACTTGCTGAGGAGGCGGACCGCTGGGTCAGTACCAGGGTCCACAAGGGTCCAGTGGGAGACTCAGCCAAAGGTGGGCAGGGTCCCCAGCAGAAGAGTGGGGGGGACAGGGGTAAACAGAGGGAGTTTCAGAAAGGGCCCCAAAGTAGTCCCCAAGGGAACCAAGGGAAGGGTTCCCAGCCTCCCCCTGTAAAGAAGCCAGAGGCCCCGACAGGTAAACCTGTTCACAGGGGCCCCATGACCTGCTATGCCTGTAAGCAGGTGGGACACCGTTATTATGATCCCCAGTGTCCCATGAAGGATTCGAATGCACCGCCGCGTGCACCCCCTCGTCAGGTAGCGAGTGTAGCTCTGGGAGGGGAGGAGATGGGTGCCCCCGGTGGGTGGGGTCCCGCAGAAATGTCCCTGGTCTCTTTAGGAGACGTGGAAATGGTCCCTCCAACCCCTCTGCCTAGTAACACTAAGAAATATAGGCAGTGGGTGACCATTAATGGCCATAGGGTGGAAGCTCTCAGAGACACCGGAGCGAGTGTGACAGCTGTCAAGTGTCACTTGGTGTCCAGAGAGCAGGTGGTCCCGCATGCATTCTACCCCGTTGTAGCTGCTGACAACTCACAGAGTAAGTGTGAGGTAGCTCAAGTTCCTTTTGAGTGGGGGGGGTCTCAGGTACTCTTCAGGTTGCTGTGAGGCCCGCCATGCCTGTTGATTGTCTCTTGGGCAATGATTTGGAGGACTCCCCTTGGGCTAAGGTGGAGAGAAAAGCGCATCTGGAAATGTTGGGTCTGCCTGAGTGGGTGTGTGCGACCACCCGGTCCATGTCAGTCAGTAAGGGTGTTGATGGGGGCCCGGAGCCTGAAAGTATGGCCCAGGTCCCAACCGTGAAGAGAAGAGGCAGGGGGCGCGGGAAACCGTCCCCCATCGTTCCCGCGGTCCAGGAGGGAGCAGACCCTGAGGGGGATGCCCTGGAACCGACAGGAGAACAAGTGGCCGAACTGGGAGACCTGCCCGAGCTGACCCATTGGCAGCAGGATGGTGGTCCCTCCAGGGAGGAATTTTGTGCTGAACAGAAAGTGTGCCCTTCTCTTGTGGGTATGAGGCAGCAGGCCTCAGCCCAAACGACAGGTGATCAGTCAGGATCACATTGGGTCTACTGGGAGAACGACCTCCTGTATAGCGAGCCTAAGGCTGCTGAACCTGGGTCAGCCCGTGTGCTGGTGGTACCCCAGCGCTTCAGAGCCTTCCTACTGGGGTTGGCTCATGACGTTCCGTTAGCTGGACATCTGGGGCAGGACAAGACCTATGACAGGCTTGTCACCCATTTTTATTGGCCCCAGATGAGAAGGGATTCAGATATCCATTGTAGGACATGTCAAACTTGCCAGGCAAGTGGGAAAAGTGGGCGGAAGCAGAAGGCTCCCCTCCAACCTTTTCCCGTCGTCAGTACCCCCTTTGAGCGAGTGGGAATTGACATTGTGGGGCCACTGGACCCCAAGACAGCCATGGGCAACAGGTTTATCCTGGTCTTGGTGGACCATGCCACCCGGTACCCGGAAGCCATCCCTCTCCGAACAGTGACGGCCCCCGTGGTGGGACGGGCACTGATGGGTGTTTTCTCCCGCATGGGGTTCCCCAGAGAGGTGGTGTCAGACCGGGGCACCAACTTCATTTCGAATTATATGAAGTCTCTGTGGAAGGAGTGTGGGGTAACCTACAAGTTTACCACTCCTTACCACCCTCAAGGTAATGGGCTGGTTGAGAGATTCAACCGGACCCTAAAAGGCATGATCATGGGTCTTGAAGAACCAATGAGGCGTAAATGGGACGTCCTCTTGCCATGCCTACTGTTTGCTTACCGTGAGGTGCCACAGAAGTCTCTAGGGTTCAGCCCCTTTGAGCTTTTGTATGGTCACCCGGTAAGAGGACCTTTGAGTCTGGTCAAAGAAGGCTGGGAGCAATCTCCCAGGAAACCTCCCCAGGATGTATATAGTTACATGCTGGCCTTTAGGAACCAGACTCGGCGCTTCAGAGATCTTGCTCAGGCAAATCTGGAGGCCAGCCAGGAAGAGATGAAGCGGTGGTACGATCAGAATGCCACTCTGGTTGAGCTTCAACCTGGTCAGAAAGTTTGGGTCATGGCCCCTGTGGAACCTTGTGCGCTCAAGGACAGGTGGACTGGACCATTTGAGGTTGTGGAGAAAAAGAGCGATGTCACCTACTTGGTGGACTTGAAGTCTCCCAGGAACCCCTTAAGGGTCCTGCATGTCAACCGGTTAAAGCCCCACTTAGAAAGGTCCGAAGTGGGCATGCTCCTTGCCACAGATGCTGGGATGGAGGAGGAGAGTGAGCCTCTTCCTGACCTCCTGTGTGCAAAAGAAAAAGATGGGTCAGTGGATGGTGTTGTCCTCTCTGACACACTGACCCCTGAGCAGCAGCAAGATTGTCGCCATCTGTTGGTACAATTCCCTGATCTGTTCTCCTTAATCCCTGGTGTCACTCAGTGGTGTGTCCATGATGTGGACACCGGGGACAGCACTCCTGTGAGGCACAAGGCCTACAGGGTGACTGAAAAGGTCAGAGCATATATCAAGGAGGAGGTCTCCAAGATGTTTGCCTTAGGGGTGGTTGAGTCCTCTAGCAGTCCTTGGGCCAGCCCAGTGGTCTTGGTCCCAAAGGCTGCAGCGCCTGGTGCTTCACCAGAACTTCGGTTCTGTGTGGATTACCGAGGACTCAATTCGGTCACCAAGACTGACGCGCACCCCATCCCCAGAGCTGATGAGCTCATCGATCGGTTGGGGGCTGCCCGGTACCTTAGTACGTTTGATCTAACGTCTGGGTACTGGCAGATCGCCTTGACTGATGGGGCAAAAGAGAGGTCTGCATTCTCCACACCAGATGGGCACTACCAGTTCCGTGTGATGCCCTTTGGGATGAAGAATGCCCCTGCCACATTCCAGAGGTTGGTTAACCAGGTATTGGCCGGGCTGGAAGATTTCAGCGCCGCCTACCTGGACGATATAGCAGTGTTCAGCGCCAGCTGGGAGGAACACTTGCGCCACCTCCAGGAAGTGTTGTTGGCCCTGCGCAGAGCAGGCCTCACAATCAAGGCTAGTAAGTGCCAGATTGGGCAGGGTTCAGTGGTGTACTTGGGGCACCAAGTAGGGAGCGGCAAGGTGGCCCCCCTGCAACCCAAGATAGATACCATCCTGGCTTGGGAACCGCCCAAAACCCAGACTCAGGTGAGAGCCTTCTTGGGTCTCACGGGTTACTACAGGAGGTTTGTCAAGGGGTATGGCAACATTGTGCACCCCTTGACCTCGCTGACTTCCAGGAAGCAGCCGAGACTTGTGATCTGGACTGACGCCTTTGACACCCTGAAAACTGCAATGTGTACCGCACCGGTCCTCCAGGCACCCGACTTTTCAAAAGAATTCATTGTCCAGACAGACGCTTCAGAGCATGGTGTGGGGGCTGTTCTAGCACAGATGAATGAGGAGGGCCGAGACTTACCTGTAGCCTTCATCAGCCGGAGGTTACTTCCCAGGGAACAAAGGTGGAGTGCGATAGAGCGTGAGGCATTTGCTGTGGTCTGGGCGCTGAAGAAGCTAAGACCCTACCTGTTTGGGACTCACTTCCGGGTTCAGGCGGACCACAGGCCCCTCAGATGGTTAATGCAGATGAGGGGTGAGAACCCAAAGCTGTTGAGGTGGTCCATTTCCCTACAGGGGATGGACTTTACGGTGGAGCACCGCCCTGGTACAGATCACGCCAATGCTGATGGTCTGTCCAGATTTTTCCGCCTTAGTGATGAGGACTCCCTGGGTGAAGGGTAGTTCTCCCCACATTTCAGCTGGAGGGGACACGTGTTAGACCTGGCATCATTGGCATGAGTCTCTCCTCCATTTTTTTCTGTTTGCCTCCTCTGTTTACGATGTTTTTGCTGGATTATTGCTTTGGGCACTGTGCCACTGCTGATCAGTGCCACAGTGCAAGTGCTCCCTATGCTAAATTGTTACGTTGATTGGTGTTACCATGATTGGCTTGGTTGACTTACTGTTCAGACCCTAGTCTAGTGCACTGCGCGTGCCAAGGGCGTGTAAGTTAACTGCTGCTGGTGGGCTTGCAGCACTGGTTGTGCCACCCACAGAGGCAGCGTGCAAAATGTGTCTCAGGCCTGCCACCGCGGCGCCTGCGTGCAGTCCCTGACTGCCATGTCGACTTGGTAAGGAAACCTACTTACCAGTCTCTAAACCTTCACTTTGCCACATTTCAGACACCTCTATGGTAGGCCCTAGGGCAGGGTGCATTGTTGGTAAAAGGTAGGTCATGCCCTGATGTGTGTGGCATGACCTAATAGTGAATTACAGCCATTTTCGTTTTTCACTATTGAAGGGCTACCTGCCTCCAATAGGCCAGACTGGGCAGACTGATTATTAACTCCATTATAATCTATCTGACTCAGGGAGCATGGTAGCAAGTCGAGTTTAGTATCCCTGAACTCAGAATTTAATAACACACCCTTTAGGATGGATGGTTTTTAAATTCTATGTTTGAAAATAGCACTTTTAGAAAGTGGCTATTTTCTTGTCCAACTATCTACCGGTCTCTGCTGGTTTGGTGTGTGTGTCAGGGGCTGAGTGGCTCCAGAGGTCTGAGTGAGTCAGTGTGGGGTGAATGGGGCGTTTACACGTAGAGTGAGGGAAGAGTAGCCTGCCCTGCCTGACACAATACTGGCCCCGCCTCCTGCTGGGCGACTGATAGCCCTGCTCCTACCAGTGACAATACTGGCTCCGCCTCCTGCTGGGCGGCTGAGGACTCTGCCCTGCCCAGTGAATAGGCCAGGTGCCTCTGCCTGGCAACACCCACAACAAACCTGAGATGGTGGGAATCGCCCTGCTTGGACAAAGGGAACAAAGGGAAAAAGGGGTATAAGAGAAGGACCCCTGAACCAAGAACTCAGATCACTTCTGACAAGGAAACCTGTACCAAGGACAAGAAGCCTGCTGATCTAAGGACTTGCCTCCCCTTTCTGCCAGAGTGCTGTTTTGCTGTGGAGGAACCTGAAAGCTGCTTCTTTATTTTTGCCAAGGAACAAGGAGAGAGGAACTTGGTGTGTACTCTCTGAACACTTGCTAGAAAATCTCCAAGGACTGGAAGAGTGCCAGTCTCCTGCTGAAGTCACAGGGCCAAAGGACTTCACCATTTGCTGAATTACTGGAAAGTGTTGTTTCCAGTACACAAGGGAAATCTGCAGTCTCGACGCCGCCGACGCCGCCGAATCCAGCTCGACACCGTGAGTAACGGCTCCAGTGTCCCGAGCCTTCGACGCCGGCCGCCGGGCCTGATCGACGCCAGCAGCAACGCCAGTGAGCAGTGGGTATCGGCCCCGGCTCCAAGTGACCCCGTCTCGACGCCGGTATCGACGCCAGTTAGGAGTGAGTATCGGCTCTACCTCCAAGCGACCCCGTCCCGACGCCGCTGCTGATCGCATCGACTAGACGCCCGTCTCGACGCCGTGAGCGCTGCTCCGGCCCGACATCCCTCGACGCCGCTGCGGATTGACCCGACTCCGAGGCACGATCGACGCCGACCTCGACGCCGACATCTCGACGCCGTGGATCATCGTTTTCTTCGTTTCTCAAGGTACTGTACTTGTGGGGTCTGTTGCGACTCCAGGCTCGACGTAGCGCTCCTCGCGGTCGACGCCGAACCTTGGGAATCTTGTAGACTCGACGTCGTGTGACTCCTGTGGGGGTTACATTGTTGCCAAAGAACTGTGCTCAGAAGAATACTTTGCTAAAGAACTATTTGCCAAGAAGAAACCTTACTTGAACTATTATTTTTTTCTTCCAAAGAGTATTTATTAAGACTGTGGTATATTTTTGTCGTTATTTGGTCTTGTGCTAAGCCTTATATAAAAATACTATTTTTATAATAACTTCTGTGTCGTGTCCATCTGTAGTGTATTCACTTTATTACTGTATGTGGTCATAAATGCTTAACACACTGCCTCTGAGATAAGCCTGTCTGCTCTGCCAAGCTACCAAGGGGGTAGCAGGGGTTATCTGAGTGTGTAATCCCCTTGCCCTGACTAGAGTTGGTTGGTCCCTATTTGTCAGAAGTGTATACCTCTGCCAACTCGAGACCGCCGGTTCTAACATTGGTGGTCAGCGGTGAGGATTTGAACTTTGCATTTATGACTCATGTGCAGTGATTAGTGTACGCTACATAGTGAAAGCAGACCATAACGCAGCCACAGTCTGTTTGGTAGGATTGCCTATTTTTGTTCTCCGCTTTCCTGGAGCTTATTTTCTTAAACACTGCCAGTTTTGACCATGGAGAATGCCGGAGCTGCTACACCTGTGGAGAATGTTGTGGGGGAATTCGATAAGGAGAAGATAGATTCCTACACGCTAAAAGATCTAAAAGGATTTTGCAAGCAGTTTAAAGTTCCTACCACAGGTGTCTCAAAGAAAGAGGGCTTCCTCAAAGCGCTGAAGGCCTGGTTAGAGGCCAGAAATCCCTCTGATCCGGTGGTGGTACCGGAAGAGGAAGAAGAGGAAGAGGAAGAGCCCACAGGTGGGCCAGTGTCATCTCCAGGCAGTAGTGCGTCCTCTAGGAGCCTTTCCCCCGAAGAATTAGAAGACAGGGAGAAGGAGAGGGGGTACAAGTTAGAAATGGCAAAACTTAAATTAGGAGGGCAGTTGGAATTAGAGAATGCAAGAAGCAAGAGAGAAGCTGAAATGGAGAGCAAAAGATTAGATTTTGAGAGAGAGAAATTAGCGTTTGAACGTGAGAAGATGGTGAGGGAGATGGAGCTTAAAACTAAGAGTTTAGAGTTGAATCCCTCTGGTGGCAGCACTCCCTCCGTGCCTGCAGAAAGTAGGTTTTATTTTCCTAAGGATGTGATCAAAGATTACAGTAAGAATGAAGATATTAGCCAATGGTTTAAAGCGTATGAGTTAGCATTGTTGGCCCACCGGGTCCCTGAGAAGGATTGGGGAACGGGGTTGTGGAGCCGCTTTACAAACGAGGGGAGAGATACCTTGTTGAGCCTTCCTGCTGAGGATAGGATGTCTTATACTCATATGAAAGATGCTTTAATGCTGAGATATGGCTTAACCCCAGAAAAGTACAGACAAACCTTTAGAGAATGTAAGAAGTTGCCTGGTACTACGTGGGTTGAATATGTGTCTTTTTTCTGCAGAACCATGGATGGTTGGATAAAGGGTAGCAAGGTTGATAGTTATGATGCTCTTTATGATTTGTTTGCTTGGGAGCACTTGTCTAATAACTGTTTTCCAGAGCTACGCCAGCACCTTGTTGACAGCAAGCTATCTAACCCTAGAAAACTTGCTGAGGAGGCGGACCGCTGGGTCAGTACCAGGGTCCACAAGGGTCCAGTGGGAGACTCAGCCAAAGGTGGGCAGGGTCCCCAGCAGAAGAGTGGGGGGGACAGGGGTAAACAGAGGGAGTTTCAGAAAGGGCCCCAAAGTAGTCCCCAAGGGAACCAAGGGAAGGGTTCCCAGCCTCCCCCTGTAAAGAAGCCAGAGGCCCCGACAGGTAAACCTGTTCACAGGGGCCCCATGACCTGCTATGCCTGTAAGCAGGTGGGACACCGTTATTATGATCCCCAGTGTCCCATGAAGGATTCGAATGCACCGCCGCGTGCACCCCCTCGTCAGGTAGCGAGTGTAGCCCTGGGAGGGGATGAGATGGGTGCCCCCGGTGGGTGGGGTCCCGCAGAAATGTCCCTGGTCTCTTTAGGAGACGTGGAAATGGTCCCTCCAACCCCTCTGCCTAGTAACACTAAGAAATATAGGCAGTGGGTGACCATTAATGGCCATAGGGTGGAAGCTCTCAGAGACACCGGAGCGAGTGTGACAGCTGTCAAGTGTCACTTGGTGTCCAGAGAGCAGGTGGTCCCTCATGCATTCTACCCCGTTGTAGCTGCTGACAACTCACAGAGTAAGTGTGAGGTAGCTCAAGTTCCCTTTGAGTGGGGGGGGGTCTCAGGTACTCTTCAGGTTGCTGTGAGGCCCGCCATGCCTGTTGATTGTCTCTTGGGCAATGATTTGGAGGACTCCCCTTGGGCTAAGGTGGAGAGAAAAGCGCATCTGGAAATGTTGGGTCTGCCTGAGTGGGTGTGTGCGACCACCCGGTCCATGTCAGTCAGTAAGGGTGTTGATGGGGGCCCGGAGCCTGGAAGTATGGCCCAGGTCCCAACCGTGAAGAGAAGAGGCAGGGGGCGCAGGAAACCGTCCCCCATCGTTCCCGCGGTCCAGGAGGGAGCAGACCCTGAGGGGGATGCCCTGGAACCGACAGGAGAACAAGTGGCCGAACTGGGAGACCTGCCCGAGCTGACCCATTGGCAGCAGGATGGTGGTCCCTCCAGGGAGGAATTTTGTGCTGAACAGAAAGTGTGCCCTTCTCTTGTGGGTATGAGGCAGCAGGCCTCAGCCCAAACGACAGGTGATCAGTCAGGATCACATTGGGTCTACTGGGAGAACGACCTCCTGTATAGCGAGCCTAAGGCTGCTGAACCTGGGTCAGCCCGTGTGCTGGTGGTACCCCAGCGCTTCAGAGCCTTCCTACTGGGGTTGGCTCATGACGTTCCGTTAGCTGGACATCTGGGGCAGGACAAGACCTATGACAGGCTTGTCACCCATTTTTATTGGCCTCAGATGAGAAGGGATTCAGATATCCATTGTAGGACCTGTCAGACTTGCCAGGCAAGTGGGAAAAGTGGGCGGAAGCAGAAGGCTCCCCTCCAACCTTTTCCCGTCGTCAGTACCCCCTTTGAGCGAGTGGGAATTGACATTGTGGGGCCACTGGACCCCAAGACAGCCATGGGCAACAGGTTTATCCTGGTCTTGGTGGACCATGCCACCCGGTACCCGGAAGCCATCCCTCTCCGAACAGTGACGGCCCCCGTGGTGGGACGGGCACTGATGGGTGTTTTCTCCCGCATGGGGTTCCCCCGAGAGGTGGTGTCAGACCGGGGCACCAACTTCATTTCAAATTATATGAAGTCTCTGTGGAAGGAGTGTGGGGTAACCTACAAGTTTACCACTCCTTACCACCCTCAAGGTAATGGGCTGGTTGAGAGATTCAACCGGACCCTAAAAGGCATGATCATGGGTCTTGAAGAACCAATGAGGCGTAAATGGGACGTCCTCTTGCCATGCCTGCTGTTTGCTTACCGTGAGGTGCCACAGAAGTCTCTAGGGTTCAGCCCCTTTGAGCTTTTGTATGGTCACCCGGTAAGAGGACCTTTGAGTCTGGTCAAAGAAGGCTGGGAGCAATCTCCCAGGAAACCTCCCCAGGATGTATATAGTTACATGCTGGCCTTTAGGAACCAGACTCGGCGCTTCAGAGATCTTGCTCAGGCAAATCTGGAGGCCAGCCAGGAAGAGATGAAGCGGTGGTACGATCAGAATGCCACTCTGGTTGAGCTTCAACCTGGTCAGAAAGTTTGGGTCATGGCCCCTGTGGAACCTTGTGCGCTCAAGGACAGGTGGACTGGACCGTTTGAGGTTGTGGAGAGAAAGAGCGATGTCACCTACTTGGTGGACTTGAAGTCTCCCAGGAACCCCTTAAGGGTCCTGCATGTCAACCGGTTAAAGCCCCACTTAGAAAGGTCCGAAGTGGGCATGCTCCTTGCCACAGATGCTGGGATGGAGGAGGAGAGTGAGCCTCTTCCTGACCTCCTGTGTGCAAAAGAAAAAGATGGGTCAGTGGATGGTGTTGCCCTCTCTGACACACTGACCCCTGAGCAGCAGCAAGATTGTCGCCATCTGTTGGTACAATTCCCTGATCTGTTCTCCTTAATCCCTGGTGTCACTCAGTGGTGTGTCCATGATGTGGACACTGGGGACAGCACTCCTGTGAGGCACAAGGCCTACAGGGTGACTGACAAGGTCAGAGCATACATCAAGGAGGAGGTCTCCAAGATGTTTGCCTTAGGGGTGGTTGAGTCCTCTAGCAGTCCTTGGGCCAGCCCAGTGGTCTTGGTCCCAAAGGCTGCAGCGCCTGGTGCTTCACCAGAACTTCGGTTCTGTGTGGATTACCGAGGACTCAATTCGGTCACCAAGACTGACGCGCACCCCATCCCCAGAGCTGATGAGCTCATCGATCGGTTGGGGGCTGCCCGGTACCTTAGTACGTTTGATCTAACGTCTGGGTACTGGCAGATCGCCTTGACTGATGGGGCAAAAGAGAGGTCTGCATTCTCCACACCAGATGGGCACTACCAGTTCCGTGTGATGCCCTTTGGGATGAAGAATGCCCCTGCCACATTCCAGAGGTTGGTTAACCAGGTATTGGCCGGGCTAGAAGATTTCAGCGCCGCCTACCTGGACGATATAGCAGTGTTCAGCGCCAGCTGGGAGGAACACTTGCGCCACCTCCAGGAAGTGTTGTTGGCCCTGCGCAGAGCAGGCCTCACAATCAAGGCTAGTAAGTGCCAGATTGGGCAGGGTTCAGTGGTGTACTTGGGGCACCAAGTAGGGAGCGGCAAGGTGGCCCCCCGGCAACCCAAGATAGATACCATCCTGGCTTGGGAACCGCCCAAAACCCAGACTCAGGTGAGAGCCTTCTTGGGTCTCACGGGTTACTACAGGAGGTTCGTCAAGGGGTATGGCAACATTGTGCACCCCTTGACCTCGCTGACTTCCAGGAAGCAGCCGAGACTTGTGATCTGGACTGACGCCTGTCAGAAAGCCTTTGACACCCTGAAAACTGCAATGTGTACAGCACCGGTCCTCCAGGCACCCGACTTTTCAAAAGAATTCATTGTCCAGACGGACGCTTCAGAGCATGGTGTGGGGGCTGTTCTAGCACAGATGAATGAGGAGGGCCGAGACTTACCTGTAGCCTTCATCAGCCGGAGGTTACTTCCCAGGGAACAAAGGTGGAGTGCGATAGAGCGTGAGGCATTTGCTGTGGTCTGGGCGCTGAAGAAGCTAAGACCCTACTTGTTTGGGTCTCACTTCCGGGTTCAGACGGACCACAGGCCCCTCAGATGGTTAATGCAGATGAGGGGTGAGAACCCAAAGCTGTTGAGGTGGTCCATTTCCCTACAGGGGATGGACTTTACGGTGGAACACCGCCCTGGTACAGATCACGCCAATGCTGATGGTCTGTCCAGATTTTTCCGCCTTAGTGATGAGGACTCCCTGGGTGAAGGGTAGTTCTCCCCACATTTCAGCTGGAGGGGACACGTGTTAGACCTGGCATCATTGGCATGAGTCTCTCCTCCATTTTTTCTGTTTGCCTCCTCTGTTTACGATGTTTTTGCTGGATTATTGCTTTGGGCACTGTGCCACTGCTGATCAGTGCCACAGTGCAAGTGCTCCCTATGCTAAATTGTTACGTTGATTGGTGTTACCATGATTGGCTTGGTTGACTTACTGTTCAGACCCTAGTCTAGTGCACTGCGCGTGCCAAGGGCGTGTAAGTTAACTGCTGCTGGTGGGCTTGCAGCACTGGTTGTGCCACCCACAGAGGCAGCGTGCAAAATGTGTCTCAGGCCTGCCACCGCGGCGCCTGCGTGCAGTCCCTGACTGCCATGTCGACTTGGTAAGGAAACCTACTTACCAGTCTCTAAACCTTCACTTTGCCACATTTCAGACACCTCTATGGTAGGCCCTAGGGCAGGGTGCATTGTTGGTAAAAGGTAGGTCATGCCCTGATGTGTGTGGCATGACCTAATAGTGAATTACAGCCATTTTCGTTTTTCACTATTGAAGGGCTACCTGCCTCCAATAGGCCAGACTGGGCAGACTGATTATTAACTCCATTATAATCTATCTGACTCAGGGAGCATGGTAGCAAGTCGAGTTTAGTATCCCTGAACTCAGAATTTAATAACACACCCTTTAGGATGGATGGTTTTTAAATTCTATGTTTGAAAATAGCACTTTTAGAAAGTGGCTATTTTCTTGTCCAACTATCTACCGGTCTCTGCTGGTTTGGTGTGTGTGTCAGGGGCTGAGTGGCTCCAGAGGTCTGAGTGAGTCAGTGTGGGGTGAATGGGGCGTTTACACGTAGAGTGAGGGAAGAGTAGCCTGCCCTGCCTGACACAATACTGGCCCCGCCTCCTGCTGGGCGACTGATAGCCCTGCTCCTACCAGTGACAATACTGGCTCCGCCTCCTGCTGGGCGGCTGAGGACTCTGCCCTGCCCAGTGAATAGGCCAGGTGCCTCTGCCTGGCAACACCCACAACAAACCTGAGATGGTGGGAATCGCCCTGCTTGGACAAAGGGAACAAAGGGAAAAAGGGGTATAAGAGAAGGACCCCTGAACCAAGAACTCAGATCACTTCTGACAAGGAAACCTGTACCAAGGACAAGAAGCCTGCTGATCTAAGGACTTGCCTCCCCTTTCTGCCAGAGTGCTGTTTTGCTGTGGAGGAACCTGAAAGCTGCTTCTTTATTTTTGCCAAGGAACAAGGAGAGAGGAACTTGGTGTGTACTCTCTGAACACTTGCTAGAAAATCTCCAAGGACTGGAAGAGTGCCAGTCTCCTGCTGAAGTCACAGGGCCAAAGGACTTCACCATTTGCTGAATTACTGGAAAGTGTTGTTTCCAGTACACAAGGGAAATCTGCAGTCTCGACGCCGCCGACGCCGCCGAATCCAGCTCGACACCGTGAGTAACGGCTCCAGTGTCCCGAGCCTTCGACGCCGGCCGCCGGGCCTGATCGACGCCAGCAGCAACGCCAGTGAGCAGTGGGTATCGGCCCCGGCTCCAAGTGACCCCGTCTCGACGCCGGTATCGACGCCAGTGAGGAGTGAGTATCGGCTCTACCTCCAAGCGACCCCGTCCCGACGCCGCTGCTGATCGCATCGACTAGACGCCCGTCTCGACGCCGTGAGCGCTGCTCCGGCCCGACATCCCTCGACGCCGCTGCGGATTGACCCGACTCCGAGGCACGATCGACGCCGACCTCGACGCCGACATCTCGACGCCGTGGATCATCGTTTTCTTTGTTTCTCAAGGTACTGTACTTGTGGGGTCTGTTGCGACTCCAGGCTCGACGTAGCGCTCCTCGCGGTCGACGCCGAACCTTGGGAATCTTGTAGACTCGACGTCGTGTGACTCCTGTGGGGGTTACATTGTTGCCAAAGAACTGTGCTCAGAAGAATACTTTGCTAAAGAACTATTTGCCAAGAAGAAACCTTACTTGAACTATTATTTTTTTCTTCCAAAGAGTATTTATTAAGACTGTGGTATATTTTTGTCGTTATTTGGTCTTGTGCTAAGCCTTATATAAAAATACTATTTTTATAATAACTTCTGTGTCGTGTCCATCTGTAGTGTATTCACTTTATTACTGTATGTGGTCATAAATGCTTAACACACTGCCTCTGAGATAAGCCTGTCTGCTCTGCCAAGCTACCAAGGGGGTAGCAGGGGTTATCTGAGTGTGTAATCCCCTTGCCCTGACTAGAGTTGGTTGGTCCCTATTTGTCAGAAGTGTATACCTCTGCCAACTCGAGACCGCCGGTTCTAACATTGGTGGTCAGCGGTGAGGATTTGAACTTTGCATTTATGACTCATGTGCAGTGATTAGTGTACGCTACATAGTGAAAGCAGACCATAACGCAGCCACAGTCTGTTTGGTAGGATTGCCTATTTTTGTTCTCCGCTTTCCTGGAGCTTATTTTCTTAAACACTGCCAGTTTTGACCATGGAGAATGCCGGAGCTGCTACACCTGTGGAGAATGTTGTGGGGGAATTCGATAAGGAGAAGATAGATTCCTACACGCTAAAAGATCTAAAAGGATTTTGCAAGCAGTTTAAAGTTCCTACCACAGGTGTCTCAAAGAAAGAGGGCTTCCTCAAAGCGCTGAAGGCCTGGTTAGAGGCCAGAAATCCCTCTGATCCGGTGGTGGTACCGGAAGAGGAAGAAGAGGAAGAGGAAGAGCCCACAGGTGGGCCAGTGTCATCTCCAGGCAGTAGTGCGTCCTCTAGGAGCCTTTCCCCCGAAGAATTAGAAGACAGGGAGAAGGAGAGGGGGTACAAGTTAGAAATGGCAAAACTTAAATTAGGAGGGCAGTTGGAATTAGAGAATGCAAGAAGCAAGAGAGAAGCTGAAATGGAGAGCAAAAGATTAGATTTTGAGAGAGAGAAATTAGCGTTTGAACGTGAGAAGATGGTGAGGGAGATGGAGCTTAAAACTAAGAGTTTAGAGTTGAATCCCTCTGGTGGCAGCACTCCCTCCGTGCCTGCAGAAAGTAGGTTTTATTTTCCTAAGGATGTGATCAAAGATTACAGTAAGAATGAAGATATTAGCCAATGGTTTAAAGCGTATGAGTTAGCATTGTTGGCCCACCGGGTCCCTGAGAAGGATTGGGGAACGGGGTTGTGGAGCCGCTTTACAAACGAGGGGAGAGATACCTTGTTGAGCCTTCCTGCTGAGGATAGGATGTCTTATACTCATATGAAAGATGCTTTAATGCTGAGATATGGCTTAACCCCAGAAAAGTACAGACAAACCTTTAGAGAATGTAAGAAGTTGCCTGGTACTACGTGGGTTGAATATGTGTCTTTTTTCTGCAGAACCATGGATGGTTGGATAAAGGGTAGCAAGGTTGATAGTTATGATGCTCTTTATGATTTGTTTGCTTGGGAGCACTTGTCTAATAACTGTTTTCCAGAGCTACGCCAGCACCTTGTTGACAGCAAGCTATCTAACCCTAGAAAACTTGCTGAGGAGGCGGACCGCTGGGTCAGTACCAGGGTCCACAAGGGTCCAGTGGGAGACTCAGCCAAAGGTGGGCAGGGTCCCCAGCAGAAGAGTGGGGGGGACAGGGGTAAACAGAGGGAGTTTCAGAAAGGGCCCCAAAGTAGTCCCCAAGGGAACCAAGGGAAGGGTTCCCAGCCTCCCCCTGTAAAGAAGCCAGAGGCCCCGACAGGTAAACCTGTTCACAGGGGCCCCATGACCTGCTATGCCTGTAAGCAGGTGGGACACCGTTATTATGATCCCCAGTGTCCCATGAAGGATTCGAATGCACCGCCGCGTGCACCCCCTCGTCAGGTAGCGAGTGTAGCCCTGGGAGGGGATGAGATGGGTGCCCCCGGTGGGTGGGGTCCCGCAGAAATGTCCCTGGTCTCTTTAGGAGACGTGGAAATGGTCCCTCCAACCCCTCTGCCTAGTAACACTAAGAAATATAGGCAGTGGGTGACCATTAATGGCCATAGGGTGGAAGCTCTCAGAGACACCGGAGCGAGTGTGACAGCTGTCAAGTGTCACTTGGTGTCCAGAGAGCAGGTGGTCCCTCATGCATTCTACCCCGTTGTAGCTGCTGACAACTCACAGAGTAAGTGTGAGGTAGCTCAAGTTCCCTTTGAGTGGGGGGGGGTCTCAGGTACTCTTCAGGTTGCTGTGAGGCCCGCCATGCCTGTTGATTGTCTCTTGGGCAATGATTTGGAGGACTCCCCTTGGGCTAAGGTGGAGAGAAAAGCGCATCTGGAAATGTTGGGTCTGCCTGAGTGGGTGTGTGCGACCACCCGGTCCATGTCAGTCAGTAAGGGTGTTGATGGGGGCCCGGAGCCTGGAAGTATGGCCCAGGTCCCAACCGTGAAGAGAAGAGGCAGGGGGCGCAGGAAACCGTCCCCCATCGTTCCCGCGGTCCAGGAGGGAGCAGACCCTGAGGGGGATGCCCTGGAACCGACAGGAGAACAAGTGGCCGAACTGGGAGACCTGCCCGAGCTGACCCATTGGCAGCAGGATGGTGGTCCCTCCAGGGAGGAATTTTGTGCTGAACAGAAAGTGTGCCCTTCTCTTGTGGGTATGAGGCAGCAGGCCTCAGCCCAAACGACAGGTGATCAGTCAGGATCACATTGGGTCTACTGGGAGAACGACCTCCTGTATAGCGAGCCTAAGGCTGCTGAACCTGGGTCAGCCCGTGTGCTGGTGGTACCCCAGCGCTTCAGAGCCTTCCTACTGGGGTTGGCTCATGACGTTCCGTTAGCTGGACATCTGGGGCAGGACAAGACCTATGACAGGCTTGTCACCCATTTTTATTGGCCTCAGATGAGAAGGGATTCAGATATCCATTGTAGGACCTGTCAGACTTGCCAGGCAAGTGGGAAAAGTGGGCGGAAGCAGAAGGCTCCCCTCCAACCTTTTCCCGTCGTCAGTACCCCCTTTGAGCGAGTGGGAATTGACATTGTGGGGCCACTGGACCCCAAGACAGCCATGGGCAACAGGTTTATCCTGGTCTTGGTGGACCATGCCACCCGGTACCCGGAAGCCATCCCTCTCCGAACAGTGACGGCCCCCGTGGTGGGACGGGCACTGATGGGTGTTTTCTCCCGCATGGGGTTCCCCCGAGAGGTGGTGTCAGACCGGGGCACCAACTTCATTTCAAATTATATGAAGTCTCTGTGGAAGGAGTGTGGGGTAACCTACAAGTTTACCACTCCTTACCACCCTCAAGGTAATGGGCTGGTTGAGAGATTCAACCGGACCCTAAAAGGCATGATCATGGGTCTTGAAGAACCAATGAGGCGTAAATGGGACGTCCTCTTGCCATGCCTGCTGTTTGCTTACCGTGAGGTGCCACAGAAGTCTCTAGGGTTCAGCCCCTTTGAGCTTTTGTATGGTCACCCGGTAAGAGGACCTTTGAGTCTGGTCAAAGAAGGCTGGGAGCAATCTCCCAGGAAACCTCCCCAGGATGTATATAGTTACATGCTGGCCTTTAGGAACCAGACTCGGCGCTTCAGAGATCTTGCTCAGGCAAATCTGGAGGCCAGCCAGGAAGAGATGAAGCGGTGGTACGATCAGAATGCCACTCTGGTTGAGCTTCAACCTGGTCAGAAAGTTTGGGTCATGGCCCCTGTGGAACCTTGTGCGCTCAAGGACAGGTGGACTGGACCGTTTGAGGTTGTGGAGAGAAAGAGCGATGTCACCTACTTGGTGGACTTGAAGTCTCCCAGGAACCCCTTAAGGGTCCTGCATGTCAACCGGTTAAAGCCCCACTTAGAAAGGTCCGAAGTGGGCATGCTCCTTGCCACAGATGCTGGGATGGAGGAGGAGAGTGAGCCTCTTCCTGACCTCCTGTGTGCAAAAGAAAAAGATGGGTCAGTGGATGGTGTTGTCCTCTCTGACACACTGACCCCTGAGCAGCAGCAAGATTGTCGCCATCTGTTGGTACAATTCCCTGATCTGTTCTCCTTAATCCCTGGTGTCACTCAGTGGTGTGTCCATGATGTGGACACCGGGGACAGCACTCCTGTGAGGCACAAGGCCTACAGGGTGACTGAAAAGGTCAGAGCATATATCAAGGAGGAGGTCTCCAAGATGTTTGCCTTAGGGGTGGTTGAGTCCTCTAGCAGTCCTTGGGCCAGCCCAGTGGTCTTGGTCCCAAAGGCTGCAGCGCCTGGTGCTTCACCAGAACTTCGGTTCTGTGTGGATTACCGAGGACTCAATTCGGTCACCAAGACTGACGCGCACCCCATCCCCAGAGCTGATGAGCTCATCGATCGGTTGGGGGCTGCCCGGTACCTTAGTACGTTTGATCTAACGTCTGGGTACTGGCAGATCGCCTTGACTGATGGGGCAAAAGAGAGGTCTGCATTCTCCACACCAGATGGGCACTACCAGTTCCGTGTGATGCCCTTTGGGATGAAGAATGCCCCTGCCACATTCCAGAGGTTGGTTAACCAGGTATTGGCCGGGCTGGAAGATTTCAGCGCCGCCTACCTGGACGATATAGCAGTGTTCAGCGCCAGCTGGGAGGAACACTTGCGCCACCTCCAGGAAGTGTTGTTGGCCCTGCGCAGAGCAGGCCTCACAATCAAGGCTAGTAAGTGCCAGATTGGGCAGGGTTCAGTGGTGTACTTGGGGCACCAAGTAGGGAGCGGCAAGGTGGCCCCCCTGCAACCCAAGATAGATACCATCCTGGCTTGGGAACCGCCCAAAACCCAGACTCAGGTGAGAGCCTTCTTGGGTCTCACGGGTTACTACAGGAGGTTTGTCAAGGGGTATGGCAACATTGTGCACCCCTTGACCTCGCTGACTTCCAGGAAGCAGCCGAGACTTGTGATCTGGACTGACGCCTTTGACACCCTGAAAACTGCAATGTGTACCGCACCGGTCCTCCAGGCACCCGACTTTTCAAAAGAATTCATTGTCCAGACAGACGCTTCAGAGCATGGTGTGGGGGCTGTTCTAGCACAGATGAATGAGGAGGGCCGAGACTTACCTGTAGCCTTCATCAGCCGGAGGTTACTTCCCAGGGAACAAAGGTGGAGTGCGATAGAGCGTGAGGCATTTGCTGTGGTCTGGGCGCTGAAGAAGCTAAGACCCTACCTGTTTGGGACTCACTTCCGGGTTCAGGCGGACCACAGGCCCCTCAGATGGTTAATGCAGATGAGGGGTGAGAACCCAAAGCTGTTGAGGTGGTCCATTTCCCTACAGGGGATGGACTTTACGGTGGAGCACCGCCCTGGTACAGATCACGCCAATGCTGATGGTCTGTCCAGATTTTTCCGCCTTAGTGATGAGGACTCCCTGGGTGAAGGGTAGTTCTCCCCACATTTCAGCTGGAGGGGACACGTGTTAGACCTGGCATCATTGGCATGAGTCTCTCCTCCATTTTTTTCTGTTTGCCTCCTCCGTTTACGATGTTTTTGCTGGATTATTGCTTTGGGCACTGTGCCACTGCTGATCAGTGCCACAGTGCAAGTGCTCCCTATGTTAAATTGTTACGTTGATTGGTGTTACCATGATTGGCTTGGTTGACTTACTGTTCAGACCCTAGTCTAGTGCACTGCGCGTGCCAAGGGCGTGTAAGTTAACTGCTGCTGGTGGGCTTGCAGCACTGGTTGTGCCACCCACAGAAGCAGCGTGCAAAATGTGTCTCAGGCCTGCCACCGCGGCGCCTGCGTGCAGTCCCGGACTGCCATGTCGACTTGGTAAGGAAACCTACTTACCAGTCTCTAAACCTTCCCTTTGCCACATTTCAGACACCTCTATGGTAGGCCCTAGGGCAGGGTGCATTGTTGGTAAAAGGTAGGTCATGCCCGGATGTGTGTGGCATGACCTAATAGTGAATTACAGCCATTTTCGTTTTTCACTATTGAAGGGCTACCTGCCTCCAATAGGCCAGACTGGGCAGACGGATTATTAACTCCATTATAATCTATCTGACTCAGGGAGCATGGTAGCAAGTCGAGTTTAGTATCCCTGAACTCAGAATTTAATAACTCACCCTTTAGGATGGATGGTTTTTAAATTCTATGTTTGAAAATAGCACTTTTAGAAAGTGGCTATTTTCTTGTCCAACTATCTACCGGTCTCTGCTGGTTTGGTGTGTGTGTCAGGGGCTGGGTGGCTCCAGAGGTCTGAGTGAGTCAGTGTGGGGTGAATGGGGCGTTTACACGTAGAGTGAGGGAAGAGTAGCCTGCCCTGCCTGACACAATACTGGCCCCGCCTCCTGCTGGGCGACTGATAGCCCTGCTCCTACCAGTGACAATACTGGCTCCGCCTCCTGCTGGGCGGCTGAGGACTCTGCCCTGCCCAGTGAATAGGCCAGGTGCCTCTGCCTGGCAACACCCACAACAAACCTGAGATGGTGGGAATCGCCCTGCTTGGACAAAGGGAACAAAGGGAAAAAGGGGTATAAGAGAAGGACCCCTGAACCAAGAACTCAGATCACTTCTGACAAGGAAACCTGTACCAAGGACAAGAAGCCTGCTGATCTAAGGACTTGCCTCCCCTTTCTGCCAGAGTGCTGTTTTGCTGTGGAGGAACCTGAAAGCTGCTTCTTTATTTTTGCCAAGGAACAAGGAGAGAGGAACTTGGTGTGTACTCTCTGAACACTTGCTAGAAAATCTCCAAGGACTGGAAGAGTGCCAGTCTCCTGTTGAAGTCACAGGGCCAAAGGACTTCACCATCTACTGAATTGCTGAATTGCTGGAAAGTGTTGTTTCCAGTACACAAGGGAAAATCTGCAGTCTCGACGCCAGCAGCAACGCCAGTGAGCAGTGGGTATCGGCCCCGGCTCCAAGTGACCCCGTCTCGACGCCGGTATCGACGCCAGTGAGGAGTGAGTATCGGCTCTACCTCCAAGCGACCCCGTCCCGACGCCGCTGCTGATCGCATCGACTCGACGCCCTTCTCGACGCCGTGAGCGCTGCTCCGGCCCGACATCCCTCGACGCCGCTGCGGATTGACCCGACTCCGAGGCACGATCGACGCCGACCTCGACGCCGACATCTCGACGCCGTGGATCATCGTTTCCTTCGTTTCTCAAGGTACTGTACTTGTGGGGTCTGTTGCGACTCCAGGCTCGACGTAGCGCTCCTCGCGGTCGACGCCGAACCTTGGGAATCCTGTAGACTCGACGTCGTGTGACTCCTGTGGGGGTTACATTGTGGCCAAAGAACTGTGCTCAGAAGAATACTTTGCTAAAGAACTATTTGCCAAGAAGAAACCTTACTTGAACTATTATTTTTTCCTTCCAAAGAGTATTTATTAAGTCTGTGGTATATTTTTGTCGTTATTTGGTCTTGTGCTAAACCTTATATAAAAATCCTATTTTTATAATAACTTCTGTGTCGTGTCCATCTGTAGTGTATTCACTTTATTACTGTATGTGGTCATAAATGCTTAACACACTGCCTCTGAGATAAGCCTGTCTGCTCTGCCAAGCTACCAAGGGGGTAGCAGGGGTTATCTGAGTGTGTAATCCCCTTTCCCTGACTAGAGTTGGTTGGTCCCTATTTGTCGGAAGTGTATACCTCTGCCAACTAGAGACCGCCGGTTCTAACAGTCACATTGAGGCTTTAAAAAGTAGTTATTCAACATGAGGCACATTCCAAATGACATTTTAAATCAATTTTTCTACAGTCCAAAAAATCAATTTTCTGATGAAAAACGATGACCCGTGACCTGTCGAAATTTCTCCAGATGGTCAGAAATGGAAATTTTTTAATGTTTAATTTTTTGACTGCAATTGACTATTCCATGTAAATTATCACTTTTGGAACAAAAACAAGTGTGTTTAGACTCACTTTAATGCCTGAAATTAGTCGAAATAGAAGCTTCTGAATAGGAGAAAAAGTATGCAATAATGGCAATTTTGGTCACATTGAGGTTTCAAAAAGTAGTTATTCAACATGAGGCACAATCCAAATGACATTTTGAATCAATTTTTCTACAGTCCAGAAAATCAATTTTCTGATGAAAAAGGATGACCCGTGACCTGTCGAAATTTCACCAGATGGTCAGAAATGGAAATGTTGTAATGTTTAATTTTTTGACTGCAAATGACTATTCCATGTAAATTATCACTTTTGGAACAAAAACAAGTGTGTTTAGAGTCAGTTTAATGCCTGAAATTGGTCGAAAAAGAAGCTTCTGAGTAGGAGAAAATATCCATAAAAATGGCAATTTTGGTCACCTGAGGCTTCAAAAAATAGTTATTCAACATGAGGCACATTCCAAATGACATTTTGAATCAATTTTTCTACAGTCCAGAAAATCTATTTTCTGATGAAAAAGGATGACCCGTGACCTGTCGAAATTTCTCCAGATGGTCAGAAATGGAAATGTTTTAATGTTTAATTTTTTGACTGCAAATGACTATTCCATGTAAATTATCACTTTTGGAACAAAAACAAGTGTTTTTAGAGTCACGTTAATGCCTGAAATTGGTCGAAATAGAAGCTTCTGAATAGGAGAAAAAGTCTGTAATAATGGCAATTTTGGTCACATTGAGGCTTTAAAAATTAGTTATTCAACATGAGGCACATTCAAAATGACATTTTGAATCAAGTTTTTTTACAGTCCAAAAAATCAATTTTCGGATGAAAAACGATGACCCGTGACCTGTCGAAATTTCTCCAGATGGTCAGAAATCGAAATTTTTATATTTTAATTTTTTGACTGCAAATGACTATTCCATGTAAATTATCACTTTTGGAACAAAAACAAGTGTGTTTAGACTCACTTTAATGCCTGAAATTAGTCGAAATAGAAGCTTCTGAATAGGAGAAAAAGTCTGCAATAATGGCAATTTTGGTCACATTGAGGTTTCAAAAAGTAGTTATTCAACATGAGGCACAATCCAAATGACATTTTGAATCAATTTTTCTACAGTCCAGAAAATCAATTTTCTGATGAAAAAGGATGACCCGTGACCTGTCGAAATTTCTCCAGATGGTCAGAAATGGAAATGTTGTAATGTTTAATTTTTTGACTGCAAATGACTATTCCATGTAAATTATCACTTTTGGAACAAAAACAAGTGTTTTTAGAGTCACTTTAATGCCTGAAATTGGTCAAAATAGAAGCTTCTTAATAGGAGTAAAAGTCTGTAATAATGGCAATTTTGGTCACACAGAGGATTTAAAAAGTGGTTATTCAACATGAGGCACATTCCAAATGACATTTTGAATCAATTTTTCTACAGTCCAAAAAATCAATTTTCTGATGAAAAACAATGACCTGTGACCTGTCGAAATTTCTCCAGATGGCCAGAAATGGAAATTTTTTAATGTTTAATTTTTTGACTGCAAATGACTATTTCATATAAATTATCACTTTTGGAACAAAAATAAGTGTGTTTAGAGTCACTTTAATGACTGAAATTGGTCGAAATAGAAGCTTCTGAATAGGAGAAAAAGTCTGCAATAATGGCACTTTTGGTCACATTGAGGTTTCAAAAAGTAGTTATTCAACATGAGGCACAATCCAAATGACATTTTAAATCAAGTTTTTTTACAGTCCAAAAAATCAATTTTCTGATGAAAAACGATGACCCGTGACCTGTCGAAATTTCTCCAGATGGTCAGAAATCGAAATTTTTATTGTTTAATTTTTTGACTGCAAATGACTATTCCATGTCAATTATCACTTTTGGAACAAAAATAAGTGTGTTTAGACTCACTTTAATGACTGAAATTGGTCGAAATAGAAGCTTCTGAATAGGAGAAAAAGTCTGTAATAATGGCAATTTTGGTCACATTTAGGCTTTAAAAAGTAGTTATTCAACATGAGGCACATTCCAAATGACATTTTGAATCAATTTTTGTACAATCCAGAAAATCAATTTTTTGATGAAAAAGGATGGCCCGTGACCTGTCGAAATTTCTCCAGATGGTCAGAAATGGAAATGTTTTAATGTTTAATTTTTTGACTGCAAATGACTATTCCATGTAAATTATCACTTTTGGAACAAAAACAAGTGTTTTTAGTGTCACTTTAATGCCTGAAATTGGTCGAAATAGAAGCTTCTTAATAGGAGTAAAAGTCTGTAATAATGGCAATTTTGGTCACACAGAGGATTTAAAAACTAGTTATTCAACATGAGGCACATTTCAAATGACATTTTTAATCAATTTTTCTACAGTCCAAAAAATCTATTTTCTGATGAAAAACGATGACCCGTGACCTGTCGAAATTTCTCCAGATGGTCAGAAATGGACATTTTTTAATGTTTAATTTTTGGACTTCAAATGACTATTCCATGTAAATTATCACTTTTGGAACAAAAATAAGTGTGTTTATAGTCACTTTAATGCCTGAAATTGGTCGAAATAGAAGCTTCTGAATAGGAGAAAAAGTCTGTAATAATGGCAATTTTGGTCACATTGAGGCTTTAAAAAGTAGTTATTCAACATGAGGCACATTCCAAATGACATTTTGAATCACTTTTTCTACAGTCCAAAAAATCAATTTTCTGATGAAAAACGATGTCCTGTGACCTGTCGAAATTTCTCCAGATGGCCAGAAATGGAAATTTTTTAATGTTTAATTTTTTGACTGCAAATGACAATTTCATATAAATTATCACTTTTGGAACAAAAATAAGTGTGTTTAGAGTCACTTTAATGTCTGAAATTGGTCGAAATAGACGCTTCTGAATAGGAGAAAAAGTCTGTAATAATGGCAATTTTGGTAACATTGAGGCTTTAAAAAGTAGTTATTCAACATGAGGCACATTCCAAATGACATTTTGAATCAATTTTTCTACAGTCCAAAAAATCAATTTTCTGATGAAAAACGATGACCCGTGACCTGTCGAAATTTCTCCAGATGGTCAGAAATCGAAATTTTTATTGTTTAATTTTTTGACTGCAAATGACTATTCCATGTAAATTATCACTTTTGGAACAAAAACAAGTGTGTTTAGAGTCAGTTTAATGCCTGAAATTGGTCGAAAAAGAAGCTTCTGAGTAGGAGAAAATGTCCGTAAAAATGGCAATTTTGGTCACCTTGAGGCTTCAAAAAGTAGTTATTCAACATGAGGCACATTCCAAATGACATTTTGAATCAATTTTTCTACAGTCCAGAAAATCAATTTTCTGATGAAAAAGGATGACCCGTGACCTGTCGAAATTTCTCCAGATGGTCAGAAATGGAAATGTTTTAATGTTTAATTTTTTGACTGCAAATGACTATTCCATGTAAATTATCACTTTTGGAACTAAAATAAGTGTGTTTAGAGTCACTTTAATGCCTGAAATTGTTCGAAATAGAAGCTTCTGAATAGGAGAAAAAGTCTGCAATAATGGCACTTTTGGTCACATTGAGGTTTCAAAAAGTAGTTATTCAACATGAGGCACAATCCAAATGACATTTTAAATCAATTTTTTTACAGTCCAAAAAATCAATTTTCTGATGAAAAACGATGACCCGTGACCTGTCGAAATTTCTCCAGATGGTCAGAAATCGAAATTTTTATTGTTTAATTGTTTGACTGCAAATGACTATTCCATGTAAATTATCACTTTTGGAACAAAAATAAGTGTGTTTAGACTCACTTTAATGACTGAAATTGGTCGAAATAGAAGCTTCTGAATAGGAGAAAAAGTCTGTAATAATGGCAATTTTGGTCACATTGAGGCTTTAAAAAGTAGTTATTCAACATGAGGCACATTCCAAATGACATTTTGAATCAATTTTTCTACAGTCCAAAAAATCAATTTTCTGATGAAAAACGATGACCCGTGACCTGTCGAAATTTCTCCAGATGGTCAGAAATGGAAATTTTTTAATGTTTAATTTTTTGACTGCAATTGACTATTCCATGTAAATTATCACTTTTGGAACAAAAACAAGTGTGTTTAGACTCACTTTAATGCCTGAAATTAGTCGAAATAGAAGCTTCTGAATAGGAGAAAAAGTCTGCAATAATGGCAATTTTGGTCACATTGAGGTTTCAAAAAGTAGGTATTCAACATGAGGCACAATCCAAATGACATTTTGAATCAATTTTTCTACAGTCCAGAAAATCAATTTTCTGATGAAAAAGGATGACCCATGACCTGTCGAAATTTCTCCAGATGGTCAGAAATGGAAATGTTTTAATGTTTAATTTTTTGACTGCAAATGACTATTCCATGTAAATTAACACTTTTGGAACAAAAACAAGTGTTTTTAGAGTCACTTTAATGCCTGAAATTGGTCGAAATAGAAGCTTCTTAATAGGAGTAAAAGTCTGTAATAATGGCAATTTTGGTCACACAGAGGCTTTAAAAAGTAGTTATTCAACATGAGGCACATTCCAAACGACATTTTGAATCAATTTTTCTACAGTCCAAAAAATCAATTTTCTGATGAAAAACGATGACCCGTGACCTGTCGAAATTTCTCCAGATGGTCAGAAATGGAAATGTTTTAATGTTTAATTTTTTGACTGCAAATGACTATTCCATGTAAATTATCACTTTTGGAACAAAAACAAGTGTTTTTAGAGTCACTTTAATGCCTGAAATTGGTTGAAATAGAAGCTTCTGAATAGGAGAAAAAGTCTGTAATAATGGCAATTTTGGTCACATTGAGGCTTTAAAAAGTAGTTATTCAACATGAGGCACATTCCAAATGACATTTTGAATCAATTTTTCTACAGTCCTAAAAATCAATTTTCTGATGAAAAACAATGACCTATGACCTGTCGAAATTTCTCCAGATGGCCAGAAATGGAAATTTTTTAATGTTTAAATTTTTTGACTGCAAATGACTATTCCATGTAAATTATCACTTTTGGAACTAAAATAAGTGTGTTTAGAGTCACGTTAATGCCTGAAATTGTTCGAAATAGAAGCTTCTGAATAGGAGAAAAAGTCTGCAATAATGGCAATTTTGGTCACATTGAGGTTTCAAAAAGTAGTTATTCAACATGAGGCACAATCCAAATGACATTTTAAATCAATTTTTTTACAGTCCAAAAAATCAATTTTCTGATGAAAAACGATGACCCGTGACCTGTCGAAATTTCTCCAGATGGTCAGAAATCGAAATTTTTATTGTTTAATTTTTTGACTGCAAATGACTATTCCATGTAAATTATCACTTTTAGAACAAAAATAAGTGTTTAGACTCACTTTAATGACTGAAATTGGTCGAAATAGAAGCTTCTGAATAGGAGAAAAAGTCTGTAATAATGGCAATTTTGGTCACATTGAGGCTTTAAAAAGTAGTTACTCAACATGAGGCACATTCCAAATGACATTTTGAATCAATTTTTCTACAGTCCAAAAAATTAATTTTCTGATGAAAAACGATGACCCGTGACCTGTCGAAATTTCTCCAGATGGTCAGAAATGGAAATTTTTGAATGTTTAATTTTTTGACTGCAATTGACAATTCCATGTAAATTATCACTTTTGGAACAAAAACAAGTGTGTTTAGACTCACTTTAATGCCTGAAATTAGTGGAAATAGAAGCTTCTGAATCGGAGGAAAAGTCTGCAATAATGGCAATTTTGGTCACATTGAGGTTTCAAAAAGTAGTTATTCAACATGAGGCACAATCCAAATGACATTTTGAATCAATTTTTCTACAGTCCAAAAAATCAATTTTCTGATGAAAAACGATGACCCGTGACCTGTCAAAATTTCTCCAGATGGTCAGAAATCGAAATTTGTATTGTTTAATTTTTTGACTGCAAATGACTATTCCATGTAAATTATCACTTTTGGAACAAAAACAAGTGTGTTTAGAGTCAGTTTAATGCCTGAAATTGGTCGAAAAAGAAGCTTCTGAGTAGGAGAAAATGTCCGTAAAAATGGCAATTTTGGTCACATTGAGGCTTCAAAAAGTAGTTATTCAACATGAGGCACATTCCAAATGACATTTTGAATCAATTTTTCTACAGTCCAGAAAATCTATTTTCTGATGAAAAAGGATGACCCGTGACCTGTCGAAATTTCTCCAGATGGTCAGAAATGGAAATGTTGTAATGTTTAATTTTTTGACTGCAAATGACTATTCCATGTAAATTATCACTTTTGGAACAAAAACAAGTGTGTTTAGAGTCAGTTTAATGCCTGAAATTGGTCGAAATAGAAGCTTCTGAATAGGAGAAAAAGTCTGTAATAATGGCAATTTTGGTCACATTGAGGCTTTAAAAATTAGTTATTCAACATGAGGCACATTCAAAATGACATTTTGAATCAAGTTTTTTTACAGTCCAAAAAATCAATTTTCTGATGAAAAACGATGACCCGTGACCTGTCGAAATTTCTCCAGATGGTCAGAAATCGAAATTTTTATATTTTAATTTTTTGACTGCAAATGACTATTCCATGTAAATTATCACTTTTGGAACAAAAATAAGTGTGTTTAGACTCACTTTAATGACTGAAATTGGTCGAAATAGAAGCTTCTGAATAGGAGAAAAAGTCTGTAATAATGGCAATTTTGGTCACATTGAGGCTTTAAAAAGTAGTTATTCAACATGAGGCACATTCCAAATGACATTTTGAATCAATTTTTCTACAGTCCAAAAAATCAATTTTCTGATGAAAAACGATGACCCGTGACCTGTCGAAATTTCTCCAGATGGTCAGAAATGGAAATTTTTTAATGTTTAATTTTTTTACTGCAATTGACTATTCCATGTAAATTATCACTTTTGGAACAAAAACAAGTGTGTTTAGACTCACTTTAATGCCTGAAATTAGTCGAAATAGAAGCTTCTGAATAGGAGAAAAAGTCTGCAATAATGGCAATTTTGGTCACATTGAGGTTTCAAAAAGTAGTTATTCAACATGAGGCACAATCCAAATGACATTTTGAATCAATTTTTCTACAGTCCAGAAAATCAATTTTCTGATGAAAAAGGATGACCCGTGACCTGTCGAAATTTCTCCAGATGGTCAGAAATGGAAATGTTGTAATGTTTAATTTTTTGACTGCAAATGACTATTCCATGTAAATTATCACTTTTGGAACAAAAACAAGTGTTTTTAGAGTCACTTTAATGCCTGAAATTGGTCAAAATAGAAGCTTCTTAATAGGAGTAAAAGTCTGTAATAATGGCAATTTTGGTCACACAGAGGATTTAAAAAGTGGTTATTCAACATGAGGCACATTCCAAATGACATTTTGAATCAATTTTTCTACAGTCCAAAAAATCAATTTTCTGATGAAAAACGACCTGTGACCTGTCGAAATTTCTCCAGATGGCCAGAAATGGAAATTTGTTAATGTTTAATTTTTTGACTGCAAATGACTATTTCATATAAATTATCACTTTTGGAACAAAAATAAGTGTGTTTAGAGTCACTTTAATGACTGAAATTGGTCGAAATAGACGCTTCTGAATAGGAGAAAAAGTCTGTAATAATGGCAATTTTGGTCACATTGAGGCTTTAAAAAGTAGTTATTCAACATGAGGCACATTCCAAATGACATTTTGAATCAATTTTTCTACAGTCCAAAAAATCAATTTTCTGATGAAAAACGAAGACCCGTGACCTGTCGAAATTTCTCCAGATAGTCAGAAATGGAAATTTTTTAATGTTTAATTTTTTGACTGCAATTGACTATTCCATGTAAATTATCACTTTTGGAACAAAAACAAGTGTGTTTAGACTCACTTTAATGCCTGAAATTAGTCGAAATAGAAGCTTCTGAATAGGAGAAAAAGTCTGCAATAATGGCAATTTTGGTCACATTGAGGTTTCAAAAAGTAGTTATTCAACATGAGGTACAATCCAAATGACGTTTTGAATCAATTTTTCTACAGTCCAAAAAATCAATTTTCTGATGAAAAACGATGACCCGTGACCTGTCGAAATTTCTCCAGATGGTCAGAAATCGAAATTTGTATTGTTTAATTTTTTGACTGCAAATGACTATTCCATGTAAATTATCACTTTTGGAACAAAAACAAGTGTGTTTAGAGTCAGTTTAATGCCTGAAATTTGTCGAAATAGAAGCTTCTGAATAGGAGAAAAAGTCTGCAATAATGGCAATTTTGGTCACATTGAGGCTTCAAAAAGTAGTTATTCAACATGAGGCACATTCCAAATGACATTTTGAATCAATTTTTCTACAGTCCAGAAAATCTATTTTCTGATGAAAAAGGATGACCCGTGACCTGTCGAAATTTCTCCAGATGGTCAGAAATGGAAATGTTTTAATGTTTAATTTTTTGACTGCAAATGACTATTCCATGTAAATTATCACTTTTGGAACAAAAACAAGTGTTTTTAGAGTCACGTTAATGCCTGAAATTGGTCGAAATAGAAGCTTCTGAATAGGAGAAAAAGTCTGTAATAATGGCAATTTTGGTCACATTGAGGCTTTAAAAAGTAGTTATTCAACATGAGGCACATTCCAAATGACATTTTGAATCAATTTTTCTACAGTCCAAAAAATCAATTTTCTGATGAAAAACGATGACCCGTGACCTGTCGAAATTTCTCCAGATGGTCAGAAATCGAAATTTGTATTGTTTAATTTTTTGACTGCAAATGACTATTCCATGTAAATTATCACTTTTGGAACAAAAATAAGTGTGTTTAGACTCACTTTAATGACTGAAATTGGTCGAAATAGAAGCTTCTGAATAGGAGAAAAAGTCTGTAATAATGGCAATTTTGGTCACATTGAGGCTTTAAAAAGTAGTTATTCAACATGAGGCACATTCCAAATGACATTTTGAATCAATTTTTCTACAGTCCAAAAAATCAATTTTCTGATGAAAAACGATGACCCTTGACCTGTCGAAATTTCTCTAGATGGTCAGAAATGGAAATTTTTTAATGTTTAAATTTTTTGACTGCAATTGACTATTCCATGTAAATTATCACTTTTGGAACAAAAACAAGTGTGTTTAGACTCACTTTAATGCCTGAAATTAGTGGAAATAGAAGCTTCTGAATAGGAGAAAAAGTCTGCAATAATGGCAATTTTGGTCACATTGAGGTTTCAAAAAGTAGTTATTCAACATGAGGCACAATCCAAATGACGTTTTGAATCAATTTTTCTACAGTCCAAAAAATCAATTTTCTGATGAAAAACGATGACCCGTGACCTGTCGAAATTTCTCCAGATGGTCAGAAATCGAAATTTGTATTGTTTAATTTTTTGACTGCAAATGACTATTCCATGTAAATTATCACTTTTGGAACAAAAACAAGTGTGTTTAGAGTCAGTTTAATGCCTGAAATTTGTCGAAAAAGAAGCTTCTGAGTAGGAGAAAATGTCCGTAAAAATGGCAATTTTGGTCACATTGAGGCTTCAAAAAGTAGTTATTCAACATGAGGCACATTCCAAATGACATTTTGAATCAATTTTTCTACAGTCCAGAAAATCTATTTTCTGATGAAAAAGGATGACCCGTGACCTGTCGAAATTTCTCCAGATGGTCAGAAATGGAAATGTTTTAATGTTTAATTTTTTGACTGCAAATGACTATTCCATGTAAATTATCACTTTTGGAACAAAAACAAGTGTTTTTAGAGTCACGTTAATGCCTGAAATTGGTCGAAATAGATGCTTCTGAATAGGAGAAAAAGTCTGTAATAATGGCAATTTTGGTCACATTGAGGCTTTAAAAAGTAGTTATTCAACATGAGGCACATTCCAAATGACATTTTGAATCAATTTTTCTACAGTCCAAAAAATCAATTTTCTGATGAAAAACGATGACCCGTGACCTGTCGAAATTTCTCCAGATGGTCAGAAATCGAAATTTTTATTGTTTAATTTTTTGACTGCAAATGACTATTCTATGTAAATTATCACTTTTGGAACAAAAACAAGTGTGTTTAGAGTCAGTTTAATGCCTGAAATTGGTCGAAAAAGAAGCTTCTGAGTAGGAGAAAATGTCCGTAAAAATGGCAATTTTGGTCACCTGAGGCTTCAAAAAGTAGTTATTCAACATGAGGCACATTCCAAATGACATTTTGAATCAATTTTTCTACAGTCCAGAAAATCAATTTTCTGATGAAAAAGGATGACCCGTGACCTGTCGAAATTTCTCCAGATGGTCAGAAATGGAAATGTTTTAATGTTTAATTTTTTGACTGCAAATGACTATTCCATGTAAATTATCACTTTTGGAACTAAAATAAGTGTGTTTAGAGTCACTTTAATGCCTGGAATTGTTCGAAATAGAAGCTTCTGAATAGGAGAAAAAGTCTGCAATAATGGCACTTTTGGTCACATTGAGGTTTCAAAAAGTAGTTATTCAACATGAGGCACAATCCAAATGACATTTTAAATCAATTTTTTTACAGTCCAAAAAATCAATTTTCTGATGAAAAACGATGACCCGTGACCTGTCGAAATTTCTCCAGATGGTCAGAAATCGAAATTTTTATTGTTTAATTTTTTGACTGCAAATGACTATTCCATGTAAATTATCACTTTTGGAACAAAAATAAGTGTGTTTAGACTCACTTTAATGACTGAAATTGGTCGAAATAGAAGCTTCTGAATAGGAGAAAAAGTCTGTAATAATGGCAATTTTGGTCACATTGAGGCTTTAAAAAGTAGTTATTCAACATGAGGCACATTCCAAATGACATTTTGAATCAATTTTTCTACAGTCCAAAAAATCAATTTTCTGATGAAAAACGATGACCCGTGACCTGTCGAAATTTCTCCAGATGGTCAGAAATGGAAATTTTTTAATGTTTAATTTTTTGACTGCAATTGACTATTCCATGTAAATTATCACTTTTGGAACAAAAACAAGTGTGTTTAGACTCACTTTAATGCCTGAAATTAGTCGAAATAGAAGCTTCTGAATAGGAGAAAAAGTCTGCAATAATGGCAATTTTGGTCACATTGAGGTTTCAAAAAGTAGGTATTCAACATGAGGCACAATCCAAATGACATTTTGAATCAATTTTTCTACAGTCCAGAAAATCAATTTTCTGATGAAAAAGGATGACCCGTGACCTGTCGAAATTTCTCCAGATGGTCAGAAATGGAAATGTTTTAATGTTTAATTTTTTGACTGCAAATGACTATTCCATGTAAATTATCACTTTTGGAACAAAAACAAGTGTTTTTAGAGTCACTTTAATGCCTGAAATTGGTCGAAATAGAAGCTTCTGAATAGGAGAAAAAGTCTGTAATAATGGCAATTTTGGTCACACAGAGGCTTTAAAAAGTAGTTATTCAACATGAGGCACATTCCAAACGACATTTTGAATCAATTTTTCTACAGTCCAAAAAATCAATTTTCTGATGAAAAACGATGACCTGTGACCTGTCGAAATTTCTCCAGATGGTCAGAAATCGAAATTTTTATTGTTTAATTTTTTGACTGCAAATGACTATTCCATGTAAATTATCACTTTTGGAACAAAAACAAGTGTATTTAGAGTCAGTTTAATGCCTGAAATTGGTCGAAAAAGAAGCTTCTGAGTAGGAGAAAATGTCCGTAAAAATGGCAATTTTGGTCACATTGAGGCTTCAAAAAGTAGTTATTCAACATGAGGCACATTCCAAATGACGTTTTGAATCAATTTTTCTACAGTCCAGAAAATCAATTTTCTGATGAAAAAGGATGACCCGTGACCTGTCGAAATTTCTCCAGATGGTCAGAAATGGAAATGTTTTAATGTTTAATTTTTTGACTGCAAATGACTATTCCATGTAAATTATCACTTTTGGAACAAAAACAAGTGTTTTTAGAGTCACTTTAATGCCTGAAATTGGTTGAAATAGAAGCTTCTGAATAGGAGAAAAAGTCTGTAATAATGGCAATTTTGGTCACATTGAGGCTTTAAAAAGTTGTTATTCAACATGAGGCACATTCCAAATGACATTTTGAATCAATTTTTCTACAGTCCTAAAAATCAATTTTCTGATGAAAAACAATGACCTATGACCTGTCGAAATTTCTCCAGATGGCCAGAAATGGAAATTTTTTAATGTTTAAATTTTTTGACTGCAAATGACTATTCCATGTAAATTATCACTTTTGGAACTAAAATAAGTGTGTTTAGAGTCACGTTAATGCCTGAAATTGTTCGAAATAGAAGCTTCTGAATAGGAGAAAAAGTCTGCAATAATGGCAATTTTGGTCACATTGAGGTTTCAAAAAGTAGTTATTCAACATGAGGCACAATCCAAATGACATTTTAAATCAATTTTTTTACAGTCCAAAAAATCAATTGTCTGATGAAAAACGATGACCCGTGACCTGTCGAAATTTCTCCAGATGGTCAGAAATCGAAATTTTTATTGTTTAATTTTTTGACTGCAAATGACTATTCCATGTAAATTATCACTTTTAGAACAAAAATAAGTGTTTAGACTCACTTTAATGACTGAAATTGGTCGAAATAGAAGCTTCTGAATAGGAGAAAAAGTCTGTAATAATGGCAATTTTGGTCACATTGAGGCTTTAAAAAGTAGTTATTCAACATGAGGCACATTCCAAATGACATTTTGAATCAATTTTTCTACAGTCCAAAAAATTAATTTTCTGATGAAAAACGATGACCCGTGACCTGTCGAAATTTCTCCAGATGGTCAGAAATGGAAATTTTTGAATGTTTAATTTTTTGACTGCAATTGACTATTCCATGTAAATTATCACTTTTGGAACAAAAACAAGTGTGTTTAGACTCACTTTAATGCCTGAAATTAGTGGAAATAGAAGCTTCTGAATCGGAGGAAAAGTCTGCAATAATGGCAATTTTGGTCACATTGAGGTTTCAAAAAGTAGTTATTCAACATGAGGCACAATCCAAATGACATTTTGAATCAATTTTTCTACAGTCCAAAAAATCAATTTTCTGATGAAAAACGATGACCCGTGACCTGTCGAAATTTCTCCAGATGGTCAGAAATCGAAATTTGTATTGTTTAATTTTTTGACTGCAAATGACTATTCCATGTAAATTATCACTTTTGGAACAAAAACAAGTGTGTTTAGAGTCAGTTTAATGCCTGAAATTGGTCGAAAAATAAGCTTCTGAGTAGGAGAAAATGTCCGTAAAAATGGCAATTTTGGTCACATTGAGGCTTCAAAAAGTAGTTATTCAACATGAGGCACATTCCAAATGACATTTTGAATCAATTTTTCTACAGTCCAGAAAATCTATTTTCTGATGAAAAAGGATGACCCGTGACCTGTCGAAATTTCTCCAGATGGTCAGAAATGGAAATGTTTTAATGTTTAATTTTTTGACTGCAAATGACTATTCCATGAAAATTATCACTTTTGGAACAAAAACAAGTGTTTTTAGAGTCACGTTAATGCCTGAAATTGGTGGAAATAGAAGCTTCTGAATAGGAGAAAAAGTCTGTAATAATGGCAATTTTGGTCACATTGAGGCTTTAAAAAGTAGTTATTCAACATGAGGCACATTCAAAATGACATTTTGAATCAATTTTTCTACAGTCCTAAAAATCAATTTTCTGATGAAAAACAATGACCTATGACCTGTCGAAATTTCTCCAGATGGCCAGAAATGGACATTTTTTAATGTTTAAATTTTTTGACTGCAAATGACTATTCCATGTAAATTATCACTTTTGGAACTAAAATAAGTGTGTTTAGAGTCACGTTAATGCCTGAAATTGTTCGAAATAGAAGCTTCTGAATAGGAGAAAAAGTCTGTAATAATGGCAATTTTGGTCACATTGAGGCTTTAAAAAGTAGTTATTCAACATGAGGCACATTCCAAATGACATTTTGAATCAATTTTTCTACAGTCCAAAAAATCTATTTTCTGATGAAAAACGATGACCCGTGACCTGTCGAAATTTCTCCAGATGGTCAGAAATGGAAATTTTTTAATGTTTAATTTTTTGACTGCAATTGACTATTCCATGTAAATTATCACTTTTGGAACAAAAACAAGTGTGTTTAGACTCACTTTAATGCCTGAAATTAGTCGAAATAGAAGCTTCTGAATAGGAGAAAAAGTCTGCAATAATGGCAATTTTGGTCACATTGAGGTTTCAAAAAGTAGGTATTCAACATGAGGCACAATCCAAATGACATTTTGAATCAATTTTTCTACAGTCCAGAAAATCAATTTTCTGATGAAAAAGGATGACCCATGACCTGTCGAAATTTCTCCAGATGGTCAGAAATGGAAATGTTTTAATGTTTAATTTTTTGACTGCAAATGACTATTCCATGTAAATTAACACTTTTGGAACAAAAACAAGTGTTTTTAGAGTCACTTTAATGCCTGAAATTGGTCGAAATAGAAGCTTCTTAATAGGAGTAAAAGTCTGTAATAATGGCAATTTTGGTCACACAGAGGCTTTAAAAAGTAGTTATTCAACATGAGGCACATTCCAAACGACATTTTGAATCAATTTTTCTACAGTCCAAAAAATCAATTTTCTGATGAAAAACGATGACCCGTGACCTGTCGAAATTTTTCCAGATGGTCAGAAATGGAAATGTTTTAATGTTTAATTTTTTGACTGCAAATGACTATTCCATGTAAATTATCACTTTTGGAACAAAAACAAGTGTTTTTAGAGTCACTTTAATGCCTGAAATTGGTTGAAATAGAAGCTTCTGAATAGGAGAAAAAGTCTGTAATAATGGCAATTTTGGTCACATTGAGGCTTTAAAAAGTAGTTATTCAACATGAGGCACATTCCAAATGACATTTTGAATCAATTTTTCTACAGTCCTAAAAATCAATTTTCTGATGAAAAACAATGACCTATGACCTGTCGAAATTTCTCCAGATGGCCAGAAATGGAAATTTTTTAATGTTTAAATTTTTTGACTGCAAATGACTATTCCATGTAAATTATCACTTTTGGAACTAAAATAAGTGTGTTTAGAGTCACGTTAATGCCTGAAATTGTTCGAAATAGAAGCTTCTGAATAGGAGAAAAAGTCTGCAATAATGGCAATTTTGGTCACATTGAGGTTTCAAAAAGTAGTTATTCAACATGAGGCACAATCCAAATGACATTTTAAATCAATTTTTTTACAGTCCAAAAAATCAATTTTCTGATGAAAAACGATGACCCGTGACCTGTCGAAATTTCTCCAGATGGTCAGAAATCGAAATTTTTATTGTTTAATTTTTTGACTGCAAATGACTATTCCATGTAAATTATCACTTTTAGAACAAAAATAAGTGTTTAGACTCACTTTAATGACTGAAATTGGTCGAAATAGAAGCTTCTGAATAGGAGAAAAAGTCTGTAATAATGGCAATTTTGGTCACATTGAGGCTTTAAAAAGTAGTTACTCAACATGAGGCACATTCTAAATGACATTTTGAATCAATTTTTCTACAGTCCAAAAAATTAATTTTCTGATGAAAAACGATGACCCGTGACCTGTCGAAATTTCTCCAGATGGTCAGAAATGGAAATTTTTGAATGTTTAATTTTTTGACTGCAATTGACAATTCCATGTAAATTATCACTTTTGGAACAAAAACAAGTGTGTTTAGACTCACTTTAATGCCTGAAATTAGTGGAAATAGAAGCTTCTGAATCGGAGGAAAAGTCTGCAATAATGGCAATTTTGGTCACATTGAGGTTTCAAAAAGTAGTTATTCAACATGAGGCACAATCCAAATGACATTTTGAATCAATTTTTCTACAGTCCAAAAAATCAATTTTCTGATGAAAAACGATGACCCGTGACCTGTCAAAATTTCTCCAGATGGTCAGAAATCGAAATTTGTATTGTTTAATTTTTTGACTGCAAATGACTATTCCATGTAAATTATCACTTTTGGAACAAAAACAAGTGTGTTTAGAGTCAGTTTAATGCCTGAAATTGGTCGAAAAAGAAGCTTCTGAGTAGGAGAAAATGTCCGTAAAAATGGCAATTTTGGTCACATTGAGGCTTCAAAAAGTAGTTATTCAACATGAGGCACATTCCAAATGACATTTTGAATCAATTTTTCTACAGTCCAGAAAATCTATTTTCTGATGAAAAAGGATGACCCGTGACCTGTCGAAATTTCTCCAGATGGTCAGAAATGGAAATGTTGTAATGTTTAATTTTTTGACTGCAAATGACTATTCCATGTAAATTATCACTTTTGGAACAAAAACAAGAGTGTTTAGAGTCAGTATAATGCCTGAAATTGGTCGAAAAAGAAGCTTCTGAGTAGGAGAAAATATCCATAAAAATGGCAATTTTGGTCACCTGAGGCTTCAAAAAGTAGTTATTCAACATGAGACACATTCCAAATGACATTTTGAATCAATTTTTCTACAGTCCAGAAAATCTATTTTCTGATGAAAAAGGATGACCCGTGACCTGTCGAAATTTCTCCAGATGGTAAGAAATGGAAATGTTTTAATGTTTAATTTTTTGACTGCAAATGACTATTCCATGTAAATTATCACTTTTGGAACAAAAACAAGTGTTTTTAGAGTCACGTTAATGCCTGAAATTGGTCGAAATAGAAGCTTCTGAATAGGAGAAAAAGTCTGTAATAATGGCAATTTTGGTCACATTGAGGCTTTAAAAATTAGTTATTCAACATGAGGCACATTCAAAATGACATTTTGAATCAAGTTTTTTTACAGTCCAAAAAATCAATTTTCTGATGAAAAACGATGACCCGTGACCTGTCGAAATTTCTCCAGATGGTCAGAAATCGAAATTTTTATATTTTAATTTTTTGACTGCAAATGACTATTCCATGTAAATTATCACTTTTGGAACAAAAATAAGTGTGTTTAGACTCACTTTAATGACTGAAATTGGTCGAAATAGAAGCTTCTGAATAGGAGAAAAAGTCTGTAATAATGGCAATTTTGGTCACATTGAGGCTTTAAAAAGTAGTTATTCAACATGAGGCACATTCCAAATGACATTTTGAATCAATTTTTCTACAGTCCAAAAAATCAATTTTCTGATGAAAAACGATGACCCGTGACCTGTCGAAATTTCTCCAGATGGTCAGAAATGGAAATTTTTTAATGTTTAATTTTTTTACTGCAATTGACTATTCCATGTAAATTATCACTTTTGGAACAAAAACAAGTGTGTTTAGACTCACTTTAATGCCTGAAATTAGTCAAAATAGAAGCTTCTGAATAGGAGAAAAAGTCTGCAATAATGGCAATTTTGGTCACATTGAGGTTTCAAAAAGTAGTTATTCAACATGAGGCACAATCCAAATGACATTTTGAATCAATTTTTCTACAGTCCAGAAAATCAATTTTCTGATGAAAAAGGATGACCCGTGACCTGTCGAAATTTCTCCAGATGGTCAGAAATGGAAATGTTGTAATGTATAATTTTTTGACTGCAAATGACTATTCCATGTAAATTATCACTTTTGGAACAAAAACAAGTGTTTTTAGAGTCACTTTAATGCCTGAAATTGGTCAAAATAGAAGCTTCTTAATAGGAGTAAAAGTCTGTAATAATGGCAATTTTGGTCACACAGAGGATTTAAAAAGTGGTTATTCAACATGAGGCACATTCCAAATGACATTTTGAATCAATTTTTCTACAGTCCAAAAAATCAATTTTCTGATGAAAAACGACCTGTGACCTGTCGAAATTTCTCCAGATGGCCAGAAATGGAAATTTGTTAATGTTTAATTTTTTGACTGCAAATGACTATTTCATATAAATTATCACTTTTGGAACAAAAATAAGTGTGTTTAGAGTCACTTTAATGACTGAAATTGGTCGAAATAGACGCTTCTGAATAGGAGAAAAAGTCTGTAATAATGGCAATTTTGGTCACATTGAGGCTTTAAAAAGTAGTTATTCAACATGAGGCACATTCCAAATGACATTTTGAATCAATTTTTCTACAGTCCAAAAAATCAATTTTCTGATGAAAAACGAAGACCCGTGACCTGTCGAAATTTCTCCAGATAGTCAGAAATGGAAATTTTTTAATGTTTAATTTTTTGACTGCAATTGACTATTCCATGTAAATTATCACTTTTGGAACAAAAACAAGTGTGTTTAGACTCACTTTAATGCCTGAAATTAGTCGAAATAGAAGCTTCTGAATAGGAGAAAAAGTCTGCAATAATGGCAATTTTGGTCACATTGAGGTTTCAAAAAGTAGTTATTCAACATGAGGTACAATCCAAATGACGTTTTGAATCAATTTTTCTACAGTCCAAAAAATCAATTTTCTGATGAAAAACGATGACCCGTGACCTGTCGAAATTTCTCCAGATGGTCAGAAATCGAAATTTGTATTGTTTAATTTTTTGACTGCAAATGACTATTCCATGTAAATTATCACTTTTGGAACAAAAACAAGTGTGTTTAGAGTCAGTTTAATGCCTGAAATTTGTCGAAATAGAAGCTTCTGAATAGGAGAAAAAGTCTGCAATAATGGCAATTTTGGTCACATTGAGGCTTCAAAAAGTAGTTATTCAACATGAGGCACATTCCAAATGACATTTTGAATCAATTTTTCTACAGTCCAGAAAATCTATTTTCTGATGAAAAAGGATGACCCGTGACCTGTCGAAATTTCTCCAGATGGTCAGAAATGGAAATGTTTTAATGTTTAATTTTTTGACTGCAAATGACTATTCCATGTAAATTATCACTTTTGGAACAAAAACAAGTGTTTTTAGAGTCACGTTAATGCCTGAAATTGGTCGAAATAGAAGCTTCTGAATAGGAGAAAAAGTCTGTAATAATGGCAATTTTGGTCACATTGAGGCTTTAAAAAGTAGTTATTCAACATGAGGCACATTCCAAATGACATTTTGAATCAATTTTTCTACAGTCCAAAAAATCAATTTTCTGATGAAAAACGATGACCCGTGACCTGTCGAAATTTCTCCAGATGGTCAGAAATCGAAATTTGTATTGTTTAATTTTTTGACTGCAAATGACTATTCCATGTAAATTATCACTTTTGGAACAAAAATAAGTGTGTTTAGACTCACTTTAATGACTGAAATTGGTCGAAATAGAAGCTTCTGAATAGGAGAAAAAGTCTGTAATAATGGCAATTTTGGTCACATTGAGGCTTTAAAAAGTAGTTATTCAACATGAGGCACATTCCAAATGACATTTTGAATCAATTTTTCTACAGTCCAAAAAATCAATTTTCTGATGAAAAACGATGACCCTTGACCTGTCGAAATTTCTCTAGATGGTCAGAAATGGAAATTTTTTAATGTTTAAATTTTTTGACTGCAATTGACTATTCCATGTAAATTATCACTTTTGGAACAAAAACAAGTGTGTTTAGACTCACTTTAATGCCTGAAATTAGTGGAAATAGAAGCTTCTGAATAGGAGAAAAAGTCTGCAATAATGGCAATTTTGGTCACATTGAGGTTTCAAAAAGTAGTTATTCAACATGAGGCACAATCCAAATGACGTTTTGAATCAATTTTTCTACAGTCCAAAAAATCAATTTTCTGATGAAAAACGATGACCCGTGACCTGTCGAAATTTCTCCAGATGGTCAGAAATCGAAATTTGTATTGTTTAATTTTTTGACTGCAAATGACTATTCCATGTAAATTATCACTTTTGGAACAAAAACAAGTGTGTTTAGAGTCAGTTTAATGCCTGAAATTTGTCGAAAAAGAAGCTTCTGAGTAGGAGAAAATGTCCGTAAAAATGGCAATTTTGGTCACATTGAGGCTTCAAAAAGTAGTTATTCAACATGAGGCACATTCCAAATGACATTTTGAATCAATTTTTCTACAGTCCAGAAAATCTATTTTCTGATGAAAAAGGATGACCCGTGACCTGTCGAAATTTCTCCAGATGGTCAGAAATGGAAATGTTTTAATGTTTAATTTTTTGACTGCAAATGACTATTCCATGTAAATTATCACTTTTGGAACAAAAACAAGTGTTTTTAGAGTCACGTTAATGCCTGAAATTGGTCGAAATAGATGCTTCTGAATAGGAGAAAAAGTCTGTAATAATGGCAATTTTGGTCACATTGAGGCTTTAAAAAGTAGTTATTCAACATGAGGCACATTCCAAATGACATTTTGAATCAATTTTTCTACAGTCCAAAAAATCAATTTTCTGATGAAAAACGATGACCCGTGACCTGTCGAAATTTCTCCAGATGGTCAGAAATCGAAATTTTTATTGTTTAATTTTTTGACTGCAAATGACTATTCTATGTAAATTATCACTTTTGGAACAAAAACAAGTGTGTTTAGAGTCAGTTTAATGCCTGAAATTGGTCGAAAAAGAAGCTTCTGAGTAGGAGAAAATGTCCGTAAAAATGGCAATTTTGGTCACCTGAGGCTTCAAAAACTAGTTATTCAACATGAGGCACATTCCAAATGACATTTTGAATCAATTTTTCTACAGTCCAGAAAATCAATTTTCTGATGAAAAAGGATGACCCGTGACCTGTCGAAATTTCTCCAGATGGTCAGAAATGGAAATGTTTTAATGTTTAATTTTTTGACTGCAAATGACTATTCCATGTAAATTATCACTTTTGGAACTAAAATAAGTGTGTTTAGAGTCACTTTAATGCCTGGAATTGTTCGAAATAGAAGCTTCTGAATAGGAGAAAAAGTCTGCAATAATGGCACTTTTGGTCACATTGAGGTTTCAAAAAGTAGTTATTCAACATGAGGCACAATCCAAATGACATTTTAAATCAATTTTTTTACAGTCCAAAAAATCAATTTTCTGATGAAAAACGATGACCCGTGACCTGTCGAAATTTCTCCAGATGGTCAGAAATCGAAATTTGTATTGTTTAATTTTTTGACTGCAAATGACTATTCCATGTAAATTATCACTTTTGGAACAAAAATAAGTGTGTTTAGACTCACTTTAATGACTGAAATTGGTCGAAATAGAAGCTTCTGAATAGGAGAAAAAGTCTGTAATAATGGCAATTTTGGTCACATTGAGGCTTTAAAAAGTAGTTATTCAACATGAGGCACATTCCAAATGACATTTTGAATCAATTTTTCTACAGTCCAAAAAATCAATTTTCTGATGAAAAACGATGACCCTTGACCTGTCGAAATTTCTCTAGATGGTCAGAAATGGAAATTTTTTAATGTTTAAATTTTTTGACTGCAATTGACTATTCCATGTAAATTATCACTTTTGGAACAAAAATAAGTGTGTTTAGACTCACTTTAATGACTGAAATTGGTCGAAATAGAAGCTTCTGAATAGGAGAAAAAGTCTGCAATAATGGCAATTTTGGTCACATTGAGGCTTTAAAAAGTAGTTATTCAACATGAGGCACATTCCAAATGACATTTTGAATCAATTTTTCTACAGTCCAAAAAATCAATTTTCTGATGAAAAACGATGACCCTTGACCTGTCGAAATTTCTCTAGATGGTCAGAAATGGAAATTTTTTAATGTTTAAATTTTTTGACTGCAATTGACTATTCCATGTAAATTATCACTTTTGGAACAAAAACAAGTGTGTTTAGAGTCAGTTTAATGCCTGAAATTTGTCGAAAAAGAAGCTTCTGAGTAGGAGAAAATGTCCGTAAAAATGGCAATTTTGGTCACATTGAGGCTTCAAAAAGTAGTTATTCAACATGAGGCACATTCCAAATGACATTTTGAATCAATTTTTCTACAGTCCAGAAAATCTATTTTCTGATGAAAAAGGATGACCCGTGACCTGTCGAAATTTCTCCAGATGGTCAGAAATGGAAATGTTTTAATGTTTAATTTTTTGACTGCAAATGACTATTCCATGTAAATTATCACTTTTGGAACAAAAACAAGTGTTTTTAGAGTCACGTTAATGCCTGAAATTGGTCGAAATAGATGCTTCTGAATAGGAGAAAAAGTCTGTAATAATGGCAATTTTGGTCACATTGAGGCTTTAAAAAGTAGTTATTCAACATGAGGCACATTCCAAATGACATTTTGAATCAATTTTTCTACAGTCCAAAAAATCAATTTTCTGATGAAAAACGATGACCCGTGACCTGTCGAAATTTCTCCAGATGGTCAGAAATCGAAATTTTTATTGTTTAATTTTTTGACTGCAAATGACTATTCTATGTAAATTATCACTTTTGGAACAAAAACAAGTGTGTTTAGAGTCAGTTTAATGCCTGAAATTGGTCGAAAAAGAAGCTTCTGAGTAGGAGAAAATGTCCGTAAAAATGTCAATTTTGGTCACCTGAGGCTTCAAAAAGTAGTTATTCAACATGAGGCACATTCCAAATGACATTTTGAATCAATTTTTCTACAGTCCAGAAAATCAATTTTCTGATGAAAAAGGATGACCCGTGACCTGTCGAAATTTCTCCAGATGGTCAGAAATGGAAATGTTTTAATGTTTAATTTTTTGACTGCAAATGACTATTCCATGTAAATTATCACTTTTGGAACTAAAATAAGTGTGTTTAGAGTCACTTTAATGCCTGGAATTGTTCGAAATAGAAGCTTCTGAATAGGAGAAAAAGTCTGCAATAATGGCACTTTTGGTCACATTGAGGTTTCAAAAAGTAGTTATTCAACATGAGGCACAATCCAAATGACATTTTAAATCAATTTTTTTACAGTCCAAAAAATCAATTTTCTGATGAAAAACGATGACCCGTGACCTGTCGAAATTTCTCCAGATGGTCAGAAATCGAAATTTTTATTGTTTAATTTTTTGACTGCAAATGACTATTCCATGTAAATTATCACTTTTGGAACAAAAATAAGTGTGTTTAGACTCACTTTAATGACTGAAATTGGTCGAAATAGAAGCTTCTGAATAGGAGAAAAAGTCTGTAATAATGGCAATTTTGGTCACATTGAGGCTTTAAAAAGTAGTTATTCAACATGAGGCACATTCCAAATGACATTTTGAATCAATTTTTCTACAGTCCAAAAAATCAATTTTCTGATGAAAAACGATGACCCGTGACCTGTCGAAATTTCTCCAGATGGTCAGAAATGGAAATTTTTTAATGTTTAATTTTTTGACTGCAATTGACTATTCCATGTAAATTATCACTTTTGGAACAAAAACAAGTGTGTTCAGACTCACTTTAATGCCTGAAATTAGTCGAAATAGAAGCTTCTGAATAGGAGAAAAAGTCTGCAATAATGGCAATTTTGGTCACATTGAGGTTTCAAAAAGTAGGTATTCAACATGAGGCACAATCCAAATGACATTTTGAATCAATTTTTCTACAGTCCAGAAAATCAATTTTCTGATGAAAAAGGATGACCCGTGACCTGTCGAAATTTCTCCAGATGGTCAGAAATGGAAATGTTTTAATGTTTAATTTTTTGACTGCAAATGACTATTCCATGTAAATGATCACTTTTGGAACAAAAACAAGTGTTTTTAGAGTCACTTTAATGCCTGAAATTGGTCGAAATAGAAGCTTCTGAATAGGAGAAAAAGTCTGTAATAATGGCAATTTTGGTCACACAGAGGCTTTAAAAAGTAGTTATTCAACATGAGGCACATTCCAAACGACATTTTGAATCAATTTTTCTACAGTCCAAAAAATCAATTTTCTGATGAAAAACGATGACCTGTGACCTGTCGAAATTTCTCCAGATGGTCAGAAATCGAAATTTTTATTGTTTAATTTTTTGACTGCAAATGACTATTCCATGTAAATTATCACTTTTGGAACAAAAACAAGTGTATTTAGAGTCAGTTTAATGCCTGAAATTGGTCGAAAAAGAAGCTTCTGAGTAGGAGAAAATGTCCGTAAAAATGGCAATTTTGGTCACATTGAGGCTTCAAAAAGTAGTTATTCAACATGAGGCACATTCCAAATGACGTTTTGAATCAATTTTTCTACAGTCCAGAAAATCAATTTTCTGATGAAAAAGGATGACCCGTGACCTGTCGAAATTTCTCCAGATGGTCAGAAATGGAAATGTTTTAATGTTTAATTTTTTGACTGCAAATGACTATTCCATGTAAATTATCACTTTTGGAACAAAAACAAGTGTTTTTAGAGTCACTTTAATGCCTGAAATTGGTTGAAATAGAAGCTTCTGAATAGGAGAAAAAGTCTGTAATAATGGCAATTTTGGTCACATTGAGGCTTTAAAAAGTTGTTATTCAACATGAGGCACATTCCAAATGACATTTTGAATCAATTTTTCTACAGTCCTAAAAATCAATTTTCTGATGAAAAACAATGACCTATGACCTGTCGAAATTTCTCCAGATGGCCAGAAATGGAAATTTTTTAATGTTTAAATTTTTTGACTGCAAATGACTATTCCATGTAAATTATCACTTTTGGAACTAAAATAAGTGTGTTTAGAGTCACGTTAATGCCTGAAATTGTTCGAAATAGAAGCTTCTGAATAGGAGAAAAAGTCTGCAATAATGGCAATTTTGGTCACATTGAGGTTTCAAAAAGTAGTTATTCAACATGAGGCACAATCCAAATGACATTTTAAATCAATTTTTTTACAGTCCAAAAAATCAATTTTCTGATGAAAAACGATGACCCGTGACCTGTCGAAATTTCTCCAGATGGTCAGAAATCGAAATTTTTATTGTTTAATTTTTTGACTGCAAATGACTATTCCATGTAAATTATCACTTTTAGAACAAAAATAAGTGTTTAGACTCACTTTAATGCCTGAAATTAGTGGAAATAGAAGCTTCTGAATCGGAGGAAAAGTCTGCAATAATGGCAATTTTGGTCACATTGAGGTTTCAAAAAGTAGTTATTCAACATGAGGCACAATCCAAATGACATTTTGAATCAATTTTTCTACAGTCCAAAAAATCAATTTTCTGATGAAAAACGATGACCCGTGACCTGTCGAAATTTCTCCAGATGGTCAGAAATCGAAATTTGTATTGTTTAATTTTTTGACTGCAAATGACTATTCCATGTAAATTATCACTTTTGGAACAAAAACAAGTGTGTTTAGAGTCAGTTTAATGCCTGAAATTGGTCGAAAAATAAGCTTCTGAGTAGGAGAAAATGTCCGTAAAAATGGCAATTTTGGTCACATTGAGGCTTCAAAAAGTAGTTATTCAACATGAGGCACATTCCAAATGACATTTTGAATCAATTTTTCTACAGTCCAGAAAATCTATTTTCTGATGAAAAAGGATGACCCGTTACCTGTCGAAATTTCTCCAGATGGTCAGAAATGGAAATGTTTTAATGTTTAATTTTTTGACTGCAAATGACTATTCCATGAAAATTATCACTTTTGGAACAAAAACAAGTGTTTTTAGAGTCACGTTAATGCCTGAAATTGGTGGAAATAGAAGCTTCTGAATAGGAGAAAAAGTCTGTAATAATGGCAATTTTGGTCACATTGAGGCTTTAAAAAGTAGTTATTCAACATGAGGCACATTCAAAATGACATTTTGAATCAATTTTTCTACAGTCCAAAAAATCAATTTTCTGATGAAAAACGATGACCCGACCTGTCGAAATTTCTCCAGATGGTCAGAAATCGAAATTTTTATTGTTTAATTTTTTGACTGCAAATGACTATTCCATGTAAATTATCACTTTTGGAACAAAAATAAGTGTGTTTATAGTCACTTTAATGCCTGAAATTGGTGGAAATAGAAGCTTCTGAATAGGAGAAAAAGTCTGTAATAATGGCAATTTTGGTCACATTGAGGCTTTAAAAAGTAGTTATTCAACATGAGGCACATTCAAAATGACATTTTGAATCAATTTTTCTACAGTCCAAAAAATCTATTTTCTGATGAAAAACGATGACCCGTGACCCGTCGAAATTTCTCCAGATGGTCAGAAATGGACATTTTTCAATGTTTAATTTTTGGACTTCAAATGACTATTCCATGTAAATTATCACTTTTGGAACAAAAATAAGTGTGTTTATAGTCACTTTAATGCCTGAAATTGTTCGAAATAGAAGCTTCTGAATAGGAGAAAAAGTCTGTAATAATGGCAATTTTGGTCACATTGAGGCTTTAAAAAGTAGTTATTCAACATGAGGCACATTCCAAACGACATTTTGAATCAATTTTTCTACAGTCCAAAAAATCAATTTTCTGATGAAAAACGATGACCTGTGACCTGTCGAAATTTCTCCAGATGGTCAGAAATCGAAATTTTTATTGTTTAATTTTTTGACTGCAAATGACTATTCCATGTAAATTATCACTTTTGGAACAAAAACAAGTGTATTTAGAGTCAGTTTAATGCCTGAAATTGGTCGAAAAAGAAGCTTCTGAGTAGGAGAAAATGTCCGTAAAAATGGCAATTTTGGTCACATTGAGGCTTCAAAAAGTAGTTATTCAACATGAGGCACATTCCAAATGACGTTTTGAATCAATTTTTCTACAGTCCAGAAAATCAATTTTCTGATGAAAAAGGATGACCTGTGACCTGTCGAAATTTCTCCAGATGGTCAGAAATGGAAATGTTTTAATGTTTAATTTTTTGACTGCAAATGACTATTCCATGAAAATTATCACTTTTGGAACAAAAACAAGTGTTTTTAGAGTCACTTTAATGCCTGAAATTGGTTGAAATAGAAGCTTCTGAATAGGAGAAAAAGTCTGTAATAATGGCAATTTTGGTCACATTGAGGCTTTAAAAAGTAGTTATTCAACATGAGGCACATTCCAAATGACATTTTGAATCAATTTTTCTACAGTCCTAAAAATCAATTTTCTGATGAAAAACAATGACCTATGACCTGTCGAAATTTCTCCAGATGGCCAGAAATGGACATTTTTTAATGTTTAAATTTTTTGACTGCAAATGACTATTCCATGTAAATTATCACTTTTGGAACTAAAATAAGTGTGTTTAGAGTCACGTTAATGCCTGAAATTGTTCGAAATAGAAGCTTCTGAATAGGAGAAAAAGTCTGCAATAATGGCAATTTTGGTCACATTGAGGTTTCAAAAAGTAGTTATTCAACATGAGGCACAATCCAAATGACATTTTAAATCAATTTTTTTACAGTCCAAAAAATCAATTTTCTGATGAAAAACGATGACCCGTGACCTGTCGAAATTTCTCCAGATGGTCAGAAATCGAAATTTTTATTGTTTAATTTTTTGACTGCAAATGACTATTCCATGTACATTATCACTTTTAGAACAAAAATAAGTGTTTAGACTCACTTTAATGACTGAAATTGGTCGAAATAGAAGCTTCTGAATAGGAGAAAAAGTCTGTAATAATGGCAATTTTGGTCACATTGAGGCTTTAAAAAGTAGTTATTCAACATGAGTCACATTCCAAATGACATTTTGAATCAATTTTTCTACAGTCCAAAAAATTAATTTTCTGATGAAAAACGATGACCCGTGACCTGTCGAAATTTCTCCAGATGGTCAGAAATGGAAATTTTTGAATGTTTAATTTTTTGACTGCAATTGACTATTCCATGTAAATTATCACTTTTGGAACAAAAACAAGTGTGTTTAGACTCACTTTAATGCCTGAAATTAGTGGAAATAGAAGCTTCTGAATCGGAGGAAAAGTCTGCAATAATGGCACTTTTGGTCACATTGAGGTTTCAAAAAGTAGTTATTCAACATGAGGCACAATCCAAATGACATTTTAAATCAATTTTTTTACAGTCCAAAAAATCAATTTTCTGATGAAAAACGATGACCCGTGACCTGTCGAAATTTCTCCAGATGGTCAGAAATCGAAATTTTTATTGTTTAATTTTTTGACTGCAAATGACTATTCCATGTAAATTATCACTTTTGGAACAAAAATAAGTGTGTTTAGACTCACTTTAATGACTGAAATTGGTCGAAATAGAAGCTTCTGAATAGGAGAAAAAGTCTGTAATAATGGCAATTTTGGTCACATTGAGGCTTTAAAAAGTAGTTATTCAACATGAGGCACATTCCAAATGACATTTTGAATCAATTTTTCTACAGTCCAAAAAATCAATTTTCTGATGAAAAACGATGACCCGTGACCTGTCGAAATTTCTCCAGATGGTCAGAAATGGAAATTTTTTAATGTTTAATTTTTTGACTGCAATTGACTATTCCATGTAAATTATCACTTTTGGAACAAAAACAAGTGTGTTCAGACTCACTTTAATGCCTGAAATTAGTCGAAATAGAAGCTTCTGAATAGGAGAAAAAGTCTGCAATAATGGCAATTTTGGTCACATTGAGGTTTCAAAAAGTAGGTATTCAACATGAGGCACAATCCAAATGACATTTTGAATCAATTTTTCTACAGTCCAGAAAATCAATTTTCTGATGAAAAAGGATGACCCGTGACCTGTCGAAATTTCTCCAGATGGTCAGAAATGGAAATGTTTTAATGTTTAATTTTTTGACTGCAAATGACTATTCCATGTAAATTATCACTTTTGGAACAAAAACAAGTGTTTTTAGAGTCACTTTAATGCCTGAAATTGGTCGAAATAGAAGCTTCTGAATAGGAGAAAAAGTCTGTAATAATGGCAATTTTGGTCACACAGAGGCTTTAAAAAGTAGTTATTCAACATGAGGCACATTCCAAACGACATTTTGAATCAATTTTTCTACAGTCCAAAAAATCAATTTTCTGATGAAAAACGATGACCTGTGACCTGTCGAAATTTCTCCAGATGGTCAGAAATCGAAATTTTTATTGTTTAATTTTTTGACTGCAAATGACTATTCCATGTAAATTATCACTTTTGGAACAAAAACAAGTGTATTTAGAGTCAGTTTAATGCCTGAAATTGGTCGAAAAAGAAGCTTCTGAGTAGGAGAAAATGTCCGTAAAAATGGCAATTTTGGTCACATTGAGGCTTCAAAAAGTAGTTATTCAACATGAGGCACATTCCAAATGACGTTTTGAATCAATTTTTCTACAGTCCAGAAAATCAATTTTCTGATGAAAAAGGATGACCCGTGACCTGTCGAAATTTCTCCAGATGGTCAGAAATGGAAATGTTTTAATGTTTAATTTTTTGACTGCAAATGACTATTCCATGTAAATTATCACTTTTGGAACAAAAACAAGTGTTTTTAGAGTCACTTTAATGCCTGAAATTGGTTGAAATAGAAGCTTCTGAATAGGAGAAAAAGTCTGTAATAATGGCAATTTTGGTCACATTGAGGCTTTAAAAAGTTGTTATTCAACATGAGGCACATTCCAAATGACATTTTGAATCAATTTTTCTACAGTCCTAAAAATCAATTTTCTGATGAAAAACAATGACCTATGACCTGTCGAAATTTCTCCAGATGGCCAGAAATGGAAATTTTTTAATGTTTAAATTTTTTGACTGCAAATGACTATTCCATGTAAATTATCACTTTTGGAACTAAAATAAGTGTGTTTAGAGTCACGTTAATGCCTGAAATTGTTCGAAATAGAAGCTTCTGAATAGGAGAAAAAGTCTGCAATAATGGCAATTTTGGTCACATTGAGGTTTCAAAAAGTAGTTATTCAACATGAGGCACAATCCAAATGACATTTTAAATCAATTTTTTTACAGTCCAAAAAATCAATTTTCTGATGAAAAACGATGACCCGTGACCTGTCGAAATTTCTCCAGATGGTCAGAAATCGAAATTTTTATTGTTTAATTTTTTGACTGCAAATGACTATTCCATGTAAATTATCACTTTTAGAACAAAAATAAGTGTTTAGACTCACTTTAATGCCTGAAATTAGTGGAAATAGAAGCTTCTGAATCGGAGGAAAAGTCTGCAATAATGGCAATTTTGGTCACATTGAGGTTTCAAAAAGTAGTTATTCAACATGAGGCACAATCCAAATGACATTTTGAATCAATTTTTCTACAGTCCAAAAAATCAATTTTCTGATGAAAAACGATGACCCGTGACCTGTCGAAATTTCTCCAGATGGTCAGAAATCGAAATTTGTTTTGTTTAATTTTTTGACTGCAAATGACTATTCCATGTAAATTATCACTTTTGGAACAAAAACAAGTGTGTTTAGAGTCAGTTTAATGCCTGAAATTGGTCGAAAAATAAGCTTCTGAGTAGGAGAAAATGTCCGTAAAAATGGCAATTTTGGTCACATTGAGGCTTCAAAAAGTAGTTATTCAACATGAGGCACATTCCAAATGACATTTTGAATCAATTTTTCTACAGTCCAGAAAATCTATTTTCTGATGAAAAAGGATGACCCGTTACCTGTCGAAATTTCTCCAGATGGTCAGAAATGGAAATGTTTTAATGTTTAATTTTTTGACTGCAAATGACTATTCCATGAAAATTATCACTTTTGGAACAAAAACAAGTGTTTTTAGAGTCACGTTAATGCCTGAAATTGGTGGAAATAGAAGCTTCTGAATAGGAGAAAAAGTCTGTAATAATGGCAATTTTGGTCACATTGAGGCTTTAAAAAGTAGTTATTCAACATGAGGCACATTCAAAATGACATTTTGAATCAATTTTTCTACAGTCCAAAAAATCAATTTTCTGATGAAAAACGATGACCCGACCTGTCGAAATTTCTCCAGATGGTCAGAAATCGAAATTTTTATTGTTTAATTTTTTGACTGCAAATGACTATTCCATGTAAATTATCACTTTTGGAACAAAAATAAGTGTGTTTATAGTCACTTTAATGCCTGAAATTGGTGGAAATAGAAGCTTCTGAATAGGAGAAAAAGTCTGTAATAATGGCAATTTTGGTCACATTGAGGCTTTAAAAAGTAGTTATTCAACATGAGGCACATTCAAAATGACATTTTGAATCAATTTTTCTACAGTCCAAAAAATCTATTTTCTGATGAAAAACGATGACCCGTGACCCGTCGAAATTTCTCCAGATGGTCAGAAATGGACATTTTTCAATGTTTAATTTTTGGACTTCAAATGACTATTCCATGTAAATTATCACTTTTGGAACAAAAATAAGTGTGTTTATAGTCACTTTAATGCCTGAAATTGTTCGAAATAGAAGCTTCTGAATAGGAGAAAAAGTCTGTAATAATGGCAATTTTGGTCACATTGAGGCTTTAAAAAGTAGTTATTCAACATGAGGCACATTCCAAACGACATTTTGAATCAATTTTTCTACAGTCCAAAAAATCAATTTTCTGATGAAAAACGATGACCTGTGACCTGTCGAAATTTCTCCAGATGGTCAGAAATCGAAATTTTTATTGTTTAATTTTTTGACTGCAAATGACTATTCCATGTAAATTATCACTTTTGGAACAAAAACAAGTGTATTTAGAGTCAGTTTAATGCCTGAAATTGGTCGAAAAAGAAGCTTCTGAGTAGGAGAAAATGTCCGTAAAAATGGCAATTTTGGTCACATTGAGGCTTCAAAAAGTAGTTATTCAACATGAGGCACATTCCAAATGACGTTTTGAATCAATTTTTCTACAGTCCAGAAAATCAATTTTCTGATGAAAAAGGATGACCTGTGACCTGTCGAAATTTCTCCAGATGGTCAGAAATGGAAATGTTTTAATGTTTAATTTTTTGACTGCAAATGACTATTCCATGAAAATTATCACTTTTGGAACAAAAACAAGTGTTTTTAGAGTCACTTTAATGCCTGAAATTGGTTGAAATAGAAGCTTCTGAATAGGAGAAAAAGTCTGTAATAATGGCAATTTTGGTCACATTGAGGCTTTAAAAAGTAGTTATTCAACATGAGGCACATTCCAAATGACATTTTGAATCAATTTTTCTATAGTCCTAAAAATCAATTTTCTGATGAAAAACAATGACCTATGACCTGTCGAAATTTCTCCAGATGGCCAGAAATGGACATTTTTTAATGTTTAAATTTTTTGACTGCAAATGACTATTCCATGTAAATTATCACTTTTGGAACTAAAATAAGTGTGTTTAGAGTCACGTTAATGCCTGAAATTGTTCGAAATAGAAGCTTCTGAATAGGAGAAAAAGTCTGCAATAATGGCAATTTTGGTCACATTGAGGTTTCAAAAAGTAGTTATTCAACATGAGGCACAATCCAAATGACATTTTAAATCAATTTTTTTACAGTCCAAAAAATCAATTTTCTGATGAAAAACGATGACCCGTGACCTGTCGAAATTTCTCCAGATGGTCAGAAATCGAAATTTTTATTGTTTAATTTTTTGACTGCAAATGACTATTCCATGTACATTATCACTTTTAGAACAAAAATAAGTGTTTAGACTCACTTTAATGACTGAAATTGGTCGAAATAGAAGCTTCTGAATAGGAGAAAAAGTCTGTAATAATGGCAATTTTGGTCACATTGAGGCTTTAAAAAGTAGTTATTCAACATGAGTCACATTCCAAATGACATTTTGAATCAATTTTTCTACAGTCCAAAAAATTAATTTTCTGATGAAAAACGATGACCCGTGACCTGTCGAAATTTCTCCAGATGGTCAGAAATGGAAATTTTTGAATGTTTAATTTTTTGACTGCAATTGACTATTCCATGTAAATTATCACTTTTGGAACAAAAACAAGTGTGTTTAGACTCACTTTAATGCCTGAAATTAGTGGAAATAGAAGCTTCTGAATCGGAGGAAAAGTCTGCAATTATGGCAATTTTGGTCACATTGAGGTTTCAAAAAGTAGTTATTCAACATGAGGCACAATCCAAATGACATTTTGAATCAATTTTTCTACAGTCCAAAAAATCAATTTTCTGATGAAAAACGATGACCCGTGACCTGTCGAAATTTCTCCAGATGGTCAGAAATCGAAATTTGTATTGTTTAATTTTTTGACTGCAAATGACTATTCCATGTAAATTATCACTTTTGGAACAAAAACAAGTGTGTTTAGAGTCAGTTTAATGCCTGAAATTGGTCGAAAAAGAAGCTTCTGAGTAGGAGAAAATGTCCGTAAAAATGGCAATTTTGGTCACATTGAGGCTTCAAAAAGTAGTTATTCAACATGAGGCACATTCCAAATGACATTTTGAATCAATTTTTCTACAGTCCAGAAAATCTATTTTCTGATGAAAAAGGATGACCCGTGACCTGTCGAAATTTCTCCAGATGGTCAGAAATGGAAATGTTTTAATGTTTAATTTTTTGACTGCAAATGACTATTCCATGTAAATTATCACTTTTGGAACAAAAACAAGTGTTTTTAGAGTCACGTTAATGCCTGAAATTGGTGGAAATAGAAGCTTCTGAATAGGAGAAAAAGTCTGTAATAATGGCAATTTTGGTCACATTGAGGCTTTAAAAAGTAGTTATTCAACATGAGGCACATTCAAAATGACATTTTGAATCAATTTTTCTACAGTCCAAAAAATCAATTTTCTGATGAAAAACGATGACCCGACCTGTCGAAATTTCTCCAGATGGTCAGAAATCGAAATTTTTATTGTTTAATTTTTTGACTGCAAATGACTATTCCATGTAAATTATCACTTTTGGAACAAAAATAAGTGTGTTTAGACTCACTTTAATGACTGAAATTGGTCGAAATAGAAGCTTCTGAATAGGAGAAAAAGTCTGTAATAATGGCAATTTTGTTCACATTGAGGCTTTAAAAAGTAGTTATTCAACATGAGGCACATTCCAAATGACATTTTGAATCAATTTTTCTACAGTCCAAAAAATCAATTTTCTGATGAAAAACGATGACCCGTGACCTGTCGAAATTTCTCCAGATGGTCAGAAATGGAAATTTTTTAATGTTTAATTTTTTGACTGCAATTGACTATTCCATGTAAATTATCACTTTTGGAACAAAAACAAGTGTGTTTAGACTCACTTTAATGCCTGAAATTAGTCGAAATAGAAGCTTCTGAATAGGAGAAAAAGTCTGCAATAATGGCAATTTTGGTCACATTGAGGTTTCAAAAAGTAGGTATTCAACATGAGGCACAATCCAAATGACATTTTGAATCAATTTTTCTACAGTCCAGAAAATCAATTTTCTGATGAAAAAGGATGACCCGTGACCTGTCGAAATTTCTCCAGATGGTCAGAAATGGAAATGTTTTAATGTTTAATTTTTTGACTGCAAATGACTATTCCATGTAAATTATCACTTTTGGAACAAAAACAAGTGTTTTTAGAGTCACTTTAATGCCTGAAATTGGTCGAAATAGAAGCTTCTTAATAGGAGTAAAAGTGTGTAATAATGGCAATTTTGGTCACACAGAGGATTTAAAAAGTAGTTATTCAACATGAGGCACATTTCAAATGACATTTTTAATCAATTTTTCTACAGTCCAAAAAATCTATTTTCTGATGAAAAACGATGACCCGTGACCCGTCGAAATTTCTCCAGATGGTCAGAAATGGACATTTTTCAATGTTTAATTTTTGGACTTCAAATGACTATTCCATGTAAATTATCACTTTTGGAACAAAAATAAGTGTGTTTATAGTCACTTTAATGCCTGAAATTGGTCGAAATAGAAGCTTCTGAATAGGAGAAAAAGTCTGTAATAATGGCAATTTTGGTCACATTGAGGCTTTAAAAAGTAGTTATTCAACATGAGGCACATTCCAAACGACATTTTGAATCAATTTTTCTACAGTCCAAAAAATCAATTTTCTGATGAAAAACGATGACCTGTGACCTGTCGAAATTTCTCCAGATGGTCAGAAATCGAAATTTTTATTGTTTAATTTTTTGACTGCAAATGACTATTCCATGTAAATTATCACTTTTGGAACAAAAACAAGTGTATTTAGAGTCAGTTTAATGCCTGAAATTGGTCGAAAAAGAAGCTTCTGAGTAGGAGAAAATGTCCGTAAAAATGGCAATTTTGGTCACATTGAGGCTTCAAAAAGTAGTTATTCAACATGAGGCACATTCCAAATGACGTTTTGAATCAATTTTTCTACAGTCCAAAAAATCAATTTTCTGATGAAAAACGATGACCCGTGACCTGTCGAAATTTCTCCAGATGGTCAGAAATCGAAATTTTTATTGTTTAATTTTTTGACTGCAAATGACTATTCCATGTAAATTATCACTTTTGGAACAAAAATAAGTGTGTTTAGACTCACTTTAATGACTGAAATTGGTCGAAATAGAAGCTTCTGAATGGGAGAAAAAGTCTGTAATAATGGCAATTTTGGTCACATTGAGGCTTTAAAAAGTAGTTATTCAACATGAGGCACATTCCAAATGACATTTTGAATCAATTTTTCTACAGTCCAAAAAATCAATTTTCTGATGAAAAACGATGACCCGTGACCTGTCGAAATTTCTCCAGATGGTCAGAAATGGAAATTTTTTAATGTTTAATTTTTTGACTGCAATTGACTATTCCATGTAAATTATCACTTTTGGAACAAAAACAAGTGTGTTTAGACTCACTTTAATGCCTGAAATTAGTCGAAATAGAAGCTTCTGAATAGGAGAAAAAGTCTGCAATAATGGCAATTTTGGTCACATTGAGGTTTCAAAAAGTAGGTATTCAACATGAGGCACAATCCAAATGACATTTTGAATCAATTTTTCTACAGTCCAGAAAATCAATTTTCTGATGAAAAAGGATGACCCGTGACCTGTCGAAATTTCTCCAGATGGTCAGAAATGGAAATGTTTTAATGTTTAATTTTTTGACTGCAAATGACTATTCCATGTAAATTATCACTTTTGGAACAAAAACAAGTGTTTTTAGAGTCACTTTAATGCCTGAAATTGGTCGAAATAGAAGCTTCTTAATAGGAGTAAAAGTCTGTAATAATGGCAATTTTGGTCACACAGAGGCTTTAAAAAGTAGTTATTCAACATGAGGCACATTCCAAACGACATTTTGAATCAATTTTTCTACAGTCCAAAAAATCAATTTTCTGATGAAAAACGATGACCTGTGACCTGTCGAAATTTCTCCAGATGGTCAGAAATCGAAATTTTTATTGTTTAATTTTTTGACTGCAAATGACTATTCCATGTAAATTATCACTTTTGGAACAAAAACAAGTGTATTTAGAGTCAGTTTAATGCCTGAAATTGGTCGAAAAAGAAGCTTCTGAGTAGGAGAAAATGTCCGTAAAAATTGCAATTTTGGTCACATTGAGGCTTCAAAAAGTAGTTATTCAACATGAGGCACATTCCAAATGACGTTTTGAATCAATTTTTCTACAGTCCAGAAAATCAATTTTCCGATGAAAAAGGATGACCCGTGACCTGTCGAAATTTCTCCAGATGGTCAGAAATGGAAATGTTTTAATGTTTAATTTTTTGACTGCAAATGACTATTCCATGTAAATTATCACTTTTGGAACAAAGACAAGTGTTTTTAGAGTCACTTTAATGCCTGAAATTGGTTGAAATAGAAGCTTCTGAATAGGAGAAAAAGTCTGTAATAATGGCAATTTTGGTCACATTGAGGCTTTAAAAAGTTGTTATTCAACATGAGGCACATTCCAAATGACATTTTGAATCAATTTTTCTACAGTCCTAAAAATCAATTTTCTGATGAAAAACAATGACCTATGACCTGTCGAAATTTCTCCAGATGGTCAGAAATCGAAATTTTTATTGTTTAATTTTTTGACTGCAAATGACTATTCCATGTAAATTATCACTTTTAGAACAAAAATAAGTGTTTAGACTCACTTTAATGACTGAAATTGGTCGAAATAGAAGCTTCTGAATAGGAGAAAAAGTCTGTAATAATGGCAATTTTGGTCACATTGAGGCTTTAAAAAGTAGTTATTCAACATGAGGCACATTCCAAATGACATTTTGAATCAATTTTTCTACAGTCCAAAAAATTAATTTTCTGATGAAAAACGATGACCCGTGACCTGTCGAAATTTCTCCAGATGGTCAGAAATGGAAATTTTTGAATGTTTAATTTTTTGACTGCAATTGACTATTCCATGTAAATTATCACTTTTGGAACAAAAACAAGTGTGTTTAGACTCACTTTAATGCCTGAAATTAGTCGAAATAGAAGCTTCTGAATCGGAGGAAAAGTCTGCAATAATGGCAATTTTGGTCACATTGAGGTTTCAAAAAGTAGTTATTCAACATGAGGCACAATCCAAATGACATTTTGAATCAATTTTTCTACAGTCCAAAAAATCAATTTTCTGATGAAAAACGATGACCCGTGACCTGTCGAAATTTCTCCAGATGGTCAGAAATCGAAATTTGTATTGTTTAATTTTTTGACTGCAAATGACTATTCCATGTAAATTATCACTTTTGGAACAAAAACAAGTGTGTTTAGAGTCAGTTTAATGCCTGAAATTGGTCGAAAAAGAAGCTTCTGAGTAGGAGAAAATGTCCGTAAAAATGGCAATTTTGGTCACATTGAGGCTTCAAAAAGTAGTTATTCAACATGAGGCACATTCCAAATGACATTTTGAATCAATTTTTCTACAGTCCAGAAAATCTATTTTCTGATGAAAAAGGATGACCCGTGACCTGTCGAAATTTCTCCAGATGGTCAGAAATGGAAATGTTTTAATGTTTAATTTTTTGACTGCAAATGACTATTCCATGTAAATTATCACTTTTGGAACAAAAACAAGTGTTTTTAGAGTCACGTTAATGCCTGAAATTGGTGGAAATAGAAGCTTCTGAATAGGAGAAAAAGTCTGTAATAATGGCAATTTTGGTCACATTGAGGCTTTAAAAAGTAGTTATTCAACATGAGGCACATTCAAAATGACATTTTGAATCAATTTTTCTACAGTCCAAAAAATCAATTTTCTGATGAAAAACGATGACCCGACCTGTCGAAATTTCTCCAGATGGTCAGAAATCGAAATTTTTATTGTTTAATTTTTTGACTGCAAATGACTATTCCATGTAAATTATCACTTTTGGAACAAAAATAAGTGTGTTTATAGTCACTTTAATGCCTGAAATTGGTGGAAATAGAAGCTTCTGAATAGGAGAAAAAGTCTGTAATAATGGCAATTTTGGTCACATTGAGGCTTTAAAAAGTAGTTATTCAACATGAGGCACATTCAAAATGACATTTTGAATCAATTTTTCTACAGTCCAAAAAATCTATTTTCTGATGAAAAACGATGACCCGTGACCCGTCGAAATTTCTCCAGATGGTCAGAAATGGACATTTTTCAATGTTTAATTTTTGGACTTCAAATGACTATTCCATGTAAATTATCACTTTTGGAACAAAAATAAGTGTGTTTATAGTCACTTTAATGCCTGAAATTGGTCGAAATAGAAGCTTCTGAATAGGAGAAAAAGTCTGTAATAATGGCAATTTTGGTCACATTGAGGCTTTAAAAAGTAGTTATTCAACATGAGGCACATTCCAAACGACATTTTGAATCAATTTTTCTACAGTCCAAAAAATCAATTTTCTGATGAAAAACGATGACCTGTGACCTGTCGAAATTTCTCCAGATGGTCAGAAATCGAAATTTTTATTGTTTAATTTTTTGACTGCAAATGACTATTCCATGTAAATTATCACTTTTGGAACAAAAACAAGTGTATTTAGAGTCAGTTTAATGCCTGAAATTGGTCGAAAAAGAAGCTTCTGAGTAGGAGAAAATGTCCGTAAAAATGGCAATTTTGGTCACATTGAGGCTTCAAAAAGTAGTTATTCAACATGAGGCACATTCCAAATGACGTTTTGAATCAATTTTTCTACAGTCCAGAAAATCAATTTTCTGATGAAAATGGATGACCCGTGACCTGTCGAAATTTCTCCAGATGGTCAGAAATGGAAATGTTTTAATGTTTAATTTTTTGACTGCAAATGACTATTCCATGTAAATTATCACTTTTGGAACAAAAACAAGTGTTTTTAGAGTCACTTTAATGCCTGAAATTGGTTGAAATAGAAGCTTCTGAATAGGAGAAAAAGTCTGTAATAATGGCAATTTTGGTCACATTGAGGCTTTAAAAAGTAGTTATTCAACATGAGGCACATTCCAAATGACATTTTGAATCAATTTTTCTACAGTCCTAAAAATCAATTTTCTGATGAAAAACAATGACCTATGACCTGTCGAAATTTCTCCAGATGGCCAGAAATGGACATTTTTTAATGTTTAAATTTTTTGACTGCAAATGACTATTCCATGTAAATTATCACTTTTGGAACTAAAATAAGTGTGTTTAGAGTCACGTTAATGCCTGAAATTGTTCGAAATAGAAGCTTCTGAATAGGAGAAAAAGTCTGCAATAATGGCAATTTTGGTCACATTGAGGTTTCAAAAAGTAGTTATTCAACATGAGGCACAATCCAAATGACATTTTAAATCAATTTTTTTACAGTCCAAAAAATCAATTTTCTGATGAAAAACGATGACCCGTGACCTGTCGAAATTTCTCCAGATGGTCAGAAATCGAAATTTTTATTGTTTAATTTTTTGACTGCAAATGACTATTCCATGTAAATTATCACTTTTAGAACAAAAATAAGTGTTTAGACTCACTTTAATGACTGAAATTGGTCGAAATAGAAGCTTCTGAATAGGAGAAAAAGTCTGTAATAATGGCAATTTTGGTCACATTGAGGCTTTAAAAAGTAGTTATTCAACATGAGGCACATTCCAAATGACATTTTGAATCAATTTTTCTACAGTCCAAAAAATTAATTTTCTGATGAAAAACGATGACCCGTGACCTGTCGAAATTTCTCCAGATGGTCAGAAATGGAAATTTTTGAATGTTTAATTTTTTGACTGCAATTGACTATTCCATGTAAATTATCACTTTTGGAACAAAAACAAGTGTGTTTAGACTCACTTTAATGCCTGAAATTAGTGGAAATAGAAGCTTCTGAATCGGAGGAAAAGTCTGCAATTATGGCAATTTTGGTCACATTGAGGTTTCAAAAAGTAGTTATTCAACATGAGGCACAATCCAAATGACATTTTGAATCAATTTTTCTACAGTCCAAAAAATCAATTTTCTGATGAAAAACGATGACCCGTGACCTGTCGAAATTTCTCCAGATGGTCAGAAATCGAAATTTGTATTGTTTAATTTTTTGACTGCAAATGACTATTCCATGTAAATTATCACTTTTGGAACAAAAACAAGTGTGTTTAGAGTCAGTTTAATGCCTGAAATTGGTCGAAAAAGAAGCTTCTGAGTAGGAGAAAATGTCCGTAAAAATGGCAATTTTGGTCACATTGAGGCTTCAAAAAGTAGTTATTCAACATGAGGCACATTCCAAATGACATTTTGAATCAATTTTTCTACAGTCCAGAAAATCTATTTTCTGATGAAAAAGGATGACCCGTGACCTGTCGAAATTTCTCCAGATGGTCAGAAATGGAAATGTTTTAATGTATAATTTTTTGACTGCAAATGACTATTCCATGTAAATTATCACTTTTGGAACAAAAACAAGTGTTTTTAGAGTCACGTTAATGCCTGAAATTGGTGGAAATAGAAGCTTCTGAATAGGAGAAAAAGTCTGTAATAATGGCAATTTTGGTCACATTGAGGCTTTAAAAAGTAGTTATTCAACATGAGGCACATTCAAAATGACATTTTGAATCAATTTTTCTACAGTCCAAAAAATCAATTTTCTGATGAAAAACGATGACCCGACCTGTCGAAATTTCTCCAGATGGTCAGAAATCGAAATTTTTATTGTTTAATTTTTTGACTGCAAATGACTATTCCATGTAAATTATCACTTTTGGAACAAAAATAAGTGTGTTTAGACTCACTTTAATGACTGAAATTGGTCGAAATAGAAGCTTCTGAATAGGAGAAAAAGTCTGTAATAATGGCAATTTTGGTCACATTGAGGCTTTAAAAAGTAGTTATTCAACATGAGGCACATTCCAAATGACATTTTGAATCAATTTTTCTACAGTCCAAAAAATCAATTTTCTGATGAAAAACGATGACCCGTGACCTGTCGAAATTTCTCCAGATGGTCAGAAATGGAAATTTTTTAATGTTTAATTTTTTGACTGCAATTGACTATTCCATGTAAATTATCACTTTTGGAACAAAAACAAGTGTGTTTAGACTCACTTTAATGCCTGAAATTAGTCGAAATAGAAGCTTCTGAATAGGAGAAAAAGTCTGTAATAATGGCAATTTTGGTCACACAGAGGATTTAAAAAGTAGTTATTCAACATGAGGCACATTTCAAATGACATTTTTAATCAATTTTTCTACAGTCCAAAAAATCTATTTTCTGATGAAAAACGATGACCCGTGACCCGTCGAAATTTCTCCAGATGGTCAGAAATGGACATTTTTCAATGTTTAATTTTTGGACTTCAAATGACTATTCCATGTAAATTATCACTTTTGGAACAAAAATAAGTGTGTTTATAGTCACTTTAATGCCTGAAATTGGTCGAAATAGAAGCTTCTGAATAGGAGAAAAAGTCTGTAATAATGGCAATTTTGGTCACATTGAGGCTTTAAAAAGTAGTTATTCAACATGAGGCACATTCCAAACGACATTTTGAATCAATTTTTCTACAGTCCAAAAAATCAATTTTCTGATGAAAAACGATGACCTGTGACCTGTCGAAATTTCTCCAGATGGTCAGAAATCGAAATTTTTATTGTTTAATTTTTTGACTGCAAATGACTATTCCATGTAAATTATCACTTTTGGAACAAAAACAAGTGTATTTAGAGTCAGTTTAATGCCTGAAATTGGTCGAAAAAGAAGCTTCTGAGTAGGAGAAAATGTCCGTAAAAATGGCAATTTTGGTCACATTGAGGCTTCAAAAAGTAGTTATTCAACATGAGGCACATTCCAAATGACGTTTTGAATCAATTTTTCTACCGTCCAGAAAATCAATTTTCTGATGAAAAAGGATGACCCGTGACCTGTCGAAATTTCTCCAGATGGTCAGAAATGGAAATGTTTTAATGTTTAATTTTTTGACTGCAAATGACTATTCCATGTAAATTATCACTTTTGGAACAAAAACAAGTGTTTTTAGAGTCACTTTAATGCCTGAAATTGGTTGAAATAGAAGCTTCGGAATAGGAGAAAAAGTCTGTAATAATGGCAATTTTGGTCACATTGAGGCTTTAAAAAGTAGTTATTCAACATGAGGCACATTCCAAATGACATTTTGAATCAATTTTTCTACAGTCCAAAAAATTAATTTTCTGATGAAAAACGATGACCTATGACCTGTCGAAATTTCTCCAGATGGTCAGAAATGGAAATTTTTTAATGTTTAATTTTTTGACTGCAATTGACTATTCCATGTAAATTATCACTTTTGGAACAAAAACAAGTGTGTTTAGACTCACTTTAATGCCTGAAATTAGTGGAAATAGAAGCTTCTGAATCGAAGGAAAAGTCTGCAATAATGGCAATTTTGGTCACATTGAGGTTTCAAAAAGTAGTTATTCAACATGAGGCACAATCCAAATGACATTTTGAATCAATTTTTCTACAGTCCAAAAAATCAATTTTCTGATGAAAAACGATGACCCGTGACCTGTCGAAATTTCTCCAGATGGTCAGAAATCGAAATTTGTATTGTTTAATTTTTTGACTGCAAATGACTATTCCATGTAAATTATCACTTTTGGAACAAAAACAAGTGTGTTTAGAGTCAGTTTAATGCCTGAAATTGGTCGAAAAAGAAGCTTCTGAGTAGGAGAAAATGTCCGTAAAAATGGCAATTTTGGTCACATTGAGGCTTCAAAAAGTAGTTATTCAACATGAGGCACATTCCAAATTACATTTTGAATCAATTTTTCTACAGTCCAGAAAATCTATTTTCTGATGAAAAAGGATGACCCGTGACCTGTCGAAATTTCTCCAGATGGTCAGAAATGGAAATGTTTTAATGTTTAATTTTTTGACTGCAAATGACTATTCCATGTAAATTATCACTTTTGGAACAAAAACAAGTGTGTTTAGAGTCAGTTTAATGCCTGAAATTGGTCGAAAAAGAAGCTTCTGAGTAGGAGAAAATGTCCGTAAAAATGGCAATTTTGGTCACCTTGAGGCTTCAAAAAGTAGTTATTCAACATGAGGCACATTCCAAATGACATTTTGAATCAATTTTTCTACAGTCCAGAAAATCAATTTTCTGATGAAAAAGGATGACCCGTGACCTGTCGAAATTTCTCCAGATGGTCAGAAATGGAAATGTTTTAATGTTTAATTTTTTGACTGCAAATGAATATTCCATGTAAATTATCACTTTTGGAACTAAAATAAGTGTGTTTAGAGTCACTTTAATGCCTGAAATTGTTCGAAATAGAAGCTTCTGAATAGGAGAAAAAGTCTGCAATAATGGCAATTTTGGTCACATTGAGGTTTCAAAAAGTAGTTATTCAACATGAGGCACAATCCAAATGACATTTTAAATCAATTTTTTTACAGTCCAAAAAATCAATTTTCTGATGAAAAACGATGACCCGTGACCTGTCGAAATTTCTCCAGATGGTCAGAAATCGAAATTTTTATTGTTTAATTTTTTGACTGCAAATGACTATTCCATGTAAATTATCACTTTTGGAACAAAAATAAGTGTGTTTAGACTCACTTTAATGACTGAAATTGGTCGAAATAGAAGCTTCTGAATAGGAGAAAAAGTCTGTAATAATGGCAATTTTGGTCACATTGAGGCTTTAAAAAGTAGTTATTCAACATGAGGCACATTCCAAATGACATTTTGAATCAATTTTTCTACAGTCCAAAAAATCAATTTTCTGATGAAAAACGATGACCCGTGACCTGTCGAAATTTCTCCAGATGGTCAGAAATGGAAATTTTTTAATGTTTAATTTTTTGACTGCAATTGACTATTCCATGTAAATTATCACTTTTGGAACAAAAACAAGTGTGTTTAGACTCACTTTAATGCCTGAAATTAGTCGAAATAGAAGCTTCTGAATAGGAGTAAAAGTCTGTAATAATGGCAATTTTGGTCACACAGAGGCTATAAAAAGTAGTTATTCAACATGAGGCACATTCCAAACGACATTTTGAATCAATTTTTCTACAGTCCAAAAAATCAATTTTCTGATGAAAAACGATGACCTGTGACCTGTCGAAATTTCTCCAGATGGTCAGAAATCGAAATTTTTATTGTTTAATTTTTTGACTGCAAATGACTATTCCATGTAAATTATCACTTTGGGAACAAAAACAAGTGTATTTAGAGTCAGTTTAATGCCTGAAATTGGTCGAAAAAGAAGCTTCTGAGTAGGAGAAAATGTCCGTAAAAATGGCAATTTTGGTCACATTGAGGCTTCAAAAAGTAGTTATTCAACATGAGGCACATTCCAAATGACGTTTTGAATCAATTTTTCTACAGTCCAGAAAATCAATTTTCTGATGAAAAAGGATGACCCGTGACCTGTCGAAATTTCTCCAGATGGTCAGAAATGGAAATGTTTTAATGTTTAATTTTTTGACTGCAAATGACTATTCCATGTAAATTATCACTTTTGGAACAAAGACAAGTGTTTTTAGAGTCACTTTAATGCTTGAAATTGGTTGAAATAGAAGCTTCTGAATAGGAGAAAAAGTCTGTAATAATGGCAATTTTGGTCACATTGAGGCTTTAAAAAGTTGTTATTCAACATGAGGCACATTCCAAATGACATTTTGAATCAATTTTTCTACAGTCCTAAAAATCAATTTTCTGATGAAAAACAATGACCTATGACCTGTCGAAATTTCTCCAGATGGTCAGAAATCGAAATTTTTATTGTTTAATTTTTTGACTGCAAATGACTATTCCATGTAAATTATCACTTTTAGAACAAAAATAAGTGTTTAGACTCACTTTAATGACTGAAATTGGTCGAAATAGAAGCTTCTGAATAGGAGAAAAAGTCTGTAATAATGGCAATTTTGGTCACATTGAGGCTTTAAAAAGTAGTTATTCAACATGAGGCACATTCCAAATGACATTTTGAATCAATTTTTCTACAGTCCAAAAAATTAATTTTCTGATGAAAAACGATGACCCGTGACCTGTCGAAATTTCTCCAGATGGTCAGAAATGGAAATTTTTGAATGTTTAATTTTTTGACTGCAATTGACTATTCCATGTAAATTATCACTTTTGGAACAAAAACAAGTGTGTTTAGACTCACTTTAATGCCTGAAATTAGTGGAAATAGAAGCTTCTGAATCGGAGGAAAAGTCTGCAATAATGGCAATTTTGGTCACATTGAGGTTTCAAAAAGTAGTTATTCAACATGAGGCACAATCCAAATGACATTTTGAATCAATTTTTCTACAGTCCAAAAAATCAATTTTCTGATGAAAAACGATGACCCGTGACCTGTCGAAATTTCTCCAGATGGTCAGAAATCGAAATTTGTATTGTTTAATTTTTTGACTGCAAATGACTATTCCATGTAAATTATCACTTTTGGAACAAAAACAAGTGTGTTTAGAGTCAGTTTAATGCCTGAAATTGGTCGAAAAAGAAGCTTCTGAGTAGGAGAAAATGTCCGTAAAAATGGCAATTTTGGTCACATTGAGGCTTCAAAAAGTAGTTATTCAACATGAGGCACATTCCAAATGACATTTTGAATCAATTTTTCTACAGTCCAGAAAATCTATTTTCTGATGAAAAAGGATGACCCGTGACCTGTCGAAATTTCTCCAGATGGTCAGAAATGGAAATGTTTTAATGTTTAATTTTTTGACTGCAAATGACTATTCCATGTAAATTATCACTTTTGGAACAAAAACAAGTGTTTTTAGAGTCACGTTAATGCCTGAAATTGGTGGAAATAGAAGCTTCTGAATAGGAGAAAAAGTCTGTAATAATGGCAATTTTGGTCACATTGAGGCTTTAAAAAGTAGTTATTCAACATGAGGCACATTCAAAATGACATTTTGAATCAATTTTTCTACAGTCCAAAAAATCAATTTTCTGATGAGAAACGATGACCCGACCTGTCGAAATTTCTCCAGATGGTCAGAAATCGAAATTTTTATTGTTTAATTTTTTGACTGCAAATGACTATTCCATGTAAATTATCACTTTTGGAACAAAAATAAGTGTGTTTATAGTCACTTTAATGCCTGAAATTGGTGGAAATAGAAGCTTCTGAATAGGAGAAAAAGTCTGTAATAATGGCAATTTTGGTCACATTGAGGCTTTAAAAAGTAGTTATTCAACATGAGGCACATTCAAAATGACATTTTGAATCAATTTTTCTACAGTCCAAAAAATCTATTTTCTGATGAAAAACGATGACCCGTGACCCGTCGGAATTTCTCCAGATGGTCAGAAATGGACATTTTTCAATGTTTAATTTTTGGACTTCAAATGACTATTCCATGTAAATTATCACTTTTGGAACAAAAATAAGTGTGTTTATAGTCACTTTAATGCCTGAAATTGGTCGAAATAGAAGCTTCTGAATAGGAGAAAAAGTCTGTAATAATGGCAATTTTGGTCACATTGAGGCTTTAAAAAGTAGTTATTCAACATGAGGCACATTCCAAACGACATTTTGAATCAATTTTTCTACAGTCCAAAAAATCAATTTTCTGATGAAAAACGATGACCTGTGACCTGTCGAAATTTCTCCAGATGGTCAGAAATCGAAATTTTTATTGTTTAATTTTTTGACTGCAAATGACTATTCCATGTAAATTATCACTTTTGGAACAAAAACAAGTGTATTTAGAGTCAGTTTAATGCCTGAAATTGGTCGAAAAAGAAGCTTCTGAGTAGGAGAAAATGTCCGTAAAAATGGCAATTTTGGTCACATTGAGGCTTCAAAAAGTAGTTATTCAACATGAGGCACATTCCAAATGACGTTTTGAATCAATTTTTCTACAGTCCAGAAAATCAATTTTCTGATGAAAATGGATGACCCGTGACCTGTCGAAATTTCTCCAGATGGTCAGAAATGGAAATGTTTTAATGTTTAATTTTTTGACTGCAAATGACTATTCCATGTAAATTATCACTTTTGGAACAAAAACAAGTGTTTTTAGAGTCACTTTAATGCCTGAAATTGGTTGAAATAGAAGCTTCTGAATAGGAGAAAAAGTCTGTAATAATGGCAATTTTGGTCACATTGAGGCTTTAAAAAGTAGTTATTCAACATGAGGCACATTCCAAATGACATTTTGAATCAATTTTTCTACAGTCCTAAAAATCAATTTTCTGATGAAAAACAATGACCTATGACCTGTCGAAATTTCTCCAGATGGCCAGAAATGGACATTTTTTAATGTTTAAATTTTTTGACTGCAAATGACTATTCCATGTAAATTATCACTTTTGGAACTAAAATAAGTGTGTTTAGAGTCACGTTAATGCCTGAAATTGTTCGAAATAGAAGCTTCTGAATAGGAGAAAAAGTCTGCAATAATGGCAATTTTGGTCACATTGAGGTTTCAAAAAGTAGTTATTCAACATGAGGCACAATCCAAATGACATTTTAAATCAATTTTTTTACAGTCCAAAAAATCAATTTTCTGATGAAAAACGATGACCCGTGACCTGTCGAAATTTCTCCAGATGGTCAGAAATCGAAATTTTTATTGTTTAATTTTTTGACTGCAAATGACTATTCCATGTAAATTATCACTTTTAGAACAAAAATAAGTGTTTAGACTCACTTTAATGACTGAAATTGGTCGAAATAGAAGCTTCTGAATAGGAGAAAAAGTCTGTAATAATGGCAATTTTGGTCACATTGAGGCTTTAAAAAGTAGTTATTCAACATGAGGCACATTCCAAATGACATTTTGAATCAATTTTTCTACAGTCCAAAAAATTAATTTTCTGATGAAAAACGATGACCCGTGACCTGTCGAAATTTCTCCAGATGGTCAGAAATGGAAATTTTTGAATGTTTAATTTTTTGACTGCAATTGACTATTCCATGTAAATTATCACTTTTGGAACAAAAACAAGTGTGTTTAGACTCACTTTAATGCCTGAAATTAGTGGAAATAGAAGCTTCTGAATCGGAGGAAAAGTCTGCAATTATGGCAATTTTGGTCACATTGAGGTTTCAAAAAGTAGTTATTCAACATGAGGCACAATCCAAATGACATTTTGAATCAATTTTTCTACAGTCCAAAAAATCAATTTTCTGATGAAAAACGATGACCCGTGACCTGTCGAAATTTCTCCAGATGGTCAGAAATCGAAATTTGTATTGTTTAATTTTTTGACTGCAAATGACTATTCCATGTAAATTATCACTTTTGGAACAAAAACAAGTGTGTTTAGAGTCAGTTTAATGCCTGAAATTGGTCGAAAAAGAAGCTTCTGAGTAGAAGAAAATGTCCGTAAAAATGGCAATTTTGGTCACATTGAGGCTTCAAAAAGTAGTTATTCAACATGAGGCACATTCCAAATGACATTTTGAATCAATTTTTCTACAGTCCAGAAAATCTATTTTCTGATGAAAAAGGATGACCCGTGACCTGTCGAAATTTCTCCAGATGGTCAGAAATGGAAATGTTTTAATGTTTAATTTTTTGACTGCAAATGACTATTCCATGTAAATTATCACTTTTGGAACAAAAACAAGTGTTTTTAGAGTCACGTTAATGCCTGAAATTGGTGGAAATAGAAGCTTCTGAATAGGAGAAAAAGTCTGTAATAATGGCAATTTTGGTCACATTGAGGCTTTAAAAAGTAGTTATTCAACATGAGGCACATTCCAAATGACATTTTGAATCAATTTTTCTACAGTCCAAAAAATCAATTTTCTGATGAAAAACGATGACCCGTGACCTGTCGAAATTTCTCCAGATGGTCAGAAATGGAAATTTTTTAATGTTTAATTTTTTGACTGCAATTGACTATTCCATGTAAATTATCACTTTTGGAACAAAAACAAGTGTGTTTAGACTCACTTTAATGCCTGAAATTAGTCGAAATAGAAGCTTCTGAATAGGAGAAAAAGTCTGTAATAATGGCAATTTTGGTCACACAGAGGATTTAAAAAGTAGTTATTCAACATGAGGCACATTTCAAATGACATTTTTAATCAATTTTTCTACAGTCCAAAAAATCTATTTTCTGATGAAAAACGATGACCCGTGACCCGTCGAAATTTCTCCAGATGGTCAGAAATGGACATTTTTCAATGTTTAATTTTTGGACTTCAAATGACTATTCCATGTAAATTATCACTTTTGGAACAAAAATAAGTGTGTTTATAGTCACTTTAATGCCTGAAATTGGTCGAAATAGAAGCTTCTGAATAGGAGAAAAAGTCTGTAATAATGGCAATTTTGGTCACATTGAGGCTTTAAAAAGTAGTTATTCAACATGAGGCACATTCCAAACGACATTTTGAATCAATTTTTCTACAGTCCAAAAAATCAATTTTCTGATGAAAAACGATGACCTGTGACCTGTCGAAATTTCTCCAGATGGTCAGAAATCGAAATTTTTATTGTTTAATTTTTTGACTGCAAATGACTATTCCATGTAAATTATCACTTTTGGAACAAAAACAAGTGTATTTAGAGTCAGTTTAATGCCTGAAATTGGTCGAAAAAGAAGCTTCTGAGTAGGAGAAAATGTCCGTAAAAATGGCAATTTTGGTCACATTGAGGCTTCAAAAAGTAGTTATTCAACATGAGGCACATTCCAAATGACGTTTTGAATCAATTTTTCTACAGTCCAGAAAATCAATTTTCTGATGAAAAAGGATGACCCGTGACCTGTCGAAATTTCTCCAGATGGTCAGAAATGGAAATGTTTTAATGTTTAATTTTTTGACTGCAAATGACTATTCCATGTAAATTATCACTTTTGGAACAAAAACAAGTGTTTTTAGAGTCACTTTAATGCCTGAAATTGGTTGAAATAGAAGCTTCGGAATAGGAGAAAAAGTCTGTAATAATGGCAATTTTGGTCACATTGAGGCTTTAAAAAGTAGTTATTCAACATGAGGCACATTCCAAATGACATTTTGAATCAATTTTTCTACAGTCCAAAAAATTAATTTTCTGATGAAAAACGATGACCTATGACCTGTCGAAATTTCTCCAGATGGTCAGAAATGGAAATTTTTTAATGTTTAATTTTTTGACTGCAATTGACTATTCCATGTAAATTATCACTTTTGGAACAAAAACAAGTGTGTTTAGACTCACTTTAATGCCTGAAATTAGTGGAAATAGAAGCTTCTGAATCGGAGGAAAAGTCTGCAATAATGGCAATTTTGGTCACATTGAGGTTTCAAAAAGTAGTTATTCAACATGAGGCACAATCCAAATGACATTTTGAATCAATTTTTCTACAGTCCAAAAAATCAATTTTCTGATGAAAAACGATGACCCGTGACCTGTCGAAATTTCTCCAGATGGTCAGAAATCGAAATTTGTATTGTTTAATTTTTTGACTGCAAATGACTATTCCATGTAAATTATCACTTTTGGAACAAAAACAAGTGTGTTTAGAGTCAGTTTAATGCCTGAAATTGGTCGAAAAAGAAGCTTCTGAGTAGGAGAAAATGTCCGTAAAAATGGCAATTTTGGTCACATTGAGGCTTCAAAAAGTAGTTATTCAACATGAGGCACATTCCAAATGACATTTTGAATCAATTTTTCTACAGTCCAGAAAATCTATTTTCTGATGAAAAAGGATGACCCGTGACCTGTCGAAATTTCTCCAGATGGTCAGAAATGGAAATGTTTTAATGTTTAATTTTTTGACTGCAAATGACTATTCCATGTAAATTATCACTTTTGGAACAAAAACAAGTGTGTTTAGAGTCAGTTTAATGCCTGAAATTGGTCGAAAAAGAAGCTTCTGAGTAGGAGAAAATGTCCGTAAAAATGGCAATTTTGGTCACCTTGAGGCTTCAAAAAGTAGTTATTCAACATGAGGCACATTCCAAATGACATTTTGAATCAATTTTTCTACAGTCCAGAAAATCAATTTTCTGATGAAAAAGGATGACCCGTGACCTGTCGAAATTTCTCCAGATGGTCAGAAATGGAAATGTTTTAATGTTTAATTTTTTGACTGCAAATGAATATTCCATGTAAATTATCACTTTTGGAACTAAAATAAGTGTGTTTAGAGTCACTTTAATGCCTGAAATTGTTCGAAATAGAAGCTTCTGAATAGGAGAAAAAGTCTGCAATAATGGCACTTTTGGTCACATTGAGGTTTCAAAAAGTAGTTATTCAACATGAGGCACAATCCAAATGACATTTTAAATCAATTTTTTTACAGTCCAAAAAATCAATTTTCTGATGAAAAACGATGACCCGTGACCTGTCGAAATTTCTCCAGATGTTCAGAAATCGAAATTTTTATTGTTTAATTTTTTGACTGCAAATGACTATTCCATGTAAATTATCACTTTTGGAACAAAAATAAGTGTGTTTAGACTCACTTTAATGCCTAAATTAGTCGAAATAGAAGCTTCTGAATAGGAGAAAAAGTCTGTAATAATGGCAATTTTGGTCACATTGAGGCTTTAAAAAGTAGTTATTCAACATGAGGCACATTCCAAATGACATTTTGAATCAATTTTTCTACAGTCCAAAAAATCAATTTTCTGATGAAAAACGATGACCCGTGACCTGTCGAAATTTCTCCAGATGGTCAGAAATGGACATTTTTTAATGTTTAATTTTTTGACTGCAATTGACTATTCCATGTAAATTATCACTTTTGGAACAAAAACAAGTGTGTTTAGACTCACTTTAATGCCTGAAATTAGTCGAAATAGAAGCTTCTGAATAGGAGAAAAAGTCTGCAATAATGGCAATTTTGGTCACATTGAGGTTTCAAAAAGTAGTTATTCAACATGAGGCACAATCCAAATGACATTTTGAATCAATTTTTCTACAGTCCAAAAAAATCAATTTTCTGATGAAAAACGATGACCCGTGAACTGTCGAAATTTCTCCAGATGGTCAGAAATCGAAATTTGTATTGTTTAATTTTTTGACTGCAAATGACTATTCCATGTAAATTATCACTTTTGGAACAAAAATAAGTGTGTTTAGACTCACTTTAATGACTGAAATTGGTCGAAATAGAAGCTTCTGAATAGGAGAAAAAGTCTGTAATAATGGCAATTTTGGTCACATTGAGGCTTTAAAAAGTAGTTATTCAACATGAGGCACATTCCAAATGACATTTTGAATCAATTTTTCTACAGTCCAAAAAATCAATTTTCTGATGAAAAACGATGACCCGTGACCTGTCGAAATTTCTCCAGATGGTCAGAAATCGAAATTTGTATTGTTTAATTTTTTGACTGCAAATGACTATTCCATGTAAATTATCACTTTTGGAACAAAAACAAGTGTGTTTAGAGTCACGTTAATGCCTGAAATTGTTCGAAATAGAAGCTTCTGAATAGGAGAAAAAGTCTGCAATAATGGCAATTTTGGTCACATTGAGGTTTCAAAAAGTAGTTATTCAACATGAGGCACAATCCAAATGACATTTTAAATCAATTTTTTTACAGTCCAAAAAATCAATTTTCTGATGAAAAACGATGACCCGTGACCTGTCGAAATTTCTCCAGATGGTCAGAAATCGAAATTTTTATTGTTTAATTTTTTGACTGCAAATGACTATTCCATGTAAATTATCACTTTTGGAACAAAAACAAGTGTGTTTAGAGTCAGTTTAATGCCTGAAATTTGTCGAAAAAGAAGCTTCTGAGTAGGAGAAAATGTCCGTAAAAATGGCAATTTTGGTCACATTGAGGCTTCAAAAAGTAGTTATTCAACATGAGGCACATTCCAAATGACATTTTGAATCAATTTTTCTACAGTCCAGAAAATCTATTTTCTGATGAAAAAGGATGACCCGTGACCTGTCGAAATTTCTCCAGATGGTCAGAAATGGAAATGTTTTAATGTTTAATTTTTTGACTGCAAATGACTATTCCATGTAAATTATCACTTTTAGAACAAAAACAAGTGTTTTTAGAGTCACGTTAATGCCTGAAATTGGTCGAAATAGAAGCTTCTGAATAGGAGAAAATGTCCGTAAAAATGGCAATTTTGGTCACATTGAGGCTTCAAAAAGTAGTTATTCAACATGAGGCACATTCCAAATGACATTTTGAATCAATTTTTCTACAGTCCAGAAAATCAATTTTCTGATGAAAAAGGATGACCCGTGACCTGTCGAAATTTCTCCAGATGGTCAGAAATGGAAATGTTTTAATGTTTAATTTTTTGACTGCAAATGAATATTCCATGTAAATTATCACTTTTGGAACTAAAATAAGTGTGTTTAGAGTCACTTTAATGCCTGAAATTGTTCGAAATAGAAGCTTCTGAATAGGAGAAAAAGTCTGCAATAATGGCACTTTTGGTCACATTGAGGTTTCAAAAAGTAGTTATTCAACATGAGGCACAATCCAAATGACATTTTAAATCAATTTTTTTACAGTCCAAAAAATCAATTTTCTGATGAAAAACGATGACCCGTGACCTGTCGAAATTTCTCCAGATGTTCAGAAATCGAAATTTTTATTGTTTAATTTTTTGACTGCAAATGACTATTCCATGTAAATTATCACTTTTGGAACAAAAATAAGTGTGTTTAGACTCACTTTAATGCCTAAATTAGTCGAAATAGAAGCTTCTGAATAGGAGAAAAAGTCTGTAATAATGGCAATTTTGGTCACATTGAGGCTTTAAAAAGTAGTTATTCAACATGAGGCACATTCCAAATGACATTTTGAATCAATTTTTCTACAGTCCAAAAAATCAATTTTCTGATGAAAAACGATGACCCGTGACCTGTCGAAATTTCTCCAGATGGTCAGAAATGGAAATTTTTTAATGTTTAATTTTTTGACTGCAATTGACTATTCCATGTAAATTATCACTTTTGGAACAAAAACAAGTGTGTTTAGACTCACTTTAATGCCTGAAATTAGTCAAAATAGAAGCTTCTGAATAGGAGAAAAAGTCTGCAATAATGGCAATTTTGGTCACATTGAGGTTTCAAAAAGTAGTTATTCAACATGAGGCACAATCCAAATGACATTTTGAATCAATTTTTCTACAGTCCAAAAAAATCAATTTTCTGATGAAAAACGATGACCCGTGAACTGTCGAAATTTCTCCAGATGGTCAGAAATCGAAATTTGTATTGTTTAATTTTTTGACTGCAAATGACTATTCCATGTAAATTATCACTTTTGGAACAAAAATAAGTGTGTTTAGACTCACTTTAATGACTGAAATTGGTCGAAATAGAAGCTTCTGAATAGGAGAAAAAGTCTGTAATAATGGCAATTTTGGTCACATTGAGGCTTTAAAAAGTAGTTATTCAACATGAGGCACATTCCAAATGACATTTTGAATCAATTTTTCTACAGTCCAAAAAATCAATTTTCTGATGAAAAACGATGACCCGTGACCTGTCGAAATTTCTCCAGATGGTCAGAAATCGAAATTTGTATTGTTTAATTTTTTGACTGCAAATGACTATTCCATATAAATTATCACTTTTGGAACAAAAACAAGTGTGTTTAGAGTCACGTTAATGCCTGAAATTGTTCGAAATAGAAGCTTCTGAATAGGAGAAAAAGTCTGCAATAATGGCAATTTTGGTCATATTGAGGTTTCAAAAAGTAGTTATTCAACATGAGGCACAATCCAAATGACATTTTAAATCATTTTTTTTACAGTCCAAAAAATAAATTTTCTGATGAAAAACGATGACCCGTGACCTGTCGAAATTTCTCCAGATGGTCAGAAATCGAAATTTTTATTGTTTAATTTTTTGACTGCAAATGACTATTCCATGTAAATTATCACTTTTGGAACAAAAACAAGTGTGTTTAGAGTCAGTTTAATGCCTGAAATTTGTCGAAAAAGAAGCTTCTGAGTAGGAGAAAATGTCCGTAAAAATGGCAATTTTGGTCACATTGAGGCTTCAAAAAGTAGTTATTCAACATGAGGCACATTCCAAATGACATTTTGAATCAATTTTTCTACAGTCCAGAAAATCTATTTTCTGATGAAAAAGGATGACCCGTGACCTGTCGAAATTTCTCCAGATGGTCAGAAATGGAAATGTTTTAATGTTTAATTTTTTGACTGCAAATGACTATTCCATGTAAATTATCACTTTTGGAACAAAAACAAGTGTTTTTAGAGTCACGTTAATGCCTGAAATTGGTCGAAATAGAAGCTTCTGAATAGGAGAAAAAGTCTGTAATAATGGCAATTTTGGTCACATTGAGGCTTTAAAAAGTAGTTATTCAACATGAGGCACATTCCAAATGACATTTTGAATCAATTTTTCTACAGTCCAAAAAATCAATTTTCTGATGAAAAACGATGACCCGTGACCTGTCGAAATTTCTCCAGATGGTCAGAAATCGAAATTTTTATTGTTTAATTTTTTGACTGCAAATGACTATTCTATGTAAATTATCACTTTTGGAACAAAAACAAGTGTGTTTAGAGTCAGTTTAATGCTTGAAATTGGTCGAAAAAGAAGCTTCTGAGTAGGAGAAAATGTCCATAAAAATGGCAATTTTGGTCACCCGAGGCTTCAAAAAGTAGTTATTCAACATGAGGCACATTCCAAATGACATTTTGAATCAATTTTTCTACAGTCCAGAAAATCAATTTTCTGATGAAAAAGAATGACCTGTTGTAGGAGAGTAGGGTCTGCAATCCTATGATCACCCAGATTTTTTGCTTTTGCTTCATTGGTTTACGACTTTCTCCGGCTGTGGGCCTGCCAATCAGACCCACAGCCTAGCTGTTCTCTCTCGAAATTAACACACATGTACGTTAGGTGCATCCACTAATTGGAACTGGGCCGCCTTGTCAGTCCCTGTCTCAGCATGCCACAGGTATCCAGGGCATCGGTGTACCCAGGGCCTACCAGGGGCTGAAGCATGTATTATGCCACCCCTGGAATGGCCGCCCAAATCTGACACAACTGGCTGCACGACAGCTGGGGCCACGTGGTGTAGTCACCCGTTGCTGTAGGTGTAGTATTCCTACACCTAAACCCTAAAATGGACACATGGATTCCTATCAGTCACTCCTATGGCAGGCCTTATCAATCCTGAAGGCAGAGTGCAGGGAGTCATGTGGGATGGTGCTCTGGCGCGAGCTGAGCCCGTCGGCGGCTTGCGGAACCAAGTCCTAAATAGCCGTGCCATGGTGACGCGGGCCAACTACTTTTAATGCATTTGCTAACTTTGGCCTCACATCACCTATACATGTCGAGTAAGGTGTCATACGAATGGGAATCCGAACCCCTCGCCAGTTCTGGTGACGGGGTTAGCATTCCCCCCTTTTAGAGGGACACGACATGGAAGTAACCTTGAACCCCGGTTAAAGTTGACTCAAGCCTCAGCATCGCAAAATGGATGCTGCCACCAGACACAAGTCTGACCTCCTGCTGCTGGGGGACCTTCCAGCAAGGGGAGCTTGGACAAAGGGTTTCCTGTCGAGGGCGGTGTTAGCACCGTCCCAGACAGGGTTTGTGTATCCCAGGTAGGCAGGGCTGAAAGGAAGGTGACTGCAAGTGGCACCCCGGTGCTCACTGTGCATAGCCCGGCTCAAACCAGTTTCGGGGGCACACCAGCCCCTGAGCTGACGCGAAGCCGGACAAAGGTTAGGGGTGTAACCACCCCCCTCCTGGCTCCACCCATAGGTAGAACCTAGTCACGGGCCAGCCCCTTTTCTTAGAATAAAGGTAGGAGCGAGTCCCCTTCCCAAATTGGATAATCAGATAATCGGATAACTCCGAATCACGAACCACTTTCCACGAAAGGAACTCTTGACTATTTCTGAAGACTCTCCCTTGTGGCTAAGGAGTAGCCACCCTGCACCAGCAGGCACCCCCTAAGCGCTTGCGGTTTGCTGTAAGTCTCTCCTACGGATCAAGACTGCCCAGCTCGACGAGACCCGAGTCCCTGCCATCTCTGACCTTTTACCTACCTCATCAGCCCAGCTGAGAGACGTAGGTGTGACGAGACCTGCGGGACCGGCCATCTTCAGAACCTGCACAACGCTTATCTAGCACGCCCACCGAGGGACCCTCGAGTGAGTGCACCTAGGGTTTGAGAAGCCCTAACCCTGAGCAGCTCCAGCATCGAAGTCTGCCTCCCCAGCATCCCCGAGATCTGCGTGGGGGCCCTTCCGCTCCTTGTTGTTCACCGCGTTGTTCGACCACTTGCCGACCGGCTTGTGGCCCTCTTCACGACGCACCACGATTGTTTCATCACTAGTCTGGTTGCTCCAGACTGGCTCTTGCTCCCCTTCAACAGAGGAGTACCACGGACCCACCTGGTCCACTCCCGACGCCATCTTGACTCCCCCGCTTGGGTTGCCTCTGCCAAGATCCGCTGCCCCTTCCTGGGCCCAGCACCATCGACCGCAGACACCTTCGTGGGACAGCTCGCCCTCCATCCTGGTCGCCGCCGCGCCTCCTGGTCCGAGGAACAGCCGAGTCCGACGTCACCCACTCACCTGGTCGAGGTGACTTCAGCCGGTACCCTCCTGGTACCCACACGATCGCTGGCTAGCGGTTGAGAACTGAGTCCCCTCTGCTTTCAGGTTTCCTTCATCACCGATCCAGGCTTGGATCGCTCTGAACATCGTCACTGGTCGCCTGCCAGCAACTTCTTCTTTCAGGCTCCTGAGACTACACGAGGACTCCCGACATCTTGCCGAACTTCACGCAGCCGCAGCCTCCGGGCTAGGTAACTCGAGCATCTCGGTGCTCCATCGCAGGTTCGCTCTACAGGTGTCCAGTTCCTTTTTTCGTTTAGTCCCACTGATCGGATCACTCCGGAATCAGTACCTCCAGACTCTAACCATTCGCATTTCACTGTTAGTGTAGATGGTTTCTTGTGCCCCTCGGGCATTTGTGTAAATTGTGCAACTGAAGTATTTTCCTAAGAGTTTTGTAGTGTGCTTAGCTCCCTGACTCATAAAGAGCCAGGGTAGTCTTGTTATAAATAAATATCCTTTTATTTTCATAACACCTTGTGTGGTGTCCTTTCACTTGGTGTTCAAGGGGTATATGTGATGGTAAACAGCTGGCTTAACACGCCCTCTAGAGTTTAGCCTAAAGACTGCTCGTATCCACGCTACTAGGATAGCTGGTCTATAAGGTTGACTTACAACCAATCATCAATAAGGGTCGTTTGGAATGATACACAGTGATCACTAGAATAGTGAGCACTACATATCAGGCCAACTTCTCACACCTGTGACCTGTCAAAATTTCTCCAGATGGTCAGAAATGGAAATGTTTTAATGTTTAATTTTTTGACTGCAAATGACTATTCCATGTAAATTATCACTTTTGGAACTAAAATAAGTGTGTTTAGAGTCACTTTAATGCCTGAAATTGTTCGAAATAGAAGGTTAGGGGTGTAACCACCCCCCTCCTGGCTCCACCCATAGGTAGAACCTAGTCACGGGCCAGCCCCTTTTCTTAGAATAAAGGTAGGAGCGAGTCCCCTTCCCAAATTGGATAATCAGATAATCGGATAACTCCGAATCACGAACCACTTTCCACGAAAGGAACTCTTGACTATTTCTGAAGACTCTCCCTTGTGGCTAAGGAGTAGCCACCCTGCACCAGCAGGCACCCCCTAAGCGCTTGCGGTTTGCTGTAAGTCTCTCCTACGGATCAAGACTGCCCAGCTCGACGAGACCCGAGTCCCTGCCATCTCTGACCTTTTACCTACCTCATCAGCCCAGCTGAGAGACGTAGGTGTGACGAGACCTGCGGGACCGGCCATCTTCAGAACCTGCACGACGCTTATCTAGCACACCCACCGAGGGACCCTCGAGTGAGTGCACCTAGGGTTTGAGAAGCCCTAACCCTGAGCAGCTCCAGCATCGAAGTCTGCCTCCCCAGCATCCCCGAGATCTGCGTGGGGGCCCTTCCGCTCCTTGTTGTTCACCGCGTTGTTCGACCACTTGCCGACCGGCTTGTGGCCCTCTTCACGACGCACCACGATTGTTTCATCACTAGTCTGGTTGCTCCAGACTGGCTCTTGCTCCCCTTCAACAGAGGAGTACCACGGACCCACCTGGTCCACTCCCGACGCCATCTTGACTCCCCCGCTTGGGTTGCCTCTGCCAAGATCCGCTGCCCCTTCCTGGGCCCAGCACCATCGACCGCAGACACCTTCGTGGGACAGCTCGCCCTCCATCCTGGTCGCCGCCGCGCCTCCTGGTCCGAGGAACAGCCGAGTCCGACGTCACCCACTCACCTGGTCGAGGTGACTTCAGCCGGTACCCTCCTGGTACCCACACGATCGCTGGCTAGCGGTTGAGAACTGAGTCCCCTCTGCTTTCAGGTTTCCTTCATCACCGATCCAGGCTTGGATCGCTCTGAACATCGTCACTGGTCGCCTGCCAGCAACTTCTTCTTTCAGGCTCCTGAGACTACACGAGGACTCCCGACATCTTGCCGAACTTCACGCAGCCGCAGCCTCCGGGCTAGGTAACTCGAGCATCTCGGTGCTCCATCGCAGGTTCGCTCTACATTTGTCCAGTTCCTTTTTTCGTTTAGTCCCACTGATCGGATCACTCCGGAATCAGTACCTCCAGACTCTAACCATTCGCATTTCACTGTTAGTGTAGATGGTTTCTTGTGCCCCTCGGGCATTTGTGTAAATTGTGCAACTGAAGTATTTTCCTAAGAGTTTTGTAGTGTGCTTAGCTCCCTGACTCATAAAGAGCCAGGGTAGTCTTGTTATAAATAAATATCCTTTTATTTTCATAACACCTTGTGTGGTGTCCTTTCACTTGGTGTTCAAGGGGTATATGTGATGGTAAACAGCTGGCTTAACACGCCCTCTAGAGTTTAGCCTAAAGACTGCTCGTATCCACGCTACTAGGATAGCTGGTCTATAAGGTTGACTTACATCCAATCATCAATAAGGGTCGTTTGGAATGATACACAGTGATCACTAGAATAGTGAGCACTACATATCAGGCCAACTTCTCACATTGGTGAGCAGCGGTTGGGATTTGAGCTTGCTGTTGTTTTACCACACACGTATCCTAAGAATATCGCAGTGAAAGATCACATAAGTACCCAGGTACATATAACTTAACTTAGAATACTCCGAGTTCTACTGAACCGGCTGTTGTAGTGTAACAGGGCTTAGCACACCCTGACTACAACTCTTAGCAAGGGATCAGTAGGTAAACCCATAGTGTAGGTAGGTGCAACACTTACACCTCACTAGAAAAGCATGTCGATCCACGGAGAGTCTTCGCAGACTCCCTTAGTGGTCAGTGACCCTCCACAGGTCGTGTCACGATATGCAACTCTTAGCTTCAAGGAGATGCGACAACTGTGTGCCTCCAGGAAGCTAAACCAGGGTTCTAACCCTACCATCGCAATTCTGATAGGTCTCTTAGAGGCGTACGATGCTAGGAGGTCCTCTAACACAGGTCCCCCCAGTGCAGATGGGAACATGCCGCCCTTAGAGGGAACCCTCGGTGACCCAGACCTCGACCTCCACACAGAGGACGAGGACGAGTTGTCGGGAGACGAGGCAGACAAAGGTCCAGTGGTAGTCGGCAGGCTTACGAGGACCAACTTAAGCAGGCATGAGAATGGAGCTGGGGGAGCCCCGGGCCCACGCTCAAGCAGGCTTAACCTTGGGAACGGACGAGCTAGGTCTCTCTCCAGAGGCTCTGGCAGATCGGTTCATACACATGTCTCTCAGGCATCTTCTCAGAGAGGAATGACTTCCCCTCAGAGGAGGGAGCATGAAGCGAAGATGCGGGAGGTCAATCTGAGGATCGAGCGGGAAGAACTTGCCCTCGCCAAAGAAAGACTTGCCTTGGCCCGAGAGCAGAAATTAAGTGGGTTAGATCCCGCTGGTGGCAGCATTCTCAATAGAGAGAAAGACAGGGGTATAGACACTAGACACCTGAGTAAAATAGTGCCCCCCTTTAAACAAGGGGACAACATCCACAAGTGGATAACTGCCTTGGAGAGGGCCTGCACTGTCCAGTGCGTCCCCCCAAGTCAGTGGGCAGCTATACTGTGGCTTTCCTTTGAAGGTAAAGGAAGGGACAAGCTCCTCACTACAAGAGCTGAGGATGCTAACAACTACCAAGTCCTGAAGAACACACTGATTGATGGGTTCGGCTTAACCACGGAACAGTACCGGGTGCTGTTCCGGGACACCCAGAAAATTCAGTCTCAGGATTGGGCTGACTTTGTCAATTGTGCCACTAAGGCTTTGGAAGGCTGGTTGCTGGGTAGCAAGGTTACTGATTACACAGGATTGTACAATCTTATCATGCGAGAACAGATTTTAAATAACTGTCAGAACCAAATGTTGCATCAGCACCTTGTCGACTCGGATCTGACCTCTCCCCAAGAATTGGGAAAGAAGGCGGACAGATGGGTCAGAACAAGGGTCAAGCAGAACCAGAATCAGAACCAGGGTGGTCAGAAGAAAGCAGACCAAAAGGGTAACAAGAACGAACAAAATGACCAGAAGTCTTCGACAGGTCCCCAACAAACCAAAGAGGGTGGGGGTCAGGCTTCACAGAAGAAGAAGACTCAAGAAGGCCAGTCAAAAAGGTGGTGCCAATACTGTAAAAGTAAGACTCACTGGTTTAGTGAGTGCACCAAGAAAGGAGGGCAAACTCCTACCACTGCAGCCCCTAAGGCACCTGCGCCCCCTAGTACAGTCAGCAGTGGTAGTGCGCCTCCCAAGGCATTAGTTGGGTTAACCTTGGGAACCGAGGGGAGTGACGACTTAGTCGGCACGCTCACTCAGGCCGTCCTTGTCTGTACAGGGGATATGGATATGTCCCCTGATGCCAGTCCCAATACTTTGGGCAAATACAGGCAGACACCTTTGATAAATGGAAGAGTGGCTCAGGCCTACAGGGACACGTGTGCCAGTGTCACCATGGTGACGCCTAACTTCGTGGACCCTGGACAGATCATGCTAGGTACCAGTTACCTAGTGACCAATGCCAGCAACGTCACTACCAATCACAGTATGGCAGTTGTTGATTTCTCCTGGGGAGGGGTAAGTGGCCCGAAAAAGGTTGTGGTTAGTTCAGACCTCCCCGTAGAATGTCTGTTGGGCAATGATTTGGAAACGTCACAATGGTCAGAAGTGGAGCAGAGGACTCACATGGAAATGTTAGGTTTGCCAGCACATGTCCTTGCTGTGACCAGGTCACAGGCCAAAAGATGCCCCACTGAACAGGTGCTGGATCCTGGAAGAACGGACCAGACACCTTCCAAGAAAAGGAGCAGTAAGGGCAAGGCTTCGCCTTCCCCCTTGCCCCAGGTCGTGGATCAAGTCTCCGAGGAGGCTGACCTTAAAGAACTGAGGGAAACTGAGCCGCAAGAGCTTGAACCTGGTCAGGTTGAGTTTCTGGGCTCAGGGGGACCCTCCAGGGAAGACCTGGGGAAGGCACAGTTAGACTGCCCCTCACTTGAACCCCTCAGACAGCAGGCCGCTGCTGAGGCTGCAGGGAACGCCACAGGTACCCACAGAGTGTACTGGGACGATGGACTCCTGTACTCTGAGGCAAGAGACCCCAAACCTGGTGCGACCAGGAGGCTGGTCATCCCCTTGTCTCTGAGAGGTTTCCTTCTCACCTTGGCCCACGAGATTCCCCTTGCAGGTCATTTAGGCCAGAATAAGACTTGGGACAGAATTGTTCCACACTTTCACTGGCCCCACATGTCCGAAGATACGAAGGAGTTTTGCCGCTCCTGTGTCACTTGCCAAGCCAGTGGTAAGTCAGGTGGCACGACAAAGGCCCCCCTCATACCACTACCAGTGGTGGGGGTACCCTTTGAACGAGTGGGGATCGACATTGTCGGACCAATGGAACCCCAGACAGCATCAGGGTACAAGTTTATACTGGTGGTGGTGGACCACGCCACCAGGTATCCTGAAGCTATTCCCCTTAGGACCACTACGGCACCTGTGGTGGCACGGGCCCTACTTGGAGTGTTCTCCAGAGTGGGCTTCCCTAAGGAGGTCGTCTCAGACAGAGGTGCAAACTTCATGTCGGGATATCTGACTGCTATGTGGAAGGAATGTGGTGTCAACTACAAGTTCACCACACCCTATCACCCACAATGCAATGGGCTTGTTGAGAGATTCAACAGGACCCTAAAAGGGATGATTCACGGACTACCTGAAAAGCTTCGGCGGAGATGGGATGTCCTGATACCCTGCCTCTTGTTCGCCTACAGAGAGGTCCCGCAGAAGGGGGTTGGCTACAGCCCTTTTGAGCTTCTGTTCGGACATCCTGTAAGGGGACCCCTTTGTTTGGTAAAGGAAGGATGGGAGAGACCTCTCAGAAAGCCGGCATCAAACATTGTGGACTATGTACTCGGTCTCCGCTCGCGGATGGCGGAGTACATGGAAAAGGCGTCCAAAAACCTGGAGGCGAGCCAAGAATTACAGAAAGCTTGGCACGACCAAAAGGCTGTTCTGACTGTGTACCAGCCTGGACAGAAGGTGTGGGTGCTGGAGCCAGTGGCCCCAGCAGCACTCAAAGACAAATGGTCTGGGCCCCACACGATCATTGAGCAAAAGGGAGAGGTCACCTACTTGGTAGACCTGGGAACTCCCCGGAGCCCCCACAGGGTGCTCCATGTAAACAGGCTCAAGGCATATGTCGACAGGGAGGGCATGGGCTTGCTCATGGCCACAGATGAGGGACAGGAGGAGGAGAGTGACCCTCTCCCAGACCTGCTCTCTCAGAACCCTGACGATGGATCAGTAGATGGTGTTGTCTTTTGTGGCAGCCTCTCTGGACATCAACAAGAGGATTGTAAACAGGTTCTTCAATCCTTTCGACATATGTTCTCTCTGACACCCAGTCAGACCAAGTGGTGTACCCACGAGGTCGACACTGGGGACAGTCTGCCCGTAAAGAGTAAAATCTATCGGCAACCTGATCATGTCAGAGACTGCATCAAGACAGAGGTGCAGAATATGTTGGAGCTGGGAGTCATTGAACCCTCGGACAGCCCCTGGGCCAGTCCCGTAGTGCTCGTGCCGAAACCTCACACCCAGGGCGGTAAGAAAGAGATGAGGTTTTGCGTGGACTACAGAGGTCTCAATGCGGTCACTAAGACCGACGCCCACCCGATACCAAGAGCAGACGAACTTATCGACCGGTTGGCCTCGGCCAACTACTTAAGTACGTTTGACCTGACAGCTGGGTATTGGCAAATCAGGTTAGCTGAGGAGGCCAAGCCCAAAACAGCATTTTCTACCCCGGGTGGGCATTATCAGTTCGTGGTAATGCCCTTTGGTTTGAAAAATGCACCTGCCACCTTCCAAAGGCTGGTGAATCGAGTTCTCACTGGGTTGGACGACTTCTGTGCGGCGTATCTGGACGATATCGCTGTCTTTAGCCCCACCTGGGAGGATCACCTGGTCCACCTGAGGAAAGTGTTAGAGGCCCTGCAGAAGGCAGGCCTCACTATCAAGGCCACCAAGTGCCAGATAGGGCAGACACAGGTTGTATACCTGGGCCACCTTGTAGGTGGAGGCCAGGTTCAACCATTGGAGAGCAAAATACAGGCCATCCAGGACTGGGCTCCTCCAACCACCCAGACTCAGGTTCGAGCTTTCTTGGGCCTGACTGGTTATTACCGGAAATTTGTCAGAAATTATGGATCCATTGTGACCCCGCTAAACGACCTGACAAGTAAAAAGATGCCAAAAAAAGTTCAGTGGACAGCAAGCTGTCAGAAGGCATTCGATGACCTAAAGCAGGCCATGTGCACAGCACCTATCCTAAAGAGTCCAGACTACTCCAAACCATTCATTGTCCAAACAGACGCTTCGGAGCTGGGTGTGGGAGCTGTTCTATCGCAACTGAATTTTGATGGTCATGACCAGCCCATAGCTTTTATTAGCAGGAGGCTGACCCCCAGAGAGAAGAATTGGTCCGCTATTGAGAGGGAGGCCTTTGCTGTGGTTTGGGCCCTGAAGAAGTTGAGGCCATACTTGTTTGGCACTCACTTCAAGATTCAGACCGACCATAAGCCCCTCTTGTGGCTAAATCAAATGAAGGGTGAAAACCCCAAACTACTTAGGTGGTCCATTTCCCTACAGGGGATGGACTTCACAGTGGAGCATAGACCTGGCACTGATCATGGCAATGCAGATGGGCTCTCCAGGTATTTCCACTTAGAGCAAGAAGACTCACCTGGTCAAGGTTAGCTTATTGTCCCAAAGTTTGGGGGGGGTCATGTAGGAGAGTAGGGTCTGCAATCCTATGATCACCCAGATTTTTTGCTTTTGCTTCATTGGTTTACGACTTTCTCCGGCTGTGGGCCTGCCAATCAGACCCACAGCCTAGCTGTTCTCTCTCGAAATTAACACACATGTACGTTAGGTGCATCCACTAATTGGAACTGGGCCGCCTTGTCAGTCCCTGTCTCAGCATGCCACAGGTATCCAGGGCATCGGTGTACCCAGGGCCTACCAGGGGCTGAAGCATGTATTATGCCACCCCTGGCATGGCCGCCCAAATCTGACACAACTGGCTGCACGACAGCTGGGGCCACGTGGTGTAGTCACCCGTTGCTGTAGGTGTAGTATTCCTACACCTAAACCCTAAAATGGACACATGGATTCCTATCAGTCACTCCTATGGCAGGGCTTATCAATCCTGAAGGCAGAGTGCAGGGAGTCATGTGGGATGGTGCTCTGGCGCGAGCTGAGCCCGTCGGCGGCTTGCGGAACCAAGTCCTAAATAGCCGTGCCATGGTGACGCGGGCCAACTACTTTTAATGCATTTGCTAACTTTGGCCTCACATCACCTATACATGTCGAGTAAGGTGTCATACGAATGGGAATCCGAACCCCTCGCCAGTTCTGGTGACGGGGTTAGCATTCCCCCCTTTTAGAGGGACACGACATGGAAGTAACCTTGAACCCCGGTTAAAGTTGACTCAAGCCTCAGCATCGCAAAATGTATGCTGCCACCAGACACAAGTCTGACCTCCTGCTGCTGGGGGACCTTCCAGCAAGGGGAGCTTGGACAAAGGGTTTCCTGTTGAGGGCGGTGTTAGCACCGTCCCAGACAGGGTTTGTGTATCCCAGGTAGGCAGGGCTGAAAGGAAGGTGACTGCAAGTGGCACCCCGGTGCTCACTGTGCATAGCCCGGCTCAAACCAGTTTCGGGGGCACACCAGCCCCTGAGCTGACGCGAAGCCGGACAAAGGTTAGGGGTGTAACCACCCCCCTCCTGGCTCCACCCATAGGTAGAACCTAGTCACGGGCCAGCCCCTTTTCTTAGAATAAAGGTAGGAGCGAGTCCCCTTCCCAAATTGGATAATCAGATAATCGGATAACTCCGAATCACGAACCACTTTCCACGAAAGGAACTCTTGACTATTTCTGAAGACTCTCCCTTGTGGCTAAGGAGTAGCCACCCTGCACCAGCAGGCACCCCCTAAGCGCTTGCGGTTTGCTGTAAGTCTCTCCTACGGATCAAGACTGCCCAGCTCGACGAGACCCGAGTCCCTGCCATCTCTGACCTTTTACCTACCTCATCAGCCCAGCTGAGAGACGTAGGTGTGACGAGACCTGCGGGACCGGCCATCTTCAGAACCTGCACGACGCTTATCTAGCACGCCCACCGAGGGACCCTCGAGTGAGTGCACCTAGGGTTTGAGAAGCCCTAACCCTGAGCAGCTCCAGCATCGAAGTCTGCCTCCCCAGCATCCCCGAGATCTGCGTGGGGGCCCTTCCGCTCCTTGTTGTTCACCGCGTTGTTCGACCACTTGCCGACCGGCTTGTGGCCCTCTTCACGACGCACCACGATTGTTTCATCACTAGTCTGGTTGCTCCAGACTGGCTCTTGCTCCCCTTCAACAGAGGAGTACCACGGACCCACCTGGTCCACTCCAGACGCCATCTTGACTGCCCCGCTTGGGTTGCCTCTGCCAAGATCCGCTGCCCCTTCCTGGGCCCAGCACCATCGACCGCAGACACCTTCGTGGGACAGCTCGCCCTCCATCCTGGTCGCCGCCGCGCCTCCTGGTCCGAGGAACAGCCGAGTCCGACGTCACCCACTCACCTGGTCGAGGTGACTTCAGCCGGTACCCTCCTGGTACCCACACGATCGCTGGCTAGCGGTTGAGAACTGAGTCCCCTCTGCTTTCAGGTTTCCTTCATCACCGATCCAGGCTTGGATCGCTCTGAACATCGTCACTGGTCGCCTGCCAGCAACTTCTTCTTTCAGGCTCCTGAGACTACACGAGGACTCCCGACATCTTGCCAAACTTCACGCAGCCGCAGCCTCCGGGCTAGGTAACTCGAGCATCTCGGTGCTCCATCGCAGGTTCGCTCTACAGGTGTCCAGTTCCTTTTTTCGTTTAGTCCCACTGATCGGATCACTCCGGAATCAGTACCTCCAGACTCTAACCATTCGCATTTCACTGTTAGTGTAGATGGTTTCTTGTGCCCCTCGGGCATTTGTGTAAATTGTGCAACTGAAGTATTTTCCTAAGAGTTTTGTTGTGTGCTTAGCTCCCTGACTCATAAAGAGCCAGGGTAGTCTTGTTATAAATAAATATCCTTTTATTTTCATAACACCTTGTGTGGTGTCCTTTCACTTGGTGTTCAAGGGGTATATGTGATGGTAAACAGCTGGCTTAACACGCCCTCTAGAGTTTAGCCTAAAGACTGCTCGTATCCACGCTACTAGGATAGCTGGTCTATAAGGTTGACTTACAACCAATCATCAATAAGGGTCGTTTGGAATGATACACAGTGATCACTAGAATAGTGAGCACTACATATCAGGCCAACTTCTCACACCTGTGACCTGTCAAAATTTCTCCAGATGGTCAGAAATGGAAATGTTTTAATGTTTAATTTTTTGACTGCAAATGACTATTCCATGTAAATTATCACTTTTGGAACTAAAATAAGTGTGTTTAGAGTCACTTTAATGCCTGAAATTGTTCGAAATAGAAGCTTCTGAATAGGAGAAAAAGTCTGCAATAATGGCACTTTTGGTCACATTGAGGTTTCAAAAAGTAGTTATTCAACATGAGGCACAATCCAAATGACATTTTAAATCAAGTTTTTTTACAGTCCAAAAAATCAATTTTCTGATGAAAAACGATGACCCGTGACCTATCGAAATTTCTCCAGATGGTCAGAAATCGAAATTTTTATTGTTTAATTTTTTGACTGCAAATGACTATTCCATGTAAATTATCACTTTTGGAACAAAAATAAGTGTGTTTAGACTCACTTTAATGACTGAAATTGGTCGAAATAGAAGCTTCTGAATAGGAGAAAAAGTCTGTAATAATGGCAATTTTGGTCACATTTAGGCTTTAAAAAGTAGTTATTCAACATGAGGCACATTCCAAATGACATTTTGAATCAATTTTTCTACAATCCAGAAAATCAATTTTCTGATGAAAAAGGATGACCCGTGACCTGTCGAAATTTCTCCAGATGGTCAGAAATGGAAATGTTTTAATGTTTAATTTTTTGACTGCAAATGACTATTCCATGTAAATTATCACTTTTGGAACAAAAACAAGTGTTTTTAGAGTCACTTTAATGCCTGAAATTGGTCGAAATAGAAGCTTCTTAATAGGAGTAAAAGTCTGTAATAATGGCAATTTTGGTCACACAGAGGATTTAAAAAGTAGTTATTCAACATGAGGCACATTTCGAATGACATTTTTAATCAATTTTTCTACAGTCCAAAAAATCTATTTTCTGATGAAAAACGATGACCCGTGACCTGTCGAAATTTCTCCAGATGGTCAGAAATGGACATTTTTTAATGTTTAATTTTTGGACTTCAAATGACTATTCCATGTAAATTATCACTTTTGGAACAAAAATAAGTGTGTTTATAGTCACTTTAATGCCTGAAATTGGTCGAAATAGAAGCTTCTGAATAGGAGAAAAAGTCTGTAATAATGGCAATTTTGGTCACATTGAGGCTTTAAAAAGTAGTTATTCAACATGAGGCACATTCCAAATGACATTTTGAATCAATTTTTCTACAGTCCAAAAAATCAATTTTCTGATGAAAAACAATGACCTGTGACCTGTCGAAATTTCTCCAGATGGCCAGAAATGGAAATTTTTTAATGTTTAAGTTTTTTGACTGCAAATGACTATTTCATGTAAATTATCACTTTTGGAACAAAGATAAGTGTGTTTAGAGTCACTTTAAAGCCTGAAATTGGTCGAAATAGAAGCTTCTGAATAGGAGAAAAAGTCTGTAATAATGGCAATTTTGGTCACATTGAGGCTTTAAAAAGTAGTTATTCAACATGAGGCACATTCCAAATGACATTTTGAATCAATTTTTCTACAGTCCAAAAAATCAATTTTCTGATGAAAAACGATGACCCGTGACCTGTCGAAATTTCTCCAGATGGTCAGAAATCGAAATTTTTATTGTTTAATTTTTTGACTGCAAATGACTATTCCATGTAAATTATCACTTTTGAAACAAAAATAAGTGTGTTTAGACTCACTTTAATGACTGAAATTGGTCGAAATAGAAGCTTCTGAATAGGAGAAAAAGTCTGTAATAATGGCAATTTTGGTCACATTGAGGCTTTAAAAAGTAGTTATTCAACATGAGGCACATTCCAAATGACATTTTGAATCAATTTTTCTACAGTCCAAAAAATCAATTTTCTGATGAAAAACGATGACCCGTGACCTGTCGAAATTTCTCCAGATGGTCAGAAATGGAAATTTTTTAATGTTTAATTTTTTGACTGCAATTGACTATTCCATGTAAATTATCACTTTTGGAACAAAAACAAGTGTGTTTAGACTCACTTTAATGCCTGAAATTAGTCGAAATAGAAGCTTCTGAATAGGAGAAAAAGTCTGCAATAATGGCAATTTTGGTCACATTGAGGTTTCAAAAAGTAGGTATTCAACATGAGGCACAATCCAAATGACATTTTGAATCAATTTTTCTACAGTCCAAAAAATCAATTTACTGATGAAAAACGATGACCCGTGACCTGTCGAAATTTCTCCAGATGGTCAGAAATGGAAATTTTTTAATGTTTAATTTTTTGACTGCAATTGACTATTCCATGTAAATTATCACTTTTGGAACAAAAACAAGTGTTTTTAGAGTCACTTTAATGCCTGAAATTGGTCGAAATAGAAGCTTCTTAATAGGAGTAAAAGTCTGTAATAACGGCAATTTTGGTCACACAGAGGATTTAAAAAGTAGTTATTCAACATGAGGCACATTTCAAATGACATTTTTAATCAATTTTTCTACAGTCCAAAAAATCTATTTTCTGATGAAAAACGATGACCCGTGACCCGTCGAAATTTCTCCAGATGGTCAGAAATGGACATTTTTCAATGTTTAATTTTTGGACTTCAAATGACTATTCCATGTAAATTATCACTTTTGGAACAAAAATAAGTGTGTTTATAGTCACTTTAATGCCTGAAATTGGTCGAAATGGAAGCTTCTGAATAGGAGAAAAAGTCTGTAATAATGGCAATTTTGGTCACATTGAGGCTTTAAAAAGTAGTTATTCAACATGAGGCACATTCCAAATGACATTTTGAATCAATTTTTCTACAGTCCTAAAAATCAATTTTCTGATGAAAAACAATGACCTATGACCTGTCGAAATTTCTCCAGATGGCCAGAAATGGAAATTTTTTAATGTTTAAATTTTTTGACTGCAAATGACTATTCCATGTAAATTATCACTTTTGGAACTAAAATAAGTGTGTTTAGAGTCACGTTAATGCCTGAAATTGTTCGAAATAGAAGCTTCTGAATAGGAGAAAAAGTCTGCAATAATGGCAATTTTGGTCACATTGAGGTTTCAAAAAGTAGTTATTCAACATGAGGCACAATCCAAATGACATTTTAAATCAATTTTTTTACAGTCCAAAAAATCAATTTTCTGATGAAAAACGATGACCCGTGACCTGTCGAAATTTCTCCAGATGGTCAGAAATCGAAATTTTTATTGTTTAATTTTTTGACTGCAAATGACTATTCCATGTAAATTATCACTTTTAGAACAAAAATAAGTGTGTTTAGACTCACTTTAATGACTGAAATTGGTCGAAATAGAAGCTTCTGAATAGGAGAAAAAGTCTGTAATAATGGCAATTTTGGTCACATTGAGGCTTTAAAAAGTAGTTATTCAACATGAGGCACATTCCAAATGACATTTTGAATCAATTTTTCTACAGTCCAAAAAATTAATTTTCTGATGAAAAACGATGACCCGTGACCTGTCGAAATTTCTCCAGATGGTCAGAAATGGAAATTTTTTAATGTTTAATTTTTTGACTGCAATTGACTATTCCATGTAAATTATCACTTTTGGAACAAAAACAAGTGTGTTTAGACTCACTTTAATGCCTGAAATTAGTGGAAATAGAAGCTTCTGAATCGGAGGAAAAGTCTGCAATAATGGCAATTTTGGTCACATTGAGGTTTCAAAAAGTAGTTATTCAACATGAGGCACAATCCAAATGACATTTTGAATCAATTTTTCTACAGTCCAAAAAATCAATTTTCTGATGAAAAACGATGACCCGTGACCTGTCGAAATTTCTCCAGATGGTCAGAAATCGAAATTTTTATTGTTTAATTTTTTGACTGCAAATGACTATTCCATGTAAATTATCACTTTTGGAACAAAAACAAGTGTGTTTAGAGTCAGTTTAATGCCTGAAATTGGTCGAAAAAGAAGCTTCTGAGTAGGAGAAAATGTCCGTAAAAATGGCAATTTTGGTCACATTGAGGCTTCAAAAAGTAGTTATTCAACATGAGGCACATTCCAAATGACATTTTGAATCAATTTTTCTACAGTCCAGAAAATCTATTTTCTGATGAAAAAGGATGACCCGTGACCTGTCGAAATTTCTCCAGATGGTCAGAAATGGAAATGTTTTAATGTTTAATTTTTTGACTGCAAATGACTATTCCATGTAAATTATCACTTTTGGAACAAAAACAAGTGTTTTTAGAGTCACGTTAATGCCTGAAATTGGTGGAAATAGAAGCTTCTGAATAGGAGAAAAAGTCCGTAATAATGGCAATTTTGGTCACATTGAGGCTTTAAAAAGTAGTTATTCAACATGAGGCACATTCAAAATGACATTTTGAATCAATTTTTCTACAGTCCAAAAAATCAATTTTCTGATGAAAAACGATGACCCGACCTGTCGAAATTTCTCCAGATGGTCAGAAATCGAAATTTTTATTGTTTAATTTTTTGACTGCAAATGACTATTCCATGTAAATTATCACTTTTGGAACAAAAACAAGTGTGTTTAGAGTCAGTTTAATGCCTGAAATTGGTCGAAAAAGAAGCTTCTGAGTAGGAGAAAATGTCCGTAAAAATGGCAATTTTGGTCACCTTGAGGCTTCAAAAAGTAGTTATTCAACATGAGGCACATTCCAAATGACATTTTGAATCAATTTTTCTACAGTCCAGAAAATCAATTTTCTGATGAAAAAGGATGACCCGTGACCTGTCGAAATTTCTCCAGATGGTCAGAAATGGAAATTTTTTAATGTTTAATTTTTTGACTGCAATTGACTATTCCATGTAAATTATCACTTTTGGAACAAAAACAAGTGTGTTTAGAGTCACTTTAATGCCTGAAATTGTTCGAAATAGAAGCTTCTGAATAGGAGAAAAAGTCTGCAATAATGGCACTTTTGGTCACATTGAGGTTTCAAAAAGTAGTTATTCAACATGAGGCACATTCCAAATGACATTTTAAATCAATTTTTTTACAGTCCAAAAAATCAATTTTCTGATGAAAAACGATGACCCGTGACCTGTCGAAATTTCTCCAGATGTTCAGAAATCGAAATTTTTATTGTTTAATTTTTTGACTGCAAATGACTATTCCATGTAAATTATCACTTTTGGAACAAAAATAAGTGTGTTTAGACTCACTTTAATGCCTAAATTAGTCGAAATAGAAGCTTCTGAATAGGAGAAAAAGTCTGTAATAATGGCAATTTTGGTCACATTGAGGCTTTAAAAAGTAGTTATTCAACATGAGGCACATTTCAAATGACATTTTGAATCAATTTTTCTACAGTCCAAAAAATCAATTTTCTGATGAAAAACGATGACCCGTGACCTGTCGAAATTTCTCCAGATGGTCAGAAATGGAAATTTTTTAATGTTTAATTTTTTGACTGCAATTGACTATTCCATGTAAATTATCACTTTTGGAACAAAAACAAGTGTGTTTAGACTCACTTTAATGCCTGAAATTAGTGGAAATAGAAGCTTCTGAATCGGAGGAAAAGTCTGCAATAATGGCAATTTTGGTCACATTGAGGTTTCAAAAAGTAGTTATTCAACATGAGGCACAATCCAAATGACATTTTGAATCAATTTTTCTACAGTCCAAAAAATCAATTTTCTGATGAAAAACGATGACCCGTGACCTGTCGAAATTTCTCCAGATGGTCAGAAATCGAAATTTGTATTGTTTAATTTTTTGACTGCAAATGACTATTCCATGTAAATTATCACTTTTGGAACAAAAACAAGTGGGTTTAGAGTCAGTTTAATGCCTGAAATTGGTCGAAAAAGAAGCTTCTGAGTAGGAGAAAATGTCCGTAAAAATGGCAATTTTGGTCACATTGAGGCTTCAAAAAGTAGTTATTCAACATGAGGCACATTCCAAATGACATTTTGAATCAATTTTTCTACAGTCCAGAAAATCTATTTTCTGATGAAAAAGGATGACCCATGACCTGTCGAAATTTCTCCAGATGGTCAGAAATGGAAATGTTTTAATGTTTAATTTTTTGACTGCAAATGACTATTCCATGTAAATTATCACTTTTGGAACAAAAACAAGTGTTTTTAGAGTCACGTTAATGCCTGAAATTGGTGGAAATAGAAGCTTCTGAATAGGAGAAAAAGTCTGTAATAATGGCAATTTTGGTCAAATTGAGGCTTTAAAAAGTAGTTATTCAACATGAGGCACATTCAAAATGACATTTTGAATCAATTTTTCTACAGTCCAAAAAATCAATTTTCTGATGAAAAACGATGACCCGACCTGTCGAAATTTCTCCAGATGGTCAGAAATCGAAATTTTTATTGTTTAATTTTTTGACTGCAAATGACTATTCCATGTAAATTATCACTTTTGGAACAAAAACAAGTGTGTTTAGAGTCAGTTTAATGCCTGAAATTGGTCGAAAAAGAAGCTTCTGAGTAGGAGAAAATGTCCGTAAAAATGGCAATTTTGGTCACCTTGAGGCTTCAAAAAGTAGTTATTCAACATGAGGCACATTCCAAATGACATTTTGAATCAATTTTTCTACAGTCCAGAAAATCAATTTTCTGATGAAAAAGGATGACCCGTGACCTGTCGAAATTTCTCCAGATGGTCAGAAATGGAAATGTTTTAATGTTTAATTTTTTGACTGCAAATGAATATTCCATGTAAATTATCACTTTTGGAACTAAAATAAGTGTGTTTAGAGTCACTTTAATGCCTGAAATTGTTCGAAATAGAAGCTTCTGAATAGGAGAAAAAGTCTGCAATAATGGCACTTTTGGTCACATTGAGGTTTCAAAAAGTAGTTATTCAACATGAGGCACAATCCAAATGACATTTTAAATCAATTTTTTTACAGTCCAAAAAATCAATTTTCTGATGAAAAACGATGACCCGTGACCTGTCGAAATTTCTCCAGATGTTCAGAAATCGAAATTTTTATTGTTTAATTTTTTGACTGCAAATGACTATTCCATGTAAATTATCACTTTTGGAACAAAAATAAGTGTGTTTAGACTCACTTTAATGCCTAAATTAGTCGAAATAGAAGCTTCTGAATAGGAGAAAAAGTCTGTAATAATGGCAATTTTGGTCACATTGAGGCTTTAAAAAGTAGTTATTCAACATGAGGCACATTCCAAATGACATTTTGAATCAATTTTTCTACAGTCCTAAAAATCAATTTTCTGATGAAAAAGAATGACCTATGACCTGTCGAAATTTCTCCAGATGGCCAGAAATGGAAATTTTTTAATGTTTAAATTTTTTGACTGCAAATGACTATTCCATGTAAATTATCACTTTTGGAACTAAAATAAGTGTGTTTAGAGTCACGTTAATGCCTGAAATTGTTCGAAATAGAAGCTTCTGAATAGGAGAAAAAGTCTGCAATAATGGCAATTTTGGTCACATTGAGGTTTCAAAAAGTAGTTATTCAACATGAGGCACAATCCAAATGACATTTTAAATCAATTTTTTTACAGTCCAAAAAATCAATTTTCTGATGAAAAACGATGACCCGTGACCTGTCGAAATTTCTCCAGATGGTCAGAAATCGAAATTTTTATTGTTTAATTTTTTGACTGCAAATGACTATTCCATGTAAATTATCACTTTTAGAACAAAAATAAGTGTGTTTAGACTCACTTTAATGACTGAAATTGGTCGAAATAGAAGCTTCTGAATAGGAGAAAAAGTCTGTAATAATGACAATTTTGGTCACATTGAGGCTTTAAAAAGTAGTTATTCAACATGAGGCACATTCCAAATGACATTTTGAATCAATTTTTCTACAGTCCAAAAAATTAATTTTCTGATGAAAAACGATGACCCGTGACCTGTCGAAATTTCTCCAGATGGTCAGAAATGGAAATTTTTTAATGTTTAATTTTTTGACTGCAATTGACTATTCCATGTAAATTATCACTTTTGGAACAAAAACAAGTGTGTTTAGACTCACTTTAATGCCTGAAATTAGTGGAAATAGAAGCTTCTGAATCGGAGGAAAAGTCTGCAATAATGGCAATTTTGGTCACATTGAGGTTTCAAAAAGTAGTTATTCAACATGAGGCACAATCCAAATGACATTTTGAATCAATTTTTCTACAGTCCAAAAAATCAATTTTCTGATGAAAAACGATGACCCGTGACCTGTCGAAATTTCTCCAGATGGTCAGAAATCGAAATTTTTATTGTTTAATTTTTTGACTGCAAATGACTATTCCATGTAAATTATCACTTTTGGAACAAAAACAAGTGTGTTTAGAGTCAGTTTAATGCCTGAAATTGGTCGAAAAAGAAGCTTCTGAGTAGGAGAAAATGTCCGTAAAAATGGCAATTTTGGTCACATTGAGGCTTCAAAAAGTAGTTATTCAACATGAGGCACATTCCAAATGACATTTTGAATCAATTTTTCTACAGTCCAGAAAATCTATTTTCTGATGAAAAAGGATGACCCGTGACCTGTCGAAATTTCTCCAGATGGTCAGAAATGGAAATGTTTTAATGTTTAATTTTTTGACTGCAAATGACTATTCCATGTAAATTATCACTTTTGGAACAAAAACAAGTGTTTTTAGAGTCACGTTAATGCCTGAAATTGGTGGAAATAGAAGCTTCTGAATAGGAGAAAAAGTCCGTAATAATGGCAATTTTGGTCACATTGAGGCTTTAAAAAGTAGTTATTCAACATGAGGCACATTCAAAATGACATTTTGAATCAATTTTTCTACAGTCCAAAAAATCAATTTTCTGATGAAAAACGATGACCCGACCTGTCGAAATTTCTCCAGATGGTCAGAAATCGAAATTTTTATTGTTTAATTTTTTGACTGCAAATGACTATTCCATGTAAATTATCACTTTTGGAACAACAACAAGTGTGTTTAGAGTCAGTTTAATGCCTGAAATTGGTCGAAAAAGAAGCTTCTGAGTAGGAGAAAATGTCCGTAAAAATGGCAATTTTGGTCACCTTGAGGCTTCAAAAAGTAGTTATTCAACATGAGGCACATTCCAAATGACATTTTGAATCAATTTTTCTACAGTCCAGAAAATCAATTTTCTGATGAAAAAGGATGACCCGTGACCTGTCGAAATTTCTCCAGATGGTCAGAAATGGAAATGTTTTAATGTTTAATTTTTTGACTGCAAATGACTATTCCATGTAAATTATCACTTTTGGAACAAAAACAAGTGTTTTTAGAGTCACGTTAATGCCTGAAATTGGTGGAAATAGAAGCTTCTGAATAGGAGAAAAAGTCCGTAATAATGGCAATTTTGGTCACATTGAGGCTTTAAAAAGTAGTTATTCAACATGAGGCACATTCAAAATGACATTTTGAATCAATTTTTCTACAGTCCAAAAAATCAATTTTCTGATGAAAAACGATGACCCGACCTGTCGAAATTTCTCCAGATGGTCAGAAATCGAAATTTTTATTGTTTAATTTTTTGACTGCAAATGACTATTCCATGTAAATTATCACTTTTGGAACAAAAACAAGTGTGTTTAGAGTCAGTTTAATGCCTGAAATTGGTCGAAAAAGAAGCTTCTGAGTAGGAGAAAATGTCCGTAAAAATGGCAATTTTGGTCACCTTGAGGCTTCAAAAAGTAGTTATTCAACATGAGGCACATTCCAAATGACATTTTGAATCAATTTTTCTACAGTCCAGAAAATCAATTTTCTGATGAAAAAGGATGACCCGTGACCTGTCGAAATTTCTCCAGATGGTCAGAAATGGAAATTTTTTAATGTTTAATTTTTTGACTGCAATTGACTATTCCATGTAAATTATCACTTTTGGAACAAAAACAAGTGTGTTTAGAGTCACTTTAATGCCTGAAATTGTTCGAAATAGAAGCTTCTGAATAGGAGAAAAAGTCTGCAATAATGGCACTTTTGGTCACATTGAGGTTTCAAAAAGTAGTTATTCAACATGAGGCACATTCCAAATGACATTTTAAATCAATTTTTTTACAGTCCAAAAAATCAATTTTCTGATGAAAAACGATGACCCGTGACCTGTCGAAATTTCTCCAGATGTTCAGAAATCGAAATTTTTATTGTTTAATTTTTTGACTGCAAATGACTATTCCATGTAAATTATCACTTTTGGAACAAAAATAAGTGTGTTTAGACTCACTTTAATGCCTAAATTAGTCGAAATAGAAGCTTCTGAATAGGAGAAAAAGTCTGTAATAATGGCAATTTTGGTCACATTGAGGCTTTAAAAAGTAGTTATTCAACATGAGGCACATTTCAAATGACATTTTGAATCAATTTTTCTACAGTCCAAAAAATCAATTTTCTGATGAAAAACGATGACCCGTGACCTGTCGAAATTTCTCCAGATGGTCAGAAATGGAAATTTTTTAATGTTTAATTTTTTGACTGCAATTGACTATTCCATGTAAATTATCACTTTTGGAACAAAAACAAGTGTGTTTAGACTCACTTTAATGCCTGAAATTAGTGGAAATAGAAGCTTCTGAATCGGAGGAAAAGTCTGCAATAATGGCAATTTTGGTCACATTGAGGTTTCAAAAAGTAGTTATTCAACATGAGGCACAATCCAAATGACATTTTGAATCAATTTTTCTACAGTCCAAAAAATCAATTTTCTGATGAAAAACGATGACCCGTGACCTGTCGAAATTTCTCCAGATGGTCAGAAATCGAAATTTGTATTGTTTAATTTTTTGACTGCAAATGACTATTCCATGTAAATTATCACTTTTGGAACAAAAACAAGTGGGTTTAGAGTCAGTTTAATGCCTGAAATTGGTCGAAAAAGAAGCTTCTGAGTAGGAGAAAATGTCCGTAAAAATGGCAATTTTGGTCACATTGAGGCTTCAAAAAGTAGTTATTCAACATGAGGCACATTCCAAATGACATTTTGAATCAATTTTTCTACAGTCCAGAAAATCTATTTTCTGATGAAAAAGGATGACCCGTGACCTGTCGAAATTTCTCCAGATGGTCAGAAATGGAAATGTTTTAATGTTTAATTTTTTGACTGCAAATGACTATTCCATGTAAATTATCACTTTTGGAACAAAAACAAGTGTTTTTAGAGTCACGTTAATGCCTGAAATTGGTGGAAATAGAAGCTTCTGAATAGGAGAAAAAGTCTGTAATAATGGCAATTTTGGTCAAATTGAGGCTTTAAAAAGTAGTTATTCAACATGAGGCACATTCAAAATGACATTTTGAATCAATTTTTCTACAGTCCAAAAAATCAATTTTCTGATGAAAAACGATGACCCGACCTGTCGAAATTTCTCCAGATGGTCAGAAATCGAAATTTTTATTGTTTAATTTTTTGACTGCAAATGACTATTCCATGTAAATTATCACTTTTGGAACAAAAACAAGTGTGTTTAGAGTCAGTTTAATGCCTGAAATTGGTCGAAAAAGAAGCTTCTGAGTAGGAGAAAATGTCCGTAAAAATGGCAATTTTGGTCACCTTGAGGCTTCAAAAAGTAGTTATTCAACATGAGGCACATTCCAAATGACATTTTGAATCAATTTTTCTACAGTCCAGAAAATCAATTTTCTGATGAAAAAGGATGACCCGTGACCTGTCGAAATTTCTCCAGATGGTCAGAAATGGAAATGTTTTAATGTTTAATTTTTTGACTGCAAATGAATATTCCATGTAAATTATCACTTTTGGAACTAAAATAAGTGTGTTTAGAGTCACTTTAAAGCCTGAAATTGTTCGAAATAGAAGCTTCTGAATAGGAGAAAAAGTCTGCAATAATGGCACTTTTGGTCACATTGAGGTTTCAAAAAGTAGTTATTCAACATGAGGCACAATCCAAATGACATTTTAAATCAATTTTTTTACAGTCCAAAAAATCAATTTTCTGATGAAAAACGATGACCCGTGACCTGTCGAAATTTCTCCAGATGTTCAGAAATCGAAATTTTTATTGTTTAATTTTTTGACTGCAAATGACTATTCCATGTAAATTATCACTTTTGGAACAAAAATAAGTGTGTTTAGACTCACTTTAATGCCTAAATTAGTCGAAATAGAAGCTTCTGAATAGGAGAAAAAGTCTGTAATAATGGCAATTTTGGTCACATTGAGGCTTTAAAAAGTAGTTATTCAACATGAGGCACATTCCAAATGACATTTTGAATCAATTTTTCTACAGTCCTAAAAATCAATTTTCTGATGAAAAACAATGACCTATGACCTGTCGAAATTTCTCCAGATGGCCAGAAATGGAAATTTTTTAATGTTTAAATTTTTTGACTGCAAATGACTATTCCATGTAAATTATCACTTTTGGAACTAAAATAAGTGTGTTTAGAGTCACGTTAATGCCTGAAATTGTTCGAAATAGAAGCTTCTGAATAGGAGAAAAAGTCTGCAATAATGGCAATTTTGGTCACATTGAGGTTTCAAAAAGTAGTTATTCAACATGAGGCACAATCCAAATGACATTTTAAATCAATTTTTTTACAGTCCAAAAAATCAATTTTCTGATGAAAAACGATGACCCGTGACCTGTCGAAATTTCTCCAGATGGTCAGAAATCGAAATTTTTATTGTTTAATTTTTTGACTGCAAATGACTATTCCATGTAAATTATCACTTTTAGAACAAAAATAAGTGTGTTTAGACTCACTTTAATGACTGAAATTGGTCGAAATAGAAGCTTCTGAATAGGAGAAAAAGTCTGTAATAATGGCAATTTTGGTCACATTGAGGCTTTAAAAAGTAGTTATTCAACATGAGGCACATTCCAAATGACATTTTGAATCAATTTTTCTACAGTCCAAAAAATTAATTTTCTGATGAAAAACGATGACCCGTGACCTGTCGAAATTTCTCCAGATGGTCAGAAATGGAAATTTTTTAATGTTTAATTTTTTGACTGCAATTGACTATTCCATGTAAATTATCACTTTTGGAACAAAAACAAGTGTGTTTAGACTCACTTTAATGCCTGAAATTAGTGGAAATAGAAGCTTCTGAATCGGAGGAAAAGTCTGCAATAATGGCAATTTTGGTCACATTGAGGTTTCAAAAAGTAGTTATTCAACATGAGGCACAATCCAAATGACATTTTGAATCAATTTTTCTACAGTCCAAAAAATCAATTTTCTGATGAAAAACGATGACCCGTGACCTGTCGAAATTTCTCCAGATGGTCAGAAATCGAAATTTTTATTGTTTAATTTTTTGACTGCAAATGACTATTCCATGTAAATTATCACTTTTGGAACAAAAACAAGTGTGTTTAGAGTCAGTTTAATGCCTGAAATTGGTCGAAAAAGAAGCTTCTGAGTAGGAGAAAATGTCCGTAAAAATGGCAATTTTGGTCACATTGAGGCTTCAAAAAGTAGTTATTCAACATGAGGCACATTCCAAATGACATTTTGAATCAATTTTTCTACAGTCCAGAAAATCTATTTTCTGATGAAAAAGGATGACCCGTGACCTGTCGAAATTTCTCCAGATGGTCAGAAATGGAAATGTTTTAATGTTTAATTTTTTGACTGCAAATGACTATTCCATGTAAATTATCACTTTTGGAACAAAAACAAGTGTTTTTAGAGTCACGTTAATGCCTGAAATTGGTGGAAATAGAAGCTTCTGAATAGGAGAAAAAGTCCGTAATAATGGCAATTTTGGTCACATTGAGGCTTTAAAAAGTAGTTATTCAACATGAGGCACATTCAAAATGACATTTTGAATCAATTTTTCTACAGTCCAAAAAATCAATTTTCTGATGAAAAACGATGACCCGACCTGTCGAAATTTCTCCAGATGGTCAGAAATCGAAATTTTTATTGTTTAATTTTTTGACTGCAAATGACTATTCCATGTAAATTATCACTTTTGGAACAAAAACAAGTGTGTTTAGAGTCAGTTTAATGCCTGAAATTGGTCGAAAAAGAAGCTTCTGAGTAGGAGAAAATGTCCGTAAAAATGGCAATTTTGGTCACCTTGAGGCTTCAAAAAGTAGTTATTCAACATGAGGCACATTCCAAATGACATTTTGAATCAATTTTTCTACAGTCCAGAAAATCAATTTTCTGATGAAAAAGGATGACCCGTGACCTGTCGAAATTTCTCCAGATGGTCAGAAATGGAAATTTTTTAATGTTTAATTTTTTGACTGCAATTGACTATTCCATGTAAATTATCACTTTTGGAACAAAAACAAGTGTGTTTAGAGTCACTTTAATGCCTGAAATTGTTCGAAATAGAAGCTTCTGAATAGGAGAAAAAGTCTGCAATAATGGCACTTTTGGTCACATTGAGGTTTCAAAAAGTAGTTATTCAACATGAGGCACATTCCAAATGACATTTTAAATCAATTTTTTTACAGTCCAAAAAATCAATTTTCTGATGAAAAACGATGACCCGTGACCTGTCGAAATTTCTCCAGATGTTCAGAAATCGAAATTTTTATTGTTTAATTTTTTGACTGCAAATGACTATTCCATGTAAATTATCACTTTTGGAACAAAAATAAGTGTGTTTAGACTCACTTTAATGCCTAAATTAGTCGAAATAGAAGCTTCTGAATAGGAGAAAAAGTCTGTAATAATGGCAATTTTGGTCACATTGAGGCTTTAAAAAGTAGTTATTCAACATGAGGCACATTTCAAATGACATTTTGAATCAATTTTTCTACAGTCCAAAAAATCAATTTTCTGATGAAAAACGATGACCCGTGACCTGTCGAAATTTCTCCACATGGTCAGAAATGGAAATTTTTTAATGTTTAAGTTTTTTGACTGCAATTGACTATTCCATGTAAATTATCACTTTTGGAACAAAAACAAGTGTGTTTAGACTCACTTTAATGCCTGAAATTAGTCGAAATAGAAGCTTCTGAATAGGAGAAAAAGTCTGCAATAATGGCAATTTTGGTCACATTGAGGTTTCAAAAAGTAGTTTTTCAACATGAGGCACAATCCAAATGACATTTTGAATCAATTTTTCTACAGTCCAAAAAAATCAATTTTCTGATGAAAAACGATGACCCGTGAACTGTCGAAATTTCTCCAGATGGTCAGAAATCGAAATTTGTATTGTTTAATTTTTTGACTGCAAATGACTATTCCATGTAAATTATCACTTTTGGAACAAAAATAAGTGTGTTTAGACTCACTTTAATGACTGAAATTGGTCGAAATAGAAGCTTCTGAATAGGAGAAAAAGTCTGTAATAATGGCAATTTTGGTCACATTGAGGCTTTAAAAAGTAGTTATTCAACATGAGGCACATTCCAAATGACATTTTGAATCAATTTTTCTACAGTCCAAAAAATCAATTTTCTGATGAAAAACGATGACCCGTGACCTGTCGAAATTTCTCCAGATGGTCAGAAATCGAAATTTGTATTGTTTAATTTTTTGACTGCAAATGACTATTCCATGTAAATTATCACTTTTGGAACAAAAACAAGTGTGTTTAGAGTCACGTTAATGCCTGAAATTGTTCGAAATAGAAGCTTCTGAATAGGAGAAAAAGTCTGCAATAATGGCAATTTTGGTCACATTGAGGTTTCAAAAAGTAGTTATTCAACATGAGGCACAATCAAAATGACATTTTAAATCAATTTTTTTACAGTCCAAAAAATCAATTTTCTGATGAAAAACGATGACCCGTGACCTGTCGAAATTTCTCCAGATGGTCAGAAATCGAAATTTTTATTGTTTAATTTTTTGACTGCAAATGACTATTCCATGTAAATTATCACTTTTAGAACAAAAATAAGTGTGTTTAGACTCACTTTAATGACTGAAATTGGTCGAAATAGAAGCTTCTGAATAGGAGAAAAAGTCTGTAATAATGGCAATTTTGGTCACATTGAGGCTTTAAAAAGTAGTTATTCAACATGAGGCACATTCCAAATGACATTTTGAATCAATTTTTCTACAGTCCAAAAAATTAATTTTCTGATGAAAAACGATGACCCGTGACCTGTCGAAATTTCTCCAGATGGTCAGAAATGGAAATTTTTTAATGTTTAATTTTTTGACTGCAATTGACTATTCCATGTAAATTATCACTTTTGGAACAAAAACAAGTGTGTTTAGACTCACTTTAATGCCTGAAATTAGTGGAAATAGAAGCTTCTGAATCGGAGGAAAAGTCTGCAATAATGGCAATTTTGGTCACATTGAGGTTTCAAAAAGTAGTTATTCAACATGAGGCACAATCCAAATGACATTTTGAATCAATTTTTCTACAGTCCAAAAAATCAATTTTCTGATGAAAAACGATGACCCGTGACCTGTCGAAATTTCTCCAGATGGTCAGAAATCGAAATTTTTATTGTTTAATTTTTTGACTGCAAATGACTATTCCATGTAAATTATCACTTTTGGAACAAAAACAAGTGTGTTTAGAGTCAGTTTAATGCCTGAAATTGGTCGAAAAAGAAGCTTCTGAGTAGGAGAAAATGTCCGTAAAAATGGCAATTTTGGTCACATTGAGGCTTCAAAAAGTAGTTATTCAACATGAGGCACATTCCAAATGACATTTTGAATCAATTTTTCTACAGTCCAGAAAATCTATTTTCTGATGAAAAAGGATGACCCGTGACCTGTCGAAATTTCTCCAGATGGTCAGAAATGGAAATGTTTTAATGTTTAATTTTTTGACTGCAAATGACTATTCCATGTAAATTATCACTTTTGGAACAAAAATAAGTGTGTTTAGAGTCACTTAATGCCTGAAATTGGTCGAAATAGAAGCTTCTGAATAGGAGAAAAAGTCTGTAATAATGGCAATTTTGGTCACATTGAGGCTTTAAAAAGTAGTCATTTGAGGCACATTCCAAATGACATTTTTAATCAATTTTTCTACAGTCCAAAAAATCAATTTTCTGATGAATAACGATGACCCGTGACCTGTCGAAGTTTCTCCAGATGGTCAGAAATGGAAATTTTTTAATGTTTAAGTTTTTTGACTGCAAATGACTATTCCATGTAAATTATCACTTTTGGAACAAAAATAAGTGTGTTTAGAGACACCTTAATACCTGAAACTGGTCGGAATAGAAGCTTCTGAATAGGAGAAAATGTCTGTAATAATGGCAATTTTGGTCACATTGAGGCTTTAAAAAGTAGTTATTCAACATGAGGCACATTCCAACTGACATTTGTAATCAATTTTTCTACAGTCCAAAAAATCAATTTTCTGATGAAAAACGATGACCCGTGACCTGTCGAAATTTCTCCAGATGGTCAGAATTGGAAATTTTTTAATGTTTAAGTTTTTGACTGCAAATGACTATTCCATGTAAATTATCACTTTTGGAACAAAAACAAGTGTGTTTAGAGTCACTTTAATGCCTGAAATTTGTCGAAATAGAAGCTTCTGAATAGGAGAAAAAGTGTGTAATAATGGCAATTTTGATCACATTGAGGCTTTAAAAAGTAGTTATTCAACATGAGGCACAATCCAAATGACATTTTGAATAGATTTTTCTACAGTCCAAAAAATTAATTTTCTGATGAAAAACGATGACCCGTGACCTGTCGAAATTTCTCCAGATGGTCAGAAATGGAAATTTTTTAATGTTTAAGTTTTTTGACTGCAAATGACTATTCCATGTAAATTATCACTTTTGGAACAAAAACAAGTGTGTTTAGAGTCACTTTAATGCCTGAAATTGGTCGAAATAGAAGCTTCTGAATAGGAGAAAAAGTCTGTAATAATGGCAATTTTGGTCACATTGAGGCTTTAAAAAGTAGTTATTCAACATGAGGCACATTCCAAATGACATTTTGAATCAATTTTTCTACAGTCCAAAAAATCAATTTTCTGATGAAAAACGATGACCCGTGACCTGTCGAAATTTCTCCAGATGGTCAGAAATGGAAATTTTTTAATGTTTAATTTTTTGACTGCAATTGACTATTCCATGTAAATTATCACTTTTGGAACAAAAACAAGTGTGTTTAGACTCACTTTAATGCCTGAAATTAGTCGAAATAGAAGCTTCTGAATAGGAGAAAAAGTCTGCTATAATGGCAATTTTGGTCACATTGAGGTTTCAAAAAGTAGGTATTCAACATGAGGCACAATCCAAATGACATTTTGAATCAATTTTTCTACAGTCCAAAAAATCAATTTACTGATGAAAAACGATGACCCGTGACCTGTCGAAATTTCTCCAGATGGTCAGAAATGGAAATTTTTTAATGTTTAATTTTTTGACTGCAATTGACTATTCCATGTAAATTATCACTTTTGGAACAAAAACAAGTGTTTTTAGAGTCACTTTAATGCCTGAAATTGGTCGAAATAGAAGCTTCTTAATAGGAGTAAAAGTCTGTAATAACGGCAATTTTGGTCACACAGAGGATTTAAAAAGTAGTTATTCAACATGAGGCACATTTCAAATGACATTTTTAATCAATTTTTCTACAGTCCAAAAAATCTATTTTCTGATGAAAAACGATGACCCGTGACCCGTCGAAATTTCTCCAGATGGTCAGAAATGGACATTTTTCAATGTTTAATTTTTGGACTTCAAATGACTATTCCATGTAAATTATCACTTTTGGAACAAAAATAAGTGTGTTTATAGTCACTTTAATGCCTGAAATTGGTCGAAATGGAAGCTTCTGAATAGGAGAAAAAGTCTGTAATAATGGCAATTTTGGTCACATTGAGGCTTTAAAAAGTAGTTATTCAACATGAGGCACATTCCAAATGACATTTTGAATCAATTTTTCTACAGTCCTAAAAATCAATTTTCTGATGAAAAACAATGACCTATGACCTGTCGAAATTTCTCCAGATGGCCAGAAATGGAAATTTTTTAATGTTTAAATTTTTTGACTGCAAATGACTATTCCATGTAAATTATCACTTTTGGAACTAAAATAAGTGTGTTTAGAGTCACGTTAATGCCTGAAATTGTTCGAAATAGAAGCTTCTGAATAGGAGAAAAAGTCTGCAATAATGGCAATTTTGGTCACATTGAGGTTTCAAAAAGTAGTTATTCAACATGAGGCACAATCCAAATGACATTTTAAATCAATTTTTTTACAGTCCAAAAAATCAATTTTCTGATGAAAAACGATGACCCGTGACCTGTCGAAATTTCTCCAGATGGTCAGAAATCGAAATTTTTATTGTTTAATTTTTTGACTGCAAATGACTATTCCATGTAAATTATCACTTTTAGAACAAAAATAAGTGTGTTTAGACTCACTTTAATGACTGAAATTGGTCGAAATAGAAGCTTCTGAATAGGAGAAAAAGTCTGTAATAATGGCAATTTTGGTCACATTGAGGCTTTAAAAAGTAGTTATTCAACATGAGGCACATTCCAAATGACATTTTGAATCAATTTTTCTACAGTCCAAAAAATTAATTTTCTGATGAAAAACGATGACCCGTGACCTGTCGAAATTTCTCCAGATGGTCAGAAATGGAAATTTTTTAATGTTTAATTTTTTGACTGCAATTGACTATTCCATGTAAATTATCACTTTTGGAACAAAAACAAGTGTGTTTAGAGTCACTTTAATGCCTGAAATTGTTCGAAATAGAAGCTTCTGAATAGGAGAAAAAGTCTGCAATAATGGCACTTTTGGTCACATTGAGGTTTCAAAAAGTAGTTATTCAACATGAGGCACATTCCAAATGACATTTTAAATCAATTTTTTTACAGTCCAAAAAATCAATTTTCTGATGAAAAACGATGACCCGTGACCTGTCGAAATTTCTCCAGATGTTCAGAAATCGAAATTTTTATTGTTTAATTTTTTGACTGCAAATGACTATTCCATGTAAATTATCACTTTTGGAACAAAAATAAGTGTGTTTAGACTCACTTTAATGCCTAAATTAGTCGAAATAGAAGCTTCTGAATAGGAGAAAAAGTCTGTAATAATGGCAATTTTGGTCACATTGAGGCTTTAAAAAGTAGTTATTCAACATGAGGCACATTTCAAATGACATTTTGAATCAATTTTTCTACAGTCCAAAAAATCAATTTTCTGATGAAAAACGATGACCCGTGACCTGTCGAAATTTCTCCAGATGGTCAGAAATGGAAATTTTTTAATGTTTAATTTTTTGACTGCAATTGACTATTCCATGTAAATTATCACTTTTGGAACAAAAACAAGTGTGTTTAGACTCACTTTAATGCCTGAAATTAGTGGAAATAGAAGCTTCTGAATCGGAGGAAAAGTCTGCAATAATGGCAATTTTGGTCACATTGAGGTTTCAAAAAGTAGTTATTCAACATGAGGCACAATCCAAATGACATTTTGAATCAATTTTTCTACAGTCCAAAAAATCAATTTTCTGATGAAAAACGATGACCCGTGACCTGTCGAAATTTCTCCAGATGGTCAGAAATCGAAATTTGTATTGTTTAATTTTTTGACTGCAAATGACTATTCCATGTAAATTATCACTTTTGGAACAAAAACAAGTGGGTTTAGAGTCAGTTTAATGCCTGAAATTGGTCGAAAAAGAAGCTTCTGAGTAGGAGAAAATGTCCGTAAAAATGGCAATTTTGGTCACATTGAGGCTTCAAAAAGTAGTTATTCAACATGAGGCACATTCCAAATGACATTTTGAATCAATTTTTCTACAGTCCAGAAAATCTATTTTCTGATGAAAAAGGATGACCCGTGACCTGTCGAAATTTCTCCAGATGGTCAGAAATGGAAATGTTTTAATGTTTAATTTTTTGACTGCAAATGACTATTCCATGTAAATTATCACTTTTGGAACAAAAACAAGTGTTTTTAGAGTCACGTTAATGCCTGAAATTGGTGGAAATAGAAGCTTCTGAATAGGAGAAAAAGTCTGTAATAATGGCAATTTTGGTCAAATTGAGGCTTTAAAAAGTAGTTATTCAACATGAGGCACATTCAAAATGACATTTTGAATCAATTTTTCTACAGTCCAAAAAATCAATTTTCTGATGAAAAACGATGACCCGACCTGTCGAAATTTCTCCAGATGGTCAGAAATCGAAATTTTTATTGTTTAATTTTTTGACTGCAAATGACTATTCCATGTAAATTATCACTTTTGGAACAAAAACAAGTGTGTTTAGAGTCAGTTTAATGCCTGAAATTGGTCGAAAAAGAAGCTTCTGAGTAGGAGAAAATGTCCGTAAAAATGGCAATTTTGGTCACCTTGAGGCTTCAAAAAGTAGTTATTCAACATGAGGCACATTCCAAATGACATTTTGAATCAATTTTTCTACAGTCCAGAAAATCAATTTTCTGATGAAAAAGGATGACCCGTGACCTGTCGAAATTTCTCCAGATGGTCAGAAATGGAAATGTTTTAATGTTTAATTTTTTGACTGCAAATGAATATTCCATGTAAATTATCACTTTTGGAACTAAAATAAGTGTGTTTAGAGTCACTTTAATGCCTGAAATTGTTCGAAATAGAAGCTTCTGAATAGGAGAAAAAGTCTGCAATAATGGCACTTTTGGTCACATTGAGGTTTCAAAAAGTAGTTATTCAACATGAGGCACAATCCAAATGACATTTTAAATCAATTTTTTTACAGTCCAAAAAATCAATTTTCTGATGAAAAACGATGACCCGTGACCTGTCGAAATTTCTCCAGATGTTCAGAAATCGAAATTTTTATTGTTTAATTTTTTGACTGCAAATGACTATTCCATGTAAATTATCACTTTTGGAACAAAAATAAGTGTGTTTAGACTCACTTTAATGCCTAAATTAGTCGAAATAGAAGCTTCTGAATAGGAGAAAAAGTCTGTAATAATGGCAATTTTGGTCACATTGAGGCTTTAAAAAGTAGTTATTCAACATGAGGCACATTCCAAATGACATTTTGAATCAATTTTTCTACAGTCCTAAAAATCAATTTTCTGATGAAAAACAATGACCTATGACCTGTCGAAATTTCTCCAGATGGCCAGAAATGGAAATTTTTTAATGTTTAAATTTTTTGACTGCAAATGACTATTCCATGTAAATTATCACTTTTGGAACTAAAATAAGTGTGTTTAGAGTCACGTTAATGCCTGAAATTGTTCGAAATAGAAGCTTCTGAATAGGAGAAAAAGTCTGCAATAATGGCAATTTTGGTCACATTGAGGTTTCAAAAAGTAGTTATTCAACATGAGGCACAATCCAAATGACATTTTAAATCAATTTTTTTACAGTCCAAAAAATCAATTTTCTGATGAAAAACGATGACCCGTGACCTGTCGAAATTTCTCCAGATGGTCAGAAATCGAAATTTTTATTGTTTAATTTTTTGACTGCAAATGACTATTCCATGTAAATTATCACTTTTAGAACAAAAATAAGTGTGTTTAGACTCACTTTAATGACTGAAATTGGTCGAAATAGAAGCTTCTGAATAGGAGAAAAAGTCTGTAATAATGGCAATTTTGGTCACATTGAGGCTTTAAAAAGTAGTTATTCAACATGAGGCACATTCCAAATGACATTTTGAATCCATTTTTCTACAGTCCAAAAAATTAATTTTCTGATGAAAAACGATGACCCGTGACCTGTCGAAATTTCTCCAGATGGTCAGAAATGGAAATTTTTTAATGTTTAATTTTTTGACTGCAATTGACTATTCCATGTAAATTATCACTTTTGGAACAAAAACAAGTGTGTTTAGAGTCACTTTAATGCCTGAAATTGTTCGAAATAGAAGCTTCTGAATAGGAGAAAAAGTCTGCAATAATGGCACTTTTGGTCACATTGAGGTTTCAAAAAGTAGTTATTCAACATGAGGCACATTCCAAATGACATTTTAAATCAATTTTTTTACAGTCCAAAAAATCAATTTTCTGATGAAAAACGATGACCCGTGACCTGTCGAAATTTCTCCAGATGTTCAGAAATCGAAATTTTTATTGTTTAATTTTTTGACTGCAAATGACTATTCCATGTAAATTATCACTTTTGGAACAAAAATAAGTGTGTTTAGACTCACTTTAATGCCTAAATTAGTCGAAATAGAAGCTTCTGAATAGGAGAAAAAGTCTGTAATAATGGCAATTTTGGTCACATTGAGGCTTTAAAAAGTAGTTATTCAACATGAGGCACATTTCAAATGACATTTTGAATCAATTTTTCTACAGTCCAAAAAATCAATTTTCTGATGAAAAACGATGACCCGTGACCTGTCGAAATTTCTCCAGATGGTCAGAAATGGAAATTTTTTAATGTTTAATTTTTTGACTGCAATTGACTATTCCATGTAAATTATCACTTTTGGAACAAAAACAAGTGTGTTTAGACTCACTTTAATGCCTGAAATTAGTGGAAATAGAAGCTTCTGAATCGGAGGAAAAGTCTGCAATAATGGCAATTTTGGTCACATTGAGGTTTCAAAAAGTAGTTATTCAACATGAGGCACAATCCAAATGACATTTTGAATCAATTTTTCTACAGTCCAAAAAATCAATTTTCTGATGAAAAACGATGACCCGTGACCTGTCGAAATTTCTCCAGATGGTCAGAAATCGAAATTTGTATTGTTTAATTTTTTGACTGCAAATGACTATTCCATGTAAATTATCACTTTTGGAACAAAAACAAGTGGGTTTAGAGTCAGTTTAATGCCTGAAATTGGTCGAAAAAGAAGCTTCTGAGTAGGAGAAAATGTCCGTAAAAATGGCAATTTTGGTCACATTGAGGCTTCAAAAAGTAGTTATTCAACATGAGGCACATTCCAAATGACATTTTGAATCAATTTTTCTACAGTCCAGAAAATCTATTTTCTGATGAAAAAGGATGACCCGTGACCTGTCGAAATTTCTCCAGATGGTCAGAAATGGAAATGTTTTAATGTTTAATTTTTTGACTGCAAATGACTATTCCATGTAAATTATCACTTTTGGAACAAAAACAAGTGTTTTTAGAGTCACGTTAATGCCTGAAATTGGTGGAAATAGAAGCTTCTGAATAGGAGAAAAAGTCTGTAATAATGGCAATTTTGGTCAAATTGAGGCTTTAAAAAGTAGTTATTCAACATGAGGCACATTCAAAATGACATTTTGAATCAATTTTTCTACAGTCCAAAAAATCAATTTTCTGATGAAAAACGATGACCCGACCTGTCGAAATTTCTCCAGATGGTCAGAAATCGAAATTTTTATTGTTTAATTTTTTGACTGCAAATGACTATTCCATGTAAATTATCACTTTTGGAACAAAAACAAGTGTGTTTAGAGTCAGTTTAATGCCTGAAATTGGTCGAAAAAGAAGCTTCTGAGTAGGAGAAAATGTCCGTAAAAATGGCAATTTTGGTCACCTTGAGGCTTCAAAAAGTAGTTATTCAACATGAGGCACATTCCAAATGACATTTTGAATCAATTTTTCTACAGTCCAGAAAATCAATTTTCTGATGAAAAAGGATGACCCGTGACCTGTCGAAATTTCTCCAGATGGTCAGAAATGGAAATGTTTTAATGTTTAATTTTTTGACTGCAAATGAATATTCCATGTAAATTATCACTTTTGGAACTAAAATAAGTGTGTTTAGAGTCACTTTAATGCCTGAAATTGTTCGAAATAGAAGCTTCTGAATAGGAGAAAAAGTCTGCAATAATGGCACTTTTGGTCACATTGAGGTTTCAAAAAGTAGTTATTCAACATGAGGCACAATCCAAATGACATTTTAAATCAATTTTTTTACAGTCCAAAAAATCAATTTTCTGATGAAAAACGATGACCCGTGACCTGTCGAAATTTCTCCAGATGTTCAGAAATCGAAATTTTTATTGTTTAATTTTTTGACTGCAAATGACTATTCCATGTAAATTATCACTTTTGGAACAAAAATAAGTGTGTTTAGACTCACTTTAATGCCTAAATTAGTCGAAATAGAAGCTTCTGAATAGGAGAAAAAGTCTGTAATAATGGCAATTTTGGTCACATTGAGGCTTTAAAAAGTAGTTATTCAACATGAGGCACATTCCAAATGACATTTTGAATCAATTTTTCTACAGTCCTAAAAATCAATTTTCTGATGAAAAACAATGACCTATGACCTGTCGAAATTTCTCCAGATGGCCAGAAATGGAAATTTTTTAATGTTTAAATTTTTTGACTGCAAATGACTATTCCATGTAAATTATCACTTTTGGAACTAAAATAAGTGTGTTTAGAGTCACGTTAATGCCTGAAATTGTTCGAAATAGAAGCTTCTGAATAGGAGAAAAAGTCTGCAATAATGGCAATTTTGGTCACATTGAGGTTTCAAAAAGTAGTTATTCAACATGAGGCACAATCCAAATGACATTTTAAATCAATTTTTTTACAGTCCAAAAAATCAATTTTCTGATGAAAAACGATGACCCGTGACCTGTCGAAATTTCTCCAGATGGTCAGAAATCGAAATTTTTATTGTTTAATTTTTTGACTGCAAATGACTATTCCATGTAAATTATCACTTTTAGAACAAAAATAAGTGTGTTTAGACTCACTTTAATGACTGAAATTGGTCGAAATAGAAGCTTCTGAATAGGAGAAAAAGTCTGTAATAATGGCAATTTTGGTCACATTGAGGCTTTAAAAAGTAGTTATTCAACATGAGGCACATTCCAAATGACATTTTGAATCCATTTTTCTACAGTCCAAAAAATTAATTTTCTGATGAAAAACGATGACCCGTGACCTGTCGAAATTTCTCCAGATGGTCAGAAATGGAAATTTTTTAATGTTTAATTTTTTGACTGCAATTGACTATTCCATGTAAATTATCACTTTTGGAACAAAAACAAGTGTGTTTAGACTCACTTTAATGCCTGAAATTAGTGGAAATAGAAGCTTCTGAATCGGAGGAAAAGTCTGCAATAATGGCAATTTTGGTCACATTGAGGTTTCAAAAAGTAGTTATTCAACATGAGGCACAATCCAAATGACATTTTGAATCAATTTTTCTACAGTCCAAAAAATCAATTTTCTGATGAAAAACGATGACCCGTGACCTGTCGAAATTTCTCCAGATGGTCAGAAATCGAAATTTTTATTGTTTAATTTTTTGACTGCAAATGACTATTCCATGTAAATTATCACTTTTGGAACAAAAACAAGTGTGTTTAGAGTCAGTTTAATGCCTGAAATTGGTCGAAAAAGAAGCTTCTGAGTAGGAGAAAATGTCCGTAAAAATGGCAATTTTGGTCACATTGAGGCTTCAAAAAGTAGTTATTCAACATGAGGCACATTCCAAATGACATTTTGAATCAATTTTTCTACAGTCCAGAAAATCTATTTTCTGATGAAAAAGGATGACCCGTGACCTGTCGAAATTTCTCCAGATGGTCAGAAATGGAAATGTTTTAATGTTTAATTTTTTGACTGCAAATGACTATTCCATGTAAATTATCACTTTTGGAACAAAAACAAGTGTTTTTAGAGTCACGTTAATGCCTGAAATTGGTGGAAATAGAAGCTTCTGAATAGGAGAAAAAGTCCGTAATAATGGCAATTTTGGTCACATTGAGGCTTTAAAAAGTAGTTATTCAACATGAGGCACATTCAAAATGACATTTTGAATCAATTTTTCTACAGTCCAAAAAATCAATTTTCTGATGAAAAACTATGACCCGACCTGTCGAAATTTCTCCAGATGGTCAGAAATCGAAATTTTTATTGTTTAATTTTTTGACTGCAAATGACTATTCCATGTAAATTATCACTTTTGGAACAAAAACAAGTGTGTTTAGAGTCAGTTTAATGCCTGAAATTGGTCGAAAAAGAAGCTTCTGAGTAGGAGAAAATGTCCGTAAAAATGGCAATTTTGGTCACCTTGAGGCTTCAAAAAGTAGTTATTCAACATGAGGCACATTCCAAATGACATTTTGAATCAATTTTTCTACAGTCCAGAAAATCAATTTTCTGATGAAAAAGGATGACCCGTGACCTGTCGAAATTTCTCCAGATGGTCAGAAATGGAAATTTTTTAATGTTTAATTTTTTGACTGCAATTGACTATTCCATGTAAATTATCACTTTTGGAACAAAAACAAGTGTGTTTAGAGTCACTTTAATGCCTGAAATTGTTCGAAATAGAAGCTTCTGAATAGGAGAAAAAGTCTGCAATAATGGCACTTTTGGTCACATTGAGGTTTCAAAAAGTAGTTATTCAACATGAGGCACATTCCAAATGACATTTTAAATCAATTTTTTTACAGTCCAAAAAATCAATTTTCTGATGAAAAACGATGACCCGTGACCTGTCGAAATTTCTCCAGATGTTCAGAAATCGAAATTTTTATTGTTTAATTTTTTGACTGCAAATGACTATTCCATGTAAATTATCACTTTTGGAACAAAAATAAGTGTGTTTAGACTCACTTTAAAGCCTAAATTAGTCGAAATAGAAGCTTCTGAATAGGAGAAAAAGTCTGTAATAATGGCAATTTTGGTCACATTGAGGCTTTAAAAAGTAGTTATTCAACATGAGGCACATTTCAAATGACATTTTGAATCAATTTTTCTACAGTCCAAAAAATCAATTTTCTGATGAAAAACGATGACCCGTGACCTGTCGAAATTTCTCCACATGGTCAGAAATGGAAATTTTTTAATGTTTAAGTTTTTTGACTGCAATTGACTATTCCATGTAAATTATCACTTTTGGAACAAAAACAAGTGTGTTTAGACTCACTTTAATGCCTGAAATTAGTCGAAATAGAAGCTTCTGAATAGGAGAAAAAGTCTGCAATAATGGCAATTTTGGTCACATTGAGGTTTCAAAAAGTAGTTTTTCAACATGAGGCACAATCCAAATGACATTTTGAATCAATTTTTCTACAGTCCAAAAAAATCAATTTTCTGATGAAAAACGATGACCCGTGAACTGTCGAAATTTCTCCAGATGGTCAGAAATCGAAATTTGTATTGTTTAATTTTTTGACTGCAAATGACTATTCCATGTAAATTATCACTTTTGGAACAAAAATAAGTGTGTTTAGACTCACTTTAATGACTGAAATTGGTCGAAATAGAAGCTTCTGAATAGGAGAAAAAGTCTGTAATAATGGCAATTTTGGTCACATTGAGGCTTTAAAAAGTAGTTATTCAACATGAGGCACATTCCAAATGACATTTTGAATCAATTTTTCTACAGTCCAAAAAATCAATTTTCTGATGAAAAACGATGACCCGTGACCTGTCGAAATTTCTCCAGATGGTCAGAAATCGAAATTTGTATTGTTTAATTTTTTGACTGCAAATGACTATTCCATGTAAATTATCACTTTTGGAACAAAAACAAGTTTGTTTAGAGTCACGTTAATGCCTGAAATTGTTCGAAATAGAAGCTTCTGAATAGGAGAAAAAGTCTGCAATAATGGCAATTTTGGTCACATTGAGGTTTCAAAAAGTAGTTATTCAACATGAGGCACAATCCAAATGACATTTTAAATCAATTTTTTTACAGTCCAAAAAATCAATTTTCTGATGAAAAACGATGACCCGTGACCTGTCGAAATTTCTCCAGATGGTCAGAAATCGAAATTTTTATTGTTTAATTTTTTGACTGCAAATGACTATTCCATGTAAATTATCACTTTTAGAACAAAAATAAGTGTGTTTAGACTCACTTTAATGACTGAAATTGGTCGAAATAGAAGCTTCTGAATAGGAGAAAAAGTCTGTAATAATGGCAATTTTGGTCACATTGAGGCTTTAAAAAGTAGTTATTCAACATGAGGCACATTCCAAATGACATTTTGAATCAATTTTTCTACAGTCCAAAAAATTAATTTTCTGATGAAAAACGATGACCCGTGACCTGTCGAAATTTCTCCAGATGGTCAGAAATGGAAATTTTTTAATGTTTAATTTTTTGACTGCAATTGACTATTCCATGTAAATTATCACTTTTGGAACAAAAACAAGTGTGTTTAGACTCACTTTAATGCCTGAAATTAGTGGAAATAGAAGCTTCTGAATCGGAGGAAAAGTCTGCAATAATGGCAATTTTGGTCACATTGAGGTTTCAAAAAGTAGTTATTCAACATGAGGCACAATCCAAATGACATTTTGAATCAATTTTTCTACAGTCCAAAAAATCAATTTTCTGATGAAAAACGATGACCCGTGACCTGTCGAAATTTCTCCAGATGGTCAGAAATCGAAATTTTTATTGTTTAATTTTTTGACTGCAAATGACTATTCCATGTAAATTATCACTTTTGGAACAAAAACAAGTGTGTTTAGAGTCAGTTTAATGCCTGAAATTGGTCGAAAAAGAAGCTTCTGAGTAGGAGAAAATGTCCGTAAAAATGGCAATTTTGGTCACATTGAGGCTTCAAAAAGTAGTTATTCAACATGAGGCACATTCCAAATGACATTTTGAATCAATTTTTCTACAGTCCAGAAAATCTATTTTCTGATGAAAAAGGATGACCCGTGACCTGTCGAAATTTCTCCAGATGGTCAGAAATGGAAATGTTTTAATGTTTAATTTTTTGACTGCAAATGACTATTCCATGTAAATTATCACTTTTGGAACAAAAATAAGTGTGTTTAGAGTCACTTAATGCCTGAAATTGGTCGAAATAGAAGCTTCTGAATAGGAGAAAAAGTCTGTAATAATGGCAATTTTGGTCACATTGAGGCTTTAAAAAGTAGTCATTTGAGGCACATTCCAAATGACATTTTTAATCAATTTTTCTACAGTCCAAAAAATCAATTTTCTGATGAATAACGATGACCCGTGACCTGTCGAAGTTTCTCCAGATGGTCAGAAATGGAAATTTTTTAATGTTTAAGTTTTTTGACTGCAAATGACTATTCCATGTAAATTATCACTTTTGGAACAAAAATAAGTGTGTTTAGAGACACCTTAATACCTGAAACTGGTCGGAATAGAAGCTTCTGAATAGGAGAAAATGTCTGTAATAATGGCAATTTTGGTCACATTGAGGCTTTAAAAAGTAGTTATTCAACATGAGGCACATTCCAACTGACATTTGTAATCAATTTTTCTACAGTCCAAAAAATCAATTTTCTGATGAAAAACGATGACCCGTGACCTGTCGAAATTTCTCCAGATGGTCAGAATTGGAAATTTTTTAATGTTTAAGTTTTTGACTGCAAATGACTATTCCATGTAAATTATCACTTTTGGAACAAAAACAAGTGTGTTTAGAGTCACTTTAATGCCTGAAATTTGTCGAAATAGAAGCTTCTGAATAGGAGAAAAAGTGTGTAATAATGGCAATTTTGATCACATTGAGGCTTTAAAAAGTAGTTATTCAACATGAGGCACAATCCAAATGACATTTTGAATAGATTTTTCTACAGTCCAAAAAATTAATTTTCTGATGAAAAACGATGACCCGTGACCTGTCGAAATTTCTCCAGATGGTCAGAAATGGAAATTTTTTAATGTTTAAGTTTTTTGACTGCAAATGACTATTCCATGTAAATTATCACTTTTGGAACAAAAACAAGTGTGTTTAGAGTCACTTTAATGCCTGAAATTGGTCGAAATAGAAGCTTCTGAATAGGAGAAAAAGTCTGTAATAATGGCAATTTTGGTCACATTGAGGCTTTAAAAAGTAGTTATTCAACATGAGGCACATTCCAAATGACATTTTGAATCAATTTTTCTACAGTCCAAAAAATCAATTTTCTGATGAAAAACGATGACCCGTGACCTGTCGAAATTTCTCCAGATGGTCAGAAATGGAAATTTTTTAATGTTTAATTTTTTGACTGCAATTGACTATTCCATGTAAATTATCACTTTTGGAACAAAAACAAGTGTGTTTAGACTCACTTTAATGCCTGAAATTAGTCGAAATAGAAGCTTCTGAATAGGAGAAAAAGTCTGCAATAATGGCAATTTTGGTCACATTGAGGTTTCAAAAAGTAGGTATTCAACATGAGGCACAATCCAAATGACATTTTGAATCAATTTTTCTACAGTCCAAAAAATCAATTTACTGATGAAAAACGATGACCCGTGACCTGTCGAAATTTCTCCAGATGGTCAGAAATGGAAATTTTTTAATGTTTAATTTTTTGACTGCAATTGACTATTCCATGTAAATTATCACTTTTGGAACAAAAACAAGTGTTTTTAGAGTCACTTTAATGCCTGAAATTGGTCGAAATAGAAGCTTCTTAATAGGAGTAAAAGTCTGTAATAACGGCAATTTTGGTCACACAGAGGATTTAAAAAGTAGTTATTCAACATGAGGCACATTTCAAATGACATTTTTAATCAATTTTTCTACAGTCCAAAAAATCTATTTTCTGATGAAAAACGATGACCCGTGACCCGTCGAAATTTCTCCAGATGGTCAGAAATGGACATTTTTCAATGTTTAATTTTTGGACTTCAAATGACTATTCCATGTAAATTATCACTTTTGGAACAAAAATAAGTGTGTTTATAGTCACTTTAATGCCTGAAATTGGTCGAAATGGAAGCTTCTGAATAGGAGAAAAAGTCTGTAATAATGGCAATTTTGGTCACATTGAGGCTTTAAAAAGTAGTTATTCAACATGAGGCACATTCCAAATGACATTTTGAATCAATTTTTCTACAGTCCTAAAAATCAATTTTCTGATGAAAAACAATGACCTATGACCTGTCGAAATTTCTCCAGATGGCCAGAAATGGAAATTTTTTAATGTTTAAATTTTTTGACTGCAAATGACTATTCCATGTAAATTATCACTTTTGGAACAAAAACAAGTGTTTTTAGAGTCACGTTAATGCCTGAAATTGGTGGAAATAGAAGCTTCTGAATAGGAGAAAAAGTCCGTAATAATGGCAATTTTGGTCACATTGAGGCTTTAAAAAGTAGTTATTCAACATGAGGCACATTCAAAATGACATTTTGAATCAATTTTTCTACAGTCCAAAAAATCAATTTTCTGATGAAAAACGATGACCCGACCTGTCGAAATTTCTCCAGATGGTCAGAAATCGAAATTTTTATTGTTTAATTTTTTGACTGCAAATGACTATTCCATGTAAATTATCACTTTTGGAACAAAAACAAGTGTGTTTAGAGTCAGTTTAATGCCTGAAATTGGTCGAAAAAGAAGCTTCTGAGTAGGAGAAAATGTCCGTAAAAATGGCAATTTTGGTCACCTTGAGGCTTCAAAAAGTAGTTATTCAACATGAGGCACATTCCAAATGACATTTTGAATCAATTTTTCTACAGTCCAGAAAATCAATTTTCTGATGAAAAAGGATGACCCGTGACCTGTCGAAATTTCTCCAGATGGTCAGAAATGGAAATTTTTTAATGTTTAATTTTTTGACTGCAATTGACTATTCCATGTAAATTATCACTTTTGGAACAAAAACAAGTGTGTTTAGAGTCACTTTAATGCCTGAAATTGTTCGAAATAGAAGCTTCTGAATAGGAGAAAAAGTCTGCAATAATGGCACTTTTGGTCACATTGAGGTTTCAAAAAGTAGTTATTCAACATGAGGCACATTCCAAATGACATTTTAAATCAATTTTTTTACAGTCCAAAAAATCAATTTTCTGATGAAAAACGATGACCCGTGACCTGTCGAAATTTCTCCAGATGTTCAGAAATCGAAATTTTTATTGTTTAATTTTTTGACTGCAAATGACTATTCCATGTAAATTATCACTTTTGGAACAAAAATAAGTGTGTTTAGACTCACTTTAATGCCTAAATTAGTCGAAATAGAAGCTTCTGAATAGGAGAAAAAGTCTGTAATAATGGCAATTTTGGTCACATTGAGGCTTTAAAAAGTAGTTATTCAACATGAGGCACATTTCAAATGACATTTTGAATCAATTTTTCTACAGTCCAAAAAATCAATTTTCTGATGAAAAACGATGACCCGTGACCTGTCGAAATTTCTCCAGATGGTCAGAAATGGAAATTTTTTAATGTTTAATTTTTTGACTGCAATTGACTATTCCATGTAAATTATCACTTTTGGAACAAAAACAAGTGTGTTTAGACTCACTTTAATGCCTGAAATTAGTGGAAATAGAAGCTTCTGAATCGGAGGAAAAGTCTGCAATAATGGCAATTTTGGTCACATTGAGGTTTCAAAAAGTAGTTATTCAACATGAGGCACAATCCAAATGACATTTTGAATCAATTTTTCTACAGTCCAAAAAATCAATTTTCTGATGAAAAACGATGACCCGTGACCTGTCGAAATTTCTCCAGATGGTCAGAAATAGCAATTTGTATTGTTTAATTTTTTGACTGCAAATGACTATTCCATGTAAATTATCACTTTTGGAACAAAAACAAGTGGGTTTAGAGTCAGTTTAATGCCTGAAATTGGTCGAAAAAGAAGCTTCTGAGTAGGAGAAAATGTCCGTAAAAATGGCAATTTTGGTCACATTGAGGCTTCAAAAAGTAGTTATTCAACATGAGGCACATTCCAAATGACATTTTGAATCAATTTTTCTACAGTCCAGAAAATCTATTTTCTGATGAAAAAGGATGACCCATGACCTGTCGAAATTTCTCCAGATGGTCAGAAATGGAAATGTTTTAATGTTTAATTTTTTGACTGCAAATGACTATTCCATGTAAATTATCACTTTTGGAACAAAAACAAGTGTTTTTAGAGTCACGTTAATGCCTGAAATTGGTGGAAATAGAAGCTTCTGAATAGGAGAAAAAGTCTGTAATAATGGCAATTTTGGTCAAATTGAGGCTTTAAAAAGTAGTTATTCAACATGAGGCACATTCAAAATGACATTTTGAATCAATTTTTCTACAGTCCAAAAAATCAATTTTCTGATGAAAAACGATGACCCGACCTGTCGAAATTTCTCCAGATGGTCAGAAATCGAAATTTTTATTGTTTAATTTTTTGACTGCAAATGACTATTCCATGTAAATTATCACTTTTGGAACAAAAACAAGTGTGTTTAGAGTCAGTTTAATGCCTGAAATTGGTCGAAAAAGAAGCTTCTGAGTAGGAGAAAATGTCCGTAAAAATGGCAATTTTGGTCACCTTGAGGCTTCAAAAAGTAGTTATTCAACATGAGGCACATTCCAAATGACATTTTGAATCAATTTTTCTACAGTCCAGAAAATCAATTTTCTGATGAAAAAGGATGACCCGTGACCTGTCGAAATTTCTCCAGATGGTCAGAAATGGAAATGTTTTAATGTTTAATTTTTTGACTGCAAATGAATATTCCATGTAAATTATCACTTTTGGAACTAAAATAAGTGTGTTTAGAGTCACTTTAATGCCTGAAATTGTTCGAAATAGAAGCTTCTGAATAGGAGAAAAAGTCTGCAATAATGGCACTTTTGGTCACATTGAGGTTTCAAAAAGTAGTTATTCAACATGAGGCACAATCCAAATGACATTTTAAATCAATTTTTTTACAGTCCAAAAAATCAATTTTCTGATGAAAAACGATGACCCGTGACCTGTCGAAATTTCTCCAGATGTTCAGAAATCGAAATTTTTATTGTTTAATTTTTTGACTGCAAATGACTATTCCATGTAAATTATCACTTTTGGAACAAAAATAAGTGTGTTTAGACTCACTTTAATGCCTAAATTAGTCGAAATAGAAGCTTCTGAATAGGAGAAAAAGTCTGTAATAATGGCAATTTTGGTCACATTGAGGCTTTAAAAAGTAGTTATTCAACATGAGGCACATTCCAAATGACATTTTGAATCAATTTTTCTACAGTCCTAAAAATCAATTTTCTGATGAAAAACAATGACCTATGACCTGTCGAAATTTCTCCAGATGGCCAGAAATGGAAATTTTTTAATGTTTAAATTTTTTGACTGCAAATGACTATTCCATGTAAATTATCACTTTTGGAACTAAAATAAGTGTGTTTAGAGTCACGTTAATGCCTGAAATTGTTCGAAATAGAAGCTTCTGAATAGGAGAAAAAGTCTGCAATAATGGCAATTTTGGTCACATTGAGGTTTCAAAAAGTAGTTATTCAACATGAGGCACAATCCAAATGACATTTTAAATCAATTTTTTTACAGTCCAAAAAATCAATTTTCTGATGAAAAACGATGACCCGTGACCTGTCGAAATTTCTCCAGATGGTCAGAAATCGAAATTTTTATTGTTTAATTTTTTGACTGCAAATGACTATTCCATGTAAATTATCACTTTTAGAACAAAAATAAGTGTGTTTAGACTCACTTTAATGACTGAAATTGGTCGAAATAGAAGCTTCTGAATAGGAGAAAAAGTCTGTAATAATGGCAATTTTGGTCACATTGAGGCTTTAAAAAGTAGTTATTCAACATGAGGCACATTCCAAATGACATTTTGAATCAATTTTTCTACAGTCCAAAAAATTAATTTTCTGATGAAAAACGATGACCCGTGGACCTGTCGAAATTTCTCCAGATGGTCAGAAATGGAAATTTTTTAATGTTTAATTTTTTGACTGCAATTGACTATTCCATGTAAATTATCACTTTTGGAACAAAAACAAGTGTGTTTAGACTCACTTTAATGCCTGAAATTAGTGGAAATAGAAGCTTCTGAATCGGAGGAAAAGTCTGCAATAATGGCAATTTTGGTCACATTGAGGTTTCAAAAAGTAGTTATTCAACATGAGGCACAATCCAAATGACATTTTGAATCAATTTTTCTACAGTCCAAAAAATCAATTTTCTGATGAAAAACGATGACCCGTGACCTGTCGAAATTTCTCCAGATGGTCAGAAATCGAAATTTTTATTGTTTAATTTTTTGACTGCAAATGACTATTCCATGTAAATTATCACTTTTGGAACAAAAACAAGTGTGTTTAGAGTCAGTTTAATGCCTGAAATTGGTCGAAAAAGAAGCTTCTGAGTAGGAGAAAATGTCCGTAAAAATGGCAATTTTGGTCACATTGAGGCTTCAAAAAGTAGTTATTCAACATGAGGCACATTCCAAATGACATTTTGAATCAATTTTTCTACAGTCCAGAAAATCTATTTTCTGATGAAAAAGGATGACCCGTGACCTGTCGAAATTTCTCCAGATGGTCAGAAATGGAAATGTTTTAATGTTTAATTTTTTGACTGCAAATGACTATTCCATGTAAATTATCACTTTTGGAACAAAAACAAGTGTTTTTAGAGTCACGTTAATGCCTGAAATTGGTGGAAATAGAAGCTTCTGAATAGGAGAAAAAGTCCGTAATAATGGCAATTTTGGTCACATTGAGGCTTTAAAAAGTAGTTATTCAACATGAGGCACATTCAAAATGACATTTTGAATCAATTTTTCTACAGTCCAAAAAATCAATTTTCTGATGAAAAACGATGACCCGTGACCTGTCGAAATTTCTCCAGATGGTCAGAAATCGAAATTTTTATTGTTTAATTTTTTGACTGCAAATGACTATTCCATGTAAATTATCACTTTTGGAACAAAAACAAGTGTGTTTAGAGTCAGTTTAATGCCTGAAATTGGTCGAAAAAGAAGCTTCTGAGTAGGAGAAAATGTCCGTAAAAATGGCAATTTTGGTCACATTGAGGCTTCAAAAAGTAGTTATTCAACATGAGGCACATTCCAAATGACATTTTGAATCAATTTTTCTACAGTCCAGAAAATCTATTTTCTGATGAAAAAGGATGACCCGTGACCTGTCGAAATTTCTCCAGATGGTCAGAAATGGAAATGTTTTAATGTTTAATTTTTTGACTGCAAATGACTATTCCATGTAAATTATCACTTTTGGAACAAAAACAAGTGTTTTTAGAGTCACGTTAATGCCTGAAATTGGTGGAAATAGAAGCTTCTGAATAGGAGAAAAAGTCCGTAATAATGGCAATTTTGGTCACATTGAGGCTTTAAAAAGTAGTTATTCAACATGAGGCACATTCAAAATGACATTTTGAATCAATTTTTCTACAGTCCAAAAAATCAATTTTCTGATGAAAAACGATGACCCGACCTGTCGAAATTTCTCCAGATGGTCAGAAATCGAAATTTTTATTGTTTAATTTTTTGACTGCAAATGACTATTCCATGTAAATTATCACTTTTGGAACAAAAACAAGTGTGTTTAGAGTCAGTTTAATGCCTGAAATTGGTCGAAAAAGAAGCTTCTGAGTAGGAGAAAATGTCCGTAAAAATGGCAATTTTGGTCACCTTGAGGCTTCAAAAAGTAGTTATTCAACATGAGGCACATTCCAAATGACATTTTGAATCAATTTTTCTACAGTCCAGAAAATCAATTTTCTGATGAAAAAGGATGACCCGTGACCTGTCGAAATTTCTCCAGATGGTCAGAAATGGAAATTTTTTAATGTTTAATTTTTTGACTGCAATTGACTATTCCATGTAAATTATCACTTTTGGAACAAAAACAAGTGTGTTTAGAGTCACTTTAATGCCTGAAATTGTTCGAAATAGAAGCTTCTGAATAGGAGAAAAAGTCTGCAATAATGGCACTTTTGGTCACATTGAGGTTTCAAAAAGTAGTTATTCAACATGAGGCACATTCCAAATGACATTTTAAATCAATTTTTTTACAGTCCAAAAAATCAATTTTCTGATGAAAAACGATGACCCGTGACCTGTCGAAATTTCTCCAGATGTTCAGAAATCGAAATTTTTATTGTTTAATTTTTTGACTGCAAATGACTATTCCATGTAAATTATCACTTTTGGAACAAAAATAAGTGTGTTTAGACTCACTTTAATGCCTAAATTAGTCGAAATAGAAGCTTCTGAATAGGAGAAAAAGTCTGTAATAATGGCAATTTTGGTCACATTGAGGCTTTAAAAAGTAGTTATTCAACATGAGGCACATTTCAAATGACATTTTGAATCAATTTTTCTACAGTCCAAAAAATCAATTTTCTGATGAAAAACGATGACCCGTGACCTGTCGAAATTTCTCCAGATGGTCAGAAATGGAAATTTTTTAATGTTTAATTTTTTGACTGCAATTGACTATTCCATGTAAATTATCACTTTTGGAACAAAAACAAGTGTGTTTAGACTCACTTTAATGCCTGAAATTAGTGGAAATAGAAGCTTCTGAATCGGAGGAAAAGTCTGCAATAATGGCAATTTTGGTCACATTGAGGTTTCAAAAAGTAGTTATTCAACATGAGGCACAATCCAAATGACATTTTGAATCAATTTTTCTACAGTCCAAAAAATCAATTTTCTGATGAAAAACGATGACCCGTGACCTGTCGAAATTTCTCCAGATGGTCAGAAATCGAAATTTGTATTGTTTAATTTTTTGACTGCAAATGACTATTCCATGTAAATTATCACTTTTGGAACAAAAACAAGTGGGTTTAGAGTCAGTTTAATGCCTGAAATTGGTCGAAAAAGAAGCTTCTGAGTAGGAGAAAATGTCCGTAAAAATGGCAATTTTGGTCACATTGAGGCTTCAAAAAGTAGTTATTCAACATGAGGCACATTCCAAATGACATTTTGAATCAATTTTTCTACAGTCCAGAAAATCTATTTTCTGATGAAAAAGGATGACCCGTGACCTGTCGAAATTTCTCCAGATGGTCAGAAATGGAAATGTTTTAATGTTTAATTTTTTGACTGCAAATGACTATTCCATGTAAATTATCACTTTTGGAACAAAAACAAGTGTTTTTAGAGTCACGTTAATGCCTGAAATTGGTGGAAATAGAAGCTTCTGAATAGGAGAAAAAGTCTGTAATAATGGCAATTTTGGTCAAATTGAGGCTTTAAAAAGTAGTTATTCAACATGAGGCACATTCAAAATGACATTTTGAATCAATTTTTCTACAGTCCAAAAAATCAATTTTCTGATGAAAAACGATGACCCGACCTGTCGAAATTTCTCCAGATGGTCAGAAATCGAAATTTTTATTGTTTAATTTTTTGACTGCAAATGACTATTCCATGTAAATTATCACTTTTGGAACAAAAACAAGTGTGTTTAGAGTCAGTTTAATGCCTGAAATTGGTCGAAAAAGAAGCTTCTGAGTAGGAGAAAATGTCCGTAAAAATGGCAATTTTGGTCACCTTGAGGCTTCAAAAAGTAGTTATTCAACATGAGGCACATTCCAAATGACATTTTGAATCAATTTTTCTACAGTCCAGAAAATCAATTTTCTGATGAAAAAGGATGACCCGTGACCTGTCGAAATTTCTCCAGATGGTCAGAAATGGAAATGTTTTAATGTTTAATTTTTTGACTGCAAATGAATATTCCATGTAAATTATCACTTTTGGAACTAAAATAAGTGTGTTTAGAGTCACTTTAATGCCTGAAATTGTTCGAAATAGAAGCTTCTGAATAGGAGAAAAAGTCTGCAATAATGGCACTTTTGGTCACATTGAGGTTTCAAAAAGTAGTTATTCAACATGAGGCACAATCCAAATGACATTTTAAATCAATTTTTTTACAGTCCAAAAAATCAATTTTCTGATGAAAAACGATGACCCGTGACCTGTCGAAATTTCTCCAGATGTTCAGAAATCGAAATTTTTATTGTTTAATTTTTTGACTGCAAATGACTATTCCATGTAAATTATCACTTTTGGAACAAAAATAAGTGTGTTTAGACTCACTTTAATGCCTAAATTAGTCGAAATAGAAGCTTCTGAATAGGAGAAAAAGTCTGTAATAATGGCAATTTTGGTCACATTGAGGCTTTAAAAAGTAGTTATTCAACATGAGGCACATTCCAAATGACATTTTGAATCAATTTTTCTACAGTCCTAAAAATCAATTTTCTGATGAAAAACAATGACCTATGACCTGTCGAAATTTCTCCAGATGGCCAGAAATGGAAATTTTTTAATGTTTAAATTTTTTGACTGCAAATGACTATTCCATGTAAATTATCACTTTTGGAACTAAAATAAGTGTGTTTAGAGTCACGTTAATGCCTGAAATTGTTCGAAATAGAAGCTTCTGAATAGGAGAAAAAGTCTGCAATAATGGCAATTTTGGTCACATTGAGGTTTCAAAAAGTAGTTATTCAACATGAGGCACAATCCAAATGACATTTTAAATCAATTTTTTTACAGTCCAAAAAATCAATTTTCTGATGAAAAACGATGACCCGTGACCTGTCGAAATTTCTCCAGATGGTCAGAAATCGAAATTTTTATTGTTTAATTTTTTGACTGCAAATGACTATTCCATGTAAATTATCACTTTTAGAACAAAAATAAGTGTGTTTAGACTCACTTTAATGACTGAAATTGGTCGAAATAGAAGCTTCTGAATAGGAGAAAAAGTCTGTAATAATGGCAATTTTGGTCACATTGAGGCTTTAAAAAGTAGTTATTCAACATGAGGCACATTCCAAATGACATTTTGAATCAATTTTTCTACAGTCCAAAAAATTAATTTTCTGATGAAAAACGATGACCCGTGACCTGTCGAAATTTCTCCAGATGGTCAGAAATGGAAATTTTTTAATGTTTAATTTTTTGACTGCAATTGACTATTCCATGTAAATTATCACTTTTGGAACAAAAACAAGTGTGTTTAGACTCACTTTAATGCCTGAAATTAGTGGAAATAGAAGCTTCTGAATCGGAGGAAAAGTCTGCAATAATGGCAATTTTGGTCACATTGAGGTTTCAAAAAGTAGTTATTCAACATGAGGCACAATCCAAATGACATTTTGAATCAATTTTTCTACAGTCCAAAAAATCAATTTTCTGATGAAAAACGATGACCCGTGACCTGTCGAAATTTCTCCAGATGGTCAGAAATCGAAATTTTTATTGTTTAATTTTTTGACTGCAAATGACTATTCCATGTAAATTATCACTTTTGGAACAAAAACAAGTGTGTTTAGAGTCAGTTTAATGCCTGAAATTGGTCGAAAAAGAAGCTTCTGAGTAGGAGAAAATGTCCGTAAAAATGGCAATTTTGGTCACATTGAGGCTTCAAAAAGTAGTTATTCAACATGAGGCACATTCCAAATGACATTTTGAATCAATTTTTCTACAGTCCAGAAAATCTATTTTCTGATGAAAAAGGATGACCCGTGACCTGTCGAAATTTCTCCAGATGGTCAGAAATGGAAATGTTTTAATGTTTAATTTTTTGACTGCAAATGACTATTCCATGTAAATTATCACTTTTGGAACAAAAACAAGTGTTTTTAGAGTCACGTTAATGCCTGAAATTGGTGGAAATAGAAGCTTCTGAATAGGAGAAAAAGTCCGTAATAATGGCAATTTTGGTCACATTGAGGCTTTAAAAAGTAGTTATTCAACATGAGGCACATTCAAAATGACATTTTGAATCAATTTTTCTACAGTCCAAAAAATCAATTTTCTGATGAAAAACGATGACCCGACCTGTCGAAATTTCTCCAGATGGTCAGAAATCGAAATTTTTATTGTTTAATTTTTTGACTGCAAATGACTATTCCATGTAAATTATCACTTTTGGAACAAAAACAAGTGTGTTTAGAGTCAGTTTAATGCCTGAAATTGGTCGAAAAAGAAGCTTCTGAGTAGGAGAAAATGTCCGTAAAAATGGCAATTTTGGTCACCTTGAGGCTTCAAAAAGTAGTTATTCAACATGAGGCACATTCCAAATGACATTTTGAATCAATTTTTCTACAGTCCAGAAAATCAATTTTCTGATGAAAAAGGATGACCCGTGACCTGTCGAAATTTCTCCAGATGGTCAGAAATGGAAATTTTTTAATGTTTAATTTTTTGACTGCAATTGACTATTCCATGTAAATTATCACTTTTGGAACAAAAACAAGTGTGTTTAGAGTCACTTTAATGCCTGAAATTGTTCGAAATAGAAGCTTCTGAATAGGAGAAAAAGTCTGCAATAATGGCACTTTTGGTCACATTGAGGTTTCAAAAAGTAGTTATTCAACATGAGGCACATTCCAAATGACATTTTAAATCAATTTTTTTACAGTCCAAAAAATCAATTTTCTGATGAAAAACGATGACCCGTGACCTGTCGAAATTTCTCCAGATGTTCAGAAATCGAAATTTTTATTGTTTAATTTTTTGACTGCAAATGACTATTCCATGTAAATTATCACTTTTGGAACAAATATAAGTGTGTTTAGACTCACTTTAATGCCTAAATTAGTCGAAATAGAAGCTTCTGAATAGGAGAAAAAGTCTGTAATAATGGCAATTTTGGTCACATTGAGGCTTTAAAAAGTAGTTATTCAACATGAGGCACATTTCAAATGACATTTTGAATCAATTTTTCTACAGTCCAAAAAATCAATTTTCTGATGAAAAACGATGACCCGTGACCTGTCGAAATTTCTCCACATGGTCAGAAATGGAAATTTTTTAATGTTTAAGTTTTTTGACTGCAATTGACTATTCCATGTAAATTATCACTTTTGGAACAAAAACAAGTGTGTTTAGACTCACTTTAATGCCTGAAATTAGTCGAAATAGAAGCTTCTGAATAGGAGAAAAAGTCTGCAATAATGGCAATTTTGGTCACATTGAGGTTTCAAAAAGTAGTTTTTCAACATGAGGCACAATCCAAATGACATTTTGAATCAATTTTTCTGCAGTCCAAAAAAATCAATTTTCTGATGAAAAACGATGACCCGTGAACTGTCGAAATTTCTCCAGATGGTCAGAAATCGAAATTTGTATTGTTTAATTTTTTGACTGCAAATGACTATTCCATGTAAATTATCACTTTTGGAACAAAAATAAGTGTGTTTAGACTCACTTTAATGACTGAAATTGGTCGAAATAGAAGCTTCTGAATAGGAGAAAAAGTCTGTAATAATGGCAATTTTGGTCACATTGAGGCTTTAAAAAGTAGTTATTCAACATGAGGCACATTCCAAATGACATTTTGAATCAATTTTTCTACAGTCCAAAAAATCAATTTTCTGATGAAAAACGATGACCCGTGACCTGTCGAAATTTCTCCAGATGGTCAGAAATCGAAATTTGTATTGTTTAATTTTTTGACTGCAAATGACTATTCCATGTAAATTATCACTTTTGGAACAAAAACAAGTGTGTTTAGAGTCACGTTAATGCCTGAAATTGTTCGAAATAGAAGCTTCTGAATAGGAGAAAAAGTCTGCAATAATGGCAATTTTGGTCACATTGAGGTTTCAAAAAGTAGTTATTCAACATGAGGCACAATCCAAATGACATTTTAAATCAATTTTTTTACAGTCCAAAAAATCAATTTTCTGATGAAAAACGATGACCCGTGACCTGTCGAAATTTCTCCAGATGGTCAGAAATCGAAATTTTTATTGTTTAATTTTTTGACTGCAAATGACTATTCCATGTAAATTATCACTTTTAGAACAAAAATAAGTGTGTTTAGACTCACTTTAATGACTGAAATTGGTCGAAATAGAAGCTTCTGAATAGGAGAAAAAGTCTGTAATAATGGCAATTTTGGTCACATTGAGGCTTTAAAAAGTAGTTATTCAACATGAGGCACATTCCAAATGACATTTTGAATCAATTTTTCTACAGTCCAAAAAATTAATTTTCTGATGAAAAACGATGACCCGTGACCTGTCGAAATTTCTCCAGATGGTCAGAAATGGAAATTTTTTAATGTTTAATTTTTTGACTGCAATTGACTATTCCATGTAAATTATCACTTTTGGAACAAAAACAAGTGTGTTTAGACTCACTTTAATGCCTGAAATTAGTGGAAATAGAAGCTTCTGAATCGGAGGAAAAGTCTGCAATAATGGCAATTTTGGTCACATTGAGGTTTCAAAAAGTAGTTATTCAACATGAGGCACAATCCAAATGACATTTTGAATCAATTTTTCTACAGTCCAAAAAATCAATTTTCTGATGAAAAACGATGACCCGTGACCTGTCGAAATTTCTCCAGATGGTCAGAAATCGAAATTTTTATTGTTTAATTTTTTGACTGCAAATGACTATTCCATGTAAATTATCACTTTTGGAACAAAAACAAGTGTGTTTAGAGTCAGTTTAATGCCTGAAATTGGTCGAAAAAGAAGCTTCTGAGTAGGAGAAAATGTCCGTAAAAATGGCAATTTTGGTCACATTGAGGCTTCAAAAAGTAGTTATTCAACATGAGGCACATTCCAAATGACATTTTGAATCAATTTTTCTACAGTCCAGAAAATCTATTTTCTGATGAAAAAGGATGACCCGTGACCTGTCGAAATTTCTCCAGATGGTCAGAAATGGAAATGTTTTAATGTTTAATTTTTTGACTGCAAATGACTATTCCATGTAAATTATCACTTTTGGAACAAAAATAAGTGTGTTTAGAGTCACTTAATGCCTGAAATTGGTCGAAATAGAAGCTTCTGAATAGGAGAAAAAGTCTGTAATAATGGCAATTTTGGTCACATTGAGGCTTTAAAAAGTAGTCATTTGAGGCACATTCCAAATGACATTTTTAATCAATTTTTCTACAGTCCAAAAAATCAATTTTCTGATGAATAACGATGACCCGTGACCTGTCGAAGTTTCTCCAGATGGTCAGAAATGGAAATTTTTTAATGTTTAAGTTTTTTGACTGCAAATGACTATTCCATGTAAATTATCACTTTTGGAACAAAAATAAGTGTGTTTAGAGACACCTTAATACCTGAAACTGGTCGGAATAGAAGCTTCTGAATAGGAGAAAATGTCTGTAATAATGGCAATTTTGGTCACATTGAGGCTTTAAAAAGTAGTTATTCAACATGAGGCACATTCCAACTGACATTTGTAATCAATTTTTCTACAGTCCAAAAAATCAATTTTCTGATGAAAAACGATGACCCGTGACCTGTCGAAATTTCTCCAGATGGTCAGAATTGGAAATTTTTTAATGTTTAAGTTTTTGACTGCAAATGACTATTCCATGTAAATTATCACTTTTGGAACAAAAACAAGTGTGTTTAGAGTCACTTTAATGCCTGAAATTTGTCGAAATAGAAGCTTCTGAATAGGAGAAAAAGTGTGTAATAATGGCAATTTTGATCACATTGAGGCTTTAAAAAGTAGTTATTCAACATGAGGCACAATCCAAATGACATTTTGAATAGATTTTTCTACAGTCCAAAAAATTAATTTTCTGATGAAAAACGATGACCCGTGACCTGTCGAAATTTCTCCAGATGGTCAGAAATGGAAATTTTTTAATGTTTAAGTTTTTTGACTGCAAATGACTATTCCATGTAAATTATCACTTTTGGAACAAAAACAAGTGTGTTTAGAGTCACTTTAATGCCTGAAATTGGTCGAAATAGAAGCTTCTGAATAGGAGAAAAAGTCTGCAATAATGGCAATTTTGGTCACATTGAGGCTTTAAAAAGTAGTCATTTGAGGCACATTCCAAATGACATTTTGAATACATTTTTCAACAAACCAAAAAATCAATTTTCTGATGAATAACGATGACCCGTGACCTGTCGAAGTTTCTCCAGATGGTCAGAAATGGAAATGTATTAATGTTTAATTTTTTTACTGCAAATGACTATTCCATGTAAATTATCACTTTTGGAACAAAAATAAGTGTGTTTAGAGACACCTTAATACCTGAAACTGGTCGAAATAGAAGCTTCTGAATAGGAGAAAATGTCTGTAATAATGGCAATTTTGGTCACATTGAGGCTTTAAAAAGTAGTTATTCAACATGAGGCACATTCCAACTTACATTTTTAATCAATTTTTCTACAGTCCAAAAAATCAATTTTCTGATGAAAATCGATGACCCGTGACCTGTCGAAATTTCTCCAGATGGTCAGAAATGGAAATTTTTTAAAGTTAAATTTTTTGACTGCAAATGATTATTCCATGTAAATTATCACTTTTGGAACAAAAATAAGTGTGTTTAGAGTCACTTAATGCCTGAAATTGGTCGAAATAGAAGCTTCTGAATAGGAGAAAAAGTCTGTAATAATGGCAATTTTGGTCACATTGAGGCTTTAAAAAGTAGTCATCTGAGGCACATTCCAAATGACATTTTTAATCAATTTTTCTACAGTCCAAAAAATCAATTTTCTGATGAATAATGATGACCCGTGACCTGTCGAAGTTTCTCCAGATGGTCAGAAATGGAAATTTTTTAATGTTTAAGTTTTTTGACTGCAAATGACTATTCCATGTAAATTATCACTTTTGGAACAAAAATAAGTGTGTTTAGAGACACCTTAATACCTGAAACTGGTCGAAATAGAAGCTTCTGAATCGGAGAAAAAGTCTGTAATAATGGCAATTTTGATCACATTGAGGCTTTAAAAAGTAGTTATACAACATGAGGCACATTCCAACTTACATTTTTAATCAATTTTTCTACAGTCCAAAAAATCAATTTTCTGATGAAAATCGATGACCCGTGACCTGTCGAAATTTCTCCAGATGGTCAGAAATGGAAATTTTTTAAAGTTAAATTTTTTGACTGCAAATGATTATTCCATGTAAATTATCACTTTTGGAACAAAAATAAGTGTGTTTAGAGTCACTTAATGCCTGAAATTGGTCGAAATAGAAGCTTCTGAATAGGAGAAAAAGTCTGTAATAATGGCAATTTTGGTCACATTGAGGCTTTAAAAAGTAGTCATCTGAGGCACATTCCAAATGACATTTTTAATCAATTTTTCTACAGTCCAAAAAATCAATTTTCTGATGAATAATGATGACCCGTGACCTGTCGAAGTTTCTCCAGATGGTCAGAAATGGAAATGTTTTAATGTTTAAGTTTTTTGACTGCAAATGACTATTCCATGTAAATTATCACTTTTGGAACAAAAATAAGTGTCTTTAGAGACACCTTAATACCTGAAACTGGTCGAAATAGAAGCTTCTGAATAGGAGAAAATGTCTGTAATAATGGCAATTTTGGTCACATTGAGGCTTTAAAAAGTAGTTATTCAACATGAGGCACATTCCAACTGACATTTTTAATCAATTTTTCTACAGTCCAAAAAATCCATTTTCTGATGAAAAACGATGACCCGTGACCTGTCGAAATTTCTCCAGATGGTCAGAAATGGAAATGTTTTAATGTTTAAGTTTTTTGACTGCAAATGACTATTCCATGTAAATTATCACTTTTGGAACAAAAACAAGTGTGTTTAGAGTCACTTTAATGCCTGAAATTGGTCGAAACGGAAGCTTCTGAATAGGAGAAAAAGTGTGTAATAATGGCAATTTTGATCACATTGAGGCTTTAAAAAGTAGTCATTCAACATGAGGCACAATCCAAATGACATTTTGAATCAATTTTTCTACAGTCCAAAAAATCAATTTTCTGAGGAAAAACGATGACCCGTGACCTGTCGAAATTTCTCCAGAATGGTCAGAAATGGAAATTTTTTAATGTTTAATTTTATGACTGCAATTGACTATCGCATGTAAATTATCACTTTTGGAACAAAAACAAGTGTGTTTAGAGTCACTTTAATGCCTGAAATTGGTCGAAAAAGAAGCTTCTGAATAGGAGAAAATGTCTGAAATAATGGCAATTTTGGTCACATTGAGGCTTCAAAAAGTAGTTATTCAACATGAGGCACAATCCAAATGACATTTTGAATAGATTTTTCTACAGTCCAAAAAATCAATTTTCTGATGAAAAACGATGACCCGTGACCTGTCGAAATTTCTCCAGATGGTCAGAAATGGAAATTTTTTAATGTTTAATGTTTTGACTGCAAATGACTATTCCATGTAAATTATCACTTTTGGAACAAAAACAAGTGTGTTTAGAGTCACTTTAATGCCTGAAATTGGTCGAAATAGAAGCTTCTGAATAGGAGAAAAAGTCTGTAATAATGGCAATTTTTGGTCACACTGAGGCTTTAAAAAGTAGTCATTTGAGGCACATTCCAAATGACATTTTTAAACAATTTTTCTACAGTCCAAAAAATAAATTTTCTGATGAATAACGATGACCCGTGACCTGTCGAAGTTTCTCCAGATGGTCAGAAATGGAAATTTATTAATGGTTAATTTTTTGACTGCAAATGACTATGCCATGTAAATTATCACTTTTGGAACAAAAATAAGTGTGTTTAGAGACACCTTAATACCTGAAACTGGTCGAAATAGAAACTTCTGAATAGGAGAAAATGTCTGTAATAATGGCAATTTTGGTCACATTGAGGCTTTAAAAAGTAGTTATTCAACATGAGGCACATTCTAACTTATATTTTTAATCAATTTTTCCACAGTCCAAAAAATCAATTTTCTGATGAAAATCGATGACCCGTGACCTGTCGAAATTTCTCCAGATGGTCAGAAATGGAAATTTTTTCAAAGTTAAATTTTTTGACTGCAAATGATTATTCCATGTAAATTATCACTTTTGGAACAAAAATAAGTGTGTTTAGAGTCACTTAATGCCTGAAATTGGTCGAAATACAAGCTTCTGAATAGGAGAAAAAGTCTGTAATAATGGCAATTTTGGTCACATTGAGGCTTTAAAAAGTAGTCATTTGAGGCACATTCCAAATGACATTTTTAATCAATTTTTCTACAGTCCAAATAATCAATTTTCTGATGAATAACGATGACCCGTGACCTGTCGAAGTTTCTCCAGATGGTCAGAAATGGAAATTTTTTAATGTTTAAGTTTTTTGACTGCAAATGACTATTCCATGTAAATTATCACTTTTGGAACAAAAATAAGTGTGTTTAGAGACACCTTAATACCTGAAACTGGTCGGAATAGAAGCTTCTGAATAGGAGAAAATGTCTGTAATAATGGCAATTTTGGTCACATTGAGGCTTTAAAAAGTAGTTATTCAACATGAGGCACACTCCAACTGACATTTTTAATCAATTTTTCTACAGTCCAAAAAATCAATTTTCTGATGAATAACGATGACCCGTGACCTGTCGAAGTTTCTCCAGATGGTCAGAAATGGAAATTTATTAATGTTTAATGTTTTGACTGCAAATGACTATGCCATGTAAATTATCACTTTTGGAACAAAAATAAGTGTGTTTAGAGACACCTTAATACCTGAAACTGGTCGAAATAGAAGCTTCTGAATAGAAGAAAATTTCTGTAATAATGGCAATTTTGGTCACATTGAGGCTTTAAAAAGTAGTTATTCAACATGAGGCACATTCCAACTGACATTTTTAATCAATTTTTCTACAGTCCAAAAAATCAATTTTCTGATGAAAAACGATGACCCGTGACCTGTCGAAATTTCTCCAGATGGTCAGAAATGGAAATTTTTTAATGTTTAAGTTTTTGACTGCAAATGACTATTCCATGTAAATTATCACTTTTGGAACACAAACAAGTGTGTTTAGAGTCACTTTAATGCCTGAAATTTGTCGAAATAGAAGCTTCTGAATAGGAGAAAAAGTGTGTAATAATGGCAATTTTGATCACATTGAGGCTTTAAAAAGTAGTTATTCAACATGAGGCACAATCCACATGACATTTTGAATAGATTTTTCTACAGTCCAAAAAATTAATTTTCTGATGAAAAACGATGACCCGTGACCTGTCGAAATTTCTCCAGATGGTCAGAAATGGAAATTTTTTAATGTTTAAGTTTTTTGACTGCAAATGACTATTCCATGTAAATTATCACTTTTGGAACAAAAACAAGTGTGTTTAGAGTCACTTTAATGCCTGAAATTGGTTGAAATAGAAGCTTCTGAATAGGAGAAAAAGTCTGCAATAATGGCAATTTTGGTCACATTGAGGCTTTAAAAAGTAGTCATTTGAGACACATTCCAAATGACATTTTGAATACATTTTTCAACAAACCAAAAAATCAATTTTCTGATGAATAACGATGACCCGTGACCTGTCGAAGTTTCTCCAGATGGTCAGAAATGGAAATGTATTAATGTTTAATTTTTTTACTGCAAATGACTATTCCATGTAAATTATCACTTTTGGAACAAAAATAAGTGTGTTTAGAGACACCTTAATACCTGAAACTGGTCGAAATAGAAGCTTCTGAATAGGAGAAAATGTCTGTAATAATGGCAATTTTGGTCACATTGAGGCTTTAAAAAGTAGTTATTCAACATGAGGCACATTCCAACTTACATTTTTAATCAATTTTTCTACAGTCCAAAAAATCAATTTTCTGATGAAAATCGATGACCCGTGACCTGTCGAAATTTCTCCAGATGGTCAGAAATGGAAATTTTTTAAAGTTACATTTTTTGACTGCATATGATTATTCCATGTAAATTATCACTTTTGGAACAAAAATAAGTGTGTTTAGAGTCACTTAATGCCTGAAATTGGTCGAAATACAAGCTTCTGAATAGGAGAAAAAGTCTGTAATAATGGCAATTTTGGTCACATTGAGGCTTTAAAAAGTAGTCATTTGAGGCACATTCCAAATGACATTTTTAATCAATTTTTCTACAGTCCAAAAAATCAATTTTCTGATGAATAACGATGACCCGTGACCTGTCGAAGTTTCTCCAGATGGTCAGAAATGGAAATGTTTTAATGTTTAAGTTTTTTGACTGCAAATGACTATTCCATGTAAATTATCACTTTTGGAACAAAAATAAGTGTCTTTAGAGACACCTTAATACCTGAAACTGGTCGAAATAGAAGCTTCTGAATAGGAGAAAATGTCTGTAATAATGGCAATTTTGGTCACATTGAGGCTTTAAAAAGTAGTTATTCAACATGAGGCACAATCCAAAAAACATTTTGAATCAATTTTTCTACAGTCCAAAAAATCAATTTTCTGATGAAAAACGATGACCCGTGACCTGTCGAAATTTCTCCAGATGGTCAGAAATGGAAATTTTTTAATGTTTAAGTTTTTTGACTGCAATTGACTATTGCATGTAAATTATCACTTTTGGAACAAAAACAAGTGTGTTTAGAGTCACTTTAATGCCTGAAATTGGTCGAAAAAGAAGCTTCTGAATAGGAGAAAATGTCTGTAATAATGGCAATTTTGGTCACATTGAGGCTTTAAAAAGTAGTTATTCAACATGAGGCACATTCCAAATGACATTTTGAATACATTTTTCAACAAACCAAAAAATCAATTTTCTGATGAATAACGATGACCCGTGACCTGTCGAAGTTTCTCCAGATGGTCAGAAATGGAAATGTATTAATGTTTAATTTTTTTACTGCAAATGACTATTCCATGTAAATTATCACTTTTGGAACAAAAATAAGTGTGTTTAGAGACACCTTAATACCTGAAACTGGTCGAAATAGAAGCTTCTGAATAGGAGAAAATGTCTGTAATAATGGCAATTTTGGTCACATTGAGGCTTTAAAAAGTAGTTATTCAACATGAGGCACATTCCAACTTACATTTTTAATCAATTTTTCTACAGTCCAAAAAATCAATTTTCTGATGAAAATCGATGACCCGTGACCTGTCGAAATTTCTCCAGATGGTCAGAAATGGAAATTTTTTAAAGTTAAATTTTTTGACTGCAAATGATTATTCCATGTAAATTATCACTTTTGGAACAAAAATAAGTGTGTTTAGAGTCACTTAATGCCTGAAATTGGTCGAAATAGAAGCTTCTGAATAGGAGAAAAAGTCTGTAATAATGGCAATTTTGGTCACATTGAGGCTTTAAAAAGTAGTCATCTGAGGCACATTCCAAATGACATTTTTAATCAATTTTTCTACAGTCCAAAAAATCAATTTTCTGATGAATAATGATGACCCGTGACCTGTCGAAGTTTCTCCAGATGGTCAGAAATGGAAATTTTTTAATGTTTAAGTTTTTTGACTGCAAATGACTATTCCATGTAAATTATCACTTTTGGAACAAAAATAAGTGTGTTTAGAGACACCTTAATACCTGAAACTGGTCGAAATAGAAGCTTCTGAATAGGAGAAAAAGTCTGTAATAATGGCAATTTTGATCACATTGAGGCTTTAAAAAGTAGTTATTCAACATGAGGCACAATCCAAAAAACATTTTGAATCAATTTTTCTACAGTCCAAAAAATCAATTTTCTGATGAAAAACGATGACCCGTGACCTGTCGAAATTTCTCCAGATGGTCAGAAATGGAAATTTTTTAATGTTTAAGTTTTTTGACTGCAATTGACTATTGCATGTAAATTATCACTTTTGGAACAAAAACAAGTGTGTTTAGAGTCACTTTAATGCCTGAAATTGGTCGAAAAAGAAGCTTCTGAATAGGAGAAAATGTCTGTAATAATGGCAATTTTGGTCACATTGAGGCTTTAAAAAGTAGTTATTCAACATGAGGCACAATCCAAATGACATTTTGAATAGATTTTTCTACAGTCCAAAAAATCAATTTTCTGATAAAAATCAATGACCCGTGACCTGTCGAAATTTCTCCAGATGGTCAGAAATGGAAATTTTTTAAACTTACATTTTTTGACTGCAAATGACTATTCCATGTAAATTATCACTTTTGGAACAAAAATAAGTGTGTTTAGAGTCACTTAATGCCTGAAATTGGTCGAAATAGAAGCTTCTGAATAGGAGAAAAAGTCTGTAATAATGGCAATTTTGGTCACATTGAGGCTTTAAAAAGTAGTCATTTGAGGCACATTCCAAATGACATTTTTAATCAATTTTTCCACAGTCCAGAAAATCAATTTTCTGATGAATAACGATGACCCGTGACCTGTCGAAGTTTCTCCAGATGGTCAGAAATGGAAATGTTTTAATGTTTAAGTTTTTTGACTGCAAATGACTATTCCATGTAAATTATCACTTTTGGAACAAAAATAAGTGTCTTTAGAGACACCTTAATACCTGAAACTGGTCGAAATAGAAGCTTCTGAATAGGAGAAAATGTCTGTAATAATGGCAATTTTGGTCACATTGAGGCTTTAAAAAGTAGTTATTCAACATGAGGCACATTCCAACTGACATTTTTAATCAATTTTTCTACAGTCCAAAAAATCCATTTTCTGATGAAAAACGATGACCCGTGACCTGTCGAAATTTCTCCAGATGGTCAGAAATGGAAATGTTTTAATGTTTAAGTTTTTTGACTGCAAATGACTATTCCATGTAAATTATCACTTTTGGAACAAAAACAAGTGTGTTTAGAGTCACTTTAATGCCTGAAATTGGTCGAAACGGAAGCTTCTGAATAGGAGAAAAAGTGTGTAATAATGGCAATTTTGATCACATTGAGGCTTTAAAAAGTAGTCATTCAACATGAGGCACAATCCAAATGACATTTTGAATCAATTTTTCTACAGTCCAAAAAATCAATTTTCTGAGGAAAAACGATGACCCGTGACCTGTCGAAATTTCTCCAGAATGGTCAGAAATGGAAATTTTTTAATGTTTAATTTTATGACTGCAATTGACTATCGCATGTAAATTATCACTTTTGGAACAAAAACAAGTGTGTTTAGAGTCACTTTAATGCCTGAAATTGGTCGAAAAAGAAGCTTCTGAATAGGAGAAAATGTCTGAAATAATGGCAATTTTGGTCACATTGAGGCTTCAAAAAGTAGTTATTCAACATGAGGCACAATCCAAATGACATTTTGAATAGATTTTTCTACAGTCCAAAAAATCAATTTTCTGATGAAAAACGATGACCCGTGACCTGTCGAAATTTCTCCAGATGGTCAGAAATGGAAATTTTTAAATGTTTAATGTTTTGACTGCAAATGACTATTCCATGTAAATTATCACTTTTGGAACAAAAACAAGTGTGTTTAGAGTCACTTTAATGCCTGAAATTGGTCGAAATAGAAGCTTCTGAATAGGAGAAAAAGTCTGTAATAATGGCAATTTTTGGTCACACTGAGGCTTTAAAAAGTAGTCATTTGAGGCACATTCCAAATGACATTTTTAATCAATTTTTCTACAGTCCAAAAAATAAATTTTCTGATGAATAACGATGACCCGTGACCTGTCGAAGTTTCTCCAGATGGTCAGAAATGGAAATTTATTAATGGTTAATTTTTTGACTGCAAATGACTATGCCATGTAAATTATCACTTTTGGAACAAAAATAAGTGTGTTTAGAGACACCTTAATACCTGAAACTGGTCGAAATAGAAGCTTCTGAATAGGAGAAAATGTCTGTAATAATGGCAATTTTGGTCACATTGAGGCTTTAAAAAGTAGTTATTCAACATGAGGCACATTCTAACTTATATTTTTAATCAATTTTTCCACAGTCCAAAAAATCAATTTTCTGATGAAAATCGATGACCCGTGACCTGTCGAAATTTCTCCAGATGGTCAGAAATGGAAATTTTTTCAAAGTTAAATTTTTTGACTGCAAATGATTATTCCATGTAAATTATCACTTTTGGAACAAAAATAAGTGTGTTTAGAGTCACTTAATGCCTGAAATTGGTCGAAATACAAGCTTCTGAATAGGAGAAAAAGTCTGTAATAATGGCAATTTTGGTCACATTGAGGCTTTAAAAAGTAGTCATTTGAGGCACATTCCAAATGACATTTTTAATCAATTTTTCTACAGTCCAAATAATCAATTTTCTGATGAATAACGATGACCCGTGACCTGTCGAAGTTTCTCCAGATGGTCAGAAATGGAAATTTTTTAATGTTTAAGTTTTTTGACTGCAAATGACTATTCCATGTAAATTATCACTTTTGGAACAAAAATAAGTGTGTTTAGAGACACCTTAATACCTGAAACTGGTCGGAATAGAAGCTTCTGAATAGGAGAAAATGTCTGTAATAATGGCAATTTTGGTCACATTGAGGCTTTAAAAAGTAGTTATTCAACATGAGGCACACTCCAACTGACATTTTTAATCAATTTTTCTACAGTCCAAAAAATCAATTTTCTGATGAATAACGATGACCCGTGACCTGTCGAAGTTTCTCCAGCTGGTCAGAAATGGAAATTTATTAATGTTTAATTTTTTGACTGCAAATGACTATGCCATGTAAATTATCACTTTTGGAACAAAAATAAGTGTGTTTAGAGACACCTTAATACCTGAAACTGGTCGAAATAGAAGCTTCTGAATAGAAGAAAATTTCTGTAATAATGGCAATTTTGGTCACATTGAGGCTTTAAAAAGTAGTTATTCAACATGAGGCACATTCCAACTGACATTTTTAATCAATTTTTCTACAGTCCAAAAAATCAATTTTCTGATGAAAAACGATGACCCGTGACCTGTCGAAATTTCTCCAGATGGTCAGAAATGGAAATTTTTTAATGTTTAAGTTTTTGACTGCAAATGACTATTCCATGTAAATTATCACTTTTGGAACAAAAACAAGTGTGTTTAGAGTCACTTTAATGCCTGAAATTTGTCGAAATAGAAGCTTCTGAATAGGAGAAAAAGTGTGTAATAATGGCAATTTTGATCACATTGAGGCTTTAAAAAGTAGTTATTCAACATGAGGCACAATCCAAATGACATTTTGAATAGATTTTTCTACAGTCCAAAAAATTAATTTTCTGATGAAAAACGATGACCCGTGACCTGTCGAAATTTCTCCAGATGGTCAGAAATGGAAATTTTTTAATGTTTAAGTTTTTTGACTGCAAATGACTATTCCATGTAAATTATCACTTTTGGAACAAAAACAAGTGTGTTTAGAGTCACTTTAATGCCTGAAATTGGTTGAAATAGAAGCTTCTGAATAGGAGAAAAAGTCTGCAATAATGGCAATTTTGGTCACATTGAGGCTTTAAAAAGTAGTCATTTGAGACACATTCCAAATGACATTTTGAATACATTTTTCAACAAACCAAAAAATCAATTTTCTGATGAATAACGATGACCCGTGACCTGTCGAAGTTTCTCCAGATGGTCAGAAATGGAAATGTATTAATGTTTAATTTTTTTACTGCAAATGACTATTCCATGTAAATTATCACTTTTGGAACAAAAATAAGTGTGTTTAGAGACACCTTAATAACTGAAACTGGTCGAAATAGAAGCTTCTGAATAGGAGAAAATGTCTGTAATAATGGCAATTTTGGTCACATTGAGGCTTTAAAAAGTAGTTATTCAACATGAGGCACATTCCAACTTACATTTTTAATCAATTTTTCTACAGTCCAAAAAATCAATTTTCTGATGAAAATCGATGACCCGTGACCTGTCGAAATTTCTCCAGATGGTCAGAAATGGAAATTTTTTAAAGTTAAATTTTTTGACTGCAAATGATTATTCCATGTAAATTATCACTTTTGGAACAAAAATAAGTGTGTTTAGAGTCACTTAATGCCTGAAATTGGTCGAAATACAAGCTTCTGAATAGGAGAAAAAGTCTGTAATAATGGCAATTTTGGTCACATTGAGGCTTTAAAAAGTAGTCATTTGAGGCACATTCCAAATGACATTTTTAATCAATTTTTCTACAGTCCAAAAAATCAATTTTCTGATGAATAACGATGACCCGTGACCTGTCGAAGTTTCTCCAGATGGTCAGAAATGGAAATTTTTTAATGTTTAAGTTTTTTGACTGCAAATGACTATTCCATGTAAATTATCACTTTTGGAACAAAAATAAGTGTGTTTAGAGACACCTTAAAACCTGAAACTGGTCGGAATAGAAGCTTCTGAATAGGAGAAAATGTCTGTAATAATGGCAATTTTGGTCACATTGAGGCTTTAAAAAGTAGTTATTCAACATGAGGCACACTCCAACTGACATTTTTAATCAATTTTTCTACAGTCCAAAAAATCAATTTTCTGATGAATAACGATGACCCGTGACCTGTCGAAGTTTCTCCAGATGGTCAGAAATGGAAATTTATTAATGTTTAATTTTTTGACTGCAAATGACTATGCCATGTAAATTATCACTTTTGGAACAAAAATAAGTGTGTTTAGAGACACCTTAATACCTGAAACTGGTCGAAATAGAAGCTTCTGAATAGGAGAACATTTCTGTAATAATGGCAATTTTGGTCACATTGAGGCTTTAAAAAGTAGTTATTCAACATGAGGCACATTCCAACTGACATTTTTAATCAATTTTTCTACAGTCCAAAAAATCAATTTTCTGATGAAAAACTATGACCCGTGACCTGTCGAAATTTCTCCAGATGGTCAGAAATGGAAATTTTTTAATGTTTAAGTTTTTGACTGCAAATGACTATTCCATGTAAATTATCACTTTTGGAACAAAAACAAGTGTGTTTAGAGTCACTTTAATGCCTGAAATTTGTCGAAATAGAAGCTTCTGAATAGGAGAAAAAGTGTGTAATAATGGCAATTTTGATCACATTGAGGCTTTAAAAAGTAGTTATTCAACATGAGGCACAATCCAAATGACATTTTGAATAGATTTTTCTACAGTCCAAAAAATTAATTTTCTGATGAAAAACGATGACCCGTGACCTGTCGAAATTTCTCCAGATGGTCAGAAATGGAAATTTTTTAATGTTTAAGTTTTTTGACTGCAAATGACTATTCCATGTAAATTATCACTTTTGGAACAAAAACAAGTGTGTTTAGAGTCACTTTAATGCCTGAAATTGGTCGAAAAAGAAGCTTCTGAATAGGAGAAAAAGTCTGCAATAATGGCAATTTTGGTCACATTGAGGCTTTAAAAAGTAGTCATTTGAGGCACATTCCAAATGACATTTTGAATACATTTTTCAACAAACCAAAAAATCAATTTTCTGATGAATAACGATGACCCGTGACCTGTCGAAGTTTCTCCAGATGGTCAGAAATGGAAATGTATTAATGTTTAACTTTTTTTACTGCAACTGACTATTCCATGTAAATTATCACTTTTGGAACAAAAATAAGTGTGTTTAGAGACACCTTAATACCTGAAACTGGTCGAAATAGAAGCTTCTGAATAGGAGAAAATGTCTGTAATAATGGCAATTTTGGTCACATTGAGGCTTTAAAAAGTAGTTATTCAACATGAGGCACATTCCAACTTACATTTTTAATCAGTTTTTCTACAGTCCAAAAAATCAATTTTCTGATGAAAATCGATGACCCGTGACCTGTCGAAATTTCTCCAGATGGTCAGAAATGGAAATTTTTTAAAGTTAAATTTTTTGACTGCAAATGATTATTCCATGTAAATTATCACTTTTGGAACAAAAATAAGTGTGTTTAGAGTCACTTAATGCCTGAAATTGGTCGAAATAGAAGCTTCTGAATAGGAGAAAAAGTCTGTAATAATGGCAATTTTGGTCACATTGAGGCTTTAAAAAGTAGTCATTTGAGGCACATTCCAAATGACATTTTTAATCAATTTTTCCACAGTCCAGAAAATCAATTTTCTGATGAATAACGATGACCCGTGACCTGTCGAAGTTTCTCCAGATGGTCAGAAATGGAAATGTTTTAATGTTTAAGTTTTTTGACTGCAAATGACTATTCCATGTAAATTATCACTTTTGGAACAAAAATAAGTGTCTTTAGAGACACCTTAATACCTGAAACTGGTCGAAATAGAAGCTTCTGAATAGGAGAAAATGTCTGTAATAATGGCAATTTTGGTCACATTGAGGCTTTAAAAAGTAGTTATTCAACATGAGGCACATTCCAACTGACATTTTTAATCAATTTTTCTACAGTCCAAAAAATCCATTTTCTGATGAAAAACGATGACCCGTGACCTGTCGAAATTTCTCCAGATGGTCAGAAATGGAAATGTTTTAATGTTTAAGTTTTTTGACTGCAAATGACTATTCCATGTAAATTATCACTTTTGGAACAAAAACAAGTGTGTTTAGAGTCACTTTAATGCCTGAAATTGGTCGAAACGGAAGCTTCTGAATAGGAGAAAAAGTGTGTAATAATGGCAATTTTGATCACATTGAGGCTTTAAAAAGTAGTCATTCAACATGAGGCACAATCCAAATGACATTTTGAATCAATTTTTCTACAGTCCAAAAAATCAATTTTCTGAGGAAAAACGATGACCCGTGACCTGTCGAAATTTCTCCAGAATGGTCAGAAATGGAAATTTTTTAATGTTTAATTTTATGACTGCAATTGACTATCGCATGTAAATTATCACTTTTGGAACAAAAACAAGTGTGTTTAGAGTCACTTTAATGCCTGAAATTGGTCGAAAAAGAAGCTTCTGAATAGGAGAAAATGTCTGAAATAATGGCAATTTTGGTCACATTGAGGCTTCAAAAAGTAGTTATTCAACATGAGGCACAATCCAAATGACATTTTGAATAGATTTTTCTACAGTCCAAAAAATCAATTTTCTGATGAAAAACGATGACCCGTGACCTGTCGAAATTTCTCCAGATGGTCAGAAATGGAAATTTTTAAATGTTTAATGTTTTGACTGCAAATGACTATTCCATGTAAATTATCACTTTTGGAACAAAAACAAGTGTGTTTAGAGTCACTTTAATGCCTGAAATTGGTCGAAATAGAAGCTTCTGAATAGGAGAAAAAGTCTGTAATAATGGCAATTTTTGGTCACACTGAGGCTTTAAAAAGTAGTCATTTGAGGCACATTCCAAATGACATTTTTAATCAATTTTTCTACAGTCCAAAAAATAAATTTTCTGATGAATAACGATGACCCGTGACCTGTCGAAGTTTCTCCAGATGGTCAGAAATGGAAATTTATTAATGGTTAATTTTTTGACTGCAAATGACTATGCCATGTAAATTATCACTTTTGGAACAAAAATAAGTGTGTTTAGAGACACCTTAATACCTGAAACTGGTCGAAATAGAAGCTTCTGAATAGGAGAAAATGTCTGTAATAATGGCAATTTTGGTCACATTGAGGCTTTAAAAAGTAGTTATTCAACATGAGGCACATTCTAACTTATATTTTTAATCAATTTTTCCACAGTCCAAAAAATCAATTTTCTGATGAAAATCGATGACCCGTGACCTGTCGAAATTTCTCCAGATGGTCAGAAATGGAAATTTTTTCAAAGTTAAATTTTTTGACTGCAAATGATTATTCCATGTAAATTATCACTTTTGGAACAAAAATAAGTGTGTTTAGAGTCACTTAATGCCTGAAATTGGTCGAAATACAAGCTTCTGAATAGGAGAAAAAGTCTGTAATAATGGCAATTTTGGTCACATTGAGGCTTTAAAAAGTAGTCATTTGAGGCACATTCCAAATGACATTTTTAATCAATTTTTCTACAGTCCAAATAATCAATTTTCTGATGAATAACGATGACCCGTGACCTGTCGAAGTTTCTCCAGATGGTCAGAAATGGAAATTTTTTAATGTTTAAGTTTTTTGACTGCAAATGACTATTCCATGTAAATTATCACTTTTGGAACAAAAATAAGTGTGTTTAGAGACACCTTAATACCTGAAACTGGTCGGAATAGAAGCTTCTGAATAGGAGAAAATGTCTGTAATAATGGCAATTTTGGTCACATTGAGGCTTTAAAAAGTAGTTATTCAACATGAGGCACACTCCAACTGACATTTTTAATCAATTTTTCTACAGTCCAAAAAATCAATTTTCTGATGAATAACGATGACCCGTGACCTGTCGAAGTTTCTCCAGCTGGTCAGAAATGGAAATTTATTAATGTTTAATTTTTTGACTGCAAATGACTATGCCATGTAAATTATCACTTTTGGAACAAAAATAAGTGTGTTTAGAGACACCTTAATACCTGAAACTGGTCGAAATAGAAGCTTCTGAATAGAAGAAAATTTCTGTAATAATGGCAATTTTGGTCACATTGAGGCTTTAAAAAGTAGTTATTCAACATGAGGCACATTCCAACTGACATTTTTAATCAATTTTTCTACAGTCCAAAAAATCAATTTTCTGATGAAAAACGATGACCCGTGACCTGTCGAAATTTCTCCAGATGGTCAGAAATGGAAATTTTTTAATGTTTAAGTTTTTGACTGCAAATGACTATTCCATGTAAATTATCACTTTTGGAACAAAAACAAGTGTGTTTAGAGTCACTTTAATGCCTGAAATTTGTCGAAATAGAAGCTTCTGAATAGGAGAAAAAGTGTGTAATAATGGCAATTTTGATCACATTGAGGCTTTAAAAAGTAGTTATTCAACATGAGGCACAATCCAAATGACATTTTGAATAGATTTTTCTACAGTCCAAAAAATTAATTTTCTGATGAAAAACGATGACCCGTGACCTGTCGAAATTTCTCCAGATGGTCAGAAATGGAAATTTTTTAATGTTTAAGTTTTTTGACTGCAAATGACTATTCCATGTAAATTATCACTTTTGGAACAAAAACAAGTGTGTTTAGAGTCACTTTAATGCCTGAAATTGGTTGAAATAGAAGCTTCTGAATAGGAGAAAAAGTCTGCAATAATGGCAATTTTGGTCACATTGAGGCTTTAAAAAGTAGTCATTTGAGACACATTCCAAATGACATTTTGAATACATTTTTCAACAAACCAAAAAATCAATTTTCTGATGAATAACGATGACCCGTGACCTGTCGAAGTTTCTCCAGATGGTCAGAAATGGAAATGTATTAATGTTTAATTTTTTTACTGCAAATGACTATTCCATGTAAATTATCACTTTTGGAACAAAAATAAGTGTGTTTAGAGACACCTTAATAACTGAAACTGGTCGAAATAGAAGCTTCTGAATAGGAGAAAATGTCTGTAATAATGGCAATTTTGGTCACATTGAGGCTTTAAAAAGTAGTTATTCAACATGAGGCACATTCCAACTTACATTTTTAATCAATTTTTCTACAGTCCAAAAAATCAATTTTCTGATGAAAATCGATGACCCGTGACCTGTCGAAATTTCTCCAGATGGTCAGAAATGGAAATTTTTTAAAGTTAAATTTTTTGACTGCAAATGATTATTCCATGTAAATTATCACTTTTGGAACAAAAATAAGTGTGTTTAGAGTCACTTAATGCCTGAAATTGGTCGAAATACAAGCTTCTGAATAGGAGAAAAAGTCTGTAATAATGGCAATTTTGGTCACATTGAGGCTTTAAAAAGTAGTCATTTGAGGCACATTCCAAATGACATTTTTAATCAATTTTTCTACAGTCCAAAAAATCAATTTTCTGATGAATAACGATGACCCGTGACCTGTCGAAGTTTCTCCAGATGGTCAGAAATGGAAATTTTTTAATGTTTAAGTTTTTTGACTGCAAATGACTATTCCATGTAAATTATCACTTTTGGAACAAAAATAAGTGTGTTTAGAGACACCTTAAAACCTGAAACTGGTCGGAATAGAAGCTTCTGAATAGGAGAAAATGTCTGTAATAATGGCAATTTTGGTCACATTGAGGCTTTAAAAAGTAGTTATTCAACATGAGGCACACTCCAACTGACATTTTTAATCAATTTTTCTACAGTCCAAAAAATCAATTTTCTGATGAATAACGATGACCCGTGACCTGTCGAAGTTTCTCCAGATGGTCAGAAATGGAAATTTATTAATGTTTAATTTTTTGACTGCAAATGACTATGCCATGTAAATTATCACTTTTGGAACAAAAATAAGTGTGTTTAGAGACACCTTAATACCTGAAACTGGTCGAAATAGAAGCTTCTGAATAGGAGAACATTTCTGTAATAATGGCAATTTTGGTCACATTGAGGCTTTAAAAAGTAGTTATTCAACATGAGGCACATTCCAACTGACATTTTTAATCAATTTTTCTACAGTCCAAAAAATCAATTTTCTGATGAAAAACTATGACCCGTGACCTGTCGAAATTTCTCCAGATGGTCAGAAATGGAAATTTTTTAATGTTTAAGTTTTTGACTGCAAATGACTATTCCATGTAAATTATCACTTTTGGAACAAAAACAAGTGTGTTTAGAGTCACTTTAATGCCTGAAATTTGTCGAAATAGAAGCTTCTGAATAGGAGAAAAAGTGTGTAATAATGGCAATTTTGATCACATTGAGGCTTTAAAAAGTAGTTATTCAACATGAGGCACAATCCAAATGACATTTTGAATAGATTTTTCTACAGTCCAAAAAATTAATTTTCTGATGAAAAACGATGACCCGTGACCTGTCGAAATTTCTCCAGATGGTCAGAAATGGAAATTTTTTAATGTTTAAGTTTTTTGACTGCAAATGACTATTCCATGTAAATTATCACTTTTGGAACAAAAACAAGTGTGTTTAGAGTCACTTTAATGCCTGAAATTGGTCGAAAAAGAAGCTTCTGAATAGGAGAAAAAGTCTGCAATAATGGCAATTTTGGTCACATTGAGGCTTTAAAAAGTAGTCATTTGAGGCACATTCCAAATGACATTTTGAATACATTTTTCAACAAACCAAAAAATCAATTTTCTGATGAATAACGATGACCCGTGACCTGTCGAAGTTTCTCCAGATGGTCAGAAATGGAAATGTATTAATGTTTAACTTTTTTTACTGCAACTGACTATTCCATGTAAATTATCACTTTTGGAACAAAAATAAGTGTGTTTAGAGACACCTTAATACCTGAAACTGGTCGAAATAGAAGCTTCTGAATAGGAGAAAATGTCTGTAATAATGGCAATTTTGGTCACATTGAGGCTTTAAAAAGTAGTTATTCAACATGAGGCACATTCCAACTTACATTTTTAATCAGTTTTTCTACAGTCCAAAAAATCAATTTTCTGATGAAAATCGATGACCCGTGACCTGTCGAAATTTCTCCAGATGGTCAGAAATGGAAATTTTTTAAAGTTAAATTTTTTGACTGCAAATGATTATTCCATGTAAATTATCACTTTTGGAACAAAAATAAGTGTGTTTAGAGTCACTTAATGCCTGAAATTGGTCGAAATAGAAGCTTCTGAATAGGAGAAAAAGTCTGTAATAATGGCAATTTTGGTCACATTGAGGCTTTAAAAAGTAGTCATTTGAGGCACATTCCAAATGACATTTTTAATCAATTTTTCCACAGTCCAGAAAATCAATTTTCTGATGAATAACGATGACCCGTGACCTGTCGAAGTTTCTCCAGATGGTCAGAAATGGAAATGTTTTAATGTTTAAGTTTTTTGACTGCAAATGACTATTCCATGTAAATTATCACTTTTGGAACAAAAATAAGTGTCTTTAGAGACACCTTAATACCTGAAACTGGTCGAAATAGAAGCTTCTGAATAGGAGAAAATGTCTGTAATAATGGCAATTTTGGTCACATTGAGGCTTTAAAAAGTAGTTATTCAACATGAGGCACATTCCAACTGACATTTTTAATCAATTTTTCTACAGTCCAAAAAATCCATTTTCTGATGAAAAACGATGACCCGTGACCTGTCGAAATTTCTCCAGATGGTCAGAAATGGAAATGTTTTAATGTTTAAGTTTTTTGACTGCAAATGACTATTCCATGTAAATTATCACTTTTGGAACAAAAACAAGTGTGTTTAGAGTCACTTTAATGCCTGAAATTGGTCGAAACGGAAGCTTCTGAATAGGAGAAAAAGTGTGTAATAATGGCAATTTTGATCACATTGAGGCTTTAAAAAGTAGTCATTCAACATGAGGCACAATCCAAATGACATTTTGAATCAATTTTTCTACAGTCCAAAAAATCAATTTTCTGAGGAAAAACGATGACCCGTGACCTGTCGAAATTTCTCCAGAATGGTCAGAAATGGAAATTTTTTAATGTTTAATTTTATGACTGCAATTGACTATCGCATGTAAATTATCACTTTTGGAACAAAAACAAGTGTGTTTAGAGTCACTTTAATGCCTGAAATTGGTCGAAAAAGAAGCTTCTGAATAGGAGAAAATGTCTGAAATAATGGCAATTTTGGTCACATTGAGGCTTCAAAAAGTAGTTATTCAACATGAGGCACAATCCAAATGACATTTTGAATAGATTTTTCTACAGTCCAAAAAATCAATTTTCTGATGAAAAACGATGACCCGTGACCTGTCGAAATTTCTCCAGATGGTCAGAAATGGAAATTTTTTAATGTTTAATGTTTTGACTGCAAATGACTATTCCATGTAAATTATCACTTTTGGAACAAAAACAAGTGTGTTTAGAGTCACTTTAATGCCTGAAATTGGTCGAAATAGAAGCTTCTGAATAGGAGAAAAAGTCTGTAATAATGGCAATTTTTGGTCACACTGAGGCTTTAAAAAGTAGTCATTTGAGGCACATTCCAAATGACATTTTTAATCAATTTTTCTACAGTCCAAAAAATAAATTTTCTGATGAATAACGATGACCCGTGACCTGTCGAAGTTTCTCCAGATGGTCAGAAATGGAAATTTATTAATGGTTAATTTTTTGACTGCAAATGACTATGCCATGTAAATTATCACTTTTGGAACAAAAATAAGTGTGTTTAGAGACACCTTAATACCTGAAACTGGTCGAAATAGAAGCTTCTGAATAGGAGAAAATGTCTGTAATAATGGCAATTTTGGTCACATTGAGGCTTTAAAAAGTAGTTATTCAACATGAGGCACATTCTAACTTATATTTTTAATCAATTTTTCCACAGTCCAAAAAATCAATTTTCTGATGAAAATCGATGACCCGTGACCTGTCGAAATTTCTCCAGATGGTCAGAAATGGAAATTTTTTCAAAGTTAAATTTTTTGACTGCAAATGATTATTCCATGTAAATTATCACTTTTGGAACAAAAATAAGTGTGTTTAGAGTCACTTAATGCCTGAAATTGGTCGAAATACAAGCTTCTGAATAGGAGAAAAAGTCTGTAATAATGGCAATTTTGGTCACATTGAGGCTTTAAAAAGTAGTCATTTGAGGCACATTCCAAATGACATTTTTAATCAATTTTTCTACAGTCCAAATAATCAATTTTCTGATGAATAACGATGACCCGTGACCTGTCGAAGTTTCTCCAGATGGTCAGAAATGGAAATTTTTTAATGTTTAAGTTTTTTGACTGCAAATGACTATTCCATGTAAATTATCACTTTTGGAACAAAAATAAGTGTGTTTAGAGACACCTTAATACCTGAAACTGGTCGGAATAGAAGCTTCTGAATAGGAGAAAATGTCTGTAATAATGGCAATTTTGGTCACATTGAGGCTTTAAAAAGTAGTTATTCAACATGAGGCACACTCCAACTGACATTTTTAATCAATTTTTCTACAGTCCAAAAAATCAATTTTCTGATGAATAACGATGACCCGTGACCTCTCGAAGTTTCTCCAGATGGTCAGAAATGGAAATTTATTAATGTTTAATTTTTTGACTGCAAATGACTATGCCATGTAAATTATCACTTTTGGAACAAAAATAAGTGTGTTTAGAGACACCTTAATACCTGAAACTGGTCGAAATAGAAGCTTCTGAATAGAAGAAAATTTCTGTAATAATGGCAATTTTGGTCACATTGAGGCTTTAAAAAGTAGTTATTCAACATGAGGCACATTCCAACTGACATTTTTAATCAATTTTTCTACAGTCCAAAAAATCAATTTTCTGATGAAAAACGATGACCCGTGACCTGTCGAAATTTCTCCAGATGGTCAGAAATGGAAATTTTTTAATGTTTAAGTTTTTGACTGCAAATGACTATTCCATGTAAATTATCACTTTTGGAACAAAAACAAGTGTGTTTAGAGTCACATTAATGCCTGAAATTTGTCGAAATAGAAGCTTCTGAATAGGAGAAAAAGTGTGTAATAATGGCAATTTTGATCACATTGAGGCTTTAAAAAGTAGTTATTCAACATGAGGCACAATCCAAATGACATTTTGAATAGATTTTTCTACAGTCCAAAAAATTAATTTTCTGATGAAAAACGATGACCCGTGACCTGTCGAAATTTCTCCAGATGGTCAGAAATGGAAATTTTTTAATGTTTAAGTTTTTTGACTGCAAATGACTATTCCATGTAAATTATCACTTTTGGAACAAAAACAAGTGTGTTTAGAGTCACTTTAATGCCTGAAATTGGTTGAAATAGAAGCTTCTGAATAGGAGAAAAAGTCTGCAATAATGGCAATTTTGGTCACATTGAGGCTTTAAAAAGTAGTCATTTGAGACACATTCCAAATGACATTTTGAATACATTTTTCAACAAACCAAAAAATCAATTTTCTGATGAATAACGATGACCCGTGACCTGTCGAAGTTTCTCCAGATGGTCAGAAATGGAAATGTATTAATGTTTAATTTTTTTACTGCAAATGACTATTCCATGTAAATTATCACTTTTGGAACAAAAATAAGTGTGTTTAGAGACACCTTAATACCTGAAACTGGTCGAAATAGAAGCTTCTGAATAGGAGAAAATGTCTGTAATAATGGCAATTTTGGTCACATTGAGGCTTTAAAAAGTAGTTATTCAACATGAGGCACATTCCAACTTACATTTTTAATCAATTTTTCTACAGTCCAAAAAATCAATTTTCTGATGAAAATCGATGACCCGTGACCTGTCGAAATTTCTCCAGATGGTCAGAAATGGTAATTTTTTATTGTGTTGTCTTTTGACTGCAAATGACTATCGCATGTAAATTATCACTTTTGGAACAAAAACAAGTGTGTTTAGAGTCACTTTAATGCCTGAAATTGGTCGAAAAAGAAGCTTCTGAATAGGAGAAAATGTCTGTAATAATGGCAATTTTGGTCACATTGAGGCTTTAAAAAGTAGTTATTCAACATGAGGCACAATCCAAATGACATTTTGAATAGATTTTTCTACAGTCCAAAAAATCAATTTTCTGATGAAAAACGATGACCCGTGACCTGTCGAAATTTCTCCAGATGGTCAGAAGTGGAAATTTTTTAATGTTTACGTTTTTTGACTGCAAATGACTATTCCATGTAAATTATCACTTTTGGAACAAAAACAAGTGTGTTTAGAGTCACTTTAATGCCTGAAATTGGTCGAAATAGAAGCTTCTGAATAGGAGAAAAAGTCTGTAATAAATGGCAATTTTGGTCACATTGAGGCTTTAAAAAGTAGTCATTTGAGGCACATTCCAAATGACATTTTGAATAGATTTTTCTACAGTCCAAAAAATCAATTTTCTGATAAAAATCAATGACCCGTGACCTGTCGAAATTTCTCCAGAATGGTCAGAAAAGGAAATTTTTTAATGTTTAATTTTATGACTGCAATTGACTATCGCATGTAAATTATCACTTTTGGAACAAAAACAAGTGTGTTTAGAGTCACTTTAATGCCTGAAATTGGTCGAAATAGAAGCTTCTGAATAGGAGAAAATGTCTGTAATAATGGCAATTTTGGTCACATTGAGGCTTTAAAAAGTAGTTATTCAACATGAGGCACATTCCAACTGACATTTTTAATCAATTTTTCTACAGTCCAAAAAATCCATTTTCTGATGAAAAACGATGACCCGTGACCTGTCGAAATTTCTCCAGATGGTCAGAAATGGAAATGTTTTAATGTTTAAGTTTTTTGACTGCAAATGACTATTCCATGTAAATTATCACTTTTGGAACAAAAACAAGTGTGTTTAGAGTCACTTTAATGCCTGAAATTGGTCGAAACGGAAGCTTCTGAATAGGAGAAAAAGTGTGTAATAATGGCAATTTTGATCACATTGAGGCTTTAAAAAGTAGTCGTTCAACATGAGGCACAATCCAAATGACATTTTGAATCAATTTTTCTACAGTCCAAAAAATCAATTTTCTGAGGAAAAACGATGACCCGTGACCTGTCGAAATTTCTCCAGAATGGTCAGAAATGGAAATTTTTTAATGTTTAATTGTATGACTGCAATTGACTATCGCATGTAAATTATCACTTTTGGAACAAAAACAAGTGTGTTTAGAGTCACTTTAATGCCTGAAATTGGTCGAAAAAGAAGCTTCTGAATAGGAGAAAATGTCTGAAATAATGGCAATTTTGGTCACATTGAGGCTTCAAAAAGTAGTTTTTCAACATGAGGCACAATCCAAATGACATTTTGAATAGATTTTTCTACAGTCCAAAAAATCAATTTTCTGATGAAAAACGATGACCCGTGACCTGTCGAAATTTCTCCAGATGGTCAGAAATGGAAATTTTTTAATGTTTAATGTTTTGACTGCAAATGACTATTCCATGTAAATTATCACTTTTGGAACAAAAACAAGTGTGTTTAGAGTCACTTTAATGCCTGAAATTGGTCGAAACGGAAGCTTCTGAATAGGAGAAAAAGTCTGTAATAATGGCAATTTTTGGTCACACTGAGGCTTTAAAAAGTAGTCATTTGAGGCACATTCCAAATGACATTTTTAATCAATTTTTCTACAGTCCAAAAAATCAATTTTCTGATGAATAACGATGACCCGTGACCTGTCGAAGTTTCTCCTGATGGTCAGAAATGGAAATTTATTAATGGTTAATTTTTTGACTGCAAATGACTATGCCATGTAAATTATCACTTTTGGAACAAAAATAAGTGTGTTTAGAGACACCTTAATACCTGAAACTGGTCGAAATAGAAGCTTCTGAATAGGAGAAAATTTCTGTAATAATGGCAATTTTGGTCACATTGAGGCTTTAAAAAGTAGTTATTCAACATGAGGCACATTCCAACTGACATTTTTAATCAATTTTTCTACAGTCCAAAAAATCAATTTTCTGATGAAAATCGATGACCCGTGACCTGTCGAAATTTCTCCAGATGGTCAGAAATGGAAATTTTTTCAAAGTTAAATTTTTTGACTGCAAATGATTATTCCATGTAAATTATCACTTTTGGAACAAAAATAAGTGTGTTTAGAGTCACTTAATGCCTGAAATTGGTCGAAATACAAGCTTCTGAATAGGAGAAAAAGTCTGTAATAATGGCAATTTTGGTCACATTGAGGCTTTAAAAAGTAGTCATTTGAGGCACATTCCAAATGACATTTTTAATCAATTTTTCTACAGTCCAAATAATCAATTTTCTGATGAATAACGATGACCCGTGACCTGTCGAAGTTTCTCCAGATGGTCAGAAATGGAAATTTTTTAATGTTTAAGTTTTTTGACTGCAAATGACTATTCCATGTAAATTATCACTTTTGGAACAAAAATAAGTGTGTTTAGAGACACCTTAATACCTGAAACTGGTCGGAATAGAAGCTTCTGAATAGGAGAAAATGTCTGTAATAATGGCAATTTTGGTCACATTGAGGCTTTAAAAAGTAGTTATTCAACATGAGGCACACTCCAACTGACATTTTTAATCAATTTTTCTACAGTCCAAAAAATCAATTTTCTGATGAATAACGATGACCCGTGACCTGTCGAAGTTTCTCCAGATGGTCAGAAATGGAAATTTATTAATGTTTAATTTTTTGACTGCAAATGACTATGCCATGTAAATTATCACTTTTGGAACAAAAATAAGTGTGTTTAGAGACACCTTAATACCTGAAACTGGTCGAAATAGAAGCTTCTGAATAGAAGAAAATTTCTGTAATAATGGCAATTTTGGTCACATTGAGGCTTTAAAAAGTAGTTATTCAACATGAGGCACATTCCAACTGACATTTTTAATCAATTTTTCTACAGTCCAAAAAATCAATTTTCTGATGAAAAACGATGACCCGTGACCTGTCGAAATTTCTCCAGATGGTCAGAAATGGAAATTTTTTAATGTTTAAGTTTTTGACTGCAAATGACTATTCCATGTAAATTATCACTTTTGGAACAAAAACAAGTGTGTTTAGAGTCACTTTAATGCCTGAAATTTGTCGAAATAGAAGCTTCTGAATAGGAGAAAAAGTGTGTAATAATGGCAATTTTGATCACATTGAGGCTTTAAAAAGTAGTTATTCAACATGAGGCACAATCCAAATGACATTTTGAATAGATTTTTCTACAGTCCAAAAAATTAATTTTCTGATGAAAAACGATGACCCGTGACCTGTCGAAATTTCTCCAGATGGTCAGAAATGGAAATTTTTTAATGTTTAAGTTTTTTGACTGCAAATGACTATTCCATGTAAATTATCACTTTTGGAACAAAAACAAGTGTGTTTAGAGTCACTTTAATGCCTGAAATTGGTTGAAATAGAAGCTTCTGAATAGGAGAAAAAGTCTGCAATAATGGCAATTTTGGTCACATTGAGGCTTTAAAAAGTAGTCATTTGAGACACATTCCAAATGACATTTTGAATACATTTTTCAACAAACCAAAAAATCAATTTTCTGATGAATAACGATGACCCGTGACCTGTCGAAGTTTCTGCAGATGGTCAGAAATGGAAATGTATTAATGTTTAATTTTTTTACTGCAAATGACTATTCCATGTAAATTATCACTTTTGGAACAAAAATAAGTGTGTTTAGAGACACCTTAATACCTGAAACTGGTCGAAATAGAAGCTTCTGAATAGGAGAAAATGTCTGTAATAATGGCAATTTTGGTCACATTGAGGCTTTAAAAAGTAGTTATTCAACATGAGGCACATTCCAACTTACATTTTTAATCAATTTTTCTACAGTCCAAAAAATCAATTTTCTGATGAAAATCGATGACCCGTGACCTGTCGAAATTTCTCCAGATGGTCAGAAATGGAAATTTTTTAAAGTTAAATTTTTTGACTGCAAATGATTATTCCATGTAAATTATCACTTTTGGAACAAAAATAAGTGTGTTTAGAGTCACTTAATGCCTGAAATTGGTCGAAATACAAGCTTCTGAATAGGAGAAAAAGTCTGTAATAATGGCAATTTTGGTCACATTGAGGCTTTAAAAAGTAGTCATTTGAGGCACATTCCAAATGACATTTTTAATCAATTTTTCTACAGTCCAAAAAATCAATTTTCTGATGAATAACGATGACCCGTGACCTGTCGAAGTTTCTCCAGATGGTCAGAAATGGAAATTTTTTAATGTTTAAGTTTTTTGACTGCAAATGACTATTCCATGTAAATTATCACTTTTGGAACAAAAACAAGTGTTTTTAGAGTCACTTTAATGCCTGAAATTGGTTGAAATAGAAGCTTCTGAATAGGAGAAAAAGTCTGTAATAATGGCAATTTTGGTCACATTGAGGCTTTAAAAAGTAGTTATTCAACATGAGGCACACTCCAACTGACATTTTTAATCAATTTTTCTACAGTCCAAAAAATCAATTTTCTGATGAATAACGATGACCCGTGACCTGTCGAAGTTTCTCCAGATGGTCAGAAATGGAAATTTATTAATGTTTAATTTTTTGACTGCAAATGACTATGCCATGTAAATTATCACTTTTGGAACAAAAATAAGTGTGTTTAGAGACACCTTAATACCTGAAACTGGTCGAAATAGAAGCTTCTGAATAGGAGAACATTTCTGTAATAATGGCAATTTTGGTCACATTGAGGCTTTAAAAAGTAGTTATTCAACATGAGGCACATTCCAACTGACATTTTTAATCAATTTTTCTACAGTCCAAAAAATCAATTTTCTGATGAATAACGATGACCCGTGACCTGTCGAAGTTTCTCCAGATGGTCAGAAATGGAAATTTATTAATGTTTAATTTTTTGACTGCAAATGACTATGCCATGTAAATTATCACTTTTGGAACAAAAATAAGTGTGTTTAGAGACACCTTAATACCTGAAACTGGTCGAAATAGAAGCTTCTGAATAGGAGAACATTTCTGTAATAATGGCAATTTTGGTCACATTGAGGCTTTAAAAAGTAGTTATTCAACATGAGGCACATTCCAACTGACATTTTTAATCAATTTTTCTACAGTCCAAAAAATCAATTTTCTGATGAAAAACTATGACCCGTGACCTGTCGAAATTTCTCCAGATGGTCAGAAATGGAAATTTTTTAATGTTTAAGTTTTTGACTGCAAATGACTATTCCATGTAAATTATCACTTTTGGAACAAAAACAAGTGTGTTTAGAGTCACTTTAATGCCTGAAATTTGTCGAAATAGAAGCTTCTGAATAGGAGAAAAAGTGTGTAATAATGGCAATTTTGATCACATTGAGGCTTTAAAAAGTAGTTATTCAACATGAGGCACAATCCAAATGACATTTTGAATAGATTTTTCTACAGTCCAAAAAATTAATTTTCTGATGAAAAACGATGACCCGTGACCTGTCGAAATTTCTCCAGATGGTCAGAAATGGAAATTTTTTAATGTTTAAGTTTTTTGACTGCAAATGACTATTCCATGTAAATTATCACTTTTGGAACAAAAACAAGTGTGTTTAGAGTCACTTTAATGCCTGAAATTGGTCGAAAAAGAAGCTTCTGAATAGGAGAAAAAGTCTGCAATAATGGCAATTTTGGTCACATTGAGGCTTTAAAAAGTAGTCATTTGAGGCACATTCCAAATGACATTTTGAATACATTTTTCAACAAACCAAAAAATCAATTTTCTGATGAATAACGATGACCCGTGACCTGTCGAAGTTTCTCCAGATGGTCAGAAATGGAAATGTATTAATGTTTAACTTTTTTTACTGCAACTGACTATTCCATGTAAATTATCACTTTTGGAACAAAAATAAGTGTGTTTAGAGACACCTTAATACCTGAAACTGGTCGAAATAGAAGCTTCTGAATAGGAGAAAATGTCTGTAATAATGGCAATTTTGGTCACATTGAGGCTTTAAAAAGTAGTTATTCAACATGAGGCACATTCCAACTTACATTTTTAATCAGTTTTTCTACAGTCCAAAAAATCAATTTTCTGATGAAAATCGATGACCCGTGACCTGTCGAAATTTCTCCAGATGGTCAGAAATGGAAATTTTTTAAAGTTAAATTTTTTGACTGCAAATGATTATTCCATGTAAATTATCACTTTTGGAACAAAAATAAGTGTGTTTAGAGTCACTTAATGCCTGAAATTGGTCGAAATAGAAGCTTCTGAATAGGAGAAAAAGTCTGTAATAATGGCAATTTTGGTCACATTGAGGCTTTAAAAAGTAGTCATCTGAGGCACATTCCAAATGACATTTTTAATCAATTTTTCTACAGTCCAAAAAATCAATTTTCTGATGAATAATGATGACCCGTGACCTGTCGAAGTTTCTCCAGATGGTCAGAAATGGAAATTTTTTAATGTTTAAGTTTTTTGACTGCAAATGACTATTCCATGTAAATTATCACTTTTGGAACAAAAATAAGTGTGTTTAGAGACACCTTAATACCTGAAACTGGTCGAAATAGAAGCTTCTGAATAGGAGAAAAAGTCTGTAATAATGGCAATTTTGATCACATTGAGGCTTTAAAAAGTAGTTATTCAACATGAGGCACATTCCAACTGACATTTTTAATCAATTTTTCTACAGTCCAAAAAATCAATTTTCTGATGAAAATCGATGACCCGTGACCTGTCGAAATTTCTCCAGATGGTCAGAAATGGAAATTTTTTAATGTTTAAGTTGTTTGACTGCAAATGACTATTCCATGTAAATTATCACTTTTGGAACAAAAATAAGTGTGTTTAGAGACACCTTAATACCTGAAACTGAACGAAATAGAAGCTTCTGAATAGGAGGAAATGTCTGTAATAATGGCAATTTTGGTCACATTGAGGCTTGAAAAAGTAGTTATTCAACATGAGGCACATTCCAACTGACATTTTTAATCAATATTTCTACAGTCCAAAAAATCAATTTTCTGATGAAAAACGATGACCCGTGACCTGTCGAAATTTCTCTAGATGGTCAGAAATGGAAATGTTTTAATGTTTAAGTTTTTTGACTGCAAATGACTATTCCATGTAAATTATCACTTTTGGAACAAAAACAAGTGTGTTTAGAGTCACTTTAATGCCTGAAATTGGTCAAAACGGAAGCTTCTGAATAGGAGAAAAAGTGTGTAATAATGGCAATTTTGATCACATTGAGGCTTTAAAAAGTAGTTATTCAACATGAGGCACAATCCAAATAACATTTTGAATCAATTTTTCTACAGTCCGAAAAATCAATTTTCTGAGGAAAAATGATGACCCGTGACCTGTCGAAATTTCTCCAGAATGGTCAGAAATGGAAATTTTTTAATGTTTAGTTTTTTGACTGCAATTGACTATCGCATGTAAATTATCACTTTTGGAACAAAAACAAGTGTGTTTAGAGTCACTTTAATGCCTGAAATTGGTCGAAAAAGAAGCTTCTGAGTAGGAGAAAATGTCTGTAATAATGGCAATTTTGGTCACATTGAGGCTTTAAAAAGTAGTTATTCAACATGAGGCACATTCCAACTGACATTTTTAATCAATTTTTCTACAGTCCAAGAAATCAATTTTCTGATGAAAAACGATGACCCGTGACCTGTCGAACTTTCTCCAGATGGTCAGAAATGGTAATTTTTTATTGTGTTGTCTTTTGACTGCAAATGACTATCGCATGTAAATTATCACTTTTGGAACAAAAACAAGTGTGTTTAGAGTCACTTTAATGCCTGAAATTGGTCGAAAAAGAAGCTTCTGAATAGGAGAAAATGTCTGTAATAATGGCAATTTTGGTCACATTGAGGCTTTAAAAAGTAGTTATTCAACATGAGGCACAATCCAAATGACATTTTGAATAGATTTTTCTACAGTCCAAAAAATCAATTTTCTGATGAAAAACGATGACCCGTGACCTGTCGAAATTTCTCCAGATGGTCAGAAGTGGAAATTTTTTAATGTTTACGTTTTTTGACTGCAAATGACTATTCCATGTAAATTATCACTTTTGGAACAAAAACAAGTGTGTTTAGAGTCACTTTAATGCCTGAAATTGGTCGAAATAGAAGCTTCTGAATAGGAGAAAAAGTCTGTAATAAATGGCAATTTTGGTCACATTGAGGCTTTAAAAAGTAGTCATTTGAGGCACATTCCAAATGACATTTTGAATAGATTTTTCTACAGTCCAAAAAATCAATTTTCTGATAAAAATCAATGACCCGTGACCTGTCGAAAATTCTCCAGAATGGTCAGAAATGGAAATTTTTTAATGTTTAATTTTATGACTGCAATTGACTATCGCATGTAAATTATCACTTTTGGAACAAAAACAAGTGTGTTTAGAGTCACTTTAATGCCTGAAATTGGTCGAAATAGAAGCTTCTGAATAGGAGAAAATGTCTGTAATAATGGCAATTTTGGTCACATTGAGGCTTTAAAAAGTAGTTATTCAACATGAGGCACATTCCAACTGACATTTTTAATCAATTTTTCTACAGTCCAAAAAATCCATTTTCTGATGAAAAACGATGACCCGTGACCTGTCGAAATTTCTCCAGATGGTCAGAAATGGAAATGTTTTAATGTTTAAGTTTTTTGACTGCAAATGACTATTCCATGTAAATTATCACTTTTGGAACAAAAACAAGTGTGTTTAGAGTCACTTTAATGCCTGAAATTGGTCGAAACGGAAGCTTCTGAATTGGAGAAAAAGTGTGTAATAATGGCAATTTTGATCACATTGAGGCTTTAAAAAGTAGTCATTCAACATGAGGCACAATCCAAATGACATTTTGAATCAATTTTTCTACAGTCCAAAAAATCAATTTTCTGAGGAAAAACGATGACCCGTGACCTGTCGAAATTTCTCCAGAATGGTCAGAAATGGAAATTTTTTAATGTTTAATTGTATGACTGCAATTGTCTATCGCATGTAAATTATCACTTTTGGAACAAAAACAAGTGTGTTTAGAGTCACTTTAATGCCTGAAATTGGTCGAAAAAGAAGCTTCTGAATAGGAGAAAATGTCTGAAATAATGGCAATTTTGGTCACATTGAGGCTTCAAAAAGTAGTTTTTCAACATGAGGCACAATCCAAATGACATTTTGAATAGATTTTTCTACAGTCCAAAAAATCAATTTTCTGATGAAAAACGATGACCCGTGACCTGTCGAAATTTCTCCAGATGGTCAGAAATGGAAATTTTTTAATGTTTAATGTTTTGACTGCAAATGACTATTCCATGTAAATTATCACTTTTGGAACAAAAACAAGTGTGTTTAGAGTCACTTTAATGCCTGAAATTGGTCGAAACGGAAGCTTCTGAATAGGAGAAAAAGTCTGTAATAATGGCAATTTTTGGTCACACTGAGGCTTTAAAAAGTAGTCATTTGAGGCACATTCCAAATGACATTTTTAATCAATTTTTCTACAGTCCAAAAAATCAATTTTCTGATGAATAACGATGACCCGTGACCTGTCGAAGTTTCTCCTGATGGTCAGAAATGGAAATTTATTAATGGTTAATTTTTTGACTGCAAATGACTATGCCATGTAAATTATCACTTTTGGAACAAAAATAAGTGTGTTTAGAGACACCTTAATACCTGAAACTGGTCGAAATAGAAGCTTCTGAATAGGAGAAAATTTCTGTAATAATGGCAATTTTGGTCACATTGAGGCTTTAAAAAGTAGTTATTCAACATGAGGCACATTCCAACTGACATTTTTAATCAATTTTTCTACAGTCCAAAAAATCAATTTTCTGATGAAAATCGATGACCCGTGACCTGTCGAAATTTCTCCAGATGGTCAGAAATGGAAATTTTTTAAAGTTAAATTTTTTGACTGCAAATGATTATTCCATGTAAATTATCACTTTTGGAACAAAAACAAGTGTGTTTAGAGTCACTTTAATGCCTGAAATTTGTCGAAATAGAAGCTTCTGAATAGGAGAAAAAGTGTGTAATAATGGCAATTTTGATCACATTGAGGCTTTAAAAAGTAGTTATTCAACATGAGGCACAATCCAAATGACATTTTGAATAGATTTTTCTACAGTCCAAAAAATTAATTTTCTGATGAAAAACGATGACCCGTGACCTGTCGAAATTTCTCCAGATGGTCAGAAATGGAAATTTTTTAATGTTTAAGTTTTTTGACTGCAAATGACTATTCCATGTAAATTATCACTTTTGGAACAAAAACAAGTGTGTTTAGAGTCACTTTAATGCCTGAAATTGGTCAAAAAAGAAGCTTCTGAATAGGAGAAAAAGTCTGCAATAATGGCAATTTTGGTCACATTGAGGCTTTAAAAAGTAGTCATTTGAGGCACATTCCAAATGACATTTTGAATACATTTTTCAACAAACCAAAAAATCAATTTTCTGATGAATAACGATGACCCGTGACCTGTCGAAGTTTCTCCAGATGGTCAGAAATGGAAATGTATTAATGTTTAACTTTTTTTACTGCAAATGACTATTCCATGTAAATTATCACTTTTGGAACAAAAATAAGTGTGTTTAGAGACACCTTAATACCTGAAACTGGTCGAAATAGAAGCTTCTGAATAGGAGAAAATGTCTGTAATAATGGCAATTTTGGTCACATTGAGGCTTTAAAAAGTAGTTATTCAACATGAGGCACATTCCAACTTACATTTTTAATCAGTTTTTCTACAGTCCAAAAAATCAATTTTCTGATGAAAATCGATGACCCGTGACCTGTCGAAATTTCTCCAGATGGTCAGAAATGGAAATTTTTTAAAGTTAAATTTTTTGACTGCAAATGATTATTCCATGTAAATTATCACTTTTGGAACAAAAATAAGTGTGTTTAGAGTCACTTAATGCCTGAAATTGGTCGAAATAGAAGCTTCTGAATAGGAGAAAAAGTCTGTAATAATGGCAATTTTGGTCACATTGAGGCTTTAAAAAGTAGTCATCTGAGGCACATTCCAAATGACATTTTTAATCAATTTTTCTACAGTCCAAAAAATCAATTTTCTGATGAATAATGATGACCCGTGACCTGTCGAAGTTTCTCCAGATGGTCAGAAATGGAAATTTTTTAATGTTTAAGTTTTTTGACTGCAAATGACTATTCCATGTAAATTATCACTTTTGGAACAAAAATAAGTGTGTTTAGAGACACCTTAATACCTGAAACTGGTCGAAATAGAAGCTTCTGAATAGGAGAAAAAGTCTGTAATAATGGCAATTTTGATCACATTGAGGCTTTAAAAAGTAGTTATTCAACATGAGGCACATTCCAACTGACATTTTTAATCAATTTTTCTACAGTCCAAAAAATCAATTTTCTGATGAAAATCGATGACCCGTGACCTGTCGAAATTTCTCCAGATGGTCAGAAATGGAAATTTTTTAATGTTTAAGTTGTTTGACTGCAAATGACTATTCCATGTAAATTATCACTTTTGGAACAAAAATAAGTGTGTTTAGAGACACCTTAATACCTGAAACTGAACGAAATAGAAGCTTCTGAATAGGAGGAAATGTCTGTAATAATGGCAATTTTGGTCACATTGAGGCTTGAAAAAGTAGTTATTCAACATGAGGCACATTCCAACTGACATTTTTAATCAATATTTCTACAGTCCAAAAAATCTATTTTCTGATGAAAAACGATGACCCGTGACCTGTCGAAATTTCTCCAGATGGTCAGAAATGGAAATGTTTTAATGTTTAAGTTTTTTGACTGCAAATGACTATTCCATGTAAATTATCACTTTTGGAACAAAAACAAGTGTGTTTAGAGTCACTTTAATGCCTGAAATTGGTCGAAACGGAAGCTTCTGAATAGGAGAAAAAGTGTGTAATAATGGCAATTTTGATCACATTGAGGCTTTAAAAAGTAGTTATTCAACATGAGGCACAATCCAAATAACATTTTGAATCAATTTTTCTACAGTCCGAAAAATCAATTTTCTGAGGAAAAATGATGACCCGTGACCTGTCGAAATTTCTCCAGAATGGTCAGAAATGGAAATTTTTTAATGTTTAGTTTTTTGACTGCAATTGACTATCGCATGTAAATTATCACTTTTGGAACAAAAACAAGTGTGTTTAGAGTCACTTTAATGCCTGAAATTGGTCGAAAAAGAAGCTTCTGAGTAGGAGAAAATGTCTGTAATAATGGCAATTTTGGTCACATTGAGGCTTTAAAAAGTAGTTATTCAACATGAGGCACATTCCAACTGACATTTTTAATCAATTTTTCTACAGTCCAAGAAATCAATTTTCTGATGAAAATCGATGACCCGTGACCTGTCGAAATTTCTCCAGATGGTCAGAAATGGAAATTTTTTAAAGTTAAATTTTTTGACTGCAAATGATTATTCCATGTAAATTATCACTTTTGGAACAAAAACAAGTGTGTTTAGAGTCACTTAATGCCTGAAATTGGTCGAAATAGAAGCTTCTGAATAGGAGAAAAAGTCTGTAATAATGGCAATTTTGGTCACATTGAGGCTTTAAAAAGTAGTCATTTGAGGCACATTCCAAATGACATTTTTAATCAATTTTTCTACAGTCCAAAAAATCAATTTTCTGATGAATAACGATGACCCGTGACCTGTCGAAGTTTCTCCAGATGGTCAGAAATGGAAATTTTTTAATGTTTAAGTTTTTTGACTGCAAATGACTATTCCATGTAAATTATCACTTTTGGAACAAAAATAAGTGTGTTTAGAGACACCTTAATACCTGAAACTGGTCGGAATAGAAGCTTCTGAATAGGAGAAAATGTCTGTAATAATGGCAATTTTGGTCACATTGAGGCTTTAAAAAGTAGTTATTCAACATGAGGCACAATCCAAAAAACATTTTGAATCAATTTTTCTACAGTCCAAAAAATCAATTTTCTGATGAAAATCGATGACCCGTGACCTGTCGAAATTTCTCCAGATGGTCAGAAATGGAAATTTTTTAAAGTTAAATTTTTTGACTGCAAATGATTATTCCATGTAAATTATCACTTTTGGAACAAAAACAAGTGTGTTTAGAGTCACTTAATGCCTGAAATTGGTCGAAATAGAAGCTTCTGAATAGGAGAAAAAGTCTGTAATAATGGCAATTTTGGTCACATTGAGGCTTTAAAAAGTAGTCATTTGAGGCACATTCCAAATGACATTTTTAATCAATTTTTCTACAGTACAAAAAATCAATTTTCTGATGAATAACGATGACCCGTGACCTGTCGAAGTTTCTCCAGATGGTCAGAAATGAAAATTTTTTAATGTTTAAGTTTTTTGACTGCAAATGACTATTCCATGTAAATTATCACTTTTGGAACAAAAATAAGTGTGTTTAGAGACACCTTAATACCTGAAACTGGTCGGAATAGAAGCTTCTGAATAGGAGAAAATGTCTGTAATAATGGCAATTTTGGTCACATTGAGGCTTTAAAAAGTAGTTATTCAACATGAGGCACACTCCAACTGACATTTTTAATCAATTTTTCTACAGTCCAAAAAATCAATTTTCTGATGAATAACGATGACCCGTGACCTGTCGAAGTTTCTCCAGATGGTCAGAAATGGAAATTTATTAATGTTTAATTTTTTGACTGCAAATGACTATGCCATGTAAATTATCACTTTTGGAACAAAAATAAGTGTGTTTAGAGACACCTTAATACCTGAAACTGGTCGAAATAGAAGCTTCTGAATAGGAGAAAATTTCTGTAATAATGGCAATTTTGGTCACATTGAGGCTTTAAAAAGTAGTTATTCAACATGAGGCACATTCCAACTGACATTTTTAATCAATTTTTCTACAGTCCAAAAAATCAATTTTCTGATGAAAAACTATGACCCGTGACCTGTCGAAATTTCTCCAGATGGTCAGAAATGGAAATTTTTTAATGTTTAAGTTTTTGACTGCAAATGACTATTCCATGTAAATTATCACTTTTGGAACAAAAACAAGTGTGTTTAGAGTCACTTTAATGCCTGAAATTTGTCGAAATAGAAGCTTCTGAATAGGAGAAAAAGTGTGTAATAATGGCAATTTTGATCACATTGACGCTTTAAAAAGTAGTTATTCAACATGAGGCACAATCCAAATGACATTTTGAATAGATTTTTCTACAGTCCAAAAAATTAATTTTCTGATGAAAAACGATGACCCGTGACCTGTCGAAATTTCTCCAGATGGTCAGAAATGGAAATTTTTTAATGTTTAAGTTTTTTGACTGCAAATGACTATTCCATGTAAATTATCACTTTTGGAACAAAAACAAGTGTGTTTAGAGTCACTTTAATGCCTGAAATTGGTCGAAAAAGAAGCTTCTGAATAGGAGAAAAAGTCTGCAATAATGGCAATTTTGGTCACATTGAGGCTTTAAAAAGTAGTCATTTGAGGCACATTCCAAATGACATTTTGAATACATTTTTCAACAAACCAAAAAATCAATTTTCTGATGAATAACGATGACCCGTGACCTGTCGAAGTTTCTCCAGATGGTCAGAAATGGAAATGTATTAATGTTTAATTTTTTTACTGCAAATGACTATTCCATGTAAATTATCACTTTTGGAACAAAAATAAGTGTGTTTAGAGACACCTTAATACCTGAAACTGGTCGAAATAGAAGCTTCTGAATAGGAGAAAATGTCTGTAATAATGGCAATTTTGGTCACATTGAGGCTTTAAAAAGTAGTTATTCAACATGAGGCACATTCCAACTTACATTTTTAATCAGTTTTTCTACAGTCCAAAAAATCAATTTTCTGATGAAAATCGATGACCCGTGACCTGTCGAAATTTCTCCAGATGGTCAGAAATGGAAATTTTTTAAAGTTAAATTTTTTGACTGCAAATTATTATTCCATGTAAATTATCACTTTTGGAACAAAAATAAGTGTGTTTAGAGTCACTTAATGCCTGAAATTGGTCGAAATAGAAGCTTCTGAATAGGAGAAAAAGTCTGTAATAATGGCAATTTTGGTCACATTGAGGCTTTAAAAAGTAGTCATCTGAGGCACATTCCAAATGACATTTTTAATCAATTTTTCTACAGTCCAAAAAATCAATTTTCTGATGAATAATGATGACCCGTGACCTGTCGAAGTTTCTCCAGATGGTCAGAAATGGAAATTTTTTAATGTTTAAGTTTTTTGACTGCAAATGACTATTCCATGTAAATTATCACTTTTGGAACAAAAATAAGTGTGTTTAGAGACACCTTAATACCTGAAACTGGTCGAAATAGAAGCTTCTGAATAGGAGAAAAAGTCTGTAATAATGGCAATTTTGATCACATTGAGGCTTTAAAAAGTAGTTATTCAACACGAGGCACATTCCAACTGACATTTTTAATCAATTTTTCTACAGTCCAAAAAATCAATTTTCTGATGAAAATCGATGACCCGTGACCTGTCGAAATTTCTCCAGATGGTCAGAAATGGAAATTTTTTAATGTTTAAGTTGTTTGACTGCAAATGACTATTCCATGTAAATTATCACTTTTGGAACAAAAATAAGTGTGTTTAGAGACACCTTAATACCTGAAACTGAACGAAATAGAAGCTTCTGAATAGGAGGAAATGTCTGTAATAATGGCAATTTTGGTCACATTGAGGCTTTAAAAAGTAGTTATTCAACATGAGGCACATTCCAAATGACATTTTTAATCAATTTTTCTACAGTCCAAAAAATCAATTTTCTGAGGAAAAATGATGACCCGTGACCTGTCGAAATTTCTCCAGATGGTCAGAAATGGAAATTTTTTAATGTTTAGTTTTTTGACTGCAAATGACTATTCCATGTAAATTATCACTTTTGGAACAAAAACAAGTGTGTTTAGAGTCACTTTAATGCCTGAAATTGGTCGAAACGGAAGCTTCTGAATAGGAGAAAAAGTGTGTAATAATGGCAATTTTGATCACATTGAGGCTTTAAAAAGTAGTTATTCAACATGAGGCACAATCCAAATGACATTTTTAATCAATTTTTCTACAGTCCAAGAAATCAATTTTCTGATGAAAAACGATGACCCGTGACCTGTCGAACTTTCTCCAGATGGTCAGAAATGGTAATTTTTTATTGTGTTGTCTTTTGACTGCAAATGACTATCGCATGTAAATTATCACTTTTGGAACAAAAACAAGTGTGTTTAGAGTCACTTTAATGCCTGAAATTGGTCGAAAAAGAAGCTTCTGAATAGGAGAAAATGTCTGTAATAATGGCAATTTTGGTCACATTGAGGCTTTAAAAAGTAGTTATTCAACATGAGGCACAATCCAAATGACATTTTGAATAGATTTTTCTACAGTCCAAAAAATCAATTTTCTGATGAAAAACGATGACCCGTGACCTGTCGAAATTTCTCAAGATGGTCAGAAGTGGAAATTTTTTAATGTTTACGTTTTTTGACTGCAAATGACTATTCCATGTAAATTATCACTTTTGGAACAAAAACAAGTGTGTTTAGAGTCACTTTAATGCCTGAAATTGGTCGAAATAGAAGCTTCTGAATAGGAGAAAAAGTCTGTAATAATGGCAATTTTGGTCACATTGAGGCTTTAAAAAGTAGTCATTTGAGGCACATTCCAAATGACATTTTGAATAGATTTTTCTACAGTCCAAAAAATCAATTTTCTGATAAAAATCAATGACCCGTGACCTGTCGAAATTTCTCCAGAATGGTCAGAAATGGAAATTTTTTAATGTTTAATTTTATGACTGCAATTGACTATCGCATGTAAATTATCACTTTTGGAACAAAAACAAGTGTGTTTAGAGTCACTTTAATGCCTGAAATTGGTCGAAATAGAAGCTTCTGAATAGGAGAAAATGTTTGTAATAATGGCAATTTTGGTCACATTGAGGCTTTAAAAAGTAGTTATTCAACATGAGGCACATTCCAACTGACATTTTTAATCAATTTTTCTACAGTCCAAAAAATCCATTTTCTGATGAAAAACGATGACCCGTGACCTGTCGAAATTTCTCCAGATGGTCAGAAATGGAAATTTTTTAATGTTTAAGTTTTTTGACTGCAATTGACTATTGCATGTAAATTATCACTTTTGGAACAAAAACAAGTGTGTTTAGAGTCACTTTAATGCCTGAAATTGGTCGAAATAGAAGCTTCTGAATAGGAGAAAAAGTCTGTAATAATGGCAATTTTGGTCACATTGAGGCTTTAAAAAGTAGTCATTTGAGGCACATTCCAAATGACATTTTTAATCAATTTTTCCACAGTCCAGAAAATCAATTTTCTGATGAATAACGATGACCCGTGACCTGTCGAAGTTTCTCCAGATGGTCAGAAATGGAAATGTTTTAATGTTTAAGTTTTTTGACTGCAAATGACTATTCCATGTAAATTATCACTTTTGGAACAAAAATAAGTGTCTTTAGAGACACCTTAATACCTGAAACTGGTCGAAATAGAAGCTTCTGAATAGGAGAAAATGTCTGTAATAATGGCAATTTTGGTCACATTGAGGCTTTAAAAAGTAGTTATTCAACATGAGGCACATTCCAACTGACATTTTTAATCAATTTTTCTACAGTCCAAAAAATCCATTTTCTGATGAAAAACGATGACCCGTGACCTGTCGAAATTTCTCCAGATGGTCAGAAATGGAAATGTTTTAATGTTTAAGTTTTTTGACTGCAAATGACTATTCCATGTAAATTATCACTTTTGGAACAAAAACAAGTGTGTTTAGAGTCACTTTAATGCCTGAAATTGGTCGAAACGGAAGCTTCTGAATAGGAGAAAAAGTGTGTAATAATGGCAATTTTGATCACATTGAGGCTTTAAAAAGTAGTCATTCAACATGAGGCACAATCCAAATGACATTTTGAATCAATTTTTCTACAGTCCAAAAAATCAATTTTCTGAGGAAAAACGATGACCCGTGACCTGTCGAAATTTCTCCAGAATGGTCAGAAATGGAAATTTTTTAATGTTTAATTTTATGACTGCAATTGACTATCGCATGTAAATTATCACTTTTGGAACAAAAACAAGTGTGTTTAGAGTCACTTTAATGCCTGAAATTGGTCGAAAAAGAAGCTTCTGAATAGGAGAAAATGTCTGAAATAATGGCAATTTTGGTCACATTGAGGCTTCAAAAAGTAGTTATTCAACATGAGGCACAATCCAAATGACATTTTGAATAGATTTTTCTACAGTCCAAAAAATCAATTTTCTGATGAAAAACGATGACCCGTGACCTGTCGAAATTTCTCCAGATGGTCAGAAATGGAAATTTTTTAATGTTTAATGTTTTGACTGCAAATGACTATTCCATGTAAATTATCACTTTTGGAACAAAAACAAGTGTGTTTAGAGTCACTTTAATGCCTGAAATTGGTCGAAATAGAAGCTTCTGAATAGGAGAAAAAGTCTGTAATAATGGCAATTTTTGGTCACACTGAGGCTTTAAAAAGTAGTCATTTGAGGCACATTCCAAATGACATTTTTAATCAATTTTTCTACAGTCCAAAAAATCAATTTTCTGATGAATAACGATGACCCGTGACCTGTCGAAGTTTCTCCAGATGGTCAGAAATGGAAATTTATTAATGGTTAATTTTTTGACTGCAAATGACTATGCCATGTAAATTATCACTTTTGGAACAAAAATAAGTGTGTTTAGAGACACCTTAATACCTAAAACTGGTCGAAATAGAAGCTTCTGAATAGGAGAAAATGTCTGTAATAATGGCAATTTTGGTCACATTGAGGCTTTAAAAAGTAGTTATTCAACATGAGGCACATTCCAACTTATATTTTTAATCAATTTTTCCACAGTCCAAAAAATCAATTTTCTGATGAAAATCGATGACCCGTGACCTGTCGAAATTTCTCCAGATGCTCAGAAATGGAAATTTTTTAAAGTTACATTTTTTGACTGCAAATGATTATTCCATGTAAATTATCACTTTTGGAACAAAAATAAGTGTGTTTAGAGTCACTTAATGCCTGAAATTGGTCGAAATAGAAGCTTCTGAATAGGAGAAAAAGTCTGTAATAATGGCAATTTTGGTCACATTGAGGCTTTAAAAAGTAGTCATTTGAGGCACATTCCAAATGACATTTTTAATCAATTTTTCTACAGTCCAAAAAATCAATTTTCTGATGAATAACGATGACCCGTGACCTGTCGAAGTTTCTCCAGATGGTCAGAAAAGGAAATTTTTTAATGTTTAAGTTTTTTGACTGCAAATGACTATTCCATGTAAATTATCACTTTTGGAACAAAAATAAGTGTGTTTAGAGACACCTTAATACCTGAAACTGGTCGGAATAGAAGCTTCTGAATAGGAGAAAATGTCTGTAATAATGGCAATTTTGGTCACATTGAGGCTTTAAAAAGTAGTTATTCAACATGAGGCACACTCCAACTGACATTTGTAATCAATTTTTCTACAGTCCAAAAAATCAATTTTCTGATGAATAACGATGACCCGTGACCTGTCGAAGTTTCTCCAGATGGTCAGAAATGGAAATTTATTAATGTTTAATTTTTTGACTGCAAATGACTATGCCATGTAAATTATCACTTTTGGAACAAAAATAAGTGTGTTTAGAGACACCTTAATACCTGAAACTGGTCGAAATAGAAGCTTCTGAATAGGAGAAAATTTCTGTAATAATGGCAATTTTGGTCACATTGAGGCTTTAAAAAGTAGTTATTCAACATGAGGCACATTCCAACTGACATTTTTAATCAATTTTTCTACAGTCCAAAAAATCAATTTTCTGATGAAAATCGATGACCCGTGACCTGTCGAAATTTCTCCAGATGGTCAGAAATGGAAACTTTTTAAAGTTAAATTTTTTGACTGCAAATGATTATTCCATGTAAATTATCACTTTTGGAACAAAAATAAGTGTGTTTAGAGTCACTTAATGCCTGAAATTGGTCGAAATAGAAGCTTCTGAATAGGAGAAAAAGTCTGTAATAATGGCAATTTTGGTCACATTGAGGCTTTAAAAAGTAGTCATTTGAGGCACATTCCAAATGACATTTTTAATCAATTTTTCTACAGTCCAAAAAATCAATTTTCTGATGAATAACGATGACCCGTGACCTGTCGAAGTTTCTCCAGATGGTCAGAAATGGAAATGTTTTAATGTTTACGTTTTTTGACTGCAAATGACTATTCCATGTAAATTATCACTTTTGGAACAAAAATAAGTGTGTTTAGAGACACCTTAATACCTGAAACTGGTCGGAATAGAAGCTTCTGAATAGGAGAAAATGTCTGTAATAATGGCAATTTTGGTCACATTGAGGCTTTAAAAAGTAGTTATTCAACATGAGGCACATTCCAACTGACATTTTTAATCAATTTTTCTACAGTCCAAAAAATCAATTTTCTGATGAAAAACGATGACCCGTGACCTGTCGAAATTTCTCCAGATGGTCAGAAATGGAAATTTTTTAATGTTTAAGTTTTTGACTGCAAATGACTATTCCATGTAAATTATCACTTTTGGAACAAAAACAAGTGTGTTTAGAGTCACTTTAATGCCTGAAATTTGTCGAAATAGAAGCTTCTGAATAGGAGAAAAAGTGTGTAATAATGGCAATTTTGATCACATTGAGGCTTTAAAAAGTAGTTATTCAACATGAGGCACAATCCAAATGACATTTTGAATAGATTTTTCTACAGTCCAAAAAATTAATTTTCTGATGAAAAACGATGACCCGTGACCTGTCGAAATTTCTCCAGATGGTCAGAAATGGAAATTTTTTAATGTTTAAGTTTTTTGACTGCAAATGACTATTCCATGTAAATTATCACTTTTGGAACAAAAACAAGTGTGTTTAGAGTCACTTTAATGCCTGAAATTGGTCGAAATAGAAGCTTCTGAATAGGAGAAAAAGTCTGCAATAATGGCAATTTTGGTCACATTGAGGCTTTAAGAAGTAGTCATTTGAGGCACATTCCAAATGACATTTTGAATACATTTTTCAACAAACCAAAAAATCAATTTTCTGATGAATAACGATGACCCGTGACCTGTCGAAGTTTCTCCAGATGGTCAGAAATGGAAATGTATTAATGTTTAATTTTTTGACTGCAAATGACTATTCCATGTAAATTATCCCTTTTGGAACAAAAATAAGTGTGTTTAGAGACACCTTAATACCTGAAACTGGTCGAAATAGAAGCTTCTGAATAGGAGAAAATGTCTGTAATAATGGCAATTTTAGTCACATTGAGGCTTACAAAGTAGTTATTCAACATGAGGCACATTCCAACTTACATTTTTAATCAATTTTTCTACAGTCCTAAAAATCAATTTTCTGATGAAAATCGATGACCCGTGACCTGTCGAAATTTCTCCAGATGGTCAGAAATGGAAATTTTTTAAAGTTAAATTTTTTGACTGCAAATGATTATTCCATGTAAATTATCACTTTTGGAACAAAAATAAGTGGGTTTAGAGTCACTTAATGCCTGAAATTGGTCGAAATAGAAGCTTCTGAATAGGAGAAAAAGTCTGTAATAATGGCAATTTTGGTCAGATTGAGGCTTTAAAAAGTAGTCATCTGAGGCACATTCCAAATGACATTTTTAATCAATTTTTACAGTCCAAAAAATCAATTTTCTGATGAATAATGATGACCCGTGACCTGTCGAAGTTTCTCCAGATGGTCAGAAATGGAAATTTTTTAATGTTTAAGTTTTTTGACTGCAAATGACTATTCCATGTAAATTATCACTTTTGGAACAAAAACAAGTGTGTTTAGAGTCACTTTAATGCCTGAAATTGGTCAAAATAGAAGCTTCTGAATAGGAGAAAAAGTGTGTAATAATGGCAATTTTGGTCACATTGAGGCTTTAAAAAGTAGTTATTCAACATGAGGCACAATCCAAATGACATTTTGAATAGATTTTTCTACAGTCCAAAAAATCAATTTTCTGATGAAAAACGATGACCCGTGACCTGTCGAAATTTCTCCAGATGGTCAGAAGTGGAAATTTTTTAATGTTTAAGTTTTTTGACTGCAAATGACTATTCCATGTAAATTATCACTTTTGGAACAAAAACAAGTGTGTTTAGAGTCACTTTAATGCCTGAAATTGGTCGAAATAGAAGCTTCTGAATAGGAGAAAAAGTCTGTAATAATGGCAATTTTGGTCACATTGAGGCTTTAAAAAGTAGTCATTTGAGGCACATTCCAAATTACATTTTGAATAGATTTTTCTACAGTCCAAAAAATCAATTTTCTGATGAAAAAGGATGACCCGTGACCTTTTGAAATTTCTCCAGATGGTCAGAAATGGAAATTTTTTAATGTTTAATTTTTTGACTGCAAATGACTATTCCATGTAATCTATCACTTTTGGAACAAAAACAAGTGTGTTTAGAGTCACTTTAATGCCTGAAATTGGTCGAAGTAGAAGCTTCTGAATAGGAGATAAAGTTTGCATTAATGGCAATTTTGGTCACATTGAGGCTTCAAAAAGTAGTTATTTAACATTAGGCACATTCCAACTAACATTTTTAATCAATTTTTTTACAGTCCAAAAAATCAATTTACTGATGAAAATCAATGACCCGTGACCTGTCGAAATTTCTCCAGATGGTCAGAAATGGAAATTTTTTAAACTTACATTTTTTGACTGCAAATGACTATTCCATGTAAATTATCACTTTTGGAACAAAAATAAGTGTGTTTAGAGTCACTTAATGCCTGAAATTGGTCGAAATAGAAGCTTCTGAATAGGAGAAAAAGTCTGTAATAATGGCAATTTTGGTCACATTGAGGCTTTAAAAAGTAGTCATTTGAGGCACATTCCAAATGACATTTTTAATCAATTTTTCCACAGTCCAGAAAATCAATTTTCTGATGAATAACGATGACCCGTGACCTGTCGAAGTTTCTCCAGATGGTCAGAAATGGAAATGTTTTAATGTTTAAGTTTTTTGACTGCAAATGACTATTCCATGTAAATTATCACTTTTGGAACAAAAACAAGTGTGTTTAGAGTCACTTTAATGCCTGAAATTGGTCGAAACGGAAGCTTCTGAATAGGAGAAAAAGTGTGTAATAATGGCAATTTTGATCACATTGAGGCTTTAAAAAGTAGTCATTCAACATGAGGCACAATCCAAATGACATTTTGAATCAATTTTTCTACAGTCCAAAAAATCAATTTTCTGAGGAAAAACGATGACCCGTGACCTGTCGAAATTTCTCCAGAATGGTCAGAAATGGAAATTTTTTAATGTTTAATTTTATGACTGCAATTGACTATCGCATGTAAATTATCACTTTTGGAACAAAAACAAGTGTGTTTAGAGTCACTTTAATGCCTGAAATTGGTCGAAAAAGAAGCTTCTGAATAGGAGAAAATGTCTGAAATAATGGCAATTTTGGTCACATTGAGGCTTCAAAAAGTAGTTATTCAACATGAGGCACAATCCAAATGACATTTTGAATAGATTTTTCTACAGTCCAAAAAATCAATTTTCTGATGAAAAACGATGACCCGTGACCTGTCGAAATTTCTCCAGATGGTCAGAAATGGAAATTTTTTAATGTTTAATGTTTTGACTGCAAATGACTATTCCATGTAAATTATCACTTTTGGAACAAAAACAAGTGTGTTTAGAGTCACTTTAATGCCTGAAATTGGTCGAAATAGAAGCTTCTGAATAGGAGAAAAAGTCTGTAATAATGGCAATTTTTGGTCACACTGAGGCTTTAAAAAGTAGTCATTTGAGGCACATTCCAAATGACATTTTTAATCAATTTTTCTACAGTCCAAAAAATCAATTTTCTGATGAATAACGATGACCCGTGACCTGTCGAAGTTTCTCCAGATGGTCAGAAATGGAAATTTATTAATGGTTAATTTTTTGACTGCAAATGACTATGCCATGTAAATTATCACTTTTGGAACAAAAATAAGTGTGTTTAGAGACACCTTAATACCTAAAACTGGTCGAAATAGAAGCTTCTGAATAGGAGAAAATGTCTGTAATAATGGCAATTTTGGTCACATTGAGGCTTTAAAAAGTAGTTATTCAACATGAGGCACATTCCAACTTATATTTTTAATCAATTTTTCCACAGTCCAAAAAATCAATTTTCTGATGAAAATCGATGACCCGTGACCTGTCGAAATTTCTCCAGATGGTCAGAAATGGAAATTTTTTAAAGTTACATTTTTTGACTGCAAATGATTATTCCATGTAAATTATCACTTTTGGAACAAAAATAAGTGTGTTTAGAGTCACTTAATGCCTGAAATTGGTCGAAATAGAAGCTTCTGAATAGGAGAAAAAGTCTGTAATAATGGCAATTTTGGTCACATTGAGGCTTTAAAAAGTAGTCATTTGAGGCACATTCCAAATGACATTTTTAATCAATTTTTCTACAGTCCAAAAAATCAATTTTCTGATGAATAACGATGACCCGTGACCTGTCGAAGTTTCTCCAGATGGTCAGAAATGGAAATTTATTAATGGTTAATTTTTTGACTGCAAATGACTATGCCATGTAAATTATCACTTTTGGAACAAAAATAACTGTGTTTAGAGACACCTTAATACCTAAAACTGGTCGAAATAGAAGCTTCTGAATAGGAGAAAATGTCTGTAATAATGGCAATTTTGGTCACATTGAGGCGTTAAAAAGTAGTTATTCAACATGAGGCACATTCCAACTTATATTTTTAATCAATTTTTCCACAGTCCAAAAAATCAATTTTCTGATGAAAATCGATGACCCGTGACCTGTCGAAATTTCTCCAGATGGTCAGAAATGGAAATTTTTTAAAGTTAAATTTTTTGACTGCAAATGATTATTCCATGTAAATTATCACTTTTGGAACAAAAATAAGTGTGTTTAGAGTCACTTAATGCCTGAAATTGGTCGAAATAGAAGCTTCTGAATAGGAGAAAAAGTCTGTAATAATGGCAATTTTGGTCACATTGAGGCTTTAAAAAGTAGTCATTTGAGGCACATTCCAAATGACATTTTTAATCAATTTTTCTACAGTCCAAAAAATCAATTTTCTGATGAATAACGATGACCCGTGACCTGTCGAAGTTTCTCCAGATGGTCAGAAATGGAAATTTTTTAATGTTTAATTTTTTGACTGCAAATGACTATTCCATGTAAATTATCACTTGTGGAACAAAAATAGGTGTGTTTAGAGACACCTTAATACCTGAAACTGGTCGGAATAGAAGCTTCTGAATAGGAGAAAATGTCTGTAATAATGGCAATTTTGGTCACATTGAGGCTTTAAAAAGTAGTTATTCAACATGAGGCACACTCCAACTGACATTTTTAATCAATTTTCTACAGTCCAAAAAATCAATTTTCTGATGAATAACGATGACCCGTGACCTGTCGAAGTTTCTCCAGATGGTCAGAAATGGAAATTTATTAATGTTTAATTTTTTGACTGCAAATGACTATGCCATGTAAATTATCACTTTTGGAACAAAAATAAGTGTGTTTAGAGACACCTTAATACCTGAAACTGGTCGAAATAGAAGCTTCTGAATAGGAGAAAATTTCTGTAATAATGGCAATTTTGGTCACATTGAGGCTTTAAAAAGTAGTTATTCAACATGAGGCACATTCCAACTGACATTTTTAATCAATTTTTCTACAGTCCAAAAAATCAATTTTCTGATGAAAATCGATGACCCGTGACCTGTCGAAATTTCTCCAGATGGTCAGAAATGGAAACTTTTTAAAGTTAAATTTTTTGACTGCAAATGATTATTCCATGTAAATTATCACTTTTGGAACAAAAATAAGTGTGTTTAGAGTCACTTAATGCCTGAAATTGGTCGAAATAGAAGCTTCTGAATAGGAGAAAAAGTCTGTAATAATGGCAATTTTGGTCACATTGAGGCTTTAAAAAGTAGTCATTTGAGGCACATTCCAAATGACCTTTTTAATCAATTTTTCTACAGTCCAAAAAATCAATTTTCTGATGAATAACGATGACCCGTGACCTGTCGAAGTTTCTCCAGATGGTCAGAAATGGAAATTTTTTAATGTTTACGTTTTTTGACTGCAAATGACTATTCCATGTAAATTATCACTTTTGGAACAAAAATAAGTGTGTTTAGAGACACCTTAATACCTGAAACTGGTCGGAATAGAAGCTTCTGAATAGGAGAAAATGTCTGTAATAATGGCAATTTTGGTCACATTGAGGCTTTAAAAAGTAGTTATTCAACATGAGGCACATTCCAACTGACATTTTTAATCAATTTTTCTACAGTCCAAAAAATCAATTTTCTGATGAAAAACGATGACCCGTGACCTGTCGAAATTTCTCCAGATGGTCAGAAATGGAAATTTTTTAATGTTTAAGTTTTTGACTGCAAATGACTATTCCATGTAAATTATCACTTTTGGAACAAAAACAAGTGTGTTTAGAGTCACTTTAATGCCTGAAATTTGTCGAAATAGAAGCTTCTGAATAGGAGAAAAAGTGTGTAATAATGGCAATTTTGATCACATTGAGGCTTTAAAAAGTAGTTATTTAACATGAGGCACAATCCAAATGACATTTTGAATAGATTTTTCTACAGTCCAAAAAATTAATTTTCTGATGAAATACGATGACCCGTGACCTGTCGAAATTTCTCCAGATGGTCAGAAATGGAAATTTTTTAATGTTTAAGTTTTTTGACTGCAAATGACTATTCCATGTAAATTATCACTTTTGGAACAAAAACAAGTGTGTTTAGAGTCACTTTAATGCCTGAAATTGGTCGAAATAGAAGCTTCTGAATAGGAGAAAAAGTCTGCAATAATGGCAATTTTGGTCACATTGAGGCTTTAAAAAGTAGTCATTTGAGGCACATTCCAAATGACATTTTGAATACATTTTTCAACAAACCAAAAAATCAATTTTCTGATGAATAACGATGACCCGTGACCTGTCGAAGTTTCTCCAGATGGTCAGAAATGGAAATGTATTAATGTTTAATTTTTTGACTGCAAATGACTATTTCATGTAAATTATCACTTTTGGAACAAAAATAAGTGTGTTTAGAGACACCTTAATACCTGAAACTGGTCGAAATAGAAGCTTCTGAATAGGAGAAAATGTCTGTAATAATGGCAATTTTGGTCACATTGAGGCTTTAAAAAGTAGTTATTCAACATGAGGCACATTCCAACTTACATTTTTAATCAATTTTTCTACAGTCCAAAAAATCAATTTTCTGATGAAAATCGATGACCCGTGACCTGTCGAAATTTCTCCAGATGGTCAGAAATGGAAATTTTTTAATGTTTAATTTTTTGACTGCAAATGACTATTCCATGTAATCTATCACTTTTGGAACAAAAACAAGTGTGTTTAGAGTCACTTTAATGCCTGAAATTGGTCGAAGTAGAAGCTTCTGAATAGGAGAAAAAGTTTGCATTAATGGCAATTTTGGTCACATTGAGGCTTTAAAAAGTAGTTATTCAACATGAGGCACAATCCAAATGACATTTTGAATAGATTTTTCTACAGTCCAAAAAATCAATTTTCTGATGAAAAACGATGACCCGTGACCTGTCGAAATTTCTCCAGATGGTCAGAAGTGGAAATTTTTTAATGTTTAAGTTTTTTGACTGCAAATGACTATTCCATGTAAATTATCACTTTTGGAACAAAAACAAGTGTGTTTAGAGTCACTTTAATGCCTGAAATTGGTCGAAATAGAAGCTTCTGAATAGGAGAAAAAGTCTGTAATAATGGCAATTTTGGTCACATTGAGGCTTTAAAAAGTAGTCATTTGAGGCACATTCCAAATTACATTTTGAATAGATTTTTCTACAGTCCAAAAAATCAATTTTCTGATGAAAAAGGATGACCCGTGACCTGTCAAAATTTCTCCAGATGGTCAGAAATGGAAATTTTTTAATGTTTAATTTTTTGACTGCAAATGACTATTCCATGTAATCTATCACTTTTGGAACAAAAACAAGTGTGTTTAGAGTCACTTTAATGCCTGAAATTGGTCGAAGTAGAAGCTTCTGAATAGGAGAAAAAGTTTGCATTAATGGCAATTTTGGTCACATTGAGGCTTCAAAAAGTAGTTATTTAACATGAGGCACATTCCAACTAACATTTTTAATCAATTTTTCTACAGTCCAAAAAATCAATTTACTGATGAAAATCAATGACCCGTGACCTGTCGAAATTTCTCCAGATGGTCAGAAATGGAAATTTTTTAAACTTACATTTTTTGACTGCAAATGACTATTCCATGTAAATTATCACTTTTGGAACAAAAATAAGTGTGTTTAGAGTCACTTAATGCCTGAAATTGGTCGAAATAGAAGCTTCTGAATAGGAGAAAAAGTCTGTAATAATGGCAATTTTGGTCACATTGAGGCTTTAAAAAGTAGTCATTTGAGGCACATTCCAAATGACATTTTTAATCAATTTTTCCACAGTCCAGAAAATCAATTTTCTGATGAATAACGATGACCCGTGACCTGTCGAAGTTTCTCCAGATGGTCAGAAATGGAAATGTTTTAATGTTTAAGTTTTTTGACTGCAAATGACTATTCCATGTAAATTATCACTTTTGGAACAAAAATAAGTGTCTTTAGAGACACCTTAATACCTGAAACTGGTCAAAATAGAAGCTTCTGAATAGGAGAAAATGTCTGTAATAATGGCAATTTTGGTCACATTGAGGCTTTAAAAAGTAGTTATTCAACATGAGGCACATTCCAACTGACATTTTTAATCCATTTTTCTACAGTCCAAAAAATCCATTTTCTGATGAAAAACGATGACCCGTGACCTGTCGAAATTTCTCCAGATGGTCAGAAATGGAAATGTTTTAAAGTTTAATTTTTTGACTGCAAATTACTATTCCATGTAAATTATCACTTTTGGAACAAAAACAAGTGTGTTTAGAGTCACTTTAATGCCTGAAATTGGTCGAAACGGAAGCTTCTGAATAGGAGAAAAAGTGTGTAATAATGGCAATTTTGATCACATTGAGGCTTTAAAAAGTAGTCATTCAACATGAGGCACACTCCAAATGACATTTTGAATCAATTTTTCTACAGTCCAAAAAATCAATTTTCTGAGGAAAAACGAGGACCCGTGACCTGTCGAAATTTCTCCAGAATGGTCAGAAATGGAAATTTTTTAATGTTAAATTTTTTGACTGCAATTGACTATCGCATGTAAATTATCACTTTTGGAACAAAAACAAGTGTGTTTAGAGTCACTTTAATGCCTGAAATTGGTCGAAAAAGAAGCTTCTGAATAGGAGAAAATGTCTGAAATAATGGCAATTTTGGTCACATTGAGGCTTCAAAAAGTAGTTATTCAACATGAGGCACAATCCAAATGACATTTTGAATAGATTTTTCTACAGTCCAAAAAATCAATTTTCTGATGAAAAACGATGACCCGTGACCTGTCGAAATTTCTGCAGATGGTCAGAAATGGAAATTTTTTAATGTTTAATTTTTTGACTGCAAATGATTATTCCATGTAAATTATCACTTTTGGAACAAAAATAAGTGTGTTTAGAGTCACTTAATGCCTGAAATTGGTCGAAATAGAAGCTTCTGAATAGGAGAAAAAGTCTGTAATAATGGCAATTTTGGTCACATTGAGGCTTTAAAAAGTAGTCATTTGAGGCACATTCCAAATGACATTTTTAATCAATTTTTCTACAGTCCAAAAAATCAATTTTCTGATGAATAACGATGACCCGTGACCTGTCGAAGTTTCTCCAGATGGTCAGAAATGGAAATTTATTAATGTTTAATTTTTTGACTGCAAATGACTATTCCATGTAAATTATCACTTTTGGAACAAAAATAAGTGTGTTTAGAGACACCTTAATACCTGAAACTGGTCGGAATAGAAGCTTCTGAATAGGAGAAAATGTCTGTAATAATGGCAATTTTGGTCACATTGAGGCTTTAAAAAGTAGTTATTCAACATGAGGCACATTCCAACTGACATTTTTAATAAATTTTTCTACAGTCCAAAAAATCAATTTTCTGATGAAAAACGATGACCCGTGACCTGTCGAAATTTCTCCAGATGGTCAGAAATGGAAATTTTGTAATGTTTAAGTTTTTTGACTGCAAATGACTATTCCATGTAAATTATCACTTTTGGAACAAAAACAAGTGTGTTTAGAGTCACTTTAATGCCTGAAATTGGTCGAAATAGAAGCTTCTGAATAGGAGAAAAAGTGTGTAATAATGGCAATTTTGGTCACATTGATGCTTTAAAAAGTAGTTATTCAACATGAGGCACGATCCAAATGACATTTTGAATAGATTTTTCTACAGTCCAAAAAATTAATTTTCTGATGAAAAACGATGACCCGTGACCTGTCGAAATTTCTCCAGATGGTCAGAAATTGAAATGTTTTAATGTTTAACTTTTTGACTGCAAATGACTATTCCATGTAAATTATCACTTTTGGAACAAAAACAAGTGTGTTTAGAGTCACTTTAATGCCTGAAATTGGTCGAAATAGAAGCTTCTGAATAGGAGTAAAAGTCTGTTATAATGGCAATTTTGGTCACATTGAGGCTTTAAAAAGTAGTCGTTTGAGGCACATTCCAAATGACATTTTTAATCAATTTTTCTACAGTCCAAAAAATGTATTTTCTGATGAATAACGATGACCCGTGACCTGTCGAAGTTTCTCCAGATGGTCAGAAATGGAAATTTATTAATGTTTAATTTTTTGACTGCAAATGACTATTCCATGTAAATTATCACTTTTGGAACAATAATAAGTGTTTTTAGAGACACCTTAATACCTGAAAGTGGTCGAAATAGAAGCTTCTGAATAGGTGAAAATGTCTTTAATAATGGCAATTTTGATCACATTGAGGCTTTAAAAAGTAGTTATTCAACATGAGGCACAATCCAAATGACATTTTGAATCAATTTTTCTACAGTCCAAAAAATCAATTTTCTGAGGAAAAACGATGACCCGTGACCTGTCGAAATTTCTCCAGAATGGTCAGAAAAGGAAATTTTTTAATGTTTAATTTTTTGACTGCAATTGACTATCGCATGTAAATTATCACTTTTGGAACAAAAACAAGTGTGTTTAGAGTCACTTTAATGCCTGAAATTGGTCGAAATAGAAGCTTCTGAATAGGAGAAAAAGTCTGTAATAATGGCAATTTATGGTCACATTGAGACTTTAAAAAGTAGTCATTTGAGGCACATTCCAAATGACATTTTTAATCAATTTTTCTACAGTCCAAAAAATCAATTTTCTGATGAATAACGATGACCCGTGACCTGTCGAAGTTTCTCCAGATGGTCAGAAATGGAAATTTATTAATGTTTAATTTTTTGACTGCAAATGATTATTCCATGTAAATTATCACTTTTGGAACAAAAATAAGTGTGTTTAGAGTCACTTAATGCCTAAAATTGGTCGAAATAGAAGCTTCTGAATAGGAGAAAAAGTCTGTAATAATGGCAATTTTGGTCACATTGAGGCTTTAAAAATTAGTCATCTGAGGTACATTCCAAATGACATTTTTAATCAATTTTTCTACAGTCCAAAAAATCAATTTTCTGATGAATAATGATGACCCGTGACCTGTCGAAGTTTCTCCAGATGGTCAGAAATGGAAATTTTTTAATGTTTAAGTTTTTTGACTGCAAATGACTATTCCATGTAAATTATCACTTTTGGAACAAAAATAAGTGTGTTTAGAGACACCTTAATACCTGAAACTGGTCGAAATAGAAGCTTCTGAATAGGAGAAAAAGTGTGTAATAATGGCAATTTTGATCACATTGAGGCTTTAAAAAGTAGTTATTCAACATGAGGCACAATCCAAAAAACATTTTGAATCAATTTTTCTACAGTCCAAAAAATCAATTTTCTGATGAAAAACCATGACCCGTGACCTGTCGAAATTTCTCCAGATGGTCAGAAATGGAAATTTTTTAATGTTTAAGTTTTTTGACTGCAATTGACTATTGCATGTAAATTATCACTTTTGGAACAAAAACAAGTGTGTTTAGAGTCACTTTAATGCCTAAAATTGGTCGAAATAGAAGCTTCTGAATAGGAGAAAAAGTGTGTAATAATGGCAATTTAGGTCACATTGAGGCTTTAAAAAGTAGTTATTCAACATGAGGCACAATCCAAATGACATTTTGAATAGATTTTTCTACAGTCCAAAAAATCAATTTTCTGATGAAAAACGATGACCCGTGACCTGTCGAAATTTCTCCAGATGGTCAGAAGTGGAAATTTTTTAATGTTTAATTTTTTTGACTGCAAATGACTATTCCATGTAAATTATCACTTTTGAAACAAAAATAAGTGTGTTTAGAGACACCTTAATACCTGAAACTGGTCGAAATAGAAGCTTCTGAATAGGAGAAAAAGTGTGTAATAATGGCAATTTTGATCACATTGAGGCTTTAAAAAGTAGTTATTCAACATGAGGCACAATCCAAAAAACATTTTGAATCAATTTTTCTACAGTCCAAAAAATCAATTTTCTGATGAAAAACCATGACCCGTGACCTGTCGAAATTTCTCCAGATGGTCAGAAATGGAAATGTTTTAATGTTTAAGTTTTTTGACTGCAAATGACTATTCCATGTAAATTATCACTTTTGGAACGAAAATAAGTGTCTTTAGAGACACCTTAATACCTGAAACTGGCCAAAATAGAAGCTTCTGAATAGGAGAAAATGTCTGTAATAATGGCAATTTTGGTCACATTGAGGCTTTAAAAAGTAGTTATTCAACATGAGGCACATTCCAACTGACATTTTTAATCAATTTTTCTACAGTCCAAAAAATCCATTTTCTGATGAAAAACGATGACCCGTGACCTGTCGAAATTTCTCCAGATGGTCAGAAATGGAAATGTTTTAAAGTTTAATTTTTTGACTGCAAATGACTATTCCATGTAAATTATCACTTTTGGAACAAAAACAAGTGTGTTTAGAGTCACTTTAATGCCTGAAATTGGTCGAAACGGAAGCTTCTGAATAGGAGAAAAAGTGTGTAATAATGGCAATTTTGATCACATTGAGGCTTTAAAAAGTAGTCATTCAACATGAGGCACACTCCAAATGACATTTTGAATCAATTTTTCTACAGTCCAAAAAATCAATTTTCTGAGGAAAAACGAGGACCCGTGACCTGTCGAAATTTCTCCAGAATGGTCAGAAATGGAAATTTTTTAATGTTTAATTTTTTGACTGCAATTGACTATCGCATGTAAATTATCACTTTTGGAACAAAAACAAGTGTGTTTAGAGTCACTTTAATGCCTAAAATTGGTCGAAATAGAAGCTTCTGAATAGGAGAAAAAGTGTGTAATAATGGCAATTTAGGTCACATTGAGGCTTTAAACAGTAGTTATTCAACATGAGGCACAATCCAAATGACATTTTGAATAGATTTTTCTACAGTCCAAAAAATCAATTTTCTGATGAAAAACGATGACCCGTGACCTGTCGAAATTTCTCCAGATGGTCAGAAGTGGAAATTTTTTAATGTTTAATTTTTTTGACTGCAAATGACTATTCCATGTAAATTATCACTTTTGAAACAAAAACAAGTGTGTTTAGAGTCACTTTAATGCCTGAAATTGGTCGAAATAGAGGCTTCTGAATAGGAGAAAAAGTCTGTAATAATGGCAATTTTGGTCACATTGAGGCTTCAAAAAGTAGTTATTCAATATGAGGCACAATCCAAATGACATTTTGAATAGATTTTTCTACAGTCCAAAAAATCAATTTTCTGATGAAAAACGATGACCCGTGACCTGTCGAAATTTCTGCAGATGGTGAGAAATGGAAATTTTTTAATGTTTAATTTTTTGACTGCAAATGATTATTCCATGTAAATTATCACTTTTGGAACAAAAATAAGTGTGTTTAGAGTCACTTAATGCCTGAAATTGGTCGAAATAGAAGCTTCTGAATAGGAGAAAAAGTCTGTAATAATGGCAATTTTTGGTCACACTGAGGCTTTAAAAAGTAGTCATTTGAGGCACATTCCAAATGACATTTTTAATCAATTTTTCTACAGTCCAAAAAATCAATTTTCTGATGAATAACGATGACCCGTGACCTGTCGAAGTTTCTCCAGATGGTCAGAAATGGAAATTTATTAATGTTTAATTTTTTGACTGCAAATGACTATGCCATGTAAATTATCACTTTTGGAACAAAAATAAGTGTGTTTAGAGACACCTTAATACCTGAAACTGGTCGAAATAGAAGCTTCTGAATAGGAGAAAATTTCTGTAATAATGGCAATTTTGGTCACATTGAGGCTTTAAAAAGTAGTTATTCAACATTAGGCACATTCCAACTGACATTTTTAATCAATTTTTCTACAGTCCAAAAAATCAATTTTCTGATGAAAAACGATGACCCGTGACCTGTCGAAATTTCTCCAGATGGTCAGAAATGGAAATGTTTTAATGTTTAATTTTTTTGACTGCAAATGACTATTCCATGTAAATTATCACTTTTGGAACAAAAACAAGTGTGTTTAGAGTCACTTTAATGCCTGAAATTGGTCGAAACGGAAGCTTCTGAATAGGAGAAAAAGTGTGTAATAATGGCAATTTTGATCACATTGAGGCTTTAAAAAGTAGTCATTCAACATGAGGAACAATCCAAATGACATTTTGAATCAATTTTTCTACAGTCCAAAAAATCAATTTTCTGAGGAAAAACGATGACCCGTGACCTGTCGAAATTTCTCCAGAATGGTCAGAAATGGAAATTTTTTAATGTTTAATTTTATGACTGCAATTGACTATCGCATGTAAATTATCACTTTTGGAACAAAAACAAGTGTGTTTAGAGTCACTTTAATGCCTGAAATTGGTCGAAAAAGAAGCTTCTGAATAGGAGAAAATGTCTGAAATAATGGCAATTTTGGTCACATTGAGGCTTCAAAAAGTAGTTATTCAACATGAGGCACAATCCAAATGACATTTTGAATAGATTTTTCTACAGTCCAAAAAATTAATTTTCTGATGAAAAACGATGACCCGTGACCTGTCGAAATTTCTCCAGATGGTCAGAAATGGAAATTTCTTAATGTTTAAGTTTTTTGACTGCAAATGACTATTCCATGTAAATTATCACTTTTGGAACAAAAACAAGTGTGTTTAGAGTCACTTTAATGCCTGAAATTGGTCGAAATAGAATCTTCTGAATAGGAGAAAAAGTGTGTAATAATGGCAATTTTGGTCACATTGAGGCTTTAAAAAGTAGTTATTCAACATGAGGCACAATCCAAATGACATTTTGAATAGATTTTTCAACAGTCCAAAAAATTAATTTTCTGATGAAAAACGATGACCCGTGACCTGTCGAAATTTCTCCAGATGGTCAGAAATGGAAATTTTTTAATGTTTAATGTTTTGACTGCAAATGACTATTCCATGTAAATTATCACTTTTGGAACAAAAACAAGTGTGTTTAGAGTCACTTTAATGCCTGAAATTGGTCGAAATAGAAGCTTCTGAATAGGAGAAAAAGTCTGTAATAATGGCAATTTTTGGTCACACTGAGGCTTTAAAAAGTAGTCATTTGAGGCACATTCCAAATGACATTTTTAATCAATTTTTCTACAGTCCAAAAAATCAATTTTCTGATGAATAACGATGACCCGTGACCTGTCGAAGTTTCTCCAGATGGTCAGAAATGGAAATTTATTAATGGTTAATTTTTTGACTGCAAATGACTATGCCATGTAAATTATCACTTTTGGAACAAAAATAAGTGTGTTTAGAGACACCTTAATACCTGAAACTGGTCGAAATAGAAGCTTCTGAATAGGAGAAAATGTCTGTAATAATGGCAATTTTGATCACATTGAGGCTTTAAAAAGTAGTTATTCAACATGAGGCACACTCCAACTGACATTTTTAATCAATTATTCTACAGTCCAAAAAATCAATTTTCTGATAAAAATCAATGACCCGTGACCTGTCGAAATTTCTCCAGATGGTCAGAAATGGAAATTTTTTAAACTTACATTTTTTGACTGCAAATGACTATTCCATGTAAATTATCACTTTTGGAACAAAAATAAGTGTGTTTAGAGTCACTTAATGCCTGAAATTGGTCGAAATAGAAGCTTCTGAATAGGAGAAAAAGTCTGTAATAATGGCAATTTTGGTCACATTGAGGCTTTAAAAAGTAGTCATTTGAGGCACATTCCAAATGACATTTTTATTCAATTTTTCCACAGTCCAGAAAATCAATTTTCTGATGAATAACGATGACCCGTGACCTGTCGAAGTTTCTCCAGATGGTCAGAAATGGAAATGTTTTAATGTTTAAGTTTTTTGACTGCAAATGACTATTCCATGTAAATTATCACTTTTGGAACAAAAATAAGTGTCTTTAGAGACACCTTAATACCTGAAACTGGTCGAAATAGAAGCTTCTGAATAGGAGAAAATGTCTGTAATAATGGCAATTTTGGTCACATTGAGGCTTTAAAAAGTAGTTATTCAACATGAGGCACATTCCAACTGACATTTTTAATCAATTTTTCTACAGTCCAAAAAATCCATTTTCTGATGAAAAACGATGACCCGTGACCTGTCGAAATTTCTCCAGATGGTCAGAAATGGAAATGTTTTAATGTTTAAGTTTTTTGACTGCAAATGACTATTCCATGTAAATTATCACTTTTGGAACAAAAACAAGTGTGTTTAGAGTCACTTTAATGCCTGAAATTGGTCGAAACGGAAGCTTCTGAATAGGAGAAAAAGTGTGTAATAATGGCAATTTTGATCACATTGAGGCTTTAAAAAGTAGTCATTCAACATGAGGCACAATCCAAATGACATTTTGAATCAATTTTTCTACAGTCCAAAAAATCAATTTTCTGAGGAAAAACGATGACCCGTGACCTGTCGAAATTTCTCCAGAATGGTCAGAAATGGAAATTTTTTAATGTTTAATTTTATGACTGCAATTGACTATCGCATGTAAATTATCACTTTTGGAACAAAAACAAGTGTGTTTAGAGTCACTTTAATGCCTGAAATTGGTCGAAAAAGAAGCTTCTGAATAGGAGAAAATGTCTGAAATAATGGCAATTTTGGTCACATTGAGGCTTCAAAAAGTAGTTATTCAACATGAGGCACAATCCAAATGACATTTTGAATAGATTTTTCTACAGTCCAAAAAATCAATTTTCTGATGAAAAACGATGACCCGTGACCTGTCGAAGTTTCTCCAGATGGTCAGAAATGGAAATTTATTAATGTTTAATTTTTTGACTGCAAATGATTATTCCATGTAAATTATCACTTTTGGAACAAAAATAAGTGTGTTTAGAGTCACTTAATGCCTGAAATTGGTCGAAATAGAAGCTTCTGAATAGGAGAAAAAGTCTGTAATAATGGCAATTTTGGTCACATTGAGGCTTTAAAAAGTAGTCATCTGAGGTACATTCCAAATGACATTTTTAATCAATTTTTCTACAGTCCAAAAAATCAATTTTCTGATGAATAATGATGACCCGTGACCTGTCGAAGTTTCTCCAGATGGTCAGAAATGGAAATTTTTTAATGTTTAAGTTTTTTGACTGCAAATGACTATTCCATGTAAATTATCACTTTTGGAACAAAAATAAGTGTGTTTAGAGACACCTTAATACCTGAAACTGGTCGAAATAGAAGCTTCTGAATAGGAGAAAAAGTGTGTAATAATGGCAATTTTGATCACATTGAGGCTTTAAAAAGTAGTTATTCAACATGAGGCACAATCCAAAAAACATTTTGAATCAATTTTTCTACAGTCCAAAAAATCAATTTTCTGATGAAAAACCATGACCCGTGACCTGTCGAAATTTCTCCAGATGGTCAGAAATGGAAATTTTTTAATGTTTAAGTTTTTTTACTGCAATTGACTATTGCATGTAAATTATCACTTTTGGAACAAAAACAAGTGTGTTTAGAGTCACTTTAATGCCTAAAATTGGTCGAAATAGAAGCTTCTGAATAGGAGAAAAAGTGTGTAATAATGGCAATTTAGGTCACATTGAGGCTTTAAACAGTAGTTATTCAACATGAGGCACAATCCAAATGACATTTTGAATAGATTTTTCTACAGTCCAAAAAATCAATTTTCTGATGAAAAACGATGACCCGTGACCTGTCGAAATTTCTCCAGATGGTCAGAAGTGGAAATTTTTTAATGTTTAATTTTTTTGACTGCAAATGACTATTCCATGTAAATTATCACTTTTGAAACAAAAACAAGTGTGTTTAGAGTCACTTTAATGCCTGAAATTGGTCGAAATAGAGGCTTCTGAATAGGAGAAAAAGTCTGTAATAATGGCAATTTTGGTCACATTGAGGCTTTAAAAATTAGTCATTTGAGGCACATTCCAAATGACATTTTGAATAGATTTTTCTACAGTCCAAAAAATCAATTTTCTGATGAAAATGGATGACCCGTGACCTGTCGAAATTTCTCCAGATGGTCAGAAATGGAAATTTTTTAATGTTTAATTTTTTGACTGCAAATGACTATTCCAGGTAAATTATCACTTTTGGAACAAAATCAAGTGTGTTTAGAGTCACTTTAATGCCTGAAATTGGTCGAAGTAGAAGCTTCTGAATAGGAGAAAAAGTTTGCATTAATGGCAATTTTGGTCACATTGAGGCTTCAAAAAGTAGTTATTCAACATGAGGCACATTCCAACTGACATTTTTAATCAATTTTTCTACAGTCCAAAAAATCAATTTTCTGATGAAAATCAATGACCCGTGACCTGTCGAAATTTCTCCAGATGGTCAGAAATGGAAATTTTTTAAACTTACATTTTTTGACTGCAAATGACTATTCCATGTAAATTATCACTTTTGGAACAAAAATAAGTGTGTTTAGAGTCACTTAATGCCTGAAATTGGTCGAAATAGAAGCTTCTGAATAGGAGAAAAAGTCTGTAATAATGGCAATTTTGGTCACATTGAGGCTTTAAAAAGTAGTCATTTGAGGCACATTCCAAATGACATTTTTAATCAATTTTTCCACAGTCCAGAAAATCAATTTTCTGATGAATAACGATGACCCGTGACCTGTCAAAGTTTCTCCAGATGGTCAGAAATGGAAATGTTTTAATGTTTAAGTTTTTTGACTGCAAATGACTATTCCATGTAAATTATCACTTTTGGAACGAAAATAAGTGTCTTTAGAGACACCTTAATACCTGAAACTGGCCAAAATAGAAGCTTCTGAATAGGAGAAAATGTCTGTAATAATGGCAATTTTGGTCACATTGAGGCTTTAAAAAGTAGTTATTCAACATGAGGCACATTCCAACTTACATTTTTAATCAATTTTTCTACAGTCCAAAAAATCCATTTTCTGATGAAAAACGATGACCCGTGACCTGTCGAAATTTCTCCAGATGGTCAGAAATGGAAATGTTTTAAAGTTTAATTTTTTGACTGCAAATGACTATTCCATGTAAATTATCACTTTTGGAACAAAAACAAGTGTGTTTAGAGTCACTTTAATGCCTGAAATTGGTCGAAACGGAAGCTTCTGAATAGGAGAAAAAGTGTGTAATAATGGCAATTTTGATCACATTGAGGCTTTAAAAAGTAGTCATTCAACATGAGGCACACTCCAAATGACATTTTGAATCAATTTTTCTACAGTCCAAAAAATCAATTTTCTGAGGAAAAACGAGGACCCGTGACCTGTCGAAATTTCTCCAGAATGGTCAGAAATGTAAATTTTTTAATGTTTAATTTTTTGACTGCAATTGACTATCGCATGTAAATTATCACTTTTGGAACAAAAACAAGTGTGTTTAGAGTCACTTTAATGCCTGAAATTGGTCGAAAAAGAAGCTTCTGAATAGGAGAAAATGTCTGAAATAATGGCAATTTTGGTCACATTGAGGCTTCAAAAAGTAGTTATTCAATATGAGGCACAATCCAAATGACATTTTGAATAGATTTTTCTACAGTCCAAAAAATCAATTTTCTGATGAAAAACGATGACCCGTGACCTGTCGAAATTTCTGCAGATGGTGAGAAATGGAAATTTTTTAATGTTTAATTTTTTGACTGCAAATGATTATTCCATGTAAATTATCACTTTTGGAACAAAAATAAGTGTGTTTAGAGACACCTTAATACCTAAAACTGGTCGAAATAGAAGCTTCTGAATAGGAGAAAATGTCTGTAATAATGGCAATTTTGGTCACATTGAGGCTTTAAAAAGTAGTTATTCAACATGAGGCACATTCCAACTTATATTTTTAATCAATTTTTCCACAGTCCAAAAAATCAATTTTCTGATGAAAATCGATGACCCGTGACCTGTCGAAATTTCTCCAGATGCTCAGAAATGGAAATTTTTTAAAGTTACATTTTTTGACTGCAAATGATTATTCCATGTAAATTATCACTTTTGGAACAAAAATAAGTGTGTTTAGAGTCACTTAATGCCTGAAATTGGTCGAAATAGAAGCTTCTGAATAGGAGAAAAAGTCTGTAATAATGGCAATTTTGGTCACATTGAGGCTTTAAAAAGTAGTCATTTGAGGCACATTCCAAATGACATTTTTAATCAATTTTTCTACAGTCCAAAAAATCAATTTTCTGATGAATAACGATGACCCGTGACCTGTCGAAGTTTCTCCAGATGGTCAGAAAAGGAAATTTTTTAATGTTTAAGTTTTTTGACTGCAAATGACTATTCCATGTAAATTATCACTTTTGGAACAAAAATAAGTGTGTTTAGAGACACCTTAATACCTGAAACTGGTCGGAATAGAAGCTTCTGAATAGGAGAAAATGTCTGTAATAATGGCAATTTTGGTCACATTGAGGCTTTAAAAAGTAGTTATTCAACATGAGGCACACTCCAACTGACATTTGTAATCAATTTTTCTACAGTCCAAAAAATCAATTTTCTGATGAATAACGATGACCCGTGACCTGTCGAAGTTTCTCCAGATGGTCAGAAATGGAAATTTATTAATGTTTAATTTTTTGACTGCAAATGACTATGCCATGTAAATTATCACTTTTGGAACAAAAATAAGTGTGTTTAGAGACACCTTAATACCTGAAACTGGTCGAAATAGAAGCTTCTGAATAGGAGAAAATTTCTGTAATAATGGCAATTTTGGTCACATTGAGGCTTTAAAAAGTAGTTATTCAACATGAGGCACATTCCAACTGACATTTTTAATCAATTTTTCTACAGTCCAAAAAATCAATTTTCTGATGAAAATCGATGACCCGTGACCTGTCGAAATTTCTCCAGATGGTCAGAAATGGAAACTTTTTAAAGTTAAATTTTTTGACTGCAAATGATTATTCCATGTAAATTATCACTTTTGGAACAAAAATAAGTGTGTTTAGAGTCACTTAATGCCTGAAATTGGTCGAAATAGAAGCTTCTGAATAGGAGAAAAAGTCTGTAATAATGGCAATTTTGGTCACATTGAGGCTTTAAAAAGTAGTCATTTGAGGCACATTCCAAATGACATTTTTAATCAATTTTTCTACAGTCCAAAAAATCAATTTTCTGATGAATAACGATGACCCGTGACCTGTCGAAGTTTCTCCAGATGGTCAGAAATGGAAATGTTTTAATGTTTACGTTTTTTGACTGCAAATGACTATTCCATGTAAATTATCACTTTTGGAACAAAAATAAGTGTGTTTAGAGACACCTTAATACCTGAAACTGGTCGGAATAGAAGCTTCTGAATAGGAGAAAATGTCTGTAATAATGGCAATTTTGGTCACATTGAGGCTTTAAAAAGTAGTTATTCAACATGAGGCACATTCCAACTGACATTTTTAATCAATTTTTCTACAGTCCAAAAAATCAATTTTCTGATGAAAAACGATGACCCGTGACCTGTCGAAATTTCTCCAGATGGTCAGAAATGGAAATTTTTTAATGTTTAAGTTTTTGACTGCAAATGACTATTCCATGTAAATTATCACTTTTGGAACAAAAACAAGTGTGTTTAGAGTCACTTTAATGCCTGAAATTTGTCGAAATAGAAGCTTCTGAATAGGAGAAAAAGTGTGTAATAATGGCAATTTTGATCACATTGAGGCTTTAAAAAGTAGTTATTCAACATGAGGCACAATCCAAATGACATTTTGAATAGATTTTTCTACAGTCCAAAAAATTAATTTTCTGATGAAAAACGATGACCCGTGACCTGTCGAAATTTCTCCAGATGGTCAGAAATGGAAATTTTTTAATGTTTAAGTTTTTTGACTGCAAATGACTATTCCATGTAAATTATCACTTTTGGAACAAAAACAAGTGTGTTTAGAGTCACTTTAATGCCTGAAATTGGTCGAAATAGAAGCTTCTGAATAGGAGAAAAAGTCTGCAATAATGGCAATTTTGGTCACATTGAGGCTTTAAGAAGTAGTCATTTGAGGCACATTCCAAATGACATTTTGAATACATTTTTCAACAAACCAAAAAATCAATTTTCTGATGAATAACGATGACCCGTGACCTGTCGAAGTTTCTCCAGATGGTCAGAAATGGAAATGTATTAATGTTTAATTTTTTGACTGCAAATGACTATTCCATGTAAATTATCCCTTTTGGAACAAAAATAAGTGTGTTTAGAGACACCTTAATACCTGAAACTGGTCGAAATAGAAGCTTCTGAATAGGAGAAAATGTCTGTAATAATGGCAATTTTAGTCACATTGAGGCTTTAAAAAGTAGTTATTCAACATGAGGCACATTCCAACTTACATTTTTAATCAATTTTTCTACAGTCCTAAAAATCAATTTTCTGATGAAAATCGATGACCCGTGACCTGTCGAAATTTCTCCAGATGGTCAGAAATGGAAATTTTTTAAAGTTAAATTTTTTGACTGCAAATGATTATTCCATGTAAATTATCACTTTTGGAACAAAAATAAGTGGGTTTAGAGTCACTTAATGCCTGAAATTGGTCGAAATAGAAGCTTCTGAATAGGAGAAAAAGTCTGTAATAATGGCAATTTTGGTCAGATTGAGGCTTTAAAAAGTAGTCATCTGAGGCACATTCCAAATGACATTTTTAATCAATTTTTACAGTCCAAAAAATCAATTTTCTGATGAATAATGATGACCCGTGACCTGTCGAAGTTTCTCCAGATGGTCAGAAATGGAAATTTTTTAATGTTTAAGTTTTTTGACTGCAAATGACTATTCCATGTAAATTATCACTTTTGGAACAAAAACAAGTGTGTTTAGAGTCACTTTAATGCCTGAAATTGGTCAAAATAGAAGCTTCTGAATAGGAGAAAAAGTGTGTAATAATGGCAATTTTGGTCACATTGAGGCTTTAAAAAGTAGTTATTCAACATGAGGCACAATCCAAATGACATTTTGAATAGATTTTTCTACAGTCCAAAAAATCAATTTTCTGATGAAAAACGATGACCCGTGACCTGTCGAAATTTCTCCAGATGGTCAGAAGTGGAAATTTTTTAATGTTTAAGTTTTTTGACTGCAAATGACTATTCCATGTAAATTATCACTTTTGGAACAAAAACAAGTGTGTTTAGAGTCACTTTAATGCCTGAAATTGGTCGAAATAGAAGCTTCTGAATAGGAGAAAAAGTCTGTAATAATGGCAATTTTGGTCACATTGAGGCTTTAAAAAGTAGTCATTTGAGGCACATTCCAAATTACATTTTGAATAGATTTTTCTACAGTCCAAAAAATCAATTTTCTGATGAAAAAGGATGACCCGTGACCTTTTGAAATTTCTCCAGATGGTCAGAAATGGAAATTTTTTAATGTTTAATTTTTTGACTGCAAATGACTATTCCATGTAATCTATCACTTTTGGAACAAAAACAAGTGTGTTTAGAGTCACTTTAATGCCTGAAATTGGTCGAAGTAGAAGCTTCTGAATAGGAGATAAAGTTTGCATTAATGGCAATTTTGGTCACATTGAGGCTTCAAAAAGTAGTTATTTAACATTAGGCACATTCCAACTAACATTTTTAATCAATTTTTTTACAGTCCAAAAAATCAATTTACTGATGAAAATCAATGACCCGTGACCTGTCGAAATTTCTCCAGATGGTCAGAAATGGAAATTTTTTAAACTTACATTTTTTGACTGCAAATGACTATTCCATGTAAATTATCACTTTTGGAACAAAAATAAGTGTGTTTAGAGTCACTTAATGCCTGAAATTGGTCGAAATAGAAGCTTCTGAATAGGAGAAAAAGTCTGTAATAATGGCAATTTTGGTCACATTGAGGCTTTAAAAAGTAGTCATTTGAGGCACATTCCAAATGACATTTTTAATCAATTTTTCCACAGTCCAGAAAATCAATTTTCTGATGAATAACGATGACCCGTGACCTGTCGAAGTTTCTCCAGATGGTCAGAAATGGAAATGTTTTAATGTTTAAGTTTTTTGACTGCAAATGACTATTCCATGTAAATTATCACTTTTGGAACAAAAACAAGTGTGTTTAGAGTCACTTTAATGCCTGAAATTGGTCGAAACGGAAGCTTCTGAATAGGAGAAAAAGTGTGTAATAATGGCAATTTTGATCACATTGAGGCTTTAAAAAGTAGTCATTCAACATGAGGCACAATCCAAATGACATTTTGAATCAATTTTTCTACAGTCCAAAAAATCAATTTTCTGAGGAAAAACGATGACCCGTGACCTGTCGAAATTTCTCCAGAATGGTCAGAAATGGAAATTTTTTAATGTTTAATTTTATGACTGCAATTGACTATCGCATGTAAATTATCACTTTTGGAACAAAAACAAGTGTGTTTAGAGTCACTTTAATGCCTGAAATTGGTCGAAAAAGAAGCTTCTGAATAGGAGAAAATGTCTGAAATAATGGCAATTTTGGTCACATTGAGGCTTCAAAAAGTAGTTATTCAACATGAGGCACAATCCAAATGACATTTTGAATAGATTTTTCTACAGTCCAAAAAATCAATTTTCTGATGAAAAACGATGACCCGTGACCTGTCGAAATTTCTCCAGATGGTCAGAAATGGAAATTTTTTAATGTTTAATGTTTTGACTGCAAATGACTATTCCATGTAAATTATCACTTTTGGAACAAAAACAAGTGTGTTTAGAGTCACTTTAATGCCTGAAATTGGTCGAAATAGAAGCTTCTGAATAGGAGAAAAAGTCTGTAATAATGGCAATTTTTGGTCACACTGAGGCTTTAAAAAGTAGTCATTTGAGGCACATTCCAAATGACATTTTTAATCAATTTTTCTACAGTCCAAAAAATCAATTTTCTGATGAATAACGATGACCCGTGACCTGTCGAAGTTTCTCCAGATGGTCAGAAATGGAAATTTATTAATGGTTAATTTTTTGACTGCAAATGACTATGCCATGTAAATTATCACTTTTGGAACAAAAATAAGTGTGTTTAGAGACACCTTAATACCTAAAACTGGTCGAAATAGAAGCTTCTGAATAGGAGAAAATGTCTGTAATAATGGCAATTTTGGTCACATTGAGGCTTTAAAAAGTAGTTATTCAACATGAGGCACATTCCAACTTATATTTTTAATCAATTTTTCCACAGTCCAAAAAATCAATTTTCTGATGAAAATCGATGACCCGTGACCTGTCGAAATTTCTCCAGATGGTCAGAAATGGAAATTTTTTAAAGTTACATTTTTTGACTGCAAATGATTATTCCATGTAAATTATCACTTTTGGAACAAAAATAAGTGTGTTTAGAGTCACTTAATGCCTGAAATTGGTCGAAATAGAAGCTTCTGAATAGGAGAAAAAGTCTGTAATAATGGCAATTTTGGTCACATTGAGGCTTTAAAAAGTAGTCATTTGAGGCACATTCCAAATGACATTTTTAATCAATTTTTCTACAGTCCAAAAAATCAATTTTCTGATGAATAACGATGACCCGTGACCTGTCGAAGTTTCTCCAGATGGTCAGAAATGGAAATTTATTAATGGTTAATTTTTTGACTGCAAATGACTATGCCATGTAAATTATCACTTTTGGAACAAAAATAACTGTGTTTAGAGACACCTTAATACCTAAAACTGGTCGAAATAGAAGCTTCTGAATAGGAGAAAATGTCTGTAATAATGGCAATTTTGGTCACATTGAGGCGTTAAAAAGTAGTTATTCAACATGAGGCACATTCCAACTTATATTTTTAATCAATTTTTCCACAGTCCAAAAAATCAATTTTCTGATGAAAATCGATGACCCGTGACCTGTCGAAATTTCTCCAGATGGTCAGAAATGGAAATTTTTTAAAGTTAAATTTTTTGACTGCAAATGATTATTCCATGTAAATTATCACTTTTGGAACAAAAATAAGTGTGTTTAGAGTCACTTAATGCCTGAAATTGGTCGAAATAGAAGCTTCTGAATAGGAGAAAAAGTCTGTAATAATGGCAATTTTGGTCACATTGAGGCTTTAAAAAGTAGTCATTTGAGGCACATTCCAAATGACATTTTTAATCAATTTTTCTACAGTCCAAAAAATCAATTTTCTGATGAATAACGATGACCCGTGACCTGTCGAAGTTTCTCCAGATGGTCAGAAATGGAAATTTTTTAATGTTTAATTTTTTGACTGCAAATGACTATTCCATGTAAATTATCACTTGTGGAACAAAAATAGGTGTGTTTAGAGACACCTTAATACCTGAAACTGGTCGGAATAGAAGCTTCTGAATAGGAGAAAATGTCTGTAATAATGGCAATTTTGGTCACATTGAGGCTTTAAAAAGTAGTTATTCAACATGAGGCACACTCCAACTGACATTTTTAATCAATTTTCTACAGTCCAAAAAATCAATTTTCTGATGAATAACGATGACCCGTGACCTGTCGAAGTTTCTCCAGATGGTCAGAAATGGAAATTTATTAATGTTTAATTTTTTGACTGCAAATGACTATGCCATGTAAATTATCACTTTTGGAACAAAAATAAGTGTGTTTAGAGACACCTTAATACCTGAAACTGGTCGAAATAGAAGCTTCTGAATAGGAGAAAATTTCTGTAATAATGGCAATTTTGGTCACATTGAGGCTTTAAAAAGTAGTTATTCAACATGAGGCACATTCCAACTGACATTTTTAATCAATTTTTCTACAGTCCAAAAAATCAATTTTCTGATGAAAATCGATGACCCGTGACCTGTCGAAATTTCTCCAGATGGTCAGAAATGGAAACTTTTTAAAGTTAAATTTTTTGACTGCAAATGATTATTCCATGTAAATTATCACTTTTGGAACAAAAATAAGTGTGTTTAGAGTCACTTAATGCCTGAAATTGGTCGAAATAGAAGCTTCTGAATAGGAGAAAAAGTCTGTAATAATGGCAATTTTGGTCACATTGAGGCTTTAAAAAGTAGTCATTTGAGGCACATTCCAAATGACCTTTTTAATCAATTTTTCTACAGTCCAAAAAATCAATTTTCTGATGAATAACGATGACCCGTGACCTGTCGAAGTTTCTCCAGATGGTCAGAAATGGAAATTTTTTAATGTTTACGTTTTTTGACTGCAAATGACTATTCCATGTAAATTATCACTTTTGGAACAAAAATAAGTGTGTTTAGAGACACCTTAATACCTGAAACTGGTCGGAATAGAAGCTTCTGAATAGGAGAAAATGTCTGTAATAATGGCAATTTTGGTCACATTGAGGCTTTAAAAAGTAGTTATTCAACATGAGGCACATTCCAACTGACATTTTTAATCAATTTTTCTACAGTCCAAAAAATCAATTTTCTGATGAAAAACGATGACCCGTGACCTGTCGAAATTTCTCCAGATGGTCAGAAATGGAAATTTTTTAATGTTTAAGTTTTTGACTGCAAATGACTATTCCATGTAAATTATCACTTTTGGAACAAAAACAAGTGTGTTTAGAGTCACTTTAATGCCTGAAATTTGTCGAAATAGAAGCTTCTGAATAGGAGAAAAAGTGTGTAATAATGGCAATTTTGATCACATTGAGGCTTTAAAAAGTAGTTATTTAACATGAGGCACAATCCAAATGACATTTTGAATAGATTTTTCTACAGTCCAAAAAATTAATTTTCTGATGAAATACGATGACCCGTGACCTGTCGAAATTTCTCCAGATGGTCAGAAATGGAAATTTTTTAATGTTTAAGTTTTTTGACTGCAAATGACTATTCCATGTAAATTATCACTTTTGGAACAAAAACAAGTGTGTTTAGAGTCACTTTAATGCCTGAAATTGGTCGAAATAGAAGCTTCTGAATAGGAGAAAAAGTCTGCAATAATGGCAATTTTGGTCACATTGAGGCTTTAAAAAGTAGTCATTTGAGGCACATTCCAAATGACATTTTGAATACATTTTTCAACAAACCAAAAAATCAATTTTCTGATGAATAACGATGACCCGTGACCTGTCGAAGTTTCTCCAGATGGTCAGAAATGGAAATGTATTAATGTTTAATTTTTTGACTGCAAATGACTATTTCATGTAAATTATCACTTTTGGAACAAAAATAAGTGTGTTTAGAGACACCTTAATACCTGAAACTGGTCGAAATAGAAGCTTCTGAATAGGAGAAAATGTCTGTAATAATGGCAATTTTGGTCACATTGAGGCTTTAAAAAGTAGTTATTCAACATGAGGCACATTCCAACTTACATTTTTAATCAATTTTTCTACAGTCCAAAAAATCAATTTTCTGATGAAAATCGATGACCCGTGACCTGTCGAAATTTCTCCAGATGGTCAGAAATGGAAATTTTTTAATGTTTAATTTTTTGACTGCAAATGACTATTCCATGTAATCTATCACTTTTGGAACAAAAACAAGTGTGTTTAGAGTCACTTTAATGCCTGAAATTGGTCGAAGTAGAAGCTTCTGAATAGGAGAAAAAGTTTGCATTAATGGCAATTTTGGTCACATTGAGGCTTTAAAAAGTAGTTATTCAACATGAGGCACAATCCAAATGACATTTTGAATAGATTTTTCTACAGTCCAAAAAATCAATTTTCTGATGAAAAACGATGACCCGTGACCTGTCGAAATTTCTCCAGATGGTCAGAAGTGGAAATTTTTTAATGTTTAAGTTTTTTGACTGCAAATGACTATTCCATGTAAATTATCACTTTTGGAACAAAAACAAGTGTGTTTAGAGTCACTTTAATGCCTGAAATTGGTCGAAATAGAAGCTTCTGAATAGGAGAAAAAGTCTGTAATAATGGCAATTTTGGTCACATTGAGGCTTTAAAAAGTAGTCATTTGAGGCACATTCCAAATTACATTTTGAATAGATTTTTCTACAGTCCAAAAAATCAATTTTCTGATGAAAAAGGATGACCCGTGACCTGTCAAAATTTCTCCAGATGGTCAGAAATGGAAATTTTTTAATGTTTAATTTTTTGACTGCAAATGACTATTCCATGTAATCTATCACTTTTGGAACAAAAACAAGTGTGTTTAGAGTCACTTTAATGCCTGAAATTGGTCGAAGTAGAAGCTTCTGAATAGGAGAAAAAGTTTGCATTAATGGCAATTTTGGTCACATTGAGGCTTCAAAAAGTAGTTATTTAACATGAGGCACATTCCAACTAACATTTTTAATCAATTTTTCTACAGTCCAAAAAATCAATTTACTGATGAAAATCAATGACCCGTGACCTGTCGAAATTTCTCCAGATGGTCAGAAATGGAAATTTTTTAAACTTACATTTTTTGACTGCAAATGACTATTCCATGTAAATTATCACTTTTGGAACAAAAATAAGTGTGTTTAGAGTCACTTAATGCCTGAAATTGGTCGAAATAGAAGCTTCTGAATAGGAGAAAAAGTCTGTAATAATGGCAATTTTGGTCACATTGAGGCTTTAAAAAGTAGTCATTTGAGGCACATTCCAAATGACATTTTTAATCAATTTTTCCACAGTCCAGAAAATCAATTTTCTGATGAATAACGATGACCCGTGACCTGTCGAAGTTTCTCCAGATGGTCAGAAATGGAAATGTTTTAATGTTTAAGTTTTTTGACTGCAAATGACTATTCCATGTAAATTATCACTTTTGGAACAAAAATAAGTGTCTTTAGAGACACCTTAATACCTGAAACTGGTCAAAATAGAAGCTTCTGAATAGGAGAAAATGTCTGTAATAATGGCAATTTTGGTCACATTGAGGCTTTAAAAAGTAGTTATTCAACATGAGGCACATTCCAACTGACATTTTTAATCCATTTTTCTACAGTCCAAAAAATCCATTTTCTGATGAAAAACGATGACCCGTGACCTGTCGAAATTTCTCCAGATGGTCAGAAATGGAAATGTTTTAAAGTTTAATTTTTTGACTGCAAATTACTATTCCATGTAAATTATCACTTTTGGAACAAAAACAAGTGTGTTTAGAGTCACTTTAATGCCTGAAATTGGTCGAAACGGAAGCTTCTGAATAGGAGAAAAAGTGTGTAATAATGGCAATTTTGATCACATTGAGGCTTTAAAAAGTAGTCATTCAACATGAGGCACACTCCAAATGACATTTTGAATCAATTTTTCTACAGTCCAAAAAATCAATTTTCTGAGGAAAAACGAGGACCCGTGACCTGTCGAAATTTCTCCAGAATGGTCAGAAATGGAAATTTTTTAATGTTAAATTTTTTGACTGCAATTGACTATCGCATGTAAATTATCACTTTTGGAACAAAAACAAGTGTGTTTAGAGTCACTTTAATGCCTGAAATTGGTCGAAAAAGAAGCTTCTGAATAGGAGAAAATGTCTGAAATAATGGCAATTTTGGTCACATTGAGGCTTCAAAAAGTAGTTATTCAACATGAGGCACAATCCAAATGACATTTTGAATAGATTTTTCTACAGTCCAAAAAATCAATTTTCTGATGAAAAACGATGACCCGTGACCTGTCGAAATTTCTGCAGATGGTCAGAAATGGAAATTTTTTAATGTTTAATTTTTTGACTGCAAATGATTATTCCATGTAAATTATCACTTTTGGAACAAAAATAAGTGTGTTTAGAGTCACTTAATGCCTGAAATTGGTCGAAATAGAAGCTTCTGAATAGGAGAAAAAGTCTGTAATAATGGCAATTTTGGTTACATTGAGGCTTTAAAAAGTAGTCATTTGAGGCACATTCCAAATGACATTTTTAATCAATTTTTCTACAGTCCAAAAAATCAATTTTCTGATGAATAACGATGACCCGTGACCTGTCGAAGTTTCTCCAGATGGTCAGAAATGGAAATTTATTAATGTTTAATTTTTTGACTGCAAATGACTATTCCATGTAAATTATCACTTTTGGAACAAAAATAAGTGTGTTTAGAGACACCTTAATACCTGAAACTGGTCGGAATAGAAGCTTCTGAATAGGAGAAAATGTCTGTAATAATGGCAATTTTGGTCACATTGAGGCTTTAAAAAGTAGTTATTCAACATGAGGCACATTCCAACTGACATTTTTAATAAATTTTTCTACAGTCCAAAAAATCAATTTTCTGATGAAAAACGATGACCCGTGACCTGTCGAAATTTCTCCAGATGGTCAGAAATGGAAATTTTTTAATGTTTAAGTTTTTTGACTGCAAATGACTATTCCATGTAAATTATCACTTTTGGAACAAAAACAAGTGTGTTTAGAGTCACTTTAATGCCTGAAATTGGTCGAAATAGAAGCTTCTGAATAGGAGAAAAAGTGTGTAATAATGGCAATTTTGGTCACATTGATGCTTTAAAAAGTAGTTATTCAACATGAGGCACGATCCAAATGACATTTTGAATAGATTTTTCTACAGTCCAAAAAATTAATTTTCTGATGAAAAACGATGACCCGTGACCTGTCGAAATTTCTCCAGATGGTCAGAAATTGAAATGTTTTAATGTTTAACTTTTTGACTGCAAATGACTATTCCATGTAAATTATCACTTTTGGAACAAAAACAAGTGTGTTTAGAGTCACTTTAATGCCTGAAATTGGTCGAAATAGAAGCTTCTGAATAGGAGTAAAAGTCTGTTATAATGGCAATTTTGGTCACATTGAGGCTTTAAAAAGTAGTCGTTTGAGGCACATTCCAAATGACATTTTTAATCAATTTTTCTACAGTCCAAAAAATGTATTTTCTGATGAATAACGATGACCCGTGACCTGTCGAAGTTTCTCCAGATGGTCAGAAATGGAAATTTATTAATGTTTAATTTTTTGACTGCAAATGACTATTCCATGTAAATTATCACTTTTGGAACAATAATAAGTGTTTTTAGAGACACCTTAATACCTGAAAGTGGTCGAAATAGAAGCTTCTGAATAGGTGAAAATGTCTTTAATAATGGCAATTTTGATCACATTGAGGCTTTAAAAAGTAGTTATTCAACATGAGGCACAATCCAAATGACATTTTGAATCAATTTTTCTACAGTCCAAAAAATCAATTTTCTGAGGAAAAACGATGACCCGTGACCTGTCGAAATTTCTCCAGAATGGTCAGAAAAGGAAATTTTTTAATGTTTAATTTTTTGACTGCAATTGACTATCGCATGTAAATTATCACTTTTGGAACAAAAACAAGTGTGTTTAGAGTCACTTTAATGCCTGAAATTGGTCGAAATAGAAGCTTCTGAATAGGAGAAAAAGTCTGTAATAATGGCAATTTATGGTCACATTGAGACTTTAAAAAGTAGTCATTTGAGGCACATTCCAAATGACATTTTTAATCAATTTTTCTACAGTCCAAAAAATCAATTTTCTGATGAATAACGATGACCCGTGACCTGTCGAAGTTTCTCCAGATGGTCAGAAATGGAAATTTATTAATGTTTAATTTTTTGACTGCAAATGATTATTCCATGTAAATTATCACTTTTGGAACAAAAATAAGTGTGTTTAGAGTCACTTAATGCCTAAAATTGGTCGAAATAGAAGCTTCTGAATAGGAGAAAAAGTCTGTAATAATGGCAATTTTGGTCACATTGAGGCTTTAAAAATTAGTCATCTGAGGTACATTCCAAATGACATTTTTAATCAATTTTTCTACAGTCCAAAAAATCAATTTTCTGATGAATAATGATGACCCGTGACCTGTCGAAGTTTCTCCAGATGGTCAGAAATGGAAATTTTTTAATGTTTAAGTTTTTTGACTGCAAATGACTATTCCATGTAAATTATCACTTTTGGAACAAAAATAAGTGTGTTTAGAGACACCTTAATACCTGAAACTGGTCGAAATAGAAGCTTCTGAATAGGAGAAAAAGTGTGTAATAATGGCAATTTTGATCACATTGAGGCTTTAAAAAGTAGTTATTCAACATGAGGCACAATCCAAAAAACATTTTGAATCAATTTTTCTACAGTCCAAAAAATCAATTTTCTGATGAAAAACCATGACCCGTGACCTGTCGAAATTTCTCCAGATGGTCAGAAATGGAAATTTTTTAATGTTTAAGTTTTTTGACTGCAATTGACTATTGCATGTAAATTATCACTTTTGGAACAAAAACAAGTGTGTTTAGAGTCACTTTAATGCCTAAAATTGGTCGAAATAGAAGCTTCTGAATAGGAGAAAAAGTGTGTAATAATGGCAATTTAGGTCACATTGAGGCTTTAAAAAGTAGTTATTCAACATGAGGCACAATCCAAATGACATTTTGAATAGATTTTTCTACAGTCCAAAAAATCAATTTTCTGATGAAAAACGATGACCCGTGACCTGTCGAAATTTCTCCAGATGGTCAGAAGTGGAAATTTTTTAATGTTTAATTTTTTTGACTGCAAATGACTATTCCATGTAAATTATCACTTTTGAAACAAAAATAAGTGTGTTTAGAGACACCTTAATACCTGAAACTGGTCGAAATAGAAGCTTCTGAATAGGAGAAAAAGTGTGTAATAATGGCAATTTTGATCACATTGAGGCTTTAAAAAGTAGTTATTCAACATGAGGCACAATCCAAAAAACATTTTGAATCAATTTTTCTACAGTCCAAAAAATCAATTTTCTGATGAAAAACCATGACCCGTGACCTGTCGAAATTTCTCCAGATGGTCAGAAATGGAAATGTTTTAATGTTTAAGTTTTTTGACTGCAAATGACTATTCCATGTAAATTATCACTTTTGGAACGAAAATAAGTGTCTTTAGAGACACCTTAATACCTGAAACTGGCCAAAATAGAAGCTTCTGAATAGGAGAAAATGTCTGTAATAATGGCAATTTTGGTCACATTGAGGCTTTAAAAAGTAGTTATTCAACATGAGGCACATTCCAACTGACATTTTTAATCAATTTTTCTACAGTCCAAAAAATCCATTTTCTGATGAAAAACGATGACCCGTGACCTGTCGAAATTTCTCCAGATGGTCAGAAATGGAAATGTTTTAAAGTTTAATTTTTTGACTGCAAATGACTATTCCATGTAAATTATCACTTTTGGAACAAAAACAAGTGTGTTTAGAGTCACTTTAATGCCTGAAATTGGTCGAAACGGAAGCTTCTGAATAGGAGAAAAAGTGTGTAATAATGGCAATTTTGATCACATTGAGGCTTTAAAAAGTAGTCATTCAACATGAGGCACACTCCAAATGACATTTTGAATCAATTTTTCTACAGTCCAAAAAATCAATTTTCTGAGGAAAAACGAGGACCCGTGACCTGTCGAAATTTCTCCAGAATGGTCAGAAATGGAAATTTTTTAATGTTTAATTTTTTGACTGCAATTGACTATCGCATGTAAATTATCACTTTTGGAACAAAAACAAGTGTGTTTAGAGTCACTTTAATGCCTAAAATTGGTCGAAATAGAAGCTTCTGAATAGGAGAAAAAGTGTGTAATAATGGCAATTTAGGTCACATTGAGGCTTTAAACAGTAGTTATTCAACATGAGGCACAATCCAAATGACATTTTGAATAGATTTTTCTACAGTCCAAAAAATCAATTTTCTGATGAAAAACGATGACCCGTGACCTGTCGAAATTTCTCCAGATGGTCAGAAGTGGAAATTTTTTAATGTTTAATTTTTTTGACTGCAAATGACTATTCCATGTAAATTATCACTTTTGAAACAAAAACAAGTGTGTTTAGAGTCACTTTAATGCCTGAAATTGGTCGAAATAGAGGCTTCTGAATAGGAGAAAAAGTCTGTAATAATGGCAATTTTGGTCACATTGAGGCTTCAAAAAGTAGTTATTCAATATGAGGCACAATCCAAATGACATTTTGAATAGATTTTTCTACAGTCCAAAAAATCAATTTTCTGATGAAAAACGATGACCCGTGACCTGTCGAAATTTCTGCAGATGGTGAGAAATGGAAATTTTTTAATGTTTAATTTTTTGACTGCAAATGATTATTCCATGTAAATTATCACTTTTGGAACAAAAATAAGTGTGTTTAGAGTCACTTAATGCCTGAAATTGGTCGAAATAGAAGCTTCTGAATAGGAGAAAAAGTCTGTAATAATGGCAATTTTTGGTCACACTGAGGCTTTAAAAAGTAGTCATTTGAGGCACATTCCAAATGACATTTTTAATCAATTTTTCTACAGTCCAAAAAATCAATTTTCTGATGAATAACGATGACCCGTGACCTGTCGAAGTTTCTCCAGATGGTCAGAAATGGAAATTTATTAATGTTTAATTTTTTGACTGCAAATGACTATGCCATGTAAATTATCACTTTTGGAACAAAAATAAGTGTGTTTAGAGACACCTTAATACCTGAAACTGGTCGAAATAGAAGCTTCTGAATAGGAGAAAATTTCTGTAATAATGGCAATTTTGGTCACATTGAGGCTTTAAAAAGTAGTTATTCAACATTAGGCACATTCCAACTGACATTTTTAATCAATTTTTCTACAGTCCAAAAAATCAATTTTCTGATGAAAAACGATGACCCGTGACCTGTCGAAATTTCTCCAGATGGTCAGAAATGGAAATGTTTTAATGTTTAATTTTTTTGACTGCAAATGACTATTCCATGTAAATTATCACTTTTGGAACAAAAACAAGTGTGTTTAGAGTCACTTTAATGCCTGAAATTGGTCGAAACGGAAGCTTCTGAATAGGAGAAAAAGTGTGTAATAATGGCAATTTTGATCACATTGAGGCTTTAAAAAGTAGTCATTCAACATGAGGAACAATCCAAATGACATTTTGAATCAATTTTTCTACAGTCCAAAAAATCAATTTTCTGAGGAAAAACGATGACCCGTGACCTGTCGAAATTTCTCCAGAATGGTCAGAAATGGAAATTTTTTAATGTTTAATTTTATGACTGCAATTGACTATCGCATGTAAATTATCACTTTTGGAACAAAAACAAGTGTGTTTAGAGTCACTTTAATGCCTGAAATTGGTCGAAAAAGAAGCTTCTGAATAGGAGAAAATGTCTGAAATAATGGCAATTTTGGTCACATTGAGGCTTCAAAAAGTAGTTATTCAACATGAGGCACAATCCAAATGACATTTTGAATAGATTTTTCTACAGTCCAAAAAATTAATTTTCTGATGAAAAACGATGACCCGTGACCTGTCGAAATTTCTCCAGATGGTCAGAAATGGAAATTTCTTAATGTTTAAGTTTTTTGACTGCAAATGACTATTCCATGTAAATTATCACTTTTGGAACAAAAACAAGTGTGTTTAGAGTCACTTTAATGCCTGAAATTGGTCGAAATAGAATCTTCTGAATAGGAGAAAAAGTGTGTAATAATGGCAATTTTGGTCACATTGAGGCTTTAAAAAGTAGTTATTCAACATGAGGCACAATCCAAATGACATTTTGAATAGATTTTTCAACAGTCCAAAAAATTAATTTTCTGATGAAAAACGATGACCCGTGACCTGTCGAAATTTCTCCAGATGGTCAGAAATGGAAATTTTTTAATGTTTAATGTTTTGACTGCAAATGACTATTCCATGTAAATTATCACTTTTGGAACAAAAACAAGTGTGTTTAGAGTCACTTTAATGCCTGAAATTGGTCGAAATAGAAGCTTCTGAATAGGAGAAAAAGTCTGTAATAATGGCAATTTTTGGTCACACTGAGGCTTTAAAAAGTAGTCATTTGAGGCACATTCCAAATGACATTTTTAATCAATTTTTCTACAGTCCAAAAAATCAATTTTCTGATGAATAACGATGACCCGTGACCTGTCGAAGTTTCTCCAGATGGTCAGAAATGGAAATTTATTAATGGTTAATTTTTTGACTGCAAATGACTATGCCATGTAAATTATCACTTTTGGAACAAAAATAAGTGTGTTTAGAGACACCTTAATACCTGAAACTGGTCGAAATAGAAGCTTCTGAATAGGAGAAAATGTCTGTAATAATGGCAATTTTGATCACATTGAGGCTTTAAAAAGTAGTTATTCAACATGAGGCACACTCCAACTGACATTTTTAATCAATTATTCTACAGTCCAAAAAATCAATTTTCTGATAAAAATCAATGACCCGTGACCTGTCGAAATTTCTCCAGATGGTCAGAAATGGAAATTTTTTAAACTTACATTTTTTGACTGCAAATGACTATTCCATGTAAATTATCACTTTTGGAACAAAAATAAGTGTGTTTAGAGTCACTTAATGCCTGAAATTGGTCGAAATAGAAGCTTCTGAATAGGAGAAAAAGTCTGTAATAATGGCAATTTTGGTCACATTGAGGCTTTAAAAAGTAGTCATTTGAGGCACATTCCAAATGACATTTTTATTCAATTTTTCCACAGTCCAGAAAATCAATTTTCTGATGAATAACGATGACCCGTGACCTGTCGAAGTTTCTCCAGATGGTCAGAAATGGAAATGTTTTAATGTTTAAGTTTTTTGACTGCAAATGACTATTCCATGTAAATTATCACTTTTGGAACAAAAATAAGTGTCTTTAGAGACACCTTAATACCTGAAACTGGTCGAAATAGAAGCTTCTGAATAGGAGAAAATGTCTGTAATAATGGCAATTTTGGTCACATTGAGGCTTTAAAAAGTAGTTATTCAACATGAGGCACATTCCAACTGACATTTTTAATCAATTTTTCTACAGTCCAAAAAATCCATTTTCTGATGAAAAACGATGACCCGTGACCTGTCGAAATTTCTCCAGATGGTCAGAAATGGAAATGTTTTAATGTTTAAGTTTTTTGACTGCAAATGACTATTCCATGTAAATTATCACTTTTGGAACAAAAACAAGTGTGTTTAGAGTCACTTTAATGCCTGAAATTGGTCGAAACAGAAGCTTCTGAATAGGAGAAAAAGTGTGTAATAATGGCAATTTTGATCACATTGAGGCTTTAAAAAGTAGTCATTCAACATGAGGCACAATCCAAATGACATTTTGAATCAATTTTTCTACAGTCCAAAAAATCAATTTTCTGAGGAAAAACGATGACCCGTGACCTGTCGAAATTTCTCCAGAATGGTCAGAAATGGAAATTTTTTAATGTTTAATTTTATGACTGCAATTGACTATCGCATGTAAATTATCACTTTTGGAACAAAAACAAGTGTGTTTAGAGTCACTTTAATGCCTGAAATTGGTCGAAAAAGAAGCTTCTGAATAGGAGAAAATGTCTGAAATAATGGCAATTTTGGTCACATTGAGGCTTCAAAAAGTAGTTATTCAACATGAGGCACAATCCAAATGACATTTTGAATAGATTTTTCTACAGTCCAAAAAATCAATTTTCTGATGAAAAACGATGACCCGTGACCTGTCGAAGTTTCTCCAGATGGTCAGAAATGGAAATTTATTAATGTTTAATTTTTTGACTGCAAATGATTATTCCATGTAAATTATCACTTTTGGAACAAAAATAAGTGTGTTTAGAGTCACTTAATGCCTGAAATTGGTCGAAATAGAAGCTTCTGAATAGGAGAAAAAGTCTGTAATAATGGCAATTTTGGTCACATTGAGGCTTTAAAAAGTAGTCATCTGAGGTACATTCCAAATGACATTTTTAATCAATTTTTCTACAGTCCAAAAAATCAATTTTCTGATGAATAATGATGACCCGTGACCTGTCGAAGTTTCTCCAGATGGTCAGAAATGGAAATTTTTTAATGTTTAAGTTTTTTGACTGCAAATGACTATTCCATGTAAATTATCACTTTTGGAACAAAAATAAGTGTGTTTAGAGACACTTTAATACCTGAAACTGGTCGAAATAGAAGCTTCTGAATAGGAGAAAAAGTGTGTAATAATGGCAATTTTGATCACATTGAGGCTTTAAAAAGTAGTTATTCAACATGAGGCACAATCCAAAAAACATTTTGAATCAATTTTTCTACAGTCCAAAAAATCAATTTTCTGATGAAAAACCATGACCCGTGACCTGTCGAAATTTCTCCAGATGGTCAGAAATGGAAATTTTTTAATGTTTAAGTTTTTTTACTGCAATTGACTATTGCATGTAAATTATCACTTTTGGAACAAAAACAAGTGTGTTTAGAGTCACTTTAATGCCTAAAATTGGTCGAAATAGAAGCTTCTGAATAGGAGAAAAAGTGTGTAATAATGGCAATTTAGGTCACATTGAGGCTTTAAACAGTAGTTATTCAACATGAGGCACAATCCAAATGACATTTTGAATAGATTTTTCTACAGTCCAAAAAATCAATTTTCTGATGAAAAACGATGACCCGTGACCTGTCGAAATTTCTCCAGATGGTCAGAAGTGGAAATTTTTTAATGTTTAATTTTTTTGACTGCAAATGACTATTCCATGTAAATTATCACTTTTGAAACAAAAACAAGTGTGTTTAGAGTCACTTTAATGCCTGAAATTGGTCGAAATAGAGGCTTCTGAATAGGAGAAAAAGTCTGTAATAATGGCAATTTTGGTCACATTGAGGCTTTAAAAATTAGTCATTTGAGGCACATTCCAAATGACATTTTGAATAGATTTTTCTACAGTCCAAAAAATCAATTTTCTGATGAAAATGGATGACCCGTGACCTGTCGAAATTTCTCCAGATGGTCAGAAATGGAAATTTTTTAATGTTTAATTTTTTGACTGCAAATGACTATTCCAGGTAAATTATCACTTTTGGAACAAAATCAAGTGTGTTTAGAGTCACTTTAATGCCTGAAATTGGTCGAAGTAGAAGCTTCTGAATAGGAGAAAAAGTTTGCATTAATGGCAATTTTGGTCACATTGAGGCTTCAAAAAGTAGTTATTCAACATGAGGCACATTCCAACTGACATTTTTAATCAATTTTTCTACAGTCCAAAAAATCAATTTTCTGATGAAAATCAATGACCCGTGACCTGTCGAAATTTCTCCAGATGGTCAGAAATGGAAATTTTTTAAACTTACATTTTTTGACTGCAAATGACTATTCCATGTAAATTATCACTTTTGGAACAAAAATAAGTGTGTTTAGAGTCACTTAATGCCTGAAATTGGTCGAAATAGAAGCTTCTGAATAGGAGAAAAAGTCTGTAATAATGGCAATTTTGGTCACATTGAGGCTTTAAAAAGTAGTCATTTGAGGCACATTCCAAATGACATTTTTAATCAATTTTTCCACAGTCCAGAAAATCAATTTTCTGATGAATAACGATGACCCGTGACCTGTCAAAGTTTCTCCAGATGGTCAGAAATGGAAATGTTTTAATGTTTAAGTTTTTTGACTGCAAATGACTATTCCATGTAAATTATCACTTTTGGAACGAAAATAAGTGTCTTTAGAGACACCTTAATACCTGAAACTGGCCAAAATAGAAGCTTCTGAATAGGAGAAAATGTCTGTAATAATGGCAATTTTGGTCACATTGAGGCTTTAAAAAGTAGTTATTCAACATGAGGCACATTCCAACTTACATTTTTAATCAATTTTTCTACAGTCCAAAAAATCCATTTTCTGATGAAAAACGATGACCCGTGACCTGTCGAAATTTCTCCAGATGGTCAGAAATGGAAATGTTTTAAAGTTTAATTTTTTGACTGCAAATGACTATTCCATGTAAATTATCACTTTTGGAACAAAAACAAGTGTGTTTAGAGTCACTTTAATGCCTGAAATTGGTCGAAACGGAAGCTTCTGAATAGGAGAAAAAGTGTGTAATAATGGCAATTTTGATCACATTGAGGCTTTAAAAAGTAGTCATTCAACATGAGGCACACTCCAAATGACATTTTGAATCAATTTTTCTACAGTCCAAAAAATCAATTTTCTGAGGAAAAACGAGGACCCGTGACCTGTCGAAATTTCTCCAGAATGGTCAGAAATGTAAATTTTTTAATGTTTAATTTTTTGACTGCAATTGACTATCGCATGTAAATTATCACTTTTGGAACAAAAACAAGTGTGTTTAGAGTCACTTTAATGCCTGAAATTGGTCGAAAAAGAAGCTTCTGAATAGGAGAAAATGTCTGAAATAATGGCAATTTTGGTCACATTGAGGCTTCAAAAAGTAGTTATTCAATATGAGGCACAATCCAAATGACATTTTGAATAGATTTTTCTACAGTCCAAAAAATCAATTTTCTGATGAAAAACGATGACCCGTGACCTGTCGAAATTTCTGCAGATGGTGAGAAATGGAAATTTTTTAATGTTTAATTTTTTGACTGCAAATGATTATTCCATGTAAATTATCACTTTTGGAACAAAAATAAGTGTGTTTAGAGTCACTTAATGCCTGAAATTGGTCGAAATAGAAGCTTCTGAATAGGAGAAAAAGTCTGTAATAATGGCAATTTTTGGTCACACTGAGGCTTTAAAAAGTAGTCATTTGAGGCACATTCCAAATGACATTTTTAATCAATTTTTCTACAGTCCAAAAAATCAATTTTCTGATGAATAACGATGACCCGTGACCTGTCGAAGTTTCTCCAGATGGTCAGAAATGGAAATTTATTAATGTTTAATTTTTTGACTGCAAATGACTATGCCATGTAAATTATCACTTTTGGAACAAAAATAAGTGTGTTTAGAGACACCTTAATACCTGAAACTGGTCGAAATAGAAGCTTCTGAATAGGAGAAAATTTCTGTAATAATGGCAATTTTGGTCACATTGAGGCTTTAAAAAGTAGTTATTCAACATTAGGCACATTCCAACTGACATTTTTAATCAATTTTTCTACAGTCCAAAAAATCAATTTTCTGATGAAAAACGATGACCCGTGACCTGTCGAAATTTCTCCAGATGGTCAGAAATGGAAATGTTTTAAAATTTAATTTTTTTGACTGCAAATGACTATTCCATGTAAATTATCACTTTTGGAACAAAAACAAGTGTGTTTAGAGTCACTTTAATGCCTGAAATTGGTCGAAACGGAAGCTTCTGAATAGGAGAAAAAGTGTGTAATAATGGCAATTTTGATCACATTGAGGCTTTAAAAAGTAGTCATTCAACATGAGGAACAATCCAAATGACATTTTGAATCAATTTTTCTACAGTCCAAAAAATCAATTTTCTGAGGAAAAACGATGACCCGTGACCTGTCGAAATTTCTCCAGAATGGTCAGAAATGGAAATTTTTTAATGTTTAATTTTATGACTGCAATTGACTATCGCATGTAAATTATCACTTTTGGAACAAAAACAAGTGTGTTTAGAGTCACTTTAATGCCTGAAATTGGTCGAAAAAGAAGCTTCTGAATAGGAGAAAATGTCTGAAATAATGGCAATTTTGGTCACATTGAGGCTTCAAAAAGTAGTTATTCAACATGAGGCACAATCCAAATGACATTTTGAATAGATTTTTCTACAGTCCAAAAAATTAATTTTCTGATGAAAAACGATGACCCGTGACCTGTCGAAATTTCTCCAGATGGTCAGAAATGGAAATTTCTTAATGTTTAAGTTTTTTGACTGCAAATGACTATTCCATGTAAATTATTACTTTTGGAACAAAAACAAGTGTGTTTAGAGTCACTTTAATGCCTGAAATTGGTCGAAATAGAATCTTCTGAATTGGAGAAAAAGTGTGTAATAATGGCAATTTTGGTCACATTGAGGCTTTAAAAAGTAGTTATTCAACATGAGGCACAATCCAAATGACATTTTGAATAGATTTTTCAACAGTCCAAAAAATTAATTTTCTGATGAAAAACGATGACCCGTGACCTGTCGAAATTTCTCCAGATGGTCAGAAATGGAAATTTTTTAATGTTTAATGTTTTGACTGCAAATGACTATTCCATGTAAATTATCACTTTTGGAACCAAAACAAGTGTGTTTAGAGTCACTTTAATGCCTGAAATTGGTCGAAATAGAAGCTTCTGAATAGGAGAAAAAGTCTGTAATAATGGCAATTTTTGGTCACACTGAGGCTTTAAAAAGTAGTCATTTGAGGCACATTCCAAATGACATTTTTAATCAATTTTTCTACAGTCCAAAAAATCAATTTTCTGATGAATAACGATGACCCGTGACCTGTCGAAGTTTCTCCAGATGGTCAGAAATGGAAATTTATTAATGGTTAATTTTTTGACTGCAAATGACTATGCCATGTAAATTATCACTTTTGGAACAAAAATAAGTGTGTTTAGAGACACCTTAATACCTGAAACTGGTCGAAATAGAAGCTTCTGAATAGGAGAAAATGTCTGTAATAATGGCAATTTTGATCACATTGAGGCTTTAAAAAGTAGTTATTCAACATGAGGCACACTCCAACTGACATTTTTAATCAATTTTTCTACAGTCCAAAAAATCAATTTTCTGATAAAAATCAATGACCCGTGACCTGTCGAAATTTCTCCAGATGGTCAGAAATGGAAATTTTTTAAACTTACATTTTTTGACTGCAAATGACTATTCCTTGTAAATTATCACTTTTGGAACAAAAATAAGTGTGTTTAGAGTCACTTAATGCCTGAAATTGGTCGAAATAGAAGCTTCTGAATAGGAGAAAAAGTCTGTAATAATGGCAATTTTGGTCACATTGAGGCTTTAAAAAGTAGTCATTTGAGGCACATTCCAAATGACATTTTTATTCAATTTTTCCACAGTCCAGAAAATCAATTTTCTGATGAATAACGATGACCCGTGACCTGTCGAAGTTTCTCCAGATGGTCAGCAATGGAAATGTTTTAATGTTTAAGTTTTTTGACTGCAAATGACTATTCCATGTAAATTATCACTTTTGGAACAAAAATAAGTGTCTTTAGAGACACCTTAATACCTGAAACTGGTCGAAATAGAAGCTTCTGAATAGGAGAAAATGTCTGTAATAATGGCAATTTTGGTCACATTGAGGCTTTAAAAAGTAGTTATTCAACATGAGGCACATTCCAACTGACATTTTTAATCAATTTTTCTACAGTCCAAAAAATCCATTTTCTGATGAAAAACGATGACCCGTGACCTGTCGAAATTTCTCCAGATGGTCAGAAATGGAAATGTTTTAATGTTTAAGTTTTTTGACTGCAAATGACTATTCCATGTAAATTATCACTTTTGGAACAAAAACAAGTGTGTTTAGAGTCACTTTAATGCCTGAAATTGGTCGAAACGGAAGCTTCTGAATAGGAGAAAAAGTGTGTAATAATGGCAATTTTGATCACATTGAGGCTTTAAAAAGTAGTCATTCAACATGAGGCACAATCCAAATGACATTTTGAATCAATTTTTCTACAGTCCAAAAAATCAATTTTCTGAGGAAAAACGATGACCCGTGACCTGTCGAAATTTCTCCAGAATGGTCAGAAATGGAAATTTTTTAATGTTTAATTTTATGACTGCAATTGACTATCGCATGTAAATTATCACTTTTGGAACAAAAACAAGTGTGTTTAGAGTCACTTTAATGCCTGAAATTGGTCGAAAAAGAAGCTTCTGAATAGGAGAAAATGTCTGAAATAATGGCAATTTTGGTCACATTGAGGCTTCAAAAAGTAGTTATTCAACATGAGGCACAATCCAAATGACATTTTGAATAGATATTTCTACAGTCCAAAAAATCAATTTTCTGATGAAAAACGATGACCCGTGACCTGTCGAAATTTCTCCAGATGGTCAGAAATGGAAATTTTTTAATGTTTAATGTTTTGACTGCAAATGACTATTCCATGTAAATTATCACTTTTGGAACAAAAACAAGTGTGTTTAGAGTCACTTTAATGCCTGAAATTGGTCGAAATAGAAGCTTCTGAATAGGAGAAAAAGTCTGTAATAATGGCAATTTTTGGTCACACTGAGGCTTTAAAAAGTAGTCATTTGAGGCACATTCCAAATGACATTTTTAATCAATTTTTCTACAGTCCAAAAAATCAATTTTCTGATGAATAACGATGACCCGTGACCTGTCGAAGTTTCTCCAGATGGTCAGAAATGGAAATGTATTAATGGTTAATTTTTTGACTGCAAATGACTATGCCATGTAAATTATCACTTTTGGAACAAAAATAAGTGTGTTTAGAGACACCTTAATACCTAAAACTGGTCGAAATAGAAGCTTCTGAATAGGAGAAAATGTCTGTAATAATGGCAATTTTGGTCACATTGAGGCTTTAAAAAGTAGTTATTCAACATGAGGCACATTCCAACTTATATTTTTAATCAATTTTTCCACAGTCCAAAAAATCAATTTTCTGATGAAAATCGATGACCCGTGACCTGTCGAAATTTCTCCAGATGGTCAGAAATGGAAATTTTTTAAAGTTAAATTTTTTGACTGCAAATGATTATTCCATGTAAATTATCACTTTTGGAACAAAAATAAGTGTGTTTAGAGTCACTTAATGCCTGAAATTGGTCGAAATAGAAGCTTCTGAATAGGAGAAAAAGTCTGTAATAATGGCAATTTTGGTCACATTGAGGCTTTAAAAAGTAGTCATTTGAGGCACATTCCAAATGACATTTTTAATCAATTTTTCTACAGTCCAAAAAATCAATTTTCTGATGAATAACGATGACCCGTGACCTGTCGAAGTTTCTCCAGATGGTCAGAAATGGAAATTTTTTAATGTTTAAGTTTTTTGACTGCAAATGACTATTCCATGTAAATTATCACTTTTGGAACAAAAATAAGTGTGTTTAGAGACACCTTAATACCTGAAACTGGTCGGAATAGAAGCTTCTGAATAGGAGAAAATGTCTGTAATAATGGCAATTTTGGTCACATTGAGGCTTTAAAAAGTAGTTATTCAACATGAGGCACACTCCAACTGACATTTTTAATCAATTTTTCTACAGTCCAAAAAATCAATTTTCTGATGAATAACGATGACCCGTGACCTGTCGAAGTTTCTCCAGATGGACAGAAATGGAAATGTATTAATGTTTAATTTTTTGACTGCAAATGACTATGCCATGTAAATTATCACTTTTGGAACAAAAATAAGTGTGTTTAGAGACACCTTAATACCTGAAACTGGTCGAAATAGAAGCTTCTGAATAGGAGAAAATTTCTGTAATAATGGCAATTTTGGTCACATTGAGGCTTTAAAAAGTAGTTATTCAACATGAGGCACATTCCAACTGACATTTTTAATCAATTTTTATACAGTCCAAAAAATCAATTTTCTGATGAAAATCGATGACCCGTGACCTGTCGAAATTTCTCCAGATGGTCAGAAATGGAAACTTTTTAAAGTTAAATTTTTTGACTGCAAATGATTATTCCATGTAAATTATCACTTTTGGAACAAAAATAAGTTTGTTTAGAGTCACTTAATGCCTGAAATTGGTCGAAATAGAAGCTTCTGAATAGGAGAAAAAGTCTGTAATAATGGCAATTTTGGTCACATTGAGGCTTTAAAAAGTAGTCATTTGAGGCACATTCCAAATGACATTTTTAATCAATTTTTCTACAGTCCAAAAAATCAATTTTCTGATGAATAACGATGACCCGTGACCTGTCGAAGTTTCTCCAGATGGTCAGAAATGGAAATTTTTTAATGTTTACGTTTTTTGACTGCAAATGACTATTCCATGTAAATTATCACTTTTGGAACAAAAATAAGTGTGTTTAGAGACACCTTAATACCTGAAACTGGTCGGAATAGAAGCTTCTGAATAGGAGAAAATGTCTGTAATAATGGCAATTTTGGTCACATTGAGGCTTTAAAAAGTAGTTATTCAACATGAGGCACATTCCAACTGACATTTTTAATCAATTTTTCTACAGTCCAAAAAATCAATTTTCTGATGAAAAACGATGACCCGTGACCTGTCGAAATTTCTCCAGATGGTCAGAAATGGAAATTTTTTAATGTTTAAGTTTTTGACTGCAAATGACTATTCCATGTAAATTATCACTTTTGGAACAAAAACAAGTGTGTTTAGAGTCACTTTAATGCCTGAAATTTGTCGAAATAGAAGCTTCTGAATAGGAGAAAAAGTGTGTAATAATGGCAATTTTGATCACATTGAGGCTTTAAAAAGTAGTTATTCAACATGAGGCACAATCCAAATGACATTTTGAATAGATTTTTCTACAGTCCAAAAAATTAATTTTCTGATGAAAAACGATGACCCGTGACCTGTCGAAATTTCTCCAGATGGTCAGAAATGGAAATTTTTTAATGTTTAAGTTTTTTGACTGCAAATGACTATTCCATGTAAATTATCACTTTTGGAACAAAAACAAGTGTGTTTAGAGTCACTTTAATGCCTGAAATTGGTCGAAATAGAAGCTTCTGAATAGGAGAAAAAGTCTGCAATAATGGCAATTTTGGTCACATTGAGGCTTTAAGAAGTAGTCATTTGAGGCACATTCCAAATGACATTTTGAATACATTTTTCAACAAACCAAAAAATCAATTTTCTGATGAATAACGATGACCCGTGACCTGTCGAAGTTTCTCCAGATGGTCAGAAATGGAAATGTATTAATGTTTAATTTTTTGACTGCAAATGACTATTCCATGTAAATTATCACTTTTGGAACAAAAATAAGTGTGTTTAGAGACACCTTAATACCTGAAACTGGTCGAAATAGAAGCTTCTGAATAGGAGAAAATGTCTGTAATAATGGCAATTTTGGTCACATTGAGGCTTTAAAAAGTAGTTATTCAACATGAGGCACATTCCAACTTACATTTTTAATCAATTTTTCTACAGTCCAAAAAATCAATTTTCTGATGAAAAACGATGACCCGTGACCTGTCGAAATTTCTCCAGATGGTCAGAAGTGGAAATTTTTTAATGTTTAAGTTTTTTGACTGCAAATGACTATTCCATGTAAATTATCACTTTTGGAACAAAAACAAGTGTGTTTAGAGTCACTTTAATGCCTGAAATTGGTCGAAATAGAAGCTTCTGAATAGGAGAAAAAGTCTGTAATAATGGCAATTTTGGTCACATTGAGGCTTTAAAAAGTAGTCATTTGAGGCACATTCCAAATTACATTTTGAATAGATTTTTCTACAGTCCAAAAAATCAATTTTCTGATGAAAAAGGATGACCCGTGACCTGTCGAAATTTCTCCAGATGGTCAGAAATGGAAATTTTTTAATGTTTAATTTTTTGACTGCAAATGACTATTCCATGTAATCTATCACTTTTGGAACAAAAACAAGTGTGTTTAGAGTCACTTTAATGCCTGAAATTGGTCGAAGTAGAAGCTTCTGAATAGGAGATAAAGTTTGCATTAATGGCAATTTTGGTCACATTGAGGCTTCAAAAAGTAGTTATTTAACATTAGGCACATTCCAACTAACATTTTTAATCAATTTTTCTACAGTCCAAAAAATCCAGAAATCCAGATGGTCAGAAATGGAAATTTTTTAAACTTACATTTTTTGACTGCAAATGACTATTCCATGTAAATTATCACTTTTGGAACAAAAATAAGTGTGTTTAGAGTCACTTAATGCCTGAAATTGGTCGAAATAGAAGCTTCTGAATAGGAGAAAAAGTCTGTAATAATGGCAATTTTGGTCACATTGAGGCTTTAAAAAGTAGTCATTTGAGGCACATTCCAAATGACATTTTTAATCAATTTTTCCACAGTCCAGAAAATCAATTTTCTGATGAATAACGATGACCCGTGACCTGTCGAAGTTTCTCCAGATGGTCAGAAATGGAAATGTTTTAATGTTTAAGTTTTTTGACTGCAAATGACTATTCCATGTAAATTATCACTTTTGGAACAAAAACAAGTGTGTTTAGAGTCACTTTAATGCCTGAAATTGGTCGAAACGGAAGCTTCTGAATAGGAGAAAAAGTGTGTAATAATGGCAATTTTGATCACATTGAGGCTTTAAAAAGTAGTCATTCAACATGAGGCACAATCCAAATGACATTTTGAATCAATTTTTCTACAGTCCAAAAAATCAATTTTCTGAGGGAAAACGATGACCCGTGACCTGTCGAAATTTCTCCAGAATGGTCAGAAATGGAAATTTTTTAATGTTTAATTTTATGACTGCAATTGACTATCGCATGTAAATTATCACTTTTGGAACAAAAACAAGTGTGTTTAGAGTCACTTTAATGCCTGAAATTGGTCGAAAAAGAAGCTTCTGAATAGGAGAAAATGTCTGAAATAATGGCAATTTTGGTCACATTGAGGCTTCAAAAAGTAGTTATTCAACATGAGGCACAATCCAAATGACATTTTGAATAGATTTTTCTACAGTCCAAAAAATCAATTTTCTGATGAAAAACGATGACCCGTGACCTGTCGAAATTTCTCCAGATGGTCAGAAATGGAAATTTTTTAATGTTTAATGTTTTGACTGCAAATGACTATTCCATGTAAATTATCACTTTTGGAACAAAAACAAGTGTGTTTAGAGTCACTTTAATGCCTGAAATTGGTCGAAATAGAAGCTTCTGAATAGGAGAAAAAGTCTGTAATAATGGCAATTTTTGGTCACACTGAGGCTTTAAAAAGTAGTCATTTGAGGCACATTCCAAATGACATTTTTAATCAATTTTTCTACAGTCCAAAAAATCAATTTTCTGATGAATAACGATGACCCGTGACCTGTCGAAGTTTCTCCAGATGGTCAGAAATGGAAATTTATTAATGGTTAATTTTTTGACTGCAAATGACTATGCCATGTAAATTATCACTTTTGGAACAAAAATAAGTGTGTTTAGAGACACCTTAATACCTAAAACTGGTCGAAATAGAAGCTTCTGAATAGGAGAAAATGTCTGTAATAATGGCAATTTTGGTCACATTGAGGCGTTAAAAAGTAGTTATTCAACATGAGGCACATTCCAACTTATATTTTTAATCAATTTTTCCACAGTCCAAAAAATCAATTTTCTGATGAAAATCGATGACCCGTGACCTGTCGAAATTTCTCCAGATGGTCAGAAATGGAAATTTTTTAAAGTTAAATTTTTTGACTGCAAATGATTATTCCATGTAAATTATCACTTTTGGAACAAAAATAAGTGTGTTTAGAGTCACTTAATGCCTGAAATTGGTCGAAATAGAAGCTTCTGAATAGGAGAAAAAGTCTGTAATAATGGCAATTTTGGTCACATTGAGGCTTTAAAAAGTAGTCATTTGAGGCACATTCCAAATGACATTTTTAATCAATTTTTCTACAGTCCAAAAAATCAATTTTCTGATGAATAACGATGACCCGTGACCTGTCGAAGTTTCTCCAGATGGTCAGAAATGGAAATTTTTTAATGTTTAAGTTTTTTGACTGCAAATGACTATTCCATGTAAATTATCACTTTTGGAACAAAAATAAGTGTGTTTAGAGACACCTTAATACCTGAAACTGGTCGGAATAGAAGCTTCTGAATAGGAGAAAATGTCTGTAATAATGGCAATTTTGGTCACATTGAGGCTTTAAAAAGTAGTTATTCAACATGAGGCACACTCCAACTGACATTTTTAATCAATTTTCTACAGTCCAAAAAATCAATTTTCTGATGAATAACGATGACCCGTGACCTGTCGAAGTTTCTCCAGATGGTCAGAAATGGAAATTTATTAATGTTTAATTTTTTGACTGCAAATGACTATGCCATGTAAATTATCACTTTTGGAACAAAAATAAGTGTGTTTAGAGACACCTTAATACCTGAAACTGGTCGAAATAGAAGCTTCTGAATAGGAGAACATTTCTGTAATAATGGCAATTTTGGTCACATTGAGGCTTTAAAAAGTAGTTATTCAACATGAGGCACATTCCAACTGACATTTTTAATCAATTTTTCTACAGTCCAAAAAATCAATTTTCTGATGAAAATCGATGACCCGTGACCTGTCGAAATTTCTCCAGATGGTCAGAAATGGAAACTTTTTAAAGTTAAATTTTTTGACTGCAAATGATTATTCCATGTAAATTATCACTTTTGGAACAAAAATAAGTGTGTTTAGAGTCACTTAATGCCTGAAATGGGTCGAAATAGAAGCTTCTGAATAGGAGAAAAAGTCTGTAATAATGGCAATTTTGGTCACATTGAGGCTTTAAAAAGTAGTCATTTGAGGCACATTCCAAATGACATTTTTAATCAATTTTTCTACAGTCCAAAAAATCAATTTTCTGATGAATAACGATGACCCGTGACCTGTCGAAGTTTCTCCAGATGGTCAGAAATGGAAATTTTTTAATGTTTACGTTTTTTGACTGCAAATGACTATTCCATGTAAATTATCACTTTTGGAACAAAAATAAGTGTGTTTAGAGACACCTTAATACGTGAAACTGGTCGGAATAGAAGCTTCTGAATAGGAGAAAATGTCTGTAATAATGGCAATTTTGGTCACATTGAGGCTTTAAAAAGTAGTTATTCAACATGAGGCACATTCCAACTGACATTTTTAATCAATTTTTCTACAGTCCAAAAAATCAATTTTCTGATGAAAAACGATGACCCGTGACCTGTCGAAATTTCTCCAGATGGTCAGAAATGGAAATTTTTTAATGTTTAAGTTTTTGACTGCAAATGACTATTCCATGTAAATTATCACTTTTGGAACAAAAACAAGTGTGTTTAGAGTCACTTTAATGCCTGAAATTTGTCGAAATAGAAGCTTCTGAATAGGAGAAAAAGTGTGTAATAATGGAAATTTTGATCACATTGAGGCTTTAAAAAGTAGTTATTCAACATGAGGCACAATCCAAATGACATTTTGAATAGATTTTTCTACAGTCCAAAAAAGCAATTTTCTGATGAAAAACGATGACCCGTGACCTGTCGAAATTTCTCCAGATGGTCAGAAATGGAAATTTTTTAATGTTTAATTTTTTGACTGCAAATGACTATTCCATGTAAATTATCACTTTTGGAACAAAAACAAGTGTGTTTAGAGTCACTTTAATGCCTGAAATTGGTCAAAATAGAAGCTTCTGAATAGAAGAAAAAGTCTGTAATAATCGCAATTTTGGTCACATTGAGGCTTTAAAAAGTAGTCATCTGAGGTACATTCCAAATGACATTTTTAATCAATTTTTCTACAGTCCAAAAAATCAATTTTCTGATGAATAATGATGACCCGTGACCTGTCGAAGTTTCTCCAGATGGTCAGAAATGGAAATTTTTTAATGTTTAAGTTTTTTGACTGCAAATGACTATTCCATGTAAATTATCACTTTTGGAACAAAAATAAGTGTGTTTAGAGTCACTTTAATGCCTGAAATTGGTCGAAGTAGAAGCTTCTGAATAGGAGAAAAAGTTTGCATTAATGGCAATTTTGGTCACATTGAGGCTTCAAAAAGTAGTTATTCAACATGAGGCACATTCCAACTGACATTTTTAATCAATTTTTCTACAGTCCAAAAAATCAATTTTCTGATGAAAATCAATGACCCGTGACCTGTCGAAATTTCTCCAGATGGTCAGAAATGGAAATTTTTTAAACTTACATTTTTTGACTGCAAATGACTATTCCATGTAAATTATCACTTTTGGAACAAAAATAAGTGTGTTTAGAGTCACTTAATGCCTGAAATTGGTTGAAATAGAAGCTTCTGAATAGGAGAAAAAGTCTGTAATAATGGCAATTTTGGTCACATTGAGGCTTTAAAAAGTAGTCATTTGAGGCACATTCCAAATGACATTTTTAATCAATTTTTCCACAGTCCAGAAAATCAATTTTCTGATGAATAACGATGACCCGTGACCTGTCAAAGTTTCTCCAGATGGTCAGAAATGGAAATGTTTTAATGTTTAAGTTTTTTGACTGCAAATGACTATTCCATGTAAATTATCACTTTTGGAACAAAAATAAGTGTCTTTAGAGACACCTTAATACCTGAAACTGGTCGAAATAGAAGCTTCTGAATAGGAGAAAATGTCTGTAATAATGGCAATTTTGGTCACATTGAGGCTTTAAAAAGTAGTTATTCAACATGAGGCACATTCCAACTGACATTTTTAATCAATTTTTCTACAGTCCAAAAAATCAATTTTCTGATGAAAAACGATGACCCGTGACCTGTCGAAATTTCTCCAGATGGTCAGAAATGGAAATGTTTTAATGTTTAATTTTTTGACTGCAAATGACTATTCCATGTAAATTATCACTTTTGGAACAAAAACAAGTGTGTTTAGAGTCACTTTAATGCCAGAAATGGGTCGAAACGGAAGCTTCTGAATAGGAGAAAAAATGTGTAATAATGGCAATTTTGATCACATTGAGGCTTTAAAAAGTAGTCATTCAACATGAGGCACAATCCAAATGACATTTTGAATCAATTTTTCTACAGTCCAAAAAATCAATTTTCTGAGGAAAAACGATGACCCGTGACCTGTCGAAATTTCTCCAGAATGGTCAGAAATGGAAATTTTTAATGTTTAATTTTTTGACTGCAATTGACTATCGCATGTAAATTATCACTTTTGGAACAAAAACAAGTGTGTTTAGAGTCACTTTAATGCCTGAAATTGGTCGAAAAAGAAGCTTCTGAATAGGAGAAAATGTCTGAAATAATGGCAATTTTGGTCACATTGAGGCTTCAAAAAGTAGTTATTCAACATGAGGCACAATCCAAATGACATTTTGAATAGATTTTTCTACAGTCCAAAAAAGCAATTTTCTGATGAAAAACGATGACCCGTGACCTGTCGAAATTTCTCCAGATGGTCAGAAATGGAAATTTTTTAATGTTTAATTTTTTGACTGCAAATGACTATTCCATGTAAATTATCACTTTTGGAACAAAAACAAGTGTGTTTAGAGTCACTTTAATGCCTGAAATTGGTCGAAATAGAAGCTTCTGAATAGGAGAAAAGGTCTGTAATAATGGCAATTTTTGGTCACACTGAGGCTTTAAAAAGTAGTCATTTGAGGCACATTCCAAATGACATTTTTAATCAATTTTTCTACAGTCCAAAAAATCAATTTTCTGATGAATAACGATGACCCGTGACCTGTCGAAGTTTCTCCAGATGGTCAGAAATGGAAATGTATTAATGTTTAATTTTTTGACTGCAAATGACTATGCCATGTAAATTATCACTTTTGGAACAAAAATAAGTGTGTTTAGAGACACCTTAATACCTGAAACTGGTCGAAATAGAAGCTTCTGAATAGGAGAACATTTCTGTAATAATGGCAATTTTGGTCACATTGAGGCTTTAAAAAGTAGTTATTCAACATGAGGCACATTCCAACTGACATTTTTAATCAATTTTTCTACAGTCCAAAAAATCAATTTTCTGATGAAAATCGATGACCCGTGACCTGTCGAAGTTTCTCCAGATGGTCAGAAATGGAAATTTTTTAATGTTTAAGTTTTTTGACTGCAAATGACTATTCCATGTAAATTATCACTTTTGGAACAAAAATAAGTGTGTTTAGAGACACCTTAATACCTGAAACTGGTTGAAATAGAAGCTTCTGAATAGGAGAAAAAGTCTGTAATAATGGCAATTTTGATCACATTGAGGATTTAAAAAGTAGTCATTTGAGGCACATTCCAAATGACATTTTGAATAGATTTTTCTACAGTCCAAAAAATCAATTTTCTGATGAAAAAGGATGACCCGTGACCTGTCGAAATTTCTCCAGATGGTCAGAAATGGAATTTTTTTAATGTTTAATTTTTTGACTGCAAATGACTATTCCATGTAAATTATCACTTTTGGAACAAAAACAAGTGTGTTTAGAGTCACTTTAATGCCTGAAATTGGTCGAAGTAGAAGCTTCTGAATAGGAGAAAAAGTTTGCATTAATGGCAATTTTGGTCACATTGAGGCTTCAAAAAGTAGTTATTCAACATGAGGCACAATCCAAATGACATTTTGAATCAATTTTTCTACAGTCCAAAAAATCAATTTTCTGAGGAAAAACGATGACCCGTGACCTGTCGAAATTTCTCCAGAATGGTCAGAAATGGAAATTTTTTAATGTTTAATTTTTTGACTGCAATTGACTATCGCATGTAAATTATCACTTTTGGAACAAAAACAAGTGTGTTTAGAGTCACTTTAATGCCTGAAATTGGTCGAAACGGAAGCTTCTGAATATGAGAAAAAGTGTGTAATAATGGCAATTTTGATCACATTGAGGCTTTAAAAAGTAGTCATTCAACATGAGGCACACTCCAAATGACATTTTGAATCAATTTTTCTACAGTCCAAAAAATCAATTTTCTGAGGAAAAACGAGGACCCGTGACCTGTCGAAATTTCTCCAGAATGGTCAGAAATGGAAATTTTTTAATGTTTAATTTTTTGACTGCAATTGACTATCGCATGTAAATTATCACTTTTGGAACAAAAACAAGTGTGTTTAGAGTCACTTTAATGCCTGAAATTGGTCGAAAAAGAAGCTTCTGAATAGGAGAAAATGTCTGAAATAATGGCAATTTTGGTCACATTGAGGCTTCAAAAAGTAGTTATTCAACATGAGGCACAATCCAAATGACATTTTGAATAGATTTTTCTACAGTCCAAAAAATCAATTTTCTGAGGAAAAACGAGGACCCGTGACCTGTCGAAATTTCTGCAGATGGTCAGAAATGGAAATTTTTTAATGTTTAATTTTTTGACTGCAAATGATTATTCCATGTAAATTATCACTTTTGGAACAAAAATAAGTGTGTTTAGAGTCACTTAATGCCTGAAATTGGTCGAAATAGAAGCTTCTGAATAGGAGAAAAAGTCTGTAATAATGGCAATTTTTGGTCACACTGAGGCTTTAAAAAGTAGTCATTTGAGGCACATTCCAAATGACATTTTTAATCAATTTTTCTACAGTCCAAAAAATCAATTTTCTGATGAATAACGATGACCCGTGACCTGTCGAAGTTTCTCCAGATGGTCAGAAATGGAAATTTATTAATGTTTAATTTTTTGACTGCAAATGACTATGCCATGTAAATTATCACTTTTGGAACAAAAATAAGTGTGTTTAGAGACACCTTAATACCTGAAACTGGTCGAAATAGAAGCTTCTGAATAGGAGAAAATGTCTGTAATAATGGCAATTTTGGTCACATTGAGGCTTTAAAAAGTAGTTATTCAACATGAGGCACATTCCAACTTACATTTTTAATCAATTTTTCTACAGTCCAAAAAATCAATTTTCTGATGAAAATCGATGACCCGTGACCTGTCGAAATTTCTCCAGATGGTCAGAAATGGAAATTTTTTAAAGTTACATTTTTTGACTGCATATGATTATTCCATGTAAATTATCACTTTTGGAACAAAAATAAGTGTGTTTAGAGTCACTTAATGTCTGAAATTGGTCGAAATAGAAGCTTCTGAATAGGAGAAAAAGTCTGTAATAATGGCAATTTTGGTCACATTGAGGCTTTAAAAAGTAGTCCTTTGAGGCACATTCCAAATGACATTTTGAATACATTTTTCAACAAACCAAAAAATCAATTTTCTGATGAATAACGATGACCCGTGACCTGTCGAAGTTTCTCCAGATGGTCAGAAATGGAAATGTATTAATGTTTAATTTTTTGACTGCAAATGACTATTCCATGTAAATTATCACTTTTGGAACAAAAATAAGTGTGTTTAGAGACACCTTAATACCTGAAACTGGTCGAAATAGAAGCTTCTGAATAGGAGAAAATGTCTGTAATAATGGCAATTTTGGTCACATTGAGGCTTTAAAAAGTAGTTATTCAACATGAGGCACATTCCAACTTACATTTTTAATCAATTTTTCTACAGTCCAAAAAATCAATTTTCTGATGAAAATCGATGACCCGTGACCTGTCGAAATTTCTCCAGATGGTCAGAAATGGAAATTTTTTAAAGTTAAATTTTTTGACTGCAAATGATTATTCCATGTAAATTATCACTTTTGGAACAAAAATAAGTGTGTTTAGAGTCACTTAATGCCTGAAATTGGTCGAAATAGAAGCTTCTGAATAGGAGAAAAAGTCTGTAATAATGGCAATTTTGGTCACATTGAGGCTTTAAAAAGTAGTCATCTGAGGCACATTCCAAATGACATTTTTAATCAATTTTTCTACAGTCCAAAAAATCAATTTTCTGATGAATAATGATGACCCGTGACCTGTCGAAGTTTCTCCAGATGGTCAGAAATGGAAATTTTTTAATGTTTAAGTTTTTTGACTGCAAATGGCTATTCCATGTAAATTATCACTTTTGGAACAAAAATAAGTGTGTTTAGAGACACCTTAATACCTGAAACTGGTCGAAATAGAAGCTTCTGAATAGGAGAAAAAGTCTGTAATAATGGCAATTTTGGTCACATTGAGGCTTTAAAAAGTAGTTATTCAACATGAGGCACAATCCAAATGACATTTTGAATAGATTTTTCTACAGTCCAAAAAATCAATTTTCTGATGAAAAACGATGACCCGTGACCTGTCGAAATTTCTCCAGATGGTCAGAAGTGGAAATTTTTTAATGTTTACGTTTTTTGACTGCAAATGACTATTCCATGTAAATTATCACTTTTGGAACAAAAACAAGTGTGTTTAGAGTCACTTTAATGCCTGAAATTGGTAGAAATAGAAGCTTCTGAATAGGAGAAAAAGTCTGTAATAATGGCAATTTTGGTCACATTGAGGCTTTAAAAAGTAGTAATTTGAGGCACATTCCAAATTACATTTTGAATAGATTTTTCTACAGTCCAAAAAATCAATTTTCTGATGAAAAAGGATGACCCGTGACCTGTCGAAATTTCTCCAGATGGTCAGAAATGGAAATTTTTTAATGTTTAATTTTTTGACTGCAAATGACTATTCCATGTAATCTATCACTTTTGGAACAAAAACAAGTGTGTTTAGAGTCACTTTAATGCCTGAAATTGGTCGAAGTAGAAGCTTCTGAATAGGAGAAAAAGTTTGCATTAATGGCAATTTTGGTCACATTGAGGCTTCAAAAAGTAGTTATTTAACATGAGGCACATTCCAACTAACATTTTTAATCAATTTTTCTACAGTCCAAAAAATCAATTTACTGATGAAAATCAATGACCCGTGACCTGTCGAAATTTCTCCAGATGGTCAGAAATGGAAATTTTTTAAACTTACATTTTTTGACTGCAAATGACTATTCCATGTAAATTATCACTTTTGGAACAAAAATAAGTGTTTTTAGAGTCACTTAATGCCTGAAATTGGTCGAAATAGAAGCTTCTGAATAGGAGAAAAAGTCTGTAATAATGGCAATTTTGGTCACATTGAGGCTTTAAAAAGTAGTCATTTGAGGCACATTCAAAATGACATTTTTAATCAATTTTTCCACAGTCCAGAAAATCAATTTTCTGATGAATAACGATGACCCGTGACCTGTCGAAGTTTCTCCAGATGGTCAGAAATGGAAATGTTTTAATGTTTAAGTTTTTTGACTGCAAATGACTATTCCATGTAAATTATCACTTTTGGAACAAAAATAAGTGTCTTTAGAGACACCTTAATACCTGAAACTGGTCAAAATAGAAGCTTCTGAATAGGAGAAAATGTCTGTAATAATGGCAATTTTGGTCACATTGAGGCTTTAAAAAGTAGTTATTCAACATGAGGCACATTCCAACTGACATTTTTAATCAATTTTTCTACAGTCCAAAAAATCCATTTTCTGATGAAAAACGATGACCCGTGACCTGTCGAAATTTCTCCAGATGGTCAGAAATGGAAATGTTTTAAAGTTTAATTTTTTGACTGCAAATGACTATTCCATGTAAATTATCACTTTTGGAACAAAAACAAGTGTGTTTAGAGTCACTTTAATGCCTGAAATTGGTCGAAACGGAAGCTTCTGAATAGGAGAAAAAGTGTGTAATAATGGCAATTTTGATCACATTGAGGCTTTAAAAAGTAGTCATTCAACATGAGGCACACTCCAAATGACATTTTGAATCAATTTTTCTACAGTCCAAAAAATCAATTTTCTGAGGAAAAACGAGGACCCGTGACCTGTCGAAATTTCTCCAGAATGGTCAGAAATGGAAATTTTTTAATGTTAAATTTTTTGACTGCAATTGACTATCGCATGTAAATTATCACTTTTGGAACAAAAACAAGTGTGTTTAGAGTCACTTTAATGCCTGAAATTGGTCGAAAAAGAAGCTTCTGAATAGGAGAAAATGTCTGAAATAATGGCAATTTTGGTCACATTGAGGCTTCAAAAAGTAGTTATTCAACATGAGGCACAATCCAAATGACATTTTGAATAGATTTTTCTACAGTCCAAAAAATCAATTTTCTGATGAAAAACGATGACCCGTGACCTGTCGAAATTTCTGCAGATGGTGAGAAATGGAAATTTTTTAATGTTTAATTTTTTGACTGCAAATGATTATTCCATGTAAATTATCACTTTTGGAACAAAAATAAGTGTGTTTAGAGTCACTTAATGCCTGAAATTGGTCGAAATAGAAGCTTCTGAATAGGAGAAAAAGTCTGTAATAATGGCAATTTTTGGTCACACTGAGGCTTTAAAAAGTAGTCATTTGAGGCACATTCCAAATGACATTTTTAATCAATTTTTCTACAGTCCAAAAAATCAATTTTCTGATGAATAACGATGACCCGTGACCTGTCGAAGTTTCTCCAGATGGTCAGAAATGGAAATTTATTAATGTTTAATTTTTTGACTGCAAATGACTATGCCATGTAAATTATCACTTTTGGAACAAAAATAAGTGTGTTTAGAGACACCTTAATACCTGAAACTGGTCGAAATAGAAGCTTCTGAATAGGAGAAAATTTCTGTAATAATGGCAATTTTGGTCACATTGAGGCTTTAAAAAGTAGTTATTCAACATTAGGCACATTCCAACTGACATTTTTAATCAATTTTTCTACAGTCCAAAAAATCAATTTTCTGATGAAAAACGATGACCCGTGACCTGTCGAAATTTCTCCAGATGGTCAGAAATGGAAATGTTTTAATGTTTAATTTTATGACTGCAATTGACTATCGCATGTAAATTATCACTTTTGGAACAAAAACAAGTGTGTTTAGAGTCACTTTAATGCCTGAAATTGGTCGAAAAAGAAGCTTCTGAATAGGAGAAAATGTCTGAAATAATGGCAATTTTGGTCACATTGAGGCTTCAAAAAGTAGTTATTCAACATGAGGCACAATCCAAATGACATTTTGAATAGATTTTTCTACAGTCCAAAAAATTAATTTTCTGATGAAAAACGATGACCCGTGACCTGTCGAAATTTCTCCAGATGGTCAGAAATGGAAATTTCTTAATGTTTAAGTTTTTTGACTGCAAATGACTATTCCATGTAAATTATCACTTTTGGAACAAAAACAAGTGTGTTTAGAGTCACTTTAATGCCTGAAATTGGTCAAAATAGAATCTTCTGAATAGGAGAAAAAGTGTGTAATAATGGCAATTTTGGTCACATTGAGGCTTTAAAAAGTAGTTATTCAACATGAGGCACAATCCAAATGACATTTTGAATAGATTTTTCTACAGTCCAAAAAATTAATTTTCTGATGAAAAACGATGACCCGTGACCTGCCGAAATTTCTCCAGATGGTCAGAAATGGAAATTTTTTAATGTTTAATGTTTTGACTGCAAATGACTATTCCATGTAAATTATCACTTTTGGAACAAAAACAAGTGTGTTTAGAGACACTTTAATGCCTGAAATTGGTCGAAGTAGAAGCTTCTGAATAGGAGAAAATGTCTGTAATAATGGCAATTTTGGTAACATTGAGGCTTTAAAAAGTAGTTATTCAACGTGAGGCACAATCCAAATGACATTTTGAATAGATTTTTCTACAGTCCAAAAAATCAATTTTCTGATGAATAACGATGACCCGTGACCTGTCGAAGTTTCTCCAGATGGTCAGAAATGGAAATTTATTAATGGTTAATTTTTTGACTGCAAATGACTATGCCATGTAAATTATCACTTTTGGAACAAAAATAAGTGTGTTTAGAGACACCTTAATACCTGAAACTGGTCGAAATAGAAGCTTCTGAATAGGAGAAAATGTCTGTACTAATGGCAATTTTGATCACATTGAGGCTTTAAAAAGTAGTTATTCAACATGAGGCACACTCCAACTGACATTTTTAATCAATTTTTCTACAGTCCAAAAAATCAATTTTCTGATGAATAACGATGACCCGTGACCTATCGAAGTTTCTCCAGATGGTCAGAAATGGAAATTTATTAGTTTAATTTTTTGACTGCAAATGACTATGCCATGTAAATTATCACTTTTGGAACACAAATAAGTGTGTTTAGAGACACCTTAATACCTGAAACTGGTCGAAATAGAAGCTTCTGAATAGGAGAAAATTTCTGTAATAATGGCAATTTTGGTCACATTGAGGCTTTAAAAAGTAGTTATTCAACATGAGGCACATTCCAACTGACATTTTTAATCAATTTTTCTACAGTCCAAAAAATCAATTTTCTGATGAAAATCGATGACCCGTGACCTGTCGAAATTTCTCCAGATGGTCAGAAATGGAAATTTTTTAAAGTTACATTTTTTGACTGCAAATGATTATTCCATGTAAATTATCACTTTTGGAACAAAAATAAGTGTGTTTAGAGTCACTTAATGCCTGAAATTGGTCGAAATAGAAGCTTCTGAATAGGAGAAAAAGTCTGTAATAATGGCAATTTTGGTCACATTGAGGCTTTAAAAAGTAGTTATTCAACATGAGGCACATTCCAACTGACATTTTTAATCAATTTTTCTACAGTCCAAAAAATCAATTTTCTGATGAAAAACGATGACCCGTGACCTGTCGAAATTTCTCCAGATGGTCAGAAATGGAAATTTTTTAATGTTTAAGTTTTTGACTGCAAATGACTATTCCATGTAAATTATCACTTTTGGAACAAAAACAAGTGTGTTTAGAGTCACTTAATGCCTGAAATTGGTCGAAATAGAAGCTTCTGAATAGGAGAAAAAGTCTGTAATAATGGCAATTTTTGGTCACACTGAGGCTTTAAAAAGTAGTCATTTGAGGCACATTCCAAATGACATTTTTAATCAATTTTTCTACAGTCCAAAAAATCAATTTTCTGATGAATAACGATGACCCGTGACCTGTCGAAGTTTCTCCAGATGGTCAGAAATGGAAATTTATTAATGTTTAATTTTTTGACTGCAAATGACTATGCCATGTAAATTATCACTTTTGGAACAAAAATAAGTGTGTTTAGAGACACCTTAATACCTGAAACTGGTCGAAATAGAAGCTTCTGAATAGGAGAAAATTTCTGTAATAATGGCAATTTTGGTCACATTGAGGCTTTAAAAAGTAGTTATTCAACATTAGGCACATTCCAACTGACATTTTTAATCAATTTTTCTACAGTCCAAAAAATCAATTTTCTGATGAAAAACGATGACCCGTGACCTGTCGAAATTTCTCCAGATGGTCAGAAATGGAAATGTTTTAATGTTTAATTTTTTTGACTGCAAATGACTATTCCATGTAAATTATCACTTTTGGAACAAAAACAAGTGTGTTTAGAGTCACTTTAATGCCTGAAATTGGTCGAAACGGAAGCTTCTGAATAGGAGAAAAAGTGTGTAATAATGGCAATTTTGATCACATTGAGGCTTTAAAAAGTAGTCATTCAACATGAGGCACAATCCAAATGACATTTTGAATCAATTTTTCTACAGTCCAAAAAATCAATTTTCTGAGGAAAAACGATGACCCGTGACCTGTCGAAATTTCTCCAGAATGGTCAGAAATGGAAATTTTTTAATGTTTAATTTTATGACTGCAATTGACTATCGCATGTAAATTATCACTTTTGGAACAAAAACAAGTGTGTTTAGAGTCACTTTAATGCCTGAAATTGGTCGAAAAAGAAGCTTCTGAATAGGAGAAAATGTCTGAAATAATGGCAATTTTGGTCACATTGAGGCTTCAAAAAGTAGTTATTCAACATGAGGCACAATCCAAATGACATTTTGAATAGATTTTTCTACAGTCCAAAAAATTAATTTTCTGATGAAAAACGATGACCCGTGCGTGACCTGTCGAAATTTCTCCAGATGGTCAGAAATGGAAATTTCTTAATGTTTAAGTTTTTTTTACTGCAAATGACTATTCCATGTAAATTATCACTTTTGGAACAAAAACAAGTGTGTTTAGAGTCACTTTAATGCCTGAAATTGGTCGAAATAGAATCTTCTGAATAGGAGAAAAAGTGTGTAATAATGGCAATTTTGGTCACATTGAGGCTTTAAAAAGTAGTTATTCAACATGAGGCACAATCCAAATGACATTTTGAATAGATTTTTCTACAGTCCAAAAAATTAATTTTCTGATGAAAAACGATGACCCGTGACCTGTCGAAATTTCTCCAGATGGTCAGAAATGGAAATTTTTTAATGTTTAATGTTTTGACTGCAAATGACTATTCCATGTAAATTATCACTTTTGGAACAAAAACAAGTGTGTTTAGAGTCACTTTAATGCCTGAAATTGGTCAAAATAGAAGCTTCTGAATAGGAGAAAAAGTCTGTAATAATGGCAATTTTTGGTCACACTGAGGCTTTAAAAAGTAGTCATTTGAGGCACATTCCAAATGACATTTTTAATCAATTTTTCTACAGTCCAAAAAATCAATTTTCTGATGAATAACGATGACCCGTGACCTGTCGAAGTTTCTCCAGATGGTCAGAAATGGAAATTTATTAATGGTTAATTTTTTGACTGCAAATGACTATGCCATGTAAATTATCACTTTTGGAACAAAAATAAGTGTGTTTAGAGACACCTTAATACCTGAAACTGGTCGAAATAGAAGCTTCTGAATAGGAGAAAATGTCTGTACTAATGGCAATTTTGATCACATTGAGGCTTTAAAAAGTAGTTATTCAACATGAGGCACACTCCAACTGACATTTTTAATCAATTTTTCTACAGTCCAAAAAATCAATTTTCTGATGAATAACGATGACCCGTGACCTATCGAAGTTTCTCCAGATGGTCAGAAATGGAAATTTATTAATGTTTAATTTTTTGACTGCAAATGACTATGCCATGTAAATTATCACTTTTGGAACAAAAATAAGTGTGTTTAGAGACACCTTAATACCTGAAACTGGTCGAAATAGAAGCTTCTGAATAGGAGAAAATTTCTGTAATAATGGCAATTTTGGTCACATTGAGGCTTTAAAAAGTAGTTATTCAACATGAGGCACATTCCAACTGACATTTTTAATCAATTTTTCTACAGTCCAAAAAATCAATTTTCTGATGAAAATCGATGACCCGTGACCTGTCGAAATTTCTCCAGATGGTCAGAAATGGAAATTTTTTAAAGTTAAATTTTTTGACTGCAAATGATTATTCCATGTAAATTATCACTTTTGGAACAAAAATAAGTGTGTTTAGAGTCACTTAATGCCTGAAATTGGTCGAAATAGAAGCTTCTGAATAGGAGAAAAAGTCTGTAATAATGGCAATTTTGGTCACATTGAGGCTTTAAAAAGTAGTCATTTGAGGCACATTCCAAATGACATTTTTAATCAATTTTTCTACAGTCCAAAAAATCAATTTTCTGATGAATAACGATGACCCGTGACCTGTCGAAGTTTCTCCAGATGGTCAGAAATGGAAATTTTTTAATGTTTAAGTTTTTGACTGCAAATGACTATGTCATGTAAATTATCACTTTTGGGACAAAAATAAGTGTGTTTAGAGACACCTTAATACCTGAAACTGGTCGAAATAGAAGCTTCTGAATAGGAGAAAATGTCTGTACTAATGGCAATTTTGATCACATTGAGGCTTTAAAAAGTAGTTATTCAACATGAGGCACACTCCAACTGACATTTTTAATCAATTTTTCTACAGTCCAAAAAATCAATTTTCTGATGAATAACGATGACCCGTGACCTATCGAAGTTTCTCCAGATGGTCAGAAATGGAAATTTATTAATGTTTAATTTTTTGACTGCAAATGACTATGCCATGTAAATTATCACTTTTGGAACAAAAATAAGTGTGTTTAGAGACACCTTAATACCTGAAACTGGTCGAAATAGAAGCTTCTGAATAGGAGAAAATTTCTGTAATAATGGCAATTTTGGTAACATTGAGGCTTTAAAAAGTAGTTATTCAACATGAGGCACATTCCAACTGACATTTTTAATCAATTTTTCTACAGTCCAAAAAATCAATTTTCTGATGAAAATCGATGACCCGTGACCTGTCGAAATTTCTCCAGATGGTCAGAAATGGAAATTTTTTAAAGTTAAATTTTTTGACTGCAAATGATTATTCCATGTAAATTATCACTTTTGGAACAAAAATAAGTGTGTTTTGAGTCACTTAATGCCTGAAATTGGTCGAAATAGAAGCTTCTGAATAGGAGAAAAAGTCTGTAATAATGGCAATTTTGGTCACATTGAGGCTTTAAAAAGTAGTCATCTGAGGCACATTCCAAATGACATTTTTAATCAATTTTTCTACAGTCCAAAAAATCAATTTTCTGATGAATAATGGTGACCCGTGACCTGTCGAAGTTTCTCCAGATGGTCAGAAATGGAAATTTTTTAATGTTTAAGTTTTTTGACTGCAAATGGCTATTCCATGTAAATTATCACTTTTGGAACAAAAATAAGTGTGTTTAGAGACACCTTAATACCTGAAACTGGTCGAAATAGAAGCTTCTGAATAGGAGAAAAAGTCTGTAATAATGGCAATTTTGATCACATTGAGGCTTTAACAAGTAGTTATTCAACATGAGGCACAATCCAAAAAACATTTTGAATCAATTTTTCTACAGTCCAAAAAATCAATTTTCTGATGAAAAACGATGACCCGTGACCTGTCGAAATTTCTCCAGATGGTCAGAAATGGAAATTTTTTAATGTTTAAGTTTTTTGACTGCAATTGACTATTGCATGTAAATTATCACTTTTGGAACAAAAACAAGTGTGTTTACAGTCACTTTAATGCCTGAAATTGGTCAAAATAGAAGCTTCTGAATAGGAGAAAAAGTGTGTAATAATGGCAATTTTGGTCACATTGAGGCTTTAAAAAGTAGTTATTCAACATGAGGCACAATCCAAATGACATTTTGAATAGATTTTTCTACAGTCCAAAAAATCAATTTTCTGATGAAAAACGATGACCCGTGACCTGTCGAAATTTCTCCAGATGGTCAGAAGTGGACATTTTTTAATGTTTAAGTTTTTTGACTGCAAATGACTATTCCATGTAAATTATCACTTTTGGAACAAAAACAAGTGTGTTTAGAGTCACTTTAATGCCTGAAATTGGTCGAAATAGAAGCTTCTGAATAGGAGAAAAAGTCTGTAATAATGGCAATTTTGGTCACATTGAGGCTTTAAAAAGTAGTTATTCAACATGAGGCACATTCCAACTTACATTTTTAATCAATTTTTCTACAGTCCAAAAAATCAATTTTCTGATGAAAATCGATGACCCGTGACCTGTCGAAATTTCTCCAGATGGTCAGAAATGGAAATTTTTTAAAGTTAAATTTTTTGACTGCAAATGATTATTCCATGTAAATTATCACTTTTGGAACAAAAATAAGTGTGTTTAGAGTCACTTAATGCCTGAAATTGGTCGAAATAGAAGCTTCTGAATAGGAGAAAAAGTCTGTAATAATGGCAATTTTGGTCACATTGAGGCTTTAAAAAGTAGTCATCTGAGGCACATTCCAAATGACATTTTTAATCAATTTTTCTACAGTCCAAAAAATCAATTTTCTGATGAATAATGATGACCCGTGACCTGTCGAAGTTTCTCCAGATGGTCAGAAATGGAAATTTTTTAATGTTTAAGTTTTTTGACTGCAAATGGCTATTCCATGTAAATTATCACTTTTGGAACAAAAATAAGTGTGTTTAGAGACACCTTAATACCTGAAACTGGTCGAAATAGAAGCTTCTGAATAGGAGAAAAAGTCTGTAATAATGGCAATTTTGGTCACATTGAGGCTTTAAAAAGTAGTTATTCAACATGAGGCACAATCCAAATGACATTTTGAATAGATTTTTCTACAGTCCAAAAAATCAATTTTCTGATGAAAAACGATGACCCGTGACCTGTCGAAATTTCTCCAGATGGTCAGAAGTGGAAATTTTTTAATGTTTACGTTTTTTGACTGCAAATGACTATTCCATGTAAATTATCACTTTTGGAACAAAAACAAGTGTGTTTAGAGTCACTTTAATGCCTGAAATTGGTAGAAATAGAAGCTTCTGAATAGGAGAAAAAGTCTGTAATAATGGCAATTTTGGTCACATTGAGGCTTTAAAAAGTAGTAATTTGAGGCACATTCCAAATTACATTTTGAATAGATTTTTCTACAGTCCAAAAAATCAATTTTCTGATGAAAAAGGATGACCCGTGACCTGTCGAAATTTCTCCAGATGGTCAGAAATGGAAATTTTTTAATGTTTAATTTTTTGACTGCAAATGACTATTCCATGTAATCTATCACTTTTGGAACAAAAACAAGTGTGTTTAGAGTCACTTTAATGCCTGAAATTGGTCGAAGTAGAAGCTTCTGAATAGGAGAAAAAGTTTGCATTAATGGCAATTTTGGTCACATTGAGGCTTCAAAAAGTAGTTATTTAACATGAGGCACATTCCAACTAACATTTTTAATCAATTTTTCTACAGTCCAAAAAATCAATTTACTGATGAAAATCAATGACCCGTGACCTGTCGAAATTTCTCCAGATGGTCAGAAATGGAAATTTTTTAAACTTACATTTTTTGAATGCAAATGACTATTCCATGTAAATTATCACTTTTGGAACAAAAATAAGTGTTTTTAGAGTCACTTAATGCCTGAAATTGGTCGAAATAGAAGCTTCTGAATAGGAGAAAAAGTCTGTAATAATGGCAATTTTGGTCACATTGAGGCTTTAAAAAGTAGTCATTTGAGGCACATTCAAAATGACATTTTTAATCAATTTTTCCACAGTCCAGAAAATCAATTTTCTGATGAATAACGATGACCCGTGACCTGTCGAAGTTTCTCCAGATGGTCAGAAATGGAAATTTTTTAATGTTTAAGTTTTTTGACTGCAAATGGCTATTCCATGTAAATTATCACTTTTGGAACAAAAATAAGTGTGTTTAGAGACACCTTAATACCTGAAACTGGTCGAAATAGAAGCTTCTGAATAGGAGAAAAAGTGTGTAATAATGGCAATTTTGGTCACATTGAGGCTTTAAAAAGTAGTTATTCAACATGAGGCACAATCCAACTGACATTTTTAATCAATTTTTCTACAGTCCAAAAAATCAATTTTCTGATGAAAAACGATGACCCGTGACCTGTCGAAATTTCTCCAGATGGTCAGAAATGGAAATGTTTTAATGTTTAATTTTTTTGACTGCAAATGACTATTCCATGTAAATTATCACTTTTGGAACAAAAACAAGTGTGTTTAGAGTCACTTTAATGCCTGAAATTGGTCGAAACGGAAGCTTCTGAATAGGAGAAAAAGTGTGTAATAATGGCAATTTTGATCACATTGAGGCTTTAAAAAGTAGTCATTCAACATGAGGCACAATCCAAATGACATTTTGAATCAATTTTTCTACAGTCCAAAAAATCAATTTTCTGAGGAAAAACGATGACCCGTGACCTGTCGAAATTTCTCCAGAATGGTCAGAAATGGAAATTTTTTAATGTTTAATTTTATGACTGCAATTGACTATCGCATGTAAATTATCACTTTTGGAACAAAAACAAGTGTGTTTAGAGTCACTTTAATGCCTGAAATTGGTCGAAAAAGAAGCTTCTGAATAGGAGAAAATGTCTGAAATAATGGCAATTTTGGTCACATTGAGGCTTCAAAAAGTAGTTATTCAACATGAGGCACAATCCAAATGACATTTTGAATAGATTTTTCTACAGTCCAAAAAATTAATTTTCTGATGAAAAACGATGACCCGTGACCTGTCGAAATTTCTCCAGATGGTCAGAAATGGAAATTTCTTAATGTTTAAGTTTTTTTTACTGCAAATGACTATTCCATGTAAATTATCACTTTTGGAACAAAAACAAGTGTGTTTAGAGTCACTTTAATGCCTGAAATTGGTCGAAATAGAATCTTCTGAATAGGAGAAAAAGTGTGTAATAATGGCAATTTTGGTCACATTGAGGCTTTAAAAAGTAGTTATTCAACATGAGGCACAATCCAAATGACATTTTGAATAGATTTTTCTACAGTCCATAAAATTAATTTTCTGATGAAAAACGATGACCCGTGACCTGTCGAAATTTCTCCAGATGGTCAGAAATGGAAATTTTTTAATGTTTAATGTTTTGACTGCAAATGACTATTCCATGTAAATTATCACTTTTGGAACAAAAACAAGTGTGTTTAGAGTCACTTTAATGCCTGAAATTGGTCAAAATAGAAGCTTCTGAATAGGAGAAAAAGTCTGTAATAATGGCAATTTTTGGTCACACTGAGGCTTTAAAAAGTAGTCATTTGAGGCACATTCCAAATGACATTTTTAATCAATTTTTCTACAGTCCAAAAAATCAATTTTCTGATGAATAACGATGACCCGTGACCTGTCGAAGTTTCTCCAGATGGTCAGAAATGGAAATTTATTAATGGTTAATTTTTTGACTGCAAATGACTATGCCATGTAAATTATCACTTTTGGAACAAAAATAAGTGTGTTTAGAGACACCTTAATACCTGAAACTGGTCGAAATAGAAGCTTCTGAATAGGAGAAAATGTCTGTACTAATGGCAATTTTGATCACATTGAGGCTTTAAAAAGTAGTTATTCAACATGAGGCACACTCCAACTGACATTTTTAATCAATTTTTCTACAGTCCAAAAAATCAATTTTCTGATGAATAACGATGACCCGTGACCTATCGAAGTTTCTCCAGATGGTCAGAAATGGAAATTTATTAATGTTTAATTTTTTGACTGCAAATGACTATGCCATGTAAATTATCACTTTTGGAACAAAAATAAGTGTGTTTAGAGACACCTTAATACCTGAAACTGGTCGAAATAGAAGCTTCTGAATAGGAGAAAATTTCTGTAATAATGGCAATTTTGGTCACATTGAGGCTTTAAAAAGTAGTTATTCAACATGAGGCACATTCCAACTGACATTTTTAATCAATTTTTCTACAGTCCAAAAAATCAATTTTCTGATGAAAATCGATGACCCGTGACCTGTCGAAATTTCTCCAGATGGTCAGAAATGGAAATTTTTTAAAGTTAAATTTTTTGACTGCAAATGATTATTCCATGTAAATTATCACTTTTGGAACAAAAATAAGTGTGTTTAGAGTCACTTAATGCCTGAAATTGGTCGAAATAGAAGCTTCTGAATAGGAGAAAAAGTCTGTAATAATGGCAATTTTGGTCACATTGAGGCTTTAAAAAGTAGTCATTTGAGGCACATTCCAAATGACATTTTTAATCAATTTTTCTACAGTCCAAAAAATCAATTTTCTGATGAATAACGATGACCCGTGACCTGTCGAAGTTTCTCCAGATGGTCAGAAATGGAAATTTTTTAATGTTTAAGTTTTTGACTGCAAATGACTATGTCATGTAAATTATCACTTTTGGGACAAAAATAAGTGTGTTTAGAGACACCTTAATACCTGAAACTGGTCGAAATAGAAGCTTCTGAATAGGAGAAAATGTCTGTACTAATGGCAATTTTGATCACATTGAGGCTTTAAAAAGTAGTTATTCAACATGAGGCACACTCCAACTGACATTTTTAATCAATTTTTCTACAGTCCAAAAAATCAATTTTCTGATGAATAACGATGACCCGTGACCTATCGAAGTTTCTCCAGATGGTCAGAAATGGAAATTTATTAATGTTTAATTTTTTGACTGCAAATGACTATGCCATGTAAATTATCACTTTTGGAACAAAAATAAGTGTGTTTAGAGACACCTTAATACCTGAAACTGGTCGAAATAGAAGCTTCTGAATAGGAGAAAATTTCTGTAATAATGGCAATTTTGGTCACATTGAGGCTTTAAAAAGTAGTTATTCAACATGAGGCACATTCCAACTGACATTTTTAATCAATTTTTCTACAGTCCAAAAAATCAATTTTCTGATGAAAATCGATGACCCGTGACCTGTCGAAATTTCTCCAGATGGTCAGAAATGGAAATTTTTTAAAGTTAAATTTTTTGACTGCAAATGATTATTCCATGTAAATTATCACTTTTGGAACAAAAATAAGTGTGTTTTGAGTCACTTAATGCCTGAAATTGGTCGAAATAGAAGCTTCTGAATAGGAGAAAAAGTCTGTAATAATGGCAATTTTGGTCACATTGAGGCTTTAAAAAGTAGTCATCTGAGGCACATTCCAAATGACATTTTTAATCAATTTTTCTACAGTCCAAAAAATCAATTTTCTGATGAATAATGGTGACCCGTGACCTGTCGAAGTTTCTCCAGATGGTCAGAAATGGAAATTTTTTAATGTTTAAGTTTTTTGACTGCAAATGGCTATTCCATGTAAATTATCACTTTTGGAACAAAAATAAGTGTGTTTAGAGACACCTTAATACCTGAAACTGGTCGAAATAGAAGCTTCTGAATAGGAGAAAAAGTCTGTAATAATGGCAATTTTGATCACATTGAGGCTTTAAAAAGTAGTTATTCAACATGAGGCACAATCCAAAAAACATTTTGAATCAATTTTTCTACAGTCCAAAAAATCAATTTTCTGATGAAAAACGATGACCCGTGACCTGTCGAAATTTCTCCAGATGGTCAGAAATGGAAATTTTTTAATGTTTAAGTTTTTTGACTGCAATTGACTATTGCATGTAAATTATCACTTTTGGAACAAAAACAAGTGTGTTTACAGTCACTTTAATGCCTGAAATTGGTCAAAATAGAAGCTTCTGAATAGGAGAAAAAGTGTGTAATAATGGCAATTTTGGTCACATTGAGGCTTTAAAAAGTAGTTATTCAACATGAGGCACAATCCAAATGACATTTTGAATAGATTTTTCTACAGTCCAAAAAATCAATTTTCTGATGAAAAACGATGACCCGTGACCTGTCGAAATTTCTCCAGATGGTCAGAAGTGGACATTTTTTAATGTTTAAGTTTTTTGACTGCAAATGACTATTCCATGTAAATTATCACTTTTGGAACAAAAACAAGTGTGTTTAGAGTCACTTTAATGCCTGAAATTGGTCGAAATAGAAGCTTCTGAATAGGAGAAAAAGTCTGTAATAATGGCAATTTTGGTCACATTGAGGCTTTAAAAAGTAGTAATTTGAGGCACATTCCAAATTACATTTTGAATAGATTTTTCTACAGTCCAAAAAATCAATTTTCTGATGAAAAAGGATGACCCGTGACCTGTCGAAATTTCTCCAGATGGTCAGAAGTGGAAATTTTTTAATGTTTAATTTTTTTGACTGCAAATGACTATTCCATGTAAATTATCACTTTTGGAACAAAAACAAGTGTGTTTAGAGTCACTTTAATGCCTGAAATTGGTCGAAATAGAAGCTTCTGAATAGGAGAAAAAGTCTGTAATAATGGCAATTTTGGTCACATTGAGGCTTTAAAAAGTAGTCATTTGAGGCACATTCCAAATGACATTTTGAATAGATTTTTCTACAGTCCAAAAAATCAATTTTCTGATGAAAAAGGATGACCCGTGACCTGTCGAAATTTCTCCAGATGGTCAGAAATGGAAATTTTTTAATGTTTAATTTTTTGACTGCAAATGACTATTCCATGTAAATTATCACTTTTGGAACAAAAACAAGTGTGTTTAGAGTCACTTTAATGCCTGAAATTGGTCGAAGTAGAAGCTTCTGAATAGGAGAAAAAGTTTGCATTAATGGCAATTTTGGTCACAATGAGGCTTCAAAAAGTAGTTATTCAACATGAGGCACATTCCAACTGACATTTTTAATCAATTTTTCTACAGTCCAAAAAATCAATTTTCTGATGAAAATCAATGACCCGTGACCTGTCGAAATTTCTCCAGATGGTCAGAAATGGACATTTTTTAAACTTACATTTTTTGACTGCAAATGGCTATTCCATGTAAATTATCACTTTTGGAACAAAAATAAGTGTGTTTAGAGTCACTTAATGCCTGAAATTGGTCGAAATAGAAGCTTCTGAATAGGAGAAAAAGTCTGTAATAATGGCAATTTTGGTCACATTGAGGCTTTAAAAAGTAGTCATTTGAGGCACATTCCAAATGACATTTTAATCAATTTTTCCACAGTCCAGAAAATCAATTTTCTGATGAATAACGATGACCCGTGACCTGTCAAAGTTTCTCCAGATGGTCAGAAATGGAAATGTTTTAATGTTTAAGTTTTTTGACTGCAAATGACTATTCCATGTAAATTATCACTTTTGGAACAAAAATAAGTGTCTTTAGAGACACCTTAATACCTGAAACTGGTCGAAATAGAAGCTTCTGAATAGGAGAAAATGTCTGTAATAATGGCAATTTTGGTCACATTGAGGCTTTAAAAAGTAGTTATTCAACATGAGGCACATTCCAACTGACATTTTTAATCAATTTTTCTACAGTCCAAAAAATCCATTTTCTGATGAAAAACGATGACCCGTGACCTGTCGAAATTTCTCCAGATGGTCAGAAATGGAAATGTTTTAATGTTTAATTTTTTGACTGCAAATGACTATTCCATGTAAATTATCACTTTTGGAACAAAAACAAGTGTGTTTAGAGTCACTTTAATGCCAGAAATGGGTCGAAACGGAAGCTTCTGAATAGGAGAAAAAGTGTGTAATAATGGCAATTTTGATCACATTGAGGCTTTAAAAAGTAGTCATTCAACATGAGGCACAATCCAAATGACATTTTGAATCAATTTTTCTACAGTCCAAAAAAGCAATTTTCTGATGAAAAACGATGACCCGTGACCTGTCGAAATTTCTCCAGATGGTCAGAAATGGAAATTTTTTAATGTTTAATTTTTTGACTGCAAATGACTATTGCATGTAAATTATCACTTTTGGAACAAAAACAAGTGTGTTTAGAGTCACTTTAATGCCTGAAATTGGTCGAAAAAGAAGCTTCTGAATAGGAGAAAATGTCTGAAATAATGGCAATTTTGGTCACATTGAGGCTTCAAAAAGTAGTTATTCAACATGAGGCACAATCCAAATGACATTTTGAATAGATTTTTCTACAGTCCAAAAAAGCAATTTTCTGATGAAAAACGATGACCCGTGACCTGTCGAAATTTCTCCAGATGGTCAGAAATGGAAAATTTTTAAAGTTAAATTTTTTGACTGCAAATGATTATTCCATGTAAATTATCACTTTTGGAACAAAAATAAGTGTGTTTAGAGTCACTTAATGTCTGAAATTGGTCGAAATAGAAGCTTCTGAATAGGAGAAAAAGTCTGTAATAATGGCAATTTTGGTCACATTGAGGCTTTAAAAAGTAGTCCTTTGAGGCACATTCCAAATGACATTTTTAATCAATTTTTCTACAGTCCAAAAAATCAATTTTCTGATGAATAACGATGACCCGTGACCTGTCGAAGTTTCTCCAGATGGTCAGAAATGGAAATGTATTAATGTTTAATTTTTTGACTGCAAATGACTATGCCATGTAAATTATCACTTTTGGAACAAAAATAAGTGTGTTTAGAGACACCTTAATACCTGAAACTGGTCGAAATAGAAGCTTCTGAATAGGAGAAAATGTCTGTAATAATGGCAATTTTGGTCACATTGAGGCTTTAAAAAGTAGTTATTCAACATGAGGCACATTCCAACTTACATTTTTAATCAATTTTTCTACAGTCCAAAAAATCAATTTTCTGATGAAAATCAATGACCCGTGACCTGTCGAAGTTTCTCCAGATGGTCAGAAATGGAAATTTATTAATGGTTAATTTTTTGACTGCAAATGACTATTCCATGTAAATTATCACTTTTGGAACAAAAATAAGTGTGTTTAGAGACACCTTAATACCTGAAACTGGTTGAAATAGAAGCTTCTGAATAGGAGAAAAAGTCTGTAATAATGGCAATTTTGATCACATTGAGGCTTTAAAAAGTAGTCATTTGAGGCACATTCCAAATGACATTTTGAATAGATTTTTCTACAGTCCAAAAAATCAATTTTCTGATGAAAAAGGATGACCCGTGACCTGTCGAAATTTCTCCAGATGGTCAGAAATGGAAATTTTTTAATGTTTAATTTTTTGACTGCAAATGACTATTCCATGTAAATTATCACTTTTGGAACAAAAACAAGTGTGTTTAGAGTCACTTTAATGCCTGAAATTGGTCGAAGTAGAAGCTTCTGAATAGGAGAAAAAGTTTGCATTAATGGCAATTTTGGTCACATTGAGGCTTCAAAAAGTAATTATTCAACATGAGGCACATTCCAACTGACATTTTTAATCAATTTTTTTACAGTCCAAAAAATCAATTTTCTGATGAAAATCAATGACCCGTGACCTGTCGAATTTCTCCAGATGGTCAGAAATGGAAATTTTTTAAACTTACATTTTTTGACTGAAAATGACTATTCCATGTAAATTATCACTTTTGGAACAAAATAAGTGTGTTTAGAGTCACTTAATGCCTGAAATTGGTCGAAATAGAAGCTTCTGAATAGGAGAAAAAGTCTGTAAAATTGGCAATTTTGGTCACATTGAGGCTTTAAAAAGTAGTCATTTGAGGCACATTCCAAATGACATTTTTAATCAATTTTTCCACAGTCCAGAAAATCAATTTTCTGATGAATAACGATGACCCGTGACCTGTCGAAGTTTCTCCAGATGGTCAGAAATGGAAATGTATTAATGTTTAATTTTTTGACTGCAAATGACTATGCCATGTAAATTATCACTTTTGGAACAAAAATAAGTGTGTTTAGAGACACCTTAATACCTGAAACTGGTCGAAATAGAAGCTTCTGAATAGGAGAAAATTTCTGTAATAATGGCAATTTTGGTCACATTGAGGCTTTAAAAAGTAGTTATTCAACATGAGGCACATTCCAACTGACATTTTTAATCAATTTTTCTACAGTCCAAAAAATCAATTTTCTGATGAAAATCGATGACCCGTGACCTGTCGAAATTTCTCCAGATGGTCAGAAATGGAAATTTTTTAAAGTTAAATTTTTTGACTGCAAATGATTATTCCATGTAAATTATCACTTTTGGAACAAAAATAAGTGTGTTTAGAGTCACTTAATGTCTGAAATTGGTCGAAATTGAAGCTTCTGAATAGGAGAAAAAGTCTGTAATAATGGCAATTTCGGTCACATTGAGGCTTTAAAAAGTAGTCCTTTGAGGCACATTCCAAATGACATTTTTAATCAATTTTTCTACAGTCCAAAAAATCAATTTTCTGATGAATAACGATGACCCGTGACCTGTCGAAGTTTCTCCAGATGGTCAGAAATGGAAATGTATTAATGTTTAATTTTTTGACTGCAAATGACTATTCCATGTAAATTATCACTTTTGGAACAAAAATAAGTGTGTTTAGAGACACCTTAATACCTGAAACTGGTCGAAATAGAAGCTTCTGAATAGGAGAAAATTTCTGTAATAATGGCAATTTTGGTCACATTGAGGCTTTAAAAAGTAGTTATTCAACATGAGGCACATTCCAACTTACATTTTTAATCAATTTTTCTACAGTCCAAAAAATCAATTTTCTGATGAAAATCGATGACCCGTGACCTGTCGAAGTTTCTCCAGATGGTCAGAAATGGAAATTTTTTAATGTTTAAGTTTTTTGACTGCAAATGACTATTCCATGTAAATTATCACTTTTGGAACAAAAATAAGTGTGTTTAGAGACACCTTAATACCTGAAACTGGTTGAAATAGAAGCTTCTGAACAGGAGAAAAAGTCTGTAATAATGGCAATTTTGATCACATTGAGGCTTTAAAAAGTAGTCATTTGAGGCACATTCCAAATGACATTTTGAATAGATTTTTCTACAGTCCAAAAAATCAATTTTCTGATGAAAAAGGATGACCCGTGACCTGTCGAAATTTCTCCAGATGGTCAGAAATGGAAATTTTTTAATGTTTAATTTTTTGACTGCAAATGACTATTCCATGTAAATTATCACTTTTGGAACAAAAACAAGTGTGTTTAGAGTCACCTTAATACCTGAAACTGGTCGAAATAGAAGCTTCTGAATAGGAGAAAATGTCTGTACTAATGGCAATTTTGATCACATTGAGGCTTTAAAAAGTAGTTATTCAACATGAGGCACACTCCAACTGACATTTTTAATCAATTTTTCTACAGTCCAAAAAATCAATTTTCTGATGAATAACGATGACCCGTGACCTATCGAAGTTTCTCCAGATGGTCAGAAATGGAAATTTATTAATGTTTAATTTTTTGACTGCAAATGACTATGCCATGTAAATTATCACTTTTGGAACAAAAATAAGTGTGTTTAGAGACACCTTAATACCTGAAACTGGTCGAAATAGAAGCTTCTGAATAGGAGAAAATTTCTGTAATAATGGCAATTTTGGTCACATTGAGGCTTTAAAAAGTAGTTATTCAACATGAGGCACATTCCAACTGACATTTTTAATCAATTTTTCTACAGTCCAAAAAATCAATTTTCTGATGAAAATCGATGACCCGTGACCTGTCGAAATTTCTCCAGATGGTCAGAAATGGAAATTTTTTAAAGTTAAATTTTTTGACTGCAAATGATTATTCCATGTAAATTATCACTTTTGGAACAAAAATAAGTGTGTTTTGAGTCACTTAATGCCTGAAATTGGTCGAAATAGAAGCTTCTGAATAGGAGAAAAAGTCTGTAATAATGGCAATTTTGGTCACATTGAGGCTTTAAAAAGTAGTCATCTGAGGCACATTCCAAATGACATTTTTAATCAATTTTTCTACAGTCCAAAAAATCAATTTTCTGATGAATAATGGTGACCCGTGACCTGTCGAAGTTTCTCCAGATGGTCAGAAATGGAAATTTTTTAATGTTTAAGTTTTTTGACTGCAAATGGCTATTCCATGTAAATTATCACTTTTGGAACAAAAATAAGTGTGTTTAGAGACACCTTAATACCTGAAACTGGTCGAAATAGAAGCTTCTGAATAGGAGAAAAAGTCTGTAATAATGGCAATTTTGATCACATTGAGGCTTTAAAAAGTAGTTATTCAACATGAGGCACAATCCAAAAAACATTTTGAATCAATTTTTCTACAGTCCAAAAAATCAATTTTCTGATGAAAAACGATGACCCGTGACCTGTCGAAATTTCTCCAGATGGTCAGAAATGGAAATTTTTTAATGTTTAAGTTTTTTGACTGCAATTGACTATTGCATGTAAATTATCACTTTTGGAACAAAAACAAGTGTGTTTACAGTCACTTTAATGCCTGAAATTGGTCAAAATAGAAGCTTCTGAATAGGAGAAAAAGTGTGTAATAATGGCAATTTTGGTCACATTGAGGCTTTAAAAAGTAGTTATTCAACATGAGGCACAATCCAAATGACATTTTGAATAGATTTTTCTACAGTCCAAAAAATCAATTTTCTGATGAAAAACGATGACCCGTGACCTGTCGAAATTTCTCCAGATGGTCAGAAGTGGACATTTTTTAATGTTTAAGTTTTTTGACTGCAAATGACTATTCCATGTAAATTATCACTTTTGGAACAAAAACAAGTGTGTTTAGAGTCACTTTAATGCCTGAAATTGGTCGAAATAGAAGCTTCTGAATAGGAGAAAAAGTCTGTAATAATGGCAATTTTGGTCACATTGAGGCTTTAAAAAGTAGTTATTCAACATGAGGCACAATCCAAATGACATTTTGAATAGATTTTTCTACAGTCCAAAAAATTAATTTTCTGATGAAAAACGATGACCCGTGACCTGTCGAAATTTCTCCAGATGGTCAGAAATGGAAATTTTTTAATGTTTAAGTTTTTTGACTGCAAATGACTATTCCATGTAAATTATCACTTTTGGAACAAAAACAAGTGTGTTTAGAGTCACTTTAATGCCTGAAATTGGTCGAAATAGAAGCTTCTGAATAGGAGAAAAAGTCTGCAATAATGGCAATTTTGGTCACATTGAGGCTTTAAGAAGTAGTCATTTGAGGCACATTCCAAATGACATTTTGAATACATTTTTCAACAAACCAAAAAATCAATTTTCTGATGAATAACGATGACCCGTGACCTGTCGAAGTTTCTCCAGATGGTCAGAAATGGAAATGTATTAATGTATAATTTTTTGACTGCAAATGACTATTCCATGTAAATTATCACTTTTGGAACAAAAATAAGTGTGTTTAGAGTCACTTTAATGCCTGAAATTGGTCGAAATAGAAGCTTCTGAATAGGAGAAAATGTCTGTAATAATGGCAATTTTGGTCACATTGAGGCTTTAAAAAGTAGTTATTCAACATGAGGCACATTCCAACTGACATTTTTAATCAATTTTTCTACAGTCCAAAAAATCCATTTTCTGATGAAAAACGATGACCCGTGACCTGTCGAAATTTCTCCAGATGGTCAGAAATGGAAATGTTTTAAAGTTTAATTTTTTGACTGCAAATGACTATTCCATGTAAATTATCACTTTTGGAACAAAAACAAGTGTGTTTAGAGTCACTTTAATGCCTGAAATTGGTCGAAACGGAAGCTTCTGAATAGGAGAAAAAGTGTGTAATAATGGCAATTTTGATCACATTGAGGCTTTAAAAAGTAGTCATTCAACATGAGGCACACTCCAAATGACATTTTGAATCAATTTTTCTACAGTCCAAAAAATCAATTTTCTGAGGAAAAACGAGGACCCGTGACCTGTCGAAATTTCTCCAGAATGGTCAGAAATGGAAATTTTTTAATGTTTAATTTTTTGACTGCAATTGACTATCGCATGTAAATTATCACTTTTGGAACAAAAACAAGTGTGTTTAGAGTCACTTTAATGCCTGAAATTGGTCGAAAAAGAAGCTTCTGAATAGGAGAAAATGTCTGAAATAATGGCAATTTTGGTCACATTGAGGCTTCAAAAAGTAGTTATTCAACATGAGGCACAATCCAAATGACATTTTGAATAGATTTTTCTACAGTCCAAAAAATCAATTTTCTGATGAAAAACGATGACCCGTGACCTGTCGAAATTTCTGCAGATGGTGAGAAATGGAAATTTTTTAATGTTTAATTTTTTGACTGCAAATGATTATTCCATGTAAATTATCACTTTTGGAACAAAAATAAGTGTGTTTAGAGTCACTTAATGCCTGAAATTGGTCGAAATAGAAGCTTCTGAATAGGAGAAAAAGTCTGTAATAATGGCAATTTTTGGTCACACTGAGGCTTTAAAAAGTAGTCATTTGAGGCACATTCCAAATGACATTTTTAATCAATTTTTCTACAGTCCAAAAAATCAATTTTCTGATGAATAACGATGACCCGTGACCTGTCGAAGTTTCTCCAGATGGTCAGAAATGGAAATTTATTAATGTTTAATTTTTTGACTGCAAATGACTATGCCATGTAAATTATCACTTTTGGAACAAAAATAAGTGTGTTTAGAGACACCTTAATACCTGAAACTGGTCGAAATAGAAGCTTCTGAATAGGAGAAAATTTCTGTAATAATGGCAATTTTGGTCACATTGAGGCTTTAAAAAGTAGTTATTCAACATTAGGCACATTCCAACTGACATTTTTAATCAATTTTTCTACAGTCCAAAAAATCAATTTTCTGATGAAAAACGATGACCCGTGACCTGTCGAAATTTCTCCAGATGGTCAGAAATGGAAATGTTTTAATGTTTAATTTTATGACTGCAATTGACTATCGCATGTAAATTATCACTTTTGGAACAAAAACAAGTGTGTTTAGAGTCACTTTAATGCCTGAAATTGGTCGAAAAAGAAGCTTCTGAATAGGAGAAAATGTCTGAAATAATGGCAATTTTGGTCACATTGAGGCTTCAAAAAGTAGTTATTCAACATGAGGCACAATCCAAATGACATTTTGAATAGATTTTTCTACTGTCCAAAAAATTAATTTTCTGATGAAAAACGATGACCCGTGACCTGTCGAAATTTCTCCAGATGGTCAGAAATGGAAATTTCTTAATGTTTAAGTTTTTTGACTGCAAATGACTATTCCATGTAAATTATCACTTTTGGAACAAAAACAAGTGTGTTTAGAGTCACTTTAATGCCTGAAATTGGTCGAAATAGAATCTTCTGAATAGGAGAAAAAGTGTGTAATAATGGCAATTTTGGTCACATTGAGGCTTTAAAAAGTAGTTATTCAACATGAGGCACAATCCAAATGACATTTTGAATAGATTTTTCTACAGTCCAAAAAATTAATTTTCTGATGAAAAACGATGACCCGTGACCTGTCGAAATTTCTCCAGATGGTCAGAAATGGAAATTTTTTAATGTTTAATGTTTTGACTGCAAATGACTATTCCATGTAAATTATCACTTTTGGAACAAAAACAAGTGTGTTTAGAGTCACTTTAATGCCTGAAATTGGTCGAAGTAGAAGCTTCTGAATAGGAGAAAATGTCTGTAATAATGGCAATTTTGGTCACATTGAGGCTTTAAAAAGTAGTTATTCAACGTGAGGCACAATCCAAATGACATTTTGAATAGATTTTTCTACAGTCCAAAAAATCAATTTTCTGATGAATAACGATGACCCGTGACCTGTCGAAGTTTCTCCAGATGGTCAGAAATGGAAATTTATTAATGGTTAATTTTTTGACTGCAAATGACTATGCAATGTAAATTATCACTTTTGGAACAAAAATAAGTGTGTTTAGAGACACCTTAATACCTGAAACTGGTCGAAATAGAAGCTTCTGAATAGGAGAAAATTTCTGTAATAATGGCAATTTTGGTCACATTGAGGCTTTAAAAAGTAGTTATTCAACATGAGGCACATTCCAACTGACATTTTTAATCAATTTTTCTACAGTCCAAAAAATCAATTTTCTGATGAAAATCGATGACCCGTGACCTGTCGAAATTTCTCCAGATGGTCAGAAATGGAAATTTTTTAAAGTTACATTTTTTGACTGCAAATGATTATTCCATGTAAATTATCACTTTTGGAACAAAAATAAGTGTGTTTAGAGTCACTTAATGCCTGAAATTGGTCGAAATAGAAGCTTCTGAATAGGAGAAAAAGTCTGTAATAATGGCAATTTTGGTCACATTGAGGCTTTAAAAAGTAGTTATTCAACATGAGGCACATTCCAACTGACATTTTGAATCAATTTTTCTACAGTCCAAAAAATCAATTTTCTGATGAAAAACGATGACCCGTGACCTGTCGAAATTTCTCCAGATGGTCAGAAATGGAAATTTTTTAATGTTTAAGTTTTTGACTGCAAATGACTATTCCATGTAAATTATCACTTTTGGAACAAAAACAAGTGTGTTTAGAGTCACTTAATGCCTGAAATTGGTCGAAATAGAAGCTTCTGAATAGGAGAAAAAGTCTGTAATAATGGCAATTTTTGGTCACACTGAGGCTTTAAAAAGTAGTCATTTGAGGCACATTCCAAATGACATTTTTAATCAATTTTTCTACAGTCCAAAAAATCAATTTTCTGATGAATAACGATGACCCGTGACCTGTCGAAGTTTCTCCAGATGGTCAGAAATGGAAATTTATTAATGTTTAATTTTTTGACTGCAAATGACTATGCCATGTAAATTATCACTTTTGGAACAAAAATAAGTGTGTTTAGAGACACCTTAATACCTGAAACTGGTCGAAATAGAAGCTTCTGAATAGGAGAAAATTTCTGTAATAATGGCAATTTTGGTCACATTGAGGCTTTAAAAAGTAGTTATTCAACATTAGGCACATTCCAACTGACATTTTTAATCAATTTTTCTACAGTCCAAAAAATCAATTTTCTGATGAAAAACGATGACCCGTGACCTGTCGAAATTTCTCCAGATGGTCAGAAATGGAAATGTTTTAATGTTTAATTTTTTTGACTGCAAATGACTATTCCATGTAAATTATCACTTTTGGAACAAAAACAAGTGTGTTTAGAGTCACTTTAATGCCTGAAATTGGTCGAAACGGAAGCTTCTGAATAGGAGAAAAAGTGTGTAATAATGGCAATTTTGATCACATTGAGGCTTTAAAAAGTAGTCATTCAACATGAGGAACAATCCAAATGACATTTTGAATCAATTTTTCTACAGTCCAAAAAATCAATTTTCTGAGGAAAAACGATGACCCGTGACCTGTCGAAATTTCTCCAGAATGGTCAGAAATGGAAATTTTTTAATGTTTAATTTTATGACTGCAATTGACTATCGCATGTAAATTATCACTTTTGGAACAAAAACAAGTGTGTTTAGAGTCACTTTAATGCCTGAAATTGGTCGAAAAAGAAGCTTCTGAATAGGAGAAAATGTCTGAAATAATGGCAATTTTGGTCACATTGAGGCTTCAAAAAGTAGTTATTCAACATGAGGCACAATCCAAATGACATTTTGAATAGATTTTTCTACAGTCCAAAAAATTAATTTTCTGATGAAAAACGATGACCCGTGACCTGTCGAAATTTCTCCAGATGGTCAGAAATGGAAATTTCTTAATGTTTAAGTTTTTTGACTGCAAATGACTATTCCATGTAAATTATCACTTTTGGAACAAAAACAAGTGTGTTTAGAGTCACTTTAATGCCTGAAATTGGTCGAAATAGAATCTTCTGAATAGGAGAAAAAGTGTGTAATAATGGCAATTTTGGTCACATTGAGGCTTTAAAAAGTAGTTATTCAACATGAGGCACAATCCAAATGACATTTTGAATAGATTTTTCAACAGTCCAAAAAATTAATTTTCTGATGAAAAACGATGACCCGTGACCTGTCGAAATTTCTCCAGATGGTCAGAAATGGAAATTTTTTAATGTTTAATGTTTTGACTGCAAATGACTATTCCATGTAAATTATCACTTTTGGAACAAAAACAAGTGTGTTTAGAGTCACTTTAATGCCTGAAATTGGTCGAAATAGAAGCTTCTGAATAGGAGAAAAAGTCTGTAATAATGGCAATTTTTGGTCACACTGAGGCTTTAAAAAGTAGTCATTTGAGGCACATTCCAAAAGACATTTTTAATCAATTTTTCTACAGTCCAAAAAATCAATTTTCTGATGAATAACGATGACCCGTGACCTGTCGAAGTTTCTCCAGATGGTCAGAAATGGAAATTTATTAATGGTTAATTTTTTGACTGCAAATGACTATGCCATGTAAATTATCACTTTTGGAACAAAAATAAGTGTGTTTAGAGACACCTTAATACCTGAAACTGGTCGAAATAGAAGCTTCTGAATAGGAGAAAATGTCTGTAATAATGGCAATTTTGATCACATTGAGGCTTTAAAAAGTAGTTATTCAACATGAGGCACACTCCAACTGACATTTTTAATCAATTTTTCTACAGTCCAAAAAATCAATTTTCTGATAAAAATCAATGACCCGTGACCTGTCGAAATTTCTCCAGATGGTCAGAAATGGAAATTTTTTAAACTTACATTTTTTGACTGCAAATGACTATTCCTTGTAAATTATCACTTTTGGAACAAAAATAAGTGTGTTTAGAGTCACTTAATGCCTGAAATTGGTCGAAATAGAAGCTTCTGAATAGGAGAAAAAGTCTGTAATAATGGCAATTTTGGTCACATTGAGGCTTTAAAAAGTAGTCATTTGAGGCACATTCCAAATGACATTTTTATTCAATTTTTCCACAGTCCAGAAAATCAATTTTCTGATGAATAACGATGACCCGTGACCTGTCGAAGTTTCTCCAGATGGTCAGAAATGGAAATGTTTTAATGTTTAAGTTTTTTGACTGCAAATGACTATTCCATGTAAATTATCACTTTTGGAACAAAAATAAGTGTCTTTAGAGACACCTTAATACCTGAAACTGGTCGAAATAGAAGCTTCTGAATAGGAGAAAATGTCTGTAATAATGGCAATTTTGGTCACATTGAGGCTTTAAAAAGTAGTTATTCAACATGAGGCACATTCCAACTGACATTTTTAATCAATTTTTCTACAGTCCAAAAAATCCATTTTCTGATGAAAAACGATGACCCGTGACCTGTCGAAATTTCTCCAGATGGTCAGAAATGGAAATGTTTTAATGTTTAAGTTTTTTGACTGCAAATGACTATTCCATGTAAATTATCACTTTTGGAACAAAAACAAGTGTGTTTAGAGTCACTTTAATGCCTGAAATTGGTCGAAACGGAAGCTTCTGAATAGGAGAAAAAGTGTGTAATAATGGCAATTTTGATCACATTGAGGCTTTAAAAAGTAGTCATTCAACATGAGGCACAATCCAAATGACATTTTGAATCAATTTTTCTACAGTCCAAAAAATCAATTTTCTGAGGAAAAACGATGACCCGTGACCTGTCGAAATTTCTCCAGAATGGTCAGAAATGGAAATTTTTTAATGTTTAATTTTATGACTGCAATTGACTATCGCATGTAAATTATCACTTTTGGAACAAAAACAAGTGTGTTTAGAGTCACTTTAATGCCTGAAATTGGTCGAAAAAGAAGCTTCTGAATAGGAGAAAATGTCTGAAATAATGGCAATTTTGGTCACATTGAGGCTTCAAAAAGTAGTTATTCAACATGAGGCACAATCCAAATGACATTTTGAATAGATTTTTCTACAGTCCAAAAAATCAATTTTCTGATGAAAAACGATGACCCGTGACCTGTCGAAATTTCTCCAGATGGTCAGAAATGGAAATTTTTTAATGTTTAATGTTTTGACTGCAAATGACTATTCCATGTAAATTATCACTTTTGGAACAAAAACAAGTGTGTTTAGAGTCACTTTAATGCCTGAAATTGGTCGAAATAGAAGCTTCTGAATAGGAGAAAATGTCTGTAATAATGGCAATTTTGGTCACATTGAGGCTTTAAAAAGTAGTTATTCAACATGAGGCACATTCCAACTGACATTTTTAATCAATTTTTCTACAGTCCAAAAAATCCATTTTCTGATGAAAAACGATGACCCGTGACCTGTCGAAATTTCTCCAGAATGGTCAGAAATGGAAATTTTTTAATGTTTAATTTTATGACTGCAATTGACTATCGCATGTAAATTATCACTTTTGGAACAAAAACAAGTGTGTTTAGAGTCACTTTAATGCCTGAAATTGGTCGAAAAAGAAGCTTCTGAATAGGAGAAAATGTCTGAAATAATGGCAATTTTGGTCACATTGAGGCTTCAAAAAGTAGTTATTCAACATGAGGCACAATCCAAATGACATTTTGAATAGATTTTTCTACAGTCCAAAAAATCAATTTTCTGATGAAAAACGATGACCCGTGACCTGTCGAAATTTCTCCAGATGGTCAGAAATGGAAATTTTTTAATGTTTAATGTTTTGACTGCAAATGACTATTCCATGTAAATTATCACTTTTGGAACAAAAACAAGTGTGTTTAGAGTCACTTTAATGCCTGAAATTGGTCGAAATAGAAGCTTCTGAATAGGAGAAAAAGTCTGTAATAATGGCAATTTTTGGTCACACTGAGGCTTTAAAAAGTAGTCATTTGAGGCACATTCCAAATGACATTTTTAATCAATTTTTCTACAGTCCAAAAAATCAATTTTCTGATGAATAACGATGACCCGTGACCTGTCGAAGTTTCTCCAGATGGTCAGAAATGGAAATTTATTAATGATTAATTTTTTGACTGCAAATGACTATGCCATGTAAATTATCACTTTTGGAACAAAAATAAGTGTGTTTAGAGACACCTTAATACCTAAAACTGGTCGAAATAGAAGCTTCTGAATAGGAGAAAATGTCTGTAATAATGGCAATTTTGGTCACATTGAGGCTTTAAAAAGTAGTTATTTAACATGAGGCACATTCCAACTTATATTTTTAATCAATTTTTCCACAGTCCAAAAAATCAATTTTCTGATGAAAATCGATGACCCGTGACCTGTCGAAATTTCTCCAGATGGTCAGAAATGGAAATTTTTAAAAGTTAAATTTTTTGACTGCAAATGATTATTCCATGTAAATTATCACTTTTGGAACAAAAATAAGTGTGTTTAGAGTCACTTAATGCCTGAAATTGGTCGAAATAGAAGCTTCTGAATAGGAGAAAAAGTCTGTAATAATGGCAATTTTGGTCACATTGAGGCTTTAAAAAGTAGTCATTTGAGGCACATTCCAAATGACATTTTTAATCAATTTTTCTACAGTCCAAAAAATCAATTTTCTGATGAATAACGATGACCCGTGACCTGTCGAAGTTTCTCCAGATGGTCAGAAATGGAAATTTTTTAATGTTTAAGTTTTTTGACTGCAAATTACTATTCCATGTAAATTATCACTTTTGGAACAAAAATAAGTGTGTTTAGAGACACCTTAATACCTGAAACTGGTCGGAATAGAAGCTTCTGAATAGGAGAAAATGTCTGTAATAATGGCAATTTTGGTCACATTGAGGCTTTAAAAAGTAGTTATTCAACATGAGGCACACTCCAACTGACATTTTTAATCAATTTTTCTACAGTCCAAAAAATCAATTTTCTGATGAATAACGATGACCCGTGACCTGTCGAAGTTTCTCCAGATGGACAGAAATGGAAATTTATTAATGTTTAATTTTTTGACTGCAAATGACTATGCCATGTAAATTATCACTTTTGGAACAAAAATAAGTGTGTTTAGAGACACCTTAATACCTGAAACTGGTCGAAATAGAAGCTTCTGAATAGGAGAAAATTTCTGTAATAATGGCAATTTTGGTCACATTGAGGCTTTAAAAAGTAGTTATTCAACATGAGGCACATTCCAACTGACATTTTTAATCAATTTTTCTACAGTCCAAAAAATCAATTTTCTGATGAAAATCGATGACCCGTGACCTGTCGAAATTTCTCCAGATGGTCAGAAATGGAAACTTTTTAAAGTTAAATTTTTTGACTGCAAATGATTATTCCATGTAAATTATCACTTTTGGAACAAAAATAAGTTTGTTTAGAGTCACTTAATGCCTGAAATTGGTCGAAATAGAAGCTTCTGAATAGGAGAAAAAGTCTGTAATAATGGCAATTTTGGTCACATTGAGGCTTTAAAAAGTAGTCATTTGAGGCACATTCCAAATGACATTTTTAATCAATTTTTCTACAGTCCAAAAAATCAATTTTCTGATGAATAACGATGACCCGTGACCTGTCGAAGTTTCTCCAGATGGTCAGAAATGGAAATTTTTTAATGTTTACGTTTTTTGACTGCAAATGACTATTCCATGTAAATTATCACTTTTGGAACAAAAATAAGTGTGTTTAGAGACACCTTAATACCTGAAACTGGTCGGAATAGAAGCTTCTGAATAGGAGAAAATGTCTGTAATAATGGCAATTTTGGTCACATTGAGGCTTTAAAAAGTAGTTATTCAACATGAGGCACATTCCAACTGACATTTTTAATCAATTTTTCTACAGTCCAAAAAATCAATTTTCTGATGAAAAACGATGACCCGTGACCTGTCGAAATTTCTCCAGATGGTCAGAAATGGAAATTTTTTAATGTTTAAGTTTTTGACTGCAAATGACTATTCCATGTAAATTATCACTTTTGGAACAAAAACAAGTGTGTTTAGAGTCACTTTAATGCCTGAAATTTGTCGAAATAGAAGCTTCTGAATAGGAGAAAAAGTGTGTAATAATGGCACATTTGATCACATTGAGGCTTTAAAAAGTAGTTATTCAACATGAGGCACAATCCAAATGACATTTTGAATAGATTTTTCTACAGTCCAAAAAATTAATTTTCTGATGAAAAACGATGACCCGTGACCTGTCGAAATTTCTCCAGATGGTCAGAAATGGAAATTTTTTAATGTTTAAGTTTTTTGACTGCAAATGACTATTCCATGTAAATTATCACTTTTGGAACAAAAACAAGTGTGTTTAGAGTCACTTTAATGCCTGAAATTGGTCGAAATAGAAGCTTCTGAATAGGAGAAAAAGTCTGCAATAATGGCAATTTTGGTCACATTGAGGCTTTAAGAAGTAGTCATTTGAGGCACATTCCAAATGACATTTTGAATACATTTTTCAACAAACCAAAAAATCAATTTTCTGATGAATAACGATGACCCGTGACCTGTCGAAGTTTCTCCAGATGGTCAGAAATGGAAATGTATTAATGTATAATTTTTTGACTGCAAATGACTATTCCATGTAAATTATCACTTTTGGAACAAAAATAAGTGTGTTTAGAGACACCTTAATACCTGAAACTTGTCGAAATAGAAGCTTCTGAATAGGAGAAAATGTCTGTAATAATGGCAATTTTGGTCACATTGAGGCTTTAAAAAGTAGTTATTCAACATGAGGCACATTCCAACTTACATTTTTAATCAATTTTTCTACAGTCCAAAAAATCAATTTTCTGATGAAAATCGATGACCCGTGACCTGTCGAAATTTCTCCAGATGGTCAGAAATGGAAATTTTTTAAAGTTAAATTTTTTGACTGCAAATGATTATTCCATGTAAATTATCACTTTTGGAACAAAAATAAGTGTGTTTAGAGTCACTTAATGCCTGAAATTGGTCGAAATAGAAGCTTCTGAATAGGAGAAAAAGTCTGTAATAATGGCAATTTTGGTCAGATTGAGGCTTTAAAAAGTAGTCATCTGAGGCACATTCCAAATGACATTTTTAATCAATTTTTACAGTCCAAAAAATCAATTTTCTGATGAATAATGATGACCCGTGACCTGTCGAAGTTTCTCCAGATGGTCAGAAATGGAAATTTTTTAATGTTTAAGTTTTTTGACTGCAAATGACTATTCCATGTAAATTATCACTTTTGGAACAAAAACAAGTGTGTTTAGAGTCACTTTAATGCCTGAAATTGGTCAAAATAGAAGCTTCTGAATAGGAGAAAAAGTGTGTAATAATGGCAATTTTGGTCACATTGAGGCTTTAAAAAGTAGTTATTCAACATGAGGCACAATCCAAATGACATTTTGAATAGATTTTTCTACAGTCCAAAAAATCAATTTTCTGATGAAAAACGATGACCCGTGACCTGTCGAAATTTCTCCAGATGGTCAGAAGTGGAAATTTTTTAATGTTTAAGTTTTTTGACTGCAAATGACTATTCCATGTAAATTATCACTTTTGGAACAAAAACAAGTGTGTTTAGAGTCACTTTAATGCCTGAAATTGGTCGAAATAGAAGCTTCTGAATAGGAGAAAAAGTCTGTAATAATGGCAATTTTGGTCACATTGAGGCTTTAAAAAGTAGTCATTTGAGGCACATTCCAAATTACATTTTGAATAGATTTTTCTACAGTCCAAAAAATCAATTTTCTGATGAAAAAGGATGACCCGTGACCTGTCGAAATTTCTCCAGATGGTCAGAAATGGAAATTTTTTAATGTTTAATTTTTTGACTGCAAATGACTATTCCATGTAATCTATCACTTTTGGAACAAAAACAAGTGTGTTTAGAGTCACTTTAATGCCTGAAATTGGTCGAAGTAGAAGCTTCTGAATAGGAGATAAAGTTTGCATTAATGGCAATTTTGGTCACATTGAGGCTTCAAAAAGTAGTTATTTAACATTAGGCACATTCCAACTAACATTTTTAATCAATTTTTCTACAGTCCAAAAAATCAATTTACTGATGAAAATCAATGACCCGTGACCTGTCGAAATTTCTCCAGATGGTCAGAAATGGAATTTTTTTAATGTTTAAGTTTTTTGACTGCAAATGACTATTCCATGTAAATTATCACTTTTGGAACAAAAATAAGTGTGTTTAGAGTCACTTAATGCCTGAAATTGGTCGAAATAGAAGCTTCTGAATAGGAGAAAAAGTCTGTAATAATGGCAATTTTGGTCACATTGAGGCTTTAAAAAGTAGTCATTTGAGGCACATTCCAAATGACATTTTTAATCAATTTTTCCACAGTCCAGAAAATCAATTTTCTGATGAATAACGATGACCCGTGACCTGTCGAAGTTTCTCCAGATGGTCAGAAATGGAAATGTTTTAATGTTTAAGTTTTTTGACTGCAAATGACTATTCCATGTAAATTATCACTTTTGGAACAAAAACAAGTGTGTTTAGAGTCACTTTAATGCCTGAAATTGGTCGAAACGGAAGCTTCTGAATAGGAGAAAAAGTGTGTAATAATGGCAATTTTGATCACATTGAGGCTTTAAAAAGTAGTCATTCAACATGAGGCACAATCCAAATGACATTTTGAATCAATTTTTCTACAGTCCAAAAAATCAATTTTCTGAGGAAAAACGATGACCCGTGACCTGTCGAAATTTCTCCAGAATGGTCAGAAATGGAAATTTTTTAATGTTTAATTTTATGACTGCAATTGACTATCGCATGTAAATTATCACTTTTGGAACAAAAACAAGTGTGTTTAGAGTCACTTTAATGCCTGAAATTGGTCGAAAAAGAAGCTTCTGAATAGGAGAAAATGTCTGAAATAATGGCAATTTTGGTCACATTGAGGCTTCAAAAAGTAGTTATTCAACATGAGGCACAATCCAAATGACATTTTGAATAGATTTTTCTACAGTCCAAAAAATCAATTTTCTGATGAAAAACGATGACCCGTGACCTGTCGAAATTTCTCCAGATGGTCAGAAATGGAAATTTTTTAATGTTTAATGTTTTGACTGCAAATGACTATTCCATGTAAATTATCACTTTTGGAACAAAAACAAGTGTGTTTAGAGTCACTTTAATGCCTGAAATTGGTCGAAATAGAAGCTTCTGAATAGGAGAAAAAGTCTGTAATAATGGCAATTTTTGGTCACACTGAGGCTTTAAAAAGTAGTCATTTGAGGCACATTCCAAATGACATTTTTAATCAATTTTTCTACAGTCCAAAAAATCAATTTTCTGATGAATAACGATGACCCGTGACCTGTCGAAGTTTCTCCAGATGGTCAGAAATGGAAATTTATTAATGGTTAATTTTTTGACTGCAAATGACTATGCCATGTAAATTATCACTTTTGGAACAAAAATAAGTGTGTTTAGAGACACCTTAATACCTAAAACTGGTCGAAATAGAAGCTTCTGAATAGGAGAAAATGTCTGTAATAATGGCAATTTTGGTCACATTGAGGCGTTAAAAAGTAGTTATTCAACATGAGGCACATTCCAACTTATATTTTTAATCAATTTTTCCACAGTCCAAAAAATCAATTTTCTGATGAAAATCGATGACCCGTGACCTGTCGAAGTTTCTCCAGATGGTCAGAAATGGAAATTTTTTAAAGTTAAATTTTTTGACTGCAAATGATTATTCCATGTAAATTATCACTTTTGGAACAAAAATAAGTGTGTTTAGAGTCACTTAATGCCTGAAATTGGTCGAAATAGAAGCTTCTGAATAGGAGAAAAAGTCTGTAATAATGGCAATTTTGGTCACATTGAGGCTTTAAAAAGTAGTCATTTGAGGCACATTCCAAATGACATTTTTAATCAATTTTTCTACAGTCCAAAAAATCAATTTTCTGATGAATAACGATGACCCGTGACCTGTCGAAGTTTCTCCAGATGGTCAGAAATGGAAATTTTTTAATGTTTAAGTTTTTTGACTGCAAATGACTATTCCATGTAAATTATCACTTTTGGAACAAAAATAAGTGTGTTTAGAGACACCTTAATACCTGAAACTGGTCGGAATAGAAGCTTCTGAATAGGAGAAAATGTCTGTAATAATGGCAATTTTGGTCACATTGAGGCTTTAAAAAGTAGTTATTCAACATGAGGCACACTCCAACTGACATTTTTAATCAATTTTCTACAGTCCAAAAAATCAATTTTCTGATGAATAACGATGACCCGTGACCTGTCGAAGTTTCTCCAGATGGTCAGAAATGGAAATTTATTAATGTTTAATTTTTTGACTGCAAATGACTATGCCATGTAAATTATCACTTTTGGAACAAAAATAAGTGTGTTTAGAGACACCTTAATACCTGAAACTGGTCGAAATAGAAGCTTCTGAATAGGAGAAAATTTCTGTAATAATGGCAATTTTGGTCACATTGAGGCTTTAAAAAGTAGTTATTCAACATGAGGCACATTCCAACTGACATTTTTAATCAATTTTTCTACAGTCCAAAAAATCAATTTTCTGATGAAAATCGATGACCCGTGACCTGTCGAAATTTCTCCAGATGGTCAGAAATGGAAACTTTTTAAAGTTAAATTTTTTGACTGCAAATGATTATTCCATGTAAATTATCACTTTTGGAACAAAAATAAGTGTGTTTAGAGTCACTTAATGCCTGAAATTGGTCGAAATAGAAGCTTCTGAATAGGAGAAAAAGTCTGTAATAATGGCAATTTTGGTCACATTGAGGCTTTAAAAAGTAGTCATTTGAGGCACATTCCAAATGACATTTTTAATCAATTTTTCTACAGTCCAAAAAATCAATTTTCTGATGAATAACGATGACCCGTGACCTGTCGAAGTTTCTCCAGATGGTCAGAAATGGAAATTTTTTAATGTTTACGTTTTTTGACTGCAAATGACTATTCCATGTAAATTATCACTTTTGGAACAAAAATAAGTGTGTTTAGAGACACCTTAATACCTGAAACTGGTCGGAATAGAAGCTTCTGAATAGGAGAAAATGTCTGTAATAATGGCAATTTTGGTCACATTGAGGCTTTAAAAAGTAGTTATTCAACATGAGGCACATTCCAACTGACATTTTTAATCAATTTTTCTACAGTCCAAAAAATCAATTTTCTGATGAAAAACGATGACCCGTGACCTGTCGAAATTTCTCCAGATGGTCAGAAATGGAAATTTTTTAATGTTTAAGTTTTTGACTGCAAATGACTATTCCATGTAAATTATCACTTTTGGAACAAAAACAAGTGTGTTTAGAGTCACTTTAATGCCTGAAATTTGTCGAAATAGAAGCTTCTGAATAGGAGAAAAAGTGTGTAATAATGGCAATTTTGATCACATTGAGGCTTTAAAAAGTAGTTATTCAACATGAGGCACAATCCAAATGACATTTTGAATAGATTTTTCTACAGTCCAAAAAATCAATTTTCTGATGAATAACGATGACCCGTGACCTGTCGAAGTTTCTCCAGATGGTCAGAAATGGAAATTTTTTAATGTTTACGTTTTTTGACTGCAAATGACTATTCCATGTAAATTATCACTTTTGGAACAAAAATAAGTGTGTTTAGAGACACCTTAATACCTGAAACTGGTCGGAATAGAAGCTTCTGAATAGGAGAAAATGTCTGTAATAATGGCAATTTTGGTCACATTGAGGCTTTAAAAAGTAGTTATTCAACATGAGGCACATTCCAACTGACATTTTTAATCAATTTTTCTACAGTCCAAAAAATCAATTTTCTGATGAAAAACGATGACCCGTGACCTGTCGAAATTTCTCCAGATGGTCAGAAATGTAAATTTTTTAATGTTTAATTTTTTGACTGCAAATGACTATTCCATGTAAATTATCACTTTTGGAACAAAAACAAGTGTGTTTAGAGTCACTTTAATGCCTGAAATTGGTCGAAATAGAAGCTTCTGAATAGGAGAAAAAGTCTGTAATAATCGCAATTTTGGTCACATTGAGGCTTTAAAAAGTAGTCATCTGAGGTACATTCCAAATGACATTTTTAATCAATTTTTCTACAGTCCAAAAAATCAATTTTCTGATGAATAATGATGACCCGTGACCTGTCGAAGTTTCTCCAGATGGTCAGAAATGGAAATTTTTTAATGTTTAAGTTTTTTGACTGCAAATGACTATTCCATGTAAATTATCACTTTTGGAACAAAAATAAGTGTGTTTAGAGTCACTTTAATGCCTGAAATTGGTCGAAGTAGAAGCTTCTGAATAGGAGAAAAAGTTTGCATTAATGGCAATTTTGGTCACATTGAGGCTTCAAAAAGTAGTTATTCAACATGAGGCACATTCCAACTGACATTTTTAATCAATTTTTCTACAGTCCAAAAAATCAATTTTCTGATGAAAATCAATGACCCGTGACCTGTCGAAATTTCTCCAGATGGTCAGAAATGGAAATTTTTTAAACTTACATTTTTTGACTGCAAATGACTATTCCATGTAAATTATCACTTTTGGAACAAAAATAAGTGTGTTTAGAGTCACTTAATGCCTGAAATTGGTCGAAATAGAAGCTTCTGAATAGGAGAAAAAGTCTGTAATAATGGCAATTTTGGTCACATTGAGGCTTTAAAAAGTAGTCATTTGAGGCACATTCCAAATGACATTTTTAATCAATTTTTCCACAGTCCAGAAAATCAATTTTCTGATGAATAACGATGACCCGTGACCTGTCAAAGTTTCTCCAGATGGTCAGAAATGGAAATGTTTTAATGTTTAAGTTTTTTGACTGCAAATGACTATTCCATGTAAATTATCACTTTTGGAACAAAAATAAGTGTCTTTAGAGACACCTTAATACCTGAAACTGGTCGAAATAGAAGCTTCTGAATAGGAGAAAATGTCTGTAATAATGGCAATTTTGGTCACATTGAGGCTTTAAAAAGTAGTTATTCAACATGAGGCACATTCCAACTGACATTTTTAATCAATTTTTCTACAGTCCAAAAAATCAATTTTCTGATGAAAAACGATGACCCGTGACCTGTCGAAATTTCTCCAGATGGTCAGAAATGGAAATGTTTTAATGTTTAATTTTTTGACTGCAAATGACTATTCCATGTAAATTATCACTTTTGGAACAAAAACAAGTGTGTTTAGAGTCACTTTAATGCCAGAAATGGGTCGAAACGGAAGCTTCTGAATAGGAGAAAAAATGTGTAATAATGGCAATTTTGATCACATTGAGGCTTTAAAAAGTATTCATTCAACATGAGGCACAATCCAAATGACATTTTGAATCAATTTTTCTACAGTCCAAAAAATCAATTTTCTGAGGAAAAACGATGACCCGTGACCTGTCGAAATTTCTCCAGAATGGTCAGAAATGGAAATTTTTAATGTTTAATTTTTTGACTGCAATTGACTATCGCATGTAAATTATCACTTTTGGAACAAAAACAAGTGTGTTTAGAGTCACTTTAATGCCTGAAATTGGTCGAAAAAGAAGCTTCTGAATAGGAGAAAATGTCTGAAATAATGGCAATTTTGGTCACATTGAGGCTTCAAAAAGTAGTTATTCAACATGAGGCACAATCCAAATGACATTTTGAATAGATTTTTCTACAGTCCAAAAAAGCAATTTTCTGATGAAAAACGATGACCCGTGACCTGTCGAAATTTCTCCAGATGGTCAGAAATGGACATTTTTTAATGTTTAATTTTTTGACTGCAAATGACTATTCCATGTAAATTATCACTTTTGGAACAAAAACAAGTGTGTTTAGAGTCACTTTAATGCCTGAAACTGGTCGAAATAGAAGCTTCTGAATAGGAGAAAAGGTCTGTAATAATGGCAATTTTTGGTCACACTGAGGCTTTAAAAAGTAGTCATTTGAGGCACATTCCAAATGACATTTTTAATCAATTTTTCTACAGTCCAAAAAATCAATTTTCTGATGAATAACGATGACCCGTGACCTGTCGAAGTTTCTCCAGATGGTCAGAAATGGAAATGTATTAATGTTTAATTTTTTGACTGCAAATGACTATGCCATGTAAATTATCACTTTTGGAACAAAAATAAGTGTGTTTAGAGACACCTTAATACCTGAAACTGGTCGAAATAGAAGCTTCTGAATAGGAGAACATTTCTGTAATAATGGCAATTTTGGTCACATTGAGGCTTTAAAAAGTAGTTATTCGACATGAGGCACATTCCAACTGACATTTTTAATCAATTTTTCTACAGTCCAAAAAATCAATTTTCTGATGAAAATCGATGACCCGTGACCTGTCGAAGTTTCTCCAGATGGTCAGAAATGGAAATTTTTTAATGTTTAAGTTTTTTGACTGCAAATGACTATTCCATGTAAATTATCACTTTTGGAACAAAAATAAGTGTGTTTAGAGACACCTTAATACCTGAAACTGGTTGAAATAGAAGCTTCTGAATAGGAGAAAAAGTCTGTAATAATGGCAATTTTGATCACATTGAGGATTTAAAAAGTAGTCATTTGAGGCACATTCCAAATGACATTTTGAATAGATTTTTCTACAGTCCAAAAAATCAATTTTCTGATGAAAAAGGATGACCCGTGACCTGTCGAAATTTCTCCAGATGGTCAGAAATGGAATTTTTTTAATGTTTAATTTTTTGACTGCAAATGACTATTCCATGTAAATTATCACTTTTGGAACAAAAACAAGTGTGTTTAGAGTCACTTTAATGCCTGAAATTGGTCGAAGTAGAAGCTTCTGAATAGGAGAAAAAGTTTGCATTAATGGCAATTTTGGTCACATTGAGGCTTCAAAAAGTAGTTATTCAACATGAGGCACAATCCAAATGACATTTTGAATCAATTTTTCTACAGTCCAAAAAATCAATTTTCTGAGGAAAAACGATGACCCGTGACCTGTCGAAATTTCTCCAGAATGGTCAGAAATGGAAATTTTTTAATGTTTAATTTTTTGACTGCAATTGACTATCACATGTAAATTATCACTTTTGGAACAAAAACAAGTGTGTTTAGAGTCACTTTAATGCCTGAAATTGGTCGAAACGGAAGCTTCTGAATATGAGAAAAAGTGTGTAATAATGGCAATTTTGATCACATTGAGGCTTTAAAAAGTAGTCATTCAACATGAGGCACACTCCAAATGACATTTTGAATCAATTTTTCTACAGTCCAAAAAATCAATTTTCTGAGGAAAAACGAGGACCCGTGACCTGTCGAAATTTCTCCAGAATGGTCAGAAATGGAAATTTTTTAATGTTTAATTTTTTGACTGCAATTGACTATCGCATGTCAATTATCACTTTTGGAACAAAAACAAGTGTGTTTAGAGTCACTTTAATGCCTGAAATTGTTCGAAAAAGAAGCTTCTGAATAGGAGAAAATGTCTGAAATAATGGCAATTTTGGTCACATTGAGGCTTCAAAAAGTAGTTATTCAACATGAGGCACAATCCAAATGACATTTTGAATAGATTTTTCTACAGTCCAAAAAATCAATTTTCTGAGGAAAAACGAGGACCCGTGACCTGTCGAAATTTCTGCAGATGGTCAGAAATGGAAATTTTTTAATGTTTAATTTTTTGACTGCAAATGATTATTCCATGTAAATTATCACTTTTGGAACAAAAATAAGTGTGTTTAGAGTCACTTAATGCCTGAAATTGGTCGAAATAGAAGCTTCTGAATAGGAGAAAAAGTCTGTAATAATGGCAATTTTTGGTCACACTGAGGCTTTAAAAAGTAGTCATTTGAGGCACATTCCAAATGACATTTTTAATCAATTTTTCTACAGTCCAAAAAATCAATTTTCTGATGAATAACGATGACCCGTGACCTGTCGAAGTTTCTCCAGATGGTCAGAAATGGAAATTTATTAATGTTTAATTTTTTGACTGCAAATGACTATGCCATGTAAATTATCACTTTTGGAACAAAAATAAGTGTGTTTAGAGACACCTTAATACCTGAAACTGGTCGAAATAGAAGCTTCTGAATAGGAGAAAATGTCTGTAATAATGGCAATTTTGGTCACATTGAGGCTTTAAAAAGTAGTTATTCAACATGAGGCACATTCCAACTTACATTTTTAATCAATTTTTCTACAGTCCAAAAAATAAATTTTCTGATGAAAATCGATGACCCGTGACCTGTCGAAATTTCTCCAGATGGTCAGAAATGGAAATTTTTTAAAGTTAAATTTTTTGACTGCATATGATTATTCCATGTAAATTATCACTTTTGGAACAAAAATAAGTGTGTTTAGAGTCACTTAATGTCTGAAATTGGTCGAAATAGAAGCTTCTGAATAGGAGAAAAAGTCTGTAATAATGGCAATTTTGGTCACATTGAGGCTTTAAAAAGTAGTCCTTTGAGGCACATTCCAAATGACATTTTGAATACATTTTTCAACAAACCAAAAAATCAATTTTCTGATGAATAACGATGACCCGTGACCTGTCGAAGTTTCTCCAGATGGTCAGAAATGGAAATGTATTAATGTTTAATTTTTTGACTGCAAATGACTATTCCATGTAAATTATCACTTTTGGAACAAAAATAAGTGTGTTTAGAGACACCTTAATACCTGAAACTGGTCGAAATAGAAGCTTCTGAATAGGAGAAAATGTCTGTAATAATGGCAATTTTGGTCACATTGAGGCTTTAAAAAGTAGTTATTCAACATGAGGCACATTCCAACTTACATTTTTAATCAATTTTTCTACAGTCCAAAAAATCAATTTTCTGATGAAAATCGATGACCCGTGACCTGTCGAAATTTCTCCAGATGGTCAGAAATGGAAATTTTTTAAAGTTAAATTTTTTGACTGCAAATGATTATTCCATGTAAATTATCACTTTTGGAACAAAAATAAGTGTGTTTAGAGTCACTTAATGCCTGAAATTGGTCGAAATAGAAGCTTCTGAATAGGAGAAAAAGTCTGTAATAATGGCAATTTTGGTCACATTGAGGCTTTAAAAAGTAGTCATCTGAGGCACATTCCAAATGACATTTTTAATCAATTTTTCTACAGTCCAAAAAATCAATTTTCTGATGAATAATGATGACCCGTGACCTGTCGAAGTTTCTCCAGATGGTCAGAAATGGAAATTTTTTAATGTTTAAGTTTTTTGACTGCAAATGGCTATTCCATGTAAATTATCACTTTTGGAACAAAAATAAGTGTGTTTAGAGACACCTTAATACCTGAAACTGGTCGAAATAGAAGCTTCTGAATAGGAGAAAAAGTCTGTAATAATGGCAATTTTGGTCACATTGAGGCTTTCAAAAGTAGTTATTCAACATGAGGCACAATCCAAATGACATTTTGAATAGATTTTTCTACAGTCCAAAAAATCAATTTTCTGATGAAAAACGATGACCCGTGACCTGTCGAAATTTCTCCAGATGGTCAGAAGTGGAAATTTTTTAATGTTTACGTTTTTTGACTGCAAATGACTATTCCATGTAAATTATCACTTTTGGAACAAAAACAAGTGTGTTTAGAGTCACTTTAATGCCTGAAATTGGTAGAAATAGAAGCTTCTGAATAGGAGAAAAAGTCTGTAATAATGGCAATTTTGGTCACATTGAGGCTTTAAAAAGTAGTAATTTGAGGCACATTCCAAATTACATTTTGAATAGATTTTTCTACAGTCCAAAAAATCAATTTTCTGATGAAAAAGGATGACCCGTGACCTGTCGAAATTTCTCCAGATGGTCAGAAATGGAAATTTTTTAATGTTTAATTTTTTGACTGCAAATGACTATTCCATGTAATCTATCACTTTTGGAACAAAAACAAGTGTGTTTAGAGTCACTTTAATGCCTGAAATTGGTCGAAGTAGAAGCTTCTGAATAGGAGAAAAAGTTTGCATTAATGGCAATTTTGGTCACATTGAGGCTTCAAAAAGTAGTTATTTAACATGAGGCACATTCCAACTAACATTTTTAATCAATTTTTCTACAGTCCAAAAAATCAATTTACTGATGAAAATCAATGACCCGTGACCTGTCGAAATTTCTCCAGATGGTCAGAAATGGAAATTTTTTAAACTTACATTTTTTGACTGCAAATGACTATTCCATGTAAATTATCACTTTTGGAACAAAAATAAGTGTTTTTAGAGTCACTTAATGCCTGAAATTGGTCGAAATAGAAGCTTCTGAATAGGAGAAAAAGTCTGTAATAATGGCAATTTTGGTCACATTGAGGCTTTAAAAAGTAGTCATTTGAGGCACATTCAAAATGACATTTTTAATCAATTTTTCCACAGTCCAGAAAATCAATTTTCTGATGAATAACGATGACCCGTGACCTGTCGAAGTTTCTCCAGATGGTCAGAAATGGAAATGTTTTAATGTTTAAGTTTTTTGACTGCAAATGACTATTCCATGTAAATTATCACTTTTGGAACAAAAATAAGTGTCTTTAGAGACACCTTAATACCTGAAACTGGTCAAAATAGAAGCTTCTGAATAGGAGAAAATGTCTGTAATAATGGCAATTTTGGTCACATTGAGGCTTTAAAAAGTAGTTATTCAACATGAGGCACATTCCAACTGACATTTTTAATCAATTTTTCTACAGTCCAAAAAATCCATTTTCTGATGAAAAACGATGACCCGTGACCTGTCGAAATTTCTCCAGATGGTCAGAAATGGAAATGTTTTAAAGTTTAATTTTTTGACTGCAAATGACTATTCCATGTAAATTATCACTTTTGGAACAAAAACAAGTGTGTTTAGAGTCACTTTAATGCCTGAAATTGGTCGAAACGGAAGCTTCTGAATAGGAGAAAAAGTGTGTAATAATGGCAATTTTGATCACATTGAGGCTTTAAAAAGTAGTCATTCAACATGAGGCACACTCCAAATGACATTTTGAATCAATTTTTCTACAGTCCAAAAAATCAATTTTCTGAGGAAAAACGAGGACCCGTGACCTGTCGAAATTTCTCCAGAATGGTCAGAAATGGAAATTTTTTAATGTTTAATTTTTTGACTGCAATTGACTATCGCATGTAAATTATCACTTTTGGAACAAAAACAAGTGTGTTTAGAGTCACTTTAATGCCTGAAATTGGTCGAAAAAGAAGCTTCTGAATAGGAGAAAATGTCTGAAATAATGGCAATTTTGGTCACATTGAGGCTTCAAAAAGTAGTTATTCAACATGAGGCACAATCCAAATGACATTTTGAATAGATTTTTCTACAGTCCAAAAAATCAATTTTCTGATGAAAAACGATGACCCGTGACCTGTCGAAATTTCTGCAGATGGTGAGAAATGGAAATTTTTTAATGTTTAATTTTTTGACTGCAAATGATTATTCCATGTAAATTATCACTTTTGGAACAAAAATAAGTGTGTTTAGAGTCACTTAATGCCTGAAATTGGTCGAAATAGAAGCTTCTGAATAGGAGAAAAAGTCTGTAATAATGGCAATTTTTGGTCACACTGAGGCTTTAAAAAGTAGTCATTTGAGGCACATTCCAAATGACATTTTTAATCAATTTTTCTACAGTCCAAAAAATCAATTTTCTGATGAAAAACGATGACCCGTGACCTGTCGAAGTTTCTCCAGATGGTCAGAAATGGAAATTTATTAATGTTTAATTTTTTGACTGCAAATGACTATGCCATGTAAATTATCACTTTTGGAACAAAAATAAGTGTGTTTAGAGACACCTTAATACCTGAAACTGGTCGAAATAGAAGCTTCTGAATAGGAGAAAATTTCTGTAATAATGGCAATTTTGGTCACATTGAGGCTTTAAAAAGTAGTTATTCAACATTAGGCACATTCCAACTGACATTTTTAATCAATTTTTCTACAGTCCAAAAAATCAATTTTCTGATGAAAAACGATGACCCGTGACCTGTCGAAATTTCTCCAGATGGTCAGAAATGGAAATGTTTTAATGTTTAATTTTATGACTGCAATTGACTATCGCATGTAAATTATCACTTTTGGAACAAAAACAAGTGTGTTTAGAGTCACTTTAATGCCTGAAATTGGTCGAAAAAGAAGCTTCTGAATAGGAGAAAATGTCTGAAATAATGGCAATTTTGGTCACATTGAGGCTTCAAAAAGTAGTTATTCAACATGAGGCACAATCCAAATGACATTTTGAATAGATTTTTCTACAGTCCAAAAAATTAATTTTCTGATGAAAAACGATGACCCGTGACCTGTCGAAATTTCTCCAGATGGTCAGAAATGGAAATTTCTTAATGTTTAAGTTTTTTGACTGCAAATGACTATTCCATGTAAATTATCACTTTTGGAACAAAAACAAGTGTGTTTAGAGTCACTTTAATGCCTGAAATTGGTCGAAGTAGAAGCTTCTGAATAGGAGAAAATGTCTGTAATAATGGCAATTTTGGTCACATTGAGGCTTTAAAAAGTAGTTATTCAACGTGAGGCACAATCCAAAAGACATTTTGAATAGATTTTTCTACAGTCCAAAAAATCAATTTTCTGATGAATAACGATGACCCGTGACCTGTCGAAGTTTCTCCAGATGGTCAGAAATGGAAATTTATTAATGGTTAATTTTTTGACTGCAAATGACTATGCCATGTAAATTATCACTTTTGGAACAAAAATAAGTGTGTTTAGAGACTCCTTAATACCTGAAACTGGTCGAAATAGAAGCTTCTGAATAGGAGAAAATGTCTGTACTAATGGCAATTTTGATCACATTGAGGCTTTAAAAAGTAGTTATTCAACATGAGGCACACTCCAACTGACATTTTTAATCAATTTTTCTACAGTCCAAAAAATCAATTTTCTGATGAATAACGATGACCCGTGACCTATCGAAGTTTCTCCAGATGGTCAGAAATGGAAATTTATTAATGTTTAATTTTTTGACTGCAAATGACTATGCCATGTAAATTATCACTTTTGGAACAAAAATAAGTGTGTTTAGAGACACCTTAATACCTGAAACTGGTCGAAATAGAAGCTTCTGAATAGGAGAACATTTCTGTAATAATGGCAATTTTGGTCACATTGAGGCTTTAAAAAGTAGTTATTCAACATGAGGCACATTCCAACTGACATTTTTAATCAATTTTTCTACAGTCCAAAAAATCAATTTTCTGATGAAAATCGATGACCCGTGACCTGTCGAAATTTCTCCAGATGGTCAGAAATGGAAATTTTTTAAAGTTACATTTTTTGACTGCAAATGATTATTCCATGTAAATTATCACTTTTGGAACAAAAATAAGTGTGTTTAGAGTCACTTAATGCCTGAAATTGGTCGAAATAGAAGCTTCTGAATAGGAGAAAAAGTCTGTAATAATGGCAATTTTGGTCACATTGAGGCTTTAAAAAGTAGTTATTCAACATGAGGCACATTCCAACTGACATTTTTAATCAATTTTTCTACAGTCCAAAAAATCAATTTTCTGATGAAAAACGATGACCCGTGACCTGTCGAAATTTCTCCAGATGGTCAGAAATGGAAATTTTTTAATGTTTAAGTTTTTGACTGCAAATGACTATTCCATGTAAATTATCACTTTTGGAACAAAAACAAGTGTGTTTAGAGTCACTTAATGCCTGAAATTGGTCGAAATAGAAGCTTCTGAATAGGAGAAAAAGTCTGTAATAATGGCAATTTTTGGTCACACTGAGGCTTTAAAAAGTAGTCATTTGAGGCACATTCCAAATGACATTTTTAATCAATTTTTCTACAGTCCAAAAAATCAATTTTCTGATGAATAACGATGACCCGTGACCTGTCGAAGTTTCTCCAGATGGTCAGAAATGGAAATTTATTAATGTTTAATTTTTTGACTGCAAATGACTATGCCATGTAAATTATCACTTTTGGAACAAAAATAAGTGTGTTTAGAGACACCTTAATACCTGAAACTGGTCGAAATAGAAGCTTCTGAATAGGAGAAAATTTCTGTAATAATGGCAATTTTGGTCACATTGAGGCTTTAAAAAGTAGTTATTCAACATTAGGCACATTCCAACTGACATTTTTAATCAATTTTTCTACAGTCCAAAAAATCAATTTTCTGATGAAAAACGATGACCCGTGACCTGTCGAAATTTCTCCAGATGGTCAGAAATGGAAATGTTTTAATGTTTAATTTTTTTGACTGCAAATGACTATTCCATGTAAATTATCACTTTTGGAACAAAAACAAGTGTGTTTAGAGTCACTTTAATGCCTGAAATTGGTCGAAACGGAAGCTTCTGAATAGGAGAAAAAGTGTGTAATAATGGCAATTTTGATCACATTGAGGCTTTAAAAAGTAGTCATTCAACATGAGGCACAATCCAAATGACATTTTGAATCAATTTTTCTACAGTCCAAAAAATCAATTTTCTGAGGAAAAACGATGACCCGTGACCTGTCGAAATTTCTCCAGAATGGTCAGAAATGGAAATTTTTTAATGTTTAATTTTATGACTGCAATTGACTATCGCATGTAAATTATCACTTTTGGAACAAAAACAAGTGTGTTTAGAGTCACTTTAATGCCTGAAATTGGTCGAAAAAGAAGCTTCTGAATAGGAGAAAATGTCTGAAATAATGGCAATTTTGGTCACATTGAGGCTTCAAAAAGTAGTTATTCAACATGAGGCACAATCCAAATGACATTTTGAATAGATTTTTCTACAGTCCAAAAAATTAATTTTCTGATGAAAAACGATGACCCGTGACCTGTCGAAATTTCTCCAGATGGTCAGAAATGGAAATTTCTTAATGTTTAAGTTTTTTGACTGCAAATGACTATTCCATGTAAATTATCACTTTTGGAACAAAAACAAGTGTGTTTAGAGTCACTTTAATGCCTGAAATTGGTCGAAATAGAATCTTCTGAATAGGAGAAAAAGTGTGTAATAATGGCAATTTTGGTCACATTGAGGCTTTAAAAAGTAGTTATTCAACATGAGGCACAATCCAAATGACATTTTGAATAGATTTTTCTACAGTCCAAAAAATTAATTTTCTGATGAAAAACGATGACCCGTGACCTGTCGAAATTTCTCCAGATGGTCAGAAATGGAAATTTTTTAATGTTTAATGTTTTGACTGCAAATGACTATTCCATGTAAATTATCACTTTTGGAACAAAAACAAGTGTGTTTAGAGTCACTTTAATGCCTGAAATTGGTCGAAATAGAAGCTTCTGAATAGGAGAAAAAGTCTGTAATAATGGCAATTTTTGGTCACACTGAGGCTTTAAAAAGTAGTCATTTGAGGCACATTCCAAATGACATTTTTAATCAATTTTTCTACAGTCCAAAAAATCAATTTTCTGATGAATAACGATGACCCGTGACCTGTCGAAGTTTCTCCAGATGGTCAGAAATGGAAATTTATTAATGGTTAATTTTTTGACTGCAAATGACTATGCCATGTAAATTATCACTTTTGGAACAAAAATAAGTGTGTTTAGAGACACCTTAATACCTGAAACTGGTCGAAATAGAAGCTTCTGAATAGGAGAAAATGTCTGTACTAATGGCAATTTTGATCACATTGAGGCTTTAAAAAGTAGTTATTCAACATGAGGCACACTCCAACTGACATTTTTAATCAATTTTTCTACAGTCCAAAAAATCAATTTTCTGATGAATAACGATGACCCGTGACCTATCGAAGTTTCTCCAGATGGTCAGAAATGGAAATTTATTAATGTTTAATTTTTTGACTGCAAATGACTATGCCATGTAAATTATCACTTTTGGAACAAAAATAAGTGTGTTTAGAGACACCTTAATACCTGAAACTGGTCGAAATAGAAGCTTCTGAATAGGAGAAAATTTCTGTAATAATGGCAATTTTGGTCACATTGAGGCTTTAAAAAGTAGTTATTCAACATGAGGCACATTCCAACTGACATTTTTAATCAATTTTTCTACAGTCCAAAAAATCAATTTTCTGATGAAAATCGATGACCCGTGACCTGTCGAAATTTCTCCAGATGGTCAGAAATGGAAATTTTTTAAAGTTAAATTTTTTGACTGCAAATGATTATTCCATGTAAATTATCACTTTTGGAACAAAAATAAGTGTGTTTAGAGTCACTTAATGCCTGAAATTGGTCGAAATAGAAGCTTCTGAATAGGAGAAAAAGTCTGTAATAATGGCAATTTTGGTCACATTGAGGCTTTAAAAAGTAGTCATTTGAGGCACATTCCAAATGACATTTTTAATCAATTTTTCTACAGTCCAAAAAATCAATTTTCTGATGAATAACGATGACCCGTGACCTGTCGAAGTTTCTCCAGATGGTCAGAAATGGAAATTTTTTAATGTTTAAGTTTTTGACTGCAAATGACTATTCCATGTAAATTATCACTTTTGGAACAAAAATAAGTGTGTTTAGAGACACCTTAATACCTGAAACTGGTCGGAATAGAAGCTTCTGAATAGGAGAAAATGTCTGTAATAATGGCAATTTTGGTCACATTGAGGCTTTAAAAAGTAGTTATTCAACATGAGGCACATTCCAACTGACATTTTTAATCAATTTTTCTACAGTCCAAAAAATCAATTTTCTGATGAAAAACGATGACCCGTGACCTGTCGAAATTTCTCCAGATGGTCAGAAATGGAAATTTTTTAATGTTTAAGTTTTTGACTGCAAATGACTATTCCATGTAAATTATCACTTTTGGAACAAAAACAAGTGTGTTTACAGTCACTTTAATGCCTGAAATTTGTCGAAATAGAAGCTTCTGAATAGGAGAAAAAGTGTGTAATAATGGCAATTTTGATCACATTGAGGCTTTAAAAAGTAGTTATTCAACATGAGGCACAATCCAAATGACATTTTGAATAGATTTTTCTACAGTCCAAAAAATTAATTTGATGAAGAAAAACGATGACCCGTGACCTGTCGAAATTTCTCCAGATGGTCAGAAATGAAAAATTTTTAATGTTTAAGTTTTTTGACTGCAAATGACTATTCCATGTAAATTATCACTTTTGGAACAAAAACAAGTGTGTTTAGAGTCACTTAATGCCTGAAATTGGTCGAAATAGAATCTTCTGAATAGGAGAAAAAGTCTGCAATAATGGCAATTTTGGTCACATTGAGGCTTTAAAAAGTAGTCATTTGAGGCACATTCCAAATGACATTTTGAATACATTTTTCAACAAACCAAAAAATCAATTTTCTGATGAATAACGATGACCCGTGACCTGTCGAAGTTTCTCCAGATGGTCAGAAATGGAAATGTATTAATGTTTAATTTTTTGACTGCAAATGACTATTCCATGTAAATTATCACTTTTGGAACAAAAATAAGTGTGTTTAGAGACACCTTAATACCTGAAACTGGTCGAAATAGAAGCTTCTGAATAGGAGAAAATGTCTGTAATAATGGCAATTTTGGTCACATTGAGGCTTTAAAAAGTAGTTATTCAACATGAGGCACATTCCAACTTACATTTTTAATCAATTTTTCTACAGTCCAAAAAATCAATTTTCTGATGAAAATCGATGACCCGTGACCTGTCGAAATTTCTCCAGATGGTCAGAAATGGAAATTTTTTAAAGTTAAATTTTTTGACTGCAAATGATTATTCCATGTAAATTATCACTTTTGGAACAAAAATAAGTGTGTTTTGAGTCACTTAATGCCTGAAATTGGTCGAAATAGAAGCTTCTGAATAGGAGAAAAAGTCTGTAATAATGGCAATTTTGGTCACATTGAGGCTTTAAAAAGTAGTCATCTGAGGCACATTCCAAATGACATTTTTAATCAATTTTTCTACAGTCCAAAAAATCAATTTTCTGATGAATAATGGTGACCCGTGACCTGTCGAAGTTTCTCCAGATGGTCAGAAATGGAAATTTTTTAATGTTTAAGTTTTTTGACTGCAAATGGCTATTCCATGTAAATTATCACTTTTGGAACAAAAACAAGTGTGTTTACAGTCACTTTAATGCCTGAAATTGGTCAAAATAGAAGCTTCTGAATAGGAGAAAAAGTGTGTAATAATGGCAATTTTGGTCACATTGAGGCTTTAAAAAGTAGTTATTCAACATGAGGCACAATCCAAAAAACATTTTGAATCAATTTTTCTACAGTCCAAAAAATCAATTTTCTGATGAAAAACGATGACCCGTGACCTGTCGAAATTTCTCCAGATGGTCAGAAATGGAAATTTTTTAATGTTTAAGTTTTTTGACTGCAATTGACTATTGCATGTAAATTATCACTTTTGGAACAAAAACAAGTGTGTTTACAGTCACTTTAATGCCTGAAATTGGTCAAAATAGAAGCTTCTGAATAGGAGAAAAAGTGTGTAATAATGGCAATTTTGGTCACATTGAGGCTTTAAAAAGTAGTTATTCAACATGAGGCACAATCCAAATGACATTTTGAATAGATTTTTCTACAGTCCAAAAAATTAATTTTCTGATGAAAAACGATGACCCGTGACCTGTCGAAATTTCTCCAGATGGTCAGGAATGGAAATTTTTTAATGTTTAACTTTTTGACTGCAAATGACTATTCCATGTAAATTATCACTTTTGGAACAAAAACAAGTGTGTTTAGAGTCACTTTAATGCCTGAAATTGGTCAAAATAGAAGCTTCTGAATAGGAGAAAAAGTCTGTAATAATGGCAATTTTGGTCACATTGAGGCTTTAAAAAGTAGTCATTTGAGGCACATTCCAAATGACATTTTTAATCAATTTTTCTACAGTCCAAAAAATCTATTTTCTGATGAATAACGATGACCCGTGACCTGCCGAAGTTTCTCCAGATGGTCAGAAATGGAAATTTATTAATGTTTCATTTTTTGACTGCAAATGACTATTCCATGTAAATTATCACTTTTGGAACAAAAACAAGTGTGTTTAGAGTCACTTTAATGCCTGAAATTGGTCGAAATAGAAACTTCTGAATAGGAGAAAAAGTCTGTAATAATGGCAATTTTGGTCACATTGAGGCTTTAAAAAGTAGTCATTTGAGGCACATTCCAAATGACATTTTTAATCAATTTTTCTACAGTCCAAAAAATCTATTTTCTGATGAATAATGATGACCCGTGACCTGTCGAAGTTTCTCCAGCTGGTCAGAAATGGAAATTTTTTAATGTTTAAGTTTTTTGACTGCAAATGACTATGCCATGTAAATTATCACTTTTGGAACAAAAATAGGTGTGTTTAGAGACACCTTAATACCTGAAACTGGTCGAAATAGAAGCTTCTGAATAGGAGAAAAAGTGTGTAATAATGGCAATTTTGATCACATTGAGGCTTTAAAAAGTAGTTATTCAACATGAGGCACAATCCAAATGACATTTTGAATAGATTTTTCTACAGTCCAAAAAATCAATTTTCTGATGAAAAACGATGACCCGTGACCTGTCGAAATTTCTCCAGATGGTCAGAAGTGGACATTTTTTAATGTTTAAGTTTTTTGACTGCAAATGACTATTCCATGTAAATTATCACTTTTGGAACAAAAACAAGTGTGTTTAGAGTCACTTTAATGCCTGAAATTGGTCGAAATAGAAGCTTCTGAATAGGAGAAAAAGTCTGTAATAATGGCAATTTTGGTCACATTGAGGCTTTAAAAAGTAGTCATTTGAGGCACATTCCAAATTACATTTTGAATAGATTTTTCTACAGTCCAAAAAATCAATTTTCTGATGAAAAAGGATGACCCGTGACCTGTCGAAATTTCTCGAGATGGTCAGAAGTGGAAATTTTTTAATGTTTAATTTTTTTGACTGCAAATGACTATTCCATGTAAATTATCACTTTTGGAACAAAAACAAGTGTGTTTAGAGTCACTTTAATGCCTGAAATTGGTCGAAATAGAAGCTTCTGAATAGGAGAAAAAGTCTGTAATAATGGCAATTTTGGTCACATTGAGGCTTTAAAAAGTAGTCATTTGAGGCACATTCCAAATGACATTTTGAATAGATTTTTCTACAGTCCAAAAAATCAATTTTCTGATGAAAAAGGATAACCCGTGACCTGTCGAAGTTTCTCCAGATGGTCAGAAATGGAAATGTTTTAATGTTTAGGTTTTTTGACTGCAAATGACTATTCCATGTAAATTATCACTTTTGGAACAAAATAAGTGTGTTTAGAGTCACTTTAATGCCTGAAATTGGTCGAAATAGAAGCTTCTGAATAGGAGAAAAAGTCTGTAAAATTGGCAATTTTGGTCACATTGAAGCTTTAAAAAGTAGTCATTTGAGGCACATTCCAAATGACATTTTTAATCAATTTTTCCACAGTCCAGAAAATTAATTTTCTGATGAATAACGATGACCCGTGACCTGTCGAAGTTTCTCCAGATGGTCAGAAATGGAAATGTTTTAATGTTTAAGTTTTTTGACTGCAAATGACTATTCCATGTAAATTATCACTTTTGGAACAAAAATAAGTGTCTTTAGATACACCTTAATACCTGAAACTGGTCAAAATAGAAGCTTTTGAATAGGAGAAAATGTCTGTAATAATGGCAATTTTGGTCACATTGAGGCTTTAAAAAGTAGTTATTCAACATGAGGCACATTCCAACTGACATTTTTAATCAATTTTTCTACAGTCCAAAAAATCCATTTTCTGATGAAAAACGATGACCCGTGACCTGTCGAAATTTCTCCAGATGGTCAGAAATGGAAATTTTTAATGTTTAATTTTTTGACTGCAAATGACTATTCCATGTAAATTATCACTTTTGGAACAAAAACAAGTGTGTTTAGAGTCACTTTAATGCCTGAAATTGGTCGAAACGGAAGCTTCTGAATAGGAGAAAATGTCTGTAATAATGGCAATTTTGGTCACATTGAGGCTTTAAAAAGTAGTTATTCAACATGAGGCACATTCCAACTTACATTTTTAATCAATTTTTCTACAGTCCAAAAAATCAATTTTCTGATGAAAATCGATGACCCGTGACCTGTCAAAATTTCTCCAGATGGTCAGAAATGGAAATTTTTTAAAGTTAAATTTTTTGACTGCAAATGATTATTCCATGTAAATTATCACTTTTGGAACAAAAATAAGTGTGTTTAGAGTCACTTAATGCCTGAAATTGGTCGAAATAGAAGCTTCTGAATAGGAGAAAAAGTCTGTAATAATGGCAATTTTGGTCACATTGAGGCTTTAAAAAGTAGTCATCTGAGGTACATTCCAAATGACATTTTTAATCAATTTTTCTACAGTCCAAAAAATCAATTTTCTGATGAATAATGATGACCCGTGACCTGTCGAAGTTTCTCGAGATGGTCAGAAATGGAAATTTTTTAATGTTTAAATGTTTTTTGACTACAAGTGACTATTCCATGTAAATTATCACTTTTGGAACAAAAATAAGTGTGTTTAGAGACACCTTAATACCTGAAACTGGTCGAAATAGAAGCTTCTGAATAGGAGAAAAAGTGTGTAATAATGGCAATTTTGATCACATTGAGGCTTTAAAAAGTAGTTATTCAACATGAGGCACAATCCAAAAAACATTTTGAATCAATTTTTCTACAGTCCAAAAAATCAATTTTCTGATGAAAAACCATGACCCGTGACCTGTCGAAATTTCTCCAGATGGTCAGAAGTGGAAATTTTTTAATGTTTAATTTTTTTGACTGCAAATGACTATTCCATGTAAATTATCACTTTTGGAACAAAAACAAGTGTGTTTAGAGTCACTTTAATGCCTGAAATTGGTCGAAGTAGAAGCTTCTGAATAGGAGAAAAAGTTTGCATTAATGGCAATTTTGGTCACATTGAGGCTTCAAAAAGTAGTTATTCAACATGAGGCACATTCCATCTGACATTTTTAATCAATTTTTTTACAGTCCAAAAAATCAATTTTCTGATGAAAATCAATGACCCGTGACCTGTCGAAATTTCTCCAGATGGTCAGAAATGGAAATTTTTTAAACTTAAATTTTTTGACTGCAAATGACTATACCATGTAAATTATCACTTTTGGAACAAAATAAGTGTGTTTAGAGTCACTTAATGCCTGAAATTGGTCGAAATAGAAGCTTCTGAATAGGAGAAAAAGTCTGTAAAATTGGCAATTTTGGTCACATTGAGGATTTAAAAAGTAGTCATTTGAGGCACATTCCAAATGACATTTTTAATAAATTTTTCCACAGTCCAGAAAATCAATTTTCTGATGAATAACGATGACCCGTGACCTGTCGAAGTTTCTCCAGATGGTCAGAAATGGAAATGTTTTAATGTTTAAGTTTTTTGACTGCAAATGACTATTCCATGTAAATTATCACTTTTGGAACAAAAATAAGTGTCTTTAGAGACACCTTAATACCTGAAACTGGTCAAAATAGAAGCTTTTGAATAGGAGAAAATGTCTGTAATAATGGCAATTTTGGTCACATTGAGGCTTTAAAAAGTAGTTATTCAACATGAGGCACATTCCAACTGACATTTTTAATCAATTTTTCTACAGTCCAAAAAATCCATTTTCTGATGAAAAACGATGACCCGTGACCTGTCGAAATTTCTCCAGATGGTCAGAAATGGAAATTTTTAATGTTTAATTTTTTGACTGCAAATGACTATTCCATGTAAATTATCACTTTTGGAACAAAAACAAGTGTGTTTAGAGTCACTTTAATGCCTGAAATTGGTCAAAACGGAAGCTTCTGAATAGGAGAAAATGTCTGTAATAATGGCAATTTTGGTCACATTGAGGCTTTAAAAAGTAGTCATTTGAGGCACATTCCAAATGACATTTTGAATACATTTTTCAACAAACCAAAAAATCAATTTTCTGATGAATAACGATGACCCGTGACCTGTCGAAGTTTCTCCAGATGGTCAGAAATGGAAATGTATTAATGTTTAATTTTTTGACTGCAAATGACTATTCCATGTAAATTATCACTTTTGGAACAAAAATAAGTGTGTTTAGAGACACCTTAATACCTGAAACTGGTCGAAATAGAAGCTTCTGAATAGGAGAAAATGTCTGTAATAATGGCAATTTTGGTCACATTGAGGCTTTAAAAAGTAGTTATTCAACATGAGGCACATTCCAACTTACATTTTTAATCAATTTTTCTACAGTCCAAAAAATCAATTTTCTGATGAAAATCGATGACCCGTGACCTGTCGAAATTTCTCCAGATGGTCAGAAATGGAAATTTTTTAAAGTTAAATTTTTTGACTGCAAATGATTATTCCATGTAAATTATCACTTTTGGAACAAAAATACGTGTGTTTTGAGTCACTTAATGCCTGAAATTGGTCGAAATAGAAGCTTCTGAATAGGAGAAAAAGTCTGTAATAATGGCAATTTTGGTCACATTGAGGCTTTAAAAAGTAGTCATCTGAGGCACATTCCAAATGACATTTTTAATCAATTTTTCTACAGTCCAAAAAATCAATTTTCTGATGAATAATGGTGACCCGTGACCTGTCGAAGTTTCTCCAGATGGTCAGAAATGGAAATTTTTTAATGTTTAAGTTTTTTGACTGCAAATGGCTATTCCATGTAAATTATCACTTTTGGAACAAAAACAAGTGTGTTTACAGTCACTTTAATGCCTGAAATTGGTCAAAATAGAAGCTTCTGAATAGGAGAAAAAGTGTGTAATAATGGCAATTTTGCTCACATTGAGGCTTTAAAAAGTAGTTATTCAACATGAGGCACAATCCAAAAAACATTTTGAATCAATTTTTCTACAGTCCAAAAAATCAATTTTCTGATGAAAAACGATGACCCGTGACCTGTCGAAATTTCTCCAGATGGTCAGAAATGGAAATTTTTTAATGTTTAAGTTTTTTGACTGCAATTGACTATTGCATGTAAATTATCACTTTTGGAACAAAAACAAGTGTGTTTACAGTCACTTTAATGCCTGAAATTGGTCAAAATAGAAGCTTCTGAATAGGAGAAAAAGTGTGTAATAATGGCAATTTTGGTCACATTGAGGCTTTAAAAAGTAGTTATTCAACATGAGGCACAATCCAAATGACATTTTGAATAGATTTTTCTACAGTCCAAAAAATCAATTTTCTGATGAAAAACGATGACCCGTGACCTGTCGAAATTTCTCCAGATGGTCAGAAGTGGACATTTTTTAATGTTTAAGTTTTTTGACTGCAAATGACTATTCCATGTAAATTATCACTTTTGGAACAAAAACAAGTGTGTTTAGAGTCACTTTAATGCCTGAAATTGGTCGAAATAGAAGCTTCTGAATAGGAGAAAAAGTCTGTAATAATGGCAATTTTGGTCACATTGAGGCTTTAAAAAGTAGTCATTTGAGGCACATTCCAAATTACATTTTGAATAGATTTTTCTACAGTCCAAAAAATCAATTTTCTGATGAAAAAGGATGACCCGTGACCTGTCGAAATTTCTCCAGATGGTCAGAAGTGGAAATTTTTTAATGTTTAATTTTTTTGACTGCAAATGACTATTCCATGTAAATTATCACTTTTGGAACAAAAACAAGTGTGTTTAGAGTCACTTTAATGCCTGAAATTGGTCGAAATAGAAGCTTCTGAATAGGAGAAAAAGTGTGTAAGAATGGCAATTTTGGTCACATTGAGGCTTTAAAAAGTAGTTATTCAACATGAGGCACAATCCAAATGACATTTTGAATAGATTTTTCTACAGTCCAAAAAATTAATTTTCTGATGAAAAACGATGACCCGTGACCTGTCGAAATTTCTCCAGATGGTCAGAAATGGAAATTTTTTAATGTTTAAGTTTTTTGACTGCAATTGACTATTGCATGTAAATTATCACTTTTGGAACAAAAACAAGTGTGTTTACAGTCACTTTAATGCCTGAAATTGGTCAAAATAGAAGCTTCTGAATAGGAGAAAAAGTGTGTAATAATGGCAATTTTGGTCACATTGAGGCTTTAAAAAGTAGTTATTCAACATGAGGCACAATCCAAATGACATTTTGAATAGATTTTTCTACAGTCCAAAAAATCAATTTTCTGATGAAAAACGATGACCCGTGACCTGTCGAAATTTCTCCAGATGGTCAGAAGTGGACATTTTTTAATGTTTAAGTTTTTTGACTGCAAATGACTATTCCATGTAAATTATCACTTTTGGAACAAAAACAAGTGTGTTTAGAGTCACTTTAATGCCTGAAATTGGTCGAAATAGAAGCTTCTGAATAGGAGAAAAAGTCTGTAATAATGGCAATTTTGGTCACATTGAGGCTTTAAAAAGTAGTCATTTGAGGCACATTCCAAATTACATTTTGAATAGATTTTTCTACAGTCCAAAAAATCAATTTTCTGATGAAAAAGGATGACCCGTGACCTGTCGAAATTTCTCCAGATGGTCAGAAGTGGAAATTTTTTAATGTTTAATTTTTTTGACTGCAAATGACTATTCCATGTAAATTATCACTTTTGGAACAAAAACAAGTGTGTTTAGAGTCACTTTAATGCCTGAAATTGGTCGAAATAGAAACTTCTGAATAGGAGAAAAAGTCTGTAATAATGGCAATTTTGGTCACATTGAGGCTTTAAAAAGTAGTCATTTGAGGCACATTCCAAATGACATTTTGAATAGATTTTTCTACTGTCCAAAAAATCAATTTTCTGATGAAAAAGGATAACCCGTGACCTGTCGAAGTTTCTCCAGATGGTCAGAAATGGAAATGTTTTAATGTTTAGGTTTTTTGACTGCAAATGACTATTCCATGTAAATTATCACTTTTGGAACAAAATAAGTGTGTTTAGAGTCACTTAATGCCTGAAACTGGTCAAAATAGAAGCTTTTGAATAGGAGAAAATGTCTGTAATAATGGCAATTTTGGTCACATTGAGGCTTTAAAAAGTAGTTATTCAACATGAGGCACATTCCAACTGACATTTTTAATCAATTTTTCTACAGTCCAAAAAATCCATTTTCTGATGAAAAACGATGACCCGTGACCTGTCGAAATTTCTCCAGATGGTCAGAAATGGAAATTTTTAATGTTTAATTTTTTGACTGCAAATGACTATTCCATGTAAATTATCACTTTTGGAACAAAAACAAGTGTGTTTAGAGTCACTTTAATGCCTGAAATTGGTCGAAACGGAAGCTTCTGAATAGGAGAAAATGTCTGTAATAATGGCAATTTTGGTCACATTGAGGCTTTAAAAAGTAGTTATTCAACATGAGGCACATTCCAACTTACATTTTTAATCAATTTTTCTACAGTCCAAAAAATCAATTTTCTGATGAAAATCGATGACCCGTGACCTGTCGAAATTTCTCCAGATGGTCAGAAATGGAAATTTTTTAAAGTTAAATTTTTTGACTGCAAATGATTATTCCATGTAAATTATCACTTTTGGAACAAAAATAAGTGTGTTTAGAGTCACTTTAATGCCTGAAATTGGTCGAAACGGAAGCTTCTGAATAGGAGAAAATGTCTGTAATAATGGCAATTTTGGTCACATTGAGGCTTTAAAAAGTAGTTATTCAACATGAGGCACAATCCAAAAAACATTTTGAATCAATTTTTCTACAGTCCAAAAAATCAATTTTCTGATGAAAAACCATGACCCGTGACCTGTCGAAATTTCTCCAGATGGTCAGAAGTGGAAATTTTTTAATGTTTAATTTTTTTGACTGCAAATGACTATTCCATGTAAATTATCACTTTTGGAACAAAAACAAGTGTGTTTAGAGTCACTTTAATGCCTGAAATTGGTCGAAGTAGAAGCTTCTGAATAGGAGAAAAAGTTTGCATTAATGGCAATTTTGGTCACATTGAGGCTTCAAAAAGTAGTTATTCAACATGAGGCACATTCCATCTGACATTTTTAATCAATTTTTTTACAGTCCAAAAAATCAATTTTCTGATGAAAATCAATGACCCGTGACCTGTCGAAATTTCTCCAGATGGTCAGAAATGGAAATTTTTTAAACTTAAATTTTTTGACTGCAAATGACTATACCATGTAAATTATCACTTTTGGAACAAAATAAGTGTGTTTAGAGTCACTTAATGCCTGAAATTGGTCGAAATAGAAGCTTCTGAATAGGAGAAAAAGTCTGTAAAATTGGCAATTTTGGTCACATTGAGGATTTAAAAAGTAGTCATTTGAGGCACATTCCAAATGACATTTTTAATAAATTTTTCCACAGTCCAGAAAATCAATTTTCTGATGAATAACGATGACCCGTGACCTGTCGAAGTTTCTCCAGATGGTCAGAAATGGAAATGTTTTAATGTTTAAGTTTTTTGACTGCAAATGACTATTCCATGTAAATTATCACTTTTGGAACAAAAATAAGTGTCTTTAGAGACACCTTAATACCTGAAACTGGTCAAAATAGAAGCTTTTGAATAGGAGAAAATGTCTGTAATAATGGCAATTTTGGTCACATTGAGGCTTTAAAAAGTAGTTATTCAACATGAGGCACATTCCAACTGACATTTTTAATCAATTTTTCTACAGTCCAAAAAATCCATTTTCTAATGAAAAACGATGACCCGTGACCTGTCGAAATTTCTCCAGATGGTCAGAAATGGAAATTTTTAATGTTTAATTTTTTAACTGCAAATGACTATTCCATGTAAATTATCACTTTTGGAACAAAAACAAGTGTGTTTAGAGTCACTTTAATGCCTGAAATTGGTCAAAACGGAAGCTTCTGAATAGGAGAAAATGTCTGTAATAATGGCAATTTTGGTCACATTGAGGCTTTAAAAAGTAGTTATTCAACATGAGGCACATTCCAACTTACATTTTTAATCAATTTTTCTACAGTCCAAAAAATCAATTTTCTGATGAAAATCGATGACCCGTGACCTGTCGAAATTTCTCCAGATGGTCAGAAATGGAAATTTTTTAAAGTTAAATTTTTTGACTGCAAATGATTATTCCATGTAAATTATCACTTTTGGAACAAAAATAAGTGTGCTTAGAGTCACTTAATGCCTGAAATTGGTCGAAATAGAAGCTTCTGAATAGGAGAAAAAGTCTGTAATAATGGCAATTTTGGTCACATTGAGGCTTTAAAAAGTAGTCATCTGAGGTACATTCCAAATGACATTTTTAATCAATTTTTCTACAGTCCAAAAAATCAATTTTCTGATGAATAATGATGACCCGTGACCTGTCGAAGTTTCTCCAGATGGTCAGAAATGGAAATTTTTTAATGTTTAAGTTTTTTGACTGCAAATGACTATTCCATGTAAATTATCACTTTTGGAACAAAAATAAGTGTGTTTAGAGACACCTTAATACCTGAAACTGGTCGAAATAGAAGCTTCTGAATAGGAGAAAAAGTGTGTAATAATGGCAATTTTGATCACATTGAGGCTTTAAAAAGTAGTTATTCAACATGAGGCACAATCCAAAAAACATTTTGAATCAATTTTTCTACAGTCCAAAAAATCCATTTTCTGATGAAAAACGATGACCCGTGACCTGTCGAAATTTCTCCAGATGGTCAGAAATGGAAATTTTTTAATGTTTAAGTTTTTTGACTGCAATTGACTATTGCATGTAAATTATCACTTTTGGAACAAAAACAAGTGTGTTTAGAGTCACTTTAATGCCTGAAATTAGTGGAAATAGAAGCTTCTGAATAGGAGAAAAAGTCTGCAATAATGGCAATTTTGGTCACATTGAGGTTTCAAAAAGTAGTTATTCAACATGAGGCACAATCCAAATGACATTTTGAATAGATTTTTCTACAGTCCAAAAAATCCATTTTCTGATGAAAAACGATGACCCGTGACCTGTCGAAATTTCTCCAGATGGTCAGAAATGGAAATGTTTTAATGTTTAATTTTTTGACTGCAAATGACTATTCAATGTAAATTATCACTTTTGGAACAAAAACAAGTGTGTTTAGAGTCACTTTAATGCCAGAAATGGGTCGAAACAGAAGCTTCTGAATAGGAGAAAAAGTGTGTAATAATGGCAATTTTGATCACATTGAGGCTTTAAAAAGTAGTCATTCAACATGAGGCACAATCCAAATGACATTTTGAATCAATTTTTCTACAGTCCAAAAAAGCAATTTTCTGATGAAAAACGATGACCCGTGACCTGTCGAAATTTCTCCAGATGGTCAGAAATGGAAATTTTTTAATGTTTAATTTTTTGACTGCAAATGACTATTGCATGTAAATTATGAGTTTTGGAACAAAAACAAGTGTGTTTAGAGTCACTTTAATGCCTGAAATTGGTCGAAAAAGAAGCTTCTGAATAGGAGAAAATGTCTGAAATAATGGCAATTTTGGTCACATTGAGGCTTCAAAAAGTAGTTATTCAACATGAGGCACAATCCAAATGACATTTTGAATAGATTTTTCTACAGTCCAAAAAAGCAATTTTCTGATGAAAAACGATGACCCGTGACCTGTCGAAATTTCTCCAGATGGTCAGAAATGGAAATTTTTTAATGTTTAATTTTTTGACTGCAAATGACTATTCCATGTAAATTATCACTTTTGGAACAAAAACAAGCGTGTTTAGAGTCACTTTAATGCCTGAAATTGGTCGAAATAGAAGCTTCTGAATAGGAGAAAAGGTCTGTAATAATGGCAATTTTTGGTCACACTGAGGCTTTAAAAAGTACTCATTTGAGGCACATTCCAAATGACATTTTTAATCAATTTTTCTACAGTCCAAAAAATCAATTTTCTGATGAATAACGATGACCCGTGACCTGTCGAAGTTTCTCCAGATGGTCAGAAATGGAAATGTATTAATGTTTAATTTTTTAACTGCAAATGACTATGCCATGTAAATTATCACTTTTGGAACAAAAATAAGTGTGTTTAGAGACACCTTAATACCTGAAACTGGTCGAAATAGAAGCTTCTGAATAGGAGAAAATTTCTGTAATAATGGCAATTTTGGTCACATTGAGGCTTTAAAAAGTAGTTATTCAACATGAGGCACATTCCAACTAACATTTTTAATCAATTTTTCTACAGTCCAAAAAATCAATTTTCTGATGAAAATCGATGACCCGTGACCTGTCGAAATTTCTCCAGATTGTCAGAAATGGAAATTTTTTAAAGTTAAATTTTTTGACTGCAAATGATTATTCCATGTAAATTATCACTTTTGGAACAAAAATAAGTGTGTTTAGAGTCACTTAAAGTCTGAAATTGGTCGAAATAGAAGCTTCTAAATAGGAGAAAAGGTGTGTAATAATGGCAATTTTGATCACATTGAGGCTTTAAAAAGTAGTTATTCAACATGAGGTGCATTCCAAATGACATTTTTAATCAATTTTTCTACAGCCCAAAAAATCCATTTTCTGATGAAAAATGATGACCCGTGACCTGTCGAAATTTCTCCAGATGGTCAGAAATGGAAATGTTTTAATGTTTAATTTTTTGACTGCAAATGACTATTCAATGTAAATTATCACTTTTGGAACAAAAACAAGTGTGTTTAGAGTCACTTTAATGCCAGAAATGGGTCGAAACAGAAGCTTCTGAATAGGAGAAAAAGTGTGTAATAATGGCAATTTTGATCACATTGAGGCTTTAAAAAGTAGTCATTCAACATGAGGCACAATACAAATGACATTTTGAATCAATTTTTCTACAGTCCAAAAAAGCAATTTTCTGATGAAAAACGATGACCCGTGACCTGTCGAAATTTCTCCAGATGGTCAGAAATGGAAATTTTTTAATGTTTAATTTTTTGACTGCAAATGACTATTGCATGTAAATTATGAGTTTTGGAACAAAAACAAGTGTGTTTAGAGTCACTTTAATGCCTGAAATTGGTCGAAAAAGAAGCTTCTGAATAGGAGAAAATGTCTGAAATAATGGCAATTTTGGTCACATTGAGGCTTCAAAAAGTAGTTATTCAACATGAGGCACAATCCAAATGACATTTTGAATAGATTTTTCTACAGTCCAAAAAAGCAATTTTCTGATGAAAAACGATGACCCGTGACCTGTCGAAATTTCTCCAGATGGTCAGAAATGGAAATGTTTTAATGTTTAATTTTTTGACTGCAAATGACTATTCAATGTAAATTATCACTTTTGGAACAAAAACAAGTGTGTTTAGAGTCACTTTAATGCCAGAAATGGGTCGAAACAGAAGCTTCTGAATAGGAGAAAAAGTGTGTAATAATGGCAATTTTGATCACATTGAGGCTTTAAAAAGTAGTCATTCAACATGAGGCACAATCCAAATGACATTTTGAATCAATTTTTCTACAGTCCAAAAAAGCAATTTTCTGATGAAAAACGATGACCCGTGACCTGTCGAAATTTCTCCAGATGGTCAGAAATGGAAATTTTTTAATGTTTAATTTTTTGACTGCAAATGACTATTGCATGTAAATTATGAGTTTTGGAACAAAAACAAGTGTGTTTAGAGTCACTTTAATGCCTGAAATTGGTCGAAAAAGAAGCTTCTGAATAGGAGAAAATGTCTGAAATAATGGCAATTTTGGTCACATTGAGGCTTCAAAAAGTAGTTATTCAACATGAGGCACAATCCAAATGACATTTTGAATAGATTTTTCTACAGTCCAAAAAAGCAATTTTCTGATGAAAAACGATGACCCGTGACCTGTCGAAATTTCTCCAGATGGTCAGAAATGGAAATTTTTTAATGTTTAATTTTTTGACTGCAAATGACTATTCCATGTAAATTATCACTTTTGGAACAAAAACAAGCGTGTTTAGAGTCACTTTAATGCCTGAAATTGGTCGAAATAGAAGCTTCTGAATAGGAGAAAAGGTCTGTAATAATGGCAATTTTTGGTCACACTGAGGCTTTAAAAAGTAGTCATTTGAGGCACATTCCAAATGACATTTTTAATCAATTTTTCTACAGTCCAAAAAATCAATTTTCTGATGAATAACGATGACCCGTGACCTGTCGAAGTTTCTCCAGATGGTCAGAAATGGAAATGTATTAATGTTTAATTTTTTAACTGCAAATGACTATGCCATGTAAATTATCACTTTTGGAACAAAAATAAGTGTGTTTAGAGACACCTTAATACCTGAAACTGGTCGAAATAGAAGCTTCTGAATAGGAGAAAATTTCTGTAATAATGGCAATTTTGGTCACATTGAGGCTTTAAAAAGTAGTTATTCAACATGAGGCACATTCCAACTGACATTTTTAATCAATTTTTCTACAGTCCAAAAAATCAATTTTCTGATGAAAATCGATGACCCGTGACCTGTCGAAATTTCTCCAGATGGTCAGAAATGGAAATTTTTTAAAGTTAAATTTTTTGACTGCAAATGATTATTCCATGTAAATTATCACTTTTGGAACAAAAATAAGTGTGTTTAGAGTCACTTAATGTCTGAAATTGGTCGAAATAGAAGCTTCTGAATAGGAGAAAAAGTCTGTAATAATGGCAATTTTGGTCACATTGAGGCTTTAAAAAGTAGTCCTTTGAGGCACATTCCAAATTACATTTTTAATCAATTTTTCTACAGTCCAAAAAATCAATTTTCTGATGAATAACGATGACCCGTGACCTGTCGAAGTTTCTCCAGATGGTCAGAAATGGAAATGTATTAATGTTTAATTTTTTGACTGCAAATGACTATTCCATGTAAATTATCACTTTTGGAACAAAAATAAGTGTGTTTAGAGACACCTTAATACCTGAAACTGGTCGAAATAGAAGCTTCTGAATAGGAGAAAATGTCTGTAATAATGGCAATTTTGGTCACATTGAGGCTTTAAAAAGTAGTTATTCAACATGAGGCACATTCCAACTTACATTTTTAATCAGTTTTTCTACAGTCCAAAAAATCAATTTTCTGATGAAAATCGATGACCCGTGACCTGTCGAAGTTTCTCCAGATGGTCAGAAATGGAAATTTTTTAATGTTTAAGTTTCTTGACTGCAAATAACTATTCCATGTAAATTATCACTTTTGGAACAAAAATAAGTGTGTTTAGAGACACCTTAATACCTGAAACTGGTTGAAATAGAAGCTTCTGAATAGGAGAAAAAGTCTGTAATAATGGCAATTTTGATCACATTGAGGCTTTAAAAAGTAGTCATTTGAGGCACATTCCAAATGACATTTTGAATAGATTTTTCTACAGTCCAAAAAATCAATTTTCTGATGAAAAAGGATGACCCGTGACCTGTCGAAATTTCTCCAGATGGTCAGAAATGGAAATTTTTTAATGTTTAATTTTTTGACTGCAAATGACTATTCCATGTAAATTATCACTTTTGGAACAAAAACAAGTGTGTTTAGAGTCACTTTAATGCCTGAAATTGGTCGAAGTAGAAGCTTCTGAATAGGAGAAAAAGTTTGCATTAATGGCAATTTTGGTCACATTGAGGCTTCAAAAAGTAGTTATTCAACATGAGGCACATTCCAACTGACATTTTTAATCAATTTTTTTACAGTCCAAAAAATCAATTTTCTGATGAAAATCAATGACCCGTGACCTGTCGAAATTTCTCCAGATGGTCAGAAATGGAAATTTTTTAAACTTACATTTTTTGACTGCAAATGACTATTCCATGTAAATTATCACTTTTGGAACAAAATAAGTGTGTTTAGAGTCACTTAATGCCTGAAATTGGTCGAAATAGAAGCTTCTGAATAGGAGAAAAAGTCTGTAAAATTGGCAATTTTGGTCACATTGAGGCTTTAAAAAGTAGTCATTTGAGGCACATTCCAAATGACATTTTTAATCAATTTTTCCACAGTCCAGAAAATCAATTTTCTGATGAATAACGATGACCCGTGACCTGTCGAAGTTTCTCCAGATGGTCAGAAATGGAAATGTTTTAATGTTTAAGTTTTTTGACTGCAAATGACTATTCCATGTAAATTATCACTTTTGGAACAAAAATAAGTGTCTTTAGAGACACCTTAATACCTGAAACTGGTCAAAATAGAAGCTTTTGAATAGGAGAAAATGTCTGTAATAATGGCAATTTTGGTCACATTGAGGCTTTAAAAAGTAGTTATTCAACATGAGGCACATTCCAACTGACATTTTTAATCAATTTTTCTACAGTGAAAAAATCCATTTTCTGATGAAAAACGATGACCCGTGACCTGTCGAAATTTCTCCAGATGGTCAGAAATGGAAATTTTTCATGTTTAATTTTTTGACTGCAAATGACTATTCCATGTAAATTATCACTTTTGGAACAAAAACAAGTGTGTTTAGAGTCACTTTAATGCCTGAAATTGGTCGAAACGGAAGCTTCTGAATAGGAGAAAAAGTGTGTAATAATGGCAATTTTGATCACATTGAGGCTTTAAAAAGTAGTCATTCAACATGAGGCACAATCCAAATGACATTTTGAATCAATTTTTCTACAGTCCAAAAAATCAATTTTCTGAGGAAAAACGATGACCCGTGACCTGTTGAAATTTCTCCAGATGGTCAGAAATGGAAATTTTTTAAAGTTAAATTTTTTGACTGCAAATGATTATTCCATGTAAATTATCACATTTGGAACAAAAATAAGTGTGTTTAGAGTCACTTAATGCCTGAAATTGGTCGAAATAGAAGCTTCTGAATAGGAGAAAAAGTCTGTAATAATGGCAATTTTGGTCACATTGAGGCTTTAAAAAGTAGTCATCTGAGGCACATTCCAAATGACATTTTTATTCAATTTTTCTACAGTCCAAAAAATCAATTTTCTGATGAATAATGATGACCCGTGACCTGTCGAAGTTTCTCCAGATGGTCAGAAATGGAAATTTTTTAATGTTTAAGTTTTTTGACTGCAAATGACTATGCCATGTAAATTATCACTTTTGGAACAAAAATAAGTGTGTTTAGAGACACCTTAATACCTGAAACTGGTCGAAATAGAAGCTTCTGAATAGGAGAAAAAGTCTGTAATAATGGCAATTTTGATCACATTGAGGCTTTAAAAAGTAGTTATTCAACATGAGGCACAATCCAAAAAACATTTTGAATCAATTTTTCTACAGTCCAAAAAAGCAATTTTCTGATGAAAAACGATGACCCGTGACCTGTCGAAATTTCTCCAGATGGTCAGAAATGGAAATTTTTTAATGTTTAAGTTTTTTGACTGCAATTGACTATTGCATGTAAATTATCACTTTTGGAACAAAAACAAGTGTGTTTAGAGTCACTTTAATGCCTGAAATTGGTCGAAATAGAAGCTTCTGAATAGGAGAAAAAGTCTGTAATAATGGCAATTTTGGTCACATTGAGGCTTTAAAAAGTAGTCATTTGAGGCACATTCCAAATGACATTTTGAATAGATTTTTCTACAGTCCAAAAAATCAATTTTCTGATGAAAAAGGATGACCCGTGACCTGTCGAAATTTCTCCAGATGGTCAGAAATGGAAATTTTTTAAACTTACATTTTTTGACTGCAAATGACTATTCCATGTAAATTATCACTTTTGGAACAAAAATAAGTGTGTTTAGAGTCACTTAATGACCTGAAATTGGTCGAAATAGAAGCTTCTGAATAGGAGAAAAAGTCTGTAATAATGGCAATTTTGGTCACATTGAGGCTTTAAAAAGTAGTCATTTGAGGCACATTCCAAATGACATTTTTAATCAATTTTTCCACAGTCCAGAAAATCAATTTTCTGATGAATAACGATGACCCGTGACCTGTCGAAGTTTCTCCAGATGGTCAGAAATGGAAATGTTTTAATGTTTAGGTTTTTTGACTGCAAATGACTATTCCATGTAAATTATCACTTTTGGAACAAAAATAAGTGTCTTTAGAGTCACTTTAATGCCAGAAATTGGTCGAAACGGAAGCTTCTGAATAGGAGAAAAAGTGTGTAATAATGGCAATTTTGATCACATTGAGGCTTTAAAAAGTAGTCATTCAACATGAGGCACAATCCAAATGACATTTTGAATCAATTTTTCTACAGTCCAAAAAATCAATTTTCTGAGGAAAAACGATGACCCGTGACCTGTCGAAATTTCTCCAGAATGGTCAGAAATGGAAATTTTTTAATGTTTAATTTTTTGACTGCAATTGACTATCGCATGTAAATGATCACTTTTGGAACAAAAACAAGTGTGTTTAGAGTCACTTTAATGCCTGAAATTGGTCGAAAAAGAAGCTTCTGAATAGGAGAAAATGTCTGAAATAATGGCAATTTTGGTCACATTGAGGCTTCAAAAAGTAGTTATTCAACATGAGGCACAATCCAAATGACATTTTGAATAGATTTTTCTACAGTCCAAAAAATCAATTTTCTGATGAAAATCGATGACCCGTGACCTGTCGAAGTTTCTCCAGATGGTCAGAAATGGAAATTTTTTAATGTTTAAGTTTTTTGACTGCAAATGACTATTCCATGTAAATTATCACTTTTGGAACAAAAATAAGTGTGTTTAGAGACACCTTAATACCTGAAACTGGTTGAAATAGAAGCTTCTGAATAGGAGAAAAAGTCTGTAATAATGGGAATTTTGATCACATTGAGGCTTTAAAAAGTAGTCATTTGAGGCACATTCCAAATGACATTTTGAATAGATTTTTCTACAGTCCAAAAAATCAATTTTCTGATGAAAAAGGATGACCCGTGACCTGTCGAAATTTCTCCAGATGGTCAGAAATGGAAATTTTTTAATGTTTAATTTTTTGACTGCAAATGACTATTCCATGTAAATTATCACTTTTGGAACAAAAACAAGTGTGTTTAGAGTCACTTTAATGCCTGAAATTGGTCGAAGTAGAAGCTTCTGAATAGGAGAAAAAGTTTGCATTAATGGCAATTTTGGTCACATTGAGGCTTCAAAAAGTAGTTATTCAACATGAGGCACATTCCAACTGACATTTTTAATCAATTTTTTTACAGTCCAAATAATCAATTTTCTGATGAAAATCAATGACCCGTGACCTGTCGAAATTTCTCCAGATGGTCAGAAATGGAAATTTTTTAAACTTACATTTTTTGACTGCAAATGACTATTCCATGTAAATTATCACTTTTGGAACAAAATAAGTGTGTTTAGAGTCACTTAATGCCTGAAATTGGACGAAATAGAAGCTTCTGAATAGGAGAAAAAGTCTGTAAAATTGGCAATTTTGGTCACATTGAGGCTTTAAAAAGTAGTCATTTGAGGCACATTCCAAATGACATTTTTAATCAATTTTTCCACAGTCCAGAAAATCAATTTTCTGATGAATAACGATGACCCGTGACCTGTCGAAGTTTCTCCAGATGGTCAGAAATGGAAATGTTTTAATGTTTAAGTTTTTTGACTGCAAATGACTATTCCATGTAAATTATCACTTTTGGAACAAAAATAAGTGTCTTTAGAGACACCTTAATACCTGAAACTGGTCAAAATAGAAGCTTTTGAATAGGAGAAAATGTCTGTAATAATGGCAATTTTGGTCACATTGAGGCTTTAAAAAGTAGTTATTCAACATGAGGCACATTCCAACTGACATTTTTAATCAATTTTTCTACAGTCCAAAAAATCCATTTTCTGATGAAAAACGATGACCCGTGACCTGTCGAAATTTCTCCAGATGGTCAGAAATGGAAATTTTTAATGTTTAATTTTTTGACTGCAAATGACTATTCCATGTAAATTATCACTTTTGGAACAAAAACAAGTGTGTTTAGAGTCACTTTAATGCCTGAAATTGGTCGAAACGGAAGCTTCTGAATAGGAGAAAAAGTGTGTAATAATCGCAATTTTGGTCACATTGAGGCTTTAAAAAGTAGTCCTTTGAGGCACATTCCAAATTACATTTTTAATCAATTTTTCTACAGTCCAAAAAATCAATTTTCTGATGAATAACGATGACCCGTGACCTGTCGAAGTTTCTCCAGATGGTCAGAAATGGAAATGTATTAATGTTTAATTTTTTGACTGCAAATGACTATTCCATGTAAATTATCACTTTTGGAACAAAAATAAGTGTGTTTAGAGACACCTTAATACCTGAAACTGGTCGAAATAGAAGCTTCTGAATAGGAGAAAATGTCTGTAATAATGGCAATTTTGGTCACATTGAGGCTTTAAAAAGTAGTTATTCAACATGAGGCACATTCCAACTTACATTTTTAATCAGTTTTTCTACAGTCCAAAAAATCAATTTTCTGATGAAAATCGATGACCCGTGACCTGTCGAAGTTTCTCCAGATGGTCAGAAATGGAAATTTTTTAATGTTTAAGTTTTTTGACTGCAAATGACTATTCCATATAAATTATCACTTTTGGAACAAAAATAAGTGTGTTTAGAGACACCTTAATACCTGAAACTGGTTGAAATAGAAGCTTCTGAATAGGAGAAAAAGTCTGTAAAATTGGCAATTTTGGTCACATTGAGGCTTTAAAAAGTAGTCATTTGAGGCACATTCCAAATGACATTTTTAATCAATTTTTCCACAGTCCAGAAAATCAATTTTCTGATGAATAACGATGACCCGTGACCTGTCGAAGTTTCTCCAGATGGTCAGAAATGGAAATGTTTTAATGTTTAAGTTTTTTGACTGCAAATGACTATTCCATGTAAATTATCACTTTTGGAACAAAAATAAGTGTCTTTAGAGACACCTTAATACCTGAAACTGGTCAAAATAGAAGCTTTTGAATAGGAGAAAATGTCTGTAATAATGGCAATTTTGATCACATTGAGGCTTTAAAAAGTAGTCATTCAACATGAGGCACAATCCAAATGACATTTTTAATCAATTTTTCTACAGTCCAAAAAATCAATTTTCTGATGAAAAACGATGACCCGTGACCTGTCGAAATTTCTCCAGATGGTCAGAAGTGGAAATTTTTTAATGTTTAAGTTTTTTTACTGCAAATGACTATTCCATGTAAATTATCACTTTTGGAACAAAAACAAGTGTGTTTAGAGTCACTTTAATGCCTTAAATTGGTCGAAATAGAAGCTTCTGAATAGGAGAAAAAGTCTGTAATAATGGCAATTTTGGTCACATTGAGGCTTTAAAAAGTAGTCATTTGAGGCACATTCCAAATGACATTTTGAATAGATTTTTCTACAGTCCAAAAAATCAATTTTCTGATGAAAAAGGATGACCCGTGACCTGTCGAAATTTCTCCAGATGGTCAGAAATGGAAATTTTTTAATGTTTAATTTTTTGACTGCAAATGACTATTCCATGTAAATTATCACTTTTGGAACAAAAACAAGTGTGTTTAGAGTCACTTTAATGCCTGAAATTGGTCGAAATAGAAGCTTCTGAATAGGAGAAAATGTCTGTAATAATGGCAATTTTGGTCACATTGAGGCTTTAAAAAGTAGTTATTCAACATGAGGCACATTCCAACTGACATTTTTAATCAATTTTTTTACAGTCCAAATAATCAATTTTCTGATGAAAATCAATGACCCGTGACCTGTCGAAATTTCTCCAGATGGTCAGAAATGGAAATTTTTTAAACTTACATTTTTTGACTGCAAATGACTATTCCATGTAAATTATCACTTTTGGAACAAAATAAGTGTGTTTAGAGTCACTTAATGCCTGAAATTGGACGAAATAGAAGCTTCTGAATAGGAGAAAAAGTCTGTAAAATTGGCAATTTTGGTCACATTGAGGCTTTAAAAAGTAGTCATTTGAGGCACATTCCAAATGACATTTTTAATCAATTTTTCCACAGTCCAGAAAATCAATTTTCTGATGAATAACGATGACCCGTGACCTGTCGAAGTTTCTCCAGATGGTCAGAAATGGAAATGTTTTAATGTTTAAGTTTTTTGACTGCAAATGACTATTCCATGTAAATTATCACTTTTGGAACAAAAATAAGTGTCTTTAGAGACACCTTAATACCTGAAACTGGTCAAAATAGAAGCTTTTGAATAGGAGAAAATGTCTGTAATAATGGCAATTTTGGTCACATTGAGGCTTTAAAAAGTAGTTATTCAACATGAGGCACATTCCAACTGACATTTTTAATCAATTTTTCTACAGTCCAAAAAATCCATTTTCTGATGAAAAACGATGACCCGTGACCTGTCGAAATTTCTCCAGATGGTCAGAAATGGAAATTTTTAATGTTTAATTTTTTGACTGCAAATGACTATTCCATGTAAATTATCACTTTTGGAACAAAAACAAGTGTGTTTAGAGTCACTTTAATGCCTGAAATTGGTCGAAACGGAAGCTTCTGAATAGGAGAAAAAGTGTGTAATAATGGCAATTTTGGTCACATTGAGGCTTTAAAAAGTAGTCCTTTGAGGCACATTCCAAATTACATTTTTAATCAATTTTTCTACAGTCCAAAAAATCAATTTTCTGATGAATAACGATGACCCGTGACCTGTCGAAGTTTCTCCAGATGGTCAGATATGGAAATGTTTTAATGTTTAAGTTTTTTGACTGCAAATGACTATTCCATGTAAATTATCACTTTTGGAACAAAAATAAGTGTCTTTAGAGACACCTTAATACCTGAAACTGGTCAAAATAGAAGCTTTTGAATAGGAGAAAATGTCTGTAATAATGGCAATTTTGATCACATTGAGGCTTTAAAAAGTAGTCATTCAACATGAGGCACAATCCAAATGACATTTTGAATCAATTTTTCTACAGTCCAAAAAATCAATTTTCTGATGAAAAACGATGACCCGTGACCTGTCGAAATTTCTCCAGATGGTCAGAAGTGGAAATTTTTTAATGTTTAAGTTTTTTTACTGCAAATGACTATTCCATGTAAATTATCACTTTTGGAACAAAAACAAGTGTGTTTAGAGTCACTTTAATGCCTTAAATTGGTCGAAATAGAAGCTTCTGAATGGGAGAAAAAGTCTGTAATAATGGCAATTTTGGTCACATTGAGGCTTTAAAAAGTAGTCATTTGAGGCACATTCCAAATGACATTTTGAATAGATTTTTCTACAGTCCAAAAAATCAATTTTCTGATGAAAAAGGATGACCCGTGACCTGTCGAAATTTCTCCAGATGGTCAGAAATTGAAATTTTTTAATGTTTAAGTTTTTTGACTGCAAATGACTATTCCATGTAAATTATCACTTTTGGAACAAAAACAAGTGTGTTTAGAGTCACTTTAATGCCTGAAATTGGTCGAAGTAGAAGCTTCTGAATAGGAGAAAAAGTTTGCATTAATGGCAATTTTGGTCACATTGAGGCTTCAAAAAGTAGTTATTCAACATGAGGCACATTCCAACTGACATTTTTAATCAATTTTTCTACAGTCCAAAAAATCAATTTTTTGATGAAAATCAATGACCCGTGACCTGTCGAAATTTCTCCAGATGGTCAGAAATGGAAATGTTTTAAACTTACATTTTTTGACTGCAAATGACTATTCCATGTAAATTATCACTTTTGGAACAAAAATAAGTGTGTTTAGAGTCACTTAATGCCTGAAATTGGTCGAAATAGAAGCTTCTGAATAGGAGAAAAAGTCTGTAATAATGGCAATTTTGGTCACATTGAGGCTTTAAAAAGTAGTCATTTGAGGCACATTCCAAATGACATTTTTAATCAATTTTTCCACAGTCCAGAAAATCAATTTTCTGATGAATAACGATGACCCTTGACCTGTCGAAGTTTCTCCAGATGGTCAGAAATGGAAATGTTTTAATGTTTAGGTTTTTTGACTGCAAATGACTATTCCATGTAAATTATCACTTTTGGAACAAAAATAAGTGTCTTTAGAGTCACTTTAATGCCAGAAATTGGTCGAAACGGAAGCTTCTGAATAGGAGAAAATGTCTGAAATAATGGCAATTTTGGTCACATTGAGGCTTCAAAAAGTAGTTATTCAACATGAGGCACAATCCAAATGACATTTTGAATAGATTTTTCTACAGTCCAAAAAATCAATTTTCTGATGAATAACGATGACCCGTGACCTGTCGAAGTTTCTCCAGATGGTCAGAAATGGAAATTTTTTAAACTTACATTTTTTGACTGCAAATGACTATTCCATGTAAATTATCACTTTTGGAACAAAAATAAGTGTGTTTAGAGTCACTTAATGCCTGAAATTGGTCGAAATAGAAGCTTCTGAATAGGAGAAAAAGTCTGTAATAATGGCAATTTTGGTCACATTGAGGCTTTAAAAAGTAGTCATTTGAGGCACATTCCAAATGACATTTTTAATCAATTTTTCCACAGTCCAGAAAATCAATTTTCTGATGAATAACGATGACCCTTGACCTGTCGAAGTTTCTCCAGATGGTCAGAAATGGAAATGTTTTAATGTTTAGGTTTTTTGACTGCAAATGACTATTCCATGTAAATTATCACTTTTGGAACAAAAATAAGTGTCTTTAGAGTCACTTTAATGCCAGAAATTGGTCGAAACGGAAGCTTCTGAATAGGAGAAAATGTCTGAAATAATGGCAATTTTGGTCACATTGAGGCTTCAAAAAGTAGTTATTCAACATGAGGCACAATCCAAATGACATTTTGAATAGATTTTTCTACAGTCCAAAAAAGCAATTTTCTGATGAAAAACGATGACCCGTGACCTGTCGAAATTTCTCCAGATGGTCAGAAATGGAAATTTTTTAATGTTTAATTTTTTGACTGCAAATGACTATTCCATGTAAATTGTCACTTTTGGAACAAAAACAAGTGTGTTTAGAGTCACTTTAATGCCTGAAATTGGTCGAAATAGAAGCTTCTGAATAGGAGAAAAAGTCTGTAATAATGGCAATTTTTGGTCACACTGAGGCTTTAAAAAGTAGTCATTTGAGGCACATTCCAAATGACATTTTTAATCAATTTTTCTACAGTCCAAAAAATCAATTTTCTGATGAATAACGATGACCCGTGACCTGTCGAAGTTTCTCCAGATGGTCAGAAATGGAAATGTATTAATGTTTAATTTTTTGACTGCAAATGACTATGCCATGTAAATTATCACTTTTGGAACAAAAATAAGTGTGTTTAGAGACACCTTAATACCTGAAACTGGTCGAAATAGAAGCTTCTGAATCGGAGAAAATTTCTGTAATAATGGCAATTTTGGTCACATTGAGGCTTTAAAAAGTAGTTATTCAACATGAGGCACATTCCAACTGACATTTTTAATCAATTTTTCTACAGTCCAAAAAATCAATTTTCTGATGATAATCGATGACCCGTGACCTGTCGAAATTTCTCCAGATGGTCAGAAATGGAAATTTTTTAAAGTTAAATTTTTTGACTGCAAATGATTATTCCATGTAAATTATCACTTTTGGAACAAAAATAAGTGTGTTTAGAGTCACTTAATGCCTGAAATTGGTCGAAATAGAAGCTTCTGAATAGGAGAAAAAGTCTGTAATAATGGCAATTTTGGTCACATTGAGGCTTTAAAAAGTAGTCATCTGAGGCACATTCCAAATGACATTTTTAATCAATTTTTCCACAGTCCAGAAAATCAATTTTCTGATGAATAACGATGACCCGTGACCTGTCGAAGTTTCTCCAGATGGTCAGAAATGGAAATGTTTTAATGTTTAGGTTTTTTGACTGCAAATGACTATTCCATGTAAATTATCACTTTTGGAACAAAAATAAGTGTCTTTAGAGACACCTTAATACCTGAAACTGGTCGAAATAGAAGCTTCTGAATAGGAGAAAATGTCTGTAATAATGGCAATTTTGGTCACATTGAGGCTTTAAAAATTAGTTATTCAACATGAGGCACATTCCAACTGACATTTTTAATCAATTTTTCTACAGTCCAAAAAATCCATTTTCTGATGAAAAACGATGACCCGTGACCTGTCGAAATTTCTCCAGATGGTCAGAAATGGAAATGTTTTAATGTTTAATTTTTTGACTGCAAATGACTATTCCATGTAAATTATCACTTTTGGAACAAAAACACGTGTGTTTAGAGTCACTTTAATGCCAGAAATTGGTCGAAACGGAAGCTTCTGAATAGGAGAAAAAGTGTGTAATAATGGCAATTTTGATCACATTGAGGCTTTAAAAAGTAGTCATTCAACATGAGGCACAATCCAAATGACATTTTGAATCAATTTTTCTACAGTCCAAAAAATCAATTTTCTGAGGAAAAACGATGACCCGTGACCTGTCGAAATTTCTCCAGAATGGTCAGAAATGGAAATTTTTTAATGTTTAATTTTTTGACTGCAATTGACTATCGCATGTAAATTATCACTTTTGGAACAAAAACAAGTGTGTTTAGAGTCACTTTAATGCCTGAAATTGGTCGAAAAAGAAGCTTCTGAATAGGAGAAAATGTCTGAAATAATGGCAATTTTGGTCACATTGAGGCTTCAAAAAGTAGTTATTCAACATGAGGCACAATCCAAATGACATTTTGAATAGATTTTTCTACAGTCCAAAAAATCAATTTTCTGATGAAAATCGATGACCCGTGACCTGACGAAATTTCTCCAGATGGTCAGAAATGGAAATTTTTTAAAGTTAAATTTTTTGACTGCAAATGATTATTCCATGTAAATTATCACTTTTGGAACAAAAATAAGTGTGTTTAGAGTCACTTAATGCCTGAAATTGGTCGAAATAGAAGCTTCTGAATAGGAGAAAAAGTCTGTAATAATGGCAATTTTGGTCACATTGAGGCTTTAAAAAGTAGTCATTTGAGGCACATTCCAAATGACATTTTTAATCAATTTTTCTACAGTCCAAAAAATCAATTTTCTGATGAATAACGATGACCCGTGACCTGTCGATATTTCTCCAGATGGTCAGAAATTGAAATTTTTTAATGTTTAAGTTTTTTGACTGCAAATTACTATTCCATGTAAATTATCACTTTTGGAACAAAAACAAGTGTGTTTAGAGTCACCTAATGCCTGAAATTGGTCGAAATAGAAGCTTCTGAATAGGAGAAAAAGTCTGCAATAATGGCAATTTTGGTCACATTGAGGCTTTAAAAAGTAGTTATTCAACATGAGGCACATTCCAACTGACATTTTTAATCAATTTTTTTACAGTCCAAATAATCAATTTTCTGATGAAAATCAATGACCCGTGACCTGTCGAAATTTCTCCAGATGGTCAGAAATGGAAATTTTTTAAACTTACATTTTTTGACTGCAAATGACTATTCCATGTAAATTATCACTTTTGGAACAAAATAAGTGTGTTTAGAGTCACTTAATGCCTGAAATTGGACGAAATAGAAGCTTCTGAATAGGAGAAAAAGTCTGTAAAATTGGCAATTTTGGTCACATTGAGGCTTTAAAAAGTAGTCATTTGAGGCACATTCCAAATGACATTTTTAATCAATTTTTCCACAGTCCAGAAAATCAATTTTCTGATGAATAACGATGACCCGTGACCTGTCGAAGTTTCTCCAGATGGTCAGAAATGGAAATGTTTTAATGTTTAAGTTTTTTGACTGCAAATGACTATTCCATGTAAATTATCACTTTTGGAACAAAAATAAGTGTCTTTAGAGACACCTTAATACCTGAAACTGGTCAAAATAGAAGCTTTTGAATAGGAGAAAATGTCTGTAATAATGGCAATTTTGGTCACATTGAGGCTTTAAAAAGTAGTTATTCAACATGAGGCACATTCCAACTGACATTTTTAATCAATTTTTCTACAGTCCAAAAAATCCATTTTCTGATGAAAAACGATGACCCGTGACCTGTCGAAATTTCTCCAGATGGTCAGAAATGGAAATTTTTAATGTTTAATTTTTTGACTGCAAATGACTATTCCATGTAAATTATCACTTTTGGAACAAAAACAAGTGTGTTTAGAGTCACTTTAATGCCTGAAATTGGTCGAAACGGAAGCTTCTGAATAGGAGAAAAAGTGTGTAATAATGGCAATTTTGGTCACATTGAGGCTTTAAAAAGTAGTCCTTTGAGGCACATTCCAAATTACATTTTTAATCAATTTTTCTACAGTCCAAAAAATCAATTTTCTGATGAATAACGATGACCCGTGACCTGTCGAAGTTTCTCCAGATGGTCAGAAATGGAAATGTTTTAATGTTTAAGTTTTTTGACTGCAAATGACTATTCCATGTAAATTATCACTTTTGGAACAAAAATAAGTGTCTTTAGAGACACCTTAATACCTGAAACTGGTCAAAATAGAAGCTTTTGAATAGGAGAAAATGTCTGTAATAATGGCAATTTTGATCACATTGAGGCTTTAAAAAGTAGTCATTCAACATGAGGCACAATCCAAATGACATTTTGAATCAATTTTTCTACAGTCCAAAAAATCAATTTTCTGATGAAAAACGATGACCCGTGACCTGTCGAAATTTCTCCAGATGGTCAGAAGTGGAAATTTTTTAATGTTTAAGTTTTTTTACTGCAAATGACTATTCCATGTAAATTATCACTTTTGGAACAAAAACAAGTGTGTTTAGAGTCACTTTAATGCCTTAAATTGGTCGAAATAGAAGCTTCTGAATGGGAGAAAAAGTCTGTAATAATGGCAATTTTGGTCACATTGAGGCTTTAAAAAGTAGTCATTTGAGGCACATTCCAAATGACATTTTGAATAGATTTTTCTACAGTCCAAAAAATCAATTTTCTGATGAAAAAGGATGACCCGTGACCTGTCGAAATTTCTCCAGATGGTCAGAAATTGAAATTTTTTAATGTTTAAGTTTTTTGACTGCAAATGACTATTCCATGTAAATTATCACTTTTGGAACAAAAACAAGTGTGTTTAGAGTCACTTTAATGCCTGAAATTGGTCGAAGTAGAAGCTTCTGAATAGGAGAAAAAGTTTGCATTAATGGCAATTTTGGTCACATTGAGGCTTCAAAAAGTAGTTATTCAACATGAGGCACATTCCAACTGACATTTTTAATCAATTTTTCTACAGTCCAAAAAATCAATTTTTTGATGAAAATCAATGACCCGTGACCTGTCGAAATTTCTCCAGATGGTCAGAAATGGAAATGTTTTAAACTTACATTTTTTGACTGCAAATGACTATTCCATGTAAATTATCACTTTTGGAACAAAAATAAGTGTGTTTAGAGTCACTTAATGCCTGAAATTGGTCGAAATAGAAGCTTCTGAATAGGAGAAAAAGTCTGTAATAATGGCAATTTTGGTCACATTGAGGCTTTAAAAAGTAGTCATTTGAGGCACATTCCAAATGACATTTTTAATCAATTTTTCCACAGTCCAGAAAATCAATTTTCTGATGAATAACGATGACCCTTGACCTGTCGAAGTTTCTCCAGATGGTCAGAAATGGAAATGTTTTAATGTTTAGGTTTTTTGACTGCAAATGACTATTCCATGTAAATTATCACTTTTGGAACAAAAATAAGTGTCTTTAGAGTCACTTTAATGCCAGAAATTGGTCGAAACGGAAGCTTCTGAATAGGAGAAAATGTCTGAAATAATGGCAATTTTGGTCACATTGAGGCTTCAAAAAGTAGTTATTCAACATGAGGCACAATCCAAATGACATTTTGAATAGATTTTTCTACAGTCCAAAAAATCAATTTTCTGATGAATAACGATGACCCGTGACCTGTCGAAGTTTCTCCAGATGGTCAGAAATGGAAATTTTTTAAACTTACATTTTTTGACTGCAAATGACTATTCCATGTAAATTATCACTTTTGGAACAAAAATAAGTGTGTTTAGAGTCACTTAATGCCTGAAATTGGTCGAAATAGAAGCTTCTGAATAGGAGAAAAAGTCTGTAATAATGGCAATTTTGGTCACATTGAGGCTTTAAAAAGTAGTCATTTGAGGCACATTCCAAATGACATTTTTAATCAATTTTTCCACAGTCCAGAAAATCAATTTTCTGATGAATAACGATGACCCTTGACCTGTCGAAGTTTCTCCAGATGGTCAGAAATGGAAATGTTTTAATGTTTAGGTTTTTTGACTGCAAATGACTATTCCATGTAAATTATCACTTTTGGAACAAAAATAAGTGTCTTTAGAGTCACTTTAATGCCAGAAATTGGTCGAAACGGAAGCTTCTGAATAGGAGAAAATGTCTGAAATAATGGCAATTTTGGTCACATTGAGGCTTCAAAAAGTAGTTATTCAACATGAGGCACAATCCAAATGACATTTTGAATAGATTTTTCTACAGTCCAAAAAAGCAATTTTCTGATGAAAAACGATGACCCGTGACCTGTCGAAATTTCTCCAGATGGTCAGAAATGGAAATTTTTTAATGTTTAATTTTTTGACTGCAAATGACTATTCCATGTAAATTGTCACTTTTGGAACAAAAACAAGTGTGTTTAGAGTCACTTTAATGCCTGAAATTGGTCGAAATAGAAGCTTCTGAATAGGAGAAAAAGTCTGTAATAATGGCAATTTTTGGTCACACTGAGGCTTTAAAAAGTAGTCATTTGAGGCACATTCCAAATGACATTTTTAATCAATTTTTCTACAGTCCAAAAAATCAATTTTCTGATGAATAACGATGACCCGTGACCTGTCGAAGTTTCTCCAGATGGTCAGAAATGGAAATGTATTAATGTTTAATTTTTTGACTGCAAATGACTATGCCATGTAAATTATCACTTTTGGAACAAAAATAAGTGTGTTTAGAGACACCTTAATACCTGAAACTGGTCGAAATAGAAGCTTCTGAATCGGAGAAAATTTCTGTAATAATGGCAATTTTGGTCACATTGAGGCTTTAAAAAGTAGTTATTCAACATGAGGCACATTCCAACTGACATTTTTAATCAATTTTTCTACAGTCCAAAAAATCAATTTTCTGATGATAATCGATGACCCGTGACCTGTCGAAATTTCTCCAGATGGTCAGAAATGGAAATTTTTTAAAGTTAAATTTTTTGACTGCAAATGATTATTCCATGTAAATTATCACTTTTGGAACAAAAATAAGTGTGTTTAGAGTCACTTAATGCCTGAAATTGGTCGAAATAGAAGCTTCTGAATAGGAGAAAAAGTCTGTAATAATGGCAATTTTGGTCACATTGAGGCTTTAAAAAGTAGTCATCTGAGGCACATTCCAAATGACATTTTTAATCAATTTTTCCACAGTCCAGAAAATCAATTTTCTGATGAATAACGATGACCCGTGACCTGTCGAAGTTTCTCCAGATGGTCAGAAATGGAAATGTTTTAATGTTTAGGTTTTTTGACTGCAAATGACTATTCCATGTAAATTATCACTTTTGGAACAAAAATAAGTGTCTTTAGAGACACCTTAATACCTGAAACTGGTCGAAATAGAAGCTTCTGAATAGGAGAAAATGTCTGTAATAATGGCAATTTTGGTCACATTGAGGCTTTAAAAATTAGTTATTCAACATGAGGCACATTCCAACTGACATTTTTAATCAATTTTTCTACAGTCCAAAAAATCCATTTTCTGATGAAAAACGATGACCCGTGACCTGTCGAAATTTCTCCAGATGGTCAGAAATGGAAATGTTTTAATGTTTAATTTTTTGACTGCAAATGACTATTCCATGTAAATTATCACTTTTGGAACAAAAACACGTGTGTTTAGAGTCACTTTAATGCCAGAAATTGGTCGAAACGGAAGCTTCTGAATAGGAGAAAAAGTGTGTAATAATGGCAATTTTGATCACATTGAGGCTTTAAAAAGTAGTCATTCAACATGAGGCACAATCCAAATGACATTTTGAATCAATTTTTCTACAGTCCAAAAAATCAATTTTCTGAGGAAAAACGATGACCCGTGACCTGTCGAAATTTCTCCAGAATGGTCAGAAATGGAAATTTTTTAATGTTTAATTTTTTGACTGCAATTGACTATCGCATGTAAATTATCACTTTTGGAACAAAAACAAGTGTGTTTAGAGTCACTTTAATGCCTGAAATTGGTCGAAAAAGAAGCTTCTGAATAGGAGAAAATGTCTGAAATAATGGCAATTTTGGTCACATTGAGGCTTCAAAAAGTAGTTATTCAACATGAGGCACAATCCAAATGACATTTTGAATAGATTTTTCTACAGTCCAAAAAATCAATTTTCTGATGAAAATCGATGACCCGTGACCTGACGAAATTTCTCCAGATGGTCAGAAATGGAAATTTTTTAAAGTTAAATTTTTTGACTGCAAATGATTATTCCATGTAAATTATCACTTTTGGAACAAAAATAAGTGTGTTTAGAGTCACTTAATGCCTGAAATTGGTCGAAATAGAAGCTTCTGAATAGGAGAAAAAGTCTGTAATAATGGCAATTTTGGTCACATTGAGGCTTTAAAAAGTAGTCATTTGAGGCACATTCCAAATGACATTTTTAATCAATTTTTCTACAGTCCAAAAAATCAATTTTCTGATGAATAACGATGACCCGTGACCTGTCGATATTTCTCCAGATGGTCAGAAATTGAAATTTTTTAATGTTTAAGTTTTTTGACTGCAAATTACTATTCCATGTAAATTATCACTTTTGGAACAAAAACAAGTGTGTTTAGAGTCGCCTAATGCCTGAAATTGGTCGAAATAGAAGCTTCTGAATAGGAGAAAAAGTCTGCAATAATGGCAATTTTGGTCACATTGAGGCTTTAAAAAGTAGTCATTTGAGGCACATTCCAAATGACATTTTGAATACATTTTTCAACAAACCAAAAAATCAATTTTCTGATGAAAAACGATGACCCGTGACCTGTCGAAATTTCTCCAGATGGTCAGAAATGGAAATTTTTTAATGTTTAATTTTTTGCTTGCAATTGACTATTCCATGTAAATTATCACTTTTGGAACAAAAACAAGTGTGTTTAGAGTCACTTTAATGCCTGAAATTGGTCGAAGTAGAAGCTTCTGAATAGGAGAAAAAGTTTGCATTAATGGCAAATTTGGTCACATTGAGGCTTCAAAAAGTAGTTATTCAACATGAGGCACATTCCAACTGACATTTTTAATCAATTTTTCTACAGTCCAAAAAATCAATTTTCTGATGAAAATCAATGACCCGTGACCTGTCGAAATTTCTCCAGATGGTCAGAAATGGAAATTTTTTAAACTTACATTTGTTGACTGCAAATGACTATTCCATGTAAATTATCACTTTTGGAACAAAAATAAGTGTGTTTAGAGTCACTTAATGCCTGAAATTGGTCGAAATAGAAGCTTCTGAATAGGAGAAAAAGTCTGTAATAATGGCAATTTTGGTCACATTGAGGCTTTAAAAAGTAGTTATTCAACATGAGGCACAATCCAAATGACATTTTGAATAGATTTTTCTACAGTCCAAAAAATTTATTTTCTGATGAAAAACGATGACCCGTGACCTGTCGAAATTTCTCCAGATGGTCAGAAATTGAAATTTTTTAATGTTTAAGTTTTTTGACTGCAAATTACTATTCCATGTAAATTATCACTTTTGGAACAAAAACAAGTGTGTTTAGAGTCACTTAATGCCTGAAATTGGTCGAAATAGAATCTTCTGAATAGGAGAAAAAGTCTGCAATAATGGCAATTTTGGTCACATTGAGGCTTTAAAAAGTAGTCATTTGAGGCACATTCCAAATGACATTTTGAATACATTTTTCAACAAACCAAAAAATCAATTTTCTGATGAAAAACGATGACCCGTGACCTGTCGAAATTTCTCCAGATGGTCAGGAATGGAAATTTTTTAATGTTTAACTTTTTGACTGCAAATGACTATTCCATGTAAATTATCACTTTTGGAACAAAAACAAGTGTGTTTAGAGTCACTTCAATGCCTGAAATTGGTCGAAGTAGAAGCTTCTGAATAGGAGAAAAAGTCTGTTATAATGGCAATTTTGGTCACATTGAGGCTTTAAAAAGTAGTCATTTGAGGCACATTCCAAATGACATTTTTAATCAATTTTTCCACAGTCCAAAAAATCTATTTTCTGATGAATAACGATGACCCGTGACCTGTCGAAGTTTCTCCAGATGGTCAGAAATGGAAATTTATTAATGTTTAATTTTTTGACTGCAAATGACTATTCCATGTAAATTATCACTTTTGGAACAAAAACAAGTGTGTTTAGAGTCACGTTAATGCCTGAAATTGGTCGAAATAGAAGCTTCTGAATAGGAGAAAAAGTGTGTAATAATGGCAATTTTGGTCACATTGAGGCTTTAAAAAGTAGTTATTCAACATGAGGCACAATCCAAATGACATTTTGAATAGATTTTTCTACAGTCCAAAAAATTAATTTTCTGATGAAAAACGATGACCCGTGACCTGTCGAAATTTCTCCAGATGGTCAGAAATTGAAATTTTTTAATGTTTAAGTTTTTTGACTGCAAATTACTATTCCATGTAAATTATCACTTTTGGAACAAAAACAAGTGTGTTTAGAGTCACTTAATGCCTGAAATTGGTCGAAATAGAAGCTTCTGAATAGGAGAAAAAGTCTGCAATAATGGTAATTTTGGTCACATTGAGGCTTTAAAAAGTAGTTATTCAACATGAGGCACATTCCAAATGACATTTTTAATCAATTTTTCTACAGTCCAAAAAATCTATTTTCTGATGAATAACGATGACCCGTGACCTGTCGAAGTTTCTCCAGATGGTCAGAAATGGAAATTTTTTAATGTTTAAGTGTTTTTGACTGCAAATGACTATTCCATGTAAATTATCACTTTTGGAACAAAAATAAGTGTGTTTAGAGACACCTTAATACCTGAAACTGGTCGAAATAGAAGCTTCTGAATAGGAGAAAATGTCTGTAATAATGGCAATTTTGGTCACATTGAGGCTTTAAAAAGTTGTTATTCAACATGAGGCACAATCCAAATGACATTTTGAATCAATTTTTCTACAGTCCAAAAAATCAATTTTCTGAGGAAAAACGATGACCCGTGACCTGTCGAAATTTCTCCAGATGGTCAGAAATGGAAATTTTTTAAAGTTAAATTTTTTGACTGCAAATGATTATTCCATGTAAATTATCACTTTTGGAACAAAAATAAGTGTGTTTAGAGTCACTTAATGCCTGAAATTGGTCGAAATAGAAGCTTCTGAATAGGAGAAAAAGTCTGTAATAATGGCAATTTTGGTCACATTGAGGCTTTAAAAAGTAGTCATCTGAGGCACATTCCAAATGACATTTTTAATCAATTTTTCTACAGTCCAAAAAATCAATTTTCTGATGAATAATGATGACCCGTGACCTGTCGAAGTTTCTCCAGATGGTCAGAAATGGAAATTTTTTAATGTTTAAGTTTTTTGACTGCAAATGACTATTCCATGTAAATTATCACTTTTGGAACAAAAATAAGTGTGTTTAGAGACACCTTAATACCTGAAACTGGTCGAAATAGAAGCTTCTGAATAGGAGAAAAAGTCTGTAATAATGGCAATTTTGATCACATTGAGGCTTTAAAAAGTAGTTATTCAACATGAGGCACAATCCAAAAAACATTTTGAATCAATTTTTCTACAGTCCAAAAAAGCAATTTTCTGATGAAAAACGATGACCCGTGACCTGTCGAAATTTCTCCAGATGGTCAGAAATGGAAATTTTTTAATGTTTAAGTTTTTTGACTGCAATTGACTATTGCATGTAAATTATCACTTTTGGAACAAAAACAAGTGTGTTTAGAGTCACTTTAATGCCTGAAATTGGTCGAAATAGAAGCTTCTGAATAGGAGAAAAAGTCTGTAATAATGGCAATTTTGGTCACATTGAGGCTTTAAAAAGTAGTCATTTGAGGCACATTCCAAATGACATTTTGAATAGATTTTTCTACAGTCCAAAAAATCAATTTTCTGATGAAAAAGGATGACCCGTGACCTGTCGAAATTTCTCCAGATGGTCAGAAATGGAAATTTTTTAAACTTACATTTTTTGACTGCAAATGACAATTCCATGTAAATTATCACTTTTGGAACAAAAACACATGTGTTTAGAGTCACTTAATGCCTGAAATTGGTCGAAATAGAAGCTTCTGAATAGGAGAAAAAGTCTGTAATAATGGCAATTTTGGTCACATTGAGGCTTTAAAAAGTAGTCATTTGAGGCACATTCCAAATGACATTTTTAATCAATTTTTCCACAGTCCAGAAAATCAATTTTCTGATGAATAACGATGACCCGTGACCTGTCGAAGTTTCTCCAGATGGTCAGAAATGGAAATGTTTTAATGTTTAAGTTTTTTGACTGCAATTGACTATTGCATGTAAATTATCACTTTTGGAACAAAAACAAGTGTGTTTAGAGTCACTTTAATGCCTGAAATTGGTCAAAATAGAAGCTTCTGAATAGGAGAAAAAGTGTGTAATAATGGCAATTTTGGTCACATTGAGGCTTTAAAAAGTAGTTATTCAACATGAGGCACAATCCAAATGACATTTTTAATCAATTTTTCCACAGTCCAGAAAATCAATTTTCTGATGAATAACGATGACCCGTGACCTGTCGAAGTTTCTCCAGATGGTCAGAAATGGAAATGTTTTAATGTTTAGGTTTTTTGACTGCAAATGACTATTCCATGTAAATTATCACTTTTGGAACAAAAATAAGTGTCTTTAGAGTCACTTTAATGCCAGAAATTGGTCGAAACGGAAGCTTCTGAATAGGAGAAAAAGTGTGTAATAATGGCAATTTTGATCACATTGAGGCTTTAAAAAGTAGTCATTCAACATGAGGCACAATCCAAATGACATTTTGAATCAATTTTTCTACAGTCCAAAAAATCAATTTTCTGAGGAAAAACGATGACCCGTGACCTGTCGAAATTTCTCCAGAATGGTCAGAAATGGAAATTTTTTAATGTTTAGTTTTTTGACTGCAATTGACTATCGCATGTAAATTATCACTTTTGGAACAAAAACAAGTGTGTTTAGAGTCACTTTAATGCCTGAAATTGGTCGAAAAAGAAGCTTCTGAATAGGAGAAAATGTCTGAAATAATGGCAATTTTGGTCACATTGAGGCTTCAAAAAGTAGTTATTCAACATGAGGCACAATCCAAATGACATTTTGAATAGATTTTTCTACAGTCCAAAAAATCAATTTTCTGATGAAAATCGATGACCCGTGACCTGTCGAAGTTTCTCCAGATGGTCAGAAATGGAAATTTTTTAATGTTTAAGTTTTTTGACTGCAAATGACTATTCCATGTAAATTATCACTTTTGGAACAAAAATAAGTGTGTTTAGAGACACCTTAATACCTGAAACTGGTTGAAATAGAAGCTTCTGAATAGGAGAAAAAGTCTGTAATAATGGGAATTTTGATCACATTGAGGCTTTAAAAAGTAGTCATTTGAGGCACATTCCAAATGACATTTTGAATAGATTTTTCTACAGTCCAAAAAATCCATTTTCTGATGAAAAAGGATGACCCGTGACCTGTCGAAATTTCTCCAGATGGTCAGAAATGGAAATTTTTTAATGTTTAATTTTTTGACTGCAAATGACTATTCCATGTAAATTATCACTTTTGGAACAAAAACAAGTGTGTTTAGAGTCACTTTAATGCCTGAAATTGGTCGAAGTAGAAGCTTCTGAATAGGAGAAAAAGTTTGCATTAATGGCAATTTTGGTCACATTGAGGCTTCAAAAAGTAGTTATTCAACATGAGGCACATTCCAACTGACATTTTTAATCAATTTTTTTACAGTCCAAATAATCAATTTTCTGATGAAAATCAATGACCCGTGACCTGTCGAAATTTCTCCAGATGGTCAGAAATGGAAATTTTTTAAACTTACATTTTTTGACTGCAAATGACTATTCCATGTAAATTGGTCGAAATAGAAGCTTCTGAATAGGAGAAAAAGTCTGTAATAATGGCAATTTTGGTCACATTGAGGCTTTAAAAAGTAGTCATCTGAGGCACATTCCAAATGACATTTTTAATCAATTTTTCTACAGTCCAAAAAATCAATTTTCTGATGAATAATGATGACCCGTGACCTGTCGAAGTTTCTCCAGATGGTCAGAAATGGAAATTTTTTAATGTTTAAGTTTTTTGACTGCAAATGACTATTCCATATAAATTATCACTTTTGGAACAAAAATAAGTGTGTTTAGAGTCACTTTAATGCCTGAAATTGGTCGAAACGGAAGCTTCTGAATAGGAGAAAAAGTCTGTAATAATGGCAATTTTGGTCACATTGAGGCTTTAAAAAGTAGTCATTTGAGGCACATTCCAAATGACATTTTTAATCAATTTTTCCACAGTCCAGAAAATCAATTTTCTGATGAATAACGATGACCCGTGACCTGTCGAAGTTTCTCCAGATGGTCAGAAATGGAAATGTTTTAATGTTTAGGTTTTTTGACTGCAAATGACTATTCCATGTAAATTATCACTTTTGGAACAAAAATAAGTGTCTTTAGAGTCACTTTAATGCCAGAAATTGGTCGAAACGGAAGCTTCTGAATAGGAGAAAATGTCTGAAATAATGGCAATTTTGGTCACATTGAGGCTTCAAAAAGTAGTTATTCAACATGAGGCACAATCCAAATGACATTTTGAATAGATTTTTGTACAGTCCAAAAAAGCAATTTTCTGATGAAAAACGATGACCCGTGACCTGTCGAAATTTCTCCAGATGGTCAGAAATGGAAATTTTTTAATGTTTAAGTTTTTTGACTGCAATTGACTATTGCATGTAAATTATCACTTTTGGAACAAAAACAAGTGTGTTTAGAGTCACTTTAATGCCTGAAATTGGTCAAAATAGAAGCTTCTGAATAGGAGAAAAAGTGTGTAATAATGGCAATTTTGGTCACATTGAGGCTTTAAAAAGTAGTTATTCAACATGAGGCACAATCCAAATGACATTTTGAATAGATTTTTCTACAGTCCAAAAAATCCATTTTCTGATGAAAAACGATGACCCGTGACCTGTCGAAATTTCTCCAGATGGTCAGAAATTGAAATTTTTTAATGTTTAAGTTTTTTGACTGCAAATTACTATTCCATGTAAATTATCACTTTTGGAACAAAAACAAGTGTGTTTAGAGTCACTTAATGCCTGAAATTGGTCGAAATAGAAGCTTCTGAATAGGAGAAAAAGTCTGCAATAATGGCAATTTTGGTCACATTGAGGCTTTAAAAAGTAGTTATTCAACATGAGGCACATTCCAAATGACATTTTTAATCAATTTTTCTACAGTCCAAAAAATCTATTTTCTGATGAATAACGATGACCCGTGACCTGTCGAAGTTTCTCCAGATGGTCAGAAATGGAAATTTTTTAATGTTTAAGTGTTTTTGACTGCAAATGACTATTCCATGTAAATTATCACTTTTGGAACAAAAATAAGTGTGTTTAGAGACACCTTAATACCTGAAACTGGTCGAAATAGAAGCTTCTGAATAGGAGAAAATGTCTGTAATAATGGCAATTTTGGTCACATTGAGGCTTTAAAAAGTTGTTATTCAACATGAGGCACATTCCAACTGACATTTTTAATCAATTTTTCTACAGTCCAAAAAATCAATTTTCTGATGAAAAACGATGACCCGTGACCTGTCGAAATTTCTCCAGATGGTCAGAAATGGAAATGTTTTAATGTTTAATTTTTTGACTGCAAATGACTATTCCATGTAAATTATCACTTTTGGAACAAAAACAAGTGTGTTTAGAGTCACTTTAATGCCAGAAATTGGTCGAAACGGAAGCTTCTGAATAGGAGAAAAAGTGTGTAATAATGGCAATTTTGATCACATTGAGGCTTTAAAAAGTAGTCATTCAACATGAGGCACAATCCAAATGACATTTTGAATCAATTTTTCTACAGTCCAAAAAATCAATTTTCTGAGGAAAAACGATGACCCGTGACCTGTCGAAATTTCTCCAGAATGGTAAGAAATGGAAATTTTTTAATGTTTAATTTTTTGACTGCAATTGACTATCGCATGTAAATTATCACTTTTGGAACAAAAACAAGTGTGTTTAGAGTCACTTTAATGCCTGAAATTGGTCGAAAAAGAAGCTTCTGAATAGGAGAAAATGTCTGAAATAATGGCAATTTTGGTCACATTGAGGCTTCAAAAAGTAGTTATTCAACATGAGGCACAATCCAAATGACATTTTGAATAGATTTTTCTACAGTCCAAAAAATCCATTTTCTGATGAAAAACGATGACCCGTGACCTGTCGAAATTTCTCCAGATGGTCAGAAATGGAAATGTTTTAATGTTTAATTTTTTGACTGCAAATGACTATTCCATGTAAATTATCACTTTTGGAACAAAAACACGTGTGTTTAGAGTCACTTTAATGCCAGAAATTGGTCGAAACGGAAGCTTCTGAATAGGAGAAAAAGTGTGTAATAATGGCAATTTTGATCACATTGAGGCTTTAAAAAGTAGTCATTCAACATGAGGCACAATCCAAATGACATTTTGAATCAATTTTTCTACAGTCCAAAAAATCAATTTTCTGAGGAAAAACGATGACCCGTGACCTGTCGAAATTTCTCCAGAATGGTCAGAAATGGAAATTTTTTAATGTTTAATTTTTTGACTGCAATTGACTATCGCATGTAAATTATCACTTTTGGAACAAAAACAAGTGTGTTTAGAGTCACTTTAATGCCTGAAATTGGTCGAAAAAGAAGCTTCTGAATAGGAGAAAATGTCTGAAATAATGGCAATTTTGGTCACATTGAGGCTTCAAAAAGTAGTTATTCAAAATGAGGCACAATCCAAATGACATTTTGAATAGATTTTTCTACAGTCCAAAAAATCAATTTTCTGATGAAAATCGATGACCCGTGACCTGTCGAAATTTCTCCAGATGGTCAGAAATGGAAATTTTTTAATGTTTAAGTTTTTTGACTGCAAATGATTATTCCATGTAAATGATCACTTTTGGAACAAAAATAAGTGTGTTTAGAGTCACTTAATGCCTGAAATTGGTCGAAATAGAAGCTTCTGAATAGGAGAAAAAGTCTGTAATAATGGCAATTTTGGTCACATTGAGGCTTTAAAAAGTAGTCATTTGAGGCACATTCCAAATGACATTTTTAATCAATTTTTCTACAGTCCAAAAAATCAATTTTCTGATGAATAACGATGACCCGTGACCTGTCGAAGTTTCTCCAGTTGGTCAGAAATGGAAATTTTTTAATGTTTAAGTTTTTTGACTGCAAATGACTATTCCATGTCAATTATCACTTTTGGAACAAAAATAAGTGTGTTTAGAGACACCTTAATACCTGAAACTGGTCGGAATAGAAGCTTCTGAATAGGAGAAAATGTCTGTAATAATGGCAATTTTGGTCACATTGAGGCTTTAAAAAGTAGTTATTCAACATGAGGCACAATCCAAATGACATTTTGAATAGATTTTTCTACAGTCCAAAAAATTAATTTTCTGATGAAAAACGATGACCCTTGACCTGTCGAAATTTCTCCAGATGGTCAGAAATTGAAATTTTTTAATGTTTAAGTTTTTTGACTGCAAATTACTATTCCATGTAAATTATCACTTTTGGAACAAAAACAAGTGTGTTTAGAGTCACTTAATGCCTGAAATTGGTCGAAATAGAAGCTTCTGAATAGGAGAAAAAGTCTGCAATAATGGCAATTTTGGTCACATTGAGGCTTTAAAAAGTAGTCATTTGAGGCACATTCCAAATGACATTTTGAATACATTTTTCAACAAACCAATAAATCAATTTTCTGATGAAAAACGATGACCCGTGACCTGTCGAAATTTCTCCAGATGGTCAGGAATGGAAATTTTTTAATGTTTAACTTTTTGACTGCAAATGACTATTCCATGTGAATTATCACTTTTGGAACAAAAACAAGTGTGTTTAGAGTCACTTTAATGCCTGAAATTGGTTGAAATAGAAGCTTCTGAATAGGAGAAAAAGTCTGTTATAATGGCAATTTTGGTCACATTGAGGCTTTAAAAAGTAGTCATTTGAGGCACATTCCAAATGACATTTTTAATCAATTTTTCTACAGTCCAAAAAATCTATTTTCTGATGAATAACGATGACCCGTGACCTGTCGAAATTTCTCCAGATGGTCAGAAATTGAAATTTTTTAATGTTTAAGTTTTTTGACTGCAAATGACTATTCCATGTAAATTATCACTTTTGGAACAAAAACAAGTGTGTTTAGAGTCACTTTAATGCCTGAAATTGGTCGAAACGGAAGCTTCTGAATAGGAGAAAAAGTGTGTAATAATGGCAATTTTGGTCACATTGAGGCTTCAAAAAGTAGTTATTCAACATGAGGCACATTCCAACTGACATTTTTAATCAATTTTTCTACAGTCCAAAAAATCAATTTTCTGATGAATAACGATGACCCGTGAACTGTCGAAATTTCTCCAGATGGTCAGAAATGGAAATTTTTTAAACTTACATTTGTTGACTGCAAATGACTATTCCATGTAAATTATCACTTTTGGAACAAAAATAAGTGTGTTTAGAGTCACTTAATGCCTGAAATTGGTCGAAATAGAAGCTTCTGAATAGGAGAAAAAGTCTGTAATAATGGCAATTTTGGTCACATTGAGGCTTTAAAAAGTAGTCATTTGAGGCACATTCCAAATGACATTTTTAATCAATTTTTCTACAGTATAAAAAATCTATTTTCTGATGAATAACGATGACCCATGAGCTGTCGAAGTTTCTCCAGATGGTCAGAAATGGAAATTTATTAATGTTTAATTTTTTGACTGCAAATGACTATTCCATGTAAATTATCACTTTTGGAACAAAAATAAGTGTGTTTAGAGACACCTTAATACCTGAAACTGGTCGGAATAGAAGCTTCTGAATAGGAGAAAATGTCTGTAATAATGGCAATTTTGGTCACATTGAGGCTTTAAAAAGTAGTTATTCAACATGAGGCACAATCCAAATGACATTTTGAATAGATTTTTCTACAGTCCAAAAAATTAATTTTCTGATGAAAAACGATGACCCGTGACCTGTCGAAATTTCTCCAGATGGTCAGAAATTGAAATTTTTTAATGTTTAAGTTTTTTGACTGCAAATTACTATTCCATGTAAATTATCACTTTTGGAACAAAAACAAGTGTGTTTAGAGTCACTTTAATGCCTGAAATTGGTTGAAATAGAAGCTTCTGAATAGGATAAAAAGTCTGCAATAATGGCAATTTTGGTCACATTGAGGCTTTAAAAAGTAGTCATTTGAGGCACATTCCAAATGACATTTTGAATACATTTTTCAACAAACCAAAAAATCAATTTTCTGATGAAAAACGATGACCCGTGACCTGTCGAAATTTCTCCAGATGGTCAGGAATGGAAATTTTTTAATGTTTAACTTTTTGACTGCAAATGACTATTCCATGTAAATTATCACTTTTGGAACAAAAACAAGTGTGTTTAGAGTCACTTTAATGCCTGAAATTGGTCGAAATAGAAGCTTCTGAATAGGAGAAAAAGTCTGTAATAATGGCAATTTTGGTAACATTGAGGCTTTAAAAATTAGTCATTTGAGGCACATTCCAAATGACATTTTTAATCAATTTTTCTACAGTCCAAAAAATCAATTTTCTGATGAATAATGATGACCCGTGAGCTGTCGAAGTTTCTCCAGATGGTCAGAAATGGAAATTTATTAATGTTTAATTTTTTGACTGCAAATGACTATTGCATGTAAATTATCACTTTTGGAACAAAAACAAGTGTGTTTAGAGTCACTTTAATGCCTGAAATTGGTCGAAATAGAAGCTTCTGAATAGGAGAAAAAGTGTGTAATAATGGCAATTTTGGTCACATTGAGGCTTTAAAAAGTAGTTATTCAATATGAGGCATAATCCAAATGACATTTTGAATAGATTTTTCTACAGTCCAAAAAATCAATTTTCTGATGAAAAACGATGACCCGTGACCTGTCAAAATTTCTCCAGATGGTCAGAAGTGGAAATTTTTTAATGTTTAAGTTTTTTGACTGCAAATGACTATTCCATGTAAATTATCACTTTTGGAACAAAAACAAGTGTGTTTAGAGTCACTTTAATGCCTGAAATTGGTCGAAATAGAAGCTTCTGAATAGGAGAAAAAGTCTGTAATAATGGCAATTTTGGTCACATTGAGGCTTTAAAAAGTAGTCATTTGAGGCACATTCCAAATGACATTTTGAATAGATTTTTCTACAGTCCAAAAAATCAATTTTCTGATGAAAAAGGATGACCCGTGACCTGTCGAAATTTCTCCAGATGGTCCGAAATGGAAATTTTTTAATGTTTAATTTTTTGACTGCAAATGACTATTCCATGTAAATTATCACTTTTGGAACAAAAACAAGTGTGTTTAGAGTCACTTTAATGCCTGAAATTGGTCGAAGTAGAAGCTTCTGAATAGGAGAAAAAGTTTGCATTAATGGCAATTTTGGTCACATTGAGGCTTCAAAAAGTAGTTATTCAATATGAGGCACATTCCAACTGACATTTTTAATCAATTTTTCTACAGTCCAAAAAATCAATTTTCTGATGAAAATCAATGACCCGTGACCTGTCGAAATTTCTCCAGATGGTCAGAAATGGAAATTTTTTAAACTTACATTTTTTGACTGCAAATGACTATTCCATGTAAATTATCACTTTTGGAACAAAAACAAGTGTGTTTAGAGTCACTTTAATGCCAGAAATTGGTCGAAACGGAAGCTTCTGAATAGGAGAAAAAGTGTGTAATAATGGCAATTTTGATCACATTGAGGCTTTAAAAAGTAGTCATTCAACATGAGGCACAATCCAAATGACATTTTGAATCAATTTTTCTACAGTCCAAAAAATCAATTTTCTGAGGAAAAACGATGACCCGTGACCTGTCGAAATTTCTCCAGAATGGTCAGAAATGGAAATTTTTTAATGTTTAATTTTTTGACTGCAATTGACTATCGCATGTAAATTATCACTTTTGGAACAAAAACAAGTGTGTTTAGAGTCACTTTAATGCCTGAAATTGGTCGAAAAAGAAGCTTCTGAATAGGAGAAAATGTCTGAAATAATGGCAATTTTGGTCACATTGAGGCTTCAAAAAGTAGTTATTCAACATGAGGCACAATCCAAATGACATTTTGAATAGATTTTTCTACAGTCCAAAAAATCAATTTTCTGATGAAAATCGATGACCCGTGACCTGTCGAAATTTCTCCAGATGGTCAGAAATGGAAATTTTTTAAAGTTACATTTTTTGACTGCAAATGACTATTCCATGTAAATTATCACTTTTGGAACAAAAACAAGTGTGTTTAGAGTCACTTTAATGCCTGAAATTGGTCGAAATAGAAGCTTCTGAATAGGAGAAAAAGTCTGTAATAATGGCAATTTTGGTCACATTGAGGCTTTAAAAAGTAGTCATTTGAGGCACATTCCAAATGACATTTTTAATCAATTTTTCTACAGTCCAAAAAATCTATTTTCTGATGAATAATGATGACCCGTGACCTGTCGAAGTTTCTCCAGCTGGTCAGAAATGGAAATTTTTTAATGTTTAAGTTTTTTGACTGCAAATGACTATGCCATGTAAATTATCACTTTTGGAACAAAAATAGGTGTGTTTAGAGACACCTTAATACCTGAAACTGGTCGAAATAGAAGCTTCTGAATAGGAGAAAAAGTGTGTAATAATGGCAATTTTGATCACATTGAGGCTTTAAAAAGTAGTTATTCAACATGAGGCACAATCCAAAAAACATTTTGAATCAATTTTTCTACAGTCCAAAAAATCAATTTTCTGATGAAAAACGATGACCCGTGACCTGTCGAAATTTCTCCAGATGGTCAGAAATGGAAATTTTTTAATGTTTAAGTTTTTTGACTGCAATTGACTATTGCATGTAAATTATCACTTTTGGAACAAAAACAAGTGTGTTTAGAGTCACTTTAATGCCTGAAATTGGTCGAAATAGAAGCTTCTGAATAGGAGAAAAAGTGTGTAATAATGGCAATTTTGATCACATTGAGGCTTTAAAAAGTAGTTATTCAACATGAGGCACAATCCAAATGACATTTTGAATAGATTTTTCTACAGTCCAAAAAATCAATTTTCTGATGAAAAACGATGACCCGTGACCTGTCGAAATTTCTCCAGATGGTCAGAAATTGAAATTTTTTAATGTTTAAGTTTTTTGACTGCAAATGACTATTCCATGTAAATTATCACTTTTGGAACAAAAACAAGTGTGTTTAGAGTCACTTTAATGCCTGAAATTGGTCGAAATAGAAGCTTCTGAATAGGAGAAAAAGTCTGCAATAATGGCAATTTTGGTCACATTGAGGCTTTAAAAAGTAGTCATTTAAGGCACATTCCAAATGACATTTTGAATAGATTTTTCTACAGTCCAAAAAATCAATTTTCTGATGAAAAACGATGACCCGTGACCTGTCGAAATTTCTCCAGATGGTCAGAAATGGAAATTTTTTAATGTTTAAGTTTTTTGACTGCAAATGACTATTCCATGTAAATTATCACTTTTGGAACAAAAACAAGTGTGTTTAGATCACTTTAATGCCTGAAATTGGTCGAAGTAGAAGCTTCTGAATAGGAGAAAATGTCTGTAATAATGGCAATTTTGGTCACATTGAGGCTTTAAAAAGTAGTTATTCAACATGAGGCACATTCCAACTGACATTTTGAATACATTTTTCAACAAACCAAAAAATCAATTTTCTGATGAAAAACGATGACCCGTGACCTGTCGAAATTTCTCCAGATGGTCAGGAATGGACATTTTTTAATGTTTAACTTTTTGACTGCAAATGACTATTCCATGTAAATTATCACTTTTGGAACAAAAACAAGTGTGTTTAGAGTCACTTTAATGCCTGAAATTGGTCGAAATAGAAGCTTCTGAATAGGAGAAAAAGTCTGTAATAATGGCAATTTTGGTCACATTGAGGCTTCAAAAAGTAGTTATTCAACATGAGGCACAATCCAAATGACATTTTGAATAGATTTTTCTACAGTCCAAAAAATCAATTTTCTGATGAAAAACGATGACCCGTGACCTGTCGAAGTTTCTACAGATGGTCAGAAATGGAAATTTATTAATGTTTAATTTTTTGACTGCAAATGACTATTCCATGTAAATTATCACTTTTGGAACAAAAATAAGTGTGTTTAGAGACACCTTAATACCTGAAACTGGTCGAAATAGAAGCTTCTGAATAGGAGAAAAAGTGTGTAATAATGGCAATTTTGGTCACATTGAGGCTTTAAAAAGTAGTTATTCAACATGAGGCACAATCCAAATGACATTTTGAATAGATTTTTCTACAGTCCAAAAAATTAATTTTCTGATGAAAAACGATGACCCGTGACCTGTCGAAATTTCTCCAGATGGTCAGAAATTGAAATTTTTTAATGTTTAAGTTTTTTGACTGCAAATTACTATTCCATGTAAATGATCACTTTTGGAACAAAAACAAGTGTGTTTAGAGTCACTTAATGCCTGAAATTGGTCGAAATAGAAGCTTCTGAATAGGAGAAAAAGTCTGCAATAATAGCAATTTTGGTCACATTGAGGCTTTAAAAAGTAGTTATTCAACATGAGGCACATTCCAAATGACATTTTTAATCAATTTTTCTACAGTCCAAAAAATCTATTTTCTGATGAATAACGATGACCCGTGACCTGTCGAAGTTTCTCCAGATGGTCAGAAATGGAAATTTTTTAATGTTTAAGTGTTTTTGACTGCAAATGACTATTCCATGTAAATTATCACTTTTGGAACAAAAATAAGTGTGTTTAGAGACACCTTAATACCTGAAACTGGTCGAAATAGAAGCTTCTGAATAGGAGAAAATGTCTGTAATAATGGCAATTTTGGTCACATTGAGGCTTTAAAAAGTAGTTATTCAACATGAGGCACATTCCAACTGACATTTTTAATCAATTTTTCTACAGTCCAAAAAATCAATTTTCTGATGAAAAACGATGACCCGTGACCTGTCGAAATTTCTCCAGATGGTCAGAAATGGAAATGTTTTAATGTTTAATTTTTTGACTGCAAATGACTATTCCATGAAAATTATCACTTTTGGAACAAAAACAAGTGTGTTTAGAGTCACTTTAATGCCTGAAATTGGTCAAAACGGAAGCTTCTGAATAGGAGAAAAAGTGTGTAATAATGGCAATTTTGATCTCATTGAGGCTTTAAAAAGTAGTCATTCAACATGAGGCACAATCCAAATGACATTTTGAATCAATTTTTCTACAGTCCAAAAAATCAATTTTCTGAGGAAAAACAATGACCCGTGACCTGTCGAAATTTCTCCAGAATGGTCAGAAATGGAAATTTTTTAATGTTTAATTTTTTGACTGCAATTGACTATCGCATGTAAATTATCACTTTTGGAACAAAAACAAGTGTGTTTACAGTCACTTTAATGCCTGAAATTGGTCGAAAAAGAAGCTTCTGAATAGGAGAAAAAGTCTGTAATAATGGCAATTTTTGGTCACACTGAGGCTTTAAAAAGTAGTCATTTGAGGCACATTCCAAATGACATTTTTAATCAATTTTTCTACAGTCCAAAAAATCAATTTTCTGATGAATAACGATGACCCGTGACCTGTCGAAGTTTCTCCAGACGGTCAGAAATGGAAATTTATTAATGTTTAAGTTTTTTGACTGCAAATGACTATGCCATGTAAATTATCACTTTTGGAACAAAAATAAGTGTGTTTAGAGACACCTTAATACCTGAAACTGGTCGAAATAGAAGCTTCTGAATAGGAGAAAATTTCTGTAATAATGGCAAATTTGGTCACATTGAGGCTTTAAAAAGTAGTTATTCAACATGAGGCACATTCCAACTGACATTTTTAATCAATTTTTCTACAGTCCAAAAAATCAATTTTCTGATGAAAATCGATGACCCGTGACCTGTCGAAATTTCTCCAGATGGTCAGAAATGGAAATTTCTTAAAGTTAAATTTTTTGACTGCAAATGATTATTCCATGTAAATTATCACTTTTGGAACAAAAATAAGTGTGTTTAGAGTCACTTAATGCCTGAAATTGGTCGAATAGAAGCATCTGAATAGGAGAAAAAGTCTGTAATAATGGCAATTTTGGTCACATTGAGGCTTTAAAAAGTAGTCATTTGAGGCACATTCAAAATGACATTTTTAATCAATTTTTCTACAGTCCAAAAAATCAATTTTCTGATGAATAACGATGACCCGTGACCTGTCGAAGTTTCTCCAGTTGGTCAGAAATGGAAATTTTTTAATGTTTAAGTTTTTTGACTGCAAATGACTATTCCATGTAAATTATCACTTTTGGAACAAAAATAAGTGTGTTTAGAGACACCTTAATACTTGAAACTGGTCGGAATAGAAGCTTCTGAATAGGAGAAAATGTCTGTAATAATGGCAATTTTGGTCACATTGAGGCTTTAAAAAGTAGTTATTCAACATGAGGCACATTCCAACTGACATTTTTAATCAATTTTTCTACAGTCCAAAAAATCAATTTTCTGATGAAAAACGATGACCCGTGACCTGTCGAAATTTCTCCAGATGGTCAGAAATGGAAATTTTTTAATGTTTAAGTTTTTTGACTGCAAATGACTATTCCATGTAAATTATCACTTTTGGAACAAAAACAAGTGTGTTTAGAGTCACTTTAATGCCTGAAATTGGTCGAAATAGAAACTTCTGAATAGGAGAAAAAGTGTGCAATAATGGCAATTTTGGTCACATTGAGGCTTTAAAAAGTAGTTATTCAACATGAGGCACAATCCAAATGACATTTTGAATAGATTTTTCTACAGTCCAAAAAATTAATTTTCTGATGAAAAACGATGACCCTTGACCTGTCGAAATTTCTCCAGATGGTCAGAAATTGAAATTTTTTAATGTTTGAGTTTTTTGACTGCAAATTACTATTCCATGTAAATTATCACTTTTGGAACAAAAACAAGTGTATTTAGAGTCACTTAATGCCTGAAATTGGTCGAAATAGAAGCTTCTGAATAGGAGAAAAAGTCTGCAATAATGGCAATTTTGGTCACATTGAGGCTTTAAAAAGTAGTCATTTGAGGCACATTCCAAATGACATTTTGAATACATTTTTCAACAAACCAAAAAATCAATTTTCTGATGAAAAACGATGACCCGTGACCTGTCGAAATTTCTCCAGATGGTCAGGAATGGAAATTTTTTAATGTTTAACTTTTTGACTGCAAATGACTATTCCATGTAAATTATCACTTTTGGAACAAAAACAAGTGTGTTTAGAGTCACTTTAATGCCTGAAATTGGTCGAAATAGAAGCTTCTGAATAGGAGAAAAAGTCTGTTATAATGGCAATTTTGGTCACATTGAGGCTTTAAAAAGTAGTCATTTGAGGCACATTCCAAATGACATTTTTAATCAATTTTTCTACAGTCCAAAAAATCTATTTTCTGATGAATAACGATGACCCGTGACCTGTCGAAGTTTCTCCAGATGGTCAGAAATGGAAATTTATTAATGTTTAATTTTTTGACTGCAAATGACTATTCCATGTAAATTATCACTTTTGGAACAAAAACAAGTGTGTTTAGAGTCACTTTAATGCCTGAAATTGGTCGAAATAGAAGCTTCTGAATAGGAGAAAAAGTGTGTAATAATGGCAATTTTGGTCACATTGAGGCTTTAAAAAGTAGTTATTCAACATGAGGCACAATCCAAATGACATTTTGAATAGATTTTTCTACAGTCCAAAAAATTAATTTTCTGATGAAAAACGATGACCCGTGACCTGTCGAAATTTCTCCAGATGGTCAGAAATTGAAATTTTTTAATGTTTAAGTTTTTTGACTGCAAATTACTATTCCATGTAAATTATCACTTTTAGAACAAAAATAAGTGTGTTTAGAGACACCTTAATACCTGAAACTGGTCGAAATAGAAGCTTCTGAATAGGAGAAAAAGTGTGTAATAATGGCAATTTTGATCACATTGAGGCTTTAAAAAGTAGTTATTCAACATGAGGCACAATCCAAAAAACATTTTGAATCAATTTTTCTACAGTCCAAAAAATCAATTTTCTGATGAAAAACGATGACCCGTGACCTGTCGAAATTTCTCCAGATGGTCAGAAATGGAAATTTTTTAATGTTTAAGTTTTTTGACTGCAATTGACTATTGCATGTAAATTATCACTTTTGGAACAAAAACAAGTGTGTTTAGAGTCACTTTAATGCCTGAAATTGGTCGAAATAGAAGCTTCTGAATAGGAGAAAAAGTGTGTAATAATGGCAATTTTGATCACATTGAGGCTTTAAAAAGTAGTTATTCAACATGAGGCACAATCCAAATGACATTTTGAATAGATTTTTCTACAGTCCAAAAAATCAATTTTCTGATGAAAAACAATGACCCGTGACCTGTCGAAATTTCTCCAGATGGTCAGAAATTGAAATTTTTTAATGTTTAAGTTTTTTGACTGCAAATGACTATTCCATGTAAATTATCACTTTTGGAACAAAAACAAGTGTGTTTAGAGTCACTTTAATGCCTGAAATTGGTCGAAATAGAAGCTTCTGAATAGGAGAAAAAGTGTGTAATAATGGCAATTTTGATCACATTGAGGCTTTAAAAAGTAGTTATTCAACATGAGGCACAATCCAAATGACATTTTGAATAGATTTTTCTACAGTCCAAAAAATCAATTTTCTGATGAAAAACGATGACCCGTGACCTGTCGAAATTTCTCCAGATGGTCAAGAATGGAAATTTTTTAATGTTTAACTTTTTGACTGCAAATGACTATTCCATGTAAATTATCACTTTTGAAACAAAAACAAGTGTGTTTAGAGTCACTTTAATGCCTGAAATTGGTTGAAATAGAAGCTTCTGAATAGGAGAAAAAGTCTGTAATAATGGCAATTTTGGTCACATTGAGGCTTCAAAAAGTAGTTATTCAACATGAGGCACAATCCAAATGACATTTTGAATAGATTTTTCTACAGTCCAAAAAATCAATTTTCTGATGAAAAACGATGACCCGTGACCTGTCGAAGTTTCTCCAGATGGTCAGAAATGGAAATTTATTAATGTTTAATTTTTTGACTGCAAATGACTATTCCATGTAAATTATCACATTTGGAACAAAAATAAGTGTGTTTAGAGACACCTTAATACCTGAAACTGGTCGAAATAGAAGCTTCTGAATAGGAGAAAAAGTGTGTAATAATGGCAATTTTGATCACATTGAGGCTTTAAAAAGTAGTTATTCAACATGAGGCACAATCCAAATGACATTTTGAATAGATTTTTCTACAGTCCAAAAAATTAATTTTCTGATGAAAAACGATGACCCGTGACCTGTCGAAATTTCTCCAGATGGTCAGAAATTGAAATTTTTTAATGTTTAAGTTTTTTGACTGCAAATTACTATTCCATGTAAATTATCACTTTTGGAACAAAAACAAGTGTGTTTAGAGTCACTTAATGCCTGAAATTGGTCGAAATAGAAGCTTCTGAATAGGAGAAAAAGTCTGCAATAATGGCAATTTTGGTCACATTGAGGCTTTAAAAAGTAGTTATTCAACATGAGGCACATTCCAAATGACATTTTTAATCAATTTTTCTACAGTCCAAAAAATCTATTTTCTGATGAATAACGATGACCCGTGACCTGTCGATGTTTCTCCAGATGGTCAGAAATGGAAATTTTTTAATGTTTAAGTGTTTTTGACTGCAAATGACTATTCCATGTAAATTATCACTTTTGGGACAAAAATAAGTGTGTTTAGAGACACCTTAATACCTGAAACTGGTCGAAATAGAAGCCTCTGAATAGGAGAAAATGTCTGTAATAATGGCAATTTTGGTCACATTGAGGCTTTAAAAAGTAGTTATTCAACATGAGGCACATTCCAACTGACATTTTTAATCAATTTTTCTACAGTCCAAAAAATCAATTTTCTGATGAAAAACGATGACCCGTGACCTGTCGAAATTTCTCCAGATGGTCAGAAATGGAAATGTTTTAATGTTTAATTTTTTGACTGCAAATGACTATTCCATGTAAATTATCACTTTTGGAACAAAAACAAGTGTGTTTAGAGTCACTTTAATGCCTGAAATTGGTCAAAACGGAAGCTTCTGAATAGGAGAAAAAGTGTGTAATAATGGCAATTTTGATCACATTGAGGCTTTAAAAAGTAGTCATTCAACATGAGGCACAATCCAAATGACATTTTGAATCAATTTTTCTACAGTCCAAAAAATCAATTTTCTGAGGAAAAACAATGACCCGTGACCTGTCGAAATTTCTCCAGAATGGTCAGAAATGGAAATTTTTTAATGTTTAATTTTTTGACTGCAATTGACTATCGCATGTAAATTATCACTTTTGGAACAAAAACAAGTGTGTTTACAGTCACTTTAATGCCTGAAATTGGTCGAAAAAGAAGCTTCTGAATAGGAGAAAAAGTCTGTAATAATGGCAATTTTTGGTCACACTGAGGCTTTAAAAAGTAGTCATTTGAGGCACATTCCAAATGACATTTTTAATCAATTTTTCTACAGTCCAAAAAATCAATTTTCTGATGAATAACGATGACCCGTGACCTGTCGAAGTTTCTCCAGACGGTCAGAAATGGAAATTTATTAATGTTTAATTTTTTGACTGCAAATGACTATGCCATGTAAATTATCACTTTTGGAACAAAAATAAGTGTGTTTAGAGACACCTTAATACCTGAAACTGGTCGAAATAGAAGCTTCTGAATAGGAGAAAATTTCTGTAATAATGGCAATTTTGGTCACATTGAGGCTTTAAAAAGTAGTTATTCAATATGAGGCACATTCCAACTAACATTTTTAATCAATTTTTCTACAGTCCAAAAAATCAATTTTCTGATGAAAATCGATGACCCGTGACCTGTCGAAATTTCTCCAGATGGTCAGAAATGGAAATTTTTTAAAGTTAAATTTTTTGACTGCAAATGATTATTCCATGTAAATTATCACTTTTGGAACAAAAATAAGTGTGTTTAGTCACTTAATGCCTGAAATTGGTCGAAATAGAAGCTTCTGAATAGGAGAAAAAGTCTGCAATAATGGCAATTTTGGTCACATTGAGGCTTTAAAAAGTAGTTATTCAACATGAGGCACATTCCAAATGACATTTTTAATCAATTTTTCTACAGTCCAAAAAATCTATTTTCTGATGAATAACGATGACCCGTGACCTGTCGAAGTTTCTCCAGATGGTCAGAAATGGAAATTTTTTAATGTTTAAGTGTTTTTGACTGCAAATGACTATTCCATGTAAATTATCACTTTTGGAACAAAAATAAGTGTGTTTAGAGACACCTTAATACCTGAAACTGGTCGAAATAGAAGCTTCTGAATAGGAGAAAATGTCTGTAATAATGGCAATTTTGGTCACATTGAGGCTTTAAAAAGTAGTTATTCAACATGAGGCACATTCCAACTGACATTTTTAATCAATTTTTCTACAGTCCAAAAAATCAATTTTCTGATGAAAAACGATGTCGAAATTTCTCCAGATGGTCAGAAATGGAAATTTTTTAATGTTTACGTTTTTTGACTGCAAATGACTATTCCATGTAAATTATCACTTTTGGAACAAAAACAAGTGTGTTTAGAGTCACTTTAATGCCTGTAATTGGTCAAAACGGAAGCTTCTGAATAGGAGAAAAAGTGTGTAATATTGGCAATTTTGATCACATTGAGGCTTTAAAAAGTAGTCATTCAACATGAGGCACAATCCAAATGACATTTTGAATAGATTTTTCTACAGTCCAAAAAATTAATTTTCTGATGAAAAACGATGACCCTTGACCTGTCGAAATTTCTCCAGATGGTCAGAAATTGAAATTTTTTAATGTTTGAGTTTTTTGACTGCAAATTACTATTCCATGTAAATTATCACTTTTGGAACAAAAACAAGTGTATTTAGAGTCACTTAATGCCTGAAATTGGTCGAAATAGAAGCTTCTGAATAGGAGAAAAAGTCTGCAATAATGGCAATTTTGGTCACATTGAGGCTTTAAAAAGTAGTCATTTGAGGCACATTCCAAATGACATTTTGAATACATTTTTCAACAAACCAAAAAATCAATTTTCTGATGAAAAACGATGACCCGTGACCTGTCGAAGTTTCTCCAGATGGTCAGAAATGGAAATTTATTAATGTTTAATTTTTTGACTGCAAATGACTATTCCATGTAAATTATCATTTTTGGAACAAAAACAAGTGTGTTTAGAGTCACTTTAATGCCTGAAATTGGTCGAAATAGAAGCTTCTGAATAGGAGAAAAAGTGTGTAATAATGGCAATTTTGGTCACATTGAGGCTTTAAAAAGTAGTTATTCAAGATGAGGCACATTCCAAATGACATTTTTAATCAATTTTTCTACAGTCCAAAAAATCTATTTTCTGATGAATAACGATGACCCGTGACCTGTCGAAGTTTCTCCAGATGGTCAGAAATGGAAATTTATTAATGTTTAATTTTTTGACTGCAAATGACTATTCCATGTAAATTATCACTTTTGGAACAAAAACAAGTGTGTTTAGAGTCACTTTAATGCCTGAAATTGGTCGAAATAGAAGCTTCTGAATAGGAGAAAAAGTGTGTAATAATGGCAATTTTGGTCACATTGAGGCTTTAAAAAGTAGTTATTCAACATGAGGCACAATCCAAATGACATTTTGAATAGATTTTTCTACAGACCCAAAAATTAATTTTCTGATGAAAAACGATGACCCGTGACCTGTCGAAATTTCTCCAGATGGTCAGAAATTGAAATTTTTTAATGTTTAAGTTTTTTGACTGCAAATGACTATTCCATGTAAATTGTCACTTTTGGAACAAAAACAAGTGTGTTTAGAGTCACTTTAATGCCTGAAATTGGTCGAAATAGAAGCTTCTGAATAGGAGAAAAAGTGTGTAATAATGGCAATTTTGGTCACATTGAGGCTTTAAAAAGTAGTTATTCAACATGAGGCACAATCCAAATGACATTTTGAATAGATTTTTCTACAGTCCAAAAAATTAATTTTCTGATGAAAAACGATGACCCGTGACCTGTCGAAATTTCTCCAGATGGTCAGAAATTGAAATTTTTTAATGTTTAAGTTTTTTGACTGCAAATTACTATTCCATGTAAATTATCACTTTTGGAACAAAAACAAGTGTGTTTAGAGTCACTTAATGCCTGAAATTGGTCGAAATAGAAGCTTCTGAATAGGAGAAAAAGTCTGCAATAATGGCAATTTTGGTCACATTGAGGCTTTAAAAAGTAGTCATTTGAGGCACATTCCAAATGACATTTTGAATACATTTTTCAACAAACCAAAAAATCAATTTTCTGATGAAAAACGATGACCCGTGACCTGTCGAAATTTCTCCAGATGGTCAGGAATGGAAATTTTTTAATGTTTAACTTTTTGACTGCAAATGACTATTCCATGTAAATTATCACTTTTGGAACAAAAACAAGTGTGTTTAGAGTCACTTTAATGCCTGAAATTGGTAGACATAGAAGCTTCTGAATAGGAGAAAAAGTCTGTAATAATGGCAATTTTGGTCACATTGAGGCTTTAAAAAGTAGTTATTCAACATGAGGCACAATCCAAATGACATTTTGAATAGATTTTTCTACAGTCCAAAAAATTAATTTTCTGATGAAAAACGATGACCCGTGACCTGTCGAAATTTCTCCAGATGGTCAGAAATTGAAATTTTTTAATGTTTAAGTTTTTTGACTGCAAATTACTATTCCATGTAAATTATCACTTTTGGAACAAAAACAAGTGTGTTTAGAGTCACTTAATGCCTGAAATTGGTCGAAATAGAAGCTTCTGAATAGGAGAAAAAGTCTGCAATAATGGCAATTTTGGTCACATTGAGGCTTTAAAAAGTAGTTATTCAACATGAGGCACATTCCAAATGACATTTTTAATCAATTTTTCTACAGTCCAAAAAATCTATTTTCTGATGAATAACGATGACCCGTGACCTGTCGAAGTTTCTCCAGATGGTCAGAAATGGAAATTTTTTAATGTTTAAGTGTTTTTGACTGCAAATGACTATTCCATGTAAATTATCACTTTTGGAACAAAAATAAGTGTGTTTAGAGACACCTTAATACCTGAAACTGGTCGAAATAGAAGCTTCTGAATAGGAGAAAATGTCTGTAATAATGGCAATTTTTTGTCACATTGAGGCTTTAAAAAGTAGTTATTCAACATGAGGCACATTCCAACTGACATTTTTAATCAATTTTTCTACAGTCCAAAAAATCAATTTTCTGATGAAAAACGATGACCCGTGACCTGTCGAAATTTCTCCAGATGGTCAGAAATGGAAATTTTTTAATGTTTACGTTTTTTGACTGCAAATGACTATTCCATGTAAATTATCACTTTTGGAACAAAAACAAGTGTGTTTAGAGTCACTTTAATGCCTGTAATTGGTCAAAACAGAAGCTTCTGAATAGGAGAAAAAGTGTGTAATATTGGCAATTTTGATCACATTGAGGCTTTAAAAAGTAGTCATTCAACATGAGGCACAATCCAAATGACATTTTGAATAGATTTTTCTACAGTCCAAAAAATTAATTTTCTGATGAAAAACGATGACCCTTGACCTGTCGAAATTTCTCCAGATGGTCAGAAATTGAAATTTTTTAATGTTTGAGTTTTTTGACTGCAAATTACTATTCCATGTAAATTATCACTTTTGGAACAAAAACAAGTGTATTTAGAGTCACTTAATGCCTGAAATTGGTCGAAATAGAAGCTTCTGAATAGGAGAAAAAGTCTGCAATAATGGCAATTTTGGTCACATTGAGGCTTTAAAAAGTAGTCATTTGAGGCACATTCCAAATGACATTTTGAATACATTTTTCAACAAACCAAAAAATCAATTTTCTGATGAAAAACGATGACCCGTGACCTGTCGAAATTTCTCCAGATGGTCAGGAATGGAAATTTTTTAATGTTTAACTTTTTGACTGCAAATGACTATTCCATGTAAATTATCACTTTTGGAACAAAAACAAGTGTGTTTAGAGTCACTTTAATGCCTGAAATTGGTAGACATAGAAGCTTCTGAATAGGAGAAAAAGTCTGCTATAATGGCAATTTTGGTCACATTGAGGCTTTAAAAAGTAGTCATTTGAGGCACATTCCAAATGACATTTTTAATCAATTTTTCTACAGTCCAAAAAATCTATTTTCTGATGAATAACGATGACCCGTGACCTGTCGAAGTTTCTCCAGATGGTCAGAAATGGAAATTTATTAATGTTTAATTTTTTGACTGCAAATGACTATTCCATGTAAATTATCACTTTTGGAACAAAAATAAGTGTGTTTAGAGACACCTTAATACCTGAAACTGGTCGAAATAGAAGCTTCTGAATAGGTGAAAATGTCTGTAATAATGGCAATTTTGATCACATTGAGGCTTTAAAAAGTAGTTATTCAACATGAGGCACAATCCAAATGACATTTTGAATAGATTTTTCTACAGTCCCAAAAATTAATTTTCTGATGAAAAACGATGACCCGTGACCTGTCGAAATTTCTCCAGATGGTCAGAAATTGAAATTTTTTAATGTTTAAGTTTTTTGACTGCAAATGACTATTCCATGTAAATTATCACTTTTGGAACAAAAACAAGTGTGTTTAGAGTCACTTTAATGCCTGAAATTGGTCGAAATAGAAGCTTCTGAATAGGAGAAAAAGTGTGTAATAATGGCAATTTTGGTCACATTGAGGCTTTAAAAAGTAGTTATTCAACATGAGGCACAATCCAAATGACATTTTGAATAGATTTTTCTACAGTCCAAAAAATTAATTTTCTGATGAAAAACGATGACCCGTGACCTGTCGAAATTTCTCCAGATGGTCAAAAATTGAAATTTTTTAATGTTTAAGTTTTTTGACTGCAAATTACTATTCCATGTAAATTATCACTTTTGGAACAAAAACAAGTGTGTTTAGAGTCACTTAATGCCTGAAATTGGTCGAAATAGAAGCTTCTGAATAGGAGAAAAAGTCTGCAATAATGGCAATTTTGGTCACATTGAGGCTTTAAAAAGTAGTCATTTGAGGCACATTCCAAATGACATTTTGAATACATTTTTCAACAAACCAAAAAATCAATTTTCTGATGAAAAACGATGACCCGTGACCTGTCGAAATTTCTCCAGATGGTCAGGAATGGAAATTTTTTAATGTTTAACTTTTTGACTGCAAATGACTATTCCATGTAAATTATCACTTTTGGAACAAAAACAAGTGTGTTTAGAGTCACTTTAATGCCTGAAATTGGTAGACATAGAAGCTTCTGAATAGGAGAAAAAGTCTGCTATAATGGCAATTTTGGTCACATTGAGGCTTTAAAAAGTAGTCATTTGAGGCACATTCCAAATGACATTTTTAATCAATTTTTCTACAGTCCAAAAAATCTATTTTCTGATGAATAACGATGACCCGTGACCTGTCGAAGTTTCTCCAGATGGTCAGAAATGGAAATTTATTAATGTTTAATTTTTTGACTGCAAATGACTATTCCATGTAAATTATCACTTTTGGAACAAAAATAAGTGTGTTTAGAGACACCTTAATACCTGAAACTGGTCGAAATAGAAGCTTCTGAATAGGTGAAAATGTCTGTAATAATGGCAATTTTGATCACATTGAGGCTTTAAAAAGTAGTTATTCAACATGAGGCACAATCCAAATGACATTTTGAATCAATTTTTCTACAGTCCAAAAAATCAATTTTCTGAGGAAAAACGATGACCCGTGACCTGTCGAAATTTCTCCAGAATGGTCAGAAATGGAAATTTTTTAATGTTTAATTTTTTGACTGCAATTGACTATCGCATGTAAATTATCACTTTTGGAACAAAAACAAGTGTGTTTAGAGTCACTTTAATGCCTATAATTGGTCGAAAAAGAAGCTTCTGAATAGGAGAAAATGTCTGTAATAATGGCAATTTTGGTCACATTGAGGCTTCAAAAAGTAGTTATTCAACATGAGGCACAATCCAAATGACATTTTGAATAGATTTTTCTACAGTCCAAAAAATCAATTTTCTGATGAAAAACGATGACCCGTGACCTGTCGAAATTTCTCCAGATGGTCAGAAATGGAAATTTTTTAATGTTTAAGTTTTTTGACTGCAAATGACTATTCCATGTAAATTATCACTTTTGGAACAAAAACAAGTGTGTTTAGAGTCACTTTAATGCCTGAAATTGGTCGAAATAGAAGCTTCTGAATAGGAGAAAAAGTCTGTAATAATGGCAATTTTTGGTCACATTGAGGCTTTAAAAAGTAGTCATTTGAGGCACATTCCAAATAACATTTTTAATCAATTTTTCTACAGTCCAAAAAAATCAATTTTCTGATGAATAACGATGACCCGTGACCTGTCGAAGTTTCTCCAGATGGTCAGAAATGGAAATTTATTAATGTTGAATTTTTTGACTGCAAATGACTATTCCATGTAAATTATCACTTTTGGAACAAAAATAAGTGTGTTTAGAGACACCTTAATACCTGAAACTGGTCGAAATAGAAGCTTCTGAATAGGAGAAAATGTCTGTAATAATGGCAATTTTGGTCACATTGAGGCTTTAAAAAGTAGTTAATCAACATGAGGCACATTCCAAATGACATTTTTAATCAATTTTTCTACAGTCCAAAAAATCAATTTTCTGATGAAAATCGATGACCCGTGACCTGTCGAAATTTCTCCAGATGGTCAGAAATGGAAATTTTTTAAAGTTAAATTTTTTGACTGCAAATGATTATTCCATGTAAATTATCACTTTTGGAACAAAAATAAGTGTGTTTAGAGTGACTTAATACCTGAAATTGGTCGAAATAGAAGCTTCTGAATAGGAGAAAAAGTCTGTAATAATGGCAATTTTGGTCACATTGAGGCTTTAAAAAGTAGTCATCTGAGGCACATTCCAAATGACATTTTTAATCAATTTTTCTACAGTCCAAAAAATCAATTTTCTGATGAATAATGATGACCCGTGACCTGTCGAAGTTTCTCCAGATGGTCAGAAATGGAAATTTTTTAATGTTTAAGTTTTTTGACTGCAAATGATTATTCCATGTAAATTATCACTTTTGGAACAAAAATAAGTGTGTTTAGAGACACCTTAATACCTGAAACTGGTCGAAATAGAAGCTTCTGAATAGGAGAAAAAGTGTGTAATAATGGCAATTTTGATCACATTGAGGCTTTAAAAAGTAGTTATTCAACATGAGGCACAATCCAAAAAACATTTTGAATCAATTTTTCTACAGTCCAAAAAATCAATTTTCTGATGAAAAACCATGACCCCTGACCTGTCGAAATTTCTCCAGATGGTCAGAAATGGAAATTTTGTAATGTTTAAGTTTTTTGACTGCAATTGACTATTGCATGTAAATTATCACTTTTGGAACAAAAACAAGTGTGTTTAGAGTCACTTTAATGCCTAAAATTGGTCGAAATAGAAGCTTCTGAATAGGAGAAAAAGTGAGTAATAATGGCAATTTTGGTCACATTGAGGCTTTAAAAAGTAGTTATTCAACATGAGGCACAATCCAAATGACATTTTGAATAGATTTTTCTACAGTCCAAAAAATCAATTTTCTGATGAAAAACGATGACCCGTGACCTGTCGAAATTTCTCCAGATGGTCAGAAGTGGAAATTTTTTAATGTTTAAGTTTTTTGACTGCAAATGACTATTCCATGTAAATTATCACTTTTGGAACAAAAACAAGTGTGTTTAGAGTCACTTTAATGCCTGAAATTGGTCGAAATAGAAGCTTCTAAATAGGAGAAAAAGTCTGTAATAATGGCAATTTTGGTCACATTGAGGCTTTAAAAAGTAGTCATTTGAGGCACATTCCAAATGACATTTTGAATAGATTTTTCTACAGTCCAAAAAATCTATTTTCTGATGAAAAAGGATGACCCGTGACCTGTCGAAATTTCTCCAGATGGTCAGAAATGGAAATTTTTTCATGTTTAATTTTTTGACTGCAAATGACTATTCCATGTAAATTATCACTTTTGGAACAAAAACAAGTGTGTTTAGAGTCACTTTAATGCCTGAAATTGGTCGAAGTAGAAGCTTCTGAATAGGAGAAAAAGTCTGTAATAATGGCAATTTTGGTCACATTGAGGCTTTAAAAAGTAGTCATTTGAGGCACATTCCAAATGACATTTTTAATCAATTTTTCCACAGTCCAGAAAATCAATTTTCTGATGAATAACGATGACCCGTGACCTGTCGATGTTTCTCCAGATGGTCAGAAATGGAAATGTTTTAATGTTTAAGTTTTTTGACTGCAAATGACTATTCCATGTAAATTATCACTTTTGGAACAAAAACAAGTGTGTTTAGAGTCACTTTAATGCCTGAAATTGGTCGAAATAGAAGCTTCTGAATAGGAGAAAAAGTGTGTAATAATGGCAATTTTTGGTCACACTGAGGCTTTAAAAAGTAGTCATTTGAGGCACATTCCAAATGACATTTTTAATCAATTTTTCTACAGTCCAAAAAATCAATTTTCTGATGAATAACGATGACCCGTGACCTGTCGAAGTTTCTCCAGATGGTCAGAAATGGAAATTTATTAATGTTTAATTTTTTGACTGCAAATGACTATGCCATGTAAATTATCACTTTTGGAACAAAAATAAGTGTGTTTAGAGACACCTTAATACCTGAAACTGGTCGAAATAGAAGCTTCTGAATAGGAGAAAATTTCTGTAATAATTGCAATTTTGGTCACATTGAGGCTTTAAAAAGTAGTTATTCAACATGAGGCACATTCCAACTGACATTTTTAATCAATTTTTCTACAGTCCAAAAAATCAATTTTCTGATGAAAATCGATGACCCGTGACCTGTCGAAATTTCTCCAGATGGTCAGAAATGGAAATTTTTTAAAGTTAAATTTTTTGACTGCAAATGATTATTCCATGTAAATTATCACTTTTGGAACAAAAATAAGTGTGTTTAGAGTCACTTAATGTCTGAAATTGGTTGAAATAGAAGCTTCTGAATAGGAGAAAAAGTCTGTAATAATGGCAATTTTTGGTCACACTGAGGCTTTAAAAAGTAGTCATTTGAGGCACATTCCAAATGACATTTTTAATCAATTTTTCTACAGTCCCAAAAATCAATTTTCTGATGAATAACGATGACCCGTGACCTGTCGAAGTTTCTCCAGATGGTCAGAAATGGAAATTTATTAATGTTTAATTTTTTGACTGCAAATGACTATTCCATGTAAATTATCACTTTTGGAACAAAAATAAGTGTGTTTAGAGACACCTTAATACCTGAAACTGGTCGAAATTGAAGCTTCTGAATAGGAGAAAAAGTGTGTAATTGCAATTTTGGTCACATTGAGGCTTTAAAAAGTAGTTATTCAATATGAGGCACAATCCAAATGACATTTTGAATAGATTTTTCTACAGTCCAAAAAATCAATTTTCTGATGAAAAACGATGACCCGTGACCTGTCGAAATTTCTCCAGATGGTCAGAAGTGGAAATTTTTTAATGTTTAAGTTTTTTGACTGCAAATGACTATTTCATGTAAATTATCACTTTTGGAACAAAAACAAGTGTGTTTAGAGTCACTTTAATGCCTGAAATTGGTCGAAATAGAAGCTTCTGAATAGGAGAAAAAGTCTGTAATAATGGCAATTTTGGTCACATTGAGGCTTTAAAAAGTAGTCATTTGAGGCACATTCCAAATGACATTTTGAATAGATTTTTCTACAGTCCAAAAAATCAATTTTCTGATGAAAAAGGATGACCCGTGACCTGTCGAAATTTCTCCAGATGGTCAGAAATGGAAATTTTTTAATGTTTAATTTTTTGACTGCAAATGACTATTCCATGTAAATTATCACTTTTGGAACAAAAACAAGTGTGTTTAGAGTCACTTTAATGCCTGAAATTGGTCGAAGTAGAAGCTTCTGAATAGGAGAAAAAGTTTGCATTAATGGCAATTTTGGTCACATTGAGGCTTCAAAAAGTACTTATTCAATATGAGGCACATTCCAACTGACATTTTTAATCAATTTTTCTACAGTCCAAAAAATCAATTTTCTGATGAAAATCAATGACCCGTGACCTGTCGAAATTTCTCCAGATGGTCAGAAATGGAAATTTTTTAAACTTACATTTTTTGACTGCAAATGACTATTACATGTAAATTATCACTTTTGGAACAAAAATAAGTGTGTTTAGAGTCACTTAATGCCTGAAATTGGTCGAAATAGAAGCTTCTGAATAGGAGAAAAAGTCTGTAATAATGGCAATTTTGGTCACATTGAGGCTTTAAAAAGTAGTCATTTGAGGCACATTCCAAATGACATTTTTAATTAATTTTTCCACAGTCCAGAAAATCAATTTTCTGATGAATAACGATGACCCGTGACCTGTCGAAGTTTCTCCAGATGGTCAGAAATGGAAATGTTTTAATGTTTAAGTTTTTTGACTGCAAATGACTATTCCATGTAAATTATCACTTTTGGAACAAAAATAAGTGTCTTTAGAGACACCTTAATACCTGAAACTGGTCGAAATAGAAGCTTCTGAATAGGAGAAAATGTCTGTAATAATGGCAATTTTGGTCACATTGAGGCTTCAAAAAGTAGTTATTCAACATGAGGCACAATCCAAATGACATTTTGAATAGATTTTTCTACAGTCCAAAAAATCAATTTTCTGATGAAAATCGATGACCCGTGACCCGTCGAAATTTCTCCAGATGGTCAGAAATGGAAATTTTTTAAAGTTACATTTTTTGACTGCAAATGACTATTCCATGTAAATTATCACTTTTGGAACAAAAACAAGTGTGTTTAGAGTCACTTTAATGCCTGAAATTGGTCGAAATAGAAGCTTCTGAATAGGAGAAAAAGTCTGTAATAATGGCAATTTTGGTCACATTGAGGCTTTAAAAAGTAGTCATTTGAGGCACATTCCAAATGACATTTTGAATAGATTTTTCTACAGTCCAAAAAATCAATTTTCTGATGAAAAACGATGACCCGTGACCTGTCGAAATTTCTCCAGATGGTCAGAAATTGAAATTTTTTAATGTTTAAGTTTTTTGACTGCAAATGACTATGCCATGTAAATTATCACTTTTGGAACAAAAATAAGTGTGTTTAGAGACACCTTAATACCTGAAACTGGTCGAAATAGAAGCTTCTGAATAGGAGAAAAAGTCTGTAATAATGGCAATTTTGGTCACATTGAGGCTTTAAAAAGTAGTCATTTGAGGCACATTCCAAATGACATTTTGAATAGATTTTTCTACAGTCCAAAAAATCAATTTTCTAATGAAAAAGGATGACCCGTGACCTGTCGAAATTTCTCCAGATGGTCAGAAATGGAAATTTTTTAATGTTTAAGTTTTTTGACTGCAATTGACTATTCCATGTAAATTATCACTTTTGGAACAAAAACAAGTGTGTTTAGAGTCACTTTAATGCCTGAAATTGGTCGAAGTAGAAGCTTCTGAATAGGAGAAAAAGTTTGCATTAATGGCAATTTTGGTCACATTGAGGCTTTAAAAAGTAGTTATTCAACATGAGGCACAATCCAAATGACATTTTGAATAGATTTTTCTACAGTCCAAAAAATCAATTTTCTGATGAAAAACGATGACCCGTGACCTGTCGAAATTTCTCCAGATGGTCAGAAATTGAAATTTTTTAATGTTTAAGTTTTTTGACTGCAAATGACTATTCCATGTAAATTATCACTTTTGGAACAAAAACAAGTGTGTTTAGAGTCACTTTAATGCCTGAAATTGGTCGAAATAGAAGCTTCTGAATAGGAGAAAAAGTCTGCAATAATGGCAATTTTGGTCACATTGAGGCTTTAAAAAGTAGTCATTTGAGGCACATTCCAAATGACATTTTGAATAGATTTTTCTACAGTCCAAAAAATCAATTTTCTGATGAAAAACGATGACCCGTGACCTGTCGAAATTTCTCCAGATGGTCAGAAATGGAAATTTTTTAATGTTTAAGTTTTTTGACTGCAAATGACTATTCCATATAAATTATCACTTTTGGAACAAAAACAAGTGTGTTTAGATCACTTTAATGCCTGAAATTGGTCGAAGTAGAAGCTTCTGAATAGGAGAAAATGTCTGTAATAATGGCAATTTTGGTCACATTGAGGCTTTAAAAAGTAGTTATTCAACATGAGGCACATTCCAAATGACATTTTGAATACATTTTTCAACAAACCAAAAAATCAATTTTCTGATGAAAAACGATGACCCGTGACCTGTCGAAATTTCTCCAGATGGTCAGGAATGGAAATTTTTTAATATTTAACTTTTTGACTGCAAATGACTATTCCATGTAAATTATCACTTTTGGAACAAAAACAAGTGTGTTTAGAGTCACTTTAATGCCTGAAATTGGTCGAAAAAGAAGCTTCTGAATAGGAGAAAATGTCTGAAATAATGGCAATTTTGGTCACATTGAGGCTTCAAAAAGTAGTTATTCAACATGAGGCACAATCCAAATGACATTTTGAATACATTTTTCTACAGTCCAAAAAATCAATTTTCTGATGAAAAACGATGACCCGTGACCTGTCGAAATTTCTCCAGATGGTCAGAAATGGAAATTTTTTAATGTTTCATTTTTTGACTGCAAATGACTATGCCATGTAAATTATCACTTTTGGAACAAAAATAAGTGTGTTTAGAGACACCTTAATACCTGAAACTGGTCGAAATAGAAGCTTCTGAATAGGAGAAAATTTCTGTAATAATTGCAATTTTGGTCACATTGAGGCTTTAAAAAGTAGTTATTCAACATGAGGCACATTCCAACTGACATTTTTAATCAATTTTTCTACAGTCCAAAAAATCAATTTTCTGATGAAAATCGATGACCCGTGACCTGTCGAAATTTCTCCAGATGGTCACAAATGGAAATTTTTTAAAGTTAAAGTTTTTTGACTGCAAATGATTATTCCATGTAAATTATCACTTTTGGAACAAAAATAAGTGTGTTTAGAGTCACTTAATGTCTGAAATTGGTTGAAATAGAAGCTTCTGAATAGGAGAAAAAGTCTGTAATAATGGCAATTTTGGTTACATTGAGGCTTTAAAAAGTAGTCATTTGAGGCACATTCCAAATGACATTTTTAATCAATTTTTCTACAGTCCAAAAAATCAATTTTCTGATGAATAACGATGACCTGTGACCTGTCGAAGTTTCTCCAGATGGTCAGAAATGGAAATTTTTTAATGTTTAAGTTTTTTGACTGCAAATGACTATTCCATGTAAATTATCACTTTTGGAACAAAAATAAGTGTGTTTAGAGACACCTTAATACCTGAAACTGGTCGAAATAGAAGCTTCTGAATAGGAGAAAAAGTGTGTAATAATGGCAATTTTGATCACATTGAGGCTTTAAAAAGTAGTTATTCAACATGAGGCACAATCCAAAAAACATTTTGAATCAATTTTTCTACAGTCCAAAAAATCAATTTTCTGATGAAAAACCATGACCCCTGACCTGTCGAAATTTCTCCAGATGGTCAGAAATGGAAATTTTGTAATGTTTAAGTTATTTGACTGCAATTGACTATTGCATGTAAATTATCACTTTTGGAACAAAAACAAGTGTGTTTAGAGTCACTTTAATGCCTAAAATTGGTCGAAATAGAAGCTTCTGAATAGGAGAAAAAGTGTGTAATAATGGCAATTTTGGTCACATTGAGGCTTTAAAAAGTAGTTATTCAACATGAGGCACAATCCAAATGACATTTTGAATAGATTTTTCTACAGTCCAAAAAATCAATTTTCTGATGAAAAACGATGACCCATGACCTGTCGAAATTTCTCCAGATGGTCAGAAGTGGAAATTTTTTAATGTTTAAGTTTTTTGACTGCAAATGACTATTCCATGTAAATTATCACTTTTGGAACAAAAACAAGTGTGTTTAGAGTCACTTTAATGCCTGAAATTGGTCGAAATAGAAGCTTCTGAATAGGAGAAAAAGTCTGTAATAATGGCAATTTTGGTCACATTGAGGCTTTAAAAAGTAGTCATTTGAGGCACATTCCAAATGACATTTTGAATAGATTTTTCTACAGTCCAAAAAATCTATTTTCTGATGAAAAAGGATGACCCGTGACCTGTCGAAATTTCTCCAGATGGTCAGAAATGGAAATTTTTTCATGTTTAATTTTTTGACTGCAAATGACTATTCCATGTAAATTATCACTTTTGGAACAAAAACAAGTGTGTTTAGAGTCACTTTAATGCCTGAAATTGGTCGAAGTAGAAGCTTCTGAATAGGAGAAAAAGTCTGTAATAATGGCAATTTTGGTCACATTGAGGCTTTAAAAAGTAGTCATTTGAGGCACATTCCAAATGACATTTTTAATCAATTTTTCCACAGTCCAGAAAATCAATTTTCTGATGAATAACGATGACCCGTGACCTGTCGATGTTTCTCCAGATGGTCAGAAATGGAAATGTTTTAATGTTTAAGTTTTTTGACTGCAAATGACTATTCCATGTAAATTATCACTTTTGGAACAAAAACAAGTGTGTTTAGAGTCACTTTAATGCCTGAAATTGGTCGAAATAGAAGCTTCTGAATAGGAGAAAAAGTGTGTAATAATGGCAATTTTTGGTCACACTGAGGCTTTAAAAAGTAGTCATTTGAGGCACATTCCAAATGACATTTTTAATCAATTTTTCTACAGTCCAAAAAATCAATTTTCTGATGAATAACGATGACCCGTGACCTGTCGAAGTTTCTCCAGATGGTCAGAAATGGAAATTTATTAATGTTTAATTTTTTGACTGCAAATGACTATGCCATGTAAATTATCACTTTTGGAACAAAAATAAGTGTGTTTAGAGACACCTTAATACCTGAAACTGGTCGAAATAGAAGCTTCTGAATAGGAGAAAATTTCTGTAATAATTGCAATTTTGGTCACATTGAGGCTTTAAAAAGTAGTTATTCAACATGAGGCACATTCCAACTGACATTTTTAATCAATTTTTCTACAGTCCAAAAAATCAATTTTCTGATGAAAATCGATGACCCGTGACCTGTCGAAATTTCTCCAGATGGTCAGAAATGGAAATTTTTTAAAGTTAAATTTTTTGACTGCAAATGATTATTCCATGTAAATTATCACTTTTGGAACAAAAATAAGTGTGTTTAGAGTCACTTAATGTCTGAAATTGGTTGAAATAGAAGCTTCTGAATAGGAGAAAAAGTCTTTAATAATGGCAATTTTTGGTCACACTGAGGCTTTAAAAAGTAGTCATTTGAGGCACATTCCAAATGACATTTTTAATCAATTTTTCTACAGTCCCAAAAATCAATTTTCTGATGAATAACGATGACCCGTGACCTGTCGAAGTTTCTCCAGATGGTCAGAAATGGAAATTTATTAATGTTTAATTTTTTGACTGCAAATGACTATTCCATGTAAATTATCACTTTTGGAACAAAAATAAGTGTGTTTAGAGACACCTTAATACCTGAAACTGGTCGAAATTGAAGCTTCTGAATAGGAGAAAAAGTGTGTAATAATTGCAATTTTGGTCACATTGAGGCTTTAAAAAGTAGTTATTCAATATGAGGCACAATCCAAATGACATTTTGAATAGATTTTTCTACAGTCCAAAAAATCAATTTTCTGATGAAAAACGATGACCCGTGACCTGTCGAAATTTCTCCAGATGGTCAGAAGTGGAAATTTTTTAATGTTTAAGTTTTTTGACTGCAAATGACTATTTCATGTAAATTATCACTTTTGGAACAAAAACAAGTGTGTTTAGAGTCACTTTAATGCCTGAAATTGGTCGAAATAGAAGCTTCTGAATAGGAGAAAAAGTCTGCAATAATGGCAATTTTGGTCACATTGAGGCTTTAAAAAGTAGTTATTCAACATGAGGCACATTCCAAATGACATTTTTAATCAATTTTTCTACAGTCCAAAAAATCTATTTTCTGATGAATAACGATGACCCGTGACCTGTCGAAGTTTCTCCAGATGGTCAGAAATGGAAATTTTTTAATGTTTAAGTGTTTTTGACTGCAAATGACTATTCCATGTAAATTATCACTTTTGGAACAAAAATAAGTGTGTTTAGAGACACCTTAATACCTGAAACTGGTCGAAATAGAAGCTTCTGAATAGGAGAAAATGTCTGTAATAATGGCAATTTTTTGTCACATTGAGGCTTTAAAAAGTAGTTATTCAACATGAGGCACATTCCAACTGACATTTTTAATCAATTTTTCTACAGTCCAAAAAATCAATTTTCTGATGAAAATCAATGACCCGTGACCTGTCGAAATTTCTCCAGATGGTCAGAAATGGAAATTTTTTAAACTTACATTTTTTGACTGCAAATGACTATTACATGTAAATTATCACTTTTGGAACAAAAATAAGTGTGTTTAGAGTCACTTAATGCCTGAAATTGGTCGAAATAGAAGCTTCTGAATAGGAGAAAAAGTCTGTAATAATGGCAATTTTGGTCACATTGAGGCTTTAAAAAGTAGTCATTTGAGGCACATTCCAAATGACATTTTTAATTAATTTTTCCACAGTCCAGAAAATCAATTTTCTGATGAATAACGATGACCCGTGACCTGTCGAAGTTTCTCCAGATGGTCAGAAATGGAAATGTTTTAATGTTTAAGTTTTTTGACTGCAAATGACTATTCCATGTAAATTATCACTTTTGGAACAAAAATAAGTGTCTTTAGAGACACCTTAATACCTGAAACTGGTCGAAATAGAAGCTTCTGAATAGGAGAAAATGTCTGTAATAATGGCAATTTTGGTCACATTGAGGCTTTAAAAAGTAGTTATTCAACATGAGGCACATTCCAACTGACATTTTTAATCAATTTTTTTACAGTCCAAAAAATCCATTTTCTGATGAAAAACGATGACCCGTGACCTGTCGAAATTTCTCCAGATGGTCAGAAATGGAAATGTTTTAATGTTTAATTTTTTGACTGCAAATGACTATTCCATGTAAATTATCACTTTTGGAACAAAAACAAGTGTGTTTAGAGTCACTTTAATGCCTGAAATTGGTCGAAAAAGAAGCTTCTGAATAGGAGAAAATGTCTGAAATAATGGCAATTTTGGTCACATTGAGGCTTCAAAAAGTAGTTATTCAACATGAGGCACAATCCAAATGACATTTTGAATAGATTTTTCTACAGTCCAAAAAATCAATTTTCTGATGAAAATCGATGACCCGTGACCCGTCGAAATTTCTCCAGATGGTCAGAAATGGAAATTTTTTAAAGTTACATTTTTTGACTGCAAATGACTATTCCATGTAAATTATCACTTTTGGAACAAAAACAAGTGTGTTTAGAGTCACTTTAATGCCTGAAATTGGTCGAAATAGAAGCTTCTGAATAGGAGAAAAAGTCTGTAATAATGGCAATTTTGGTCACATTGAGGCTTTAAAAAGTAGTCATTTGAGGCACATTCCAAATGACATTTTGAATAGATTTTTCTACAGTCCAAAAAATCAATTTTCTGATGAATAATGATGACCCGTGACCTGTCGAAGTTTCTCCAGATGGTCAGAAATGGAAATTTTTTAATGTTTAAGTTTTTTGACTGCAAATGACTATGCCATGTAAATTATCACTTTTGGAACAAAAATAAGTGTGTTTAGAGACACCTTAATACCTGAAATTGGTCGAAATAGAAGCTTCTGAATAGGAGAAAAAGTCTGTAATAATGGCAATTTTGGTCACATTGAGGCTTTAAAAAGTAGTCATTTGAGGCACATTCCAAATGACATTTTGAATAGATTTTTCTACAGTCCAAAAAATCAATTTTCTAATGAAAAAGGATGACCCGTGACCTGTCGAAATTTCTCCAGATGGTCAGAAATGGAAATTTTTTAATGTTTAATTTTTTGACTGCAAATGACTATTCCATGTAAATTATCACTTTTGGAACAAAAACAAGTGTGTTTAGAGTCACTTTAATGCCTGAAATTGGTCGAAGTAGAAGCTTCTGAATAGGAGAAAAAGTTTGCATTAATGGCAATTTTGGTCACATTGAGGCTTCAAAAAGTACTTATTCAATATGAGGCACATTCCAACTGACATTTTTAATCAATTTTTCTACAGTCCAAAAAATCAATTTTCTGATGAAAATCAATGACCCGTGACTTGTCGAAATTTCTCCAGATGGTCAGAAATGGAAATTTTTTAAACTTACATTTTTTGACTGCAAATGACTATTACATGTAAATTATCACTTTTGGAACAAAAATAAGTGTGTTTAGAGTCACTTAATGCCTGAAATTGGTCGAAATAGAAGCTTCTGAATAGGAGAAAAAGTCTGTAATAATGGCAATTTTGGTCACATTGAGGCTTTAAAAAGTAGTCATTTGAGGCACATTCCAAATGACATTTTTAATTAATTTTTCCACAGTCCAGAAAATCAATTTTCTGATGAATAACGATGACCCGTGACCTGTCGAAGTTTCTCCAGATGGTCAGAAATGGAAATGTTTTAATGTTTAAGTTTTTTGACTGCAAATGACTATTCCATGTAAATTATCACTTTTGGAACAAAAATAAGTGTCTTTAGAGACACCTTAATACCTGAAACTGGTCGAAATAGAAGCTTCTGAATAGGAGAAAATGTCTGTAATAATGGCAATTTTGGTCACATTGAGGCTTTAAAAAGTAGTTATTCAACATGAGGCACATTCCAACTGACATTTTTAATCAATTTTTTTACAGTCCAAAAAATCCATTTTCTGATGAAAAACGATGACCCGTGACCTGTCGAAATTTCTCCAGATGGTCAGAAATGGAAATGTTTTAATGTTTAATTTTTTGACTGCAAATGACTATTCCATGTAAATTATCACTTTTGGAACAAAAACAAGTGTGTTTAGAGTCACTTTAATGCCTGAAATTGGTCGAAAAAGAAGCTTCTGAATAGGAGAAAATGTCTGAAATAATGGCAATTTTGGTCACATTGAGGCTTCAAAAAGTAGTTATTCAACATGAGGCACAATCCAAATGACATTTTGAATAGATTTTTCTACAGTCCAAAAAATCAATTTTCTGATGAAAATCGATGACCCGTGACCTGTCGAAATTTCTCCAGATGGTCAGAAATGGAAATTTTTTTAAAGTTACATTTGTTGACTGCAAATGACTATTCCATGTAAATTATCACTTTTGGAACAAAAACAAGTGTGTTTAGAGTCACTTTAATGCCTGAAATTGGTCGAAATAGAAGCTTCTGAATAGGAGAAAAAGTCTGTAATAATGGCAATTTTGGTCACATTGAGGCTTTAAAAAGTAGTCATTTGAGGCACATTCCAAATGACATTTTTAATCAATTTTTCTACAGTCCAAAAAATCAATTTTCTGATGAATAATGATGACCCGTGACCTGTCGAAGTTTCTCCAGATGGTCAGAAATGGAAATTTTTTAATGTTTAAGTTTTTTGACTGCAAATGACTATGCCATGTAAATTATCACTTTTGGAACAAAAATAAGTGTGTTTAGAGACACCTTAATACCTGAAACTGGTCGAAATAGAAGCTTCTGAATAGGAGAAAAAGTGTGTAATAATGGCAATTTTGATCACATTGAGGCTTTAAAAAGTAGTTATTCAACATGAGGCACAATCCAAAAAACATTTTGAATCAATTTTTCTACAGTCCAAAAAATCAATTTTCTGATGAAAAACGATGACCCGTGACCTGTCGAAATTTCTCCAGATGGTCAGAAATGGAAATTTTTTAATGTTTAAGTTTTTTGACTGCAATTGACTATTGCATGTAAATTATCACTTTTGGAACAAAAACAAGTGTGTTTAGAGTCACTTTAATGCCTGAAATTGGTCGAAATAGAAGCTTCTGAATAGGAGAAAAAGTGTGTAATAATGGCAATTTTGATCACATTGAGGCTTTAAAAAGTAGTTATTCAACATGAGGCACAATCCAAATGACATTTTGAATAGATTTTTCTACAGTCCAAAAAATCAATTTTCTGATGAAAAACGATGACCCGTGACCTGTCGAAATTTCTCCAGATGGTCAGAAATTGAAATTTTTTAATGTTTAAGTTTTGTGACTGCAAATGACTATTCCATGTAAATTATCACTTTTGGAACAAAAACAAGTGTGTTTAGAGACACCTTAATACCTGAAACTGGTCGAAATAGAAGCTTCTGAATAGGAGAAAAAGTGTGTAATAATGGCAATTTTGATCACATTGAGGCTTTAAAAAGTAGTTATTCAACATGAGGCACAATCCCAAAAACATTTTGAATCAATTTTTCTACAGTCCAAAAAATCAATTTTCTGATGAAAAACGATGACCCGTGACCTGTCGAAATTTCTCCAGATGGTCAGAAATGGAAATTTTTTAATGTTTAAGTTTTTTGACTGCAATTGACTATTGCATGTAAATTATCACTTTTGGAACAAAAACAAGTGTGTTTAGAGTCACTTTAATGCCTGAAATTGGTCGAAATAGAAGCTTCTGAATAGGAGAAAAAGTCTGCAATAATGGCAATTTTGGTCACATTGAGGCTTTAAAAAGTAGTTATTCAACATGAGGCACATTCCAAATGACATTTTGAATACATTTTTCTACAGTCCAAAAAATCAATTTTCTGATGAAAAACGATGACCCGTGACCTGTCGAAATTTCTCCAGATGGTCAGAAATTGAAATTTTTTAATGTTTAAGTTTTTTGACTGCAAATGACTATTCCATGTAAATTATCACTTTTGGAACAAAAACAAGTGTGTTTAGAGTCACTTTAATGCCTGAAATTGGTCGAAAAAGAAGCTTCTGAATAGGAGAAAATGTCTGAAATAATGGCAATTTTGGTCACATTGAGGCTTCAAAAAGTAGTTATTCAACATGAGGCACAATCCAAATGACATTTTGAATACATTTTTCTACAGTCCAAAAAATCAATTTTCTGATGAAAAACGATGACCCGTGACCTGTCGAAATTTCTCCAGATGGTCAGAAATGGAAATTTTTTAATGTTTAATTTTTTGACTGCAAATGACTATGCCATGTAAATTATCACTTTTGGAACAAAAATAAGTGTGTTTAGAGACACCTTAATACCTGAAACTGGTCGAAATAGAAGCTTCTGAATAGGAGAAAATTTCTGTAATAATTGCAATTTTGGTCACATTGAGGCTTTAAAAAGTAGTTATTCAACATGAGGCACATTCCAACTGACATTTTTAATCAATTTTTCTACAGTCCAAAAAATCAATTTTCTGATGAAAATCGATGACCCGTGACCTGTCGAAATTTCTCCAGATGGTCAGAAATGGAAATTTTTTAAAGTTAAATTTTTTGACTGCAAATGATTATTCCATGTAAATTATCACTTTTGGAACAAAAATAAGTGTGTTTAGAGTCACTTAATGTCTGAAATTGTTTGAAATAGAAGCTTCTGAATAGGAGAAAAAGTCTGTAATAATGGCAATTTTGGTCACATTGAGGCTTTAAAAAGTAGTCATTTGAGGCACATTCCAAATGACATTTTTAATCAATTTTTCTACAGTCCAAAAAATCAATTTTCTGATGAATAACGATGACCCGTGACCTGTCGAAGTTTCTCCAGATGGTCAGAAATGGAAATTTTTTAATGTTTAAGTTTTTTGACTGCAAATGACTATTCCATGTAAATTATCACTTTTGGAACAAAAATAAGTGTGTTTAGAGACACCTTAATACCTGAAACTGGTCGGAATAGAAGCTTCTGAATAGGAGAAAATGTCTGTAATAATGGCAATTTTGGTCACATTGAGGCTTTAAAAAGTAGTTATTCAACATGAGGCACATTCCAACTGACATTTTTAATCAATTTTTCTACAGTCCAAAAAATCAATTTTCTGATGAAAAACGATGACCCGTGACCTGTCGAAATTTCTCCAGATGGTCAGAAATGGAAATTTTTTAATGTTTAAGTTTTTTGACTGCAAATGACTATTCCATGTAAATTATCACTTTTGGAACAAAAACAAGTGTGTTTAGAGTCACTTTAATGCCTGAAATTGGTCGAAATAGAAGCTTCTGAATAGGAGAAAAAGTCTGCAATAATGGCAATTTTGGTCACATTGAGGCTTTAAAAAGTAGTCATTTGAGGCACATTCCAAATGACATTTTGAATACATTTTTCTACAGTCCAAAAAATCTATTTTCTGATGAATAACGATGACCCGTGACCTGTCGAAGTTTCTCCAGATGGTCAGAAATGGAAATTTATTAATGTTTAATTTTTTGACTGCAAATGACTATTCCATGTAAATTATCACTTTTGGAACAAAAATAAGTGTGTTTAGAGACACCTTAATACCTGAAACTGGTCGAAATAGAAGCTTCTGAATAGGAGAAAAAGTGTGTAATAATGGCAATTTTGATCACATTGAGGCTTTAAAAAGTAGTTATTCAACATGAGGCACAATCCAAAAAACATTTTGAATCAATTTTTCTACAGTCCAAAAAATCAATTTTCTGATGAAAAACGATGACCCGTGACCTGTCGAAATTTCTCCAGATGGTCAGAAATGGAAATTTTTTAATGTTTAAGTTTTTTGACTGCAATTGACTATTGCATGTAAATTATCACTTTTGGAACAAAAACAAGTGTGTTTAGAGTCACTTTAATGCCTGAAATTGGTCGAAATAGAAGCTTCTGAATAGGAGAAAAATTGTGTAATAATGGCAATTAAGGTCACATTGAGGCTTTAAAAAGTAGTTATTCAACATGAGGCACAATCCAAATGACATTTTGAATAGATTTTTCTACAGTCCAAAAAATTAATTTTCTGATGAAAAACGATGACCCGTGACCTGTCGAAATTTCTCCAGATGGTCAGAAATTGAAATTTTTTAATGTTTAAGTTTTTTGACTGCAAATTACTATTCCATGTAAATTATCACTTTTGGAACAAAAACAAGTGTGTTTAGAGTCACTTTAATGCCTGAAATTGGTCGAAATAGAAGCTTCTGAATAGGAGAAAAAGTCTGCAATAATGGCAATTTTGGTCACATTGAGGCTTTAAAAAGTAGTCATTTGAGGCACATTCCAAATGACATTTTGAATACATTTTTCAACAAACCAAAAAATCAATTTTCTGATGAAAAACGATGACCCGTGACCTGTCGAAGTTTCTCCAGATGGTCAGAAATGGAAATTTTTTAATGTTTAAGTTTTTTGACTGCAAATGACTATTCCATGTAAATTATCACTTTTGGAACAAAAATAAGTGTGTTTAGAGACACCTTAATACCTGAAACTGGTCGGAATAGAAGCTTCTGAATAGGAGAAAATGTCTGTAATAATGGCAATTTTGGTCACATTGAGGCTTTAAAAAGTAGTTATTCAACATGAGGCACATTCCAACTGACATTTTTAATCAATTTTTCGACAGTCCAAAAAATCAATTTTCTGATGAAAAACGATGACCCGTGACCTGTCGAAATTTCTCCAGATGGTCAGAAATGGAAATTTTTTAATGTTTAAGTTTTTTGACTGCAAATGACTATTCCATGTAAATTATCACTTTTGGAACAAAAATAAGTGTGTTTAGAGACACCTTAATACCTGAAACTGGTCGAAATAGAAGCTTCTGAATAGGAGAAAAATTGTGTAATAATGGCAATTAAGGTCACATTGAGGCTTTAAAAAGTAGTTATTCAACATGAGGCACAATCCAAATGACATTTTGAATAGATTTTTCTACAGTCCAAAAAATTCATTTTCTGATGAAAAACGATGACCCGTGACCTGTCGAAATTTCTCCAGATGGTCAGAAATTGAAATTTTTTAATGTTTAAGTTTTTTGACTGCAAATTACTATTCCATGTAAATTATCACTTTTGGAACAAAAACAAGTGTGTTTAGAGTCACTTTAATGCCTGAAATTGGTCGAAATAGAAGCTTCTGAATAGGAGAAAAAGTGTGTAATAATGGCAATTTTGGTCACATTGAGGCTTTAAAAAGTAGTTATTCAACATGAGGCACAATCCAAATGACATTTTGAATAGATTTTTCTACAGTCCAAAAAATTAATTTTCTGATGAAAAACGATGACCCGTGACCTGTCGAAATTTCTCCAGATGGTCAAAAATTGAAATTTTTTAATGTTTAAGTTTTTTGACTGCAAATTACTATTCCATGTAAATTATCGCTTTTGGAACAAAAACAAGTGTGTTTAGAGTCACTTAATGCCTGAAATTGGTCGAAATAGAAGCTTCTGAATAGGAGAAAAAGTCTGCAATAATGGCAATTTTGGTCACATTGAGGCTTTAAAAAGTAGTCATTTGAGGCACATTCCAAATGACATTTTGAATACATTTTTCAACAAACCAAAAAATCAATTTTCTGATGAAAAACGATGACCCGTGACCTGTCGAAATTTCTCCAGATGGTCAGGAATGGAAATTTTTTAATGTTTAACTTTTTGACTGCAAATGACTATTCCATGTAAATTATCACTTTTGGAACAAAAACAAGTGTGTTTAGAGTCACTTTAATGCCTGAAATTGGTAGACATAGAAGCTTCTGAATAGGAGAAAAAGTCTGTTATAATGGCAATTTTGGTCACATTGAGGCTTTAAAAAGTAGTCATTTGAGGCACATTCCAAATGACATTTTTAATCAATTTTTCTACAGTCCAAAAAATCTATTTTCTGATGAATAACGATGACCCGTGACCTGTCGAAGTTTCTCCAGATGGTCAGAAATGGAAATTTATTAATGTTTAATTTTTTGACTGCAAATGACTATTCCATGTAAATTATCACTTTTGGAACAAAAATAAGTGTGTTTAGAGACACCTTAATACCTGAAACTGGTCGAAATAGAAGCTTCTGAATAGGTGAAAATGTCTGTAATAATGGCAATTTTGATCACATTGAGGCTTTAAAAAGTAGTTATTCAACATGAGGCACAATCCAAATGACATTTTGAATCAATTTTTCTACAGTCCAAAAAATCAATTTTCTGAGGAAAAACGATGACCCGTGACCTGTCGAAATTTCTCCAGAATGGTCAGAAATGGAAATTTTTTAATGTTTAATTTTTTGACTGCAATTGACTATCGCATGTAAATTATCACTTTTGGAACAAAAACAAGTGTGTTTAGAGTCACTTTAATGCCTATAATTGGTCGAAAAAGAAGCTTCTGAATAGGAGAAAATGTCTGTAATAATGGCAATTTTGGTCACATTGAGGCTTCAAAAAGTAGTTATTCAACATGAGGCACAATCCAAATGACATTTTGAATAGATTTTTCTACAGTCCAAAAAATCAATTTTCTGATGAAAAACGATGACCCGTGACCTGTCGAAATTTCTCCAGATGGTCAGAAATGGAAATTTTTTAATGTTTAAGTTTTTTGACTGCAAATGACTATTCCATGTAAATTATCACTTTTGGAACAAAAACAAGTGTGTTTAGAGTCACTTTAATGCCTGAAATTGGTCGAAATAGAAGCTTCTGAATAGGAGAAAAAGTCTGTAATAATGGCAATTTTTGGTCACATTGAGGCTTTAAAAAGTAGTCATTTGAGGCACATTCCAAATAACATTTTTAATCAATTTTTCTACAGTCCAAAAAAATCAATTTTCTGATGAATAACGATGACCCGTGACCTGTCGAAGTTTCTCCAGATGGTCAGAAATGGAAATTTATTAATGTTGAATTTTTTGACTGCAAATGACTATTCCATGTAAATTATCACTTTTGGAACAAAAATAAGTGTGTTTAGAGACACCTTAATACCTGAAACTGGGCGAAATAGAAGCTTCTGAATAGGAGAAAATGTCTGTAATAATGGCAATTTTGGTCACATTGAGGCTTTAAAAAGTAGTTAATCAACATGAGGCACATTCCAAATGACATTTTTAATCAATTTTTCTACAGTCCAAAAAATCAATTTTCTGATGAAAATCGATGACCCGTGACCTGTCGAAATTTCTCCAGATGGTCAGAAATGGAAATTTTTTAAAGTTAAATTTTTTGACTGCAAATGATTATTCCATGTAAATTATCACTTTTGGAACAAAAATAAGTGTGTTTAGAGTGACTTAATACCTGAAATTGGTCGAAATAGAAGCTTCTGAATAGGAGAAAAAGTCTGTAATAATGGCAATTTTGGTCACATTGAGGCTTTAAAAAGTAGTCATCTGAGGCACATTCCAAATGACATTTTTAATCAATTTTTCTACAGTCCAAAAAATCAATTTTCTGATGAATAATGATGACCCGTGACCTGTCGAAGTTTCTCCAGATGGTCAGAAATGGAAATTTTTTAATGTTTAAGTTTTTTGACTGCAAATGATTATTCCATGTAAATTATCACTTTTGGAACAAAAATAAGTGTGTTTAGAGACACCTTAATACCTGAAACTGGTCGAAATAGAAGCTTCTGAATAGGAGAAAAAGTGTGTAATAATGGCAATTTTGATCACATTGAGGCTTTAAAAAGTAGTTATTCAACATGAGGCACAATCCAAAAAACATTTTGAATCAATTTTTCTACAGTCCAAAAAATCAATTTTCTGATGAAAAACCATGACCCCTGACCTGTCGAAATTTCTCCAGATGGTCAGAAATGGAAATTTTGTAATGTTTAAGTTTTTTGACTGCAATTGACTATTGCATGTAAATTATCACTTTTGGAACAAAAACAAGTGTGTTTAGAGTCACTTTAATGCCTAAAATTGGTCGAAATAGAAGCTTCTGAATAGGAGAAAAAGTGTGTAATAATGGCAATTTTGGTCACATTGAGGCTTTAAAAAGTAGTTATTCAACATGAGGCACAATCCAAATGACATTTTGAATAGATTTTTCTACAGTCCAAAAAATCAATTTTCTGATGAAAAACGATGACCCGTGACCTGTCGAAATTTCTCCAGATGGTCAGAAGTGGAAATTTTTTAATGTTTAAGTTTTTTGACTGCAAATGACTATTCCATGTAAATTATCACTTTTGGAACAAAAACAAGTGTGTTTAGAGTCACTTTAATGCCTGAAATTGGTCGAAATAGAAGCTTCTAAATAGGAGAAAAAGTCTGTAATAATGGCAATTTTGGTCACATTGAGGCTTTAAAAAGTAGTCATTTGAGGCACATTCCAAATGACATTTTGAATAGATTTTTCTACAGTCCAAAAAATCTATTTTCTGATGAAAAAGGATGACCCGTGACCTGTCGAAATTTCTCCAGATGGTCAGAAATGGAAATTTTTTCATGTTTAATTTTTTGACTGCAAATGACTATTCCATGTAAATTATCACTTTTGGAACAAAAACAAGTGTGTTTAGAGTCACTTTAATGCCTGAAATTGGTCGAAGTAGAAGCTTCTGAATAGGAGAAAAAGTCTGTAATAATGGCAATTTTGGTCACATTGAGGCTTTAAAAAGTAGTCATTTGAGGCACATTCCAAATGACATTTTTAATCAATTTTTCCACAGTCCAGAAAATCAATTTTCTGATGAATAACGATGACCCGTGACCTGTCGATGTTTCTCCAGATGGTCAGAAATGGAAATGTTTTAATGTTTAAGTTTTTTGACTGCAAATGACTATTCCATGTAAATTATCACTTTTGGAACAAAAACAAGTGTGTTTAGAGTCACTTTAATGCCTGAAATTGGTCGAAATAGAAGCTTCTGAATAGGAGAAAAAGTGTGTAATAATGGCAATTTTTGGTCACACTGAGGCTTTAAAAAGTAGTCATTTGAGGCACATTCCAAATGACATTTTTAATCAATTTTTCTACAGTCCAAAAAATCAATTTTCTGATGAATAACGATGACCCGTGACCTGTCGAAGTTTCTCCAGATGGTCAGAAATGGAAATTTATTAATGTTTAATTTTTTGACTGCAAATGACTATGCCATGTAAATTATCACTTTTGGAACAAAAATAAGTGTGTTTAGAGACACCTTAATACCTGAAACTGGTCGAAATAGAAGCTTCTGAATAGGAGAAAATTTCTGTAATAATTGCAATTTTGGTCACATTGAGGCTTTAAAAAGTAGTTATTCAACATGAGGCACATTCCAACTGACATTTTTAATCAATTTTTCTACAGTCCAAAAAATCAATTTTCTGATGAAAATCGATGACCCGTGACCTGTCGAAATTTCTCCAGATGGTCAGAAATGGAAATTTTTTAAAGTTAAATTTTTTGACTGCAAATGATTATTCCATGTAAATTATCACTTTTGGAACAAAAATAAGTGTGTTTAGAGTCACTTAATGTCTGAAATTGGTTGAAATAGAAGCTTCTGAATAGGAGAAAAAGTCTGTAATAATGGCAATTTTTGGTCACACTGAGGCTTTAAAAAGTAGTCATTTGAGGCACATTCCAAATGACATTTTTAATCAATTTTTCTACAGTCCCAAAAATCAATTTTCTGATGAATAACGATGACCCGTGACCTGTCGAAGTTTCTCCAGATGGTCAGAAATGGAAATTTATTAATGTTTAATTTTTTGACTGCAAATGACTATTCCATGTAAATTATCACTTTTGGAACAAAAATAAGTGTGTTTAGAGACACCTTAATACCTGAAACTGGTCGAAATTGAAGCTTCTGAATAGGAGAAAAAGTGTGTAATAATTGCAATTTTGGTCACATTGAGGCTTTAAAAAGTAGTTATTCAATATGAGGCACAATCCAAATGACATTTTGAATAGATTTTTCTACAGTCCAAAAAATCAATTTTCTGATGAAAAACGATGACCCGTGACCTGTCGAAATTTCTCCAGATGGTCAGAAGTGGAAATTTTTTAATGTTTAAGTTTTTTGACTGCAAATGACTATTTCATGTAAATTATCACTTTTGGAACAAAAACAAGTGTGTTTAGAGTCACTTTAATGCCTGAAATTGGTCGAAATAGAAGCTTCTGAATAGGAGAAAAAGTCTGTAATAATGGCAATTTTGGTCACATTGAGGCTTTAAAAAGTAGTCATTTGAGGCACATTCCAAATGACATTTTGAATAGATTTTTCTACAGTCCAAAAAATCAATTTTCTGATGAAAAAGGATGACCCGTGACCTGTCGAAATTTCTCCAGATGGTCAGAAATGGAAATTTTTTAATGTTTAATTTTTTGACTGCAAATGACTATTCCATGTAAATTATCACTTTTGGAACAAAAACAAGTGTGTTTAGAGTCACTTTAATGCCTGAAATTGGTCGAAGTAGAAGCTTCTGAATAGGAGAAAAAGTTTGCATTAATGGCAATTTTGGTCACATTGAGGCTTCAAAAAGTACTTATTCAATATGAGGCACATTCCAACTGACATTTTTAATCAATTTTTCTACAGTCCAAAAAATCAATTTTCTGATGAAAATCAATGACCCGTGACCTGTCGAAATTTCTCCAGATGGTCAGAAATGGAAATTTTTTAAACTTACATTTTTTGACTGCAAATGACTATTACATGTAAATTATCACTTTTGGAACAAAAATAAGTGTGTTTAGAGTCACTTAATGCCTGAAATTGGTCGAAATAGAAGCTTCTGAATAGGAGAAAAAGTCTGTAATAATGGCAATTTTGGTCACATTGAGGCTTTAAAAAGTAGTCATTTGAGGCACATTCCAAATGACATTTTTAATTAATTTTTCCACAGTCCAGAAAATCAATTTTCTGATGAATAACGATGACCCGTGACCTGTCGAAGTTTCTCCAGATGGTCAGAAATGGAAATGTTTTAATGTTTAAGTTTTTTGACTGCAAATGACTATTCCATGTAAATTATCACTTTTGGAACAAAAATAAGTGTCTTTAGAGACACCTTAATACCTGAAACTGGTCGAAATAGAAGCTTCTGAATAGGAGAAAATGTCTGTAATAATGGCAATTTTGGTCACATTGAGGCTTTAAAAAGTAGTTATTCAACATGAGGCACATTCCAACTGACATTTTTAATCAATTTTTTTACAGTCCAAAAAATCCATTTTCTGATGAAAAACGATGACCCGTGACCTGTCGAAATTTCTCCAGATGGTCAGAAATGGAAATGTTTTAATGTTTAATTTGTTGACTGCAAATGACTATTCCATGTAAATTATCACTTTTGGAACAAAAACAAGTGTGTTTAGAGTCACTTTAATGCCTGAAATTGGTCGAAAAAGAAGCTTCTGAATAGGAGAAAATGTCTGAAATAATGGCAATTTTGGTCACATTGAGGCTTCAAAAAGTAGTTATTCAACATGAGGCACAATCCAAATGACATTTTGAATAGATTTTTCTACAGTCCAAAAAATCAATTTTCTGATGAAAATCGATGACCCGTGACCTGTCGAAATTTCTCCAGATGGTCAGAAATGGAAATTTTTTAAAGTTACATTTTTTGACTGCAAATGACTATTCCATGTAAATTATCACTTTTGGAACAAAAACAAGTGTGTTTAGAGTCACTTTAATGCCTGAAATTGGTCGAAATAGAAGCTTCTGAATAGGAGAAAAAGTCTGTAATAATGGCAATTTTGGTCACATTGAGGCTTTAAAAAGTAGTCATTTGAGGCACATTCCAAATGACATTTTTAATCAATTTTTCTACAGTCCAAAAAATCAATTTTCTGATGAATAATGATGACCCGTGACCTGTCGAAGTTTCTCCAGATGGTCAGAAATGGAAATTTTTTAATGTTTAAGTTTTTTGACTGCAAATGACTATGCCATGTAAATTATCACTTTTGGAACAAAAATAAGTGTGTTTAGAGACACCTTAATACCTGAAACTGGTCGAAATAGAAGCTTCTGAATAGGAGAAAAAGTGTGTAATAATGGCAATTTTGATCACATTGAGGCTTTAAAAAGTAGTTATTCAACATGAGGCACAATCCAAAAAACATTTTGAATCAATTTTTCTACAGTCCAAAAAATCAATTTTCTGATGAAAAACGATGACCCGTGACCTGTCGAAATTTCTCCAGATGGTCAGAAATGGAAATTTTTTAATGTTTAAGTTTTTTGACTGCAATTGACTATTGCATGTAAATTATCACTTTTGGAACAAAAACAAGTGTGTTTAGAGTCACTTTAATGCCTGAAATTGGTCGAAATAGAAGCTTCTGAATAGGAGAAAAAGTGTGTAATAATGGCAATTTTGATCACATTGAGGCTTTAAAAAGTAGTTATTCAACATGAGGCACAATCCAAATGACATTTTGAATAGATTTTTCTACAGTCCAAAAAATCAATTTTCTGATGAAAAACGATGACCCGTGACCTGTCGAAATTTCTCCAGATGGTCAGAAATTGAAATTTTTTAATGTTTAAGTTTTGTGACTGCAAATGACTATTCCATGTAAATTATCACTTTTGGAACAAAAACAAGTGTGTTTAGAGACACCTTAATACCTGAAACTGGTCGAAATAGAAGCTTCTGAATAGGAGAAAAAGTGTGTAATAATGGCAATTTTGATCACATTGAGGCTTTTAAAAGTAGTTATTCAACATGAGGCACAATCCAAAAAACATTTTGAATCAATTTTTCTACAGTCCAAAAAATCAATTTTCTGATGAAAAACGATGACCCGTGACCTGTCGAAATTTCTCCAGATGGTCAGAAATGGAAATTTTTTAATGTTTAAGTTTTTTGACTGCAATTGACTATTGCATGTAAATTATCACTTTTGGAACAAAAACAAGTGTGTTTAGAGTCACTTTAATGCCTGAAATTGGTCGAAATAGAAGCTTCTGAATAGGAGAAAAAGTCTGCAATAATGGCAATTTTGGTCACATTGAGGCTTTAAAAAGTAGTTATTCAACATGAGGCACAATCCAAATGACATTTTGAATAGATTTTTCTACAGTCCAAAAAATCAATTTTCTGATGAAAAACGATGACCCGTGACCTGTCGAAATTTCTCCAGATGGTCAGAAATTGAAATTTTTTAATGTTTAAGTTTTTTGACTGCAAATGACTATTCCATGTAAATTATCACTTTTGGAACAAAAACAAGTGTGTTTAGAGTCACTTTAATGCCTGAAATTGGTCGAAATAGAAGCTTCTGAATAGGAGAAAAAGTCTGCAATAATGGCAATTTTGGTCACATTGAGGCTTTAAAAAGTAGTCATTTGAGGCACATTCCAAATGACATTTTGAATAGATTTTTCTACAGTCCAAAAAATCAATTTTCTGATGAAAAACGATGACCCGTGACCTGTCGAAATTTCTCCAGATGGTCAGAAATGGAAATTTTTTAATGTTTAAGTTTTTTGACTGCAAATGACTATTCCATATAAATTATCACTTTTGGAACAAAAACAAGTGTGTTTAGATCACTTTAATGCCTGAAATTGGTCGAAGTAGAAGCTTCTGAATAGGAGAAAATGTCTGTAATAATGGCAATTTTGGTCACATTGAGGCTTTAAAAAGTAGTTATTCAACATGAGGCACATTCCAAATGACATTTTGAATACATTTTTCAACAAACCAAAAAATCAATTTTCTGATGAAAAACGATGACCCGTGACCTGTCGAAATTTCTCCAGATGGTCAGGAATGGAAATTTTTTAATATTTAACTTTTTGACTGCAAATGACTATTCCATGTAAATTATCACTTTTGGAACAAAAACAAGTGTGTTTAGAGTCACTTTAATGCCTGAAATTGGTCGAAAAAGAAGCTTCTGAATAGGAGAAAATGTCTGAAATAATGGCAATTTTGGTCACATTGAGGCTTCAAAAAGTAGTTATTCAACATGAGGCACAATCCAAATGACATTTTGAATACATTTTTCTACAGTCCAAAAAATCAATTTTCTGATGAAAAACGATGACCCGTGACCTGTCGAAATTTCTCCAGATGGTCAGAAATGGAAATTTTTTAATGTTTCATTTTTTGACTGCAAATGACTATGCCATGTAAATTATCACTTTTGGAACAAAAATAAGTGTGTTTAGAGACACCTTAATACCTGAAACTGGTCGAAATAGAAGCTTCTGAATAGGAGAAAATTTCTGTAATAATTGCAATTTTGGTCACATTGAGGCTTTAAAAAGTAGTTATTCAACATGAGGCACATTCCAACTGACATTTTTAATCAATTTTTCTACAGTCCAAAAAATCAATTTTCTGATGAAAATCGATGACCCGTGACCTGTCGAAATTTCTCCAGATGGTCAGAAATGGAAATTTTTTAATGTTTAAGTTTTTTGACTGCAAATGACTATTCCATATAAATTATCACTTTTGGAACAAAAACAAGTGTGTTTAGATCACTTTAATGCCTGAAATTGGTCGAAGTAGAAGCTTCTGAATAGGAGAAAATGTCTGTAATAATGGCAATTTTGGTCACATTGAGGCTTTAAAAAGTAGTTATTCAACATGAGGCACATTCCAAATGACATTTTGAATACATTTTTCAACAAACCAAAAAATCAATTTTCTGATGAAAAACGATGACCCGTGACCTGTCGAAATTTCTCCAGATGGTCAGGAATGGAAATTTTTTAATATTTAACTTTTTGACTGCAAATGACTATTCCATGTAAATTATCACTTTTGGAACAAAAACAAGTGTGTTTAGAGTCACTTTAATGCCTGAAATTGGTCGAAAAAGAAGCTTCTGAATAGGAGAAAATGTCTGAAATAATGGCAATTTTGGTCACATTGAGGCTTCAAAAAGTAGTTATTCAACATGAGGCACAATCCAAATGACATTTTGAATACATTTTTCTACAGTCCAAAAAATCAATTTTCTGATGAAAAACGATGACCCGTGACCTGTCGAAATTTCTCCAGATGGTCAGAAATGGAAATTTTTTAATGTTTCATTTTTTGACTGCAAATGACTATGCCATGTAAATTATCACTTTTGGAACAAAAATAAGTGTGTTTAGAGACACCTTAATACCTGAAACTGGTCGAAATAGAAGCTTCTGAATAGGAGAAAATGTCTGTAATAATGGCAATTTTTTGTCACATTGAGGCTTTAAAAAGTAGTTATTCAACATGAGGCACATTCCAACTGACATTTTTAATCAATTTTTCTACAGTCCAAAAAATCAATTTTCTGATGAAAATCAATGACCCGTGACCTGTCGAAATTTCTCCAGATGGTCAGAAATGGAAATTTTTTAAACTTACATTTTTTGACTGCAAATGACTATTACATGTAAATTATCACTTTTGGAACAAAAATAAGTGTGTTTAGAGTCACTTAATGCCTGAAATTGGTCGAAATAGAAGCTTCTGAATAGGAGAAAAAGTCTGTAATAATGGCAATTTTGGTCACATTGAGGCTTTAAAAAGTAGTCATTTGAGGCACATTCCAAATGACATTTTTAATTAATTTTTCCACAGTCCAGAAAATCAATTTTCTGATGAATAACGATGACCCGTGACCTGTCGAAGTTTCTCCAGATGGTCAGAAATGGAAATGTTTTAATGTTTAAGTTTTTTGACTGCAAATGACTATTCCATGTAAATTATCACTTTTGGAACAAAAATAAGTGTCTTTAGAGACACCTTAATACCTGAAACTGGTCGAAATAGAAGCTTCTGAATAGGAGAAAATGTCTGTAATAATGGCAATTTTGGTCACATTGAGGCTTTAAAAAGTAGTTATTCAACATGAGGCACATTCCAACTGACATTTTTAATCAATTTTTTTACAGTCCAAAAAATCCATTTTCTGATGAAAAACGATGACCCGTGACCTGTCGAAATTTCTCCAGATGGTCAGAAATGGAAATGTTTTAATGTTTAATTTTTTGACTGCAAATGACTATTCCATGTAAATTATCACTTTTGGAACAAAAACAAGTGTGTTTAGAGTCACTTTAATGCCTGAAATTGGTCGAAAAAGAAGCTTCTGAATAGGAGAAAATGTCTGAAATAATGGCAAGTTTGGTCACATTGAGGCTTCAAAAAGTAGTTATTCAACATGAGGCACAATCCAAATGACATTTTGAATAGATTTTTCTACAGTCCAAAAAATCAATTTTCTGATGAAAATCGATGACCCGTGACCCGTCGAAATTTCTCCAGATGGTCAGAAATGGAAATTTTTTAAAGTTACATTTTTTGACTGCAAATGACTATTCCATGTAAATTATCACTTTTGGAACAAAAACAAGTGTGTTTAGAGTCACTTTAATGCCTGAAATTGGTCGAAATAGAAGCTTCTGAATAGGAGAAAAAGTCTGTAATAATGGCAATTTTGGTCACATTGAGGCTTTAAAAAGTAGTCATTTGAGGCACATTCCAAATGACATTTTGAATAGATTTTTCTACAGTCCAAAAAATCAATTTTCTGATGAATAATGATGACCCGTGACCTGTCGAAGTTTCTCCAGATGGTCAGAAATGGAAATTTTTTAATGTTTAAGTTTTTTGACTGCAAATGACTATGCCATGTAAATTATCACTTTTGGAACAAAAATAAGTGTGTTTAGAGACACCTTAATACCTGAAATTGGTCGAAATAGAAGCTTCTGAATAGGAGAAAAAGTCTGTAATAATGGCAATTTTGGTCACATTGAGGCTTTAAAAAGTAGTCATTTGAGGCACATTCCAAATGACATTTTGAATAGATTTTTCTACAGTCCAAAAAATCAATTTTCTAATGAAAAAGGATGACCCGTGACCTGTCGAAATTTCTCCAGATGGTCAGAAATGGAAATTTTTTAATGTTTAATTTTTTGACTGCAAATGACTATTCCATGTAAATTATCACTTTTGGAACAAAAACAAGTGTGTTTAGAGTCACTTTAATGCCTGAAATTGGTCGAAGTAGAAGCTTCTGAATAGGAGAAAAAGTTTGCATTAATGGCAATTTTGGTCACATTGAGGCTTCAAAAAGTACTTATTCAATATGAGGCACATTCCAACTGACATTTTTAATCAATTTTTCTACAGTCCAAAAAATCAATTTTCTGATGAAAATCAATGACCCGTGACTTGTCGAAATTTCTCCAGATGGTCAGAAATGGAAATTTTTTAAACTTACATTTTTTGACTGCAAATGACTATTACATGTAAATTATCACTTTTGGAACAAAAATAAGTGTGTTTAGAGTCACTTAATGCCTGAAATTGGTCGAAATAGAAGCTTCTGAATAGGAGAAAAAGTCTGTAATAATGGCAATTTTGGTCACATTGAGGCTTTAAAAAGTAGTCATTTGAGGCACATTCCAAATGACATTTTTAATTAATTTTTCCACAGTCCAGAAAATCAATTTTCTGATGAATAACGATGACCCGTGACCTGTCGAAGTTTCTCCAGATGGTCAGAAATGGAAATGTTTTAATGTTTAAGTTTTTTGACTGCAAATGACTATTCCATGTAAATTATCACTTTTGGAACAAAAATAAGTGTCTTTAGAGACACCTTAATACCTGAAACTGGTCGAAATAGAAGCTTCTGAATAGGAGAAAATGTCTGTAATAATGGCAATTTTGGTCACATTGAGGCTTTAAAAAGTAGTTATTCAACATGAGGCACATTCCAACTGACATTTTTAATCAATTTTTTTACAGTCCAAAAAATCCATTTTCTGATGAAAAACGATGACCCGTGACCTGTCGAAATTTCTCCAGATGGTCAGAAATGGAAATGTTTTAATGTTTAATTTTTTGACTGCAAATGACTATTCCATGTAAATTATCACTTTTGGAACAAAAACAAGTGTGTTTAGAGTCACTTTAATGCCTGAAATTGGTCGAAAAAGAAGCTTCTGAATAGGAGAAAATGTCTGAAATAATGGCAATTTTGGTCACATTGAGGCTTCAAAAAGTAGTTATTCAACATGAGGCACAATCCAAATGACATTTTGAATAGATTTTTCTACAGTCCAAAAAATCAATTTTCTGATGAAAATCGATGACCCGTGACCTGTCGAAATTTCTCCAGATGGTCAGAAATGGAAATTTTTTTAAAGTTACATTTGTTGACTGCAAATGACTATTCCATGTAAATTATCACTTTTGGAACAAAAACAAGTGTGTTTAGAGTCACTTTAATGCCTGAAATTGGTCGAAATAGAAGCTTCTGAATAGGAGAAAAAGTCTGTAATAATGGCAATTTTGGTCACATTGAGGCTTTAAAAAGTAGTCATTTGAGGCACATTCCAAATGACATTTTTAATCAATTTTTCTACAGTCCAAAAAATCAATTTTCTGATGAATAATGATGACCCGTGACCTGTCGAAGTTTCTCCAGATGGTCAGAAATGGAAATTTTTTAATGTTTAAGTTTTTTGACTGCAAATGACTATGCCATGTAAATTATCACTTTTGGAACAAAAATAAGTGTGTTTAGAGACACCTTAATACCTGAAACTGGTCGAAATAGAAGCTTCTGAATAGGAGAAAAAGTGTGTAATAATGGCAATTTTGATCACATTGAGGCTTTAAAAAGTAGTTATTCAACATGAGGCACAATCCAAAAAACATTTTGAATCAATTTTTCTACAGTCCAAAAAATCAATTTTCTGATGAAAAACGATGACCCGTGACCTGTCGAAATTTCTCCAGATGGTCAGAAATGGAAATTTTTTAATGTTTAAGTTTTTTGACTGCAATTGACTATTGCATGTAAATTATCACTTTTGGAACAAAAACAAGTGTGTTTAGAGTCACTTTAATGCCTGAAATTGGTCGAAATAGAAGCTTCTGAATAGGAGAAAAAGTGTGTAATAATGGCAATTTTGATCACATTGAGGCTTTAAAAAGTAGTTATTCAACATGAGGCACAATCCAAATGACATTTTGAATAGATTTTTCTACAGTCCAAAAAATCAATTTTCTGATGAAAAACGATGACCCGTGACCTGTCGAAATTTCTCCAGATGGTCAGAAATTGAAATTTTTTAATGTTTAAGTTTTGTGACTGCAAATGACTATTCCATGTAAATTATCACTTTTGGAACAAAAACAAGTGTGTTTAGAGACACCTTAATACCTGAAACTGGTCGAAATAGAAGCTTCTGAATAGGAGAAAAAGTGTGTAATAATGGCAATTTTGATCACATTGAGGCTTTAAAAAGTAGTTATTCAACATGAGGCACAATCCAAAAAACATTTTGAATCAATTTTTCTACAGTCCAAAAAATCAATTTTCTGATGAAAAACGATGACCCGTGACCTGTCGAAATTTCTCCAGATGGTCAGAAATGGAAATTTTTTAATGTTTAAGTTTTTTGACTGCAATTGACTATTGCATGTAAATTATCACTTTTGGAACAAAAACAAGTGTGTTTAGAGTCACTTTAATGCCTGAAATTGGTCGAAATAGAAGCTTCTGAATAGGAGAAAAAGTCTGCAATAATGGCAATTTTGGTCACATTGAGGCTTTAAAAAGTAGTTATTCAACATGAGGCACATTCCAAATGACATTTTGAATACATTTTTCTACAGTCCAAAAAATCAATTTTCTGATGAAAAACGATGACCCGTGACCTGTCGAAATTTCTCCAGATGGTCAGAAATTGAAATTTTTTAATGTTTAAGTTTTTTGACTGCAAATGACTATTCCATGTAAATTATCACTTTTGGAACAAAAACAAGTGTGTTTAGAGTCACTTTAATGCCTGAAATTGGTCGAAAAAGAAGCTTCTGAATAGGAGAAAATGTCTGAAATAATGGCAATTTTGGTCACATTGAGGCTTCAAAAAGTAGTTATTCAACATGAGGCACAATCCAAATGACATTTTGAATACATTTTTCTACAGTCCAAAAAATCAATTTTCTGATGAAAAACGATGACCCGTGACCTGTCGAAATTTCTCCAGATGGTCAGAAATGGAAATTTTTTAATGTTTAATTTTTTGACTGCAAATGACTATGCCATGTAAATTATCACTTTTGGAACAAAAATAAGTGTGTTTAGAGACACCTTAATACCTGAAACTGGTCGAAATAGAAGCTTCTGAATAGGAGAAAATTTCTGTAATAATTGCAATTTTGGTCACATTGAGGCTTTAAAAAGTAGTTATTCAACATGAGGCACATTCCAACTGACATTTTTAATCAATTTTTCTACAGTCCAAAAAATCAATTTTCTGATGAAAATCGATGACCCGTGACCTGTCGAAATTTCTCCAGATGGTCAGAAATGGAAATTTTTTAAAGTTAAATTTTTTGACTGCAAATGATTATTCCATGTAAATTATCACTTTTGGAACAAAAATAAGTGTGTTTAGAGTCACTTAATGTCTGAAATTGTTTGAAATAGAAGCTTCTGAATAGGAGAAAAAGTCTGTAATAATGGCAATTTTGGTCACATTGAGGCTTTAAAAAGTAGTCATTTGAGGCACATTCCAAATGACATTTTTAATCAATTTTTCTACAGTCCAAAAAATCAATTTTCTGATGAATAACGATGACCCGTGACCTGTCGAAGTTTCTCCAGATGGTCAGAAATGGAAATTTTTTAATGTTTAAGTTTTTTGACTGCAAATGACTATTCCATGTAAATTATCACTTTTGGAACAAAAATAAGTGTGTTTAGAGACACCTTAATACCTGAAACTGGTCGGAATAGAAGCTTCTGAATAGGAGAAAATGTCTGTAATAATGGCAATTTTGGTCACATTGAGGCTTTAAAAAGTAGTTATTCAACATGAGGCACATTCCAACTGACATTTTTAATCAATTTTTCTACAGTCCAAAAAATCAATTTTCTGATGAAAAACGATGACCCGTGACCTGTCGAAATTTCTCCAGATGGTCAGAAATGGAAATTTTTTAATGTTTAAGTTTTTTGACTGCAAATGACTATTCCATGTAAATTATCACTTTTGGAACAAAAACAAGTGTGTTTAGAGTCACTTTAATGCCTGAAATTGGTCGAAATAGAAGCTTCTGAATAGGAGAAAAAGTCTGCAATAATGGCAATTTTGGTCACATTGAGGCTTTAAAAAGTAGTCATTTGAGGCACATTCCAAATGACATTTTGAATACATTTTTCTACAGTCCAAAAAATCTATTTTCTGATGAATAACGATGACCCGTGACCTGTCGAAGTTTCTCCAGATGGTCAGAAATGGAAATTTATTAATGTTTAATTTTTTGACTGCAAATGACTATTCCATGTAAATTATCACTTTTGGAACAAAAATAAGTGTGTTTAGAGACACCTTAATACCTGAAACTGGTCGAAATAGAAGCTTCTGAATAGGAGAAAAAGTGTGTAATAATGGCAATTTTGATCACATTGAGGCTTTAAAAAGTAGTTATTCAACATGAGGCACAATCCAAAAAACATTTTGAATCAATTTTTCTACAGTCCAAAAAATCAATTTTCTGATGAAAAACGATGACCCGTGACCTGTCGAAATTTCTCCAGATGGTCAGAAATGGAAATTTTTTAATGTTTAAGTTTTTTGACTGCAATTGACTATTGCATGTAAATTATCACTTTTGGAACAAAAACAAGTGTGTTTAGAGTCACTTTAATGCCTGAAATTGGTCGAAATAGAAGCTTCTGAATAGGAGAAAAATTGTGTAATAATGGCAATTAAGGTCACATTGAGGCTTTAAAAAGTAGTTATTCAACATGAGGCACAATCCAAATGACATTTTGAATAGATTTTTCTACAGTCCAAAAAATTAATTTTCTGATGAAAAACGATGACCCGTGACCTGTCGAAATTTCTCCAGATGGTCAGAAATTGAAATTTTTTAATGTTTAAGTTTTTTGACTGCAAATTACTATTCCATGTAAATTATCACTTTTGGAACAAAAACAAGTGTGTTTAGAGTCACTTTAATGCCTGAAATTGGTCGAAATAGAAGCTTCTGAATAGGAGAAAAAGTCTGCAATAATGGCAATTTTGGTCACATTGAGGCTTTAAAAAGTAGTCATTTGAGGCACATTCCAAATGACATTTTGAATACATTTTTCAACAAACCAAAAAATCAATTTTCTGATGAAAAACGATGACCCGTGACCTGTCGAAGTTTCTCCAGATGGTCAGAAATGGAAATTTTTTAATGTTTAAGTTTTTTGACTGCAAATGACTATTCCATGTAAATTATCACTTTTGGAACAAAAATAAGTGTGTTTAGAGACACCTTAATACCTGAAACTGGTCGGAATAGAAGCTTCTGAATAGGAGAAAATGTCTGTAATAATGGCAATTTTGGTCACATTGAGGCTTTAAAAAGTAGTTATTCAACATGAGGCACATTCCAACTGACATTTTTAATCAATTTTTCGACAGTCCAAAAAATCAATTTTCTGATGAAAAACGATGACCCGTGACCTGTCGAAATTTCTCCAGATGGTCAGAAATGGAAATTTTTTAATGTTTAAGTTTTTTGACTGCAAATGACTATTCCATGTAAATTATCACTTTTGGAACAAAAATAAGTGTGTTTAGAGACACCTTAATACCTGAAACTGGTCGAAATAGAAGCTTCTGAATAGGAGAAAAATTGTGTAATAATGGCAATTAAGGTCACATTGAGGCTTTAAAAAGTAGTTATTCAACATGAGGCACAATCCAAATGACATTTTGAATAGATTTTTCTACAGTCCAAAAAATTCATTTTCTGATGAAAAACGATGACCCGTGACCTGTCGAAATTTCTCCAGATGGTCAGAAATTGAAATTTTTTAATGTTTAAGTTTTTTGACTGCAAATTACTATTCCATGTAAATTATCACTTTTGGAACAAAAACAAGTGTGTTTAGAGTCACTTTAATGCCTGAAATTGGTCGAAATAGAAGCTTCTGAATAGGAGAAAAAGTGTGTAATAATGGCAATTTTGGTCACATTGAGGCTTTAAAAAGTAGTTATTCAACATGAGGCACAATCCAAATGACATTTTGAATAGATTTTTCTACAGTCCAAAAAATTAATTTTCTGATGAAAAACGATGACCCGTGACCTGTCGAAATTTCTCCAGATGGTCAAAAATTGAAATTTTTTAATGTTTAAGTTTTTTGACTGCAAATTACTATTCCATGTAAATTATCGCTTTTGGAACAAAAACAAGTGTGTTTAGAGTCACTTAATGCCTGAAATTGGTCGAAATAGAAGCTTCTGAATAGGAGAAAAAGTCTGCAATAATGGCAATTTTGGTCACATTGAGGCTTTAAAAAGTAGTCATTTGAGGCACATTCCAAATGACATTTTGAATACATTTTTCAACAAACCAAAAAATCAATTTTCTGATGAAAAACGATGACCCGTGACCTGTCGAAATTTCTCCAGATGGTCAGGAATGGAAATTTTTTAATGTTTAACTTTTTGACTGCAAATGACTATTCCATGTAAATTATCACTTTTGGAACAAAAACAAGTGTGTTTAGAGTCACTTTAATGCCTGAAATTGGTAGACATAGAAGCTTCTGAATAGGAGAAAAAGTCTGTTATAATGGCAATTTTGGTCACATTGAGGCTTTAAAAAGTAGTCATTTGAGGCACATTCCAAATGACATTTTTAATCAATTTTTCTACAGTCCAAAAAATCTATTTTCTGATGAATAACGATGACCCGTGACCTGTCGAAGTTTCTCCAGATGGTCAGAAATGGAAATTTATTAATGTTTAATTTTTTGACTGCAAATGACTATTCCATGTAAATTATCACTTTTGGAACAAAAATAAGTGTGTTTAGAGACACCTTAATACCTGAAACTGGTCGAAATAGAAGCTTCTGAATAGGTGAAAATGTCTGTAATAATGGCAATTTTGATCACATTGAGGCTTTAAAAAGTAGTTATTCAACATGAGGCACAATCCAAATGACATTTTGAATCAATTTTTCTACAGTCCAAAAAATCAATTTTCTGAGGAAAAACGATGACCCGTGACCTGTCGAAATTTCTCCAGAATGGTCAGAAATGGAAATTTTTTAATGTTTAATTTTTTGACTGCAATTGACTATCGCATGTAAATTATCACTTTTGGAACAAAAACAAGTGTGTTTAGAGTCACTTTAATGCCTATAATTGGTCGAAAAAGAAGCTTCTGAATAGGAGAAAATGTCTGTAATAATGGCAATTTTGGTCACATTGAGGCTTCAAAAAGTAGTTATTCAACATGAGGCACAATCCAAATGACATTTTGAATAGATTTTTCTACAGTCCAAAAAATCAATTTTCTGATGAAAAACGATGACCCGTGACCTGTCGAAATTTCTCCAGATGGTCAGAAATGGAAATTTTTTAATGTTTAAGTTTTTTGACTGCAAATGACTATTCCATGTAAATTATCACTTTTGGAACAAAAACAAGTGTGTTTAGAGTCACTTTAATGCCTGAAATTGGTCGAAATAGAAGCTTCTGAATAGGAGAAAAAGTCTGTAATAATGGCAATTTTTGGTCACATTGAGGCTTTAAAAAGTAGTCATTTGAGGCACATTCCAAATAACATTTTTAATCAATTTTTCTACAGTCCAAAAAAATCAATTTTCTGATGAATAACGATGACCCGTGACCTGTCGAAGTTTCTCCAGATGGTCAGAAATGGAAATTTATTAATGTTGAATTTTTTGACTGCAAATGACTATTCCATGTAAATTATCACTTTTGGAACAAAAATAAGTGTGTTTAGAGACACCTTAATACCTGAAACTGGGCGAAATAGAAGCTTCTGAATAGGAGAAAATGTCTGTAATAATGGCAATTTTGGTCACATTGAGGCTTTAAAAAGTAGTTAATCAACATGAGGCACATTCCAAATGACATTTTTAATCAATTTTTCTACAGTCCAAAAAATCAATTTTCTGATGAAAATCGATGACCCGTGACCTGTCGAAATTTCTCCAGATGGTCAGAAATGGAAATTTTTTAAAGTTAAATTTTTTGACTGCAAATGATTATTCCATGTAAATTATCACTTTTGGAACAAAAATAAGTGTGTTTAGAGTGACTTAATACCTGAAATTGGTCGAAATAGAAGCTTCTGAATAGGAGAAAAAGTCTGTAATAATGGCAATTTTGGTCACATTGAGGCTTTAAAAAGTAGTCATCTGAGGCACATTCCAAATGACATTTTTAATCAATTTTTCTACAGTCCAAAAAATCAATTTTCTGATGAATAATGATGACCCGTGACCTGTCGAAGTTTCTCCAGATGGTCAGAAATGGAAATTTTTTAATGTTTAAGTTTTTTGACTGCAAATGATTATTCCATGTAAATTATCACTTTTGGAACAAAAATAAGTGTGTTTAGAGACACCTTAATACCTGAAACTGGTCGAAATAGAAGCTTCTGAATAGGAGAAAAAGTGTGTAATAATGGCAATTTTGATCACATTGAGGCTTTAAAAAGTAGTTATTCAACATGAGGCACAATCCAAAAAACATTTTGAATCAATTTTTCTACAGTCCAAAAAATCAATTTTCTGATGAAAAACCATGACCCCTGACCTGTCGAAATTTCTCCAGATGGTCAGAAATGGAAATTTTGTAATGTTTAAGTTTTTTGACTGCAATTGACTATTGCATGTAAATTATCACTTTTGGAACAAAAACAAGTGTGTTTAGAGTCACTTTAATGCCTAAAATTGGTCGAAATAGAAGCTTCTGAATAGGAGAAAAAGTGTGTAATAATGGCAATTTTGGTCACATTGAGGCTTTAAAAAGTAGTTATTCAACATGAGGCACAATCCAAATGACATTTTGAATAGATTTTTCTACAGTCCAAAAAATCAATTTTCTGATGAAAAACGATGACCCGTGACCTGTCGAAATTTCTCCAGATGGTCAGAAGTGGAAATTTTTTAATGTTTAAGTTTTTTGACTGCAAATGACTATTCCATGTAAATTATCACTTTTGGAACAAAAACAAGTGTGTTTAGAGTCACTTTAATGCCTGAAATTGGTCGAAATAGAAGCTTCTAAATAGGAGAAAAAGTCTGTAATAATGGCAATTTTGGTCACATTGAGGCTTTAAAAAGTAGTCATTTGAGGCACATTCCAAATGACATTTTGAATAGATTTTTCTACAGTCCAAAAAATCTATTTTCTGATGAAAAAGGATGACCCGTGACCTGTCGAAATTTCTCCAGATGGTCAGAAATGGAAATTTTTTCATGTTTAATTTTTTGACTGCAAATGACTATTCCATGTAAATTATCACTTTTGGAACAAAAACAAGTGTGTTTAGAGTCACTTTAATGCCTGAAATTGGTCGAAGTAGAAGCTTCTGAATAGGAGAAAAAGTCTGTAATAATGGCAATTTTGGTCACATTGAGGCTTTAAAAAGTAGTCATTTGAGGCACATTCCAAATGACATTTTTAATCAATTTTTCCACAGTCCAGAAAATCAATTTTCTGATGAATAACGATGACCTGTGACCTGTCGATGTTTCTCCAGATGGTCAGAAATGGAAATGTTTTAATGTTTAAGTTTTTTGACTGCAAATGACTATTCCATGTAAATTATCACTTTTGGAACAAAAACAAGTGTGTTTAGAGTCACTTTAATGCCTGAAATTGGTCGAAATAGAAGCTTCTGAATAGGAGAAAAAGTGTGTAATAATGGCAATTTTTGGTCACACTGAGGCTTTAAAAAGTAGTCATTTGAGGCACATTCCAAATGACATTTTTAATCAATTTTTCTACAGTCCAAAAAATCAATTTTCTGATGAATAACGATGACCCGTGACCTGTCGAAGTTTCTCCAGATGGTCAGAAATGGAAATTTATTAATGTTTAATTTTTTGACTGCAAATGACTATGCCATGTAAATTATCACTTTTGGAACAAAAATAAGTGTGTTTAGAGACACCTTAATACCTGAAACTGGTCGAAATAGAAGCTTCTGAATAGGAGAAAATTTCTGTAATAATTGCAATTTTGGTCACATTGAGGCTTTAAAAAGTAGTTATTCAACATGAGGCACATTCCAACTGACATTTTTAATCAATTTTTCTACAGTCCAAAAAATCAATTTTCTGATGAAAATCGATGACCCGTGACCTGTCGAAATTTCTCCAGATGGTCAGAAATGGAAATTTTTTAAAGTTAAATTTTTTGACTGCAAATGATTATTCCATGTAAATTATCACTTTTGGAACAAAAATAAGTGTGTTTAGAGTCACTTAATGTCTGAAATTGGTTGAAATAGAAGCTTCTGAATAGGAGAAAAAGTCTGTAATAATGGCAATTTTTGGTCACACTGAGGCTTTAAAAAGTAGTCATTTGAGGCACATTCCAAATGACATTTTTAATCAATTTTTCTACAGTCCCAAAAATCAATTTTCTGATGAATAACGATGACCCGTGACCTGTCGAAGTTTCTCCAGATGGTCAGAAATGGAAATTTATTAATGTTTAATTTTTTGACTGCAAATGACTATTCCATGTAAATTATCACTTTTGGAACAAAAATAAGTGTGTTTAGAGACACCTTAATACCTGAAACTGGTCGAAATTGAAGCTTCTGAATAGGAGAAAAAGTGTGTAATAATTGCAATTTTGGTCACATTGAGGCTTTAAAAAGTAGTTATTCAATATGAGGCACAATCCAAATGACATTTTGAATAGATTTTTCTACAGTCCAAAAAATCAATTTTCTGATGAAAAATGATGACCCGTGACCTGTCGAAATTTCTCCAGATGGTCAGAAGTGGAAATTTTTTAATGTTTAAGTTTTTTGACTGCAAATGACTATTTCATGTAAATTATCACTTTTGGAACAAAAACAAGTGTGTTTAGAGTCACTTTAATGCCTGAAATTGGTCGAAATAGAAGCTTCTGAATAGGAGAAAAAGTCTGTAATAATGGCAATTTTGGTCACATTGAGGCTTTAAAAAGTAGTCATTTGAGGCACATTCCAAATGACATTTTGAATAGATTTTTCTACAGTCCAAAAAATCAATTTTCTGATGAAAAAGGATGACCCGTGACCTGTCGAAATTTCTCCAGATGGTCAGAAATGGAAATTTTTTAATGTTTAATTTTTTGACTGCAAATGACTATTCCATGTAAATTATCACTTTTGGAACAAAAACAAGTGTGTTTAGAGTCACTTTAATGCCTGAAATTGGTCGAAGTAGAAGCTTCTGAATAGGAGAAAAAGTTTGCATTAATGGCAATTTTGGTCACATTGAGGCTTCAAAAAGTACTTATTCAATATGAGGCACATTCCAACTGACATTTTTAATCAATTTTTCTACAGTCCAAAAAATCAATTTTCTGATGAAAATCAATGACCCGTGACCTGTCGAAATTTCTCCAGATGGTCAGAAATGGAAATTTTTTAAACTTACATTTTTTGACTGCAAATGACTATTACATGTAAATTATCACTTTTGGAACAAAAATAAGTGTGTTTAGAGTCACTTAATGCCTGAAATTGGTCGAAATAGAAGCTTCTGAATAGGAGAAAAAGTCTGTAATAATGGCAATTTTGGTCACATTGAGGCTTTAAAAAGTAGTCATTTGAGGCACATTCCAAATGACATTTTTAATTAATTTTTCCACAGTCCAGAAAATCAATTTTCTGATGAATAACGATGACCCGTGACCTGTCGAAGTTTCTCCAGATGGTCAGAAATGGAAATGTTTTAATGTTTAAGTTTTTTGACTGCAAATGACTATTCCATGTAAATTATCACTTTTGGAACAAAAATAAGTGTCTTTAGAGACACCTTAATACCTGAAACTAGTCAAAATAGAAGCTTCTGAATAGGAGAAAATGTCTGTAATAATGGCAATTTTGGTCACATTGAGGCTTCAAAAAGTAGTTATTCAACATGAGGCACAATCCAAATGACATTTTGAATAGATTTTTCTACAGTCCAAAAAATCAATTTTCTGATGAAAATCGATGACCCGTGACCCGTCGAAATTTCTCCAGATGGTCAGAAATGGAAATTTTTTAAAGTTACATTTTTTGACTGCAAATGACTATTCCATGTAAATTATCACTTTTGGAACAAAAACAAGTGTGTTTAGAGTCACTTTAATGCCTGAAATTGGTCGAAATAGAAGCTTCTGAATAGGAGAAAAAGTCTGTAATAATGGCAATTTTGGTCACATTGAGGCTTTAAAAAGTAGTCATTTGAGGCACATTCCAAATGACATTTTGAATAGATTTTTCTACAGTCCAAAAAATCAATTTTCTGATGAATAATGATGACCCGTGACCTGTCGAAGTTTCTCCAGATGGTCAGAAATGGAAATTTTTTAATGTTTAAGTTTTTTGACTGCAAATGACTATGCCATGTAAATTATCACTTTTGGAACAAAAATAAGTGTGTTTAGAGACACCGTAATACCTGAAATTGGTCGAAATAGAAGCTTCTGAATAGGAGAAAAAGTCTGTAATAATGGCAATTTTGGTCACATTGAGGCTTTAAAAAGTAGTCATTTGAGGCACATTCCAAATGACATTTTGAATAGATTTTTCTACAGTCCAAAAAATCAATTTTCTAATGAAAAAGGATGACCCGTGACCTGTCGAAATTTCTCCAGATGGTCAGAAATGGAAATTTTTTAATGTTTAATTTTTTGACTGCAAATGACTATTCCATGTAAATTATCACTTTTGGAACAAAAACAAGTGTGTTTAGAGTCACTTTAATGCCTGAAATTGGTCGAAGTAGAAGCTTCTGAATAGGAGAAAAAGTTTGCATTAATGGCAATTTTGGTCACATTGAGGCTTCAAAAAGTACTTATTCAATATGAGGCACATTCCAACTGACATTTTTAATCAATTTTTCTACAGTCCAAAAAATCAATTTTCTGATGAAAATCAATGACCCGTGACCTGTCGAAATTTCTCCAGATGGTCGGAAATGGAAATTTTTTAAACTCACATTTTTTGACTGCAAATGACTATTACATGTAAATTATCACTTTTGGAACAAAAATAAGTGTGTTTAGAGTCACTTAATGCCTGAAATTGGTCGAAATAGAAGCTTCTGAATAGGAGAAAAAGTCTGTAATAATGGCAATTTTGGTCACATTGAGGCTTTAAAAAGTAGTCATTTGAGGCACATTCCAAATGACATTTTTAATTTATTTTTCCACAGTCCAGAAAATCAATTTTCTGATGAATAACGATGACCCGTGACCTGTCGAAGTTTCTCCAGATGGTCAGAAATGGAAATGTTTTAATGTTTAAGTTTTTTGACTGCAAATGACTATTCCATGTAAATTATCACTTTTGGAACAAAAATAAGTGTCTTTAGAGACACCTTAATACCTGAAACTGGTCGAAATAGAAGCTTCTGAATAGGAGAAAATGTCTGTAATAATGGCAATTTTGGTCACATTGAGGCTTTAAAAAGTAGTTATTCAACATGAGGCACATTCCAACTGACATTTTTAATCAATTTTTTTACAGTCCAAAAAATCCATTTTCTGATGAAAAACGATGACCCGTGACCTGTCGAAATTTCTCCAGATGGTCAGAAATGGAAATGTTTTAATGTTTAATTTGTTGACTGCAAATGACTATTCCATGTAAATTATCACTTTTGGAACAAAAACAAGTGTGTTTAGAGTCACTTTAATGCCTGAAATTGGTCGAAAAAGAAGCTTCTGAATAGGAGAAAATGTCTGAAATAATGGCAATTTTGGTCACATTGAGGCTTCAAAAAGTAGTTATTCAACATGAGGCACAATCCAAATGACATTTTGAATAGATTTTTCTACAGTCCAAAAAATCAATTTTCTGATGAAAATCGATGACCCGTGACCTGTCGAAATTTCTCCAGATGGTCAGAAATGGAAATTTTTTAAAGTTACATTTTTTGACTGCAAATGACTATTCCATGTAAATTATCACTTTTGGAACAAAAACAAGTGTGTTTAGAGTCACTTTAATGCCTGAAATTGGTCGAAATAGAAGCTTCTGAATAGGAGAAAAAGTCTGTAATAATGGCAATTTTGGTCACATTGAGGCTTTAAAAAGTAGTCATTTGAGGCACATTCCAAATGACATTTTTAATCAATTTTTCTACAGTCCAAAAAATCAATTTTCTGATGAATAATGATGACCCGTGACCTGTCGAAGTTTCTCCAGATGGTCAGAAATGGAAATTTTTTAATGTTTAAGTTTTTTGACTGCAAATGACTATGCCATGTAAATTATCACTTTTGGAACAAAAATAAGTGTGTTTAGAGACACCTTAATACCTGAAACTGGTCGAAATAGAAGCTTCTGAATAGGAGAAAAAGTGTGTAATAATGGCAATTTTGATCACATTGAGGCTTTAAAAAGTAGTTATTCAACATGAGGCACAATCCAAAAAACATTTTGAATCAATTTTTCTACAGTCCAAAAAATCAATTTTCTGATGAAAAACGATGACCCGTGACCTGTCGAAATTTCTCCAGATGGTCAGAAATGGAAATTTTTTAATGTTTAAGTTTTTTGACTGCAATTGACTATTGCATGTAAATTATCACTTTTGGAACAAAAACAAGTGTGTTTAGAGTCACTTTAATGCCTGAAATTGGTCGAAATAGAAGCTTCTGAATAGGAGAAAAAGTGTGTAATAATGGCAATTTTGATCACATTGAGGCTTTAAAAAGTAGTTATTCAACATGAGGCACAATCCAAATGACATTTTGAATAGATTTTTCTACAGTCCAAAAAATCAATTTTCTGATGAAAAACGATGACCCGTGACCTGTCGAAATTTCTCCAGATGGTCAGAAATTGAAATTTTTTAATGTTTAAGTTTTGTGACTGCAAATGACTATTCCATGTAAATTATCACTTTTGGAACAAAAACAAGTGTGTTTAGAGACACCTTAATACCTGAAACTGGTCGAAATAGAAGCTTCTGAATAGGAGAAAAAGTGTGTAATAATGGCAATTTTGATCACATTGAGGCTTTAAAAAGTAGTTATTCAACATGAGGCACAATCCAAAAAACATTTTGAATCAATTTTTCTACAGTCCAAAAAATCAATTTTCTGATGAAAAACGATGACCCGTGACCTGTCGAAATTTCTCCAGATGGTCAGAAATGGAAATTTTTTAATGTTTAAGTTTTTTGACTGCAATTGACTATTGCATGTAAATTATCACTTTTGGAACAAAAACAAGTGTGTTTAGAGTCACTTTAATGCCTGAAATTGGTCGAAATAGAAGCTTCTGAATAGGAGAAAAAGTCTGCAATAATGGCAATTTTGGTCACATTGAGGCTTTAAAAAGTAGTTATTCAACATGAGGCACAATCCAAATGACATTTTGAATAGATTTTTCTACAGTCCAAAAAATCAATTTTCTGATGAAAAACGATGACCCGTGACCTGTCGAAATTTCTCCAGATGGTCAGAAATTGAAATTTTTTAATGTTTAAGTTTTTTGACTGCAAATGACTATTCCATGTAAATTATCACTTTTGGAACAAAAACAAGTGTGTTTAGAGTCACTTTAATGCCTGAAATTGGTCGAAATAGAAGCTTCTGAATAGGAGAAAAAGTCTGCAATAATGGCAATTTTGGTCACATTGAGGCTTTAAAAAGTAGTCATTTGAGGCACATTCCAAATGACATTTTGAATAGATTTTTCTACAGTCCAAAAAATCAATTTTCTGATGAAAAACGATGACCCGTGACCTGTCGAAATTTCTCCAGATGGTCAGAAATGGAAATTTTTTAATGTTTAAGTTTTTTGACTGCAAATGACTATTCCATATAAATTATCACTTTTGGAACAAAAACAAGTGTGTTTAGATCACTTTAATGCCTGAAATTGGTCGAAGTAGAAGCTTCTGAATAGGAGAAAATGTCTGTAATAATGGCAATTTTGGTCACATTGAGGCTTTAAAAAGTAGTTATTCAACATGAGGCACATTCCAAATGACATTTTGAATACATTTTTCAACAAACCAAAAAATCAATTTTCTGATGAAAAACGATGACCCGTGACCTGTCGAAATTTCTCCAGATGGTCAGGAATGGAAATTTTTTAATATTTAACTTTTTGACTGCAAATGACTATTCCATGTAAATTATCACTTTTGGAACAAAAACAAGTGTGTTTAGAGTCACTTTAATGCCTGAAATTGGTCGAAAAAGAAGCTTCTGAATAGGAGAAAATGTCTGAAATAATGGCAATTTTGGTCACATTGAGGCTTCAAAAAGTAGTTATTCAACATGAGGCACAATCCAAATGACATTTTGAATACATTTTTCTACAGTCCAAAAAATCAATTTTCTGATGAAAAACGATGACCCGTGACCTGTCGAAATTTCTCCAGATGGTCAGAAATGGAAATTTTTTAATGTTTCATTTTTTGACTGCAAATGACTATGCCATGTAAATTATCACTTTTGGAACAAAAATAAGTGTGTTTAGAGACACCTTAATACCTGAAACTGGTCGAAATAGAAGCTTCTGAATAGGAGAAAATTTCTGTAATAATTGCAATTTTGGTCACATTGAGGCTTTAAAAAGTAGTTATTCAACATGAGGCACATTCCAACTGACATTTTTAATCAATTTTTCTACAGTCCAAAAAATCAATTTTCTGATGAAAATCGATGACCCGTGACCTGTCGAAATTTCTCCAGATGGTCAGAAATGGAAATTTTTTAATGTTTAAGTTTTTTGACTGCAAATGACTATTCCATATAAATTATCACTTTTGGAACAAAAACAAGTGTGTTTAGATCACTTTAATGCCTGAAATTGGTCGAAGTAGAAGCTTCTGAATAGGAGAAAATGTCTGTAATAATGGCAATTTTGGTCACATTGAGGCTTTAAAAAGTAGTTATTCAACATGAGGCACATTCCAAATGACATTTTGAATACATTTTTCAACAAACCAAAAAATCAATTTTCTGATGAAAAACGATGACCCGTGACCTGTCGAAATTTCTCCAGATGGTCAGGAATGGAAATTTTTTAATATTTAACTTTTTGACTGCAAATGACTATTCCATGTAAATTATCACTTTTGGAACAAAAACAAGTGTGTTTAGAGTCACTTTAATGCCTGAAATTGGTCGAAAAAGAAGCTTCTGAATAGGAGAAAATGTCTGAAATAATGGCAATTTTGGTCACATTGAGGCTTCAAAAAGTAGTTATTCAACATGAGGCACAATCCAAATGACATTTTGAATACATTTTTCTACAGTCCAAAAAATCAATTTTCTGATGAAAAACGATGACCCGTGACCTGTCGAAATTTCTCCAGATGGTCAGAAATGGAAATTTTTTAATGTTTCATTTTTTGACTGCAAATGACTATGCCATGTAAATTATCACTTTTGGAACAAAAATAAGTGTGTTTAGAGACACCTTAATACCTGAAACTGGTCGAAATAGAAGCTTCTGAATAGGAGAACATTTCTGTAATAATTGCAATTTTGGTCACATTGAGGCTTTAAAAAGTAGTTATTCAACATGAGGCACATTCCAACTGACATTTTTAATCAATTTTTCTACAGTCCAAAAAATCAATTTTCTGATGAAAATCGATGACCCGTGACCTGTCGAAATTTCTCCAGATGGTCACAAATGGAAATTTTTTAAAGTTAAAGTTTTTTGACTGCAAATGATTATTCCATGTAAATTATCACTTTTGGAACAAAAATAAGTGTGTTTAGAGTCACTTAATGTCTGAAATTGGTTGAAATAGAAGCTTCTGAATAGGAGAAAAAGTCTGTAATAATGGCAATTTTGGTTACATTGAGGCTTTAAAAAGTAGTCATTTGAGGCACATTCCAAATGACATTTTTAATCAATTTTTCTACAGTCCAAAAAATCAATTTTCTGATGAATAACGATGACCTGTGACCTGTCGAAGTTTCTCCAGATGGTCAGAAATGGAAATTTTTTAATGTTTAAGTTTTTTGACTGCAAATGACTATTCCATGTAAATTATCACTTTTGGAACAAAAATAAGTGTGTTTAGAGACACCTTAATACCTGAAACTGGTCGAAATAGAAGCTTCTGAATAGGAGAAAAAGTGTGTAATAATGGCAATTTTGATCACATTGAGGCTTTAAAAAGTAGTTATTCAATATGAGGCACAATCCAAATGACATTTTGAATAGATTTTTCTACAGTCCAAAAAATCAATTTTCTGATGAAAAACGATGACCCGTGACCTGTCGAAATTTCTCCAGATGGTCAGAAGTGAAAATGTTTAATGTTTAAGTTTTTTGACTGCAAATGACTATTCCATGTAAATTATCACTTTTGGAACAAAAACAAGTGTGTTTAGAGTCACTTTAATGCCTGAAATTGGTCGAAATAGAAGCTTCTGAATAGGAGAAAAAGTCTGTAATAATGGCAATTTTGGTCACATTGAGGCTTTAAAAAGTAGTCATTTGAGGCACATTCCAAATGACATTTTGAATAGATTTTTCTACAGTCCAAAAAATCAATTTTCTGATGAAAATCAATGACCCGTGACCTGTCGAAATTTCTCCAGATGGTCAGAAATGGAAATTTTTAAAACTTACATTTTTTGACTGCAAATGACTATTACATGTAAATTATCACTTTTGGAACAAAAATAAGTGTGTTTAGAGTCACTTAATGCCTGAAATTGGTCGAAATAGAAGCTTCTGAATAGGAGAAAAAGTCTGTAATAATGGCAATTTTGGTCACATTGAGGCTTTAAAAAGTAGTCATTTGAGGCACATTCCAAATGACATTTTTAATCAATTTTTCCACAGTCCAGAAAATCAATTTTCTGATGAATAACGATGACCCGTGACCTGTCGAAGTTTCTCCAGATGGTCAGAAATGGAAATGTTTTAATGTTTAAGTTTTTTGACTGCAAATGACTATTCCATGTAAATTATCACTTTTGGAACAAAAATAAGTGTCTTTAGAGACACCTTAATACCTGAAACTGGTCGAAATAGAAGCTTCTGAATAGGAGAAAATGTCTGTAATAATGGCAATTTTGGTCACATTGAGGCTTTAAAAAGTAGTTATTCAACATGAGGCACATTCCAACTGACATTTTTAATCAATTTTTCTACAGTCCAAAAAATCCATTTTCTGATGAAAAACGATGACCCGTGACCTGTCGAAATTTCTCCAGATGGTCAGAAATGGAAATGTTTTAATGTTTAATTTTTTGACTGCAAATGACTATTCCATGTAAATTATCACTTTTGGAACAAAAACAAGTGTGTTTAGAGTCACTTTAATGCCAGAAATTGGTCGAAACGGAAGCTTCTGAATAGGAGAAAAAGTGTGTAATAATGGCAATTTTGATCACATTGAGGCTTTAAAAAGTAGTCATTCAACATGAGGCACAATCCAAATGACATTTTGAATCAATTTTTCTACAGTCCAAAAAATCAATTTTCTGAGGAAAAACGATGACCCGTGACCTGTCGAAATTTCTCCAGAATGGTCAGAAATGGAAATATTTTAATGTTTAATTTTTTGACTGCAATTGACTATCGCATGTAAATTATCACTTTTGGAACAAAAACAAGTGTGTTTAGAGTCACTTTAATGCCTGAAATTGGTCGAAAAAGAAGCTTCTGAATAGGAGAAAATGTCTGAAATAATGGCAATTTTGGTCACATTGAGGCTTCAAAAAGTAGTTATTCAACATGAGGCACAATCCAAATGACATTTTGAATAGATTTTTCTACAGTCCAAAAAATCAATTTTCTGATGAAAATCGATGACCCGTGACCTGTCGAAATTTCTCCAGATGGTCAGAAATGGAAATTTTTTAAAGTTACATTTTTTGACTGCAAATGACTATTCCATGTAAATTATCACTTTTGGAACAAAAACAAGTGTGTTTAGAGTTACTTTAATGCCTGAAATTGGTCGAAATAGAAGCTTCTGAATAGGAGAAAAAGTCTGTAATAATGGCAATTTTGGTCACATTGAGGCTTTAAAAAGTAGTCATTTGAGGCACATTCCAAATGACATTTTTAATCAATTTTTCTACAGTCCAAAAAATCAATTTTCTGATGAATAATGATGACCCGTGACCTGTCGAAGTTTCTCCAGATGGTCAGAAATGGAAATTTTTTAATGTTTAAGTTTTTTGACTGCAAATGACTATGCCATGGGAATTATCACTTTTGGAACAAAAATAAGTGTGTTTAGAGACACCTTAATACCTGAAACTGGTCGAAATAGAAGCTTCTGAATAGGAGAGAAAGTGTGTAATAATGGCAATTTTGATCACATTGAGGCTTTAAAAAGTAGTTATTCAACATGAGGCACAATCCAAAAAACATTTTGAATCAATTTTTCTACAGTCCAAAAAATCAATTTTCTGATGAAAAACGATGACCCGTGACCTGTCGAAATTTCTCCAGATGGTCAGAAATGGAAATTTTTTAATGTTTAAGTTTTTTGACTGCAATTGACTATTGCTTGTAAATTATCACTTTTGGAACAAAAACAAGTGTGTTTAGAGTCACTTTAATGCCTGAAATTGGTCGAAATAGAAGCTCCTGAATAGGAGAAAAAGTGTGTAATAATGGCAATTTTGATCACATTGAGGCTTTAAAAAGTAGTTATTCAACATGAGGCACAATCCAAATGACATTTTGAATAGATTTTTCTACAGTCCAAAAAATCAATTTTCTGATGAAAAACGATGACCCGTGACCTGTCGAAATTTCTCCAGATGGTCAGAAATTGAAATTTTTTAATGTTTAAGTTTTGTGACTGCAAATGACTATTCCATGTAAATTATCACTTTTGGAACAAAAACAAGTGTGTTTAGAGTCACTTTAATGCCTGAAATTGGTCGAAATAGAAGCTTCTGAATAGGAGAAAAAGTCTGCAATAATGGCAATTTTGGTCACATTGAGGCTTTAAAAAGTAGTCATTTGAGGCACATTCCAAATGACATTTTGAATAGATTTTTCTACAGTCCAAAAAATCAATTTTCTGATGAATAATGATGACCCGTGACCTGTCGAAGTTTCTCCAGATGGTCAGAAATGGAAATTTTTTAATGTTTAAGTTTTTTGACTGCAAATGACTATGCCATGTAAATTATCACCTTTGGAACAAAAATAAGTGTGTTTAGAGACACCTTAATACCTGAAACTGGTCGAAATAGAAGCTTCTGAATAGGAGAAAAAGTGTGTAATAATGGCAATTTTGATCACATTGAGGCTTTAAAAAGTAGTTATTCAACATGAGGCACAATCCAAAAAACATTTTGAATCAATTTTTCTACAGTCCAAAAAATCAATTTTCTGATGAAAAACGATGACCCGTGACCTGTCGAAATTTCTCCAGATGGTCAGAAATGGAAATTTTTTAATCTTTAAGTTTTTTGACTGCAATTGACTATTGCATGTAAATTATCACTTTTGGAACAAAAACAAGTGTGTTTAGAGTCACTTTAATGCCTGAAATTGGTCGAAATAGAAGCTTCTGAATAGGAGAAAAAGTGTGTAATAATGGCAATTTTGATCACATTGAGGCTTTAAAAAGTAGTTATTCAACATGAGGCACAATCCAAATGACATTTTGAATAGATTTTTCTACAGTCCAAAAAATCAATTTTCTGATGAAAAACGATGACCCGTGACCTGTCGAAATTTCTCCAGATGGTCAGAAATTGAAATTTTTTAATGTTTAAGTTTTTTGACTGCAAATGACTATTCCATGTAAATTATCACTTTTGGAACAAAAACAAGTGTGTTTAGAGTCACTTTAATGCCTGAAATTGGTCGAAATAGAAGCTTCTGAATAGGAGAAAAAGTCTGCAATAATGGCAATTTTGGTCACATTGAGGCTTTAAAAAGTAGTCATTTGAGGCACATTCCAAATGACATTTTGAATAGATTTTTCTACAGTCCAAAAAATCAATTTTCTGATGAAAAACGATGACCCGTGACCTGTCGAAATTTCTCCAGATGGTCAGAAATGGAAATTTTTTAATGTTTAAGTTTTTTGACTGCAAATGACTATTCCATGTAAATTATCACTTTTGGAACAAAAACAAGTGTGTTTAGAGTCACTTTAATGCCTGAAATTGGTCGAAATAGAAGCTTCTGAATAGGAGAAAAAGTCTGTAATAATGGCAATTTTTGGTCACACTGAGGCTTTAAAAAGTAGTCATTTGAGGCACATTCCAAATGACATTTTTAATCAATTTTTCTACAGTCCAAAAAATCAATTTTCTGATGAATAACGATGACCCGTGACCTGTCGAAGTTTCTCCAGATGGTCAGAAATGGAAATTTATTAATGTTTAATTTTTTGACTGCAAATGACTATGCCATGTAAATTATCACTTTTGGAACAAAAATAAGTGTGTTTAGAGACACCTTAATACCTGAAACTGGTCGAAATAGAAGCTTCTGAATAGGAGAAAATTTCTGTAATAATGGCAATTTTGGTCACATTGAGGCTTTAAAAAGTAGTTATTCAACATGAGGCACATTCCAACTGACATTTGTAATCAATTTTTCTACAGTCCAAAAAATCAATTTTCTGATGAAAATCGATGACCCGTGACCTGTCGAAATTTCTCCAGATGGTCAGAAATGGACATTTTTTAAAGTTAAATTTTTTGACTGCAAATGATTATTCCATGTAAATTATCACTTTTGGAACAAAAATAAGTGTGTTTAGAGTCACTTAATGTCTGAAATTGGTTGAAATAGAAGCTTCTGAATAGGAGAAAAAGTCTGTAATAATGGCAATTTTGGTCACATTGAGGCTTTAAAAAGTAGTCATTTGAGGCACATTCCAAATGACATTTTTAATCAATTTTTCTACAGTCCAAAAAATCAATTTTCTGATGAATAACGATGACCCGTGACCTGTCGAAGTTTCTCCAGATGGTCAGAAATGGAAATTTTTTAATGTTTAAGTTTTTTGACTGCAAATGACTATTCCATGTAAATTATCACTTTTGGGACAAAAATAAGTGTGTTTAGAGACACCTTAATACCTGAAACTGGTCGGAATAGAAGCTTCTGAATAGGAGAAAATGTCTGTAATAATGGCAATTTTGGTCACATTGAGGCTTTAAAAAGTAGTTATTCAACATGAGGCACATTCCAACTGACATTTTTAATCAATTTTTCTACAGTCCAAAAAATCAATTTTCTGATGAAAAACGATGACCCGTGACCTGTCGAAATTTCTCCAGATGGTCAGAAATGGAAATTTTTTAATGTTTAAGTTTTTTGACTGCAAATGACTATTCCATGTAAATTATCACTTTTGGAACAAAAACAAGTGTGTTTAGAGTCACTTTAATGCCTGAAATTGGTCGAAATAGAAGCTTCTGAATAGGAGAAAAAGTGTGTAATAATGGCAATTTTGATCACATTGAGGCTTTAAAAAGTAGTTATTCAACATGAGGCACAATCCAAATGACATTTTGAATAGATTTTTCTACAGTCCAAAAAATTAATTTTCTGATGAAAAACGATGACCCGTGACCTGTCGAAATTTCTCCAGATGGTCAGAAATTGAAATTTTTTAATGTTTAAGTTTTTTGACTGCAAATTACTATTCCATGTAAATTATCACTTTTGGAACAAAAAACAAGTGTGTTTAGAGTCACTTTAATGCCTGAAATTGGTCGAAATAGAAGCTTCTGAATAGGAGAAAAAGTCTGTAATAATGGCAATTTTGGTCACATTGAGGCTTTAAAAAGTAGTCATTTGAGCCACATTCCAAATGACATTTTTAATCAATTTTTCTACAGTCCAAAAAATCTATTTTCTGATGAATAACGATGACCCGTGACCTGTCGAAGTTTCTCCAGATGGTCAGAAATGGAAATTTATTAATGTTTAATTTTTTGACTGCAATTGACTATTGCATGTAAATTATCACTTTTCGAACAAAAACAAGTGTGTTTAGAGTCACTTTAATGCCTGAAATTGGTCGAAATAGAAGCTTCTGAATAGGAGAAAAAGTGTGTAATAATGGCAATTTTGGTCACATTGAGGCTTTAAAAAGTAGTTATTCAACATGAGGCACAATCCAAATGACATTTTGGATTGATTTTTCTACAGTCCAAAAAATTAATTTTCTGATGAAAAACGATGACCCGTGACCTATCGAAATTTCTCCAGATGGTCAGAAATTGAAATTTTTTAATGTTTAAGTTTTTTGACTGCAAATGACTATTCCATGTAAATTATCACTTTTGGAACAAAAACAAGTGTGTTTAGAGTCACTTTAATGCCTGAAATTGGTCGAAATAGAAGCTTCTGAATAGGAGAAAAAGTCTGCAATAATGGCAATTTTGGTCACATTGAGGCTTTAAAAAGTAGTCATTTGAGGCACATTCCAAATGACATTTTGAATACATTTTTCAACAAACCAAAAAATCAATTTTCTGTTGAAAAACGATGACCCGTGACCTGTCGAAATTTCTCCAGATGGTCAGGAATGGAAATTTTTTAATGTTTAACTTTTTGACTGCAAATGACTATTCCATGTAAATTATCACTTTTGGAACAAAAACAAGTGTGTTTAGAGTCACTTTAATGCCTGAAATTGGTCGAAATAGAAGCTTCTGAATAGGAGAAAAAGTCTGTAATAATGGCAATTTTGGTAACATTGAGGCTTTAAAAATTAGTCATTTGAGGCACATTCCAAATGACATTTTTAATCAATTTTTCTACAGTCCAAAAAATCTATGTTCTGATGAATAACGATGACCTGTGAGCTGTCGAAGTTTCTCCAGATGGTCAGAAATGGAAATTTATTAATGTTTAATTTTTTGACTGCAAATGACTATTCCATGTAAATTATCACTTTTGGAACAAAAACAAGTGTGTTTAGAGTCACTTTAATGCCTGAAATTGGTCGAAATAGAAGCTTCTGAATAGGAGAAAAAGTGTGTAATAATGGCAATTTTGGTCACATTGAGGCTTTAAAAAGTAGTTATTCAATATGAGGCACAATCCAAATGACATTTTGAATAGATTTTTCTACAGTCCAAAAAATCAATTTTCTGATGAAAAAGGATGACCCGTGACCTGTCGAAATTTCTCCAGATGGTCAGAAATGGAAATTTTTTAATGTTTAATTTTTTGACTGCAAATGACTATTCCATGTAAATTATCACTTTTGGAACAAAAACAAGTGTGTTTAGAGTCACTTTAATGCCTGAAATTGGTCGAAGTAGAAGCTTCTGAATAGGAGAAAAAGTTTGCATTAATGGCAATTTTGGTCACATTGAGGCTTCAAAAAGTAGTTATTCAATATAAGGCACATTCCAACTGACATTTTTAATCAATTTTTCTACAGTCCAAAAAATCAATTTTCTGATGAAAAACGATGACCCGTGACCTGTCGAAATTTCTCCAGATGGTCAGAAATGGAAATTTTTTAATGTTTACGTTTTTTGACTGCAAATGACTATTCCATGTAAATTATCACTTTTGGAACAAAAACAAGTGTGTTTAGAGTCACTTTAATGCCTGAAATTGGTCGAAATAGAAGCTTCTGAATAGGAGAAAAAGTGTGTAATAATGGCAATTTTGATCACATTGAGGCTTTAAAAAGTAGTTATTCAACATGAGGCACAATCCAAATGACATTTTAAATAGATTTTTCTACAGTCCAAAAAATTAATTTTCTGATGAATACGATGACCCGTGACCTGTCGAAATTTCTCCAGATGGTCAGAAATTGAAATTTTTTAATGTTTAAGTTTTTTGACTGCAAATTACTATTCCATGTAAATTATCACTTTTGGAACAAAAACAAGTGTGTTTAGAGTCACTTTAATGCCTGAAATTGGTCGAAATAGAAGCTTCTGAATAGGAGAAAAAGTCTGCAATAATGGCAATTTTGGTCACATTGAGGCTTTAAAAAGTAGTCATTTGAGGCACATTCCAAATGACATTTTTAATCAATTTTTCTACAGTCCAAAAAATCTATTTTCTGATGAATAACGATGACCCGTGACCTGTCGAAGTTTCTTCAGATGGTCAGAAATGGAAATTTATTAATGTTTAATTTTTTGACTGCAAATGACTATTCCATGTAAATTATCACTTTTGGAACAAAAATAAGTGTGTTTAGAGACACCTTAATACCTGAAACTGGTCGAAATAGAAGCTTCTGAATAGGAGAAAAAGTGTGTAATAATGGCAATTTTGATCACATTGAGGCTTTAAAAAGTAGTTATTCAACATGAGGCACAATCCAAAAAACATTTTGAATCAATTTTTCTACAGTCCAAAAAATCAATTTTCTGATGAAAAACGATGACCCGTGACCTGTCGAAATTTCTCCAGATGGTCAGAAATGGAAATTTTTTAATGTTTAAGTTTTTTGACTGCAATTGCCTATTGCATGTAAATTATCACTTTTCGAACAAAAACAAGTGTGTTTAGAGTCACTTTAATGCCTGAAATTGGTCGAAATAGAAGCTTCTGAATAGGAGAAAAAGTGTGTAATAATGGCAATTTTGGTCACATTGAGGCTTTAAAAAGTAGTTATTCAACATGAGGCACAATCCAAATGACATTTTGAATAGATTTTTCTACAGTCCAAAAAATTAATTTTCTGATGAAAAACGATGACCCATGACCTGTCGAAATTTCTCCAGATGGTCAGGAATGGAAATTTTTTAATGTTTAAGTTTTTTGACTGCAATTGACTATTGCATGTAAATTATCACTTTTCGAACAAAAACAAGTGTGTTTAGAGTCACCTTAATACCTGAAACTGGTCGAAATAGAAGCTTCTGAATAGGAGAAAAAGTGTGTAATAATGGCAATTTTGATCACATTGAGGCTTTAAAAAGTAGTTATTCAACATGAGGCACAATCCAAAAAACATTTTGAATCAATTTTTCTACAGTCCAAAAAATCAATTTTCTGATGAAAAACGATGACCCGTGACCTGTCGAAATTTCTCCAGATGGTCAGAAATGGAAATTTTTTAATGTTTAAGTTTTTTGACTGCAATTGACTATTGCATGTAAATTATCACTTTTCGAACAAAAACAAGTGTGTTTAGAGTCACTTTAATGCCTGAAATTGGTCGAAATAGAAGCTTCTGAATAGGAGACAAAGTGTGTAATAATGGCAATTAAGGTCACATTGAGGCTTTAAAAAGTAGTTATTCAACATGAGGCACAATCCAAATGACATTTTGAATAGATTTTTCTACAGTCCAAAACATTAATTTTCTGATGAAAAACGATGACCCGTGACCTGTCGAAATTTCTCCAGATGGTCAGAAATTAAAATTTTTTAATGTTTAAGTTTTTTGACTGCAAATTACTATTCCATGTAAATTATCACTTTTGGAACAAAAACAAGTGTGTTTAGAGTCACTTTAATGCCTGAAATTGGTCGAAATAGAAGCTTCTGAATAGGAGAAAAAGTCTGCAATAATGGCAATTTTGGTCACATTGAGGCTTTAAAAAGTAGTCATTTGAGGCACATTCCAAATGACATTTTGAATACATTTTTCAACAAACCAAAAAATCAATTTTCTGATGAAAAACGATGACCCGTGACCTGTCGAAATTTCTCCAGATGGTCAGGAATGGAAATTTTTTAATGTTTAACTTTTTGACTGCAAATGACTATTCCATGTAAATTATCACTTTTGGAACAAAAACAAGTGTGTTTAGAGTCACTTTAATGCCTGAAATTGGTCGAAATAGAAGCTTCTGAATAGGAGAAAAAGTCTGTAATAATGGCAATTTTGGTAACATTGAGGCTTTAAAAATTAGTCATTTGAGGCACATTCCAAATGACATTTTTAATCAATTTTTCTACAGTCCAAAAAATCTATTTTCTGATGAATAACGATGACCCGTGAGCTGTCGAAGTTTCTCCAGATGGTCAGAAATGGAAATTTATTAATGTTTAATTTTTTGACTGCAAATGACTATTCCATGTAAATTATCACTTTTGGAACAAAAATAAGTGTGTTTAGAGACACCTTAATACCTGAAACTGGTCGAAATAGAAGCTTCTGAATAGGAGAAAAAGTGTGTAATAATGGCAATTTTGATCACATTGAGGCTTTAAAAAGTAGTTATTCAACATGAGGCACAATCCAAAAAACATTTTGAATCAATTTTTCTACAGTCCAAAAAATCAATTTTCTGATGAAAAACGATGACCCGTGACCTGTCGAAATTTCTCCAGATGGTCAGAAATGGAAATTTTTTAATGTTTAAGTTTTTTGACTGCAATTGACTATTGCATGTAAATTATCACTTTTGGAACAAAAACAAGTGTGTTTAGAGTCACTTTAATGCCTGAAATTGGTCGAAATAGAAGCTTCTGAATAGGAGAAAAAGTGTGTAATAATGGCAATTTTGGTCACATTGAGGCTTTAAAAAGTAGTTATTCAATATGAGGCACAATCCAAATGACATTTTGAATAGATTTTTCTAGTCCAAAAAATCAATTTTCTGATGAAAAACGATGACCCGTGACCTGTCGAAATTTCTCCAGATGGTCAGAAGTGGAAATTTTTTAATGTTTACGTTTTTTGACTGCAAATGACTATTCCATGTAAATTATCACTTTTGGAACAAAAACAAGTGTGTTTAGAGTCACTTTAATGCCTGAAATTGGTCGAAGTAGAAGCTTCTGAATAGGAGAAAAAGTTTGCATTAATGGCAATTTTGGTCACATTGAGGCTACAAAAAGTAGTTATTCAATATGAGGCACATTCCAACTGACATTTTTAATCAATTTTTCTACAGTCCAAAAAATCAATTTTCTGATGAAAATCAATGACCCGTGACCTGTCGAAATTTCTCCAGATGGTCAGAAATGGAAATTTTTTAAACTTACATTTTTTGACTGCAAATGACTATTACATGTAAATTATCACTTTTGGAACAAAAATAAGTGTGTTTAGAGTCACTTAATGCCTGAAATTGGTCGAAATAGAAGCTTCTGAATAGGAGAAAAAGTCTGTAATAATGGCAATTTTGGTCACATTGAGGCTTTAAAAATTAGTCATTTGAGGCACATTCCAAATGACATTTTTAATCAATTTTTCCACAGTCCAGAAAATCAATTTTCTGATGAATAACGATGACCCGTGACCTGTCGAAGTTTCTCCAGATGGTCAGAAATGGAAATGTTTTAATGTTTAAGTTTTTTGACTGCAAATGACTATTCCATGTAAATTATCACTTTTGGAACAAAAATAAGTGTCTTTAGAGACACCTTAATACCTGAAACTGGTCGAAATATAAGCTTCTGAATAGGAGAAAATGTCTGTAATAATGGCAATTTTGGTCACATTGAGGCTTTAAAAAGTAGTTATTCAACATGAGGCACATTCCAACTGACATTTTTAATCAATTTTTCTACAGTCCAAAAAATCCATTTTCTGATGAAAAACGATGACCCGTGACCTGTCGAAATTTCTCCAGATGGTCAGAAATGGAAATGTTTTAATGTTTAATTTTTTGACTGCAAATGACTATTCCATGTAAATTATCACTTTTGGAACAAAAACAAGTGTGTTTAGAGTCACTTTAATGCCAGAAATTGGTCGAAATAGAAGCTTCTGAATAGGAGAAAAAGTCTGCAATAATGGCAATTTTGGTCACATTGAGGCTTTAAAAAGTAGTCATTTGAGGCACATTCCAAATGACATTTTGAATACATTTTTCAACAAACCAAAAAATCAATTTTCTGATGAAAAACGATGACCCGTGACCTGTCGAAATTTCTCCAGATGGTCAGGAATGGAAATTTTTTAATGTTTAACTTTTTGACTGCAAATGACTATTCCATGTAAATTATCACTTTTGGAACAAAAACAAGTGTGTTTAGAGTCACTTTAATGCCTGAAATTGGTCGAAATAGAAGCTTCTGAATAGGAGATAAAGTCTGTAATAATGGCAATTTTGGTAACATTGAGGCTATAAAAATTAGTCATTTGAGGCACATTCCAAATGACATTTTTAATCAATTTTTCTACAGTCCAAAAAATCTATTTTCTGATGAATAACGATGACCCGTGAGCTGTCGAAGTTTCTCCAGATGGTCAGAAATGGAAATTTATTAATGTTTAATTTTTTGACTGCAAATGACTATTCCATGTAAATTATCACTTTTGGAACAAAAATAAGTGTGTTTAGAGACACCTTAATACCTGAAACTGGTCGAAGTAGAAGCTTCTGAATAGGAGAAAAAGTGTGTAATAATGGCAATTTTGATCACATTGAGGCTTTAAAAAGTAGTTATTCAACATGAGGCACAATCCAAAAAACATTTTGAATCAATTTTTCTACAGTCCAAAAAATCAATTTTCTGATGAAAAACGATGACCCGTGACCTGTCGAAATTTCTCCAGATGGTCAGAAGTGGACATTTTTTAATGTTTAAGTTTTTTGACTGCAAATGACTATTCCATGTAAATTATCACTTTTGGAACAAAAACAAGTGTGTTTAGAGTCACTTTAATGCCTGAAATTGGTCGAAATAGAAGCTTCTGAATAGGAGAAAAAGTCTGTAATAATGGCAATTTTGGTCACATTGAGGCTTTAAAAAGTAGTCATTTGAGCCACATTCCAAATGACATTTTTAATCAATTTTTCTACAGTCCAAAAAATCTATTTTCTGATGAATAACGATGACCCGTGACCTGTCGAAGTTTCTCCAGATGGTCAGAAATGGAAATTTATTAATGTTTAATTTTTTGACTGCAATTGACTATTGCATGTAAATTATCACTTTTCGAACAAAAACAAGTGTGTTTAGAGTCACTTTAATGCCTGAAATTGGTCGAAATAGAAGCTTCTGAATAGGAGAAAAAGTGTGTAATAATGGCAATTTTGGTCACATTGAGGCTTTAAAAAGTAGTTATTCAACATGAGGCACAATCCAAATGACATTTTGGATTGATTTTTCTACAGTCCAAAAAATTAATTTTCTGATGAAAAACGATGACCCGTGACCTATCAAAATTTCTCCAGATGGTCAGAAATTGAAATTTTTTAATGTTTAAGTTTTTTGACTGCAAATGACTATTCCATGTAAATTATCACTTTTGGAACAAAAACAAGTGTGTTTAGAGTCACTTTAATGCCTGAAATTGGTCGAAATAGAAGCTTCTGAATAGGAGAAAAAGTCTGCAATAATGGCAATTTTGGTCACATTGAGGCTTTAAAAAGTAGTCATTTGAGGCACATTCCAAATGACATTTTGAATACATTTTTCAACAAACCAAAAAATCAATTTTCTGATGAAAAACGATGACCCGTGACCTGTCGAAATTTCTCCAGATGGTCAGGAATGGAAATTTTTTAATGTTTAACTTTTTGACTGCAAATGACTATTCCATGTAAATTATCACTTTTGGAACAAAAACAAGTGTGTTTAGAGTCACTTTAATGCCTGAAATTGGTCGAAATAGAAGCTTCTGAATAGGAGAAAAAGTCTGTAATAATGGCAATTTTGGTAACATTGAGGCTTTAAAAATTAGTCATTTGAGGCACATTCCAAATGACATTTTTAATCAATTTTTCTACAGTCCAAAAAAATCAATTTTCTGATGAATAATGATGACCCGTGACCTGTCGAAGTTTCTCCAGATGGTCAGAAATGGAAATTTTTTAATGTTTAAGTTTTTTGACTGCAAATGACTATTCCATGTAAATTATCACTTTTGGAACAAAAAAAAGTGTGTTTAGAGTCACTTTAATGCCTGAAATTGGTCGAAATAGAAGCTTCTGAATAGGAGAAAAAGTCTGTAATAATGGCAATTTTTGGTCACACTGAGGCTTTAAAAAGTAGTCATTTGAGGCACATTCCAAATGACATTTTTAATCAATTTTTCTACAGTCCAAAAAATCAATTTTCTGATGAATAACGATGACCCGTGACCTGTCGAAGTTTCTCCAGATGGTCAGAAATGGAAATTTTTTAATGTTTAAGTTTTTTGACTGCAAATGACTATTCCATGTAAATTATCACTTTTGGGACAAAAATAAGTGTGTTTAGAGACACCTTAATACCTGAAACTGGTCGGAATAGAAGCTTCTGAATAGGAGAAAATGTCTGTAATAATGGCAATTTTGGTCACATTGAGGCTTTAAAAAGTAGTTATTCAACATGAGGCACATTCCAACTGACATTTTTAATCAATTTTTCTACAGTCCAAAAAATCAATTTTCTGATGAAAAACGATGACCCGTGACCTGTCGAAATTTCTCCAGATGGTCAGAAATGGAAATTTTTTAATGTTTAAGTTTTTTGACTGCAAATGACTATTCCATGTAAATTATCACTTTTGGAACAAAAACAAGTGTGTTTAGAGTCACTTTAATGCCTGAAATTGGTCGAAATAGAAGCTTCTGAATAGGAGAAAAAGTGTGTAATAATGGCAATTTTGATCACATTGAGGCTTTAAAAAGTAGTTATTCAACATGAGGCACAATCCAAATGACATTTTGAATAGATTTTTCTACAGTCCAAAAATTAATTTTCTGATGAAAAACGATGACCCGTGACCTGTCGAAATTTCTCCAGATGGTCAGAAATTGAAATTTTTTAATGTTTAAGTTTTGTGACTGCAAATTACTATTCCATGTAAATTATCACTTTTGGAACAAAAAACAAGTGTGTTTAGAGTCACTTTAATGCCTGAAATTGGTCGAAATAGAAGCTTCTGAATAGGAGAAAAAGTCTGTAATAATGGCAATTTTGGTCACATTGAGGCTTTAAAAAGTAGTCATTTGAGCCACATTCCAAATGACATTTTTAATCAATTTTTCTACAGTCCAAAAAATCTATTTTCTGATGAATAACGATGACCCGTGACCTGTCGAAGTTTCTCCAGATGGTCAGAAATGGAAATTTATTAATGTTTAATTTTTTGACTGCAATTGACTATTGCATGTAAATTATCACTTTTCGAACAAAAACAAGTGTGTTTAGAGTCACTTTAATGCCTGAAATTGGTCGAAATAGAAGCTTCTGAATAGGAGAAAAAGTGTGTAATAATGGCAATTTTGGTCACATTGAGGCTTTAAAAAGTAGTTATTCAACATGAGGCACAATCCAAATGACATTTTGGATTGATTTTTCTACAGTCCAAAAAATTAATTTTCTGATGAAAAACGATGACCCGTGACCTATCGAAATTTCTCCAGATGGTCAGAAATTGAAATTTTTTAATGTTTAAGTTTTTTGACTGCAAATGACTATTCCATGTAAATTATCACTTTTGGAACAAAAACAAGTGTGTTTAGAGTCACTTTAATGCCTGAAATTGGTCGAAATAGAAGCTTCTGAATAGGAGAAAAAGTCTGCAATAATGGCAATTTTGGTCACATTGAGGCTTTAAAAAGTAGTCATTTGAGGCACATTCCAAATGACATTTTGAATACATTTTTCAACAAACCAAAAAATCAATTTTCTGATGAAAAACGATGACCCGTGACCTGTCGAAATTTCTCCAGATGGTCAGGAATGGAAATTTTTTAATGTTTAACTTTTTGACTGCAAATGACTATTCCATGTAAATTATCACTTTTGGAACAAAAACAAGTGTGTTTAGAGTCACTTTAATGCCTGAAATTGGTCGAAATAGAAGCTTCTGAATAGGAGAAAAAGTCTGTAATAATGGCAATTTTGGTAACATTGAGGCTTTAAAAATTAGTCATTTGAGGCACATTCCAAATGACATTTTTAATCAATTTTTCTACAGTCCAAAAAATCTATTTTCTGATGAATAACGATGACCCGTGAGCTGTCGAAGTTTCTCCAGATGGTCAGAAATGGAAATTTATTAATGTTTAATTTTTTGACTGCAAATGACTATTCCATGTAAATTATCACTTTTGGAACAAAAACAAGTGTGTTTAGAGTCACTTTAATGCCTGAAATTGGTCGAAATAGAAGCTTCTGAATAGGAGAAAAAGTGTGTAATAATGGCAATTTTGGTCACATTGAGGCTTTAAAAAGTAGTTATTCAATATGAGGCACAATCCAAATGACATTTTGAATAGATTTTTCTACAGTCCAAAAAATCAATTTTCTGATGAAAAAGGATGACCCGTGACCTGTCGAAATTTCTCCAGATGGTCAGAAATGGAAATTTTTTAATGTTTAATTTTTTGACTGCAAATGACTATTCCATGTAAATTATCACTTTTGGAACAAAAACAAGTGTGTTTAGAGTCACTTTAATGCCTGAAATTGGTCGAAGTAGAAGCTTCTGAATAGGAGAAAAAGTTTGCATTAATGGCAATTTTGGTCACATTGAGGCTTCAAAAAGTAGTTATTCAATATAAGGCACATTCCAACTGACATTTTTACTCAATTTTTCTACAGTCCAAAAAATCAATTTTCTGATGAAAAACGATGACCCGTGACCTGTCGAAATTTCTCCAGATGGTCAGAAATGGAAATTTTTTAATGTTTACGTTTTTTGACTGCAAATGACTATTCCATGTAAATTATCACTTTTGGAACAAAAACAAGTGTGTTTAGAGTCACTTTAATGCCTGAAATTGGTCGAAATAGAAGCTTCTGAATAGGAGAAAAAGTGTGTAATAATGGCAATTTTGATCACATTGAGGCTTTAAAAAGTAGTTATTCAACATGAGGCACAATCCAAATGACATTTTAAATAGATTTTTCTACAGTCCAAAAAATTAATTTTCTGATGAAAAACGATGACCCGTGACCTGTCGAAATTTCTCCAGATGGTCAGAAATTGAAATTTTTTAATGTTTAAGTTTTTTGACTGCAAATTACTATTCCATGTAAATTATCACTTTTGGAACAAAAACAAGTGTGTTTAGAGTCACTTTAATGCCTGAAATTGGTCGAAATAGAAGCTTCTGAATAGGAGAAAAAGTCTGCAATAATGGCAATTTTGGTCACATTGAGGCTTTAAAAAGTAGTCATTTGAGGCACATTCCAAATGACATTTTTAATCAATTTTTCTACAGTCCAAAAAATCTATTTTCTGATGAATAACGATGACCCGTGACCTGTCGAAGTTTCTCCAGATGGTCAGAAATGGAAATTTATTAATGTTTAATTTTTTGACTGCAAATGACTATTCCATGTAAATTATCACTTTTGGAACAAAAATAAGTGTGTTTAGAGACACCTTAATACCTGAAACTGGTCGAAATAGAAGCTTCTGAATAGGAGAAAAAGTGTGTAATAATGGCAATTTTGATCACATTGAGGCTTTAAAAAGTAGTTATTCAACATGAGGCACAATCCAAAAAACATTTTGAATCAATTTTTCTACAGTCCAAAAAATCAATTTTCTGATGAAAAACGATGACCCGTGACCTGTCGAAATTTCTCCAGATGGTCAGAAATGGAAATTTTTTAATGTTTAAGTTTTTTGACTGCAATTGCCTATTGCATGTAAATTATCACTTTTCGAACAAAAACAAGTGTGTTTAGAGTCACTTTAATGCCTGAAATTGGTCGAAATAGAAGCTTCTGAATAGGAGAAAAAGTGTGTAATAATGGCAATTTTGGTCACATTGAGGCTTTAAAAAGTAGTTATTCAACATGAGGCACAATCCAAATGACATTTTGAATAGATTTTTCTACAGTCCAAAAAATTAATTTTCTGATGAAAAACGATGACCCATGACCTGTCGAAATTTCTCCAGATGGTCAGGAATGGAAATTTTTTAATGTTTAACTTTTTGACTGCAAATGACTATTCCATGTAAATTATCACTTTTGGAACAAAAACAAGTGTGTTTAGAGACACCTTAATACCTGAAACTTGTCGAAATAGAAGCTTCTGAATAGGAGAAAAAGTGTGTAATAATGGCAATTTTGATCACATTGAGGCTTTAAAAAGTAGTTATTCAACATGAGGCACAATCCAAAAAACATTTTGAATCAATTTTTCTACAGTCCAAAAAATCAATTTTCTGATGAAAAACGATGACCCGTGACCTGTCGAAATTTCTCCAGATGGTCAGAAATGGAAATTTTTTAATGTTTAAGTTTTTTGACTGCAATTGACTATTGCATGTAAATTATCACTTTTCGAACAAAAACAAGTGTGTTTAGAGTCACCTTAATACCTGAAACTGGTCGAAATAGAAGCTTCTGAATAGGAGAAAAAGTGTGTAATAATGGCAATTTTGATCACATTGAGGCTTTAAAAAGTAGTTATTCAACATGAGGCACAATCCAAAAAACATTTTGAATCAATTTTTCTACAGTCCAAAAAATCAATTTTCTGATGAAAAACGATGACCCGTGACCTGTCGAAATTTCTCCAGATGGTCAGAAATGGAAATTTTTTAATGTTTAAGTTTTTTGACTGCAATTGACTATTGCATGTAAATTATCACTTTTCGAACAAAAACAAGTGTGTTTAGAGTCACTTTAATGCCTGAAATTGGTCGAAATAGAAGCTTCTGAATAGGAGAAAAAGTGTGTAATAATGGCAATTAAGGTCACATTGAGGCTTTAAAAAGTAGTTATTCAACATGAGGCACAATCCAAATGACATTTTGAATAGATTTTTCTACAGTCCAAAAAATTAATTTTCTGATGAAAAACGATGACCCGTGACCTGTCGAAATTTCTCCAGATGGTCAGAAATTAAAATTTTTTAATGTTTAAGTTTTTTGACTGCAAATTACTATTCCATGTAAATTATCACTTTTGGAACAAAAACAAGTGTGTTTAGAGTCACTTTAATGCCTGAAATTGGTCGAAATAGAAGCTTCTGAATAGGAGAAATAGTCTGCAATAATGGCAATTTTGGTCACATTGAGGCTTTAAAAAGTAGTCATTTGAGGCACATTCCAAATGACATTTTGAATACATTTTTCAACAAACCAAAAAATCAATTTTCTGATGAAAAACGATGACCCGTGACCTGTCGAAATTTCTCCAGATGGTCAGGAATGGAAATTTTTTAATGTTTAACTTTTTGACTGCAAATGACTATTCCATGTAAATTATCACTTTTGGAACAAAAACAAGTGTGTTTAGAGTCACTTTAATGCCTGAAATTGGTCGAAATAGAAGCTTCTGAATAGGAGAAAAAGTCTGTAATAATGGCAATTTTGGTAACATTGAGGCTTTAAAAATTAGTCATTTGAGGCACATTCCAAATGACATTTTTAATCAATTTTTCTACAGTCCAAAAAATCAATTTTCTGATGAAAAACGATGACCCGTGACCTGTCGAAATTTCTCCAGATGGTCAGAAATGGAAATTTTTTAATGTTTAAGTTTTTTGACTGCAATTGACTATTGCATGTAAATTATCACTTTTGGAACAAAAACAAGTGTGTTTAGAGTCACTTTAATGCCTGAAATTGGTCGAAATAGAAGCTTCTGAATAGGAGAAAAAGTGTGTAATAATGGCAATTTTGGTCACATTGAGGCTTTAAAAAGTAGTTATTCAATATGAGGCACAATCCAAATGACATTTTGAATAGATTTTTCTACAGTCCAAAAAATCAATTTTCTGATGAAAATCGATGACCCGTGACCTGTCGAAATTTCTCCAGATGGTCAGAAATGGAAATTTTTTAATGTTTAATTTTTTGACTGCAAATGACTATTCCATGTAAATTATCACTTTTGGAACAAAAACAAGTGTGTTTAGAGTCACTTTAATGCCTGAAATTGGTCGAAGTAGAAGCTTCTGAATAGGAGAAAAAGTTTGCATTAATGGCAATTTTGGTCACATTGAGGCTTCAAAAAGTAGTTATTCAATATAAGGCACATTCCAACTGACATTTTTAATCAATTTTTCTACAGTCCGAAAAATCAATTTTCTGATGAAAAACGATGACCCGTGACCTGTCGAAATTTCTCCAGATGGTCAGAAATGGAAATTTTTTAATGTTTACGTTTTTTGACTGCAAATGACTATTCCATGTAAATTATCACTTTTGGAACAAAAACAAGTGTGTTTAGAGTCACTTTAATGCCTGAAATTGGTCGAAATAGAAGCTTCTGAATAGGAGAAAAAGTGTGTAATAATGGCAATTTTGATCACATTGAGGCTTTAAAAAGTAGTTATTCAACATGAGGCACAATCCAAATGACATTTTAAATAGATTTTTCTACAGTCCAAAAAATTAATTTTCTGATGAAAAACGATGACCCGTGACCTGTCGAAATTTCTCCAGATGGTCAGAAATTGAAATTTTTTAATGTTTAAGTTTTTTGACTGCAAATTACTATTCCATGTAAATTATCACTTTTGGAACAAAAACAAGTGTGTTTAGAGTCACTTTAATGCCTGAAATTGGTCGAAATAGAAGCTTCTGAATAGGAGAAAAAGTCTGCAATAATGGCAATTTTGGTCACATTGAGGCTTTAAAAAGTAGTCATTTGAGGCACATTCCAAATGACATTTTTAATCAATTTTTCTACAGTCCAAAAAATCTATTTTCTGATGAATAACGATGACCCGTGACCTGTCGAAGTTTCTCCAGATGGTCAGAAATGGAAATTTATTAATGTTTAATTTTTTGACTGCAAATGACTATTCCATGTAAATTATCACTTTTGGAACAAAAATAAGTGTGTTTAGAGACACCTTAATACCTGAAACTGGTCGAAATAGAAGCTTCTGAATAGGAGAAAAAGTGTGTAATAATGGCAATTTTGATCACATTGAGGCTTTAAAAAGTAGTTATTCAACATGAGGCACAATCCAAAAAACATTTTGAATCAATTTTTCTACAGTCCAAAAAATCAATTTTCTGATGAAAAACGATGACCCGTGACCTGTCGAAATTTCTCCAGATGGTCAGAAATGGAAATTTTTTAATGTTTAAGTTTTTTGACTGCAATTGCCTATTGCATGTAAATTATCACTTTTCGAACAAAAACAAGTGTGTTTAGAGTCACTTTAATGCCTGAAATTGGTCGAAATAGAAGCTTCTGAATAGGAGAAAAAGTGTGTAATAATGGCAATTTTGGTCACATTGAGGCTTTAAAAAGTAGTTATTCAACATGAGGCACAATCCAAATGACATTTTGAATAGATTTTTCTACAGTCCAAAAAATTAATTTTCTGATGAAAAACGATGACCCATGACCTGTCGAAATTTCTCCAGATGGTCAGGAATGGAAATTTTTTAATGTTTAACTTTTTGACTGCAAATGACTATTCCATGTAAATTATCACTTTTGGAACAAAAACAAGTGTGTTTAGAGACACCTTAATACCTGAAACTTGTCGAAATAGAAGCTTCTGAATAGGAGAAAAAGTGTGTAATAATGGCAATTTTGATCACATTGAGGCTTTAAAAAGTAGTTATTCAACATGAGGCACAATCCAAAAAACATTTTGAATCAATTTTTCTACAGTCCAAAAAATCAATTTTCTGATGAAAAACGATGACCCGTGACCTGTCGAAATTTCTCCAGATGGTCAGAAATGGAAATTTTTTAATGTTTAAGTTTTTTGACTGCAATTGACTATTGCATGTAAATTATCACTTTTCGAACAAAAACAAGTGTGTTTAGAGTCACCTTAATACCTGAAACTGGTCGAAATAGAAGCTTCTGAATAGGAGAAAAAGTGTGTAATAATGGCAATTTTGATCACATTGAGGCTTTAAAAAGTAGTTATTCAACATGAGGCACAATCCAAAAAACATTTTGAATCAATTTTTCTACAGTCCAAAAAATCAATTTTCTGATGAAAAACGATGACCCGTGACCTGTCGAAATTTCTCCAGATGGTCAGAAATGGAAATTTTTTAATGTTTAAGTTTTTTGACTGCAATTGACTATTGCATGTAAATTATCACTTTTCGAACAAAAACAAGTGTGTTTAGAGTCACTTTAATGCCTGAAATTGGTCGAAATAGAAGCTTCTGAATAGGAGAAAAAGTGTGTAATAATGGCAATTAAGGTCACATTGAGGCTTTAAAAAGTAGTTATTCAACATGAGGCACAATCCAAATGACATTTTGAATAGATTTTTCTACAGTCCAAAAAATTAATTTTCTGATGAAAAACGATGACCCGTGACCTGTCGAAATTTCTCCAGATGGTCAGAAATTAAAATTTTTTAATGTTTAAGTTTTTTGACTGCAAATTACTATTCCATGTAAATTATCACTTTTGGAACAAAAACAAGTGTGTTTAGAGTCACTTTAATGCCTGAAATTGGTCGAAATAGAAGCTTCTGAATAGGAGAAAAAGTCTGCAATAATGGCAATTTTGGTCACATTGAGGCTTTAAAAAGTAGTCATTTGAGGCACATTCCAAATGACATTTTGAATACATTTTTCAACAAACCAAAAAATCAATTTTCTGATGAAAAACGATGACCCGTGACCTGTCGAAATTTCTCCAGATGGTCAGGAATGGAAATTTTTTAATGTTTAACTTTTTGACTGCAAATGACTATTCCATGTAAATTATCACTTTTGGAACAAAAACAAGTGTGTTTAGAGTCACTTTAATGCCTGAAATTGGTCGAAATAGAAGCTTCTGAATAGGAGAAAAAGTCTGTAATAATGGCAATTTTGGTAACATTGAGGCTTTAAAAATTAGTCATTTGAGGCACATTCCAAATGACATTTTTAATCAATTTTTCTACAGTCCAAAAAATCTATTTTCTGATGAATAACGATGACCCGTGAGCTGTCGAAGTTTCTCCAGATGGTCAGAAATGGAAATTTATTAATGTTTAATTTTTTGACTGCAAATGACTATTCCATGTAAATTATCACTTTTGGAACAAAAATAAGTGTGTTTAGAGACACCTTAATACCTGAAACTGGTCGAAATAGAAGCTTCTGAATAGGAGAAAAAGTGTGTAATAATGGCAATTTTGATCACATTGAGGCTTTAAAAAGTAGTTATTCAACATGAGGCACAATCCAAAAAACATTTTGAATCAATTTTTCTACAGTCCAAAAAATCAATTTTCTGATGAAAAACGATGACCCGTGACCTGTCGAAATTTCTCCAGATGGTCAGAAATGGAAATTTTTTAATGTTTAAGTTTTTTGACTGCAATTGACTATTGCATGTAAATTATCACTTTTGGAACAAAAACAAGTGTGTTTAGAGTCACTTTAATGCCTGAAATTGGTCGAAATAGAAGCTTCTGAATAGGAGAAAAAGTGTGTAATAATGGCAATTTTGGTCACATTGAGGCTTTAAAAAGTAGTTATTCAATATGAGGCACAATCCAAATGACATTTTGAATAGATTTTTCTAGTCCAAAAAATCAATTTTCTGATGAAAAACGATGACCCGTGACCTGTCGAAATTTCTCCAGATGGTCAGAAGTGGAAATTTTTTAATGTTTACGTTTTTTGACTGCAAATGACTATTCCATGTAAATTATCACTTTTGGAACAAAAACAAGTGTGTTTAGAGTCACTTTAATGCCTGAAATTGGTCGAAGTAGAAGCTTCTGAATAGGAGAAAAAGTTTGCATTAATGGCAATTTTGGTCACATTGAGGCTTCAAAAAGTAGTTATTCAATATGAGGCACATTCCAACTGACATTTTTAATCAATTTTTCTACAGTCCAAAAAATCAATTTTCTGATGAAAATCAATGACCCGTGACTTGTCGAAATTTCTCCAGATGGTCAGAAATGGAAATTTTTTAAACTTACATTTTTTGACTGCAAATGACTATTACATGTAAATTATCACTTTTGGAACAAAAATAAGTGTGTTTAGAGTCACTTAATGCCTGAAATTGGTCGAAATAGAAGCTTCTGAATAGGAGAAAAAGTCTGTAATAATGGCAATTTTGGTCACATTGAGGCTTTAAAAATTAGTCATTTGAGGCACATTCCAAATGACATTTTTAATCAATTTTTCCACAGTCCAGAAAATCAATTTTCTGATGAATAACGATGACCCGTGACCTGTCGAAGTTTCTCCAGATGGTCAGAAATGGAAATGTTTTAATGTTTAAGTTTTTTGACTGCAAATGACTATTCCATGTAAATTATCACTTTTGGAACAAAAATAAGTGTCTTTAGAGACACCTTAATACCTGAAACTGGTCGAAATATAAGCTTCTGAATAGGAGAAAATGTCTGTAATAATGGCAATTTTGGTCACATTGAGGCTTTAAAAAGTAGTTATTCAACATGAGGCACATTCCAACTGACATTTTTAATCAATTTTTCTACAGTCCAAAAAATCCATTTTCTGATGAAAAACGATGACCCGTGACCTGTCGAAATTTCTCCAGATGGTCAGAAATGGAAATGTTTTAATGTTTAATTTTTTGACTGCAAATGACTATTCCATGTAAATTATCACTTTTGGAACAAAAACAAGTGTGTTTAGAGTCACTTTAATGCCAGAAATTGGTCGAAATAGAAGCTTCTGAATAGGAGAAAAAGTCTGCAATAATGGCAATTTTGGTCACATTGAGGCTTTAAAAAGTAGTCATTTGAGGCACATTCCAAATGACATTTTGAATACATTTTTCAACAAACCAAAAAATCAATTTTCTGATGAAAAACGATGACCCGTGACCTGTCGAAATTTCTCCAGATGGTCAGGAATGGAAATTTTTTAATGTTTAACTTTTTGACTGCAAATGACTATTCCATGTAAATTATCACTTTTGGAACAAAAACAAGTGTGTTTAGAGTCACTTTAATGCCTGAAATTGGTCGAAATAGAAGCTTCTGAATAGGAGATAAAGTCTGTAATAATGGCAATTTTGGTAACATTGAGGCTTTAAAAATTAGTCATTTGAGGCACATTCCAAATGACATTTTTAATCAATTTTTCTACAGTCCAAAAAATCTATTTTCTGATGAATAACGATGACCCGTGAGCTGTCGAAGTTTCTCCAGATGGTCAGAAATGGAAATTTATTAATGTTTAATTTTTTGACTGCAAATGACTATTCCATGTAAATTATCACTTTTGGAACAAAAATAAGTGTGTTTAGAGACACCTTAATACCTGAAACTGGTCGAAATAGAAGCTTCTGAATAGGAGAAAAAGTGTGTAATAATGGCAATTTTGATCACATTGAGGCTTTAAAAAGTAGTTATTCAACATGAGGCACAATCCAAAAAACATTTTGAATCAATTTTTCTACAGTCCAAAAAATCAATTTTCTGATGAAAAACGATGACCCGTGACCTGTCGAAATTTCTCCAGATGGTCAGAAGTGGAAATTTTTTAATGTTTAAGTTTTTTGACTGCAAATGACTATTCCATGTAAATTATCACTTTTGGAACAAAAACAAGTGTGTTTAGAGTCACTTTAATGCCTGAAATTGGTCGAAGTAGAAGCTTCTGAATAGGAGAAAAAGTTTGCATTAATGGCAATTTTGGTCACATTGAGGCTTCAAAAAGTAGTTATTCAATATGAGGCACATTCCAACTGACATTTTTAATCAATTTTTCTACAGTCCAAAAAATCAATTTTCTGATGAAAATCAATGACCCGTGACCTGTCGAAATTTCTCCAGATGGTCAGAAATGGAAATTTTTTATACTTACATTTTTTGACTGCAAATGACTATTACATGTAAATTATCACTTTTGGAACAAAAATAAGTGTGTTTAGAGTCACTTAATGCCTGAAATTGGTCGAAATAGAAGCTTCTGAATAGGAGAAAAAGTCTGTAATAATGGCAATTTTGGTCACATTGAGGCTTTAAAAATTAGTCATTTGAGGCACATTCCAAATGACATTTTTAATCAATTTTTCCACAGTCCAGAAAATCAATTTTCTGATGAATAACGATGACCCGTGACCTGTCGAAGTTTCTCCAGATGGTCAGAAATGGAAATGTTTTAATGTTTAAGTTTTTTGACTGCAAATGACTATTCCATGTAAATTATCACTTTTGGAACAAAAATAAGTGTCTTTAGAGACACCTTAATACCTGAAACTGGTCGAAATATAAGCTTCTGAATAGGAGAAAATGTCTGTAATAATGGCAATTTTGGTCACATTGAGGCTTTAAAAAGTAGTTATTCAACATGAGGCACATTCCAACTGACATTTTTAATCAATTTTTCTACAGTCCAAAAAATCAATTTTCTGAGGAAAAACGATGACCCGTGACCTGTCGAAATTTCTCCAGAATGGTCAGAAATGGAAATATTTTAATGTTTAATTTTTTGACTGCAATTGACTATCGCATGTAAATTATCACTTTAGGAACAAAAACAAGTGTGTTTAGAGTCACTTTAATGCCTGAAATTGGTCGAAAAAGAAGCTTCTGAATAGGAGAAAATGTCTGAAATAATGGCAATTTTGGTCACATTGAGGCTTCAAAAAGTAGTTATTCAACATGAGGCACAATCCAAATGACATTTTGAATAGATTTTTCTACAGTCCAAAAAATCAATTTTCTGATGAAAATCGATGACCCGTGACCTGTCGAAATTTCTCCAGATGGTCAGAAATGGAAATTTTTTAAAGTTACATTTTTTGACTGCAAATGACTATTCCATGTAAATTATCACTTTTGGAACAAAAACAAGTGTGTTTAGAGTCACTTTAATGCCTGAAATTGGTCGAAATAGAAGCTTCTGAATTGGAGAAAAAGTCTGTAATAATGGCAATTTTGGTCACATTGAGGCTTTAAAAAGTAGTCATTTGAGGCACATTCCAAATGACATTTTTAATCAATTTTTCTACAGTCCAAAAAATCAATTTTCTGATGAATAATGATGACCCGTGACCTGTCGAAGTTTCTCCAGATGGTCAGAAATGGAAATTTTTTAATGTTTAAGTTTTTTGACTGCAAATGACTATGCCATGTAAATTATCACTTTTGGAACAAAAATAAGTGTGTTTAGAGACACCTTAATACCTGAAACTGGTCGAAATAGAAGCTTCTGAATAGGAGAGAAAGTGTGTAATAATGGCAATTTTGATCACATTGAGGCTTTAAAAAGTAGTTATTCAACATGAGGCACAATCCAAAAAACATTTTGAATCAATTTTTCTACAGTCCAAAAAATCAATTTTCTGATGAAAAACGATGACCCGTGACCTGTCGAAATTTCTCCAGATGGTCAGAAATGGAAATTTTTTAATGTTTAAGTTTTTTGACTGCAATTGACTATTGCTTGTAAATTATCACTTTTGGAACAAAAACAAGTGTGTTTAGAGTCACTTTAATGCCTGAAATTGGTCGAAATAGAAGCTTCTGAATAGGAGAAAAAGTGTGTAATAATGGCAATTTTGATCACATTGAGGCTTTAAAAAGTAGTTATTCAACATGAGGCACAATCCAAATGACATTTTGAATAGATTTTTCTACAGTCCAAAAAATCAATTTTCTGATGAAAAACGATGACCCGTGACCTGTCGAAATTTCTCCAGATGGTCAGAAATTGAAATTTTTTAATGTTTAAGTTTTTTGACTGCAAATGACTATTCCATGTAAATTATCACTTTTGGAACAAAAACAAGTGTGTTTAGAGTCACTTTAATGCCTGAAATTGGTCGAAATAGAAGCTTCTGAATAGGAGAAAAAGTCTGCAATAATGGCAATTTTGGTCACATTGAGGCTTTAAAAAGTAGTCATTTGAGGCACATTCCAAATGACATTTTGAATAGATTTTTCTACAGTCCAAAAAATCAATTTTCTGATGAAAAACGATGACCCGTGACCTGTCGAAATTTCTCCAGATGGTCAGAAATGGAAATTTTTTAATGTTTAAGTTTTTTGACTGCAAATGACTATTCCATGTAAATTATCACTTTTGGAACAAAAACAAGTGTGTTTAGAGTCACTTTAATGCCTGAAATTGGTCGAAATAGAAGCTTCTGAATAGGAGAAAAAGTCTGTAATAATGGCAATTTTTGGTCACACTGAGGCTTTAAAAAGTAGTCATTTGAGGCACATTCCAAATGACATTTTTAATCAATTTTTCTACAGTCCAAAAAATCAATTTTCTGATGAATAACGATGACCCGTGACCTGTCGAAGTTTCTCCAGATGGTCAGAAATGGAAATTTATTAATGTTTAATTTTTTGACTGCAAATGACTATTCCATGTAAATTATCACTTTTGGGACAAAAATAAGTGTGTTTAGAGACACCTTAATACCTGAAACTGGTCGGAATAGAAGCTTCTGAATAGGAGAAAATGTCTGTAATAATGGCAATTTTGGTCACATTGAGGCTTTAAAAAGTAGTTATTCAACATGAGGCACATTCCAACTGACATTTTTAATCAATTTTTCTACAGTCCAAAAAATCAATTTTCTGATGAAAAACGATGACCCGTGACCTGTCGAAATTTCTCCAGATGGTCAGAAATGGAAATTTTTTAATGTTTAAGTTTTTTGACTGCAAATGACTATTCCATGTAAATTATCACTTTTGGAACAAAAACAAGTGTGTTTAGAGTCACTTTAATGCCTGAAATTGGTCGAAATAGAAGCTTCTGAATAGGAGAAAAAGTGTGTAATAATGGCAATTTTGATCACATTGAGGCTTTAAAAAGTAGTTATTCAACATGAGGCACAATCCAAATGACATTTTGAATAGATTTTTCTACAGTCCAAAAAATTAATTTTCTGATGAAAAACGATGACCCGTGACCTGTCGAAATTTCTCCAGATGGTCAGAAATTGAAATTTTTTAATGTTTAAGTTTTTTGACTGCAAATTACTATTCCATGTAAATTATCACTTTTGGAACAAAAAACAAGTGTGTTTAGAGTCACTTTAATGCCTGAAATTGGTCGAAATAGAAGCTTCTGAATAGGAGAAAAAGTCTGTAATAATGGCAATTTTGGTCACATTGAGGCGTTAAAAAGTAGTCATTTGAGCCACATTCCAAATGACATTTTTAATCAATTTTTCTACAGTCCAAAAAATCTATTTTCTGATGAATAACGATGACCCGTGACCTGTCGAAGTTTCTCCAGATGGTCAGAAATGGAAATTTATTAATGTTTAATTTTTTGACTGCAATTGACTATTGCATGTAAATTATCACTTTTCGAACAAAAACAAGTGTGTTTAGAGTCACTTTAATGCCTGAAATTGGTCGAAATAGAAGCTTCTGAATAGGAGAAAAAGTGTGTAATAATGGCAATTTTGGTCACATTGAGGCTTTAAAAAGTAGTTATTCAACATGAGGCACAATCCAAATGACATTTTGGATTGATTTTTCTACAGTCCAAAAAATTAATTTTCTGATGAAAAACGATGACCCGTGACCTATCGAAATTTCTCCAGATGGTCAGAAATTGAAATTTTTTAATGTTTAAGTTTTTTGACTGCAAATGACTATTCCATGTAAATTATCACTTTTGGAACAAAAACAAGTGTGTTTAGAGTCACTTTAATGCCTGAAATTGGTCGAAATAGAAGCTTCTGAATAGGAGAAAAAGTCTGCAATAATGGCAATTTTGGTCACATTGAGGCTTTAAAAAGTAGTCATTTGAGGCACATTCCAAATGACATTTTGAATACATTTTTCAACAAACCAAAAAATCAATTTTCTGATGAAAAACGATGACCCGTGACCTGTCGAAATTTCTCCAAATGGTCAGGAATGGAAATTTTTTAATGTTTAACTTTTTGACTGCAAATGACTATTCCATGTAAATTATCACTTTTGGAACAAAAACAAGTGTGTTTAGAGTCACTTTAATGCCTGAAATTGGTCGAAATAGAAGCTTCTGAATAGGAGAAAAAGTCTGTAATAATGGCAATTTTGGTAACATTGAGGCTTTAAAAATTAGTCATTTGAGGCACATTCCAAATGACATTTTTAATCAATTTTTCTACAGTCCAAAAAATCTATTTTCTGATGAATAACGATGACCCGTGAGCTGTCGAAGTTTCTCCAGATGGTCAGAAATGGAAATTTATTAATGTTTAATTTTTTGACTGCAAATGACTATTCCATGTAAATTATCACTTTTGGAACACAAATAAGTGTGTTTAGAGACACCTTAATACCTGAAACTGGTCGAAATAGAAGCTTCTGAATAGGAGAAAAAGTGTGTAATAATGGCAATTTTGATCACATTGAGGCTTTAAAAAGTAGTTATTCAACATGAGGCACAATCCAAAAAACATTTTGAATCAATTTTTCTACAGTCCAAAAAATCAATTTTCTGATGAAAAACGATGACCCGTGACCTGTCGAAATTTCTCCAGATGGTTAGAAATGGAAATTTTTTAATGTTTAAGTTTTTTGACTGCAATTGACTATTGCATGTAAATTATCACTTTTGGAACAAAAACAAGTGTGTTTAGAGTCACTTTAATGCCTGAAATTGGTCGAAATAGAAGCTTCTGAATAGGAGAAAAAGTGTGTAATAATGGCAATTTTGGTCACATTGAGGCTTTAAAAAGTAGTTATTCAATATGAGGCACAATCCAAATGACATTTTGAATAGATTTTTCTACAGTCCAAAAAATCAATTTTCTGATGAAAAAGGATGACCCGTGACCTGTCGAAATTTCTCCAGATGGTCAGAAAAGGAAATTTTTTAATGTTTAATTTTTTGACTGCAAATGACTATTCCATGTAAATTATCACTTTTGGAACAAAAACAAGTGTGTTTAGAGTCACTTTAATGCCTGAAATTGGTCGAAGTAGAAGCTTCTGAATAGGAGAAAAAGTTTGCATTAATGGCAATTTTGGTCACATTGAGGCTTCAAAAAGTAGTTATTCAATATAAGGCACATTCCAACTGACATTTTTAATCAATTTTTCTACAGTCCAAAAAATCAATTTTCTGATGAAAAACGATGACCCGTGACCTGTCGAAATTTCTCCAGATGGTCAGAAATGGAAATTTTTTAATGTTTACGTTTTTTGACTGCAAATGACTATTCCATGTAAATTATCACTTTTGGAACAAAAACAAGTGTGTTTAGAGTCACTTTAATGCCTGAAATTGGTCGAAATAGAAGCTTCTGAATAGGAGAAAAAGTGTGTAATAATGGCAATTTTGATCACATTGAGGCTTTAAAAAGTAGTTATTCAACATGAGGCACAATCCAAATGACATTTTAAATAGATTTTTCTACAGTCCAAAAAATTAATTTTCTGATGAAAAACGATGACCCGTGACCTGTCGAAATTTCTCCAGATGGTCAGAAATTGAAATTTTTTAATGTTTAAGTTTTTTGACTGCAAATTACTATTCCATGTAAATTATCACTTTTGGAACAAAAACAAGTGTGTTTAGAGTCACTTTAATGCCTGAAATTGGTCGAAATAGAAGCTTCTGAATAGGAGAAAAAGTCTGCAATAATGGCAATTTTGGTCACATTGAGGCTTTAAAAAGTAGTCATTTGAGGCACATTCCAAATGACATTTTTAATCAATTTTTCTAAAGTCCAAAAAATCTATTTTCTGATGAATAACGATGACCCGTGACCTGTCGAAGTTTCTCCAGATGGTCAGAAATGGAAATTTATTAATGTTTAATTTTTTGACTGCAAATGACTATTCCATGTAAATTATCACTTTTGGAACAAAAATAAGTGTGTTTAGAGACACCTTAATACCTGAAACTGGTCGAAATAGAAGCTTCTGAATAGGAGAAAAAGTGTGTAATAATGGCAATTTTGATCACATTGAGGCTCTAAAAAGTAGTTATTCAACATGAGGCACAATCCAAAAAACATTTTGAATCAATTTTTCTACAGTCCAAAAAATCAATTTTCTGATGAAAAACGATGACCCGTGACCTGTCGAAATTTCTCCAGATGGTCAGAAATGGAAATTTTTTAATGTTTAAGTTTTTTGACTGCAATTGCCTATTGCATGTAAATTATCACTTTTCGAACAAAAACAAGTGTGTTTAGAGTCACTTTAATGCCTGAAATTGGTCGAAATAGAAGCTTCTGAATAGGAGAAAAAGTGTGTAATAATGGCAATTTTGGTCACATTGAGGCTTTAAAAAGTAGTTATTCAACATGAGGCACAATCCAAAAAACATTTTGAATCAATTTTTCTACAGTCCAAAAAATCAATTTTCTGATGAAAAACGATGACCCGTGACCTGTCGAAATTTCTCCAGATGGTCAGAAATGGAAATTTTTTAATGTTTAAGTTTTTTGACTGCAATTGACTATTGCATGTAAATTATCACTTTTCGAACAAAAACAAGTGTGTTTAGAGTCACTTTAATGCCTGAAATTGGTCGAAATAGAAGCTTCTGAATAGGAGAAAAAGTGTGTAATAATGGCAATTTTGGTCACATTGAGGCTTTAAAAAGTAGTTATTCAATATGAGGCACAATCCAAATGACATTTTGAATAGATTTTTCTAGTCCAAAAAATCAATTTTCTGATGAAAAACGATGACCCGTGACCTGTCGAAATTTCTCCAGATGGTCAGAAGTGGAAATTTTTTAATGTTTACGTTTTTTGACTGCAAATGACTATTCCATGTAAATTATCACTTTTGGAACAAAAACAAGTGTGTTTAGAGTCACTTTAATGCCTGAAATTGGTCGAAGTAGAAGCTTCTGAATAGGAGAAAAAGTTTGCATTAATGGCAATTTTGGTCACATTGAGGCTTCAAAAAGTAGTTATTCAATATGAGGCACATTCCAACTGACATTTTTAATCAATTTTTCTACAGTCAAAAAAATCAATTTTCTGATGAAAATCAATGACCCGTGACCTGTCGAAATTTCTCCAGATGGTCAGAAATGGAAATTTTTTAAACTTACATTTTTTGACTGCAAATGACTATTACATGTAAATTATCACTTTTGGAACAAAAATAAGTGTGTTTAGAGTCACTTAATGCCTGAAATTGGTCGAAATAGAAGCTTCTGAATAGGAGAAAAAGTCTGTAATAATGGCAATTTTGGTCACATTGAGGCTTTAAAAATTAGTCATTTGAGGCACATTCCAAATGACATTTTTAATCAATTTTTCCACAGTCCAGAAAATCAATTTTCTGATGAATAACGATGACCCGTGACCTGTCGAAGTTTCTCCAGATGGTCAGAAATGGAAATGTTTTAATGTTTAAGTTTTTTGACTGCAAATGACTATTCCATGTAAATTATCACTTTTGGAACAAAAATAAGTGTCTTTAGAGACACCTTAATACCTGAAACTGGTCGAAATATAAGCTTCTGAATAGGAGAAAATGTCTGTAATAATGGCAATTTTGGTCACATTGAGGCTTTAAAAAGTAGTTATTCAACATGAGGCACATTCCAACTGACATTTTTAATCAATTTTTCTACAGTCCAAAAAATAAATTTTCTGATGAAAAACGATGACCCGTGACCTGTCGAAATTTCTCCAGATGGTCAGAAATGGAAATGTTTTAATGTTTAATTTTTTGACTGCAAATGACTATTCCATGTAAATTATCACTTTTGGAACAAAAACAAGTGTGTTTAGAGTCACTTTAATGCCAGAAATTGGTCGAAATAGAAGCTTCTGAATAGGAGAAAAAGTCTGCAATAATGGCAATTTTGGTCACATTGAGGCTTTAAAAAGTAGTCATTTGAGGCACATTCCAAATGACATTTTGAATACATTTTTCAACAAACCAAAAAATCAATTTTCTGATGAAAAACGATGACCCGTGACCTGTCGAAATTTCTCCAGATGGTCAGGAATGGAAATTTTTTAATGTTTAACTTTTTGACTGCAAATGACTATTCCATGTAAATTATCACTTTTGGAACAAAAACAAGTGTGTTTAGAGTCACTTTAATGCCTGAAATTGGTCGAAATAGAAGCTTCTGAATAGGAGATAAAGTCTGTAATAATGCCAATTTTGGTAACATTGAGGCTTTAAAAATTAGTCATTTGAGACACATTCCAAATGACAATTTTAATCAATTTTTCTACAGTCCAAAAAATCTATTTTCTGATGAATAACGATGACCCGTGAGCTGTCGAAGTTTCTCCAGATGGTCAGAAATGGAAATTTATTAATGTTTAATTTTTTGACTGCAAATGACTATTCCATGTAAATTATCACTTTTGGAACAAAAATAAGTGTGTTTAGAGACACCTTAATACCTGAAACTGGTCGAAATAGAAGCTTCTGAATAGGAGAAAAAGTGTGTAATAATGGCAATTTTGATCACATTGAGGCTTTAAAAAGTAGTTATTCAACATGAGGCACAATCTAAAAAACATTTTGAATCAATTTTTCTACAGTCCAAAAAATCAATTTTCTGATGAAAAACGATGACCCGTGACCTGTCGAAATTTCTCCAGATGGTCAGAAGTGGAAATTTTTTAATGTTTAAGTTTTTTGACTGCAAATGACTATTCCATGTAAATTATCACTTTTGGAACAAAAACAAGTGTGTTTAGAGTCACTTTAATGCCTGAAATTGGTCGAAGTAGAAGCTTCTGAATAGGAGAAAAAGTTTGCATTAATGGCAATTTTGGTCACATTGAGGCTTCAAAAAGTAGTTATTCAATATGAGGCACATTCCAACTGACATTTTTAATCAATTTTTCTACAGTCCAAAAAATCAATTTTCTGATGAAAATCAATGACCCGTGACCTGTCGAAATTTCTCCAGATGGTCAGAAATGGAAATTTTTTATACTTACATTTTTTGACTGCAAATGACTATTACATGTAAATTATCACTTTTGGAACAAAAATAAGTGTGTTTAGAGTCACTTAATGCCTGAAATTGGTCGAAATAGAAGCTTCTGAATAGGAGAAAAAGTCTGTAATAATGGCAATTTTGGTCACATTGAGGCTTTAAAAATTAGTCATTTGAGGCACATTCCAAATGACATTTTTAATCAATTTTTCCACAGTCCAGAAAATCAATTTTCTGATGAATAACGATGACCCGTGACCTGTCGAAGTTTCTCCAGATGGTCAGAAATGGAAATGTTTTAATGTTTAATTTTTTTGACTGCAAATGACTATTCCATGTAAATTATCACTTTTGGAACAAAAATAAGTGTCTTTAGAGACACCTTAATACCTGAAACTGGTCGAAATATAAGCTTCTGAATAGGAGAAAATGTCTGTAATAATGGCAATTTTGGTCACATTGAGGCTTTAAAAAGTAGTTATTCAACATGAGGCACATTCCAACTGACATTTTTAATCAATTTTTCTACAGTCCAAAAAATCCATTTTCTGATGAAAAACGATGACCCGTGACCTGTCGAAATTTCTCCAGATGGTCAGAAATGGAAATGTTTTAATGTTTAATTTTTTGACTGCAAATGACTATTCCATGTAAATTATCACTTTTGGAACAAAAACAAGTGTGTTTAGAGTCACTTTAATGCCAGAAATTGGTCGAAATAGAAGCTTCTGAATAGGAGAAAAAGTCTGCAATAATGGCAATTTTGGTCACATTGAGGCTTTAAAAAGTAGTCATTTGAGGCACATTCCAAATGACATTTTGAATACATTTTTCAACAAACCAAAAAATCAATTTTCTGATGAAAAACGATGACCCGTGACCTGTCGAAATTTCTCCAGATGGTCAGGAATGGAAATTTTTTAATGTTTAACTTTTTGACTGCAAATGACTATTCCATGTAAATTATCACTTTTGGAACAAAAACAAGTGTGTTTAGAGTCACTTTAATGCCTGAAATTGGTCGAAATAGAAGCTTCTGAATAGGAGATAAAGTCTGTAATAATGGCAATTTTGGTAACATTGAGGCTTTAAAAATTAGTCATTTGAGGCACATTCCAAATGACATTTTTAATCAATTTTTCTACAGTCCAAAAAATCTATTTTCTGATGAATAACGATGACCCGTGAGCTGTCGAAGTTTCTCCAGATGGTCAGAAATGGAAATTTATTAATGTTTAATTTTTTGACTGCAAATGACTATTCCATGTAAATTATCACTTTTGGAACAAAAATAAGTGTGTTTAGAGACACCTTAATACCTGAAACTGGTCGAAATAGAAGCTTCTGAATAGGAGAAAAAGTGTGTAATAATGGCAATTTTGATCACATTGAGGCTTTAAAAAGTAGTTATTCAACATGAGGCACAATCCAAAAAACATTTTGAATCAATTTTTCTACAGTCCAAAAAATCAATTTTCTGATGAAAAACGATGACCCGTGACCTGTCGAAATTTCTCCAGATGGTCAGAAATGGAAATTTTTTAATGTTTAAGTTTTTTGACTGCAATTGACTATTGCATGTAAATTATCACTTTTGGAACAAAAACAAGTGTGTTTAGAGTCACTTTAATGCCTGAAATTGGTCGAAATAGAAGCTTCTGAATAGGAGAAAAAGTGTGTAATAATGGCAATTTTGGTCACATTGAGGCTTTAAAAAGTAGTTATTCAATATGAGGCACAATCCAAATGACATTTTGAATAGATTTTTCTACAGTCCAAAAAATCAATTTTCTGATGAAAAACGATGACCCGTGACCTGTCGAAATTTCTCCAGATGGTCAGAAGTGGAAATTTTTTAATGTTTAAGTTTTTTGACTGCAAATGACTATTCCATGTAAATTATCACTTTTGGAACAAAAACAAGTGTGTTTAGAGTCACTTTAATGCCTGAAATTGGTCGAAATAGAAGCTTCTGAATAGGAGAAAAAGTCTGTAATAATGGCAATTTTGGTCACATTGAGGCTTTAAAAAGTAGTCATTTGAGGCACATTCCAAATGACATTTTGAATAGATTTTTCTACAGTCCAAAAAATCAATTTTCTGATGAAAAAGGATGACCCGTGACCTGTCGAAATTTCTCCAGATGGTCAGAAATGGAAATGTTTTAATGTTAAATTTTTTGACTGCAAATGACTATTCCATGTAAATTATCACTTTTGGAACAAAAACAAGTGTGTTTAGAGTCACTTTAATGCCAGAAATTGGTCGAAACGGAAGCTTCTGAATAGGAGAAAAAGTGTGTAATAATGGCAATTTTGATCACATTGAGGCTTTAAAAAGTAGTTATTCAATATGAGGCACATTCCAACTGACATTTTTAATCAATTTTTCTACAGTCCAAAAAATCAATTTTCTGATGAAAATCAATGACCCGTGACCTGTCGAAATTTCTCCAGATAGTCAGAAATGGAAATTTTTAAAACTTACATTTTTTGACTGCAAATGACTATTACATGTAAATTATCACTTTTGGAACAAAAATAAGTGTGTTTAGAGTCACTTAATGCCTGAAATTGGTCGAAATAGAAGCTTCTGAATAGGAGAAAAAGTCTGTAATAATGGCAATTTTGGTCACATTGAGGCATTAAAAAGTAGTCATTTGAGGCACATTCCAAATGACATTTTTAATCAATTTTTCCACAGTCCAGAAAATCAATTTTCTGATGAATAACGATGACCCGTGACCTGTCGAAGTTTCTCCAGATGGTCAGAAATGGAAATGTTTTAATGTTTAAGTTTTTTGACTGCAAATGACTATTCCATGTAAATTATCACTTTTGGAACAAAAATAAGTGTCTTTAGAGACACCTTAATACCTGAAACTGGTCGAAATAGAAGCTTCTGAATAGGAGAAAATGTCTGTAATAATGGCAATTTTGGTCACATTGAGGCTTTAAAAAGTAGTTATTCAACATGAGGCACATTCCAACTGACATTTTTAATCAATTTTTCTACAGTCCAAAAAATCAATTTTCTGATGAAAAACGATGACCCGTGACCTGTCGAAATTTCTCCAGATGGTCAGAAATGGAAATGTTTTAATGTTTAATTTTTTGACTGCAAATGACTATTCCATGTAAATTATCACTTTTGGAACAAAAACAAGTGTGTTTAGAGTCACTTTAATGCCAGAAATTGGTCGAAACGGAAGCTTCTGAATAGGAGAAAAAGTGTGTAATAATGGCAATTTTGATCACATTGAGGCTTTAAAAAGTAGTCATTCAACATGAGGCACAATCCAAATGACATTTTGAATCAATTTTTCTACAGTCCAAAAAATCAATTTTCTGAGGAAAAACGATGACCCGTGACCTGTCGAAATTTCTCCAGAATGGTCAGAAATGGAAATATTTTAATGTTTAATTTTTTGACTGCAATTGACTATCGCATGTAAATTATCACTTTTGGAACAAAAACAAGTGTGTTTAGAGTCACTTTAATGCCTGAAATTGGTCGAAAAAGAAGCTTCTGAATAGGAGAAAATGTCTGAAATAATGGCAATTTTGGTCACATTGAGGCTTCAAAAAGTAGTTATTCAACATGAGGCACAATCCAAATGACATTTTGAATAGATTTTTCTACAGTCCAAAAAGTCAATTTTCTGATGAAAATCGATGACCCGTGACCTGTCGAAATTTCTCCAGATGGTCAGAAATGGAAATTTTATAAAGTTACATTTTTTGACTGCAAATGACTATTCCATGTAAATTATCACTTTTGGAACAAAAACAAGTGTGTTTAGAGTCACTTTAATGCCTGAAATTGGTCGAAATAGAAGCTTCTGAATAGGAGAAAAAGTCTGCAATAATGGCAATTTTGGTCACATTGAGGCTTTAAAAAGTAGTCATTTGAGGCACATTCCAAATGACATTTTGAATAGATTTTTCTACAGTCCAAAAAATCAATTTTCTGATGAATAATGATGACCCGTGACCTGTCGAAGTTTCTCCAGATGGTCAGAAATGGAAATTTTTTAATGTTTAAGTTTTTTGACTGCAAATGACTATGCCATGTAAATTATCACTTTTGGAACAAAAATAAGTGTGTTTAGAGACACCTTAATACCTGAAACTGGTCGAAATAGAAGCTTCTGAATAGTAGAAAAAGTGTGTAATAATGGCAATTTTGATCACATTGAGGCTTTAAAAAGTAGTTATTCAACATGAGGCACAATCCAAAAAACATTTTGAATCAATTTTTCTACAGTCCAAAAAATCAATTTTCTGATGAAAAACGATGACCCGTGACCTGTCGAAATTTCTCCAGATGGTCAGAAATGGAAATTTTTTAATCTTTAAGTTTTTTGACTGCAATTGACTATTGCATGTAAATTATCACTTTTGGAACAAAAACAAGTGTGTTTAGAGTCACTTTAATGCCTGAAATTGGTCGAAATAGAAGCTTCTGAATAGGAGAAAAAGTGTGTAATAATGGCAATTTTGCTCACATTGAGGCTTTAAAAAGTAGTTATTCAACATGAGGCACAATCCAAATGACATTTTGAATAGATTTTTCTACAGTCCAAAAAATCAATTTTCTGATGAAAAACGATGACCCGTGACCTGTCGAAATTTCTCCAGATGGTCAGAAATTGAAATTTTTTAATGTTTAAGTTTTTTGACTGCAAATGACTATTCCATGTAAGTTATCACTTTTGGAACAAAAACAAGTGTGTTTAGAGTCACTTTAATGCCTGAAATTGGTCGAAATAGAAGCTTCTGAATAGGAGAAAAAGTCTGCAATAATGGCAATTTTGGTCACATTGAGGCTTTAAAAAGTAGTCATTTGAGGCACATTCCAAATGACATTTTGAATAGATTTTTCTACAGTCCAAAAAATCAATTTTCTGATGAAAAACGATGACCCGTGACCTGTCGAAATTTCTCCAGATGGTCAGAAATGGAAATTTTTTAATGTTTAACTTTTTGACTGCAAATGACTATTCCATGTAAATTATCACTTTTGGAACAAAAACAAGTGTGTTTAGAGTCACTTTAATGCCTGAAATTGGTCGAAATAGAAGCTTCTGAATAGGAGAAAAAGTCTGTAATAATGGCAATTTTGGTCACATTGAGGCTTTAAAAAGTAGTTATTCAATATGAGGCACAATCCAAATGACATTTTGAATAGATTTTTCTACAGTCCAAAAAATCAATTTTCTGATGAAAAACGATGACCCGTGACCTGTCGAAATTTCTCCAGATGGTCAGAAGTGGAAATTTTTTAATGTTTAAGTTTTTTGACTGCAAATGACTATTCCATGTAAATTATCACTTTTGGAACAAAAACAAGTGTGTTTAGAGTCACTTTAATGCCTGAAATTGGTCGAAATAGAAGCTTCTGAATAGGAGAAAAAGTCTGTAATAATGGCAATTTTGGTCACATTGAGGCTTTAAAAAGTAGTCATTTGAGGCACATTCCAAATGACATTTTGAATAGATTTTTCTACAGTCCAAAAAATCAATTTTCTGATGAAAAAGGATGACCCGTGACCTGTCGAAATTTCTCCAGATGGTCAGAAATGGAAATGTTTTAATGTTAAATTTTTTGACTGCAAATGACTATTCCATGTAAATTATCACTTTTGGAACAAAAACAAGTGTGTTTAGAGTCACTTTAATGCCAGAAATTGGTCGAAACGGAAGCTTCTGAATAGGAGAAAAAGTGTGTAATAATGGCAATTTTGATCACATTGAGGCTTTAAAAAGTAGTTATTCAATATGAGGCACATTCCAACTGACATTTTTAATCAATTTTTCTACAGTCCAAAAAATCAATTTTCTGATGAAAATCAATGACCCGTGACCTGTCGAAATTTCTCCAGATAGTCAGAAATGGAAATTTTTAAAACTTACATTTTTTGACTGCAAATGACTATTACATGTAAATTATCACTTTTGGAACAAAAATAAGTGTGTTTAGAGTCACTTAATGCCTGAAATTGGTCGAAATAGAAGCTTCTGAATAGGAGAAAAAGTCTGTAATAATGGCAATTTTGGTCACATTGAGGCATTAAAAAGTAGTCATTTGAGGCACATTCCAAATGACATTTTTAATCAATTTTTCCACAGTCCAGAAAATCAATTTTCTGATGAATAACGATGACCCGTGACCTGTCGAAGTTTCTCCAGATGGTCAGAAATGGAAATGTTTTAATGTTTAAGTTTTTTGACTGCAAATGACTATTCCATGTAAATTATCACTTTTGGAACAAAAATAAGTGTCTTTAGAGACACCTTAATACCTGAAACTGGTCGAAATAGAAGCTTCTGAATAGGAGAAAATGTCTGTAATAATGGCAATTTTGGTCACATTGAGGCTTTAAAAAGTAGTTATTCAACATGAGGCACAATCCAAATGACATTTTGAATAGATTTTTCTACAGTCCAAAAAATCAATTTTCTGATGAAAAACGATGACCCGTGACCTGTCGAAATTTCTCCAGATGGTCAGAAATGGAAATTTTTTAATGTTTAATTTTTTGACTGCAAATGACTATTCCATGTAAATTATCACTTTTGGAACAAAAACAAGTGTGTTTAGAGTCACTTTAATGCCTGAAATTGGTCGAAATAGAAGCTTCTGAATAGGAGAAAAAGTCTGTAATAATGGCAATTTTTGGTCACACTGAGGCTTTAAAAAGTAGTTATTCAACATGAGGCACATTCCAACTGACATTTGTAATCAATTTTTCTACAGTCCAAAAAATCAATTTTCTGATGAAAATCGATGACCCGTGACCTGTCGAAATTTCTCCAGATGGTCAGAAATGGACATTTTTTAAAGTTAAATTTTTTGACTGCAAATGATTATTCCATGTAAATTATCACTTTTGGAACAAAAATAAGTGTGTTTAGAGTCACTTAATGTCTGAAATTGGTTGAAATAGAAGCTTCTGAATAGGAGAAAAAGTCTGTAATAATGGCAATTTTGGTCACATTGAGGCTTTAAAAAGTAGTCATTTGAGGCACATTCCAAATGACATTTTTAATCAATTTTTCTACAGTCCAAAAAATCAATTTTCTGATGAATAACGATGACCCGTGACCTGTCGAAGTTTCTCCAGATGGTCAGAAATGGAAATTTTTTAATGTTTAAGTTTTTTGACTGCAAATGACTATTCCATGTAAATTATCACTTTTGGGACAAAAATAAGTGTGTTTAGAGACACCTTAATACCTGAAACTGGTCGGAATAGAAGCTTCTGAATAGGAGAAAATGTCTGTAATAATGGCAATTTTGGTCACATTGAGGCTTTAAAAAGTAGTTATTCAACATGAGGCACATTCCAACTGACATTTTTAATCAATTTTTCTACAGTCCAAAAAATCAATTTTCTGATGAAAAACGATGACCCGTGACCTGTCGAAATTTCTCCAGATGGTCAGAAATGGAAATTTTTTAATGTTTAAGTTTTTTGACTGCAAATGACTATTCCATGTAAATTATCACTTTTGGAACAAAAACAAGTGTGTTTAGAGTCACTTTAATGCCTGAAATTGGTCGAAATAGAAGCTTCTGAATAGGAGAAAAAGTGTGTAATAATGGCAATTTTGATCACATTGAGGCTTTAAAAAGTAGTCATTTGAGGCACATTCCAAATGACATTTTGAATACATTTTTCAACAAACCAAAAAATCAATTTTCTGATGAAAAACGATGACCCGTGACCTGTCGAAATTTCTCCAGATGGTCAGGAATGGAAATTTTTTAATGTTTAACTTTTTGACTGCAAATGACTATTCCATGTAAATTATCACTTTTGGAACAAAAACAAGTGTGTTTAGAGTCACTTTAATGCCTGAAATTGGTCGAAATAGAAGCTTCTGAATAGGAGAAAAAGTCTGTAATAATGGCAATTTTGGTAACATTGAGGCTTTAAAAATTAGTCATTTGAGGCACATTCCAAATGACATTTTTAATCAATTTTTCTACAGTCCAAAAAATCTATTTTCTGATGAATAACGATGACCCGTGAGCTGTCGAAGTTTCTCCAGATGGTCAGAAATGGAAATTTATTAATGTTTAATTTTTTGACTGCAAATGACTATTCCATGTAAATTATCACTTTTGGAACAAAAATAAGTGTGTTTAGAGTCACTTTAATGCCTGAAATTGGTCGAAATAGAAGCTTCTGAATAGGAGAAAAAGTGTGTAATAATGGCAATTTTGGTCACATTGAGGCTTTAAAAAGTAGTTATTCAATATGAGGCACAATCCAAATGACATTTTGAATAGATTTTTCTACAGTCCAAAAAATCAATTTTCTGATGAAAAACGATGACCCGTGACCTGTCGAAATTTCTCCAGATGGTCAGAAGTGGAAATTTTTTAATGTTTAAGTTTTTTGACTGCAAATGACTATTCCATGTAAATTATCACTTTTGGAACAAAAACAAGTGTGTTTAGAGCCACTTTATTGCCTGAAATTGGTCGAAATAGAAGCTTCTGAATAGGAGAAAAAGTCTGTAATAATGGCAATTTTGGTCACATTGAGGCTTTAAAAAGTAGTCATTTGAGGCACATTCCAAATGACATTTTGAATAGATTTTTCTACAGTCCAAAAAATCAATTTTCTGATGAAAAAGGATGACCCGTGACCTGTCGAAATTTCTCCAGATGGTCAGAAATGGAAATTTTTTAATGTTTAATTTTTTGACTGCAAATGACTATTCCATGTAAATTATCACTTTTGGAACAAAAACAAGTGTGTTTAGAGTCACTTTAATGCCTGAAATTGGTCGAAGTAGAAGCTTCTGAATAGGAGAAAAAGTGTGTAATAATGGCAATTAAGGTCACATTGAGGCTTTAAAAAGTAGTTATTCAACATGAGGCACAATCCAAATGACATTTTGAATAGATTTTTCTACAGTCCAAAAAATTAATTTTCTGATGAAAAACGATGACCCGTGACCTGTCGAAATTTCTCCAGATGGTCAGAAATTAAAATGTTTTAATGTTTAAGTTTTTTGACTGCAAATTACTATTCCATGTAAATTATCACTTTTGGAACAAAAACATGTGTGTTTAGAGTCACTTTAATGCCTGAAATTGGTCGAAATAGAAGCTTCTGAATAGGAGAAAAAGTCTGTAATAATGGCAATTTTGGTAACATTGAGGCTTTAAAAATTAGTCATTTGAGGCACATTCCAAATGACATTTTTAATCAATTTTTCTACAGTCCAAAAAATCTATTTTCTGATGAATAACGATGACCCGTGAGCTGTCGAAGTTTCTCCAGATGGTCAGAAATGGAAATTTATTAATGTTTAATTTTTTGACTGCAAATGACTATTCCATGTAAATTATCACTTTTGGAACAAAAATAAGTGTGTTTAGAGACACCTTAATACCTGAAACTGGTCGAAATAGAAGCTTCTGAATAGGAGAAAAAGTGTGTAATAATGGCAATTTTGATCACATTGAGGCTTTAAAAAGTAGTTATTCAACATGAGGCACAATCCAAAAAACATTTCGAATCAATTTTTCTACAGTCCAAAAAATCAATTTTCTGATGAAAAACGATGACCCGTGACCTGTCGAAATTTCTCCAGATGGTCAGAAATGGCAATTTTTTAATGTTTAAGTTTTTTGACTGCAATTGACTATTGCATGTAAATTATCACTTTTGGAACAAAAACAAGTGTGTTTAGAGTCACTTTAATGCCTGAAATTGGTCGAAATAGAAGCTTCTGAATAGGAGAAAAAGTGTGTAATAATGGCAATTTTGGTCACATTGAGGCTTTAAAAAGTAGTTATTCAATATGAGGCACAATCCAAATGACATTTTGAATAGATTTTTCTAGTCCAAAAAATCAATTTTCTGATGAAAAACGATGACCCGTGACCTGTTGAAATTTCTCCAGATGGTCAGAAGTGGAAATTTTTTAATGTTTACGTTTTTTGACTGCAAATGACTATTCCATGTAAATTATCACTTTTGGAACAAAAACAAGTGTGTTTAGAGTCACTTTAATGCCTGAAATTGGTCGAAGTAGAAGCTTCTGAATAGGAGAAAAAGTTTGCATTAATGGCAATTTTGGTCACATTGAGGCTTCAAAAAGTAGTTATTCAATATGAGGCACATTCCAACTGACATTTTTGATCAATTTTTCTACAGTCCAAAAAATCAATTTTCTGATGAAAATCAATGACCCGTGACCTGTCGAAATTTCTCCAGATGGTCAGAAATGGAAATTTTTTAAACTTACATTTTTTGACTGCAAATGACTATTACATGTAAATTATCACTTTTGGAACAAAAATAAGTGTGTTTAGAGTCACTTAATGCCTGAAATTGGTCGAAATAGAAGCTTCTGAATAGGAGAAAAAGTCTGTAATAATGGCAATTTTGGTCACATTGAGGCTTTAAAAATTAGTTATTTGAGGCACATTCCAAATGACATTTTTAATCAATTTTTCTACAGTCCAAAAAATCTATTTTCTGATGAATAACGATGACCCGTGAGCTGTCGAAGTTTCTCCAGATGGTCAGAAATGGAAATTTATTAATGTTTAATTTTTTGACTGCAAATGACTATTCCATGTAAATTATCACTTTTGGAACAAAAATAAGTGTGTTTAGAGACACCTTAATACCTGAAACTGGTCGAAATAGAAGCTTCTGAATAGGAGAAAAAGTGTGTAATAATGGCAATTTTGATCACATTGAGGCTTTAAAAAGTAGTTATTCAACATGAGGCACAATCCAAAAAACATTTCGAATCAATTTTTCTACAGTCCAAAAAATCAATTTTCTGATGAAAAACGATGACCCGTGACCTGTCGAAATTTCTCCAGATGGTCAGAAATGGCAATTTTTTAATGTTTAAGTTTTTTGACTGCAATTGACTATTGCATGTAAATTATCACTTTTGGAACAAAAACAAGTGTGTTTAGAGTCACTTTAATGCCTGAAATTGGTCGAAATAGAAGCTTCTGAATAGGAGAAAAAGTGTGTAATAATGGCAATTTTGGTCACATTGAGGCTTTAAAAAGTAGTTATTCAATATGAGGCACAATCCAAATGACATTTTGAATAGATTTTTCTAGTCCAAAAAATCAATTTTCTGATGAAAAACGATGACCCATGACCTGTTGAAATTTCTCCAGATGGTCAGAAGTGGAAATTTTTTAATGTTTACGTTTTTTGACTGCAAATGACTATTCCATGTAAATTATCACTTTTGGAACAAAAACAAGTGTGTTTAGAGTCACTTTAATGCCTGAAATTGGTCGAAGTAGAAGCTTCTGAATAGGAGAAAAAGTTTGCATTAATGGCAATTTTGGTCACATTGAGGCTTCAAAAAGTAGTTATTCAATATGAGGCACATTCCAACTGACATTTTTGATCAATTTTTCTACAGTCCAAAAAATCAATTTTCTGATGAAAATCAATGACCCGTGACCTGTCGAAATTTCTCCAGATGGTCAGAAATGGAAATTTTTTAAACTTACATTTTTTGACTGCAAATGACTATTCCATGTAAATTATCACTTTTGGAACAAAAACAAGTGTGTTTAGAGTCACTTTAATGCCTGAAATTGGTCGAAGTAGAAGCTTCTGAATAGGAGAAAAAGTTTGCATTAATGGCAATTTTGGTCACATTGAGGCTTCAAAAAGTAGTTATTCAATATGAGGCACATTCCAACTGACATTTTTGATCAATTTTTCTACAGTCCAAAAAATCAATTTTCTGATGAAAATCAATGACCCGTGACCTGTCGAAATTTCTCCAGATGGTCAGAAATGGAAATTTTTTAAACTTACATTTTTTGACTGCAAATGACTATTACATGTAAATTATCACTTTTGGAACAAAAATAAGTGTGTTTAGAGTCACTTAATGCCTGAAATTGGTCGAAATAGAAGCTTCTGAATAGGAGAAAAAGTCTGTAATAATGGCAATTTTGGTCACATTGAGGCTTTAAAAATTAGTCATTTGAGGCACATTCCAAATGACATTTTTAATCAATTTTTCCACAGTCCAGAAAATCAATTTTCTGATGAATAACGATGACCCGTGACCTGTCGAAGTTTCTCCAGATGGTCAGAAATGGAAATGTTTTAATGTTTAAGTTTTTTGACTGCAAATGACTATTCCATGTAAATTATCACTTTTGGAACAAAAATAAGTGTCTTTAGAGACACCTTAATACCTGAAACTGGTCGAAATATAAGCTTCTGAATAGGAGAAAATGTCTGTAATAATGGCAATTTTGGTCACATTGAGGCTATAAAAAGTAGTTATTCAACATGAGGCACATTCCAACTGACATTTTTAATCAATTTTTCTACAGTCCAAAAAATAAATTTTCTGATGAAAAACGATGACCCGTGACCTGTCGTAATTTCTCCAGATGGTCAGAAATTGAAATGTTTTAATGTTTAATTTTTTGACTGCAAATGACTATTCCATGTAAATTATCACTTTTGGAACAAAAACAAGTGTGTTTAGAGTCACTTTAATGCCAGAAATTGGTCGAAATAGAAGCTTCTGAATAGGAGAAAAAGTCTGCAATAATGGCAATTTTGGTCACATTGAGGCTTTAAAAAGTAGTCATTTGAGGCACATTCCAAATGACATTTTGAATACATTTTTCAACAAACCAAAAAATCAATTTTCTGATGAAAAACGATGACCCGTGACCTGTCGAAATTTCTCCAGATGGTCAGGAATGGAAATTTTTTAATGTTTAACTTTTTGACTGCAAATGACTATTCCATGTAAATTATCACTTTTGGAACAAAAACAAGTGTGTTTAGAGTCACTTTAATGCCTGAAATTGGTCGAAATAGAAGCTTCTGAATAGGAGATAAAGTCTGTAATAATGCCAATTTTGGTAACATTGAGGCTTTAAAAATTAGTCATTTGAGACACATTCCAAATGACATTTTTAATCAATTTTTCTACAGTCCAAAAAATCTATTTTCTGATGAATAACGATGACCCGTGAGCTGTCGAAGTTTCTCCAGATGGTCAGAAATGGAAATTTATTAATGTTTAATTTTTTGACTGCAAATGACTATTCCATGTAAATTATCACTTTTGGAACAAAAATAAGTGTGTTTAGAGACACCTTAATACCTGAAACTGGTCGAAATAGAAGCTTCTGAATAGGAGAAAAAGTGTGTAATAATGGCAATTTTGATCACATTGAGGCTTTAAAAAGTAGTTATTCAACATGAGGCACAATCTAAAAAACATTTTGAATCAATTTTTCTACAGTCCAAAAAATCAATTTTCTGATGAAAAACGATGACCCGTGACCTGTCGAAATTTCTCCAGATGGTCAGAAGTGGATATTTTTTAATGTTTAAGTTTTTTGACTGCAAATGACTATTCCATGTAAATTATCACTTTTGGAACAAAAACAAGTGTGTTTAGAGTCACTTTAATGCCTGAAATTGGTCGAAGTAGAAGCTTCTGAATAGGAGAAAAAGTTTGCATTAATGGCAATTTTGGTCACATTGAGGCTTCAAAAAGTAGTTATTCAATATGAGGCACATTCCAACTGACATTTTTAATCAATTTTTCTACAGTCCAAAAAATCAATTTTCTGATGAAAATCAATGACCCGTGACCTGTCGAAATTTCTCCAGATGGTCAGAAATGGAAATTTTTTATACTTACATTTTTTGACTGCAAATGACTATTACATGTAAATTATCACTTTTGGAACAAAAATAAGTGTGTTTAGAGTCACTTAATGCCTGAAATTGGTCGAAATAGAAGCTTCTGAATAGGAGAAAAAGTCTGTAATAATGGCAATTTTGGTCACATTGAGGCTTTAAAAATTAGTCATTTGAGGCACATTCCAAATGACATTTTTAATCAATTTTTCCACAGTCCAGAAAATCAATTTTCTGATGAATAACGATGACCCGTGACCTGTCGAAGTTTCTCCAGATGGTCAGAAATGGAAATGTTTTAATGATTAAGTTTTTTGACTGCAAATGACTATTCCATGTAAATTATCACTTTTGGAACAAAAATAAGTGTCTTTAGAGACACCTTAATACCTGAAACTGGTCGAAATATAAGCTTCTGAATAGGAGAAAATGTCTGTAATAATGGCAATTTTGGTCACATTGAGGCTTTAAAAAGTAGTTATTCAACATGAGGCACATTCCAACTGACATTTTTAATCAATTTTTCTACAGTCCAAAAAATCCATTTTCTGATGAAAAACGATGACCCGTGACCTGTCGAAATTTCTCCAGATGGTCAGAAATGGAAATGTTTTAATGTTTAATTTTTTGACTGCAAATGACTATTCCATGTAAATTATCACTTTTGGAACAAAAACAAGTGTGTTTAGAGTCACTTTAATGCCAGAAATTGGTCGAAATAGAAGCTTCTGAATAGGAGAAAAAGTCTGCAATAATGGCAATTTTGGTCACATTGAGGCTTTAAAAAGTAGTCATTTGAGGCACATTCCAAATGACATTTTGAATACATTTTTCAACAAACCAAAAAATCAATTTTCTGATGAAAAACGATGACCCGTGACCTGTCGAAATTTCTCCAGATGGTCAGGAATGGAAATTTTTTAATGTTTAACTTTTTGACTGCAAATGACTATTCCATGTAAATTATCACTTTTGGAACAAAAACAAGTGTGTTTAGAGTCACTTTAATGCCTGAAATTGGTCGAAATAGAAGCTTCTGAATAGGAGATAAAGTCTGTAATAATGGCAATTTTGGTAACATTGAGGCTTTAAAAATTAGTCATTTGAGGCACATTCCAAATGACATTTTTAATCAATTTTTCTACAGTCCAAAAAATCTATTTTCTGATGAATAACGATGACCCGTGAGCTGTCGAAGTTTCTCCAGATGGTCAGAAATGGAAATTTATTAATGTTTAATTTTTTGACTGCAAATGACTATTCCATGTAAATTATCACTTTTGGAACAAAAATAAGTGTGTTTAGAGACACCTTAATACCTGAAACTGGTCGAAATAGAAGCTTCTGAATAGGAGAAAAAGTGTGTAATAATGGCAATTTTGATCACATTGAGGCTTTAAAAAGTAGTTATTCAACATGAGGCACAATCCAAAAAACATTTTGAATCAATTTTTCTACAGTCCAAAAAATCAATTTTCTGATGAAAAACGATGACCCGTGACCTGTCGAAATTTCTCCAGATGGTCAGAAATGGAAATTTTTTAATGTTTAAGTTTTTTGACTGCAATTGACTATTGCATGTAAATTATCACTTTTGGAACAAAAACAAGTGTGTTTAGAGTCACTTTAATGCCTGAAATTGGTCGAAATAGAAGCTTCTGAATAGGAGAAAAAGTGTGTAATAATGGCAATTTTGGTCACATTGAGGCTTTAAAAAGTAGTTATTCAATATGAGGCACAATCCAAATGACATTTTGAATAGATTTTTCTACAGTCCAAAAAATCAATTTTCTGATGAAAAACGATGACCCGTGACCTGTCGAAATTTCTCCAGATGGTCAGAAGTGGAAATTTTTTAATGTTTAAGTTTTTTGACTGCAAATGACTATTCCATGTAAATTATCACTTTTGGAACAAAAACAAGTGTGTTTAGAGTCACTTTAATGCCTGAAATTGGTCGAAATAGAAGCTTCTGAATAGGAGAAAAAGTCTGTAATAATGGCAATTTTGGTCACATTGAGGCTTTAAAAAGTAGTCATTTGAGGCACATTCCAAATGACATTTTGAATAGATTTTTCTACAGTCCAAAAAATCAATTTTCTGATGAAAAAGGATGACCCGTGACCTGTCGAAATTTCTCCAGATGGTCAGAAATGGAAATGTTTTAATGTTAAATTTTTTGACTGCAAATGACTATTCCATGTAAATTATCACTTTTGGAACAAAAACAAGTGTGTTTAGAGTCACTTTAATGCCAGAAATTGGTCGAAACGGAAGCTTCTGAATAGGAGAAAAAGTGTGTAATAATGGCAATTTTGATCACATTGAGGCTTTAAAAAGTAGTTATTCAATATGAGGCACATTCCAACTGACATTTTTAATCAATTTTTCTACAGTCCAAAAAATCAATTTTCTGATGAAAATCAATGACCCGTGACCTGTCGAAATTTCTCCAGATAGTCAGAAATGGAAATTTTTAAAACTTACATTTTTTGACTGCAAATGACTATTACATGTAAATTATCACTTTTGGAACAAAAATAAGTGTGTTTAGAGTCACTTAATGCCTGAAATTGGTCGAAATAGAAGCTTCTGAATAGGAGAAAAAGTCTGTAATAATGGCAATTTTGGTCACATTGAGGCATTAAAAAGTAGTCATTTGAGGCACATTCCAAATGACATTTTTAATCAATTTTTCCACAGTCCAGAAAATCAATTTTCTGATGAATAACGATGACCCGTGACCTGTCGAAGTTTCTCCAGATGGTCAGAAATGGAAATGTTTTAATGTTTAAGTTTTTTGACTGCAAATGACTATTCCATGTAAATTATCACTTTTGGAACAAAAATAAGTGTCTTTAGAGACACCTTAATACCTGAAACTGGTCGAAATAGAAGCTTCTGAATAGGAGAAAATGTCTGTAATAATGGCAATTTTGGTCACATTGAGGCTTTAAAAAGTAGTTATTCAACATGAGGCACATTCCAACTGACATTTTTAATCAATTTTTCTACAGTCCAAAAAATCCATTTTCTGATGAAAAACGATGACCCGTGACCTGTCGAAATTTCTCCAGATGTTCAGAAATGGAAATGTTTTAATGTTTAATTTTTTGACTGCAAATGACTATTCCATGTAAATTATCACTTTTGGAACAAAAACAAGTGTGTTTAGAGTCACTTTAATGCCAGAAATTGGTCGAAACGGAAGCTTCTGAATAGGAGAAAAAGTGTGTAATAATGGCAATTTTGATCACATTGAGGCTTTAAAAAGTAGTCATTCAACATGAGGCACAATCCAAATGACATTTTGAATCAATTTTTCTACAGTCCAAAAAATCAATTTTCTGAGGAAAAACGATGACCCGTGACCTGTCGAAATTTCTCCAGAATGGTCAGAAATGGAAATATTTTAATGTTTAATTTTTTGACTGCAATTGACTATCGCATGTAAATTATCACTTTTGGAACAAAAACAAGTGTGTTTAGAGTCACTTTAATGCCTGAAATTGGTCGAAAAAGAAGCTTCTGAATAGGAGAAAATGTCTGAAATAATGGCAATTTTGGTCACATTGAGGCTTCAAAAAGTAGTTATTCAACATGAGGCACAATCCAAATGACATTTTGAATAGATTTTTCTACAGTCCAAAAAGTCAATTTTCTGATGAAAATCGATGACCCGTGACCTGTCGAAATTTCTCCAGATGGTCAGAAATGGAAATTTTATAAAGTTACATTTTTTGACTGCAAATGACTATTCCATGTAAATTATCACTTTTGGAACAAAAACAAGTGTGTTTAGAGTCACTTTAATGCCTGAAATTGGTCGAAATAGAAGCTTCTGAATAGGAGAAAAAGTCTGCAATAATGGCAATTTTGGTCACATTGAGGCTTTAAAAAGTAGTCATTTGAGGCACATTCCAAATGACATTTTGAATAGATTTTTCTACAGTCCAAAAAATCAATTTTCAGATGAATAATGATGACCCGTGACCTGTCGAAGTTTCTCCAGATGGTCAGAAATGGAAATTTTTTAATGTTTAAGTTTTTTGACTGCAAATGACTATGCCATGTAAATTATCACTTTTGGAACAAAAATAAGTGTGTTTAGAGACACCTTAATACCTGAAACTGGTCGAAATAGAAGCTTCTGAATAGGAGAAAAAGTGTGTAATAATGGCAATTTTGATCACATTGAGGCTTTAAAAAGTAGTTATTCAACATGAGGCACAATCCAAAAAACATTTTGAATCAATTTTTCTACAGTCCAAAAAATCAATTTTCTGATGAAAAACGATGACCCGTGACCTGTCGAAATTTCTCCAGATGGTCAGAAATGGAAATTTTTTAATCTTTAAGTTTTTTGACTGCAATTGACTATTGCATGTAAATTATCACTTTTGGAACAAAAACAAGTGTGTTTAGAGTCACTTTAATGCCTGAAATTGGTCGAAATAGAAGCTTCTGAATAGGAGAAAAAGTGTGTAATAATGGCAATGTTGCTCACATTGAGGCTTTAAAAAGTAGTTATTCAACATGAGGCACAATCCAAATGACATTTTGAATAGATTTTTCTACAGTCCAAAAAATCAATTTTCTGATGAAAAACGATGACCCGTGACCTGTCGAAATTTCTCCAGATGGTCAGAAATTGAAATTTTTTAATGTTTAAGTTTTTTGACTGCAAATGACTATTCCATGTAAGTTATCACTTTTGGAACAAAAACAAGTGTGTTTAGAGTCACTTTAATGCCTGAAATTGGTCGAAATAGAAGCTTCTGAATAGGAGAAAAAGTCTGCAATAATGGCAATTTTGGTCACATTGAGGCTTTAAAAAGTAGTCATTTGAGGCACATTCCAAATGACATTTTGAATAGATTTTTCTACAGTCCAAAAAATCAATTTTCTGATGAAAAACGATGACCCGTGACCTGTCGAAATTTCTCCAGATGGTCAGAAATGGAAATTTTTTAATGTTTAACTTTTTGACTGCAAATGACTATTCCATGTAAATTATCACTTTTGGAACAAAAACAAGTGTGTTTAGAGTCACTTTAATGCCTGAAATTGGTCGAAATAGAAGCTTCTGAATAGGAGAAAAAGTCTGTAATAATGGCAATTTTGGTCACATTGAGGCTTCAAAAAGTAGTTATTCAACATGAGGCACAATCCAAATGACATTTTGAATAGATTTTTCTACAGTCCAAAAAATCAATTTTCTGATGAAAAACGATGACCCGTGACCTGTCGAAATTTCTCCAGATGGTCAGAAATGGAAATTTTTTAATGTTTAATTTTTTGACTGCAAATGACTATTCCATGTAAATTATCACTTTTGGAACAAAAACAAGTGTGTTTAGAGTCACTTTAATGCCTGAAATTGGTCGAAATAGAAGCTTCTGAATAGGAGAAAAAGTCTGTAATAATGGCAATTTTTGGTCACACTGAGGCTTTAAAAAGTAGTCATTTGAGGCACATTCCAAATGACATTTTTAATCAATTTTTCTACAGTCCAAAAAATCAATTTTCTGATGAATAACGATGACCCGTGACCTGTCGAAGTTTCTCCAGATGGTCAGAAATGGAAATTTATTAATGTTTAATTTTTTGACTGCAAATGACTATGCCATGTAAATTATCACTTTTGGAACAAAAATAAGTGTGTTTAGAGACACCTTAATACCTGAAACTGGTCGAAATAGAAGCTTCTGAATAGGAGAAAATTTCTGTAATAATGGCAATTTTGGTCACATTGAGGCTTTAAAAAGTAGTTATTCAACATGAGGCACATTCCAACTGACATTTGTAATCAATTTTTCTACAGTCCAAAAAATCAATTTTCTGATGAAAATCGATGACCCGTGACCTGTCGAAATTTCTCCAGATGGTCAGAAATGGACATTTTTTAAAGTTAAATTTTTTGACTGCAAATGATTATTCCATGTAAATTATCACTTTTGGAACAAAAATAAGTGTGTTTAGAGTCACTTAATGTCTGAAATTGGTTGAAATAGAAGCTTCTGAATAGGAGAAAAAGTCTGTAATAATGGCAATTTTGGTCACATTGAGGCTTTAAAAAGTAGTCATTTGAGGCACATTCCAAATGACATTTTTAATCAATTTTTCTACAGTCCAAAAAATCAATTTTCTGATGAATAACGATGACCCGTGACCTGTCGAAGTTTCTCCAGATGGTCAGAAATGGAAATTTTTTAATGTTTAAGTTTTTTGACTGCAAATGACTATTCCATGTAAATTATCACTTTTGGGACAAAAATAAGTGTGTTTAGAGACACCTTAATACCTGAAACTGGTCGGAATAGAAGCTTCTGAATAGGAGAAAATGTCTGTAATAATGGCAATTTTGGTCACATTGAGGCTTTAAAAAGTAGTTATTCAACATGAGGCACATTCCAACTGACATTTTTAATCAATTTTTCTACAGTCCAAAAAATCAATTTTCTGATGAAAAACGATGACCCGTGACCTGTCGAAATTTCTCCAGATGGTCAGAAATGGAAATTTTTTAATGTTTAAGTTTTTTGACTGCAAATGACTATTCCATGTAAATTATCACTTTTGGAACAAAAACAAGTGTGTTTAGAGTCACTTTAATGCCTGAAATTGGTCGAAATAGAAGCTTCTGAATAGGAGAAAAAGTGTGTAATAATGGCAATTTTGATCACATTGAGGCTTTAAAAAGTAGTCATTTGAGGCACATTCCAAATGACATTTTGAATACATTTTTCAACAAACCAAAAAATCAATTTTCTGATGAAAAACGATGACCCGTGACCTGTCGAAATTTCTCCAGATGGTCAGGAATGGAAATTTTTTAATGTTTAACTTTTTGACTGCAAATGACTATTCCATGTAAATTATCACTTTTGGAACAAAAACAAGTGTGTTTAGAGTCACTTTAATGCCTGAAATTGGTCGAAATAGAAGCTTCTGAATAGGAGAAAAAGTCTGTAATAATGGCAATTTTGGTAACATTGAGGCTTTAAAAATTAGTCATTTGAGGCACATTCCAAATGACATTTTTAATCAATTTTTCTACAGTCCAAAAAATCTATTTTCTGATGAATAACGATGACCCGTGAGCTGTCGAAGTTTCTCCAGATGGTCAGAAATGGAAATTTATTAATGTTTAATTTTTTGACTGCAAATGACTATTCCATGTAAATTATCACTTTTGGAACAAAAATAAGTGTGTTTAGAGACACCTTAATACCTGAAACTGGTCGAAATAGAAGCTTCTGAATAGGAGAAAAAGTGTGTAATAATGGCAATTTTGATCACATTGAGGCTTTAAATAGTAGTTATTCAACATGAGGCACAATCCAAAAAACATTTTGAATCAATTTTTCTACAGTCCAAAAATCAATTTTCTGATGAAAAACGATGACCCGTGACCTGTCGAAATTTCTCCAGATGGTCAGAAATGGAAATTTTTTAATGTTTAAGTTTTTTGACTGCAATTGACTATTGCATGTAAATTATCACTTTTGGAACAAAAACAAGTGTGTTTAGAGTCACTTTAATGCCTGAAATTGGTCGAAATAGAAGCTTCTGAATAGGAGAAAAAGTGTGTAATAATGGCAATTTTGGTCACATTGAGGCTTTAAAAAGTAGTTATTCAATATGAGGCACAATCCAAATGACATTTTGAATAGATTTTTCTTCAGTCCAAAAAATCAATTTTCTGATGAAAAACGATGACCCGTGACCTGTCGAAATTTCTCCAGATGGTCAGAAGTGGAAATTTTTTAATGTTTAAGTTTTTTGACTGCAAATGACTATTCCATGTAAATTATCACTTTTGGAACAAAAACAAGTGTGTTTAGAGCCACTTTATTGCCTGAAATTGGTCGAAATAGAAGCTTCTGAATAGGAGAAAAAGTCTGTAATAATGGCAATTTTGGTCACATTGAGGCTTTAAAAAGTAGTCATTTGAGGCACATTCCAAATGACATTTTGAATAGATTTTTCTACAGTCCAAAAAATCAATTTTCTGATGAAAAAGGATGACCCGTGACCTGTCGAAATTTCTCCAGATGGTCAGAAATGGAAATTTTTTAATGTTTAATTTTTTGACTGCAAATGACTATTCCATGTAAATTATCACTTTTGGAACAAAAACAAGTGTGTTTAGAGTCACTTTAATGCCTGAAATTGGTCGAAGTAGAAGCTTCTGAATAGGAGAAAAAGTTTGCATTAATGGCAATTTTGGTCACATTGAGGCTTCAAAAAGTAGTTATTCAATATGAGGCACATTCCAACTGACATTTTTAATCAATTTTTCTACAGTCCAAAAAATCAATTTTCTGATGAAAATCAATGACCCGTGACCTGTCGAAATTTCTCCAGATGGTCAGAAATGGAAATTTTTTAAACTTAAATTTTTTGACTGCAAATGACTATTCCATGTAAATTATCACTTTTGGAACAAAAATAAGTGTGTTTAGAGTCACTTTAATGCCTGAAATTGGTCGAAATAGAAGCTTCTGAATAGGAGAAAAAGTCTGTAATAATGGCAATTTTGGTCACATTGAGGCTTTAAAAAGTAGTCATTTGAGGCACATTCCAAATGACATTTTGAATAGATTTTTCTACAGTCCAAAAAATCAATTTTCTGATGAAAAAGGATGACCCATGACCTGTCGAAATTTCTCCAGATGGTCAGAAATGGAAATTTTTTAATGTTTAATTTTTTGACTGCAAATGACTATTCCATGTAAATTATCACTTTTGGAACAAAAACAAGTGTGTTTAGAGTCACTTTAATGCCTGAAATTGGTCGAAGTAGAAGCTTCTGAATAGGAGAAAAAGTTTGCATTAATGGCAATTTTGGTCACATTGAGGCTTCAAAAAGTAGTTATTCAATATGAGGCACATTCCAACTGACATTTTTAATCAATTTTTCTACAGTCCAAAAAATCAATTTTCTGATGAAAATCAATGACCCGTGACCTGTCGAAATTTCTCCAGATGGTCAGAAATGGAAATTTTTTAAACTTACATTTTTTGACTGCAAATGACTATTCCATGTAAATTATCACTTTTGGAACAAAAATAAGTGTGTTTAGAGTCACTTAATGCCTGGAATTGGTCGAAATAGAAGCTTCTGAATAGGAGAAAAAGTCTGTAATAATGGCAATTTTGGTCACATTGAGGCTTTAAAAAGTAGTCATTTGAGGCACATTCCAAATGACATTTTTAATCAATTTTTCCACAGTCCAGAAAATCAATTTTCTGATGAATAACGATGACCCGTGACCTGTCGAAGTTTCTCCAGATGGTCAGAAATGGAAATGTTTTAATGTTTAAGTTTTTTGACTGCAAATGACTATTCCATGTAAATTATCACTTTTGGAACAAAAATAAGTGTCTTTAGAGACACCTTAATACCTGAAACTGGTCGAAATAGAAGCTTCTGAATAGGAGAAAATGTCTGTAATAATGGCAATTTTGGTCACATTGAGGCTTTAAAAAGTAGTTATTCAACATGAGGCACATTCCAACTGCCATTTTTAATCAATTTTTCTACAGTCCAAAAAATCCATTTTCTGATGAAAAACGATGACCCGTGACCTGTCGAAATTTCTCCAGATGGTCAGAAATGGAAATGTTTTAATGTTTAATTTTTTGACTGCAAATGACTATTCCATGTAAATTATCACTTTTGGAACAAAAACAAGTGTGTTTAGAGTCACTTTAATGCCAGAAATTGGTCGAAACGGAAGCTTCTGAATAGGAGAAAAAGTGTGTAATAATGGCAATTTTGATCACATTGAGGCTTTAAAAAGTAGTCATTCAACATGAGGCACAATCCAAATGACATTTTGAATCAATTTTTCTACAGTCCAAAAAATCAATTTTCTGAGGAAAAACGATGACCCGTGACCTGTCGAAATTTCTCCAGAATGGTCAGAAATGGAAATTTTTTAATGTTTAATTTTTTGACTGCAATTGACTATTGACTATCGCATGTAAATTATCACTTTTGGAACAAAAACAAGTGTGTTTAGAGTCACTTTAATGCCTGAAATTGGTCGAAAAAGAAGCTTCTGAATAGGAGAAAATGTCTGAAATAATGGCAATTTTGGTCACATTGAGGCTTCAAAAAGTAGTTATTCAACATGAGGCACAATCCAAATGACATTTTGAATAGATTTTTCTACAGTCCAAAAAATCAATTTTCTGATGAAAAACTATGACCCGTGACCTGTCGAAATTTCTCCAGATGGTCAGAAATGGAAATGTTTTAATGTTTAATTTTTTGACTGCAAATGACTATTCCATGTAAATTATCACTTTTGGAACAAAAACAAGTGTGTTTAGAGTCACTTTAATGCCTGAAATTGGTCGAAATAGAAGCTTCTGAATAGGAGAAAAAGTCTGTAATAATGGCAATTTTTGGTCACACTGAGGCTTTAAAAAGTAGTCATTTGAGGCACATTCCAAATGACATTTTTAATCAATTTTTCTACAGTCCAAAAAATTAATTTTCTGATGAATAACGATGACCCGTGACCTGTCGAAGTTTCTCCAGATGGTCAGCAATTGAAATTTATTAATGTTTAATTTTTTGACTGCAAATGACTATGCCATGTAAATTATCACTTTTGGAACAAAAATAAGTGTGTTTAGAGACACCTTAATACCTGAAACTGGTCGAAATAGAAGCTTCTGAATAGGAGAAAATTTCTGTAATAATGGCAATTTTGGTCACATTGAGGCTTTAAAAAGTAGTTATTCAACATGAGGCACATTCCAACTGACATTTTTAATCAATTTTTCTACAGTCCAAAAAATCAATTTTCTGATGAAAATCGATGACCCGTGACCTGTCGAAATTTCTCCAGATGGTCAGAAATGGAAATTTTTTAAAGTTAAATTTTTTGACTTCAATTGACTAACTCATGTAAATTATCACTTTTGGAACAAAAACAAGTGTGTTTAGAGTCACTTTAATGCCTATAATAGGTCGAAAAAGAAGCTTCTGAATAGGAGAAAATGTCTGTAAAATGGCAATTTTGGTCACATTGAGGCTTTAAAAAGTAGTTATTCAACATTAGGCACATTCCAACTTACATTTTTAATCAATTTTTCTACAGTCCAAAAAATCAATTTTCTGATGAAAATCGATGACCCGTGACCTGTCGAAATTTCTCCAGATGGTCAGAAATGGAAATTTTTTAAAGTTACATTTTTTGACTGCAAATGATTATTCCATGTAAATTATCACTTTTGGTACAAAAATAAGTGTGTTTAGAGTCACTTAATGCCTGAAATTGGTCGAAATAGAAGCTTCTGAATAGGAGAAAAAGTCTGTAATAATGGCAATTTTGGTCACATTGAGGCTTTAAAAAGTAGTTATTCAACATGAGGCACATTCCAACTGCCATTTTTAATCAATTTTTCTACAGTCCAAAAAATCCATTTTCTGATGAAAAACGATGACCCGTGACCTGTCGAAATTTCTCCAGATGGTCAGAAATGGAAATGTTTTAATGTTTAATTTTTTGACTGCAAATGACTATTCCATGTAAATTATCACTTTTGGAACAAAAACAAGTGTGTTTAGAGTCACTTTAATGCCAGAAATTGGTCGAAACGGAAGCTTCTGAATAGGAGAAAAAGTGTGTAATAATGGCAATTTTGATCACATTGAGGCTTTAAAAAGTAGTCATTCAACATGAGGCACAATCCAAATGACATTTTGAATCAATTTTTCTACAGTCCAAAAAATCAATTTTCTGAGGAAAAACGATGACCCGTGACCTGTCGAAATTTCTCCAGAATGGTCAGAAATGGAAATTTTTTAATGTTTAATTTTTTGACTGCAATTGACTATTGACTATCGCATGTAAATTATCACTTTTGGAACAAAAACAAGTGTGTTTAGAGTCACTTTAATGCCTGAAATTGGTCGAAAAAGAAGCTTCTGAATAGGAGAAAATGTCTGAAATAATGGCAATTTTGGTCACATTGAGGCTTCAAAAAGTAGTTATTCAACATGAGGCACAATCCAAATGACATTTTGAATAGATTTTTCTACAGTCCAAAAAATCAATTTTCTGATGAAAAACGATGACCCGTGACCTGTCGAAATTTCTCCAGATGGTCAGAAATGGAAATTTATTAATGTTTAATTTTTTGACTGCAAATGACTATGCCATGTAAATTATCACTTTTGGAACAAAAATAAGTGTGTTTAGAGACACCTTAATACCTGAAACTGGTCGAAATAGAAGCTTCTGAATAGGAGAAAATTTCTGTAATAATGGCAATTTTGGTCACATTGAGGCTTTAAAAAGTAGTTATTCAACATGAGGCACATTCCAACTGACATTTTTAATCAATTTTTCTACAGTCCAAAAAATCAATTTTCTGATGAAAAACGATGACCCGTGACCTGTCGAAATTTCTCCAGATGGTCAGGAATGGACATTTTTTAATGTTTAACTTTTTGACTGCAAATGACTATTCCATGTAAATTATCACTTTTGGAACAAAAACAAGTGTGTTTAGAGTCACTTTAATGCCTGAAATTGGTCGAAATAGAAGCTTCTGAATAGGAGAAAAAGTCTGTAATAATGGCAATTTTTGGTCACACTGAGGCTTTAAAAAGTAGTCATTTGAGGCACATTCCAAATGACATTTTTAATCAATTTTTCTACAGTCCAAAAAATCAATTTTCTGATGAATAACGATGACCCGTGACCTGTCGAAGTTTCTCCAGATGGTCAGAAATGGAAATTTATTAATGTTTAATTTTTTGACTGCAAATGACTATGCCATGTAAATTATCACTTTTGGAACAAAAATAAGTGTGTTTAGAGACACCTTAATACCTGAAACTGGTCGAAATAGAAGCTTCTGAATAGGAGAAAATTTCTGTAATAATGGCAATTTTGGTCACATTGAGGCTTTAAAAAGTAGTTATTCAACATGAGGCACATTCCAACTGACATTTGTAATCAATTTTTCTACAGTCCAAAAAATCAATTTTCTGATGAAAATCGATGACCCGTGACCTGTCGAAATTTCTCCAGATGGTCAGAAATGGACATTTTTTAAAGTTAAATTTTTTGACTGCAAATGATTATTCCATGTAAATTATCACTTTTGGAACAAAAATAAGTGTGTTTAGAGTCACTTAATGTCTGAAATTGGTTGAAATAGAAGCTTCTGAATAGGAGAAAAAGTCTGTAATAATGGCAATTTTGGTCACATTGAGGCTTTAAAAAGTAGTCATTTGAGGCACATTCCAAATGACATTTTTAATCAATTTTTCTACAGTCCAAAAAATCAATTTTCTGATGAATAACGATGACCCGTGACCTGTCGAAGTTTCTCCAGATGGTCAGAAATGGAAATTTTTTAATGTTTAAGTTTTTTGACTGCAAATGACTATTCCATGTAAATTATCACTTTTGGGACAAAAATAAGTGTGTTTAGAGACACCTTAATACCTGAAACTGGTCGGAATAGAAGCTTCTGAATAGGAGAAAATGTCTGTAATAATGGCAATTTTGGTCACATTGAGGCTTTAAAAAGTAGTTATTCAACATGAGGCACATTCCAACTGACATTTTTAATCAATTTTTCTACAGTCCAAAAAATCAATTTTCTGATGAAAAACGATGACCCGTGACCTGTCGAAATTTCTCCAGATGGTCAGAAATGGAAATTTTTTAATGTTTAAGTTTTTTGACTGCAAATGACTATTCCATGTAAATTATCACTTTTGGAACAAAAACAAGTGTGTTTAGAGTCACTTTAATGCCTGAAATTGGTCGAAATAGAAGCTTCTGAATAGGAGAAAAAGTGTGTAATAATGGCAATTTTGATCACATTGAGGCTTTAAAAAGTAGTCATTTGAGGCACATTCCAAATGACATTTTGAATACATTTTTCAACAAACCAAAAAATCAATTTTCTGATGAAAAACGATGACCCGTGACCTGTCGAAATTTCTCCAGATGGTCAGGAATGGAAATTTTTTAATGTTTAACTTTTTGACTGCAAATGACTATTCCATGTAAATTATCACTTTTGGAACAAAAACAAGTGTGTTTAGAGTCACTTTAATGCCTGAAATTGGTCGAAATAGAAGCTTCTGAATAGGAGAAAAAGTCTGTAATAATGGCAATTTTGGTAACATTGAGGCTTTAAAAATTAGTCATTTGAGGCACATTCCAAATGACATTTTTAATCAATTTTTCTACAGTCCAAAAAATCTATTTTCTGATGAATAACGATGACCCGTGAGCTGTCGAAGTTTCTCCAGATGGTCAGAAATGGAAATTTATTAATGTTTAATTTTTTGACTGCAAATGACTATTCCATGTAAATTATCACTTTTGGAACAAAAATAAGTGTGTTTAGAGACACCTTAATACCTGAAACTGGTCGAAATAGAAGCTTCTGAATAGGAGAAAAAGTGTGTAATAATGGCAATTTTGATCACATTGAGGCTTTAAATAGTAGTTATTCAACATGAGGCACAATCCAAAAAACATTTTGAATCAATTTTTCTACAGTCCAAAAATCAATTTTCTGATGAAAAACGATGACCCGTGACCTGTCGAAATTTCTCCAGATGGTCAGAAATGGCAATTTTTTAATGTTTAAGTTTTTTGACTGCAATTGACTATTGCATGTAAATTATCACTTTTGGAACAAAAACAAGTGTGTTTAGAGTCACTTTAATGCCTGAAATTGGTCGAAATAGAAGCTTCTGAATAGGAGAAAAAGTGTGTAATAATGGCAATTTTGGTCACATTGAGGCTTTAAAAAGTAGTTATTCAATATGAGGCACAATCCAAATGACATTTTGAATAGATTTTTCTTCAGTCCAAAAAATCAATTTTCTGATGAAAAACGATGACCCGTGACCTGTCGAAATTTCTCCAGATGGTCAGAAGTGGAAATTTTTTAATGTTTAAGTTTTTTGACTGCAAATGACTATTCCATGTAAATTATCACTTTTGGAACAAAAACAAGTGTGTTTAGAGCCACTTTATTGCCTGAAATTGGTCGAAATAGAAGCTTCTGAATAGGAGAAAAAGTCTGTAATAATGGCAATTTTGGTCACATTGAGGCTTTAAAAAGTAGTCATTTGAGGCACATTCCAAATGACATTTTGAATAGATTTTTCTACAGTCCAAAAAATCAATTTTCTGATGAAAAAGGATGACCCGTGACCTGTCGAAATTTCTCCAGATGGTCAGAAATGGAAATTTTTTAATGTTTAATTTTTTGACTGCAAATGACTATTCCATGTAAATTATCACTTTTGGAACAAAAACAAGTGTGTTTAGAGTCACTTTAATGCCTGAAATTGGTCGAAGTAGAAGCTTCTGAATAGGAGAAAAAGTTTGCATTAATGGCAATTTTGGTCACATTGAGGCTTCAAAAAGTAGTTATTCAATATGAGGCACATTCCAACTGACATTTTTAATCAATTTTTCTACAGTCCAAAAAATCAATTTTCTGATGAAAATCAATGACCCGTGACCTGTCGAAATTTCTCCAGATGGTCAGAAATGGAAATTTTTTAAACTTAAATTTTTTGACTGCAAATGACTATTCCATGTAAATTATCACTTTTGGAACAAAAATAAGTGTGTTTAGAGTCACTTTAATGCCTGAAATTGGTCGAAGTAGAAGCTTCTGAATAGGAGAAAAAGTTTGCATTAATGGCAATTTTGGTCACATTGAGGCTTCAAAAAGTAGTTATTCAATATGAGGCACATTCCAACTGACATTTTTAATCAATTTTTCTACAGTCCAAAAAATCAATTTTCTGATGAAAATCAATGACCCGTGACCTGTCGAAATTTCTCCAGATGGTCAGAAATGGAAATTTTTTAAACTTACATTTTTTGACTGCAAATGACTATTCCATGTAAATTATCACTTTTGGAACAAAAATAAGTGTGTTTAGAGTCACTTAATGCCTGAAATTGGTCGAAATAGAAGCTTCTGAATAGGAGAAAAAGTCTGTAATAATGGCAATTTTGGTCACATTGAGGCTTTAAAAAGTAGTCATTTGAGGCACATTCCAAATGACATTTTTAATCAATTTTTCCACAGTCCAGAAAATCAATTTTCTGATGAATAACGATGACCCGTGACCTGTCGAAGTTTCTCCAGATGGTCAGAAATGGAAATGTTTTAATGTTTAAGTTTTTTGACTGCAAATGACTATTCCATGTAAATTATCACTTTTGGAACAAAAATAAGTGTCTTTAGAGACACCTTAATACCTGAAACTGGTCGAAATAGAAGCTTCTGAATAGGAGAAAATGTCTGTAATAATGGCAATTTTGGTCACATTGAGGCTTTAAAAAGTAGTTATTCAACATGAGGCACATTCCAACTGCCATTTTTAATCAATTTTTCTACAGTCCAAAAAATCCATTTTCTGATGAAAAACGATGACCCGTGACCTGTCGAAATTTCTCCAGATGGTCAGAAATGGAAATGTTTTAATGTTTAATTTTTTGACTGCAAATGACTATTCCATGTAAATTATCACTTTTGGAACAAAAACAAGTGTGTTTAGAGTCACTTTAATGCCAGAAATTGGTCGAAACGGAAGCTTCTGAATAGGAGAAAAAGTGTGTAATAATGGCAATTTTGATCACATTGAGGCTTTAAAAAGTAGTCATTCAACATGAGGCACAATCCAAATGACATTTTGAATCAATTTTTCTACAGTCCAAAAAATCAATTTTCTGAGGAAAAACGATGACCCGTGACCTGTCGAAATTTCTCCAGAATGGTCAGAAATGGAAATTTTTTAATGTTTAATTTTTTGACTGCAATTGACTATTGACTATCGCATGTAAATTATCACTTTTGGAACAAAAACAAGTGTGTTTAGAGTCACTTTAATGCCTGAAATTGGTCGAAAAAGAAGCTTCTGAATAGGAGAAAATGTCTGAAATAATGGCAATTTTGGTCACATTGAGGCTTCAAAAAGTAGTTATTCAACATGAGGCACAATCCAAATGACATTTTGAATAGATTTTTCTACAGTCCAAAAAATCAATTTTCTGATGAAAAACTATGACCCGTGACCTGTCGAAATTTCTCCAGATGGTCAGAAATGGAAATGTTTTAATGTTTAATTTTTTGACTGCAAATGACTATTCCATGTAAATTATCACTTTTGGAACAAAAACAAGTGTGTTTAGAGTCACTTTAATGCCTGAAATTGGTCGAAATAGAAGCTTCTGAATAGGAGAAAAAGTCTGTAATAATGGCAATTTTTGGTCACACTGAGGCTTTAAAAAGTAGTCATTTGAGGCACATTCCAAATGACATTTTTAATCAATTTTTCTACAGTCCAAAAAATTAATTTTCTGATGAATAACGATGACCCGTGACCTGTCGAAGTTTCTCCAGATGGTCAGCAATTGAAATTTATTAATGTTTAATTTTTTGACTGCAAATGACTATGCCATGTAAATTATCACTTTTGGAACAAAAATAAGTGTGTTTAGAGACACCTTAATACCTGAAACTGGTCGAAATAGAAGCTTCTGAATAGGAGAAAATTTCTGTAATAATGGCAATTTTGGTCACATTGAGGCTTTAAAAAGTAGTTATTCAACATGAGGCACATTCCAACTGACATTTTTAATCAATTTTTCTACAGTCCAAAAAATCAATTTTCTGATGAAAATCGATGACCCGTGACCTGTCGAAATTTCTCCAGATGGTCAGAAATGGAAATTTTTTAAAGTTAAATTTTTTGACTGCAATTGACTAACTCATGTAAATTATCACTTTTGGAACAAAAACAAGTGTGTTTAGAGTCACTTTAATGCCTATAATAGGTCGAAAAAGAAGCTTCTGAATAGGAGAAAATGTCTGTAAAATGGCAATTTTGGTCACATTGAGGCTTTAAAAAGTAGTTATTCAACATTAGGCACATTCCAACTTACATTTTTAATCAATTTTTCTACAGTCCAAAAAATCAATTTTCTGATGAAAATCGATGACCCGTGACCTGTCGAAATTTCTCCAGATGGTCAGAAATGGAAATTTTTTAAAGTTACATTTTTTGACTGCAAATGATTATTCCATGTAAATTATCACTTTTGGTACAAAAATAAGTGTGTTTAGAGTCACTTAATGCCTGAAATTGGTCGAAATAGAAGCTTCTGAATAGGAGAAAAAGTCTGTAATAATGGCAATTTTGGTCACATTGAGGCTTTAAAAAGTAGTTATTCAACATGAGGCACATTCCAACTGCCATTTTTAATCAATTTTTCTACAGTCCAAAAAATCCATTTTCTGATGAAAAACGATGACCCGTGACCTGTCGAAATTTCTCCAGATGGTCAGAAATGGAAATGTTTTAATGTTTAATTTTTTGACTGCAAATGACTATTCCATGTAAATTATCACTTTTGGAACAAAAACAAGTGTGTTTAGAGTCACTTTAATGCCAGAAATTGGTCGAAACGGAAGCTTCTGAATAGGAGAAAAAGTGTGTAATAATGGCAATTTTGATCACATTGAGGCTTTAAAAAGTAGTCATTCAACATGAGGCACAATCCAAATGACATTTTGAATCAATTTTTCTACAGTCCAAAAAATCAATTTTCTGAGGAAAAACGATGACCCGTGACCTGTCGAAATTTCTCCAGAATGGTCAGAAATGGAAATTTTTTAATGTTTAATTTTTTGACTGCAATTGACTATTGACTATCGCATGTAAATTATCACTTTTGGAACAAAAACAAGTGTGTTTAGAGTCACTTTAATGCCTGAAATTGGTCGAAAAAGAAGCTTCTGAATAGGAGAAAATGTCTGAAATAATGGCAATTTTGGTCACATTGAGGCTTCAAAAAGTAGTTATTCAACATGAGGCACAATCCAAATGACATTTTGAATAGATTTTTCTACAGTCCAAAAAATCAATTTTCTGATGAAAAACGATGACCCGTGACCTGTCGAAATTTCTCCAGATGGTCAGAAATGGAAATTTATTAATGTTTAATTTTTTGACTGCAAATGACTATGCCATGTAAATTATCACTTTTGGAACAAAAATAAGTGTGTTTAGAGACACCTTAATACCTGAAACTGGTCGAAATAGAAGCTTCTGAATAGGAGAAAATTTCTGTAATAATGGCAATTTTGGTCACATTGAGGCTTTAAAAAGTAGTTATTCAACATGAGGCACATTCCAACTGACATTTTTAATCAATTTTTCTACAGTCCAAAAAATCAATTTTCTGATGAAAAACGATGACCCGTGACCTGTCGAAATTTCTCCAGATGGTCAGGAATGGACATTTTTTAATGTTTAACTTTTTGACTGCAAATGACTATTCCATGTAAATTATCACTTTTGGAACAAAAACAAGTGTGTTTAGAGTCACTTTAATGCCTGAAATTGGTCGAAATAGAAGCTTCTGAATAGGAGAAAAAGTCTGTAATATTGGCAATTTTTGGTCACACTGAGGCTTTAAAAAGTAGTCATTTGAGGCACATTCCAAATGACATTTTTAATCAATTTTTCTACAGTCCAAAAAATCAATTTTCTGATGAATAACGATGACCCGTGACCTGTCGAAGTTTCTCCAGATGGTCAGAAATGGAAATTTATTAATGTTTAATTTTTTGACTGCAAATGACTATGCCATGTAAATTATCACTTTTGGAACAAAAATAAGTGTGTTTAGAGACACCTTAATACCTGAAACTGGTCGAAATAGAAGCTTCTGAATAGGAGAAAATTTCTGTAATAATGGCAATTTTGGTCACATTGAGGCTTTAAAAAGTAGTTATTCAACATGAGGCACATTCCAACTGACATTTGTAATCAATTTTTCTACAGTCCAAAAAATCAATTTTCTGATGAAAATCGATGACCCGTGACCTGTCGAAATTTCTCCAGATGGTCAGAAATGGACATTTTTTAAAGTTAAATTTTTTGACTGCAAATGATTATTCCATGTAAATTATCACTTTTGGAACAAAAATAAGTGTGTTTAGAGTCACTTAATGTCTGAAATTGGTTGAAATAGAAGCTTCTGAATAGGAGAAAAAGTCTGTAATAATGGCAATTTTGGTCACATTGAGGCTTTAAAAAGTAGTCATTTGAGGCACATTCCAAATGACATTTTTAATCAATTTTTCTACAGTCCAAAAAATCAATTTTCTGATGAATAACGATGACCCGTGACCTGTCGAAGTTTCTCCAGATGGTCAGAAATGGAAATTTTTTAATGTTTAAGTTTTTTGACTGCAAATGACTATTCCATGTAAATTATCACTTTTGGGACAAAAATAAGTGTGTTTAGAGACACCTTAATACCTGAAACTGGTCGGAATAGAAGCTTCTGAATAGGAGAAAATGTCTGTAATAATGGCAATTTTGGTCACATTGAGGCTTTAAAAAGTAGTTATTCAACATGAGGCACATTCCAACTGACATTTTTAATCAATTTTTCTACAGTCCAAAAAATCAATTTTCTGATGAAAAACGATGACCCGTGACCTGTCGAAATTTCTCCAGATGGTCAGAAATGGAAATTTTTTAATGTTTAAGTTTTTTGACTGCAAATGACTATTCCATGTAAATTATCACTTTTGGAACAAAAACAAGTGTGTTTAGAGTCACTTTAATGCCTGAAATTGGTCGAAATAGAAGCTTCTGAATAGGAGAAAAAGTGTGTAATAATGGCAATTTTGATCACATTGAGGCTTTAAAAAGTAGTCATTTGAGGCACATTCCAAATGACATTTTGAATACATTTTTCAACAAACCAAAAAATCAATTTTCTGATGAAAAACGATGACCCGTGACCTGTCGAAATTTCTCCAGATGGTCAGGAATGGAAATTTTTTAATGTTTAACTTTTTGACTGCAAATGACTATTCCATGTAAATTATCACTTTTGGAACAAAAACAAGTGTGTTTAGAGTCACTTTAATGCCTGAAATTGGTCGAAATAGAAGCTTCTGAATAGGAGAAAAAGTCTGTAATAATGGCAATTTTGGTAACATTGAGGCTTTAAAAATTAGTCATTTGAGGCACATTCCAAATGACATTTTTAATCAATTTTTCTACAGTCCAAAAAATCTATTTTCTGATGAATAACGATGACCCGTGAGCTGTCGAAGTTTCTCCAGATGGTCAGAAATGGAAATTTATTAATGTTTAATTTTTTGACTGCAAATGACTATTCCATGTAAATTATCACTTTTGGAACAAAAATAAGTGTGTTTAGAGACACCTTAATACCTGAAACTGGTCGAAATAGAAGCTTCTGAATAGGAGAAAAAGTGTGTAATAATGGCAATTTTGATCACATTGAGGCTTTAAATAGTAGTTATTCAACATGAGGCACAATCCAAAAAACATTTTGAATCAATTTTTCTACAGTCCAAAAATCAATTTTCTGATGAAAAACGATGACCCGTGACCTGTCGAAATTTCTCCAGATGGTCAGAAATGGAAATTTTTTAATGTTTAAGTTTTTTGACTGCAATTGACTATTGCATGTAAATTATCACTTTTGGAACAAAAACAAGTGTGTTTAGAGTCACTTTAATGCCTGAAATTGGTCGAAATAGAAGCTTCTGAATAGGAGAAAAAGTGTGTAATAATGGCAATTTTGGTCACATTGAGGCTTTAAAAAGTAGTTATTCAATATGAGGCACAATCCAAATGACATTTTGAATAGATTTTTCTTCAGTCCAAAAAATCAATTTTCTGATGAAAAACGATGACCCGTGACCTGTCGAAATTTCTCCAGATGGTCAGAAGTGGAAATTTTTTAATGTTTAAGTTTTTTGACTGCAAATGACTATTCCATGTAAATTATCACTTTTGGAACAAAAACAAGTGTGTTTAGAGCCACTTTATTGCCTGAAATTGGTCGAAATAGAAGCTTCTGAATAGGAGAAAAAGTCTGTAATAATGGCAATTTTGGTCACATTGAGGCTTTAAAAAGTAGTCATTTGAGGCACATTCCAAATGACATTTTGAATAGATTTTTCTACAGTCCAAAAAATCAATTTTCTGATGAAAAAGGATGACCCGTGACCTGTCGAAATTTCTCCAGATGGTCAGAAATGGAAATTTTTTAATGTTTAATTTTTTGACTGCAAATGACTATTCCATGTAAATTATCACTTTTGGAACAAAAACAAGTGTGTTTAGAGTCACTTTAATGCCTGAAATTGGTCGAAGTAGAAGCTTCTGAATAGGAGAAAAAGTTTGCATTAATGGCAATTTTGGTCACATTGAGGCTTCAAAAAGTAGTTATTCAATATGAGGCACATTCCAACTGACATTTTTAATCAATTTTTCTACAGTCCAAAAAATCAATTTTCTGATGAAAATCAATGACCCGTGACCTGTCGAAATTTCTCCAGATGGTCAGAAATGGAAATTTTTTAAACTTAAATTTTTTGACTGCAAATGACTATTCCATGTAAATTATCACTTTTGGAACAAAAATAAGTGTGTTTAGAGTCACTTTAATGCCTGAAATTGGTCGAAATAGAAGCTTCTGAATAGGAGAAAAAGTCTGTAATAATGGCAATTTTGGTCACATTGAGGCTTTAAAAAGTAGTCATTTGAGGCACATTCCAAATGACATTTTGAATAGATTTTTCTACAGTCCAAAAAATCAATTTTCTGATGAAAAAGGATGACCCATGACCTGTCGAAATTTCACCAGATGGTCAGAAATGGAAATTTTTTAATGTTTAATTTTTTGACTGCAAATGACTATTCCATGTAAATTATCACTTTTGGAACAAAAACAAGTGTGTTTAGAGTCACTTTAATGCCTGAAATTGGTCGAAGTAGAAGCTTCTGAATAGGAGAAAAAGTTTGCATTAATGGCAATTTTGGTCACATTGAGGCTTCAAAAAGTAGTTATTCAATATGAGGCACATTCCAACTGACATTTTTAATCAATTTTTCTACAGTCCAAAAAATCAATTTTCTGATGAAAATCAATGACCCGTGACCTGTCGAAATTTCTCCAGATGGTCAGAAATGGAAATTTTTTAAACTTACATTTTTTGACTGCAAATGACTATTCCATGTAAATTATCACTTTTGGAACAAAAATAAGTGTGTTTAGAGTCACTTAATGCCTGAAATTGGTCGAAATAGAAGCTTCTGAATAGGAGAAAAAGTCTGTAATAATGGCAATTTTGGTCACATTGAGGCTTTAAAAAGTAGTCATTTGAGGCACATTCCAAATGACATTTTTAATCAATTTTTCCACAGTCCAGAAAATCAATTTTCTGATGAATAACGATGACCCGTGACCTGTCGAAGTTTCTCCAGATGGTCAGAAATGGAAATGTTTTAATGTTTAAGTTTTTTGACTGCAAATGACTATTCCATGTAAATTATCACTTTTGGAACAAAAATAAGTGTCTTTAGAGACACCTTAATACCTGAAACTGGTCGAAATAGAAGCTTCTGAATAGGAGAAAATGTCTGTAATAATGGCAATTTTGGTCACATTGAGGCTTTAAAAAGTAGTTATTCAACATGAGGCACATTCCAACTGCCATTTTTAATCAATTTTTCTACAGTCCAAAAAATCCATTTTCTGATGAAAAACGATGACCCGTGACCTGTCGAAATTTCTCCAGATGGTCAGAAATGGAAATGTTTTAATGTTTAATTTTTTGACTGCAAATGACTATTCCATGTAAATTATCACTTTTGGAACAAAAACAAGTGTGTTTAGAGTCACTTTAATGCCAGAAATTGGTCGAAACGGAAGCTTCTGAATAGGAGAAAAAGTGTGTAATAATGGCAATTTTGATCACATTGAGGCTTTAAAAAGTAGTCATTCAACATGAGGCACAATCCAAATGACATTTTGAATCAATTTTTCTACAGTCCAAAAAATCAATTTTCTGAGGAAAAACGATGACCCGTGACCTGTCGAAATTTCTCCAGAATGGTCAGAAATGGAAATTTTTTAATGTTTAATTTTTTGACTGCAATTGACTATTGACTATCGCATGTAAATTATCACTTTTGGAACAAAAACAAGTGTGTTTAGAGTCACTTTAATGCCTGAAATTGGTCGAAAAAGAAGCTTCTGAATAGGAGAAAATGTCTGAAATAATGGCAATTTTGGTCACATTGAGGCTTCAAAAAGTAGTTATTCAACATGAGGCACAATCCAAATGACATTTTGAATAGATTTTTCTACAGTCCAAAAAATCAATTTTCTGATGAAAAACTATGACCCGTGACCTGTCGAAATTTCTCCAGATGGTCAGAAATGGAAATGTTTTAATGTTTAATTTTTTGACTGCAAATGACTATTCCATGTAAATTATCACTTTTGGAACAAAAACAAGTGTGTTTAGAGTCACTTTAATGCCTGAAATTGGTCGAAATAGAAGCTTCTGAATAGGAGAAAAAGTCTGTAATAATGGCAATTTTTGGTCACACTGAGGCTTTAAAAAGTAGTCATTTGAGGCACATTCCAAATGACATTTTTAATCAATTTTTCTACAGTCCAAAAAATCAATTTTCTGATGAATAACGATGACCCGTGACCTGTCGAAGTTTCTCCAGATGGTCAGCAATTGAAATTTATTAATGTTTAATTTTTTGACTGCAAATGACTATGCCATGTAAATTATCACTTTTGGAACAAAAATAAGTGTGTTTAGAGACACCTTAATACCTGAAACTGGTCGAAATAGAAGCTTCTGAATAGGAGAAAATTTCTGTAATAATGGCAATTTTGGTCACATTGAGGCTTTAAAAAGTAGTTATTCAACATGAGGCACATTCCAACTGACATTTTTAATCAATTTTTCTACAGTCCAAAAAATCAATTTTCTGATGAAAATCGATGACCCGTGACCTGTCGAAATTTCTAGAGATGGTCAGAAATGGAAATTTTTTAAAGTTAAATTTTTTGACTGCAATTGACTAACTCATGTAAATTATCACTTTTGGAACAAAAACAAGTGTGTTTAGAGTCACTTTAATGCCTGAAATTGGTCGAAGTAGAAGCTTCTGAATAGGAGAAAAAGTTTGCATTAATGGCAATTTTGGTCACATTGAGGCTTCAAAAAGTAGTTATTCAATATGAGGCACATTCCAACTGACATTTTTAATCAATTTTTCTACAGTCCAAAAAATCAATTTTCTGATGAAAATCAATGACCCGTGACCTGTCGAAATTTCTCCAGATGGTCAGAAATGGAAATTTTTTAAACTTAAATTTTTTGACTGCAAATGACTATTCCATGTAAATTATCACTTTTGGAACAAAAATAAGTGTGTTTAGAGTCACTTTAACCCCTTCCATGCTGGACGGATTCCCCTGCTGTGCTGATCTTTTCCTGCGCGGGCGTGGTCATGACGGAACGGTTCCGTCATGAGCACAGCTCAACCGTGGCTCATGACGGAACCGTTCCGTCATGAGCACCGAAGGGGTTAATGCCTGAAATTGGTCGAAATAGAAGCTTCTGAATAGGAGAAAAAGTCTGTAATAATGGCAATTTTGGTCACATTGAGGCTTTAAAAAGTAGTCATTTGAGGCACATTCCAAATGACATTTTGAATAGATTTTTCTACAGTCCAAAAAATCAATTTTCTGATGAAAAACGATGACCCGTGACCTGTCGAAATTTCTCCAGATGGTCAGAAATCAAAAATTTTATTGTTTAATTTTTTGACTGCAAATGACTATTCCATGTAAATTATCACTTTTGGAACAAAAACAAGTGTGTTTAGAGTCAGTTTAATGCCTGAATTGGTCGAAAAAGAAGCTTCTGAGTTGGAGAAAATGTCCGTAAAAATGGCAATTTTGGTCACCTTGAGGCTTCAAAAAGTAGTTATTCAACATGAGGCACATTCCAAATGACATTTTGAATCAATTTTTCTACAGTCCAGAAAATCAATTTTCTGATGAAAAAGGATGACCCGTGACCTATCGAAATTTCTCCAGATGGTCAGAAATGGAAATGTTTTAATGTTTAATTTTTTGACTGCAAATGACTATTCCATGTAAATTATCACTTTTGGAACAAAAACAAGTGTGTTTAGAGTCACTTTAATGCCTGAAATTGGTCGAAGTAGAAGCTTCTGAATAGGAGAAAAAGTTTGCATTAATGGCAATTTTGGTCACATTGAGGCTTCAAAAAGTAGTTATTCAATATGAGGCACATTCCAACTGACATTTTTAATCAATTTTTCTACAGTCCAAAAAATCAATTTTCTGATGAAAATCAATGACCCGTGACCTGTCGAAATTTCTCCAGATGGTCAGAAATGGAAATTTTTTAAACTTACATTTTTTGACTGCAAATGACTATTCCATGTAAATTATCACTTTTGGAACAAAAATAAGTGTGTTTAGAGTCACTTAATGCCTGAAATTGGTCGAAATAGAAGCTTCTGAATAGGAGAAAAAGTCTGTAATAATGGCAATTTTGGTCACATTGAGGCTTTAAAAAGTAGTCATTTGAGGCACATTCCAAATGACATTTTTAATCAATTTTTCCACAGTCCAGAAAATCAATTTTCTGATGAATAACGATGACCCGTGACCTGTCGAAGTTTCTCCAGATGGTCAGAAATGGAAATGTTTTAATGTTTAAGTTTTTTGACTGCAAATGACTATTCCATGTAAATTATCACTTTTGGAACAAAAATAAGTGTCTTTAGAGACACCTTAATACCTGAAACTGGTCGAAATAGAAGCTTCTGAATAGGAGAAAATGTCTGTAATAATGGCAATTTTGGTCACATTGAGGCTTTAAAAAGTAGTTATTCAACATGAGGCACATTCCAACTGCCATTTTTAATCAATTTTTCTACAGTCCAAAAAATCCATTTTCTGATGAAAAACGATGACCCGTGACCTGTCGAAATTTCTCCAGATGGTCAGAAATGGAAATGTTTTAATGTTTAATTTTTTGACTGCAAATGACTATTCCATGTAAATTATCACTTTTGGAACAAAAACAAGTGTGTTTAGAGTCACTTTAATGCCAGAAATTGGTCGAAACGGAAGCTTCTGAATAGGAGAAAAAGTGTGTAATAATGGCAATTTTGATCACATTGAGGCTTTAAAAAGTAGTCATTCAACATGAGGCACAATCCAAATGACATTTTGAATCAATTTTTCTACAGTCCAAAAAATCAATTTTCTGAGGAAAAACGATGACCCGTGACCTGTCGAAATTTCTCCAGAATGGTCAGAAATGGAAATTTTTTAATGTTTAATTTTTTGACTGCAATTGACTATTGACTATCGCATGTAAATTATCACTTTTGGAACAAAAACAAGTGTGTTTAGAGTCACTTTAATGCCTGAAATTGGTCGAAAAAGAAGCTTCTGAATAGGAGAAAATGTCTGAAATAATGGCAATTTTGGTCACATTGAGGCTTCAAAAAGTAGTTATTCAACATGAGGCACAATCCAAATGACATTTTGAATAGATTTTTCTACAGTCCAAAAAATCAATTTTCTGATGAAAAACTATGACCCGTGACCTGTCGAAATTTCTCCAGATGGTCAGAAATGGAAATGTTTTAATGTTTAATTTTTTGACTGCAAATGACTATTCCATGTAAATTATCACTTTTGGAACAAAAACAAGTGTGTTTAGAGTCACTTTAATGCCTGAAATTGGTCGAAATAGAAGCTTCTGAATAGGAGAAAAAGTCTGTAATAATGGCAATTTTTGGTCACACTGAGGCTTTAAAAAGTAGTCATTTGAGGCACATTCCAAATGACATTTTTAATCAATTTTTCTACAGTCCAAAAAATTAATTTTCTGATGAATAACGATGACCCGTGACCTGTCGAAGTTTCTCCAGATGGTCAGCAATTGAAATTTATTAATGTTTAATTTTTTGACTGCAAATGACTATGCCATGTAAATTATCACTTTTGGAACAAAAATAAGTGTGTTTAGAGACACCTTAATACCTGAAACTGGTCGAAATAGAAGCTTCTGAATAGGAGAAAATTTCTGTAATAATGGCAATTTTGGTCACATTGAGGCTTTAAAAAGTAGTTATTCAACATGAGGCACATTCCAACTGACATTTTTAATCAATTTTTCTACAGTCCAAAAAATCAATTTTCTGATGAAAATCGATGACCCGTGACCTGTCGAAATTTCTCCAGATGGTCAGAAATGGAAATTTTTTAAAGTTAAATTTTTTGACTGCAATTGACTAACTCATGTAAATTATCACTTTTGGAACAAAAACAAGTGTGTTTAGAGTCACTTTAATGCCTATAATTGGTCGAAAAAGAAGCTTCTGAATAGGAGAAAATGTCTGTAATAATGGCAATTTTGGTCACATTGAGGCTTTAAAAAGTAGTTATTCAACATTAGGCACATTCCAACTTACATTTTTAATCAATTTTTCTACAGTCCAAAAAATCAATTTTCTGATGAAAATCGATGACCCGTGACCTGTCGAAATTTCTCCAGATGGTCAGAAATGGAAATTTTTTAAAGTTACATTTTTTGACTGCAAATGATTATTCCATGTAAATTATCACTTTTGGAACAAAAATAAGTGTGTTTAGAGTCACTTAATGCCTGAAATTGGTCGAAATAGGAGCTTCTGAATAGGAGAAAAAGTCTGTAATAATGGCAATTTTGGTCACATTGAGGCTTTAAAAAGTAGTCATCTGAGGCACATTCCAACTGCCATTTTTAATCAATTTTTCTACAGTCCAAAAAATCAATTTTCTGATGAAAATCGATGACCCGTGACCTGTCGAAATTTCTCCAGATGGTCAGAAATGGAAATTTTTTAAAGTTAAATTTTTTTACTGCAATTGACTATCTCATGTAAATTATCACTTTTGGAACAAAAACAAGTGTGTTTAGAGTCACTTTAATGCCTATAATAGGTCGAAAAAGAAGCTTCTGAATAGGAGAAAATGTCTGTAAAATGGCAATTTTGGTCACATTGAGGCTTTAAAAAGTAGTTATTCAACATTAGGCACATTCCAACTTACATTTTTAATCAATTTTTCTACAGTCCAAAAAATCAATTTTCTGATGAAAATCGATGACCCGTGACCTGTCGAAATTTCTCCAGATGGTCAGAAATGGAAATTTTTTAAAGTTACATTTTTTGACTGCAAATGATTATTCCATGTAAATTATCACTTTTGGTACAAAAATAAGTGTGTTTAGAGTCACTTAATGCCTGAAATTGGTCGAAATAGAAGCTTCTGAATAGGAGAAAAAGTCTGTAATAATGGCAATTTTGGTCACATTGAGGCTTTAAAAAGTAGTTATTCAACATGAGGCACATTCCAACTGCCATTTTTAATCAATTTTTCTACAGTCCAAAAAATCCATTTTCTGATGAAAAACGATGACCCGTGACCTGTCGAAATTTCTCCAGATGGTCAGAAATGGAAATGTTTTAATGTTTCATTTTTTGACTGCAAATGACTATTCCATGTAAATTATCACTTTTGGAACAAAAACAAGTGTGTTTAGAGTCACTTTAATGCCAGAAATTGGTCGAAACGGAAGCTTCTGAATAGGAGAAAAAGTGTGTAATGATGGCAATTTTGATCACATTGAGGCTTTAAAAAGTAGTCATTCAACATGAGGCACAATCCAAATGACATTTTGAATCAATTTTTCTACAGTCCAAAAAATCAATTTTCTGAGGAAAAACGATGACCCGTGACCTGTCGAAATTTCTCCAGAATGGTCAGAAATGGAAATTTTTTAATGTTTAATTTTTTGACTGCAATTGACTATTGACTATCGCATGTAAATTATCACTTTTGGAACAAAAACAAGTGTGTTTAGAGTCACTTTAATGCCTGAAATTGGTCGAAAAAGAAGCTTCTGAATAGGAGAAAATGTCTGAAATAATGGCAATTTTGGTCACATTGAGGCTTCAAAAAGTAGTTATTCAACATGAGGCACAATCCAAATGACATTTTGAATAGATTTTTCTACAGTCCAAAAAATCAATTTTCTGATGAAAAACGATGACCCGTGACCTGTCGAAATTTCTCCAGATGGTCAGAAATGGAAATGTTTTAATGTTTAATTTTTTGACTGCAAATGACTATTCCATGTAAATTATCACTTTTGGAACAAAAACAAGTGTGTTTAGAGTCACTTTAATGCCTGAAATTGGTCGAAATAGAAGCTTCTGAATAGGAGAAAAAGTCTGTAATAATGGCAATTTTTGGTCACACTGAGGCTTTAAAAAGTAGTCATTTGAGGCACATTCCAAATGACATTTTTAATCAATTTTTCTACAGTCCAAAAAATCCATTTTCTGATGAATAACGATGACCCGTGACCTGTCGAAGTTTCTCCAGATGGTCAGAAATTGAAATTTATTAATGTTTAATTTTTTGACTGCAAATGACTATGCCATGTAAATTATCACTTTTGGAACAAAAATAAGTGTGTTTAGAGACACCTTAATACCTGAAACTGGTCGAAATAGAAGCTTCTGAATAGGAGAAAATTTCTGTAATAATGGCAATTTTGGTCACATTGAGGCTTTAAAAAGTAGTTATTCAACATGAGGCACATTCCAACTGACATTTTTAATCAATTTTTCTACAGTCCAAAAAATCAATTTTCTGATGAAAATCGATGACCCGTGACCTGTTGAAATTTCTCCAGATGGTCAGAAATGGAAATTTTTTAAAGTTAAATTTTTTGACTGCAATTGACTATCTCATGTAAATTATCACTTTTGGAACAAAAACAAGTGTGTTTAGAGTCACTTTAATGCCTATAATTGGTCGAAAAAGAAGCTTCTGAATAGGAGAAAATGTCTGTAATAATGGCAATTTTGGTCACATTGAGGCTTTAAAAAGTAGTTATTCAACATTAGGCACATTCCAACTTACATTTTTAATCAATTTTTCTACAGTCCAAAAAATCAATTTTCTGATGAAAATCGATGACCCGTGACCTGTCGAAATTTCTCCAGATGGTCAGAAATGGAAATTTTTTAAAGTTACATTTTTTGACTGCAAATGATTATTCCATGTAAATTATCACTTTTGGAACAAAAATAAGTGTGTTTAGAGTCACTTAATGCCTGAAATTTGTCGAAATAGAAGCTTCTGAATAGGAGAAAAAGTCTGTAATAATGGCAATTTTGATCACATTGAGGCTTTAAAAAGTAGTCATCTGAGGCACATTCCAAATGACATTTTTAATCAATTTTTCTACAGTCCAAAAAATCAATTTTCTGATGAATAATGATGACCCGTGACCTGTCGAAGTTTCTCCAGATGGTCAGAAATGGAAATTTTTTAATGTTTAAGTTTTTTGACTGCAAATGACTATTCCATGAAAATTATCACTTTTGGAACAAAAATAAGTGTGTTTAGAGACACCTTAATACCTGAAACTGGTCGAAATAGAAGCTTCTGAATAGGAGAAAAAGTGTGTAATAATGGCAATTTTGATCACATTGAGGCTTTAAAAAGTAGTTATTCAACATGAGGCACAATCCAAAAAACATTTTGAATCAATATTTCTACAGTCCAAAAAATCAATTTTCTTATGAAAAACGATGACCCGTGACCTGTCGAAATTTCTCCAGATGGTCAGAAATGGAAATTTTTTAATGTTTAAGTTTTTTGACTGCAAATGACTATTCCATGTAAATTATCACTTTTGGAACAAAAACAAGTGTGTTTAGAGTCACTTTAATGCCTGAAATTGGTCGAAATAGAAGCTTCTGAATAGGAGAAAAAGTCTGTAATAATGGCAATTTTTGGTCACACTGAGGCTTTAAAAAGTAGTCATTTGAGGCACATTCCAAATGACATTTTTAATCAATTTTTCTACAGTCCAAAAAATCAATTTTCTGATGAATAACGATGACACGTGACCTGTCGAAGTTTCTCCAGATGGTCAGAAATGGAAATTTTTTAATGTTTAAGTTTTTTGACTGCAAATGACTATTCCATGTAAATTATCACTTTTGGGACAAAAATAAGTGTGTTTAGAGACACCTTAATACCTGAAACTGGTCGGAATAGAAGCTTCTGAATAGGAGAAAATGTCTGTAATAATGGCAATTTTGGTCACATTGAGGCTTTAAAAAGTAGTTATTCAACATGAGGCACATTCCAACTGACATTTTTTATCAATTTTTCTACAGTCCAAAAAATCAATTTTCTGATGAAAAACGATGACCCGTGACCTGTCGAAATTTCTCCAGATGGTCAGAAATGGAAATTTTTTAATGTTTAAGTTTTTTGACTGCAAATGACTATTCCATGTAAATTATCACTTTTGGAACAAAAACAAGTGTGTTTAGAGTCACTTTAATGCCTGAAATTGGTCGAAATAGAAGCTTCTGAATAGGAGAAAAAGTGTGTAATAATGGCAATTTTGATCACATTGAGGCTTTAAAAAGTAGTTATTCAACATGAGGCACAATCCAAATGACATTTTGAATAGATTTTTCTACAGTCCAAAAAATTAATTTTCTGATGAAAAACGATGACCCGTGACCTGTCGAAATTTCTCCAGATGGTCAGAAATTGAAATTTTTTAATGTTTAAGTTTTTTGACTGCAAATTACTATTCCATGTAAATTATCACTTTTGGAACAAAAAACAAGTGTGTTTAGAGTCACTTTAATGCCTGAAATTGGTCGAAATAGAAGCTTCTGAATAGGAGAAAAAGTCTGCAATAATGGCAATTTTGGTCACATTGAGGCTTTAAAAAGTAGTTATTCAACATGAGGCACAATCCAAAAAACATTTTGAATCAATTTTTCTACAGTCCAAAAAATCAATTTTCTGATGAAAAACGATGACCCGTGACCTGTCGAAATTTCTCCAGATGGTCAGAAATGGAAATTTTTTAATGTTTAAGTTTTTTGACTGCAATTGACTATTGCATGTAAATTATCACTTTTCGAACAAAAACAAGTGTGTTTAGAGTCACTTTAATGCCTGAAATTGGTCGAAATAGAAGCTTCTGAATAGGAGAAAAAGTGTGTAATAATGGCAATTTTGGTCACATTGAGGCTTTAAAAAGTAGTTATTCAACATGAGGCACAATCCAAATGACATTTTGAATAGATTTTTCTACAGTCCAAAAAAATAATTTTCTGATGAAAAACGATGACCCGTGACCTGTCGAAATTTCTCCAGATGGTCAGAAATTGAAATTTTTTAATGTTTAAGTTTTTTGACTGCAAATGACTATTCCATGTAAATTATCACTTTTGGAACAAAAACAAGTGTGTTTAGAGTCACTTTAATGCCTGAAATTGGTCGAAATAGAAGCTTCTGAATAGGAGAAAAAGTCTGCAATAATGGCAATTTTGGTCACATTGAGGCTTTAAAAAGTAGTCATTTGAGGCACATTCCAAATGACATTTTGAATACATTTTTCAACAAACCAAAAAATCAATTTTCTGATGAAAAACGATGACCCGTGACCTGTCGAAATTTCTCCAGATGGTCAGGAATGGAAATTTTTTAATGTTTAAGTTTTTTGACTGCAAATGACTATTCCATGTAAATTATCACTTTTCGAACAAAAACAAGTGTGTTTAGAGTCACTTTAATGCCTGAAATTGGTCGAAATAGAAGCTTCTGAATAGGAGAAAAAGTCTGTAATAATGGCAATTTTGGTAACATTGAGGCTTTAAAAATTAGTCATTTGAGGCACATTCCAAATGACATTTTTAATCAATTTTTCTACAGTCCAAAAAATCTATTTTCTGATGAATAACGATGACCCGTGACCTGTCGAAGTTTCTCCAGATGGTCAGAAATGGAAATTTTTTAATGTTTAATTTTTGTGACTGCAATTGACTATTGCATGTAAATTATCACTTTTGGAACAAAAACAAGTGTGTTTAGAGTCACTTTAATGCCTGAAATTGGTCGAAATAGAAGCTTCTGAATAGGAGAAAAAGTGTGTAATAATGGCAATTTTGGTCACATTGAGGCTTTAAAAAGTAGTTATTCAATATGAGGCACAATCCAAATGACATTTTGAATAGATTTTTCTACAGTCCAAAAAATCAATTTTCTGATGAAAAACGATGACCCGTGACCTGTCGAAATTTCTCCAGATGGTCAGAAGTGGAAATTTTTTAATGTTTAAGTTTTTTGACTGCAAATGACTATTCCATGTAAATTATCACTTTTGGAACAAAAACAAGTGTGTTTAGAGTCACTTTATTGCCTGAAATTGGTCGAAATAGAAGCTTCTGAATAGGAGAAAAAGTCTGTAATAATGGCAATTTTGGTCACATTGAGGCTTTAAAAAGTAGTCATTTGAGGCACATTCCAAATGACATTTTGAATAGATTTTTCTACAGTCCAAAAAATCAATTTTCTGATGAAAAAGGATGACCCGTGACCTGTCGAAATTTCTCCAGATGGTCAGAAATGGAAATTTTTTAATGTTTAATTTTTTGACTGCAAATGACTATTCCATGTAAATTATCACTTTTGGAACAAAAACAAGTGTGTTTAGAGTCACTTTAATGCCTGAAATTGGTCGAAGTAGAAGCTTCTGAATAGGAGAAAAAGTTTGCATTAATGGCAATTTTGGTCACATTGAGGCTTCAAAAAGTAGTTATTCAATATGAGGCACATTCCAACTGACATTTTTAATCAATTTTTCTACAGTCCAAAAAATCAATTTTCTGATGAAAATCAATGACCCGTGACCTGTCGAAATTTCTCCAGATGGTCAGAAATGGAAATTTTTTAAACTTACATTTTTTGACTGCAAATGACTATTCCATGTAAATTATCACTTTTGGAAAAAAAATAAGTGTGTTTAGAGTCACTTAATGCCTGAAATTGGTCGAAATAGAAGCTTCTGAATAGGAGAAAAAGTCTGTAATAATGGCAATTTTTGGTCACACTGAGGCTTTAAAAAGTAGTCATTTGAGGCACATTCCAAATGACAATTTTAATCAATTTTTCTACAGTCCAAAAAATCAATTTTCTGATGAATAACGATGACACGTGACCTGTCGAAGTTTCTCCAGATGGTCAGAAATGGAAATTTATTAATGTTTAATTTTTTGACTGCAAATGACTATGCCATGTAAATTATCACTTTTGGAACAAAAATAAGTGTGTTTAGAGACACCTTAATACCTGAAACTGGTCGAAATAGAAGCTTCTGAATAGGAGAAAATTTCTGTAATAATGGCAATTTTGGTCACATTGAGGCTTTAAAAAGTAGTTATTCAACATGAGGCACATTCCAACTGACATTTGTAATCAATTTTTCTACAGTCCAAAAAATCAATTTTCTGATGAAAATCGATGACCCGTGACCTGTCGAAATTTCTCCAGATGGTCAGAAATGGACATTTTTTAAAGTTAAATTTTTTGACTGCAAATGATTATTCCATGTAAATTATCACTTTTGGAACAAAAATAAGTGTGTTTAGAGTCACTTAATGTCTGAAATTGGTTGAAATAGAAGCTTCTGAATAGGAGAAAAAGTCTGTAATAATGGCAATTTTGGTCACATTGAGGCTTTAAAAAGTAGTCATTTGAGGCACATTCCAAATGACATTTTTAATCAATTTTTCTACAGTCCAAAAAATCTATTTTCTGATGAATAACGATGACCCGTGAGCTGTCGAAGTTTCTCCAGATGGTCAGAAATGGAAATTTATTAATGTTTAATTTTTTGACTGCAAATGACTATTCCATGTAAATTATCACTTTTGGAACAAAAATAAGTGTGTTTAGAGACACCTTAATACCTGAAACTGGTCGAAATAGAAGCTTCTGAATAGGAGAAAAAGTGTGTAATAATGGCAATTTTGATCACATTGAGGCTTTAAAAAGTAGTTATTCAACATGAGGCACAATCCAAAAAACATTTTGAATCAATTTTTCTACAGTCCAAAAAATCAATTTTCTGATGAAAAACGATGACCCGTGACCTGTCGAAATTTCTCCAGATGGTCAGAAATGGAAATTTTTTAATGTTTAAGTTTTTTGACTGCAATTGACTATTGCATGTAAATTATCACTTTTGGAACAAAAACAAGTGTGTTTAGAGTCACTTTAATGCCTGAAATTGGTCGAAATAGAAGCTTCTGAATAGGAGAAAAAGTGTGTAATAATGGCAATTTTGGTCACATTGAGGCTTTAAAAAGTAGTTATTCAATATGAGGCACAATCCAAATGACATTTTGAATCGATTTTTCTACAGTCCAAAAAATCAATTTTCTGATGAAAAACGATGACCCGTGACCTGTCGAAATTTCTCCAGATGGTCAGAAGTGGAAATTTTTTAATGTTTAAGTTTTTTGACTGCAAATGACTATTCCATGTAAATTATCACTTTTGGAACAAAAACAAGTGTGTTTAGAGTCACTTTATTGCCTGAAATTGGTCGAAATAGAAGCTTCTGAATAGGAGAAAAAGTCTGTAATAATGGCAATTTTGGTCACATTGAGGCTTTAAAAAGTAGTCATTTGAGGCACATTCCAAATGACATTTTGAATAGATTTTTCTACAGTCCAAAAAATCAATTTTCTGATGAAAAAGGATGACCCGTGACCTGTCGAAATTTCTCCAGATGGTCAGAAATGGAAATTTTTTAATGTTTAATTTTTTGACTGCAAATGACTATTCCATGTAAATTATCACTTTTGGAACAAAAACAAGTGTGTTTAGAGTCACTTTAATGCCTGAAATTGGTCGAAGTAGAAGCTTCTGAATAGGAGAAAAAGTTTGCATTAATGGCAATTTTGGTCACATTGAGGCTTCAAAAAGTAGTTATTCAATATGAGGCACATTCCAACTGACATTTTTAATCAATTTTTCTACAGTCCAAAAAATCAATTTTCTGATGAAAATCAATGACCCGTGACCTGTCGAAATTTCTCCAGATGGTCAGAAATGGAAATTTTTTAAACTTAAATTTTTTGACTGCAAATGACTATTCCATGTAAATTATCACTTTTGGAAAAAAAATAAGTGTGTTTAGAGTCACTTAATGCCTGAAATTGGTCGAAATAGAAGCTTCTGAATAGGAGAAAAAGTCTGTAATAATGTCAATTTTGGTCACATTGAGGCTTTAAAAAGTAGTCATTTGAGGCACATTCCAAATGACATTTTTAATCAATTTTTCCACAGTCCAGAAAATCAATTTTCTGATGAATAACGATGACCCGTGACCTGTCGAAGTTTCTCCAGATGGTCAGAAATGGAAATGTTTTAATGTTTAAGTTTTTTGACTGCAAATGACTATTCCATGTAAATTATCACTTTTGGAACAAAAATAAGTGTGTTTAGAGTCACTTAATGTCTGAAATTGGTTGAAATAGAAGCTTCTGAATAGGAGAAAAAGTCTGTAATAATGGCAATTTTGGTCACATTGAGGCTTTAAAAAGTAGTCATTTGAGGCACATTCCAAATGACATTTTTAATCAATTTTTCTACAGTCCAAAAAATCAATTTTCTGATGAATAACGATGACCCGTGACCTGTCGAAGTTTCTCCAGATGGTCAGAAATGGAAATTTTTTAATGTTTAAGTTTTTTTACTGCAAATGACTATTCCATGTAAATTATCACTTTTGGAACAAAAATAAGTGTGTTTAGAGACACCTTAATACCTGAAACTGGTCGGAATAGAAGCTTCTGAATAGGAGAAAATGTCTGTAATAATGGCAATTTTGGTCACATTGAGGCTTTAAAAAGTAGTTATTCAACATGAGGCACATTCCAACTGACATTTTTAATCAATTTTTCTACAGTCCAAAAAATCAATTTTCTGATGAAAAACGATGACCCGTGACCTGTCGAAATTTCTCCAGATGGTCAGAAATGGAAATTTTTTAATGTTTAAGTTTTTTGACTGCAATTGACTATTGCATGTAAATTATCACTTTTGGAACAAAAACAAGTGTGTTTAGAGTCACTTTAATGCCTGAAATTGGTCGAAATAGAAGCTTCTGAATAGGAGAAAAAGTGTGTAATAATGGCAATTTTGGTCACATTGAGGCTTTAAAAAGTAGTTATTCAATATGAGGCACAATCCAAATGACATTTTGAATAGATTTTTCTACAGTCCAAAAAATCAATTTTCTGATGAAAAACGATGACCCGTGACCTGTCGAAATTTCTCCAGATGGTCAGAAATTGAAATTTTTTAATGTTTAAGTTTTTTGACTGCAAATTACTATTCCATGTAAATTATCACTTTTGGAACAAAAACAAGTGTGTTTAGAGTCACTTTAATGCCTGAAATTGGTCGAAATAGAAGCTTCTGAATAGGAGAAAAAGTCTGCAATAATGGCAATTTTGGTCACATTGAGGCTTTAAAAAGTAGTCATTTGAGGCACATTCCAAATGACATTTTTAATCAATTTTTCTACAGTCCAAAAAATCTATTTTCTGATGAATAACGATGACCCGTGACCTGTCGAAGTTTCTCCAGATGGTCAGAAATGGAAATTTATTAATGTTTAATTTTTTGACTGCAAATGACTATTCCATGTAAATTATCACTTTTGGAACAAAAATAAGTGTGTTTAGAGACACCTTAATACCTGAAACTGGTCGAAATAGAAGCTTCTGAATAGGAGAAAAAGTGTGTAATAATGGCAATTTTGATCACATTGAGGCTTTAAAAAGTAGTTATTCAACATGAGGCACAATCCAAAAAACATTTTGAATCAATTTTTCTACAGTCCAAAAAATCAATTTTCTGATGAAAAACGATGACCCGTGACCTGTCGAAATTTCTCCAGATGGTCAGAAATGGAAATTTTTTAATGTTTAAGTTTTTTGACTGCAATTGCCTATTGCATGTAAATTATCACTTTTCGAACAAAAACAAGTGTGTTTAGAGTCACGTTAATGCCTGAAATTGGTCGAAATAGAAGCTTCTGAATAGGAGAAAAAGTGTGTAATAATGGCAATTTTGGTCACATTGAGGCTTTAAAAAGTAGTTATTCAACATGAGGCACAATCCAAATGACATTTTGAATAGATTTTTCTACAGTCCAAAAAACTTAATTTTCTGATGAAAAACGATGACCCGTGCCTGTCGAAATTTCTCCAGATGGTCAGAAATTGAAATTTTTTAATGTTTAAGTTTTTTGACTGCAAATTACTATTCCATGTAAATTATCACTTTTGGAACAAAAACAAGTGTGTTTAGAGTCACTTTAATGCCTGAAATTGGTCGAAATAGAAGCTTCTGAATAGGAGAAAAAGTCTGCAATAATGGCAATTTTGGTCACATTGAGGCTTTAAAAAGTAGTTATTCAACATGAGGCACAATCCAAATGACATTTTGAATAGATTTTTCTACAGTCCAAAAAATCAATTTTCTGATGAAAAACGATGACCCGTGACCTGTCGAAATTTCTTTAGATGGTCAGAAATGGAAATGTTTTAATGTTTAATTTTTTGACTGCAAATGACTATTCCATGTAAATTATCACTTTTGGAACAAAAACAAGTGTGTTTAGAGTCACTTTAATGCCTGAAATTGGTCGAAGTAGAAGCTTCTGAATAGGAGAAAAAGTTTGCATTAATGGCAAATTTGGTCACATTGAGGCTTCAAAAAGTAGTTATTCAATATGAGGCACATTCCAACTGACATTTTTAATCAATTTTTCTACAGTCCAAAAAATCAATTTTCTGATGAAAATCAATGACCCGTGACCTGTCGAAATTTCTCCAGATGGTCAGAAATGGAAATTTTTTAAACTTACATTTTTTGACTGCAAGTGACTATTCCATGTAAATTATCACTTTTGGAACAAAAATAAGTGTGTTTAGAGTCACTTAATGCCTGAAATTGGTCGAAATAGAAGCTTCTGAATAGGAGAAAAAGTCTGTAATAATGGCAATTTTGGTCACATTGAGGCTTTAAAAAGTAGTCATTTGAGGCACATTCCAAATGACATTTTTAATCAATTTTTCCACAGTCCAGAAAATCAATTTTCTGATGAATAATAATGACCCGTGACCTGTCGAAGTTTTTCCAGATGGTCAGAAATGGAAATGTTTTAATGTTTAAGTTTTTTGACTGCAAATGACTATTCCATGTAAATTATCACTTTTGGAACAAAAATAAGTGTCTTTAGAGACACCTTAATACCTGAAACTGGTCGAAATAGAAGCTTCTGAATAGGAGAAAATGTCTGTAATAATGGCAATTTTGGTCACATTGAGGCTTTAAAAAGTAGTTATTCAACATGAGGCACATTCCAACTGCCATTTTTAATCAATTTTTCTACAGTCCAAAAAATCCATTTTCTGATGAAAAACGATGACCCGTGACCTGTCGAAATTTCTCCAGATGGTCAGAAATGGAAATGTTTTAATGTTTAATTTTTTGACTGCAAATGACTATTCCATGTAAATTATCACTTTTGGAACAAAAACAAGTGTGTTTAGAGTCACTTTAATGCCAGAAATTGGTCGAAACGGAAGCTTCTGAATAGGAGAAAAAGTGTGTAATAATGGCAATTTTGATCACATTGAGGCTTTAAAAAGTAGTCATTCAACATGAGGCACAATCCAAATGACATTTTGAATCAATTTTTCTACAGTCCAAAAAATCAATTTTCTGAGGAAAAACGATGACCCGTGACCTGTCGAAATTTCTCCAGAATGGTCAGAAATGGAAATTTTTTAATGTTTAATTTTTTGACTGCAATTGACTATTGACTATCGCATGTAAATTATCACTTTTGGAACAAAAACAAGTGTGTTTAGAGTCACTTTAATGCCTGAAATTGGTCGAAAAAGAAGCTTCTGAATAGGAGAAAATGTCTGAAATAATGGCAATTTTGGTCACATTGAGGCTTCAAAAAGTAGTTATTCAACATGAGGCACAATCCAAATGACATTTTGAATAGATTTTTCTACAGTCCAAAAAATCAATTTTCTGATGAAAAACGATGACCCGTGACCTGTCGAAATTTCTCCAGATGGTCAGAAATGGAAATGTTTTAATGTTTAATTTTTTGACTGCAAATGACTATTCCATGTAAATTATCACTTTTGGAACAAAAACAAGTGTGTTTAGAGTCACTTTAATGCCTGAAATTGGTCGAAATAGAAGCTTCTGAATAGGAGAAAAAGTCTGTAATAATGGCAATTTTTGGTCACACTGAGGCTTTAAAAAGTAGTCATTTGAGGCACATTCCAAATGACATTTTTAATCAATTTTTCTACAGTCCAAAAAATCAATTTTCTGATGAATAACGATGACCCGTGACCTGTCGAAATTTCTCCAGATGGTCAGAAATGGAAATTTTTTAAAGTTACATTTTTTGACTGCAAATGACTATTCCATGTAAATTATCACTTTTGGAACACAAATAAGTGTGTTTAGAGTCAGTTTAATGCCTGAAATTGGTCGAAATAGAAGCTTCTGAATAGGAGAAAAAGTCTGCAATAATGGCAATTTTGGTCACATTGAGGCTTTAAAAAGTAGTTATTCAACATGAGGCACAATCCAAATGACATTTTGAATAGATTTTTCTACAGTCCAAAAAATCAATTTTCTGATGAAAAACGATGACCCGTGACCTGTCGAAATTTCTTTAGATGGTCAGAAATGGAAATGTTTTAATGTTTAATTTTTTGACTGCAAATGACTATTCCATGTAAATTATCACTTTTGGAACAAAAACAAGTGTGTTTAGAGTCACTTTAATGCCTGAAATTGGTCGAAGTAGAAGCTTCTGAATAGGAGAAAAAGTTTGCATTAATGGCAAATTTGGTCACATTGAGGCTTCAAAAAGTAGTTATTCAATATGAGGCACATTCCAACTGACATTTTTAATCAATTTTTCTACAGTCCAAAAAATCAATTTTCTGATGAAAATCAATGACCCGTGACCTGTCTAAATTTCTCCAGATGGTCAGAAATGGAAATTTTTTAAACTTACATTTTTTGACTGCAAATGACTATTCCATGTAAATTATCACTTTTGGAACAAAAATAAGTGTGTTTAGAGTCACTTAATGCCTGAAATTGGTCGAAATAGAAGCTTCTGAATAGGAGAAAAAGTCTGTAATAATGGCAATTTTGGTCACATTGAGGCTTTAAAAAGTAGTCATTTGAGGCACATTCCAAATGACATTTTTAATCAATTTTTCCACAGTCCAGAAAATCAATTTTCTGATGAATAACGATGACCCGTGACCTGTCGAAGTTTTTCCAGATGGTCAGAAATGGAAATGTTTTAATGTTTAAGTTTTTTGACTGCAAATGACTATTCCATGTAAATTATCACTTTTGGAACAAAAATAAGTGTCTTTAGAGACACCTTAATACCTGAAACTGGTCGAAATAGAAGCTTCTGAATAGGAGAAAATGTCTGTAATAATGGCAATTTTGGTCACATTGAGGCTTTAAAAAGTAGTTATTCAACATGAGGCACATTCCAACTGCCATTTTTAATCAATTTTTCTACAGTCCAAAAAATCCATTTTCTGATGAAAAACGATGACCCGTGACCTGTCGAAATTTCTCCAGATGGTCAGAAATGGAAATGTTTTAATGTTTAATTTTTTGACTGCAAATGACTATTCCATGTAAATTATCACTTTTGGAACAAAAACAAGTGTGTTTAGAGTCACTTTAATGCCAGAAATTGGTCGAAACGGAAGCTTCTGAATAGGAGAAAAAGTGTGTAATAATGGCAATTTTGATCACATTGAGGCTTTAAAAAGTAGTCATTCAACATGAGGCACAATCCAAATGACATTTTGAATCAATTTTTCTACAGTCCAAAAAATCAATTTTCTGAGGAAAAACGATGACCCGTGACCTGTCGAAATTTCTCCAGAATGGTCAGAAATGGAAATTTTTTAATGTTTAATTTTTTGACTGCAATTGACTATTGACTATCGCATGTAAATTATCACTTTTGGAACAAAAACAAGTGTGTTTAGAGTCACTTTAATGCCTGAAATTGGTCGAAAAAGAAGCTTCTGAATAGGAGAAAATGTCTGAAATAATGGCAATTTTGGTCACATTGAGGCTTCAAAAAGTAGTTATTCAACATGAGGCACAATCCAAATGACATTTTGAATAGATTTTTCTACAGTCCAAAAAATCAATTTTCTGATGAAAAACGATGACCCGTGACCTGTCGAAATTTCTTTAGATGGTCAGAAATGGAAATGTTTTAATGTTTAATTTTTTGACTGCAAATGACTATTCCATGTAAATTATCACTTTTGGAACAAAAACAAGTGTGTTTAGAGTCACTTTAATTCCTGAAATTGGTCGAAATAGAAGCTTCTGAATAGGAGAAAAAGTGTGTAATAATGGCAATTTTGATCACATTGAGGCTTTAAAAAGTAGTTATTCAACATGAGGCACAATCCAAATGACATTTTGAATCAATTTTTCTACAGTCCAAAAAATCAATTTTCTGAGGAAAAACGATGACCCGTGACCTGTCGAAATTTCTCCAGATGGTCAGAAATGGAATTTTTTTCATGTTTAATTTTTTGACTGCAAATGACTATTCCATGTAAATTATCACTTTTGGAACAAAAACAAGTGTGTTTAGAGTCACTTTAATGCCTGAAATTGGTCGAAATAGAAGCTTCTGAATATGAGAAAATTTCTGTAATAATGGCAATTTTGGTCACATTGAGGCTTTAAAAAGTAGTTATTCAACATGAGGCACATTCCAAATGACATCTTGAATACATTTTTCAACAAACCAAAAAATCAATTTTCTGATGAAAAACGATGACCTGTGACCTGTCAAAATTTCTCCAGATGGTCAGGAATGGAAATTTTTTAATGTTTAATTTTTTTGACTGCAAATGACTATTCCATGTAAATTATCACTTTTGGAACAAAAACAAGTGTGTTTAGAGTCACTTTAATGCCTGAAATTGGTCGAAATAGAAGCTTCTGAATAGGAGAAAATGTCTGTAATAATGGCAATTTTGGTCACATTGAGGCTTTAAAAAGTAGTTATTCAACATGAGGCACATTCCAAATGACATTTTGAATCAATTTTTCTACAGTCCAAAAAATCAATTTTCTGAGGAAAAACGATGACCCGTGACCTGTCGAAATTTCTCCAGAATGGTCAGAAATGGAAATTTTTAAATGTTTAAATTTTTTGACTGCAATTGACTATCGCATGTAAATTATCAATTTTGGAACAAAAACAAGTGTGTTTAGAGTCACTTTAATGCCTATAATTGGTCGAAAAAGAAGCTTCTGAATAGGAGAAAATGTCTGTAATAATGGCAATTTTGGTCACATTGAGGCTTCAAAAAGTAGTTATTCAACATGAGGCACAATCCAAAAAACATTTTGAATCAATTTTTCTACAGTCCAAAAAATCAATTTTCTGAGGAAAAACGATGACCCGTGACCTGTCGAAATTTCTCCAGAATGGTCAGAAATGGAAATTTTTTAATGTTTAATTTTTTGACTGCAATTGACTATTGCATGTAAATTATCACTTTTGGAACAAAAAGAAGTGTGTTTAGAGTCACTTTAATGCCTGAAATTGGTCGAAAAAGAAGCTTCTGAATAGGAGAAAATGTCTGTAATAATGTCAATTTTGGTCACATTGAGGCTTCAAAAAGTAGTTATTCAACATGAGGCACAATCCAAATTACATTTTGAATAGATTTTTCTACAGTCCAAAAAATCAATTTTCTGATGAAAAACGATGACCCGTGACCTGTCGAAATTTCTCCAGATGGTCAGAAATGGAAATTTTTTAATGTTTAAGTTTTTTGACTGCAAATGACTATTCCATGTAAATTATCACTTTTGGAACAAAAACAAGTGTGTTTAGAGTCACTTTAATGCCTGAAATTGGTCGAAATAGAAGCTTCTGAATAGGAGAAAAAGTCTGCAATAATGGTAATTTTGGTCACATTGAGGCTTTAAAAAGTAGTCATTTGAGGCACATTCCAAATGACATTTTTAATCAATTTTTCTACAGTCCAAAAAATCAATTTTCTGATGAATAACGATGACCCGTGACCTGTCGAAGTTTCTCCAGATGGTCAGAAATGGAAATTTTTTAATGTTTAAGTTTTTTGACTGCAAATGACTATTCCATGTAAATTATCACTTTTGGAACAAAAATAAGTGTGTTTAGAGACACCTTAATACCTGAAACTGGTCGAAATAGAAGCTTCTGAATAGGAGAAAATGTCTTTAATAATGGCAATTTTGGTCACATTGAGGCTTTAAAAAGTAGTTATTCAACATGAGGCACATTCCAACTGACATTTTTAATCAATTTTTCTACAGTCCAAAAAATCAATTTTCTGATGAAAAACGATGACCCGTGACCTGTCGAAATTTCTCCAGATGGTCAGAAATGGAAATGTTTTAATGTTTAATTTTTTGACTGCAAATGACTATTCCATGTAAATTATCACTTTTGGAACAAAAACAAGTGTGTTTAGAGTCACTTTAATTCCTGAAATTGGTCGAAATAGAAGCTTCTGAATAGGAGAAAAAGTGTGTAATAATGGCAATTTTGATCACATTGAGGCTTTAAAAAGTAGTTATTCAACATGAGGCACAATCCAAATGACATTTTGAATCAATTTTTCTACAGTCCAAAAAATCAATTTTCTGAGGAAAAACGATGACCCGTGACCTGTCGAAATTTCTCCAGATGGTCAGAAATGGAATTTTTTTCATGTTTAATTTTTTGACTGCAAATGACTATTCCATGTAAATTATCACTTTTGGAACAAAAACAAGTGTGTTTAGAGTCACTTTAATGCCTGAAATTGGTCGAAATAGAAGCTTCTGAATAGGAGAAAATGTCTGTAATAATGGCAATTTTGGTCACATTGAGGCTTTAAAAAGTAGTTATTCAACATGAGGCACATTCCAAATGACATTTTGAATACATTTTTCAACAAACCAAAAAATCAATTTTCTGATGAAAAACGATGACCTGTGACCTGTCAAAATTTCTCCAGATGGTCAGGAATGGAAATTTTTTAATGTTTAATTTTTTGACTGCAAATGACTATTCCATGTAAATTATCACTTTTGGAACAAAAACAAGTGTGTTTAGAGTCACTTTAATGCCTGAAATTGGTCGAAATAGAAGCTTCTGAATAGTTGAAAATGTCTGTAATAATGGCAATTTTGGTCACATTGAGGCTTTAAAAAGTAGTTATTCAACATGAGGCACATTCCAAATGACATTTTGAATACATTTTTCAACAAACCAAACAATCAATTTTCTGATGAAAAACGATGACCCGTGACCTGTCGAAATTTCTCCAGATGGTCAGGAATGGACATTTTTTAATGTTTAACTTTTTGACTGCAAATGACTATTCCATGTAAATTATCACTTTTGGAACAAAAACAAGTGTGTTTAGAGTCACTTTAATGCCTGAAATTGGTCGAAATAGAAGCTTCTGAATAGGAGAAAAAGTCTGTAATAATGGCAATTTTGGTCACATTGAGGCTTTAAAAAGTAGTCATTTGAGGCACATTCCAAATGACATTTTTAATCAATTTTTCTACAGTCCAAAAAATCAATTTTCTGATGAATAACGATGACCCGTGACCTGTCGAAGTTTCTCCAGATGGTCAAAAACGGAAATTTATTAATGTTTAATTTTTTTACTGCAAATGACTATTCCATGTAAATTATCACTTTTGGAACACAAATAAGTGTGTTTAGAGTCACTTTAATGCCTGAAATTGGTCGAAATAGAAGCTTCTAAATAGGAGAAAAGGTGTGTAATAATGGCAATTTTGATCACATTGAGGCTTTAAAAAGTAGTTATTCAACATGAGGTGCATTCCAAATGACATTTTGAATCAATTTTTCAACAGTCCAAAAAATCAATTTTCTGATGAAAAACGATGACCCGTGACGTGTCGAAATTTCTCCAGATGGTCAGAAATGAAAATTTTTTAATGTTTAATTTTTGTACTGCAAATGACTATTCCATGTAAATTATCACTTTTGGAACAAAAACAAGTGTGTTTAGAGTCACTTTAATGCCTGAAATTGGTCAAAATAGAAGCTTCTGAATAGGAGAAAATGTCTGTAATAATGGCAATTTTGGTCACATTGAGGCTTTAAAAAGTAGTTATTCAACATGAGGCACATTCCAAATGACATTTTGAATCAATTTTTCTACAGTCCAAAAAATCAATTTTCTGATGAAAATCGATGACCCGTGACCTGTCGAAATTTCTCCAGATGGTCAGAAATGGAAATTTTTTAAAGTTACATTTTTTGACTGCAAATGACTATTCCATGTAAATTATCACTTTTGGAACACAAATAAGTGTGTTTAGAGTCAGTTTAATGCCTGAAATTGGTCGAAATAGAAGCTTCTGAATAGGAGAAAAAGTATGTAATAATGGCAATTTTGATCACATTGAGGCTTTAAAAAGTAGTTATTCAAAATGAGGCACATTCCAAATGACATTTTTAATAAATTTTTCTACAGTCCAAAAAATCAATTTTCTGATGAAAAACGATGACCCGTGACCTGTCGAAATTTCTCCAGATGGTCAGAAATGGAAATTTATTAATGTTTAATTTTTTGACTGCAAATGACTATTCCATGTAAATTATCACTTTTGGAACAAAAACAAGTGTGTTTAGAGTCACTTTAATGCCTGAAATTGGTCGAAATAGAAGCTTCTGAATAGGAGAAAAAGTCTGTAATAATGGCAATTTTTGGTCACACTGAGGCTTTAAAAAGTAGTCATTTGAGGCACATTCCAAATGACATTTTTAATCAATTTTTCTACAGTCCAAAAAATCAATTTTCTGATGAATAACGATGACCCGTGACCTGTCGAAGTTTCTCCAGATGGTCAAAAATGGAAATTTATTAATGTTTAATTTTTTGACTGCAAATGACTATGCCATGTAAATTATCACTTTTGGAACAAAAATAAGTGTGTTTAGAGACACCTTAATACCTGAAACTGGTCGAAATAGAAGCTTCTGAATAGGAGAACATTTCTGTAATAATGGCAATTTTGGTCACATTGAGGCTTTAAAAAGTAGTTATTCAACATGAGGCACATTCCAACTGCCATTTTTAATCAATTTTTCTACAGTCCAAAAAATCAATTTTCTGATGAAAAACGATGACCCGTGACCTGTCGAAATTTCTCCAGATGGTCAGAAATGGAAATTTTTTAATGTTTAAGTTTTTTGACTGCAAATGACTATTCCATGTGAATTATCACTTTTGGAACAAAAACAAGTGTGTTTAGAGTCACTTTAATGCCTGAAATTGGTCGAAATAGAAGCTTCTGAATAGGAGAAAAAGTGTGTAATAATGGCAATTTTGATCACATTGAGGCTTTAAAAAGTAGTTATTCAACATGAGGCACAATCCAAATGACATTTTGAATAGATTTTTCTACAGTCCAAAAAATCAATTTTCTGAGGAAAAACGATGACCCGTGACCTGTCGAAATTTCTCCAGAATGGTCAGAAATGGAAATTTTTAAATGTTTAAATTTTTTGACTGCAATTGACTATCGCATGTAAATTATCAATTTTGGAAAAAAAACAAGTGTGTTTAGAGTCACTTTAATGCCTATAATTGGTCGAAAAAGAAGCTTCTGAATAGGAGAAAATGTCTGTAATAATGGCAATTTTGGTCACATTGAGGCTTCAAAAAGTAGTTATTCAACATGAGGCACAATCCAAAAAACATTTTGAATCAATTTTTCTACAGTCCAAAAAATCAATTTTCTGAGGAAAAACGATGACCCGTGACCTGTCGAAATTTCTCCAGAATGGTCAGAAATGGAAATTTTTTAATGTTTAATTTTTTTACTGCAATTGACTATCGCATGTAAATTATCACTTTTGGAACAAAAAGAAGTGTGTTTAGAGTCACTTTAATGCCTGAAATTGGTCGAAAAAGAAGCTTCTGAATAGGAGAAAATGTCTGTAATAATGTCAATTTTGGTCACATTGAGGCTTCAAAAAGTAGTTATTCAACATGAGGCACAATCCAAATGACATTTTGAATAGATTTTTCTACAGTCCAAAAAATCAATTTTCTGATGAAAAACGATGACCCGTGACCTGTCGAAATTTCTCCAGATGGTCAGAAATGGAAATTTTTTAATGTTTAAGTTTTTTGACTGCAAATGACTATTCCATGTAAATTATCACTTTTGGAACAAAAACAAGTGTGTTTAGAGTCACTTTAATGCCTGAAATTGGTCGAAATAGAAGCTTCTGAATAGGAGAAAAAGTCTGCAATAATGGCAATTTTGGTCACATTGAGGCTTTAAAAAGTAGTCATTTGAGGCACATTCCAAATGACATTTTTAATCAATTTTTCTACAGTCCAAAAAATTAATTTTCTGATGAATAACGATGACCCGTGACCTGTCGAACTTTCTCCAGATGGTCAGAAATGGAAATTTTTTAATGTTTAAGTTTTTTGACTGCAAATGACTATTCCATGTAAATTATCACTTTCGGAACAAAAATAAGTGTGTTTAGAGACACCTTAATACCTGAAACTGGTCGAAATAGAAGCTTCTGAATAGGAGAAAATGTCTTTAATAATGGCAATTTTGGTCACATTGAGGCTTTAAAAAGTAGTTATTCAACATGAGGCACAATCCAAATGACATTTTGAATCAATTTTTCTACAGTCCAAAAAATCAATTTTCTGAGGAAAAACGATGACCCGTGACCTGTCGAAATTTCTCCAGATGGTCAGAAATGGAAATTTTTTCATGTTTAATTTTTTGACTGCAAATGACTATTCCATGTAAATTATCACTTTTGGAACAAAAACAAGTGTGTTTAGAGTCACTTTAATGCCTGAAACTGGTCGAAATACAAGCTTCTGAATAGGAGAAAATGTCTGTAATAATGGCAATTTTGGTCACATTGAGGCTTTAAAAAGTAGTTATTCAACATGAGGCACATTCCAAATGACATTTTGAATACATTTTTCAACAAACCAAAAAATCAATTTTCTGATGAAAAACGATGACCTGTGACCTGTCAAAATTTCTCCAGATGGTCAGAAATGGAAATTTTTTAATGTTTAATTTTTTGACTGCAAATGACTATTCCATGTAAATTATCACTTTTGGAACAAAAACAAGTGTGTTTAGAGTCACTTTAATGCCTGAAATTGGTCAAAATAGAAGCTTCTGAATAGGAGAAAAAGTCTGTAATAATGGCAATTTTGGTAACATTGAGGCTTTAAAAATTAGTCATTTGAGGCACATTCCAAATGACATTTTTAATCAATTTTTCTACAGTCCAAAAAATCTATTTTCTGATGAATAACGATGACCCGTGAGCTGTCGAAGTTTCTCCAGATGGTCAGAAATGAAAATTTATTAATGTTTAATTTTTTGACTGCAAATGACTATTCCATGTAAATTATCACTTTTGGAACAAAAAGAAGTGTGTTTAGAGACACCTTAATACCTGAAACTGGTCGAAATAGAAGCTTCTGAATAGGAGAAAAAGTGTGTAATAATGGCAATTTTGATCACATTGAGGCTTTAAAAAGTAGTTATTCAACATGAGGCACAATCCAAAAAACATTTTGAATCAATTTTTCTACAGTCCAAAAAATCAATTTTCTGATGAAAAACGATGACCCGTGACCTGTCGAAATTTCTCCAGATGGTCAGAAATGGAAATTTTTTAATGTTTAAGTTTTTTGACTGCAATTGACTATTGCATGTAAATTATCACTTTTGGAACAAAAACAAGTGTGTTTAGAGTCACTTTAATGCCTGAAATTGGTCGAAATAGAAGCTTCTGAATAGGAGAAAAAGTCTGTAATAATGGCAATTTTGGTCACATTGAGGCTTTAAAAAGTAGTCATTTGAGGCACATTCCAAATGACATTTTTAATCAATTTTTCCACAGTCCAGAAAATCAATTTTCTGATGAATAACGATGACCCGTGACCTGTCGAAGTTTCTCCAGATGGTCAGAAATGGAAATGTTTTAATGTTTAAGTTTTTTGACTGCAAATGACTATTCCATGTAAATTATCACTTTTGGAACAAAAATAAGTGTCTTTAGAGACACCTTAATACCTGAAACTGGTCGAAATAGAAGCTTCTGAATAGGAGAAAATGTCTGTAATAATGGCAATTTTGATCACATTGAGGCTTTAAAAAGTAGTCATTCAACATGAGGCACAATCCAAATGACATTTTGAATCAATTTTTCTACAGTCCAAAAAATCAATTTTCTGAGGAAAAACGATGACCCGTGACCTGTCGAAATTTCTCCAGAATGGTCAGAAATGGAAATGTTTTAATGTTTAATTTTTTGACTGCAAATGACTATTCCATGTAAATTATCACTTTTGGAACAAAAACAAGTGTGTTTAGAGTCACTTTAATGCCTGAAATTGGTCGAAAAAGAAGCTTCTGAATAGGAGAAAATGTCTGAAATAATGGCAATTTTGGACACATTGAGGCTTCAAAAAGTAGTTATTCAACATGAGGCACAATCCAAATGACATTTTGAATAGATTTTTCTACAGTCCAAAAAATCAATTTTCTGATGAAAAACGATGACCCGTGACCTGTCGAAATTTCTCCAGATGGTCAGAAATGGAAATGTTTTAATGTTTAATTTTTTGACTGCAAATGACTATTCCATGTAAATTATCACTTTTGGAACAAAAACAAGTGTGTTTAGAGTCACTTTAATGCCTGAAATTGGTCGAAATAGAAGCTTCTGAATAGGAGAAAAAGTCTGTAATAATGGCAATTTTTGGTCACACTGAGGCTTTAAAAAGTAGTCATTTGAGGCACATTCCAAATGACATTTTTAATCAATTTTTCTACAGTCCAATAAATCAATTTTCTGATGAATAACGATGACCCGTGACCTGTCGAAGTTTCTCCAGATGGTCAGAAATTGAAATTTATTAATGTTTAATTTTTTGACTGCAAATGACTATGCCATGTAAATTATCACTTTTGGAACAAAAATAAGTGTGTTTAGAGACACCTTAATACCTGAAACTGGTCGAAATAGAAGCTTCTGAATAGGAGAAAATTTCTGTAATAATGGCAATTTTGGTCACATTGAGGCTTTAAAAAGTAGTTATTCAACATTAGGCACATTCCAACTTACATTTTTAATCAATTTTTCTACAGTCCAAAAAATCAATTTTCTGATGAAAATCAATGACCCGTGACCTGTCGAAATTTCTCCAGATGGTCAGAAATGGAAATTTTTTAGAGTTACAATTTTTGACTGCAAATGATTATTCCATGTAAATTATCACTTTTGGAACAAAAATAAGTGTGTTTAGAGTCACTTAATGCCTGAAATTGGTCGAAATAGAAGCTTCTGAATAGGAGAAAAAGTCTGTAATAATGGCAATTTTGGTCACATTGAGGCTTTAAAAAGTAGTCATCTGAGGCACATTCCAAATGACATTTTTAATCAATTTTTCTACAGTCCAAAAAATCAATTTTCTGATGAATAATGATGACCCGTGACCTGTCGAAGTTTCTCCAGATGGTCAGAAATGGAAATTTTTTAATGTTTAAGTTTTTTGACTGCAAATGACTATTCCATGAAAATTATCACTTTTGGAACAAAAATAAGTGTGTTTAGAGACACCTTAATACCTGAAACTGGTCGAAATAGAAGCTTCTGAATAGGAGAAAAAGTGTGTAATAATGGCAATTTTGATCACATTGAGGCTTTAAAAAGTAGTTATTCAACATGAGGCACAATCCAAAAAACATTTTGAATCAATTTTTCTACAGTCCAAAAAATCAATTTTCTGATGAAAAACGATGACCCGTGACCTGTCGAAATTTCTCCAGATGGTCAGAAATGGAAATTTTTTAATGTTTAAGTTTTTTGACTGCAATTGACTATTGCATGTAAATTATCACTTTTGGAACAAAAACAAGTGTGTTTAGAGTCACTTTAATGCCTGAAATTGGTCGAAATAGAAGCTTCTGAATAGGAGAAAAAGTGTGTAATAATGGCAATTTTGATCACATTGAGGCTTTAAAAAGTAGTTATTCAACATGAGGCACAATCCAAATGACATTTTGAATAGATTTTTCTACAGTCCAAAAAATCAATTTTCTGATGAAAAACGATGACCCGTGACCTGTCGAAATTTCTCCAGATGGTCAGAAATTGAAATTTTTTAATGTTTAAGTTTTTTGACTGCAAATGACTATTCCATGTAAATTATCACTTTTGGAACAAAAACAAGTGTGTTTAGAGTCACTTTAATGCCTGAAATTGGTCGAAATAGAAGCTTCTGAATAGGAGAAAAAGTCTGCAATAATGGCAATTTTGGTCACATTGAGGCTTTAAAAAGTAGTCATTTGAGGCACATTCCAAATGACATTTTGAATAGATTTTTCTACAGTCCAAAAATCAATTTTCTGATGAAAAACGATGACCCGTGACCTGTCGAAATTTCTCCAGATGGTCAGAAATTGAAATTTTTTAATGTTTAAGTTTTTTGACTGCAAATGACTATTCCATGTAAATTATCACTTTTGGAACAAAAACAAGTGTGTTTAGATCACTTTAATGCCTGAAATTGGTCGAAGTAGAAGCTTCTGAATAGGAGAAAATGTCTGTAATAATGGCCATTTTGGTCACATTGAGGCTTTAAAAAGTAGTTATTCAACATGAGGCACATTCCAAATGACATTTTGAATACATTTTTCAACAAACCAAAAAATCAATTTTCTGATGAAAAACGATGACCCGTGACCTGTCGAAATTTCTCCAGATGGTCAGGAATGGAAATTTTTTAATGTTTAACTTTTTGACTGCAAATGACTATTCCATGTAAATTATCACTTTTGGAACAAAAACAAGTGTGTTTAGAGTCACTTTAATGCCTGAAATTGGTCGAAATAGAAGCTTCTGAATAGGAGAAAAAGTCTGTAATAATGGCAATTTTGGTCACATTGAGGCTTTAAAAAGTAGTCATTTGAGGCACATTCCAAATGACATTTTTAATCAATTTTTCTGCAGTCCAAAAAATCAATTTTCTGATGAATAACGATGACCCGTGACCTGTCGAAGTTTCTCCAGATGGTCAGAAATGGAAATTTATTAATGTTTAATTTTTTGACTGCAAATGACAATTCCATGTAAATTATCACTTTTGGAACAAAAATAAGTGTGTTTAGAGACACCTTAATACCTGAAACTGGTCGAAATAGAATCTTCTGAATAGGTGAAAATGTCTGTAATAATGGCAATTTTGATCACATTGAGGCTTTAAAAAGTAGTTATTCAACATGAGGCACAATCCAAATGACATTTTGAATCAATTTTTCTACAGTCCAAAAAATCAATTTTCTGAGGAAAAACGATGACCCGAGACCTGTCGAAATTTCTCCAGAATGGTCAGAAATGGAAATTTTTAAATGTTTAAATTTTTTGACTGCAATTGACTATCGCATGTAAATTATCAATTTTGGAACAAAAACAAGTGTGTTTAGAGTCACTTTAATGCCTATAATTGGTCGAAAAAGAAGCTTCTGAATAGGAGAAAATGTCTGTAATAATGGCAATTTTGGTCACATTGAGGCTTCAAAAAGTAGTTATTCAACATGAGGCACAATCCAAAAAACATTTTGAATCAATTTTTCTACAGTCCAAAAAATCAATTTTCTGAGGAAAAACGATGACCCGTAACCTGTCGAAATTTCTCCAGAATGGTCAGAAATGGAAATTTTTTAATGTTTAATTTTTTGACTGCAATTGACTATTGCATGTAAATTATCACTTTTGGAACAAAAAGAAGTGTGTTTAGAGTCACTTTAATGCCTGAAATTGGTCGAAAAAGAAGCTTCTGAATAGGAGAAAATGTCTGTAATAATGTCAATTTTGGTCACATTGAGGCTTCAAAAAGTAGTTATTCAACATGAGGCACAATCCAAATGACATTTTGAATAGATTTTTCTACAGTCCAAAAAATCAATTTTCTGATGAAAAATGATGACCCGTGACCTGTCGAAATTTCTCCAGATGGTCAGAAATGGAAATTTTTTAATGTTTAAGTTTTTTGACTGCAAATGACTATTCCATGTAAATTATCACTTTTGGAACAAAAACAAGTGTGTTTAGAGTCACTTTAATGCCTGAAATTGGTCGAAATAGAAGCTTCTGAATAGGAGAAAAAGTCTGCAATAATGGCAATTTTGGTCACATTGAGGCTTTAAAAAGTAGTCATTTGAGGCACATTCCAAATGACATTTTTAATCAATTTTTCTACAGTCCAAAAAATCAATTTTCTGATGAATAACGATGACCCGTGACCTGTCGAAGTTTCTCCAGATGGTCAGAAATGGAAATTTTTTAATGTCTAAGTTTTTTGACTGCAAATGACTATTCCATGTAAATTATCACTTTTGGAACAAAAATAAGTGTGTTTAGAGACACCTTAATACCTGAAACTGGTCGAAATAGAAGCTTCTGAATAGGAGAAAATTTCTTTAATAATGGCAATTTTGGTCACATTGAGGCTTTAAAAAGTAGTTATTCAACATGAGGCACATTTCAACTGACATTTTTAATCAATTTTTCTACAGTCCAAAAAATCAATTTTCTGATGAAAAACGATGACCCGTGACCTGTCGAAATTTCTCCAGATGGTCAGAAATGGAAATGTTTTAATGTTAAATTTTTTGACTGCAAATGACTATTCCATGTAAATTATCACTTTTGGAACAAAAACAAGTGTGTTTAGAGTCACTTTAATTCCTGAAATTGGTCGAAATAGAAGCTTCTGAATAGGAGAAAAAGTGTGTAATAATGGCAATTTTGATCACATTGAGGCTTTAAAAAGTAGTTATTCAACATGAGGCACAATCCAAATGACATTTTGAATCCATTTTTCTACAGTCCAAAAAATCAATTTTCTGAGGAAAAACGATGACCCGTGACCTGTCAAAATTTCTCCAGATGGTCAGAAATGGAATTTTTTTCATGTTTAATTTTTTGACTGCAAATGACTATTCCATGTAAATTATCACTTTTGGAACAAAAACAAGTGTGTTTAGAGTCACTTTAATGCCTGAAATTGGTCGAAATAGAAGCTTCTGAATAGGAGAAAAAGTCTGTAATAATGGCAATTTTGGTCACATTGAGGCTTTAAAAAGTAGTCATTTGAGGCACATTCCAAATGACATTTTTAATCAATTTTTCTACAGTCCAAAAAATCAATTTTCTGATGAATAACGATGACCCGTGACCTGTCGAAGTTTCTCCAGATGGTCAAAAACGGAAATTTATTAATGTTTAATTTTTTGACTGCAAATGATTATTCCATGTAAATTATCACTTTTGGAACAAAAATAAGTGTGTTTAGAGACACCTTAATACCTGAAACTGCTCGAAATAGAAGCTTCTGAATAGGAGAAAATGTCTGTAATAATGGCAATTTTGTTCACATTGAGGCTTTAAAAAGTAGTTATTCAACATGAGGCACATTCCAACTGACATTTTTAATCAATTTTTCTACAGTCCAAAAAATCAATTTTCTTATGAAAATCGATGACCCGTGACCCGTGACCTGTCGAAATTTCTCCAGATGGTCAGAAATGGAAATTTTTTAAAGTTTAATTTTTTGACTGCAAATGACTATTCCATGTAAATTATCACTTTTGGAACACAAATAAGTGTGTTTAGAGTCACTTTAATGCCTGAAATTGGTCGAAATAGAAGCTTCTAAATAGGAGAAAAGGTGTGTAATAATGGCAATTTTGATCACATTGAGGCTTTAAAAAGTAGTTATTCAACATGAGGTGCATTCCAAATGACATTTTTAATCAATTTTTCTACAGTCCAAAAAATCAATTTTCTGATGAAAAACGATGACCCGTGACCTGTCGAAATTTCTCCAGATGGTCAGAAATGGAAATTTTTTAAACTTACATTTTTTGACTGCAAATGACTATTCCATGTAAATTATCACTTTTGGAACACAAATAAGTGTGTTTAGAGTCAGTTTAATGCCTGAAATTGGTCGAAATAGAAGATTCTGAATAGGAGAAAAAGTGTGTAATAATGGCAATTTTGATCAAATTGAGGCTTTAAAAAGTAGTTATTCAAAATGAGGCACATTCCAAATGACATTTTTAATAAATTTTTCTACAGTCCAAAAAATCAATTTTCTGATGAAAAACGATGACCCGTGACCTGTCGAAATTTCTCCAGATGGTCAGAAATGGAAATTTTTTAATGTTTAATTTTTTGACTGCAAATGACTATTCCATGTAAATTATCACTTTTGGAACAAAAACAAGTGTGTTTAGAGTCACTTTAATGCCTGAAATTGGTCGAAATAGAAGCTTCTGAATAGGAGAAAAAGTATGTAATAATGGCAATTTTTGGTCACACTGAGGCTTTAAAAAGTAGTCATTTGAGGCACATTCCAAATGACATTTTTAATCAATTTTTCTACAGTCCAAAAAATCAATTTTCTGATGAATAACGATGACCCGTGACCTGTCGAAGTTTCTCCAGATGGTCAGAAATGGAAATTTATTAATGTTTAATTTTTTGACTGCAAATGACTATGCCATGTAAATTATCACTTTTGGAACAAAAATAAGTGTGTTTAGAGACACCTTAATACCTGAAACTGGTCGAAATAGAAGCTTCTGAATAGGAGAAAATTTCTGTAATAATGGCAATTTTGGTCACATTGAGGCTTTAAAAAGTAGTTATTCAACATGAGGCACATTCCAACTGACATTTTTAATCAATTTTTCTACAGTCCAAAAAATCAATTTTCTGATGAAAATCGATGACCCGTGACCTGTCGAAATTTCTCCAGATGGTCAGAAATGGAAATTTTTTAAAGTTAAATTTTTTGACTGCAAATGATTATTCCATGTAAATTATCACTTTTGGAACAAAAATAAGTGTGTTTAGAGTCACTTAATGTCTGAAATTGGTCGAAATAGAAGCTTCTGAATAGGAGAAAAAGTCTGTAATAATGGCAATTTTGGTCACATTGAGGCTTTAAAAAGTAGTCATTTGAGGCACATTCCAAATGACATTTTTAATCAATTTTTCTACAGGCCAAAAAATCAATTTTCTGATGAATAACGATGACCAGTGACCTGTCGAAGTTTCTCCAGATGGTCAGAAATGGAAATTTTTTTATGTTTAAGTTTTTTGACTGCAAATGACTATTCCATGTAAATTATCACTTTTGGAACAAAAATAAGTGTGTTTAGAGACACCTTAATACCTGAAACTGGTCGGAATAGAAGCTTCTGAATAGGAGAAAATGTCTGTAATAATGGCAATTTTGGTCACATTGAGGCTTTAAAAAGTAGTTATTCAACATGAGGCACATTCCAACTGACATTTTTAATCAATTTTTCTACAGTCCAAAAAATCAATTTTCTGATGAAAAACGATGACCCGTGACCTGTCGAAATTTCTCCAGATGGTCAGAAATGGAAATTTTTTAATGTTTAATTTCTTGACTGTAAATGACTACTCCATGTAAATTATCACTTTTGGAAAAAAATAAGTGTGTTTAGAGTCACTTTAATGACTGAAATTGGTCGAAATAGAAGCTTCTGAATAGGAGAAAAAGTCTGTAATAATGGCAATTTTTGGTCACACTGAGGCTTTAAAAAGTAGTCATTTGAGGCACATTCCAAATGACATTTTTAATCAATTTTTCTACAGTCCAAAAAATCAATTTTCTGATGAATAACGATGACCCGTGACCTGTCGAAGTTTCTCCAGATGGTCAGAAATGGAAATTTTTTAATGTTTAAGTTTTTTGACTGCAAATGACTATTCCATGTAAATTATCACTTTTGGAACAAAAACAAGTGTGTTTAGAGTCACTTTAATGCCTGAAATTGGTCGAAATAGAAGCTTCTGAATAGGAGAAAAAGTGTGTAATAATGGCAATTTTGATCACATTGAGGCTTTAAAAAGTAGTTATTCAACATGAGGCACAATCCAAATGACATTTTGAATAGATTTTTCCACAGTCCAAAAAATCAATTTTCTGAGGAAAAACGATGACCCGTGACCTGTCGAAATTTCTCCAGAATGGTCAGAAATGGAAATTTTTAAATGTTTAAATTTTTTGACTGCAATTGACTATCGCATGTAAATTATCAATTTTGGAACAAAAATAAGTGTGTTTAGAGTCACTTTAATGCCTATAATTGGTCGAAAAAGAAGCTTCTGAATAGGAGAAAATGTCTGTAATAATGGCAATTTTGGTCACATTGAGGCTTCAAAAAGTAGTTATTCAACATGAGGCACAATCCCAAAAACATTTTGAATCAATTTTTCTACAGTCCAAAAAATCAATTTTCTGAGGAAAAACGATGACCCGTGACCTGTCGAAATTTCTCCAGAATGGTCAGAAATGGAAATTTTTTAATGTTTAATTTTTTGACTGCAATTGACTATTGCATGTAAATTATCACTTTTGGAACAAAAAGAAGTGTGTTTAGAGTCACTTTAATGCCTGAAATTGGTCGAAAAAGAAGCTTCTGAATAGGAGAAAATGTCTGTAATAATGTCAATTTTGGTCACATTGAGGCTTCAAAAAGTAGTTATTCAACATGAGGCACAATCCAAATGACATTTTGAATAGATTTTTCTACAGTTCAAAAAATCCATTTTCTGATGAAAAACGATGACCCGTGACCTGTCGAAATTTCTCCAGATGGTCAGAAATGGAAATTTTTTAATGTTTAAGTTTTTTGACTGCAAATGACTATTCCATGTAAATTATCACTTTTGGAACAAAAACAGGTGTGTTTAGAGTCACTTTAATGCCTGAAATTGGTCGAAATAGAAGCTTCTGAATAGGAGAAAAAGTCTGCAATAATGGCAATTTTGGTCACATTGAGGCTTTAAAAAGTAGTCATTTGAGGCACATTCCAAATGACATTTTTAATCAATTTTTCTACAGTCCAAAAAATCAATTTTCTGATGAATAACGATGACCCGTGACCTGTCGAAGTTTCTCCAGATGGTCAGAAATGGAAATTTTTTAATGTTTAAGTTTTTTGACTGCAAATGACTATTCCATGTAAATTATCACTTTTGGAACAAAAATAAGTGTGTTTAGAGACACCTTAATACCTGAAACTGGTCGAAATAGAAGCTTTTGAATAGGAGAAAATGTCTTTAATAATGGCAATTTTGGTCACATTGAGGCTTTAAAAAGTAGTTATTCAACATGAGGCACATTCCAACTGACATTTTTAATCAATTTTTCTACAGTCCAAAAAATCAATTTTCTGATGAAAAACGATGACCCGTGACCTGTCGAAATTTTTCCAGATGGTCAGAAATGGAAATGTTTTAATGTTTAATTTTTTGACTGCAAATGACTATTCCATGTAAATTATCACTTTTGGAACAAAAACAAGTGTGTTTAGAGTCACTTTAATTCCTGAAATTGGTCGAAATAGAAGCTTCTGAATAGGAGAAAAAGTGTGTAATAATGGCAATTTTGATCACATTGAGGCTTTAAAAAGTAGTTATTCAACATGAGGCACAATCCAAATGACATTTTGAATCAATTTTTCTACAGTCCAAAAAATCAATTTTCTGAGGAAAAACGATGACCCGTGACCTGTCAAAATTTCTCCAGATGGTCAGAAATGGAAATTTTTTAATGTTTAATTTTTTGACTGCAAATGACTATTCCATGTAAATTATCACTTTTGGAACAAAAACAAGTGTGTTTAGAGTCACTTTAATGCCTGAAATTGGTCGAAATAGAAGCTTCTGAATAGGAGAAAATGTCTGTAATAATGGCAATTTTGGTCACATTGAGGCTTTAAAAAGTAGTTATTCAACATGAGGCACATTCCAAATGACATTTTAAATACATTTTTCAACAAACCAAACAATCAATTTTCTGATGAAAAACGATGACCCGTGACCTGTCGAAATTTCTCCAGATGGTCAGGAATGGACATTTTTTAATGTTTAACTTTTTGACTGCAAATGACTATTCCATGTAAATTATCACTTTTGGAACAAAAACAAGTGTGTTTAGAGTCACTTTAATGCCTGAAATTGGTCGAAATAGAAGCTTCTGAATAGGAGAAAAAGTCTGTAATAATGGCAATTTTGGTCACATTGAGGCTTTAAAAAGTAGTAATTTGAGGCACATTCCAAATGACATTTTTAATCAATTTTTCTACAGTCCAAAAAATCAATTTTCTGATGAATAACGATGACCCGTGACCTGTCGAAGTTTCTCCAGATGGTCAAAAACGGAAATTTATTAATGTTTAATTTTTTGACTGCAAATGACTATTCCATGTAAATTATCACTTTTGGAACAAAAATAAGTGTGTTTAGAGACACCTTAATACCTGAAACTGGTCGAAATAGAAGCTTCTGAATAGGAGAAAATGTCTGTAATAATGGCAATTTTGTTCACATTGAGGCTTTAAAAAGTAGTTATTCAACATGAGGCACATTCCAACTGACATTTTTAATCAATTTTTCTACAGTCCAAAAAATCAATTTTCTGATGAATAACGATGACCCGTGACCTGTCGAAATTTCTCCAGATGGTCAGAAATGGAAATTTTTTAAAGTTTAATTTTTTGACTGCAAATGACTATTCCATGTAAATTATCACTTTTGGAACACAAATAAGTGTGTTTAGAGTCACTTTAATGCCTGAAATTGGTCGAAATAGAAGCTTCTAAATAGGAGAAAAGGTGTGTAATAATGGCAATTTTGATCACATTGAGGCTTTAAAAAGTAGTTATTCAACATGAGGTGCATTCCAAATGACATTTTTAATCAATTTTTCTACAGCCCAAAAAATCAATTTTCTGATGAAAAACGATGAACCGTGACCTGTCGAAATTTCTCCAGATGGTCAGAAATGAAAATTTTTTAATGTTTAATTTTTGTACTGCAAATGACTATTCCATGTAAATTATCACTTTTGGAACAAAAACAAGTGTGTTTAGAGTCACTTTAATGCCTGAAATTGGTCAAAATAGAAGCTTCTGAATAGGAGAAAATGTCTGTAATAATGGCAATTTTGGTCACATTGAGGCTTTAAAAAGTAGTTATTCAACATGAGGCACATTCCAAATGACATTTTGAATCAATTTTTCTACAGTCCAAAAAATCAATTTTCTGATGAAAATCGATGACCCGTGACCTGTCGAAATTTCTCCAGATGGTCAGAAATGGAAATTTTTTAAACTTTCAATTTTTTGACTGCAAATGACTATTCCATGTAAATTATCACTTTTGGAACACAAATAAGTGTGTTTAGAGTCAGTTTAATGCCTGAAATTGGTCGAAATAGAAGATTCTGAATAGGAGAAAAAGTGTGTAATAATGGCAATTTTGATCACATTGAGGCTTTAAAAAGTAGTTATTCAAAATGAGGCACATTCCAAATGACATTTTTAATAAATTTTTCTACAGTCCAAAAAATCAATTTTCTGATGAAAAACGATGACCCGCGACCTGTCGAAATTTCTCCAGATGGTCAGAAATGGAAATTTTTTAATGTTTAATTTTTTGACTGCAAATGACTATTCCATGTAAATTATCACTTTTGGAACAAAAACAGGTGTGTTTAGAGTCACTTTAATGCCTGAAATTGGTCGAAATAGAAGCTTCTGAATAGGAGAAAAAGTCTGTAATAATGGCAATTTTTGGTCACACTGAGGCTTTAAAAAGTAGTCATTTGAGGCACATTCCAAATGACAATTTTAATCAATTTTTCTACAGTCCAAAAAATCAATTTTCTGATGAATAACGATGACCCGTGACCTGTCGAAGTTTCTCCAGATGGTCAGAAATGGAAATTTATTAATGTTTAATTTTTTGACTGCAAATGACTATGCCATGTAAATTATCACTTTTGGAACAAAAATAAGTGTGTTTAGAGACACCTTAATACCTGAAACTGGTCAAAATAGAAGCTTCTGAATAGGAGAAAATTTCTGTAATAATGGCAATTTTGGTCACATTGAGGCTTTAAAAAGTAGTTATTCAACATGAGGCACATTCCAAATGACATTTTTAATCAATTTTTCTACAGTCCAAAAAATCTATTTTCTGATGAAAAACGATGACCCGTGACCTGTCGAAATTTCTCCAGATGGTCAGAAATGGAAATTTTTTAAAGTATAATTTTTTGACTGCAAATGACTATTCCATGTAAATTATCACTTTTGGAACACAAATAAGTGTGTTTAGAGTCACTTTAATGCCTGAAATTGGTCGAAATAGAAGCTTCTAAATAGGAGAAAAGGTGTGTAATAATGGCAATTTTGATCACATTGAGGCTTTAAAAAGTAGTTATTCAACATGAGGTGCATTCCAAATGACATTTTTAATCAATTTTTCAACAGTCCAAAAAATCAATTTTCTGATGAAAAACGATGACCCGTGACCTGTCGAAATTTCTCCAGATGGTCAGAAATGAAAATTTTTTAATGTTTAATTTTTGTACTGCAAATGACTATTCCATGTAAATTATCACTTTTGGAACAAAAACAAGTGTGTTTAGAGTCACTTTAATGCCTGAAATTGGTCAAAATAGAAGCTTCTGAATAGGAGAAAATGTGTGTAATAATGGCAATTTTGGTCACATTGAGGCTTTAAAAAGTAGTTATTCAACATGAGGCACATTCCAAATGACATTTTGAATCAATTTTTCTACAGTCCAAAAAATCAATTTTCTGATGAAAATCGATGACCCGTGACCTGTCGAAATTTCTCCAGATGGTCAGAAATGGAAATTTTTTAAACTTACATTTTTTGACTGCAAATGACTATTCCATGTAAATTATCACTTTTGGAACACAAATAAGTGTGTTTAGAGTCAGTTTAATGCCTGAAATTGGTCGAAATAGAAGCTTCTGAATAGGAGAAAAAGTGTGTAATAATGGCAATTTTGATCACATTGAGGCTTTAAAAAGTAGTTATTCAAAATGAGGCACATTCCAAATGACATTTTTAATAAATTTTTCTACAGTCCAAAAAATCAATTTTCTGATGAAAAACGATGACCCGTGACCTGTCGAAATTTCTCCAGATGGTCAGAAATGGAAATTTTTTCATGTTTAATTTTTTGACTGCAAATGACTATTCCATGTAAATTATCACTTTTGGAACAAAAACAAGTGTGTTTAGAGTCACTTTAATGCCTGAAATTGGTCGAAATAGAAGCTTCTGAATAGGAGAAAATGTCTGTAATAATGGCAATTTTGGTCACATTGAGGCTTTAAAAAGTAGTTATTCAACATGAGGCACATTCCAAATGACATTTTGAATCAATTTTTCTACAGTCCAAAAAATCAATTTTCTGATGAAAATCGATGACCCGTGACCTGTCGAAATTTCTCCAGATGGTCAGAAATGGAAATTTTTTAAACTTACATTTTTTGACTGCAAATGACTATTCCATGTAAATTATCACTTTTGGAACACAAATAAGTGTGTTTAGAGTCAGTTTAATGCCTGAAATTGGTCGAAATAGAAGCTTCTGAATAGGAGAAAAAGTGTGTAATAATGGCAATTTTGGTCACATTGAGGCTTTAAAAAGTAGTTATTCAAAATGAGGCACATTCCAAATGACATTTTTAATAAATTTTTCTACAGTCCAAAAAATCAATTTTCTGATGAAAAACGATGACCCGTGACCTGTCGAAATTTCTCCAGATGGTCAGAAATGGAAATTTTTTAATGTTTAATTTTTTGACTGCAAATGACTATTCCATGTAAATTATCACTTTTGGAACAAAAACAAGTGTGTTTAGAGTCACTTTAATGCCTGAAATTGGTCAAAATAGAAGCTTCTGAATAGGAGAAAAAGTCTGTAATAAACGCAATTTTTGGTCACACTGAGGCTTTAAAAAGTAGTCATTTGAGGCACATTCCAAATGACATTTTTAATAAATTTTTCTACAGTCCAAAAAATCAATTTTCTGATGAATAACGATGACCCGTGACCTGTCGAAATTTCTCCAGATGGTCAGAAATGGAAATTTATTAATGTTTAATTTTTTGACTGCAAATGACTATGCCATGTAAATTATCACTTTTGGAACAAAAATAAGTGTGTTTAGAGACACCTTAATACCTGAAACTGGTCGAAATAGAAGCTTCTGAATAGGAGAAAATTTCTGTAATAATGGCAATTTTGGTCACATTGAGGCTTTAAAAAGTAGTTATTCAACATGAGGCACATTCCAACTGACATTTTTAATCAATTTTTCTACAGTCCAAAAAATCAATTTTCTGATGAAAATCGATGACCCGTGACCTGTCGAAATTTCTCCAGATGGTCAGAAATGGAAATTTTTTAAAGTTAAATTTTTTGACTGCAAATGATTATTCCATGTAAATTATCACTTTTGGAACAAAAATAAGTGTGTTTAGAGTCACTTAATGTCTGAAATTGGTCGAAATAGAAGCTTCTGAATAGGAGAAAAAGTCTGTAATAATAGCAATTTTGGTCACATTGAGGCTTTAAAAAGTAGTCATTTGAGGCACATTCCAAATGACATTTTTAATCAATTTTTCTACAGGCCAAAAAATCAATTTTCTGATGAATAACGATGACCCGTGACCTGTCGAAGTTTCTCCAGATGGTCAGAAATGGAAATTTTTTAATGTTTAAGTTTTTTGACTGCAAATGACTATTCCATGTAAATTATCACTTTTGGAACAAAAATAAGTGTGTTTAGAGACACCTTAATACCTGAAACTGGTCGGAATAGAAGCTTCTGAATAGGAGAAAATGTCTGTAATAATGGCAATTTTGGTCACATTGAGGCTTTAAAAAGTAGTTATTCAACATGAGGCACATTCCAACTGACATTTTTAATCAATTTTTCTACAGTCCAAAAAATCAATTTTCTGATGAAAAACGATGACCCGTGACCTGTCGAAATTTCTCCAGATGGTCAGAAATGGAAATTTTTTAATGTTTAAGTTTTTTGACTGCAAATGACTATTCCATGTAAATTATCACTTTTGGAACAAAAACAAGTGTGTTTAGAGTCACTTTAATGCCTGAAATTGGTCGAAATAGAAGCTTCTGAATAGGAGAAAAAGTGTGTAATAATGGCAATTTTGATCACAATGAGGCTTTAAAAAGTTGTTATTCAACATGAGGCACAATCCAAATGACATTTTGAATAGATTTTTCTACAGTCCAAAAAATCAATTTTCTGAGGAAAAACGATGACCCGTGACCTGTCGAAATTTCTCCAGAATGGTCAGAAATGGAAATTTTTAAATGTTTAAATTTTTTGACTGCAATTGACTATCGCATGTAAATTATCGATTTTGGAACAAAAACAAGTGTGTTTAGAGTCACTTTAATGCCTATAATTGGTCGAAAAAGAAGCTTCTGAATAGGAGAAAATGTCTGTAATAATGGCAATTTCGGTCACATTGAGGCTTCAAAAAGTAGTTATTCAACATGAGGCACAATCCAAAAAACATTTTGAATCAATTTTTCTACAGTCCAAAAAATCAATTTTCTGAGGAAAAACGATGACCCGTGACCTGTCGAAATTTCTCCAGAATGGTCAGAAATGGAAATTTTTTAATGTTTAATTTTTTGACTGCAATTGACTATTGCATGTAAATTATCACTTTTGGAACAAAAAGAAGTGTGTTTAGAGTCACTTTAATGCCTGAAATTGGTCGAAAAAGAAGCTTCTGAATAGGAGTAAATGTCTGTAATAATGTCAATTTTGGTCACATTGAGGCTTCAAAAAGTAGTTATTCAACATGAGGCACAATCCAAATGACATTTTGAATAGATTTTTCTACAGTCCAAAAAATCAATTTTCTGATGAAAAACGATGACCCGTGACCTGTCGAAATTTCTCCAGATGGTCAGAAATGGAAATTTTTTAATGTTTAAGTTTTTTGACTGCAAATGACTATTCCATGTAAATTATCACTTTTGGAACAAAAACAAGTGTGTTTAGAGTCACTTTAATGCCTGAAATTGGTCGAAATAGAAGCTTCTGAATAGGAGAAAAAGTCTGCAATAATGGCAATTTTGGTCACATTGAGGCTTTAAAAAGTAGTTATTCAACATGAGGCACATTCCAACTGACATTTTTAATCAATTTTTCTACAGTCCAAAAAATCAATTTTCTGATGAAAAACGATGACCCGTGACCTGTCGAAATTTCTCCAGATGGTCAGAAATGGAAATTTTTTAATGTTTAAGTTTTTTGACTGCAAATGACTATTCCATGTAAATTATCACTTTTGGAACAAAAATAAGTGTGTTTAGAGACACCTTAATACCTGAAACTGGTCGGAATAGAAGCTTCTGAATAGGAGAAAATGTCTGTAATAATGGCAATTTTGGTCACATTGAGGCTTTAAAAAGTAGTTATTCAACATGAGGCACATTCCAACTGACATTTTTAATCAATTTTTCTACAGTCCAAAAAATCAATTTTCTGATGAAAAACGATGACCCGTGACCTGTCGAAATTTCTCCAGATGGTCAGAAATGGAAATTTTTTAATGTTTAAGTTTTTTGACTGCAAATGACTATTCCATGTAAATTATCACTTTTGGAACAAAAACAAGTGTGTTTAGAGTCACTTTAATGCCTGAAATTGGTCGAAATAGAAGCTTCTGAATAGGAGAAAAAGTGTGTAATAATGGCAATTTTGATCACAATGAGGCTTTAAAAAGTTGTTATTCAACATGAGGCACAATCCAAATGACATTTTGAATAGATTTTTCTACAGTCCAAAAAATCAATTTTCTGAGGAAAAACGATGACCCGTGACCTGTCGAAATTTCTCCAGAATGGTCAGAAATGGAAATTTTTAAATGTTTAAATTTTTTGACTGCAATTGACTATCGCATGTAAATTATCGATTTTGGAACAAAAACAAGTGTGTTTAGAGTCACTTTAATGCCTATAATTGGTCGAAAAAGAAGCTTCTGAATAGGAGAAAATGTCTGTAATAATGGCAATTTCGGTCACATTGAGGCTTCAAAAAGTAGTTATTCAACATGAGGCACAATCCAAAAAACATTTTGAATCAATTTTTCTACAGTCCAAAAAATCAATTTTCTGAGGAAAAACGATGACCCGTGACCTGTCGAAATTTCTCCAGAATGGTCAGAAATGGAAATTTTTTAATGTTTAATTTTTTGACTGCAATTGACTATTGCATGTAAATTATCACTTTTGGAACAAAAAGAAGTGTGTTTAGAGTCACTTTAATGCCTGAAATTGGTCGAAAAAGAAGCTTCTGAATAGGAGTAAATGTCTGTAATAATGTCAATTTTGGTCACATTGAGGCTTCAAAAAGTAGTTATTCAACATGAGGCACAATCCAAATGACATTTTGAATAGATTTTTCTACAGTCCAAAAAATCAATTTTCTGATGAAAAACGATGACCCGTGACCTGTCGAAATTTCTCCAGATGGTCAGAAATGGAAATTTTTTAATGTTTAAGTTTTTTGACTGCAAATGACTATTCCATGTAAATTATCACTTTTGGAACAAAAACAAGTGTGTTTAGAGTCACTTTAATGCCTGAAATTGGTCGAAATAGAAGCTTCTGAATAGGAGAAAAAGTCTGCAATAATGGCAATTTTGGTCACATTGAGGCTTTAAAAAGTAGTCATTTGAGGCACATTCCAAATGACATTTTTAATCAATTTTTCTACAGTCCAAAAAATCAATTTTCTGATGAATAACGATGACCCGTGACCTGTCGAAGTTTCTCCAGATGGTCAGAAATGGAAATTTTTTAATGTTTAAGTTTTTTGACTGCAAATGACTATTCCATGTAAATTATCACTTTTGGAACAAAAATAAGTGTGTTTAGAGACACCTTAATACCTGAAACTGGTCGAAATAGAAGCTTCTGAATAGGAGAAAATGTCTTTAATAATGGCAATTTTGGTCACATTGAGGCTTTAAAAAGTAGTTATTCAACATGAGGCACATTCCAACTGACATTTTTAATCAATTTTTCTACAGTCCAAAAAATCAATTTTCTGTTGAAAAACGATGACCCGTGACCTGTTGAAATTTCTCCAGATGGTCAGAAATGGAAATGTTTTAATGTTTAATTTTTTGACTGCAAATGACTATTCCATGTAAATTATCACTTTTGGAACAAAAACAAGTGTGTTTAGAGTCACTTTAATTCCTGAAATTGGTCGAAATAGAAGCTTCTGAATAGGAGAAAATGTCTGTAATAATGGCAATTTTGGTCACATTGAGGCTTTAAAAAGTAGTTATTCAACATGAGGCACATTCCAAATGACATTTTGAATACATTTTTCAACAAACCAAAAAATCAATTTTCTGATGAAAAACGATGACCTGTGACCTGTCAAAATTTCTCCAGATGGTCAGGAATGGAAATTTTTTAATGTTTAATTTTTTGACTGCAAATGACTATTCCATGTAAATTATCACTTTTGGAACAAAAACAAGTGTGTTTAGAGTCACTTTAATGCCTGAAATTGGTCAAAATAGAAGCTTCTGAATAGGAGAAAATGTCTGTAATAATGGCAATTTTGGTCACATTGAGGCTTTAAAAAGTAGTTATTCAACATGAGGCACATTCCAAATGACATTTTGAATACATTTTTCAACAAACCAAACAATCAATTTTCTGATGAAAAACGATGACCCGTGACCTGTCGAAATTTCTCCAGATGGTCAGGAATGGAAATTTTTTAATGTTTAACTTTTTGACTGCAAATGACTTTTCCATGTAAATTATCACTTTTGGAACAAAAACAAGTGTGTTTAGAGTCACTTTAATGCCTGAAATTGGTCGAAATAGAAGCTTCTGAATAGGAGAAAAAGTCTGTAATAATGGCAATTTTGGTCACATTGAGGCTTTAAAAAGTAGTCATTTGAGGCACATTCCAAATGACATTTTGAATCAATTTTTCTACAGTCCAAAAAATCAATTTTCTGATGAAAATCGATGACCCGTGACCTGTCGAAATTTCTCCAGATGGTCAGAAATGGAAATTTTTTAAACTTACATTTTTTGACTGCAAATGACTATTCCATGTAAATTATCACTTTTGGAACACAAATAAGTGTGTTTAGAGTCAGTTTAATGCCTGAAATTGGTCGAAATAGAAGATTCTGAATAGGAGAAAAAGTGTGTAATAATGGCAATTTTGATCAAATTGAGGCTTTAAAAAGTAGTTATTCAAAATGAGGCACATTCCAAATGACATTTTTAATCAATTTTTCTACAGTCCAAAAAATCAATTTTCTGATGAATAACGATGACCCGTGACCTGTCGAAGTTTCTCCAGATGGTCAGAAATGGAAATTTATTAATGTTTAATTTTTTGACTGCAAATGACTATGCCATGTAAATTATCACTTTTGGAACAAAAATAAGTGTGTTTAGAGACACCTTAATACCTGAAACTGGTCGAAATAGAAGCTTCTGAATAGGAGAAAATTTCTGTAATAATGGCAATTTTGGTCACATTGAGGCTTTAAAAAGTAGTTATTCAACATGAGGCACATTCCAACTGACATTTTTAATCAATTTTTCTACAGTCCAAAAAATCAATTTTCTGATGAAAATCGATGACCCGTGACCTGTCGAAATTTCTCCAGATGGTCAGAAATGGAAATTTTTTAAAGTTAAATTTTTTGACTGCAAATGATTATTCCATGTAAATTATCACTTTTGGAACAAAAATAAGTGTGTTTAGAGTCACTTAATGTCTGAAATTGGTCGAAATAGAAGCTTCTGAATAGGAGAAAAAGTCTGTAATAATGGCAATTTTGGTCACATTGAGGCTTTAAAAAGTAGTCATTTGAGGCACATTCCAAATGACATTTTTAATCAATTTTTCTACAGGCCAAAAAATCAATTTTCTGATGAATAACGATGACCAGTGACCTGTCGAAGTTTCTCCAGATGGTCAGAAATGGAAATTTTTTTATGTTTAAGTTTTTTGACTGCAAATGACTATTCCATGTAAATTATCACTTTTGGAACAAAAATAAGTGTGTTTAGAGACACCTTAATACCTGAAACTGGTCGAAATAGAATCTTCTGAATAGGTGAAAATGTCTGTAATAATGGCAATTTTGATCACATTGAGGCTTTAAAAAGTAGTTATTCAACATGAGGCACAATCCAAATGACATTTTGAATCAATTTTTCTACAGTCCAAAAAATCAATTTTCTGAGGAAAAACGATGACCCGAGACCTGTCGAAATTTCTCCAGAATGGTCAGAAATGGAAATTTTTAAATGTTTAAATTTTTTGACTGCAATTGACTATCGCATGTAAATTATCAATTTTGGAACAAAAACAAGTGTGTTTAGAGTCACTTTAATGCCTATAATTGGTCGAAAAAGAAGCTTCTGAATAGGAGAAAATGTCTGTAATAATGGCAATTTTGGTCACATTGAGGCTTCAAAAAGTAGTTATTCAACATGAGGCACAATCCAAAAAACATTTTGAATCAATTTTTCTACAGTCCAAATAATCAATTTTCTGAGGAAAAACGATGACCCGTGACCTGTCGAAATTTCTCCAGAATGGTCAGAAATGGAAATTTTTTAATGTTTAATTTTTTGACTGCAATTGACTATTGCATGTAAATTAGCACTTTTGGAACAAAAAGAAGTGTGTTTAGAGTCACTTTAATGCCTGAAATTGGTCGAAAAAGAAGCTTCTGAATAGGAGAAAATGTCTGTAATAATGTCAATTTTGGTCACATTGAGGCTTCAAAAAGTAGTTATTCAACATGAGGCACAATCCAAATGACATTTTGAATAGATTTTTCTACAGTCCAAAAAATCAATTTTCTGATGAAAAATGATGACCCGTGACCTGTCGAAATTTCTCCAGATGGTCAGAAATGGAAATTTTTTAATGTTTAAGTTTTTTGACTGCAAATGACTATTCCATGTAAATTATCACTTTTGGAACAAAAACAAGTGTGTTTAGAGTCACTTTAATGCCTGAAATTGGTCGAAATAGAAGCTTCTGAATAGGAGAAAAAGTCTGCAATAATGGCAATTTTGGTCACATTGAGGCTTTAAAAAGTAGTCATTTGAGGCACATTCCAAATGACATTTTTAATCAATTTTTCTACAGTCCAAAAAATCAATTTTCTGATGAATAACGATGACCCGTGACCTGTCGAAGTTTCTCCAGATGGTCAGAAATGGAAATTTTTTAATGTTTAAGTTTTTTGACTGCAAATGACTATTCCATGTAAATTATCACTTTTGGAACAAAAATAAGTGTGTTTAGAGACACCTTAATACCTGAAACTGGTCGAAATAGAAGCTTCTGAATAGGAGAAAATTTCTTTAATAATGGCAATTTTGGTCACATTGAGGCTTTAAAAAGTAGTTATTCAACATGAGGCACATTTCAACTGACATTTTTAATCAATTTTTCTACAGTCCAAAAAATCAATTTTCTGATGAAAAACGATGACCCGTGACCTGTCGAAATTTCTCCAGATGGTCAGAAATGGAAATGTTTTAATGTTAAATTTTTTGACTGCAAATGACTATTCCATGTAAATTATCACTTTTGGAACAAAAACAAGTGTGTTTAGAGTCACTTTAATTCCTGAAATTGGTCGAAATAGAAGCTTCTGAATAGGAGAAAAAGTGTGTAATAATGGCAATTTTGATCACATTGAGGCTTTAAAAAGTAGTTATTCAACATGAGGCACAATCCAAATGACATTTTGAATCCATTTTTCTACAGTCCAAAAAATCAATTTTCTGAGGAAAAACGATGACCCGTGACCTGTCAAAATTTCTCCAGATGGTCAGAAATGGAATTTTTTTCATGTTTAATTTTTTGACTGCAAATGACTATTCCATGTAAATTATCACTTTTGGAACAAAAACAAGTGTGTTTAGAGTCACTTTAATGCCTGAAATTGGTCGAAATAGAAGCTTCTGAATAGGAGAAAAAGTCTGTAATAATGGCAATTTTGGTCACATTGAGGCTTTAAAAAGTAGTCATTTGAGGCACATTCCAAATGACATTTTTAATCAATTTTTCTACAGTCCAAAAAATCAATTTTCTGATGAATAACGATGACCCGTGACCTGTCGAAGTTTCTCCAGATGGTCAAAAACGGAAATTTATTAATGTTTAATTTTTTGACTGCAAATGATTATTCCATGTAAATTATCACTTTTGGAACAAAAATAAGTGTGTTTAGAGACACCTTAATACCTGAAACTGCTCGAAATAGAAGCTTCTGAATAGGAGAAAATGTCTGTAATAATGGCAATTTTGTTCACATTGAGGCTTTAAAAAGTAGTTATTCAACATGAGGCACATTCCAACTGACATTTTTAATCAATTTTTCTACAGTCCAAAAAATCAATTTTCTTATGAAAATCGATGACCCGTGACCCGTGACCTGTCGAAATTTCTCCAGATGGTCAGAAATGGAAATTTTTTAAAGTTTAATTTTTTGACTGCAAATGACTATTCCATGTAAATTATCACTTTTGGAACACAAATAAGTGTGTTTAGAGTCACTTTAATGCCTGAAATTGGTCGAAATAGAAGCTTCTAAATAGGAGAAAAGGTGTGTAATAATGGCAATTTTGATCACATTGAGGCTTTAAAAAGTAGTTATTCAACATGAGGTGCATTCCAAATGACATTTTTAATCAATTTTTCTACAGTCCAAAAAATCAATTTTCTGATGAAAAACGATGACCCGTGACCTGTCGAAATTTCTCCAGATGGTCAGAAATGGAAATTTTTTAAACTTACATTTTTTGACTGCAAATGACTATTCCATGTAAATTATCACTTTTGGAACACAAATAAGTGTGTTTAGAGTCAGTTTAATGCCTGAAATTGGTCGAAATAGAAGATTCTGAATAGGAGAAAAAGTGTGTAATAATGGCAATTTTGATCAAATTGAGGCTTTAAAAAGTAGTTATTCAAAATGAGGCACATTCCAAATGACATTTTTAATAAATTTTTCTACAGTCCAAAAAATCAATTTTCTGATGAAAAACGATGACCCGTGACCTGTCGAAATTTCTCCAGATGGTCAGAAATGGAAATTTTTTAATGTTTAATTTTTTGACTGCAAATGACTATTCCATGTAAATTATCACTTTTGGAACAAAAACAAGTGTGTTTAGAGTCACTTTAATGCCTGAAATTGGTCGAAATAGAAGCTTCTGAATAGGAGAAAAAGTATGTAATAATGGCAATTTTTGGTCACACTGAGGCTTTAAAAAGTAGTCATTTGAGGCACATTCCAAATGACATTTTTAATCAATTTTTCTACAGTCCAAAAAATCAATTTTCTGATGAATAACGATGACCCGTGACCTGTCGAAGTTTCTCCAGATGGTCAGAAATGGAAATTTATTAATGTTTAATTTTTTGACTGCAAATGACTATGCCATGTAAATTATCACTTTTGGAACAAAAATAAGTGTGTTTAGAGACACCTTAATACCTGAAACTGGTCGAAATAGAAGCTTCTGAATAGGAGAAAATTTCTGTAATAATGGCAATTTTGGTCACATTGAGGCTTTAAAAAGTAGTTATTCAACATGAGGCACATTCCAACTGACATTTTTAATCAATTTTTCTACAGTCCAAAAAATCAATTTTCTGATGAAAATCGATGACCCGTGACCTGTCGTAATTTCTCCAGATGGTCATAAATGGAAATTTTTTAAAGTTAAATTTTTTGACTGCAAATGATTATTCCATGTAAATTATCACTTTTGGAACAAAAATAAGTGTGTTTAGAGTCACTTAATGTCTGAAATTGGTCGAAATAGAAGCTTCTGAATAGGAGAAAAAGTCTGTAATAATGGCAATTTTGGTCACATTGAGGCTTTAAAAAGTAGTCATTTGAGGCACATTCCAAATGACATTTTTAATCAATTTTTCTACAGGCCAAAAAATCAATTTTCTGATGAATAACGATGACCAGTGACCTGTCGAAGTTTCTCCAGATGGTCAGAAATGGAAATTTTTTTATGTTTAAGTTTTTTGACTGCAAATGACTATTCCATGTAAATTATCACTTTTGGAACAAAAATAAGTGTGTTTAGAGACACCTTAATACCTGAAACTGGTCGGAATAGAAGCTTCTGAATAGGAGAAAATGTCTGTAATAATGGCAATTTTGGTCACATTGAGGCTTTAAAAAGTAGTTATTCAACATGAGGCACATTCCAACTGACATTTTTAATCAATTTTTCTACAGTCCAAAAAATCAATTTTCTGATGAAAAACGATGACCCGTGACCTGTCGAAATTTCTCCAGATGGTCAGAAATGGAAATTTTTTAATGTTTAATTTCTTGACTGTAAATGACTACTCCATGTAAATTATCACTTTTGGAAAAAAAATAAGTGTGTTTAGAGTCACTTTAATGACTGAAATTGGTCGAAATAGAAGCTTCTGAATAGGAGAAAAAGTCTGTAATAATGGCAATTTTTGGTCACACTGAGGCTTTAAAAAGTAGTCATTTGAGGCACATTCCAAATGACATTTTTAATCAATTTTTCTACAGTCCAAAAAATCAATTTTCTGATGAATAACGATGACCCGTGACCTGTCGAAGTTTCTCCAGATGGTCAGAAATGGAAATTTTTTAATGTTTAAGTTTTTTGACTGCAAATGACTATTCCATGTAAATTATCACTTTTGGAACAAAAACAAGTGTGTTTAGAGTCACTTTAATGCCTGAAATTGGTCGAAATAGAAGCTTCTGAATAGGAGAAAAAGTGTGTAATAATGGCAATTTTGATCACATTGAGGCTTTAAAAAGTAGTTATTCAACATGAGGCACAATCCAAATGACATTTTGAATAGATTTTTCTACAGTCCAAAAAATCAATTTTCTGAGGAAAAACGATGACCCGTGACCTGTCGAAATTTCTCCAGAATGGTCAGAAATGGAAATTTTTAAATGTTTAAATTTTTTGACTGCAATTGACTATCGCATGTAAATTATCAATTTTGGAACAAAAATAAGTGTGTTTAGAGTCACTTTAATGCCTATAATTGGTCGTAAAAGAAGCTTCTGAATAGGAGAAAATGTCTGTAATAATGGCAATTTTGGTCACATTGAGGCTTCAAAAAGTAGTTATTCAACATGAGGCACAATCCCAAAAACATTTTGAATCAATTTTTCTACAGTCCAAAAAATCAATTTTCTGAGGAAAAACGATGACCCGTGACCTGTCGAAATTTCTCCAGAATGGTCAGAAATGGAAATTTTTTAATGTTTAATTTTTTGACTGCAATTGACTATTGCATGTAAATTATCACTTTTGGAACAAAAAGAAGTGTGTTTAGAGTCACTTTAATGCCTGAAATTGGTCGAAAAAGAAGCTTCTGAATAGGAGAAAATGTCTGTAATAATGTCAATTTTGGTCACATTGAGGCTTCAAAAAGTAGTTATTCAACATGAGGCACAATCCAAATGACATTTTGAATAGATTTTTCTACAGTTCAAAAAATCCATTTTCTGATGAAAAACGATGACCCGTGACCTGTCGAAATTTCTCCAGATGGTCAGAAATGGAAATTTTTTAATGTTTAAGTTTTTTGACTGCAAATGACTATTCCATGTAAATTATCACTTTTGGAACAAAAACAAGTGTGTTTAGAGTCACTTTAATGCCTGAAATTGGTCGAAATAGAAGCTTCTGAATAGGAGAAAAAGTCTGCAATAATGGCAATTTTGGTCACATTGAGGCTTTAAAAAGTAGTCATTTGAGGCACATTCCAAATGACATTTTTAATCAATTTTTCTACAGTCCAAAAAATCAATTTTCTGATGAATAACGATGACCCGTGACCTGTCGAAGTTTCTCCAGATGGTCAGAAATGGAAATTTTTTAATGTTTAAGTTTTTTGACTGCAAATGACTATTCCATGTAAATTATCACTTTTGGAACAAAAATAAGTGTGTTTAGAGACACCTTAATACCTGAAACTGGTCGAAATAGAAGCTTTTGAATAGGAGAAAATGTCTTTAATAATGGCAATTTTGGTCACATTGAGGCTTTAAAAAGTAGTTATTCAACATGAGGCACATTCCAACTGACATTTTTAATCAATTTTTCTACAGTCCAAAAAATCAATTTTCTGATGAAAAACGATGACCCGTGACCTGTCGAAATTTTTCCAGATGGTCAGAAATGGAAATGTTTTAATGTTTAATTTTTTGACTGCAAATGACTATTCCATGTAAATTATCACTTTTGGAACAAAAACAAGTGTGTTTAGAGTCACTTTAATTCCTGAAATTGGTCGAAATAGAAGCTTCTGAATAGGAGAAAAAGTGTGTAATAATGGCAATTTTGATCACATTGAGGCTTTAAAAAGTAGTTATTCAACATGAGGCACAATCCAAATGACATTTTGAATCAATTTTTCTACAGTCCAAAAAATCAATTTTCTGAGGAAAAACGATGACCCGTGACCTGTCAAAATTTCTCCAGATGGTCAGAAATGGAAATTTTTTAATGTTTAATTTTTTGACTGCAAATGACTATTCCATGTAAATTATCACTTTTGGAACAAAAACAAGTGTGTTTAGAGTCACTTTAATGCCTGAAATTGGTCGAAATAGAAGCTTCTGAATAGGAGAAAATGTCTGTAATAATGGCAATTTTGGTCACATTGAGGCTTTAAAAAGTAGTTATTCAACATGAGGCACATTCCAAATGACATTTTAAATACATTTTTCAACAAACCAAACAATCAATTTTCTGATGAAAAACGATGACCCGTGACCTGTCGAAATTTCTCCAGATGGTCAGGAATGGACATTTTTTAATGTTTAACTTTTTGACTGCAAATGACTATTCCATGTAAATTATCACTTTTGGAACAAAAACAAGTGTGTTTAGAGTCACTTTAATGCCTGAAATTGGTCGAAATAGAAGCTTCTGAATAGGAGAAAAAGTCTGTAATAATGGCAATTTTGGTCACATTGAGGCTTTAAAAAGTAGTAATTTGAGGCACATTCCAAATGACATTTTTAATCAATTTTTCTACAGTCCAAAAAATCAATTTTCTGATGAATAACGATGACCCGTGACCTGTCGAAGTTTCTCCAGATGGTCAAAAACGGAAATTTATTAATGTTTAATTTTTTGACTGCAAATGACTATTCCATGTAAATTATCACTTTTGGAACAAAAATAAGTGTGTTTAGAGACACCTTAATACCTGAAACTGGTCGAAATAGAAGCTTCTGAATAGGAGAAAATGTCTGTAATAATGGCAATTTTGTTCACATTGAGGCTTTAAAAAGTAGTTATTCAACATGAGGCACATTCCAACTGACATTTTTAATCAATTTTTCTACAGTCCAAAAAATCAATTTTCTGATGAATAACGATGACCCGTGACCTGTCGAAATTTCTCCAGATGGTCAGAAATGGAAATTTTTTAAAGTTTAATTTTTTGACTGCAAATGACTATTCCATGTAAATTATCACTTTTGGAACACAAATAAGTGTGTTTAGAGTCACTTTAATGCCTGAAATTGGTCGAAATAGAAGCTTCTAAATAGGAGAAAAGGTGTGTAATAATGGCAATTTTGATCACATTGAGGCTTTAAAAAGTAGTTATTCAACATGAGGTGCATTCCAAATGACATTTTTAATCAATTTTTCTACAGCCCAAAAAATCAATTTTCTGATGAAAAACGATGAACCGTGACCTGTCGAAATTTCTCCAGATGGTCAGAAATGAAAATTTTTTAATGTTTAATTTTTGTACTGCAAATGACTATTCCATGTAAATTATCACTTTTGGAACAAAAACAAGTGTGTTTAGAGTCACTTTAATGCCTGAAATTGGTCAAAATAGAAGCTTCTGAATAGGAGAAAATGTCTGTAATAATGGCAATTTTGGTCACATTGAGGCTTTAAAAAGTAGTTATTCAACATGAGGCACATTCCAAATGACATTTTGAATCAATTTTTCTACAGTCCAAAAAATCAATTTTCTGATGAAAATCGATGACCCGTGACCTGTCGAAATTTCTCCAGATGGTCAGAAATGGAAATTTTTTAAACTTTCATTTTTTGACTGCAAATGACTATTCCATGTAAATTATCACTTTTGGAACACAAATAAGTGTGTTTAGAGTCAGTTTAATGCCTGAAATTGGTCGAAATAGAAGATTCTGAATAGGAGAAAAAGTGTGTAATAATGGCAATTTTGATCACATTGAGGCTTTAAAAAGTAGTTATTCAAAATGAGGCACATTCCAAATGACATTTTTAATAAATTTTTCTACAGTCCAAAAAATCAATTTTCTGATGAAAAACGATGACCCGCGACCTGTCGAAATTTCTCCAGATGGTCAGAAATGGAAATTTTTTAATGTTTAATTTTTTGACTGCAAATGACTATTCCATGTAAATTATCACTTTTGGAACAAAAACAGGTGTGTTTAGAGTCACTTTAATGCCTGAAATTGGTCGAAATAGAAGCTTCTGAATAGGAGAAAAAGTCTGTAATAATGGCAATTTTTGGTCACACTGAGGCTTTAAAAAGTAGTCATTTGAGGCACATTCCAAATGACAATTTTAATCAATTTTTCTACAGTCCAAAAAATCAATTTTCTGATGAATAACGATGACCCGTGACCTGTCGAAGTTTCTCCAGATGGTCAGAAATGGAAATTTATTAATGTTTAATTTTTTGACTGCAAATGACTATGCCATGTAAATTATCACTTTTGGAACAAAAATAAGTGTGTTTAGAGACACCTTAATACCTGAAACTGGTCAAAATAGAAGCTTCTGAATAGGAGAAAATTTCTGTAATAATGGCAATTTTGGTCACATTGAGGCTTTAAAAAGTAGTTATTCAACATGAGGCACATTCCAAATGACATTTTTAATCAATTTTTCTACAGTCCAAAAAATCTATTTTCTGATGAAAAACGATGACCCGTGACCTGTCGAAATTTCTCCAGATGGTCAGAAATGGAAATTTTTTAAAGTTTAATTTTTTGACTGCAAATGACTATTCCATGTAAATTATCACTTTTGGAACACAAATAAGTGTGTTTAGAGTCACTTTAATGCCTGAAATTGGTCGAAATAGAAGCTTCTAAATAGGAGAAAAGGTGTGTAATAATGGCAATTTTGATCACATTGAGGCTTTAAAAAGTAGTTATTCAACATGAGGTGCATTCCAAATGACATTTTTAATCAATTTTTCAACAGTCCAAAAAATCAATTTTCTGATGAAAAACGATGACCCGTGACCTGTCGAAATTTCTCCAGATGGTCAGAAATGAAAATTTTTTAATGTTTAATTTTTGTACTGCAAATGACTATTCCATGTAAATTATCACTTTTGGAACAAAAACAAGTGTGTTTAGAGTCACTTTAATGCCTGAAATTGGTCAAAATAGAAGCTTCTGAATAGGAGAAAATGTGTGTAATAATGGCAATTTTGGTCACATTGAGGCTTTAAAAAGTAGTTATTCAACATGAGGCACATTCCAAATGACATTTTGAATCAATTTTTCTACAGTCCAAAAAATCAATTTTCTGATGAAAATCGATGACCCGTGACCTGTCGAAATTTCTCCAGATGGTCAGAAATGGAAATTTTTTAAACTTACATTTTTTGACTGCAAATGACTATTCCATGTAAATTATCACTTTTGGAACACAAATAAGTGTGTTTAGAGTCAGTTTAATGCCTGAAATTGGTCGAAATAGAAGCTTCTGAATAGGAGAAAAAGTGTGTAATAATGGCAATTTTGATCACATTGAGGCTTTAAAAAGTAGTTATTCAAAATGAGGCACATTCCAAATGACATTTTTAATAAATTTTTCTACAGTCCAAAAAATCAATTTTCTGATGAAAAACGATGACCCGTGACCTGTCGAAATTTCTCCAGATGGTCAGAAATGGAAATTTTTTCATGTTTAATTTTTTGACTGCAAATGACTATTCCATGTAAATTATCACTTTTGGAACAAAAACAAGTGTGTTTAGAGTCACTTTAATGCCTGAAATTGGTCGAAATAGAAGCTTCTGAATAGGAGAAAATGTCTGTAATAATGGCAATTTTGGTCACATTGAGGCTTTAAAAAGTAGTTATTCAACATGAGGCACATTCCAAATGACATTTTGAATCAATTTTTCTACAGTCCAAAAAATCAATTTTCTGATGAAAATCGATGACCCGTGACCTGTCGAAATTTCTCCAGATGGTCAGAAATGGAAATTTTTTAAACTTACATTTTTTGACTGCAAATGACTATTCCATGTAAATTATCACTTTTGGAACACAAATAAGTGTGTTTAGAGTCAGTTTAATGCCTGAAATTGGTCGAAATAGAAGCTTCTGAATAGGAGAAAAAGTGTGTAATAATGGCAATTTTGGTCACATTGAGGCTTTAAAAAGTAGTTATTCAAAATGAGGCACATTCCAAATGACATTTTTAATAAATTTTTCTACAGTCCAAAAAATCAATTTTCTGATGAAAAACGATGACCCGTGACCTGTCGAAATTTCTCCAGATGGTCAGAAATGGAAATTTTTTAATGTTTAATTTTTTGACTGCAAATGACTATTCCATGTAAATTATCACTTTTGGAACAAAAACAAGTGTGTTTAGAGTCACTTTAATGCCTGAAATTGGTCAAAATAGAAGCTTCTGAATAGGAGAAAAAGTCTGTAATAAACGCAATTTTTGGTCACACTGAGGCTTTAAAAAGTAGTCATTTGAGGCACATTCCAAATGACATTTTTAATAAATTTTTCTACAGTCCAAAAAATCAATTTTCTGATGAATAACGATGACCCGTGACCTGTCGAAATTTCTCCAGATGGTCAGAAATGGAAATTTATTAATGTTTAATTTTTTGACTGCAAATGACTATGCCATGTAAATTATCACTTTTGGAACAAAAATAAGTGTGTTTAGAGACACCTTAATACCTGAAACTGGTCGAAATAGAAGCTTCTGAATAGGAGAAAATTTCTGTAATAATGGCAATTTTGGTCACATTGAGGCTTTAAAAAGTAGTTATTCAACATGAGGCACATTCCAACTGACATTTTTAATCAATTTTTCTACAGTCCAAAAAATCAATTTTCTGATGAAAATCGATGACCCGTGACCTGTCGAAATTTCTCCAGATGGTCAGAAATGGAAATTTTTTAAAGTTAAATTTTTTGACTGCAAATGATTATTCCATGTAAATTATCACTTTTGGAACAAAAATAAGTGTGTTTAGAGTCACTTAATGTCTGAAATTGGTCGAAATAGAAGCTTCTGAATAGGAGAAAAAGTCTGTAATAATAGCAATTTTGGTCACATTGAGGCTTTAAAAAGTAGTCATTTGAGGCACATTCCAAATGACATTTTTAATCAATTTTTCTACAGGCCAAAAAATCAATTTTCTGATGAATAACGATGACCCGTGACCTGTCGAAGTTTCTCCAGATGGTCAGAAATGGAAATTTTTTAATGTTTAAGTTTTTTGACTGCAAATGACTATTCCATGTAAATTATCACTTTTGGAACAAAAATAAGTGTGTTTAGAGACACCTTAATACCTGAAACTGGTCGGAATAGAAGCTTCTGAATAGGAGAAAATGTCTGTAATAATGGCAATTTTGGTCACATTGAGGCTTTAAAAAGTAGTTATTCAACATGAGGCACATTCCAACTGACATTTTTAATCAATTTTTCTACAGTCCAAAAAATCAATTTTCTGATGAAAAACGATGACCCGTGACCTGTCGAAATTTCTCCAGATGGTCAGAAATGGAAATTTTTTAATGTTTAAGTTTTTTGACTGCAAATGACTATTCCATGTAAATTATCACTTTTGGAACAAAAACAAGTGTGTTTAGAGTCACTTTAATGCCTGAAATTGGTCGAAATAGAAGCTTCTGAATAGGAGAAAAAGTGTGTAATAATGGCAATTTTGATCACAATGAGGCTTTAAAAAGTTGTTATTCAACATGAGGCACAATCCAAATGACATTTTGAATAGATTTTTCTACAGTCCAAAAAATCAATTTTCTGAGGAAAAACGATGACCCGTGACCTGTCGAAATTTCTCCAGAATGGTCAGAAATGGAAATTTTTAAATGTTTAAATTTTTTGACTGCAATTGACTATCGCATGTAAATTATCAATTTTGGAACAAAAACAAGTGTGTTTAGAGTCACTTTAATGCCTATAATTGGTCGAAAAAGAAGCTTCTGAATAGGAGAAAATGTCTGTAATAATGGCAATTTCGGTCACATTGAGGCTTCAAAAAGTAGTTATTCAACATGAGGCACAATCCAAAAAACATTTTGAATCAATTTTTCTACAGTCCAAAAAATCAATTTTCTGAGGAAAAACGATGACCCGTGACCTGTCGAAATTTCTCCAGAATGGTCAGAAATGGAAATTTTTTAATGTTTAATTTTTTGACTGCAATTGACTATTGCATGTAAATTATCACTTTTGGAACAAAAAGAAGTGTGTTTAGAGTCACTTTAATGCCTGAAATTGGTCGAAAAAGAAGCTTCTGAATAGGAGTAAATGTCTGTAATAATGTCAATTTTGGTCACATTGAGGCTTCAAAAAGTAGTTATTCAACATGAGGCACAATCCAAATGACATTTTGAATAGATTTTTCTACAGTCCAAAAAATCAATTTTCTGATGAAAAACGATGACCCGTGACCTGTCGAAATTTCTCCAGATGGTCAGAAATGGAAATTTTTTAATGTTTAAGTTTTTTGACTGCAAATGACTATTCCATGTAAATTATCACTTTTGGAACAAAAACAAGTGTGTTTAGAGTCACTTTAATGCCTGAAATTGGTCGAAATAGAAGCTTCTGAATAGGAGAAAAAGTCTGCAATAATGGCAATTTTGGTCACATTGAGGCTTTAAAAAGTAGTCATTTGAGGCACATTCCAAATGACATTTTTAATCAATTTTTCTACAGTCCAAAAAATCAATTTTCTGATGAATAACGATGACCCGTGACCTGTCGAAGTTTCTCCAGATGGTCAGAAATGGAAATTTTTTAATGTTTAAGTTTTTTGACTGCAAATGACTATTCCATGTAAATTATCACTTTTGGAACAAAAATAAGTGTGTTTAGAGACACCTTAATACCTGAAACTGGTCGAAATAGAAGCTTCTGAATAGGAGAAAATGTCTTTAATAATGGCAATTTTGGTCACATTGAGGCTTTAAAAAGTAGTTATTCAACATGAGGCACATTCCAACTGACATTTTTAATCAATTTTTCTACAGTCCAAAAAATCAATTTTCTGTTGAAAAACGATGACCCGTGACCTGTTGAAATTTCTCCAGATGGTCAGAAATGGAAATGTTTTAATGTTTAATTTTTTGACTGCAAATGACTATTCCATGTAAATTATCACTTTTGGAACAAAAACAAGTGTGTTTAGAGTCACTTTAATTCCTGAAATTGGTCGAAATAGAAGCTTCTGAATAGGAGAAAATGTCTGTAATAATGGCAATTTTGGTCACATTGAGGCTTTAAAAAGTAGTTATTCAACATGAGGCACATTCCAAATGACATTTTGAATACATTTTTCAACAAACCAAAAAATCAATTTTCTGATGAAAAACGATGACCTGTGACCTGTCAAAATTTCTCCAGATGGTCAGGAATGGAAATTTTTTAATGTTTAATTTTTTGACTGCAAATGACTATTCCATGTAAATTATCACTTTTGGAACAAAAACAAGTGTGTTTAGAGTCACTTTAATGCCTGAAATTGGTCAAAATAGAAGCTTCTGAATAGGAGAAAATGTCTGTAATAATGGCAATTTTGGTCACATTGAGGCTTTAAAAAGTAGTTATTCAACATGAGGCACATTCCAAATGACATTTTGAATACATTTTTCAACAAACCAAACAATCAATTTTCTGATGAAAAACGATGACCCGTGACCTGTCGAAATTTCTCCAGATGGTCAGGAATGGAAATTTTTTAATGTTTAACTTTTTGACTGCAAATGACTTTTCCATGTAAATTATCACTTTTGGAACAAAAACAAGTGTGTTTAGAGTCACTTTAATGCCTGAAATTGGTCGAAATAGAAGCTTCTGAATAGGAGAAAAAGTCTGTAATAATGGCAATTTTGGTCACATTGAGGCTTTAAAAAGTAGTCATTTGAGGCACATTCCAAATGACATTTTGAATCAATTTTTCTACAGTCCAAAAAATCAATTTTCTGATGAAAATCGATGACCCGTGACCTGTCGAAATTTCTCCAGATGGTCAGAAATGGAAATTTTTTAAACTTACATTTTTTGACTGCAAATGACTATTCCATGTAAATTATCACTTTTGGAACACAAATAAGTGTGTTTAGAGTCAGTTTAATGCCTGAAATTGGTCGAAATAGAAGCTTCTGAATAGGAGAAAAAGTGTGTAATAATGGCAATTTCGATCACATTGAGGCTTTAAAAAGTAGTTATTCAAAATGAGGCACATTCCAAATGACATTTTTAATAAATTTTTCTACAGTCCAAAAAATCAATTTTCTGATGAAAAACGATGACCCGTGACCTGTCGAAATTTCTCCAGATGGTCAGAAATGGAAATTTTTTAATGTTTAATTTTTTGACTGCAAATGACTATTCCATGTAAATTATCACTTTTGGAACAAAAACAAGTGTGTTTAGAGTCACTTTAATGACTGAAATTGGTCGAAATAGAAGCTTCTGAATAGGAGACAAAGTCTGTAATAATGGCAATTTTTGGTCACACTGAGGCTTTAAAAAGTAGTCATTTGAGGCACATTCCAAATGACATTTTTAATCAATTTTTCTACAGTCCAAAAAATCAATTTTCTGATGAATAACGATGACCCGTGACCTGTCGAAGTTTCTCCAGATGGTCAGAAATGGAAATTTATTAATGTTTAATTTTTTGACTGCAAATGACTATGCCATGTAAATTATCACTTTTGGAACAAAAATAAGTGTGTTTAGAGACACCTTAATACCTGAAACTGGTCGAAATAGAAGCTTCTGAATAGGAGAAAATTTCTGTAATAATGGCAATTTTGGTCACATTGAGGCTTTAAAAAGTAGTTATTCAACATGAGGCACATTCCAACTGACATTTTTAATCAATTTTTCTACAGTCCAAAAAATCAATTTTCTGATGAAAATCGATGACCCGTGACCTGTCGAAATTTCTCCAGATGGTCAGAAATGGAAATTTTTTAAAGTTAAATTTTTTGACTGCAAATGATTATTCCATGTAAATTATCACTTTTGGAACAAAAACAAGTGTGTTTAGAGTCACTTTAATGCCTGAAATTGGTCGAAATAGAAGCTTCTGAATAGGAGAAAAAGTGTGTAATAATGGCAATTTTGGTCACATTGAGGCTTTAAAAAGTAGTTATTCAACATGAGGCACAATCCAAATGACATTTTGAATAGATTTTTCTACAGTCCAAAAAATTAATTTTCTGATGAAAAACGATGACCGTGACCTGTCGAAATTTCTCCAGATGGTCAGAAATTGAAATTTTTTAATGTTTAAGTTTTTTGACTACAAATTACTATTCCATGTAAATTATCACTTTTGGAACAAAAACAAGTGTGTTTAGAGTCACTTTAATGCCTGAAATTGGTCGAAATAGAAGCTTCTGAATAGGAGAAAAAGTGTGTAATAATGGCAAATTTGGTCACATTGAGGCTTTAAAAAGTAGTTATTCAACATGAGGCACATTCCAACTGACATTTTTAATCAATTTTTCTACAGTCCAAAAAATCAATTTTCTGATGAAAAACGATGACCCGTGACCTGTCGAAATTTCTCCAGATGGTCAGAAATGGAAATTTTTTAATGTTTAATTTCTTGACTGTAAATGACTACTCCATGTAAATTATCACTTTTGGAAAAAAAATAAGTGTGTTTAGAGTCACTTTAATGACTGAAATTGGTCGAAATAGAAGCTTCTGAATAGGAGAAAAAGTCTGTAATAATGGCAACTTTTGGTCACACTGAGGCTTTAAAAAGTAGTCATTTGAGGCACATTCCAAATGACATTTTTAATCAATTTTTCTACAGTCCAAAAAATCAATTTTCTGATGAATAACGATGACCCGTGACCTGTCGAAGTTTCTCCAGATGGTCAGAAATGGAAATTTTTTAATGTTTAAGTTTTTTGACTGCAAATGACTATTCCATGTAAATTATCACTTTTGGAACAAAAACAAGTGTGTTTAGAGTCACTTTAATGCCTGAAATTGGTCGAAATAGAAGCTTCTGAATAGGAGAAAAAGTGTGTAATAATGGCAATTTTGATCACATTGAGGCTTTAAAAAGTAGTTATTCAACATGAGGCACAATCCAAATGACATTTTGAATAGATTTTTCTACAGTCCAAAAAATCAATTTTCTGAGGAAAAACGATGACCCGTGACCTGTCGAAATTTCTCCAGAATGGTCAGAAATGGAAATTTTTAAATGTTTAAATTTTTTGACTGCAATTGACTATCGCATGTAAATTATCAATTTTGGAACAAAAACAAGTGTGTTTAGAGTCACTTTAATGCCTATAATTGGTCGAAAAAGAAGCTTCTGAATAGGAGAAAATGTCTGTAATAATGGCAATTTTGGTCACATTGAGGCTTCAAAAAGTAGTTATTCAACATGAGGCACAATCCCAAAAACATTTTGAATCAATTTTTCTACAGTCCAAAAAATCAATTTTCTGAGGAAAAACGATGACCCGTGACCTGTCGAAATTTCTCCAGAATGGTCAGAAATGGAAATTTTTTAATGTTTAATTTTTTGACTGCAATTGACTATTGCATGTAAATTATCACTTTTGGAACAAAAAGAAGTGTGTTTAGAGTCACTTTAATGCCTGAAATTGGTCGAAAAAGAAGCTTCTGAATAGGAGAAAATGTCTGTAATAATGTCAATTTTGGTCACATTGAGGCTTCAAAAAGTAGTTATTCAACATGAGGCACAATCCAAATGACATTTTGAATAGATTTTTCTACAGTTCAAAAAATCCATTTTCTGATGAAAAACGATGACCCGTGACCTGTCGAAATTTCTCCAGATGGTCAGAAATGGAAATTTTTTAATGTTTAAGTTTTTTGACTGCAAATGACTATTCCATGTAAATTATCACTTTTGGAACAAAAACAAGTGTGTTTAGAGTCACTTTAATGCCTGAAATTGGTCGAAATAGAAGCTTCTGAATAGGAGAAAAAGTCTGCAATAATGGCAATTTTGGTCACATTGAGGCTTTAAAAAGTAGTCATTTGAGGCACATTCCAAATGACATTTTTAATCAATTTTTCTACAGTCCAAAAAATCAATTTTCTGATGAATAACGATGACCCGTGACCTGTCGAAGTTTCTCCAGATGGTCAGAAATGGAAATTTTTTAATGTTTAAGTGTTTTGACTGCAAATGACTATTCCATGTAAATTATCACTTTTGGAACAAAAATAAGTGTGTTTAGAGTCACTTAATGCCTGAAATTGGTCGAAATAGAAGCTTCTGAATAGGAGAAAAAGTCTGTAATAATGGCAATTTTGGTCACATTGAGGCTTTAAAAAGTAGTCATTTGAGGCACATTCCAAATGACATTTTTAATCAATTTTTCTACAGTCCAAAAAATCAATTTTCTGATGAAAAACGATGACCCGTGACCTGTCGAAATTTCTCCAGATGGTCAGAAATGGAAATGTTTTAATGTTTAATTTTTTGACTGCAAATGACTATTCCATGTAAATTATCACTTTTGGAACAAAAACAAGTGTGTTTAGAGTCACTTTAATTCCTGAAATTGGTCGAAATAGAAGCTTCTGAATAGGAGAAAATGTCTGTAATAATGGCAATTTTGGTCACATTGAGGCTTTAAAAAGTAGTTATTCAACATGAGGCACATTCCAAATGACATTTTAAATACATTTTTCAACAAACCAAACAATCAATTTTCTGATGAAAAACGATGACCCGTGACCTGTCGAAATTTCTCCAGATGGTCAGGAATGGACATTTTTTAATGTTTAACTTTTTGACTGCAAATGACTATTCCATGTAAATTATCACTTTTGGAACAAAAACAAGTGTGTTTAGAGTCACTTTAATGCCTGAAATTGGTCGAAATAGAAGCTTCTGAATAGGAGAAAAAGTCTGTAATAATGGCAATTTTGGTCACATTGAGGCTTTAAAAAGTAGTAATTTGAGGCACATTCCAAATGACATTTTTAATCAATTTTTCTACAGTCCAAAAAATCAATTTTCTGATGAATAACGATGACCCGTGACCTGTCGAAGTTTCTCCAGATGGTCAAAAACGGAAATTTATTAATGTTTAATTTTTTGACTGCAAATGACTATTCCATGTAAATTATCACTTTTGGAACAAAAATAAGTGTGTTTAGAGACACCTTAATACCTGAAACTGGTCGAAATAGAAGCTTCTGAATAGGAGAAAATGTCTGTAATAATGGCAATTTTGTTCACATTGAGGCTTTAAAAAGTAGTTATTCAACATGAGGCACATTCCAACTGACATTTTTAATCAATTTTTCTACAGTCCAAAAAATCAATTTTCTGATGAATAACGATGACCCGTGACCTGTCGAAATTTCTCCAGATGGTCAGAAATGGAAATTTTTTAAAGTTTAATTTTTTGACTGCAAATGACTATTCCATGTAAATTATCACTTTTGGAACACAAATAAGTGTGTTTAGAGTCACTTTAATGCCTGAAATTGGTCGAAATAGAAGCTTCTGAATAGGAGAAAAAGTCTGTAATAATGGCAATTTTGGTCACATTGAGGCTTTAAAAAGTAGTTATTCAATATGAGGCACATTCCAAATGACATTTTGAATCAATTTTTCTACAGTCCAAAAAATCAATTTTCTGATGAAAAACGATGACCCGTGACCTGTCGAAATGTCTAGGATGGTCAGAAACGGAAATTTTTTAATGTTTAATTTTTGTACTGCAAATGACTATTCCATGTAAATTATCACTTTTGGAACAAAAACAAGTGTGTTTAGAGTCACTTTAATGCCTGAAATTGGTCAAAATAGAAGCTTCTGAATAGGAGAAAATGTCTGTAATAATGGCAATTTTGGTCACATTGAGGCTTTAAAAAGTAGTTATTCAACATGAGGCACATTCCAAATGACATTTTGAATCAATTTTTCTACAGTCCAAAAAAATCAATTTTCAGATGAAAATCGATGACCCGTGACCTGTCGAAATTTCTCCAGATGGTCAGAAATGGAAATTTTTTAAACTTACATTTTTTGACTGCAAATGACTATTCCATGTAAATTATCACTTTTGGAACACAAATAAGTGTGTTTAGAGTCAGTTTAATGCCTGAAATTGGTCGAAATAGAAGATTCTGAATAGGAGAAAAAGTGTGTAATAATGGCAATTTTGATCACATTGAGGCTTTAAAAAGAAGTTATTCAAAATGAGGCACATTCCAAATGACATTTTTAATAAATTTTTCTACAGTCCAAAAAATCAATTTTCTGATGAAAAACGATGACCCGCGACCTGTCGAAATTTCTCCAGATGGTCAGAAATGGAAATTTTTTAATGTTTAATTTTTTGACTGCAAATGACTATTCCATGTAAATTATCACTTTTGGAACAAAAACAGGTGTGTTTAGAGTCACTTTAATGCCTGAAATTGGTCGAAATAGAAGCGTCTGAATAGGAGAAAAAGTCTGTAATAATGGCAATTTTTGGTCACACTGAGGCTTTAAAAAGTAGTCATTTGAGGCACATTCCAAATGACATTTTTAATCAATTTTTCTACAGTCCAAAAAATCAATTTTCTGATGAATAACGATGACCCGTGACCTGTCGAAGTTTCTCCAGATGGTCAGAAATGGAAATTTATTAATGTTTAATTTTTTGACTGCAAATGACTATGCCATGTAAATTATCACTTTTGGAACAAAAATAAGTGTGTTTAGAGACACCTTAATACCTGAAACTGGTCGAAATAGAAGCTTCTGAATAGGAGAAAATTTCTGTAATAATGGCAATTTTGGTCACATTGAGGCTTTAAAAAGTAGTTATTCAACATGAGGCACATTCCAAATGACATTTTTAATCAATTTTTCTACAGTCCAAAAAATCTATTTTCTGATGAAAAACGATGACCCGTGACCTGTCGAAATTTCTCCAGATGGTCAGAAATGGAAATTTTTTAAAGTTTAATTTTTTGACTGCAAATGACTATTCCATGTAAATTATCACTTTTGGAACACAAATAAGTGTGTTTAGAGTCACTTTAATGCCTGAAATTGGTCGAAATAGAAGCTTCTAAATAGGAGAAAAGGTGTGTAATAATGGCAATTTTGATCACATTGAGGCTTTAAAAAGTAGTTATTCAACATGAGGTGCATTCCAAATGACATTTTGAATCAATTTTTCAACAGTCCAAAAAATCAATTTTCTGATGAAAAACGATGACCCGTGACCTGTCGAAATTTCTCCAGATGGTCAGAAATGAAAATTTTTTAATGTTTAATTTTTGTACTGCAAATGACTATTCCATGTAAATTATCACTTTTGGAACAAAAACAAGTGTGTTTAGAGTCACTTTAATGCCTGAAATTGGTCAAAATAGAAGCTTCTGAATAGGAGAAAATGTGTGTAATAATGGCAATTTTGGTCACATTGAGGCTTTAAAAAGTAGTTATTCAACATGAGGCACATTCCAAATGACATTTTGAATCAATTTTTCTACAGTCCAAAAAATCAATTTTCTGATGAAAATCGATGACCCGTGACCTGTCGAAATTTCTCCAGATGGTCAGAAATGGAAATTTTTTAAACTTACATTTTTTGACTGCAAATGACTATTCCATGTAAATTATCACTTTTGGAACACAAATAAGTGTGTTTAGAGTCAGTTTAATGCCTGAAATTGGTCGAAATAGAAGCTTCTGAATAGGAGAAAAAGTGTGTAATAATGGCAATTTTGGTCACATTGAGGCTTTAAAAAGTAGTTATTCAAAATGAGGCACATTCCAAATGACATTTTTAATAAATTTTTCTACAGTCCAAAAAATCAATTTTCTGATGAAAAACGATGACCCGTGACCTGTCAAAATTTCTCCAGATGGTCAGAAATGGAAATTTTTTAATGTTTAATTTTTTGACTGCAAATGACTATTCCATGAAAATTATCACTTTTGGAACAAAAACAAGTGTGTTTAGAGTCACTTTAATGCCTGAAATTGGTCGAAATAGAAGCTTCTGAATAGGAGAAAAAGTCTGTAATAAACGCAATTTTTGGTCACACTGAGGCTTTAAAAAGTAGTCATTTGAGGCACATTCCAAATGACATTTTTAATAAATTTTTCTACAGTCCAAAAAATCAATTTTCTGATGAATAACGATGACCCGTGACCTGTCGAAATTTCTCCAGATGGTCAGAAATGGAAATTTATTAATGTTTAATTTTTTGACTGCAAATGACTATGCCATGTAAATTATCACTTTTGGAACAAAAATAAGTGTGTTTAGAGACACCTTAATACCTGAAACTGGTCGAAATAGAAGCTTCTGAATAGGAGAAAATTTCTGTAATAATGGCAATTTTGGTCACATTGAGGCTTTAAAAAGTAGTTATTCAACATGAGGCACATTCCAACTGACATTTTTAATCAATTTTTCTACAGTCCAAAAAATCAATTTTCTGATGAAAAACGATGACCCGTGACCTGTCGAAATTTCTCCAGATGGTCAGAAATGGAAATTTTTTAATGTTTAAGTTTTTTGACTGCAAATGACTATTCCATGTAAATTATCACTTTTGGAACAAAAACAAGTGTGTTTAGAGTCACTTTAATGCCTGAAATTGGTCGAAATAGAAGCTTCTGAATAGGAGAAAAAGTGTGTAATAATGGCAATTTTGATCACAATGAGGCTTTAAAAAGTTGTTATTCAACATGAGGCACAATCCAAATGACATTTTGAATAGATTTTTCTACAGTCCAAAAAATCAATTTTCTGAGGAAAAACGATGACCCGTGACCTGTCGAAATTTCTCCAGAATGGTCAGAAATGGAAATTTTTAAATGTTTAAATTTTTTGACTGCAATTGACTATCGCATGTAAATTATCAATTTTGGAACAAAAACAAGTGTGTTTAGAGTCACTTTAATGCCTATAATTGGTCGAAAAAGAAGCTTCTGAATAGGAGAAAATGTCTGTAATAATGGCAATTTCGGTCACATTGAGGCTTCAAAAAGTAGTTATTCAACATGAGGCACAATCCAAAAAACATTTTGAATCAATTTTTCTACAGTCCAAAAAATCAATTTTCTGAGGAAAAACGATGACCCGTGACCTGTCGAAATTTCTCCAGAATGGTCAGAAATGGAAATTTTTTAATGTTTAATTTTTTGACTGCAATTGACTATTGCATGTAAATTATCACTTTTGGAACAAAAAGAAGTGTGTTTAGAGTCACTTTAATGCCTGAAATTGGTCGAAAAAGAAGCTTCTGAATAGGAGTAAATGTCTGTAATAATGTCAATTTTGGTCACATTGAGGCTTCAAAAAGTAGTTATTCAACATGAGGCACAATCCAAATGACATTTTGAATAGATTTTTCTACAGTCCAAAAAATCAATTTTCTGATGAAAAACGATGACCCGTGACCTGTCGAAATTTCTCCAGATGGTGAGAAATGGAAATTTTTTAATGTTTAAGTTTTTTGACTGCAAATGACTATTCCATGTAAATTATCACTTTTGGAACAAAAACAAGTGTGTTTAGAGTCACTTTAATGCCTGAAATTGGTCGAAATAGAAGCTTCTGAATAGGAGAAAAAGTCTGCAATAATGGCAATTTTGGTCACATTGAGGCTTTAAAAAGTAGTCATTTGAGGCACATTCCAAATGACATTTTTAATCAATTTTTCTACAGTCCAAAAAATCAATTTTCTGATGAATAACGATGACCCGTGACCTGTCGAAGTTTCTCCAGATGGTCAGAAATGGAAATTTTTTAATGTTTAAGTTTTTTGACTGCAAATGACTATTCCATGTAAATTATCACTTTTGGAACAAAAATAAGTGTGTTTAGAGACACCTTAATACCTGAAACTGGTCGAAATAGAAGCTTCTGAATAGGAGAAAATGTCTTTAATAATGGCAATTTTGGTCACATTGAGGCTTTAAAAAGTAGTTATTCAACATGAGGCACATTCCAACTGACATTTTTAATCAATTTTTCTACAGTCCAAAAAATCAATTTTCTGTTGAAAAACGATGACCCGTGACCTGTCGAAATTTCTCCAGATGGTCAGAAATGGAAATGTTTTAATGTTTAATTTTTTGACTGCAAATGACTATTCCATGTAAATTATCACTTTTGGAACAAAAACAAGTGTGTTTAGAGTCACTTTAATTCCTGAAATTGGTCGAAATAGAAGCTTCTGAATAGGAGAAAATGTCTGAAATAATGGCAATTTTGGTCACATTGAGGCTTTAAAAAGTAGTTATTCAACATGAGGCACATTCCAAATGACATTTTGAATACATTTTTCAACAAACCAAAAAATCAATTTTCTGATGAAAAACGATGACCTGTGACCTGTCAAAATTTCTCCAGATGGTCAGGAATGGAAATTTTTTAATGTTTAATTTTTTGACTGCAATTGACTATTGCATGTAAATTATCACTTTTGGAACAAAAAGAAGTGTGTTTAGAGTCACTTTAATGCCTGAAATTGGTCGAAAAAGAAGCTTCTGAATAGGAGTAAATGTCTGTAATAATGTCAATTTTGGTCACATTGAGGCTTCAAAAAGTAGTTATTCAACATGAGGCACAATCCAAATGACATTTTGAATAGATTTTTCTACAGTCCAAAAAATCAATTTTCTGATGAAAAACGATGACCCGTGACCTGTCGAAATTTCTCCAGATGGTCAGAAATGGAAATTTTTTAATGTTTAAGTTTTTTGACTGCAAATGACTATTCCATGTAAATTATCACTTTTGGAACAAAAACAAGTGTGTTTAGAGTCACTTTAATGCCTGAAATTGGTCGAAATAGAAGCTTCTGAATAGGAGAAAAAGTCTGCAATAATGGCAATTTTGGTCACATTGAGGCTTTAAAAAGTAGTCATTTGAGGCACATTCCAAATGACATTTTTAATCAATTTTTCTACAGTCCAAAAAATCAATTTTCTGATGAATAACGATGACCCGTGACCTGTCGAAGTTTCTCCAGATGGTCAGAAATGGACATTTTTTAATGTTTAAGTTTTTTGACTGCAAATGACTATTCCATGTAAATTATCACTTTTGGAACAAAAATAAGTGTGTTTAGAGACACCTTAATACCTGAAACTGGTCGAAATAGAAGCTTCTGAATAGGAGAAAATGTCTTTAATAATGGCAATTTTGGTCACATTGAGGCTTTAAAAAGTAGTTATTCAACATGAGGCACATTTCAACTGACATTTTTAATCAATTTTTCTACAGTCCAAAAAATCAATTTTCTGTTGAAAAACGATGACCAGTGACCTGTCGAAATTTCTCCAGATGGTCAGAAATGGAAATGTTTTAATGTTTAATTTTTTGACTGCAAATGACTATTCCATGTAAATTATCACTTTTGGAACAAAAACAAGTGTGTTTAGAGTCACTTTAATTCCTGAAATTGGTCGAAATAGAAGCTTCTGAATAGGAGAAAATGTCTGTAATAATGGCAATTTTGGTCACATTGAGGCTTTAAAAAGTAGTTATTCAACATGAGGCACATTCCAAATGACATTTTGAATACATTTTTCAACAAACCAAAAAATCAATTTTCTGATGAAAAACGATGACCTGTGACCTGTCAAAATTTCTCCAGATGGTCAGGAATGGAAATTTTTTAATGTTTAATTTTTTGACTGCAAATGACTATTCCATGTAAATTATCACTTTTGGAACAAAAACAAGTGTGTTTAGAGTCACTTTAATGCCTGAAATTGGTCAAAATAGAAGCTTCTGAATAGGAGAAAATGTCTGTAATAATGGCAATTTTGGTCACATTGAGGCTTTAAAAAGTAGTTATTCAACATGAGGCACATTCCAAATGACATTTTGAATACATTTTTCAACAAACCAAACAATCAATTTTCTGATGAAAAACGATGACCCGTGACCTGTCGAAATTTCTCCAGATGGTCAGGAATGGAAATTTTTTAATGTTTAACTTTTTGACTGCAAATGACTATTCCATGTAAATTATCACTTTTGGAACAAAAACAAGTGTGTTTAGAGTCACTTTAATGCCTGAAATTGGTCGAAATAGAAGCTTCTGAATAGGAGAAAAAGTCTGTAATAATGGCAATTTTGGTCACATTGAGGCTTTAAAAAGTAGTCATTTGAGGCACATTCCAAATGACATTTTTAATCAATTTTTCTACAGTCCAAAAAATCAATTTTCTGATGAAAATCGATGACCCGTGACCTGTCGAAATTTCTCCAGATGGTCAGAAATGGAAATTTTTTAAAGTTTAATTTTTTGACTGCAAATGACTATTCCATGTAAATTATCACTTTTGGAACACAAATAAGTGTGTTTAGAGTCACTTTAATGCCTGAAATTGGTCGAAATAGAAGCTTCTAAATAGGAGAAAAGGTGTGTAATAATGGCAATTTTGATCACATTGAGGCTTTAAAAAGTAGTTATTCAACATGAGGCGCATTCCAAATGACATTTTGAATCAATTTTTCAACAGTCCAAAAAATCAATTTTCTGATGAAAAACGATGACCCGTGACCTGTCGAAATTTCTCCAGATGGTCAGAAACGAAAATTTTTTAATGTTTAATTTTTGTACTGCAAATGACTATTCCATGTAAATTATCACTTTTGGAACAAAAACAAGTGTGTTTAGAGTCACTTTAATGCCTGAAATTGGTCAAAATAGAAGCTTCTGAATAGGTGAAAATGTCTGTAATAATGGCAATTTTGGTCACATTGAGGCTTTAAAAAGTAGTTTTTCAACATGAGGCACATTCCAAATGACATTTTGAATCAATTTTTCTACAGTCCAAAAAATCAATTTTCTGATGAAAATCAATGACCCGTGACCTGTCGAAATTTCTCCAGATGGTCAGAAATGGAAATTTTTTAAAGTTACATTTTTTGACTGCAAATGACTATTCCATGTAAATTATCACTTTTGGAACACAAATAAGTGTGTTTAGAGTCAGTTTAATGCCTGAAATTGGTCGAAATAGAAGCTTCTGAATAGGAGAAAAAGTGTGTAATAATGGCAATTTTGATCACATTGAGGCTTTAAAAAGTAGTTATTCAAAATGAGGCACATTCCAAATGACATTTTTAATAAATCTTTCTACAGTCCAAAAAATCAATTTTCTGATGAAAAATGATGACCCGTGACCTGTCGAAATTTCTCCAGATGGTCAGAAATGGAAATTTTTTAATGTTTAATTTTTTGACTGCAAATGACTATTCCATGTAAATTATCACTTTTGGAACAAAAACAAGTGTGTTTAGAGTCACTTTAATGCCTGAAATTGGTCGAAATAGAAGCTTCTGAATAGGAGAAAAAGTCTGTAATAATGGCAATTTTTGGTCACACTGAGGCTTTAAAAAGTAGTCATTTGAGGCACATTCCAAATGACATTTTTAATCAATTTTTCTACAGTCCAAAAAATCAATTTTCTGATGAATAACGATGACCCGTGACCTGTCGAAGTTTCTCCAGATGGTCAGAAATGGAAATTTATTAATGTTTAATTTTTTGACTGCAAATGACTATGCCATGTAAATTATCACTTTTGGAACAAAAATAAGTGTGTTTAGAGACACCTTAATACCTGAAACTGGTCGAAATAGAAGCTTCTGAATAGGAGAAAATTTCTGTAATAATGGCAATTTTGGTCACATTGAGGCTTTAAAAAGTAGTTATTCAACATGAGGCACATTCCAACTGACATTTTTAATCAATTTTTCTACAGTCCAAAAAATCAATTTTCTGATGAAAATCGATGACCCGTGACCTGTCGAAATTTCTCCAGATGGTCAGAAATGGATATTTTTTAAAGTTAAATTTTTTGACTGCAAATGATTATTCCATGTAAATTATCACTTTTGGAACAAAAATAAGTGTGTTTAGAGTCACTTAATGTCTGAAATTGGTCGAAATAGAAGCTTCTGAATAGGAGAAAAAGTCTGTAATAATGGCAATTTTGGTCACATTGAGGCTTTAAAAAGTAGTCATTTGAGGCACATTCCAAATGACATTTTTAATCAATTTTTCTACAGTCCAAAAAATCAATTTTCTGATGAATAACGATGACTCGTGACCTGTCGAAGTTTCTCCAGATGGTCAGAAATGGAAATTTTTTAATGTTTAAGTTTTTTGACTGCAAATGACTATTCCATGTAAATTATCACTTTTGGAACAAAAATAAGTGTGTTTAGAGACACCTTAATACCTGAAACTGGTCGGAATAGAAGCTTCTGAATAGGAGAAAATGTCTGTAATAATGGCAATTTTGGTCACATTGAGGCTTTAAAAAGTAGTTATTCAAAATGAGGCACATTCCAAATGACATTTTTAATAAATTTTTCTACAGTCCAAAAAATCAATTTTCTGATGAAAAACGATGACCCGTGACCTGTCGAAATTTCTCCAGATGGTCAGAAATGGAAATTTTTTAAAGTTACATTTTTTGACTGCAAATGACTATTCCATGTAAATTATCACTTTTGGAACACAAATAAGTGTGTTTAGAGTCAGTTTAATGCCTGAAATTTGTCGAAATAGAAGCTTCTGAATAGGAGAAAAAGTGTGTAATAATGGCAATTTTGATCACATTGAGGCTTTAAAAAGTAGTTATTCAAAATGAGGCACATTCCAAATGACATTTTTAATAAATTTTTCTACAGTCCAAAAAATCAATTTTCTGATGAAAAACGATGACCCGTGACCTGTCGAAATTTCTCCAGATGGTCAGAAATGTAAATTTTTTAATGTTTAATTTTTTGACTGCAAATGACTATTCCATGTAAATTATCACTTTTGGAACAAAAACAAGTGTGTTTAGAGTCACTTTAATGCCTGAAATTGGTCGAAATAGAAGCTTCTGAATAGGAGAAAAAGTCTGTAATAATGGCAATTTTTGGTCACACTGAGGCTTTAAAAAGTAGTCATTTGAGGCACATTCCAAATGACATTTTTAATCAATTTTTCTACAGTCCAAAAAATCAATTTTCTGATGAATAACGATGACCCGTGACCTGTCGAAGTTTCTCCAGATGGTCAGAAATGGAAATTTATTAATGTTTAATTTTTTGACTGCAAATGACTATGCCATGTAAATTATCACTTTTGGAACAAAAATAAGTGTGTTTAGAGACACCTTAATACCTGAAACTGGTCGAAATAGAAGCTTCTGAATAGGAGAAAATTTCTGTAATAATGGCAATTTTGGTCACATTGAGGCTTTAAAAAGTAGTTATTCAACATGAGGCACATTCCAACTGACATTTTTAATCAATTTTTCTACAGTCCAAAAAATCAATTTTCTGATGAAAATCGATGACCCGTGACCTGTCGAAATTTCTCCAGATGGTCAGAAATGGAAATTTTTTAAAGTTAAATTTTTTGACTGCAAATGATTATTCCATGTAAATTATCACTTTTGGAACAAAAATAAAAGTGTTTAGAGTCACTTAATGTCTGAAATTGGTCGAAATAGAAGCTTCTGAATAGGAGAAAAAGTCTGTAATGATGGCAATTTTGGTCACATTGAGGCTTTAAAAAGTAGTCATTTGAGGCACATTCCAAATGACATTTTTAATCAATTTTTCTACAGTCCAGAAAATCAATTTTCTGATGAATAACGATGACCCGTGACCTGTCGAAGTTTCTCCAGATGGTCAGAAATGGAAATTTTTTAATGTTTACGTTTTTTGACTGCAAATGACTATTCCATGTAAATTATCACTTTTGGAACAAAAATAAGTGTGTTTAGAGACACCTTAATACCTGAAACTGGTCGGAATAGAAGCTTCTGAATAGGAGAAAATGTCTGTAATAATGGCAATTTTGGTCACATTGAGGCTTTAAAAAGTAGTTATTCAACATGAGGCACATTCCAACTGACATTTTTAATCAATTTTTCTACAGTCCAAAAAATCAATTTTCTGATGAAAAACGATGACCCGTGACCTGTCGAAATTTCTCCAGATGGTCAGAAATGGAAATTTTTTAATGTTTAAGTTTTTTGACTGCAAATGACTATTTCATGTAAATTATCACTTTTGGAACAAAAACAAGTGTGTTTAGAGTCACTTTAATGCCTGAAATTGGTCGAAATAGAAGCTTCTGAATAGGAGAAAAAGTGTGTAATAATGGCAATTTTGATCACATTGAGGCTTTAAAAAGTAGTTATTCAACATGAGGCACATTCCAAATGACATTTTGAATACATTTTTCAACAAACCAAACAATCAATTTTCTGATGAAAAACGATGACCCGTGACCTGTCGAAATTTCTCCAGATGGTCAGAAATGGAAATTTTTTAATGTTTAATTTTTTGACTGCAAATGACTATTCCATGTAAATTATCACTTTTGGAACAAAAACAAGTGTGTTTAGAGTCACTTTAATGCCTGAAATTGGTCGAAATAGAAGCTTCTGAATAGGAGAAAAAGTCTGTAATAATGGCAATTTTGGTCACATTGAGGCTTTAAAAAGTAGTCATTTGAGGCACATTCCAAATGACATTTTTAATCAATTTTTCTACAGTCCAAAAAATCTATTTTCTGATGAATAACGATGACCCGTGACCTGTCGAAGTTTCTCCAGATGGTCAGAAATGGAAATTTATTAATGTTTAATTTTTTGACTGCAAATGACTATTCCATGTAAATTATCACTTTTGGAACAAAAATAAGTGTGTTTAGAGACACCTTAATACCTGAAACTGGTCGAAATAGAAGCTTCTGAATAGGAGAAAAAGTGTGTAATAATGGCAATTTTGATCACATTGAGGCTTTAAAAAGTAGTTATTCAACATGAGGCACAATCCAAAAAACATTTTGAATCAATTTTTCTACAGTCCAAAAAATCAATTTTCTGATGAAAAACGATGACCCGTGACCTGTCGAAATTTCTCCAGATGGTCAGAAATGGAAATTTTTTAATGTTTAAGTTTTTTGACTGCAATTGACTATTGCATGTAAATTATCACTTTTCGAACAAAAACAGGTGTGTTTAGGGTCACTTTAATGCCTGAAATTGGTCGAAATAGAAGCTTCTGAATAGGAGAAAAAGTGTGTAATAATGGCAATTTTGGTCACATTGAGGCTTTAAAAAGTAGTTATTCAACATGAGGCACAATCCAAATGACATTTTGAATAGATTTTTCTACAGTCCAAAAAATTAATTTTCTGATGAAAAACGATGACCCGTGACCTGTCGAAATTTCTCCAGATGGTCAGAAATTGAAATTTTTTAATGTTTACGTTTTTTGACTGCAAATTACTATTCCATGTAAATTATCACTTTTGGAACAAAAACAAGTGTGTTTAGAGTCACTTTAATGCCTGAAATTGGTCGAAATAGAAGCTTCTGAATAGGAGAAGAAGTCTGCAATAATGGCAATTTTGGTCACATTGAGGCTTTAAAAAGTAGTTATTTGAGGCACATTCCAAATGACATTTTGAATACATTTTTCAACAAACCAAAAAATCAATTTTCTGATGAAAAACGATGACCCGTGACCTGTCGAAATTTCTCCAGATGGTCAGGAATGGAAATTTTTTAATGTTTAACTTTTTGACTGCAAATGACTATTCCATGTAAATTATCACTTTTGGAACAAAAACAAGTGTGTTTAGAGCCACTTTAATGCCTGAAATTGGTCGAAATAGAAGCTTCTGAATAGGAGAAAATGTCTGTAATAATGGCAATTTTGGTCACATTGAGGCTTTAAAAAGTAGTTATTCAACATGAGGCACATTCCAAATGACATTTTGAATCAATTTTTCTACAGTCCAAAAAATCAATTTTCTGAGGAAAAACGATGACCCGTGACCTGTCGAAATTTCTCCAGAATGGTCAGAAATGGAAATTTTTAAATGTTTAAATTTTTTGACTGCAATTGACTATCGCATGTAAATTATCAATTTTGGAACAAAAACAAGTGTGTTTAGAGTCACTTTAATGCCTATAATTGGTCGAAAAAGAAGCTTCTGAATAGGAGAAAATGTCTGTAATAATGGCAATTTTGGTCACATTGAGGCTTTAAAAAGTAGTTATTCAACATGAGGCACATTCCAAATGACATTTTAAATCAATTTTTCTACAGTCCAAAAAATCAATTTTCTGAGGAAAAACGATGACCCGTGACCTGTCGAAATTTCTCCAGAATGGTCAGAAATGGAAATTTTTTAATGTTTAATTTTTTGACTGCAATTGACTATTGCATGTAAATTATCACTTTTGGAACAAAAAGAAGTGTGTTTAGAGTCACTTTAATGCCTGAAATTGGTCGAAAAAGAAGCTTCTGAATAGGAGAAAATGTCTGTAATAATGTCAATTTTGGTCACATTGAGGCTTCAAAAAGTAGTTATTCAACATGAGGCACAATCCAAATGACATTTTGAATAGATTTTTCTACAGTCCAAAAAATCAATTTTCTGATGAAAAACGATGACCCGTGACCTGTCGAAATTTCTCCAGATGGTCAGAAATGGAAATTTTTTAATGTTTAAGTTTTTTGACTGCAAATGACTATTCCATGTAAATTATCACTTTTGGAACAAAAATAAGTGTGTTTAGAGTCACTTTAATGCCTGAAATTGGTCGAAATAGAAGCTTCTGAATAGGAGAAAAAGTCTGCAATAATGGCAATTTTGGTCACATTGAGGCTTTAAAAAGTAGTCATTTGAGGCACATTCCAAATGACATTTTTAATCAATTTTTCTACAGTCCAAAAAATCAATTTTCTGATGAATAACGATGACCCGTGACCTGTCGAAGTTTCTCCAGATGGTCAGAAATGGAAATTTTTTAATGTTTAAGTTTTTTGACTGCAAATGACTATTCCATGTAAATTATCACTTTTGGAACAAAAATAAGTGTGTTTAGAGACACCTTAATACCTGAAACTGGTCGAAATAGAAGCTTCTGAATAGGAGAAAATGTCTTTAATAATGGCAATTTTGGTCACATTGAGGCTTTAAAAAGTAGTTATTCAACATGAGGCACATTCCAACTGACATTTTTAATCAATTTTTCTACAGTCCAAAAAATCAATTTTCTGATGAAAAACGATGACCCGTGACCTGTCGAAATTTCTCCAGATGGTCAGAAATGGAAATGTTTTAATGTTTAATTTTTTGACTGCAAATGACTATTCCATGTAAATTATCACTTTTGGAACAAAAACAAGTGTATTTAGAGTCACTTTAATTCCTGAAATTGGTCGAAATAGAAGCTTCTGAATAGGAGAAAAAGTGTGTAATAATGGCAATTTTGATCACATTGAGGCTTTAAAAAGTAGTTATTCAACATGAGGCACAATCCAAATGACATTTTGAATCAATTTTTCTACAGTCCAAAAAATCAATTTTCTGAGGAAAAACGATGACCCGTGACCTGTCGAAATTTCTCCAGATGGTCAGAAATGGAATTTTTTTCATGTTTAATTTTTTGACTGCAAATGACTATTCCATGTAAATTATCACTTTTGGAACAAAAAGAAGTGTGTTTAGAGTCACTTTAATGCCTGAAATTGGTCGAAATAGAAGCTTCTGAAAAGGAGAAAATGTCTGTAATAATGGCAATTTTGGTCACATTGAGGCTTTAAAAAGTATTTATTCAACATGAGGCACATTCCAAATGACATTTTGAATACATTTTTCAACAAACCAAAAAATCAATTTTCTGATGAAAAACGATGACCTGTGACCTGTCAAAATTTCTCCAGATGGTCAGGAATGGAAATTTTTTAATGTTTAATTTTTTGACTGCAAATGACTATTCCATGTAAATTATCACTTTTGGAACAAAAACAAGTGTGTTTAGAGTCACTTTAATGCCTGAAATTGGTCGAAATAGAAGCTTCTGAATAGGAGAAAATGTCTGTAATAATGGCAATTTTGGTCACATTGAGGCTTTAAAAAGTAGTTATTCAACATGAGGCACATTCCAAATGACATTTTGAATACATTTTTCAACAAACCAAACAATCAATTTTCTGATGAAAAACGATGACCCGTGACCTGTCGAAATTTCTCCAGATGGTCAGGAATGGACATTTTTTAATGTTTAACTTTTTGACTGCAAATGACTATTCCATGTAAATTATCACTTTTGGACCAAAAACAAGTGTGTTTAGAGTCACTTTAATGCCTGAAATTGGTCGAAATAGAAGCTTCTGAATAGGAGAAAATGTCTGTAATAATGGCAATTTTGTTCACATTGAGGCTTTAAAAAGTAGTTATTCAACATGAGGCACATTCCAACTGACATTTTTAATCAATTTTTCTACAGTCCAAAAAATCAATTTTCTGATGAAAATCGATGACCCGTGACCCGTGACCTGTCGAAATTTCTCCAGATGGTTAGAAATGGAAATTTTTTAAAGTTTAATTTTTTGACTGCAAATGACTATTCCATGTAAATTATCACTTTTGGAACACAAATAAGTGTGTTTAGAGTCACTTTAATGCCTGAAATTGGTCGAAATAGAAGCTTCTAAATAGGAGAAAAGGTGTGTAATAATGGCAATTTTGATCACATTGAGGCTTTAAAAAGTAGTTATTCAACATGAGGTGCATTCCAAATGACATTTTGAATCAATTTTTCAACAGTCCAAAAAATCAATTTTCTGATGAAAAACGATGACCCGTGACCTGTCGAAATTTCTCCAGATGGTCAGAAATGAAAATTTTTTAATGTTTAATTTTTGTACTGCAAATGACTATTCCATGTAAATTATCACTTTTGGAACAAAAACAAGTGTGTTTAGAGTCACTTTAATGCCTGAAATTGGTCAAAATAGAAGCTTCTGAATAGGAGAAAATGTCTGTAATAATGGCAATTTTGGTCACATTGAGGCTTTAAAAAGTAGTTATTCAACATGAGGCACATTCCAAATGACATTTTGAATCAATTTTTCTACAGTCCAAAAAATCAATTTTCTGATGAAAATCGATGACCCGTGACCTGTCGAAATTTCTCCAGATGGTCAGAAATGGAAATTTTTTAAACTTACATTTTTTGACTGCAAATGACTATTCCATGTAAATTATCACTTTTGGAACACAAATAAGTGTGTTTAGAGTCAGTTTAATGCCTGAAATTGGTCGAAATAGAAGCTTCTGAATAGGAGAAAAAGTGTGTAATAATGGCAATTTTGATCACATTGAGGCTTTAAAAAGTAGTTATTCAAAATGAGGCACATTCCAAATGACATTTTTAATAAATTTTTCTACAGTCCAAAAAATCAATTTTCTGATGAAAAACGATGACCCGTGACCTGTCGAAATTTCTCCAGATGGTCAGAAATGGAAATTTTTTAATGTTTAATTTTTTGACTGCAAATGACTATTCCATGTAAATTATCACTTTTGGAACAAAAACAAGTGTGTTTAGAGTCACTTTAATGCCTGAAATTGGTCGAAATAGAAGCTTCTGAATAGGAGAAAAAGTCTGTAATAAACGCAATTTTTGGTCACACTGAGGCTTTAAAAAGTAGTCATTTGAGGCACATTCCAAATGACATTTTTAATAAATTTTTCTACAGTCCAAAAAATCAATTTTCTGATGAATAACGATGACCCGTGACCTGTCGAAATTTCTCCAGATGGTCAGAAATGGAAATTTATTAATTTTTATTTTTTTGACTGCAAATGACTATGCCATGTAAATTATCACTTTTGGAACAAAAATAAGTGTGTTTAGAGACACCTTAATACCTGAAACTGGTCGAAATAGAAGCTTCTGAATAGGAGAAAATTTCTGTAATAATGGCAATTTTGGTCACATTGAGGCTTTAAAAAGTAGTTATTCAACATGAGGCACATTCCAACTGACATTTTTAATCAATTTTTCTACAGTCCAAAAAATCAATTTTCTGATGAAAATCGATGACCCGTGACCTGTCGAAATTTCTCCAGATGGTCAGAAATGGAAATTTTTTAAAGTTAAATTTTTTGACTGCAAATGATTATTCCATGTAAATTATCACTTTTGGAACAAAAATAAGTGTGTTTAGAGTCACTTAATGTCTGAAATTGGTCGAAATAGAAGCTTCTGAATAGGAGAAAAAGTCTGTAATAATAGCAATTTTGGTCACATTGAGGCTTTAAAAAGTAGTCATTTGAGGCACATTCCAAATGACATTTTTAATAAATCTTTCTACAGTCCAAAAAATCAATTTTCTGATGAAAAACGATGACCCGTGACCTGTCGAAATTTCTCCAGATGGTCAGAAATGGAAATTTTTTAATGTTTAATTTTTTGACTGCAAATGACTATTCCATGTAAATTATCACTTTTGGAACAAAAACAAGTGTGTTTAGAGTCACTTTAATGCCTGAAATTGGTCGAAATAGAAGCTTCTGAATAGGAGAAAAAGTCTGTAATAATGGCAATTTTTGGTCACACTGAGGCTTTAAAAAGTAGTCATTTGAGGCACATTCCAACTGACATTTTTAATCAATTTTTCTACAGTCCAAAAAATCAATTTTCTGATGAAAATCGATGACCCGTGACCTGTCGAAATTTCTCCAGATGGTCAGAAATGGATATTTTTTAAAGGTAAATTTTTTGACTGCAAATGATTATTCCATGTAAATTATCACTTTTGGAACAAAAATAAGTGTGTTTAGAGTCACTTAATGTCTGAAATTGGTCGAAATAGAAGCTTCTGAATAGGAGAAAAAGTCTGTAATAATGGCAATTTTGGTCACATTGAGGCTTTAAAAAGTAGTCATTTGAGGCACATTCCAAATGACATTTTTAATCAATTTTTCTACAGTCCAAAAAATCAATTTTCTGATGAATAACGATGACTCGTGACCTGTCGAAGTTTCTCCAGATGGTCAGAAATGGAAATTTTTTAATGTTTAAGTTTTTTGACTGCAAATGACTATTCCATGTAAATTATCACTTTTGGAACAAAAATAAGTGTGTTTAGAGACACCTTAATACCTGAAACTGGTCGGAATAGAAGCTTCTGAATAGGAGAAAATGTCTGTAATAATGGCAATTTTGGTCACATTGAGGCTTTAAAAAGTAGTTATTCAAAATGAGGCACATTCCAAATGACATTTTTAATAAATTTTTCTACAGTCCAAAAAATCAATTTTCTGATGAAAAACGATGACCCGTGACCTGTCGAAATTTCTCCAGATGGTCGGAAATGGAAATTTTTTAAAGTTACATTTTTTGACTGCAAATGACTATTCCATGTAAATTATCACTTTTGGAACACAAATAAGTGTGTTTAGAGTCAGTTTAATGCCTGAAATTTGTCGAAATAGAAGCTTCTGAATAGGAGAAAAAGTGTGTAATAATGGCAATTTTGATCACATTGAGGCTTTAAAAAGTAGTTATTCAAAATGAGGCACATTCCAAATGACATTTTTAATAAATTTTTCTACAGTCCAAAAAATCAATTTTCTGATGAAAAACGATGACCCGTGACCTGTCGAAATTTCTCCAGATGGTCAGAAATGTAAATTTTTTAATGTTTAATTTTTTGACTGCAAATGACTATTCCATGTAAATTATCACTTTTGGAACAAAAACAAGTGTGTTTAGAGTCACTTTAATGCCTGAAATTGGTCGAAATAGAAGCTTCTGAATAGGAGAAAAAGTCTGTAATAATGGCAATTTTTGGTCACACTGAGGCTTTAAAAAGTAGTCATTTGAGGCACATTCCAAATGACATTTTTAATCAATTTTTCTACAGTCCAAAAAATCAATTTTCTGATGAATAACGATGACCCGTGACCTGTCGAAGTTTCTCCAGATGGTCAGAAATGGAAATTTATTAATGTTTAATTTTTTGACTGCAAATGACTATGCCATGTAAATTATCACTTTTGGAACAAAAATAAGTGTGTTTAGAGACACCTTAATACCTGAAACTGGTCGAAATAGAAGCTTCTGAATAGGAGAAAATTTCTGTAATAATGGCAATTTTGGTCACATTGAGGCTTTAAAAAGTAGTTATTCAACATGAGGCACATTCCAACTGACATTTTTAATCAATTTTTCTACAGTCCAAAAAATCAATTTTCTGATGAAAATCGATGACCCGTGACCTGTCTAAATTTCTCCAGATGGTCAGAAATGGAAATTTTTTAAAGTTAAATTTTTTGACTGCAAATGATTATTCCATGTAAATTATCACTTTTGGAACAAAAATAAGTGTGTTTAGAGTCACTTAATGTCTGAAATTGGTCGAAATAGAAGCTTCTGAATAGGAGAAAAAGTCTGTAATGATGGCAATTTTGGTCACATTGAGGCTTTAAAAAGTAGTCATTTGAGGCACATTCCAAATGACATTTTTAATCAATTTTTCTACAGTCCAGAAAATCAATTTTCTGATGAATAACGATGACCCGTGACCTGTCGAAGTTTCTCCAGATGGTCAGAAATGGAAATTTTTTAATGTTTACGTTTTTTGACTGCAAATGACTATTCCATGTAAATTATCACTTTTGGAACAAAAATAAGTGTGTTTAGAGACACCTTAATACCTGAAACTGGTCGGAATAGAAGCTTCTGAATAGGAGAAAATGTCTGTAATAATGGCAATTTTGGTCACATTGAGGCTTTAAAAAGTAGTTATTCAACATGAGGCACATTCCAACTGACATTTTTAATCAATTTTTCTACAGTCCAAAAAATCAATTTTCTGATGAAAAACGATGACCCGTGACCTGTCGAAATTTCTCCAGATGGTCAGAAATGGAAATTTTTTAATGTTTAAGTTTTTTGACTGCAAATGACTATTCCATGTAAATTATCACTTTTGGAACAAAAACAAGTGTGTTTAGAGTCACTTTAATGCCTGAAATTGGTCGAAATAGAAGCTTCTGAATAGGAGAAAAAGTGTGTAATAATGGCAATTTTGATCACATTGAGGCTTTAAAAAGTAGTTATTCAACATGAGGCACATTCCAAATGACATTTTGAATACATTTTTCAACAAACCAAACAATCAATTTTCTGATGAAAAACGATGACCCGTGACCTGTCGAAATTTCTCCAGATGGTCAGAAATGGAAATTTTTTAATGTTTAATTTTTTGACTGCAAATGACTATTCCATGTAAATTATCACTTTTGGAACAAAAACAAGTGTGTTTAGAGTCACTTTAATGCCTGAAATTGGTCGAAATAGAAGCTTCTGAATAGGAGAAAAAGTCTGTAATAATGGCAATTTTGGTCACATTGAGGCTTTAAAAAGTAGTCATTTGAGGCACATTCCAAATGACATTTTTAATCAATTTTTCTACAGTCCAAAAAATCTATTTTCTGATGAATAACGATGACCCGTGACCTGTCGAAGTTTCTCCAGATGGTCAGAAATGGAAATTTATTAATGTTTAATTTTTTGACTGCAAAGGACTATTCCATGTAAATTATCACTTTTGGAACAAAAATAAGTGTGTTTAGAGACACCTTAATACCTGAAACTGGTCGAAATAGAAGCTTCTGAATAGGAGAAAAAGTGTGTAATAATGGCAATTTTGATCACATTGAGGCTTTAAAAAGTAGTTATTCAACATGAGGCACAATCCAAAAAACATTTTGAATAAATTTTTCTACAGTCCAAAAAATCAATTTTCTGATGAATAACGATGACCCGTGACCTGTCGAAATTTCTCCAGATGGTCAGAAATGGAAATTTATTAATTTTTAATTTTTTGACTGCAAATGACTATGCCATGTAAATTATCACTTTTGGAACAAAAATAAGTGTGTTTAGAGACACCTTAATACCTGAAACTGGTCGAAATAGAAGCTTCTGAATAGGAGAAAATTTCTGTAATAATGGCAATTTTGGTCACATTGAGGCTTTAAAAAGTAGTTATTCAACATGAGGCACATTCCAACTGACATTTTTAATCAATTTTTCTACAGTCCAAAAAATCAATTTTCTGATGAAAATCGATGACCCGTGACCTGTCGAAATTTCTCCAGATGGTCAGAAATGGAAATTTTTTAAAGTTAAATTTTTTGACTGCAAATGATTATTCCATGTAAATTATCACTTTTGGAACAAAAATAAGTGTGTTTAGAGTCACTTAATGTCTGAAATTGGTCGAAATAGAAGCTTCTGAATAGGAGAAAAAGTCTGTAATAATAGCAATTTTGGTCACATTGAGGCTTTAAAAAGTAGTCATTTGAGGCACATTCCAAATGACATTTTTAATCAATTTTTCTACAGGCCAAAAAATCAATTTTCTGATGAATAACGATGACCCGTGACCTGTCGAAGTTTCTCCAGATGGTCAGAAATGGAAATTTATTAATGTTTAATTTTTTGACTGCAAATGACTATTCCATGTAAATTATCACTTTTGGAACACAAATAAGTGTGTTTAGAGTCAGTTTAATGCCTGAAATTGGTCGAAATAGAAGCTTCTGAATAGGAGAAAAAGTGTGTAATAATGGCAATTTTGATCACATTGAGGCTTTAAAAAGTAGTTATTCAAAATGAGGCACATTCCAAATGACATTTTTAATAAATCTTTCTACAGTCCAAAAAATCAATTTTCTGATGAAAAACGATGACCCGTGACCTGTCGAAATTTCTCCAGATGGTCAGAAATGGAAATTTTTTAATGTTTAATTTTTTGACTGCAAATGACTATTCCATGTAAATTATCACTTTTGGAACAAAAACAAGTGTGTTTAGAGTCACTTTAATGCCTGAAATTGGTCGAAATAGAAGCTTCTGAATAGGAGAAAAAGTCTGTAATAATGGCAATTTTTGGTCACACTGAGGCTTTAAAAAGTAGTCATTTGAGGCACATTCCAAATGACATTTTTAATCAATTTTTCTACAGTCCAAAAAATCAATTTTCTGATGAATAACGATGACCCGTGACCTGTCGAAGTTTCTCCAGATGGTCAGAAATGGAAATTTATTAATGTTTAATTTTTTGACTGCAAATGACTATGCCATGTAAATTATCACTTTTGGAACAAAAATAAGTGTGTTTAGAGACACCTTAATACCTGAAACTGGTCGAAATAGAAGCTTCTGAATAGGAGAAAATTTCTGTAATAATGGCAATTTTGGTCACATTGAGGCTTTAAAAAGTAGTTATTCAACATGAGGCACATTCCAACTGACATTTTTAATCAATTTTTCTACAGTCCAAAAAATCAATTTTCTGATGAAAATCGATGACCCGTGACCTGTCGAAATTTCTCCAGATGGTCAGAAATGGATATTTTTTAAAGGTAAATTTTTTGACTGCAAATGATTATTCCATGTAAATTATCACTTTTGGAACAAAAATAAGTGTGTTTAGAGTCACTTAATGTCTGAAATTGGTCGAAATAGAAGCTTCTGAATAGGAGAAAAAGTCTGTAATAATGGCAATTTTGGTCACATTGAGGCTTTAAAAAGTAGTCATTTGAGGCACATTCCAAATGACATTTTTAATCAATTTTTCTACAGTCCAAAAAATCAATTTTCTGATGAATAACGATGACTCGTGACCTGTCGAAGTTTCTCCAGATGGTCAGAAATGGAAATTTTTTAATGTTTAAGTTTTTTGACTGCAAATGACTATTCCATGTAAATTATCACTTTTGGAACAAAAATAAGTGTGTTTAGAGACACCTTAATACCTGAAACTGGTCGGAATAGAAGCTTCTGAATAGGAGAAAATGTCTGTAATAATGGCAATTTTGGTCACATTGAGGCTTTAAAAAGTAGTTATTCAAAATGAGGCACATTCCAAATGACATTTTTAATAAATTTTTCTACAGTCCAAAAAATAAATTTTCTGATGAAAAACGATGACCCGTGACCTGTCGAAATTTCTCCAGATGGTCGGAAATGGAAATTTTTTAAAGTTACATTTTTTGACTGCAAATGACTATTCCATGTAAATTATCACTTTTGGAACACAAATAAGTGTGTTTAGAGTCAGTTTAATGCCTGAAATTTGTCGAAATAGAAGCTTCTGAATAGGAGAAAAAGTGTGTAATAATGGCAATTTTGATCACATTGAGGCTTTAAAAAGTAGTTATTCAAAATGAGGCACATTCCAAATGACATTTTTAATAAATTTTTCTACAGTCCAAAAAATCAATTTTCTGATGAAAAACGATGACCCGTGACCTGTCGAAATTTCTCCAGATGGTCAGAAATGTAAATTTTTTAATGTTTAATTTTTTGACTGCAAATGACTATTCCATGTAAATTATCACTTTTGGAACAAAAACAAGTGTGTTTAGAGTCACTTTAATGCCTGAAATTGGTCGAAATAGAAGCTTCTGAATAGGAGAAAAAGTCTGTAATAATGGCAATTTTTGGTCACACTGAGGCTTTAAAAAGTAGTCATTTGAGGCACATTCCAAATGACATTTTTAATCAATTTTTCTACAGTCCAAAAAATCAATTTTCTGATGAATAACGATGACCCGTGACCTGTCGAAGTTTCTCCAGATGGTCAGAAATGGAAATTTATTAATGTTTAATTTTTTGACTGCAAATGACTATGCCATGTAAATTATCACTTTTGGAACAAAAATAAGTGTGTTTAGAGACACCTTAATACCTGAAACTGGTCGAAATAGAAGCTTCTGAATAGGAGAAAATTTCTGTAATAATGGCAATTTTGGTCACATTGAGGCTTTAAAAAGTAGTTATTCAACATGAGGCACATTCCAACTGACATTTTTAATCAATTTTTCTACAGTCCAAAAAATCAATTTTCTGATGAAAATCGATGACCCGTGACCTGTCGAAATTTCTCCAGATGGTCAGAAATGGAAATTTTTTAAAGTTAAATTTTTTGACTGCAAGTGATTATTCCATGTAAATTATCACTTTTGGAACAAAAATAAGTGTGTTTAGAGTCACTTAATGTCTTAAATTGGTCGAAATAGAAGCTTCTGAATAGGAGAAAAAGTCTGTAATGATGGCAATTTTGGTCACATTGAGGCTTTAAAAAGTAGTCATTTGAGGCACATTCCAAATGACATTTTTAATCAATTTTTCTACAGTCCAGAAAATCAATTTTCTGATGAATAACGATGACCCGTGACCTGTCGAAGTTTCTCCAGATGGTCAGAAATGGAAATTTTTTAATGTTTACGTTTTTTGACTGCAAATGACTATTCCATGTAAATTATCACTTTTGGAACAAAAGTAAGTGTGTTTAGAGACACCTTAATACCTGAAACTGGTCGGAATAGAAGCTTCTGAATAGGAGAAAATGTCTGTAATAATGGCAATTTTGGTCACATTGAGGCTTTAAAAAGTAGTTATTCAACATGAGGCACATTCCAACTGACATTTTTAATCAATTTTTCTACAGTCCAAAAAATCAATTTTCTGATGAAAAACGATGACCCGTGACCTGTCGAAATTTCTCCAGATGGTCAGAAATGGAAATTTTTTAATGTTTAAGTTTTTGGACTGCAAATGACTATTCCATGTAAATTATCACTTTTGGAACAAAAACAAGTGTGTTTAGAGTCACTTTAATGCCTGAAATTGGTCGAAATAGAAGCTTCTGAATAGGAGAAAAAGTGTGTAATAATGGCAATTTTGATCACATTGAGGCTTTAAAAAGTAGTTATTCAACATGAGGCACATTCCAAATGACATTTTGAATACATTTTTCAACAAACCAAACAATCAATTTTCTGATGAAAAACGATGACCCGTGACCTGTCGAAATTTCTCCAGATGGTCAGAAATGGAAATTTTTTAATGTTTAATTTTTTGACTGCAAATGACTATTCCATGTAAATTATCACTTTTGGAACAAAAACAAGTGTGTTTAGAGTCACTTTAATGCCTGAAATTGGTCGAAATAGAAGCTTCTGAATAGGAGAAAAAGTCTGTAATAATGGCAATTTTGGTCACATTGAGGCTTTAAAAAGTAGTCATTTGAGGCACATTCCAAATGACATTTTTAATCAATTTTTCTACAGTCCAAAAAATCTATTTTCTGATGAATAACGATGACCCGTGACCTGTCGAAGTTTCTCCAGATGGTCAGAAATGGAAATTTATTAATGTTTAATTTTTTGACTGCAAATGACTATTCCATGTAAATTATCACTTTTGGAACAAAAATAAGTGTGTTTAGAGACACCTTAATACCTGAAACTGGTCGAAATAGAAGCTTCTGAATAGGAGAAAAAGTGTGTAATAATGGCAATTTTGATCACATTGAGGCTTTAAAAAGTAGTTATTCAACATGAGGCACAATCCAAAAAACATTTTGAATCAATTTTTCTACAGTCCAAAAAATCAATTTTCTGATGAAAAACGATGACCCGTGACCTGTCGAAATTTCTCCAGATGGTCAGAAATGGAAATTTTTTAATGTTTAAGTTTTTTGACTGCAATTGACTATTGCATGTAAATTATCACTTTTCGAACAAAAACAAGTGTGTTTAGGGTCACTTTAATGCCTGAAATTGGTCGAAATAGAAGATTCTGAATAGGAGAAAAAGTGTGTAATAATGGCAATTTTGGTCACATTGAGGCTTTAAAAAGTAGTTATTCAACATGAGGCACAATCCAAATGACATTTTGAATAGATTTTTCTACAGTCCAAAAAATTAATTTTCTGATGAAAAACGATGACCCGTGACCTGTCGAAATTTCTCCAGATGGTCAGAAATTGAAATTTTTTAATGTTTACGTTTTTTGACTGCAAATTACTATTCCATGTAAATTATCACTTTTGGAACAAAAACAAGTGTGTTTAGAGTCACTTTAATGCCTGAAATTGGTCGAAATAGAAGCTTCTGAATAGGAGAAGAAGTCTGCAATAATGGCAATTTTGGTCACATTGAGGCTTTAAAAAGTAGTTATTTGAGGCACATTCCAAATGACATTTTGAATACATTTTTAAACAAACCAAAAAATCAATTTTCTGATGAAAAACGATGACCCGTGACCTGTCGAAATTTCTCCAGATGGTCAGGAATGGAAATTTTTTAATGTTTAACTTTTTGACTGCAAATGACTATTCCATGTAAATTATCACTTTTGGAACAAAAACAAGTGTGTTTAGAGCCACTTTAATGCCTGAAATTGGTCGAAATAGAAGCTTCTGAATAGGAGAAAATGTCTGTAATAATGGCAATTTTGGTCACATTGAGGCTTTAAAAAGTAGTTATTCAACATGAGGCACATTCCAAATGACATTTTGAATCAATTTTTCTACAGTCCAAAAAATCAATTTTCTGAGGAAAAACGATGACCCGTGACCTGTCGAAATTTCTCCAGAATGGTCAGAAATGGAAATTTTTAAATGTTTAAATTTTTTGACTGCAATTGACTATCGCATGTAAATTATCAATTTTGGAACAAAAACAAGTGTGTTTAGAGTCACTTTAATGCCTATAATTGGTCGAAAAAGAAGCTTCTGAATAGGAGAAAATGTCTGTAATAATGGCAATTTTGGTCACATTGAGGCTTTAAAAAGTAGTTATTCAACATGAGGCACATTCCAAATGACATTTTGAATCAATTTTTCTACAGTCCAAAAAATCAATTTTCTGAGGAAAAACGATGACCCGTGACCTGTCGAAATTTCTCCAGAATGGTCAGAAATGGAAATTTTTTAATGTTTAATTTTTTGACTGCAATTGACTATTGCATGTAAATTATCACTTTTGGAACAAAAAGAAGTGTGTTTAGAGTCACTTTAATGCCTGAAATTGGTCGAAAAAGAAGCTTCTGAATAGGAGAAAATGTCTGTAATAATGTCAATTTTGGTCACATTGAGGCTTCAAAAAGTAGTTATTCAACATGAGGCACAATCCAAATGACATTTTGAATAGATTTTTCTACAGTCCAAAAAATCAATTTTCTGATGAAAAACGATGACCCGTGACCTGTCGAAATTTCTCCAGATGGTCAGAAATGGAAATTTTTTAATGTTTAAGTTTTTTGACTGCAAATGACTATTCCATGTAAATTATCACTTTTGGAACAAAAACAAGTGTGTTTAGAGTCACTTTAATGCCTGAAATTGGTCGAAATAGAAGCTTCTGAATAGGAGAAAAAGTCTGCAATAATGGCAATTTTGGTCACATTGAGGCTTTAAAAAGTAGTCATTTGAGGCACATTCCAAATGACATTTTTAATCAATTTTTCTACAGTCCAAAAAATCAATTTTCTGATGAATAACGATGACCCGTGACCTGTCGAAGTTTCTCCAGATGGTCAGAAATGGAAATTTTTTAATGTTTAAGTTTTTTGACTGCAAATGACTATTCCATGTAAATTATCACTTTTGGAACAAAAATAAGTGTGTTTAGAGACACCTTAATACCTGAAACTGGTCGAAATAGAAGCTTCTGAATAGGAGAAAATGTCTTTAATAATGGCAATTTTGGTCACATTGAGGCTTTAAAAAGTAGTTATTCAACATGAGGCACATTCCAACTGACATTTTTAATCAATTTTTCTACAGTCCAAAAAATCAATTTTCTGATGAAAAACGATGACCCGTGACCTGTCGAAATTTCTCCAGATGGTCAGAAATGGAAATGTTTTAATGTTTAATTTTTTGACTGCAAATGACTATTCCATGTAAATTATCACTTTTGGAACAAAAACAAGTGTGTTTAGAGTCACTTTAATTCCTGAAATTGGTCGAAATAGAAGCTTCTGAATAGGAGAAAAAGTGTGTAATAATGGCAATTTTTATCACATTGAGGCTTTAAAAAGTAGTTATTCAACATGAGGCACAATCCAAATGACATTTTGAATCAATTTTTCTACAGTCCAAAAAATCAATTTTCTGAGGAAAAACGATGACCCGTGACCTGTCGAAATTTCTCCAGATGGTCAGAAATGGAATTTTTTTCATGTTTAATTTTTTGACTGCAAATGACTATTCCATGTAAATTATCACTTTTGGAACAAAAACAAGTGTGTTTAGAGTCACTTTAATGCCTGAAATTGGTCGAAATAGAAGCTTCTGAAAAGGAGAAAATGTCTGTAATAATGGCAATTTTGGTCACATTGAGGCTTTAAAAAGTATTTATTCAACATGAGGCACATTCCAAATGACATTTTGAATACATTTTTCAACAAACCAAACAATCAATTTTCTGATGAAAAACGATGACCCGTGACCTGTCGAAATTTCTCCAGATGGTCAGGAATGGACATTTTTTAATGTTTAACTTTTTGACTGCAAATGACTATTCCATGTAAATTATCACTTTTGGAACAAAAACAAGTGTGTTTAGAGTCACTTTAATGCCTGAAATTGGTCGAAATAGAAGCTTCTGAATAGGAGAAAAAGTCTGTAATAATGGCAATTTTGGTCACATTGAGGCTTTAAAAAGTAGTCATTTGAGGCACATTCCAAATGACATTTTTAATCAATTTTTCTACAGTCCAAAAGATCAATTTTCTGATGAATAACGATGACCCGTGACCTGTCGAAGTTTCTCCAGATGGTCAAAAACGGAAATTTATTAATGTTTAATTTTTTGACTGCAAATGACTATTCCATGTAAATTATCACTTTTGGAACAAAAATAAGTGTGTTTAGAGACACCTTAATACCTGAAACTGGTCGAAATAGAAGCTTCTGAATAGGAGAAAATGTCTGTAATAATGGCAATTTTGTTCACATTGAGGCTTTAAAAAGTAGTTATTCAACATGAGGCACATTCCAACTGATATTTTTAATCAATTTTTCTACAGTCCAAAAAATCAATTTTCTGATGAAAATCGATGACCCGTGACCCGTGACCTGTCGAAATTTCTCCAGATGGTCAGAAATGGAAATTTTTTAAAGTTTAATTTTTTGACTGCAAATGACTATTCCATGTAAATTATCACTTTTGGAACACAAATAAGTGTGTTTAGAGTCACTTTAATGCCTGAAATTGGTCGAAATAGAAGCTTCTAAATAGGAGAAAAGGTGTGTAATAATGGCAATTTTGATCACATTGAGGCTTTAAAAAGTAGTTATTCAACATGAGGTGCATTCCAAATGACATTTTGAATCAATTTTTCAACAGTCCAAAAAATCAATTTTCTGATGAAAAACGATGACCCGTGACCTGTCGAAATTTCTCCAGATGGTCAGAAATGGAAATTTTTTAATGTTTAATTTTTTTGACTGCAAATGACTATTCCATGTAAATTATCACTTTTGGAACAAAAATAAGTGTGTTTAGAGACACCTTAATACCTGAAACTGGTCGAAATAGAAGCTTCTGAATAGGAGAAAATGTCTTTAATAATGGCAATTTTGGTCACATTGAGGCTTTAAAAAGTAGTTATTCAACATGAGGCACATTCCAACTGACATTTTTAATCAATTTTTCTACAGTCCAAAAAATCAATTTTCTGATGAAAAACGATGACCCGTGACCTGTCGAAATTTCTCCAGATGGTCAGAAATGGAAATGTTTTAATGTTTAATTTTTTGACTGCAAATGACTATTCCATGTAAATTATCACTTTTGGAACAAAAACAAGTGTGTTTAGAGTCACTTTAATTCCTGAAATTGGTCGAAATAGAAGCTTCTGAATAGGAGAAAAAGTGTGTAATAATGGCAATTTTGATCACATTGAGGCTTTAAAAAGTAGTTATTCAACATGAGGCACAATCCAAATGACATTTTGAATCAATTTTTCTACAGTCCAAAAAATCAATTTTCTGAGGAAAAACGATGACCCGTGACCTGTCGAAATTTCTCCAGATGGTCAGAAATGGAATTTTTTTCATGTTTAATTTTTTGACTGCAAATGACTATTCCATGTAAATTATCACTTTTGGAACAAAAACAAGTGTGTTTAGAGTCACTTTAATGCCTGAAATTGGTCGAAATAGAAGCTTCTGAAAAGGAGAAAATGTCTGTAATAATGGCAATTTTGGTCATATTGAGGCTTTAAAAAGTATTTATTCAACATGAGGCACATTCCAAATGACATTTTGAATACATTTTTCAACAAACCAAACAATCAATTTTCTGATGAAAAACGATGACCCGTGACCTGTCGAAATTTCTCCAGATGGTCAGGAATGGACATTTTTTAATGTTTAACTTTTTGACTGCAAATGACTATTCCATGTAAATTATCACTTTTGGAACAAAAACAAGTGTGTTTAGAGTCACTTTAATGCCTGAAATTGGTCGAAATAGAAGCTTCTGAATAGGAGAAAAAGTCTGTAATAATGGCAATTTTGGTCACATTGAGGCTTTAAAAAGTAGTCATTTGAGGCACATTCCAAATGACATTTTTAATCAATTTTTCTACAGTCCAAAAAATCAATTTTCTGATGAATAACGATGACCCGTGACCTGTCGAAGTTTCTCCAGATGGTCAAAAACGGAAATTTATTAATGTTTAATTTTTTGACTGCAAATGACTATTCCATGTAAATTATCACTTTTGGAACAAAAATAAGTGTGTTTAGAGACACCTTAATACCTGAAACTGGTCGAAATAGAAGCTTCTGAATAGGAGAAAATGTCTGTAATAATGGCAATTTTGTTCACATTGAGGCTTTAAAAAGTAGTTATTCAACATGAGGCACATTCCAACTGACATTTTTAATCAATTTTTCTACAGTCCAAAAAATCAATTTTCTGATGAAAATCGATGACCCGTGACCCGTGACCTGTCGAAATTTCTCCAGATGGTCAGAAATGGAAATTTTTTAAAGTTTAATTTTTTGACTGCAAATGACTATTCCATGTAAATTATCACTTTTGGAACACAAATAAGTGTGTTTAGAGTCACTTTAATGCCTGAAATTGGTCGAAATAGAAGCTTCTAAATAGGAGAAAAGGTGTGTAATAATGGCAATTTTGATCACATTGAGGCTTTAAAAAGTAGTTATTCAACATGAGGTGCATTCCAAATGACATTTTGAATCAATTTTTCAACAGTCCAAAAAATCAATTTTCTGATGAAAAACGATGACCCGTGACCTGTCGAAATTTCTCCAGATGGTCAGAAATGAAAATTTTTTAATGTTTAATTTTTGTACTGCAAATGACTATTCCATGTAAATTATCACTTTTGGAACAAAAACAAGTGTGTTTAGAGTCACTTTAATGCCTGAAATTGGTCAAAATAGAAGCTTCTGAATAGGAGAAAATGTCTGTAATAATGGCAATTTTGGTCACATTGAGGCTTTAAAAAGTAGTTATTCAACATGAGGCACATTCCAAATGACATTTTGAATCAATTTTTCTACAGTCCAAAAAATCAATTTTCTGATGAAAATCGATGACCCGTGACCTGTCGAAATTTCTCCAGATGGTCAGAAATGGAAATTTTTTAAACTTACATTTTTTGACTGCAAATGACTATTCCATGTAAATTATCACTTTTGGAACACAAATAAGTGTGTTTAGAGTCAGTTTAATGCCTGAAATTGGTCGAAATAGAAGCTTCTGAATAGGAGAAAAAGTGTGTAATAATGGCAATTTTGATCACATTGAGGCTTTAAAAAGTAGTTATTCAAAATGAGGCACATTCCAAATGACATTTTTAATAAATTTTTCTACAGTCCAAAAAATCAATTTTCTGATGAAAAACGATGACCCGTGACCTGTCGAAATTTCTCCAGATGGTCAGAAATGGAAATTTTTTAATGTTTAATTTTTTGACTGCAAATGACTATTCCATGTAAATTATCACTTTTGGAACAAAAATAAGTGTGTTTAGAGTCACTTTAATGCCTGAAATTGGTCGAAATAGAAGCTTCTGAATAGGAGAAAAAGTCTGTAATAAACGCAATTTTTGGTCACACTGAGGCTTTAAAAAGTAGTCATTTGAGGCACATTCCAAATGACATTTTTAATCAATTTTTCTACAGGCCAAAAAATCAATTTTCTGATGAATAACGATGACCCGTGACCTGTCGAAGTTTCTCCAGATGGTCAGAAATGGAAATTTTTTAATGTTTAAGTTTTTTGACTGCAAATGACTATTCCATGTAAATTATCACTTTTGGAACAAAAATAAGTGTGTTTAGAGACACCTTAATGCCTATAATTGGTCGAAAAAGAAGCTTCTGAATAGGAGAAAATGTCTGTAATAATGGCAATTTTGGTCACATTGAGGCTTCAAAAAGTAGTTATTCAACATGAGGCACAATCCAAAAAACATTTTGAATCAATTTTTCTACAGTCCAAAAAATCAATTTTCTGAGGAAAAACGATGACCCGTGACCTGTCGAAATTTCTCCAGAATGGTCAGAAATGGAAATTTTTTAATGTTTAATTTTTTGACTGCAATTGACTATTGCATGTAAATTATCACTTTTGGAACAAAAAGACGTGTGTTTAGAGTCACTTTAATGCCTGAAATTGGTCGAAAAAGAAGCTTCTGAATAGGAGTAAATGTCTGTAATAATGTCAATTTTGGTCACATTGAGGCTTCAAAAAGTAGTTATTCAACATGAGGCACAATCCAAAAGACATTTTGAATAGATTTTTCTACAGTCCAAAAAATCAATTTTCTGATGAAAAACGATGACCCGTGACCTGTCGAAATTTCTCCAGATGGTCAGAAATGGAAATTTTTTAATGTTTAAGTTTTTTGACTGCAAATGACTATTCCATGTAAATTATCACTTTTGGAACAAAAACAAGTGTGTTTAGAGTCACTTTAATGCCTGAAATTGGTCGAATTAGAAGCTTCTGAATAGGAGAAAAAGTCTGCAATAATGGCAATTTTGGTCACATTGAGGCTTTAAAAAGTAGTCATTTGAGGCACATTCCAAATGACATTTTTAATCAATTTTTCTACAGTCCAAAAAATCAATTTTCTGATGAATAACGATGACCCGTGACCTGTCGAAGTTTCTCCAGATGGTCAGAAATGGAAATTTTTTAATGTTTAAGTTTTTTGACTGCAAATGACTATTCCATGTAAATTATCACTTTTGGAACAAAAATAAGTGTGTTTAGAGACACCTTAATACCTGAAACTGGTCGAAATAGAAGCTTCTGAATAGGAGAAAATGTCTTTAATAATGGCAATTTTGGTCACATTGAGGCTTTAAAAAGTAGTTATTCAACATGAGGCACATTCCAACTGACATTTTTAATCAATTTTTCTACAGTCCAAAAAATCAATTTTCTGTTGAAAAACGATGACCCGTGACCTGTTGAAATTTCTCCAGATGGTCAGAAATGGAAATGTTTTAATGTTTAATTTTTTGACTGCAAATGACTATTCCATGTAAATTATCACTTTTGGAACAAAAACAAGTGTGTTTAGAGTCACTTTAATTCCTGAAATTGGTCGAAATAGAAGCTTCTGAATAGGAGAAAATGTCTGTAATAATGGCAATTTTGGTCACATTGAGGCTTTAAAAAGTAGTTATTCAACATGAGGCACATTCCAAATGACATTTTGAATACATTTTTCAACAAACCAAAAAATCAATTTTCTGATGAAAAACGATGACCTGTGACCTGTCAAAATTTCTCCAGATGGTCAGGAATGGAAATATTTTAATGTTTAATTTTTTGACTGCAAATGACTATTCCATGTAAATTATCACTTTTGGAACAAAAACAAGTGTGTTTAGAGTCACTTTAATGCCTGAAATTGGTCAAAATAGAAGCTTCTGAATAGGAGAAAATGTCTGTAATAATGGCAATTTTGGTCACATTGAGGCTTTAAAAAGTAGTTATTCAACATGAGGCACATTCCAAATGACATTTTGAATACATTTTTCAACAAACCAAACAATCAATTTTCTGATGAAAAACGATGACCCGTGACCTGTCGAAATTTCTCCAGATGGTCAGGAATGGAAATTTTTTAATGTTTAACTTTTTGACTGCAAATGACTATTCCATGTAAATTATCACTTTTGGAACAAAAACAAGTGTGTTTAGAGTCACTTTAATGCCTGAAATTGGTCGAAATAGAAGCTTCTGAATAGGAGAAAAAGTCTGTAATAATGGCAATTTTGGTCACATTGAGGCTTTAAAAAGTAGTCATTTGAGGCACATTCCAAATGACATTTTGAATCAATTTTTCTACAGTCCAAAAAATCAATTTTCTGATGAAAATCGATGACCCGTGACCTGTCGAAATTTCTCCAGATGGTCAGAAATGGAAATTTTTTAAACTTACATTTTTTGACTGCAAATGACTATTCCATGTAAATTATCGCTTTTGGAACACAAATAAGTGTGTTTAGAGTCAGTTTAATGCCTGAAATTGGTCGAAATAGAAGCTTCTGAATAGGAGAAAAAGTGTGTAATAATGGCAATTTCGATCACATTGAGGCTTTAAAAAGTAGTTATTCAAAATGAGGCACATTCCAAATGACATTTTTAATAAATTTTTCTACAGTCCAAAAAATCAATTTTCTGATGAAAAACGATGACCCGTGACCTGTCGAAATTTCTCCAGATGGTCAGAAATGGAAATTTTTTAATGTTTAATTTTTTGACTGCAAATGACTATTCCATGTAAATTATCACTTTTGGAACAAAAACAAGTGTGTTTAGAGTCACTTTAATGCCTGAAATTGGTCGAAATAGAAGCTTCTGAATAGGAGAAAAAGTCTGTAATAATGGCAATTTTTGGTCACACTGAGGCTTTAAAAAGTAGTCATTTGAGGCACATTCCAAATGACATTTTTAATCAATTTTTCTACAGTCCAAAAAATCAATTTTCTGATGAATAACGATGACCCGTGACCTGTCGAAGTTTCTCCAGATGGTCAGAAATGGAAATTTATTAATGTTTAATTTTTTGACTGCAAATGACTATGCCATGTAAATTATCACTTTTGGAACAAAAATAAGTGTGTTTAGAGACACCTTAATACCTGAAACTGGTCGAAATAGAAGCTTCTGAATAGGAGAAAATTTCTGTAATAATGGCAATTTTGGTCACATTGAGGCTTTAAAAAGTAGTTATTCAACATGAGGCACATTCCAACTGACATTTTTAATCAATTTTTCTACAGTCCAAAAAATCAATTTTCTGATGAAAATCGATGACCCGTGACCTGTCGAAATTTCTCCAGATGGTCAGAAATGGAAATTTTTTAAAGTTAAATTTTTTGACTACAAATGATTATTCCATGTAAATTATCACTTTTGGAACAAAAATAAGTGTGTTTAGAGTCACTTAATGTCTGAAATTGGTCGAAATAGAAGCTTCTGAATAGGAGAAAAAGTCTGTAATAATGGCAATTTTGGTCACATTGAGGCTTTAAAAAGTAGTCATTTGAGGCACATTCCAAATGACATTTTTAATCAATTTTTCTACAGGCCAAAAAATCAATTTTCTGATGAATAACGATGACCCGTGACCTGTCGAAGTTTCTCCAGATGGTCAGAAATGGAAATTTTTTTATGTTTAAGTTTTTTGACTGCAAATGACTATTCCATGTAAATTATCACTTTTGGAACAAAAATAAGTGTGTTTAGAGACACCTTAATACCTGAAACTGGTCGGAATAGAAGCTTCTGAATAGGAGAAAATGTCTGTAATAATGGCAATTTTGGTCACATTGAGGCTTTAAAAAGTAGTTATTCAACATGAGGCACATTCCAACTGACATTTTTAATCAATTTTTCTACAGTCCAAAAAATCAATTTTCTGATGAAAAACGATGACCCGTGACCTGTCGAAATTTCTCCAGATGGTCAGAAATGGAAATTTTTTAATGTTTAATTTCTTGACTGTAAATGACTACTCCATGTAAATTATCACTTTTGGAAAAAAAATAAGTGTGTTTAGAGTCACTTTAATGACTGAAATTGGTCGAAATAGAAGCTTCTGAATAGGAGAAAAAGTCTGTAATAATGGCAATTTTTGGTCACACTGAGGCTTTAAAAAGTAGTCATTTGAGGCACATTCCAAATGACATTTTTAATCAATTTTTCTACAGTCCAAAAAATCAATTTTCTGATGAATAACGATGACCCGTGACCTGTCGAAGTTTCTCCAGATGGTCAGAAATGGAAATTTTTTAATGTTTAAGTTTTTTGACTGCAAATGACTATTCCATGTAAATTATCACTTTTGGAACAAAAACAAGTGTGTTTAGAGTCACTTTAATGCCTATAATTGGTCGAAAAAGAAGCTTCTGAATAGGAGAAAATGTCTGTAATAATGGCAATTTTGGTCACATTGAGGCTTCAAAAAGTAGTTATTCAACATGAGGCACAATCCCAAAAACATTTTGAATCAATTTTTCTACAGTCCAAAAAATCAATTTTCTGAGGAAAAACGATGACCCGTGACCTGTCGAAATTTCTCCAGAATGGTCAGAAATGGAAATTTTTTAATGTTTAATTTTTTGACTGCAATTGACTATTGCATGTAAATTATCACTTTTGGAACAAAAAGAAGTGTGTTTAGAGTCACTTTAATGCCTGAAATTGGTCGAAAAAGAAGCTTCTGAATAGGAGAAAATGTCTGTAATAATGTCAATTTTGGTCACATTGAGGCTTCAAAAAGTAGTTATTCAACATGAGGCACAATCCAAATGACATTTTGAATAGATTTTTCTACAGTTCAAAAAATCCATTTTCTGATGAAAAACGATGACCCGTGACCTGTCGAAATTTCTCCAGATGGTCAGAAATGGAAATTTTTTAATGTTTAAGTTTTTTGACTGCAAATGACTATTCCATGTAAATTATCACTTTTGGAACAAAAACAAGTGTGTTTAGAGTCACTTTAATGCCTGAAATTGGTCGAAATAGAAGCTTCTGAATAGGAGAAAAAGTCTGCAATAATGGCAATTTTGGTCACATTTAGGCTTTAAAAAGTAGTCATTTGAGGCACATTCCAAATGACATTTTTAATCAATTTTTCTACAGTCCAAAAAATCAATTTTCTGATGAATAACGATGACCCGTGACCTGTCGAAGTTTCTCCAGATGGTCAGAAATGGAAATTTTTTAATGTTTAAGTTTTTTGACTGCAAATGACTATTCCATGTAAATTATCACTTTTGGAACAAAAATAAGTGTGTTTAGAGACACCTTAATACCTGAAACTGGTCGAAATAGAAGCTTCTGAATAGGAGAAAATGTCTTTAATAATGGCAATTTTGGTCACATTGAGGCTTTAAAAAGTAGTTATTCAACATGAGGCACATTCCAACTGACATTTTTAATCAATTTTTCTACAGTCCAAAAAATCAATTTTCTGATGAAAAACGATGACCCGTGACCTGTCGAAATTTCTCCAGATGGTCAGAAATGGAAATGTTTTAATGTTTAATTTTTTGACTGCAAATGACTATTCCATGTAAATTATCACTTTTGGAACAAAAACAAGTGTGTTTAGAGTCACTTTAATTCCTGAAATTGGTCGAAATAGAAGCTTCTGAATAGGAGAAAAAGTGTGTAATAATGGCAATTTTGATCACATTGAGGCTTTAAAAAGTAGTTATTCAACATGAGGCACAATCCAAATGACATTTTGAATCAATTTTTCTACAGTCCAAAAAATCAATTTTCTGAGGAAAAACGATGACCCGTGACCTGTCGAAATTTCTCCAGATGGTCAGAAATGGAAATTTTTTCATGTTTAATTTTTTGACTGCAAATGACTATTCCATGTAAATTATCACTTTTGGAACAAAAACAAGTGTGTTTAGAGTCACTTTAATGCCTGAAATTGGTCGAAATAGAAGCTTCTGAATAGGAGAAAATGTCTGTAATAATGGCAATTTTGGTCACATTGAGGCTTTAAAAAGTAGTTATTCAACATGAGGCACATTCCAAATGACATTTTAAATACATTTTTCAACAAACCAAACAATCAATTTTCTGATGAAAAACGATGACCCGTGACCTGTCGAAATTTCTCCAGATGGTCAGGAATGGACATTTTTTAATGTTTAACTTTTTGACTGCAAATGACTATTCCATGTAAATTATCACTTTTGGAACAAAAACAAGTGTGTTTAGAGTCACTTTAATGCCTGAAATTGGTCGAAATAGAAGCTTCTGAATAGGAGAAAAAGTCTGTAATAATGGCAATTTTGGTCACATTGAGGCTTTAAAAAGTAGTAATTTGAGGCACATTCCAAATGACATTTTTAATCAATTTTTCTACAGTCCAAAAAATCAATTTTCTGATGAATAACGATGACCCGTGACCTGTCGAAGTTTCTCCAGATGGTCAAAAACGGAAATTTATTAATGTTTAATTTTTTGACTGCAAATGACTATTCCATGTAAATTATCACTTTTGGAACAAAAATAAGTGTGTTTAGAGACACCTTAATACCTGAAACTGGTCGAAATAGAAGCTTCTGAATAGGAGAAAATGTCTGTAATAATGGCAATTTTGTTCACATTGAGGCTTTAAAAAGTAGTTATTCAACATGAGGCACATTCCAACTGACATTTTTAATCAATTTTTCTACAGTCCAAAAAATCAATTTTCTGATGAATAACGATGACCCGTGACCTGTCGAAATTTCTCCAGATGGTCAGAAATGGAAATTTTTTAAAGTTTAATTTTTTGACTGCAAATGACTATTCCATGTAAATTATCACATTTGGAACACAAATAAGTGTGTTTAGAGTCACTTTAATGCCTGAAATTGGTCGAAATAGAAGCTTCTAAATAGGAGAAAAGGTGTGTAATAATGGCAATTTTGATCACATTGAGGCTTTAAAAAGTAGTTATTCAACATGAGGTGCATTCCAAATGACATTTTTAATCAATTTTTCTACAGCCCAAAAAATCAATTTTCTGATGAAAAACGATGACCCGTGACCTGTCGAAATTTCTCCAGATGGTCAGAAATGAAAAATTTTTAATGTTTAATTTTTGTACTGCAAATGACTATTCCATGTAAATTATCACTTTTGGAACAAAAACAAGTGTGTTTAGAGTCACTTTAATGCCTGAAATTGGTCAAAATAGAAGCTTCTGAATAGGAGAAAATGTCTGTAATAATGGCAATTTTGGTCACATTGAGGCTTTAAAAAGTAGTTATTCAACATGAGGCACATTCCAAATGACATTTTGAATCAATTTTTCTACAGTCCAAAAAATCAATTTTCTGATGAAAATCGATGACCCGTGACCTGTCGAAATTTCTCCAGATGGTCAGAAATGGAAATTTTTTAAACTTACATTTTTTGACTGCAAATGACTATTCCATGTAAATTATCACTTTTGGAACACAAATAAGTGTGTTTAGAGTCAGTTTAATGCCTGAAATTGGTCGAAATAGAAGATTCTGAATAGGAGAAAAAGTGTGTAATAATGGCAATTTTGATCACATTGAGGCTTTAAAAAGTAGTTATTCAAAATGAGGCACATTCCAAATGACATTTTTAATAAATTTTTCTACAGTCCAAAAAATCAATTTTCTGATGAAAAACGATGACCCGCGACCTGTCGAAATTTCTCCAGATGGTCAGAAATGGAAATTTTTTAATGTTTAATTTTTTGACTGCAAATGACTATTCCATGTAAATTATCACTTTTGGAACAAAAACAGGTGTGTTTAGAGTCACTTTAATGCCTGAAATTGGTCGAAATAGAAGCTTCTGAATAGGAGAAAAAGTCTGTAATAATGGCAATTTTTGGTCACACTGAGGCTTTAAAAAGTAGTCATTTGAGGCACATTCCAAATGACATTTTTAATCAATTTTTCTACAGTCCAAAAAATCAATTTTCTGATGAATAACGATGACCCGTGACCTGTCGAAGTTTCTCCAGATGGTCAGAAATGGAAATGTATTAATGTTTAATTTTTTGACTGCAAATGACTATGCCATGTAAATTATCACTTTTGGAACAAAAATAAGTGTGTTTAGAGACACCTTAATACCTGAAACTGGTCGAAATAGAAGCTTCTGAATAGGAGAAAATTTCTGTAATAATGGCAATTTTGGTCACATTGAGGCTTTAAAAAGTAGTTATTCAACATGAGGCACATTCCAAATGACATTTTTAATCAATTTTTCTACAGTCCAAAAAATCTATTTTCTGATGAAAAACGATGACCCGTGACCTGTCGAAATTTCTCCAGATGGTCAGAAATGGAAATTTTTTAAAGTTTAATTTTTTGACTGCAAATGACTATTCCATGTAAATTATCACTTTTGGAACACAAATAAGTGTGTTTAGAGTCACTTTAATGCCTGAAATTGGTCGAAATAGAAGCTTCTAAATAGGAGAAAAGGTGTGTAATAATGGCAATTTTGATCACATTGAGGCTTTAAAAAGTAGTTATTCAACATGAGGTGCATTCCAAATGACATTTTGAATCAATTTTTCAACAGTCCAAAAAATCAATTTTCTGATGAAAAACGATGACCCGTGACCTGTCGAAATTTCTCCAGATGGTCAGAAATGAAAATTTTTTAATGTTTAATTTTTGTACTGCAAATGACTATTCCATGTAAATTATCACGTTTGGAACAAAAACAAGTGTGTTTAGAGTCACTTTAATGCCTGAAATTGGTCAAAATAGAAGCTTCTGAATAGGAGAAAATGTGTGTAATAATGGCAATTTTGGTCACATTGAGGCTTTAAAAAGTAGTTATTCAACATGAGGCACATTCCAAATGACATTTTGAATCAATTTTTCTACAGTCCAAAAAATCAATTTTCTGATGAAAATCGATGACCCGTGACCTGTCGAAATTTCTCCAGATGGTCAGAAATGGAAATTTTTTAAACTTACATTTTTTGACTGCAAATGACTATTCCATGTAAATTATCACTTTTGGAACACAAATAAGTGTGTTTAGAGTCAGTTTAATGCCTGAAATTGGTCGAAATAGAAGCTTCTGAATAGGAGAAAAAGTGTGTAATAATGGCAATTTTGATCACATTGAGGCTTTAAAAAGTAGTTATTCAAAATGAGGCACATTCCAAATGACATTTTTAATAAATTTTTCTACAGTCCAAAAAATCAATTTTCTGATGAAAAACGATGACCCGTGACCTGTCGAAATTTCTCCAGATGGTCAGAAATGGAAATTTTTTAATGTTTAATTTTTTGACTGCAAATGACTATTCCATGTAAATTATCACTTTTGGAACAAAAACAAGTGTGTTTAGAGTCACTTTAATGCCTGAAATTGGTCGAAATAGAAGCTTCTGAATAGGAGAAAATGTCTGTAATAATGGCAATTTTGGTCACATTGAGGCTTTAAAAAGTAGTTATTCAACATGAGGCACATTCCAAATGACATTTTGAATCAATTTTTCTACAGTCCAAAAAATCAATTTTCTGATGAAAATCGATGACCCGTGACCTGTCGAAATTTCTCCAGATGGTCAGAAATGGAAATTTTTTAAACTTACATTTTTTGACTGCAAATGACTATTCCATGTAAATTATCACTTTTGGAACACAAATACGTGTGTTTAGAGTCAGTTTAATGCCTGAAATTGGTCGAAATAGAAGCTTCTGAATAGGAGAAAAAGTGTGTAATAATGGCAATTTTGGTCACATTGAGGCTTTAAAAAGTAGTTATTCAAAATGAGGCACATTCCAAATGACATTTTTAATAAATTTTTCTACAGTCCAAAAAATCAATTTTCTGATGAAAAACGATGACCCGTGACCTGTCGAAATTTCTCCAGATGGTCAGAAATGGAAATTTTTTAATGTTTAATTTTTTGACTGCAAATGACTATTCCATGTAAATTATCACTTTTGGAACAAAAATAAGTGTGTTTAGAGTCACTTTAATGCCTGAAATTGGTCGAAATAGAAGCTTCTGAATAGGAGAAAAAGTCTGTAATAAACGCAATTTTTGGTCACACTGAGGCTTTAAAAAGTAGTCATTTGAGGCACATTCCAAATGACATTTTTAATCAATTTTTCTACAGGCCAAAAAATCAATTTTCTGATGAATAACGATGACCCGTGACCTGTCGAAGTTTCTCCAGATGGTCAGAAATGGAAATTTTTTAATGTTTAAGTTTTTTGACTGCAAATGACTATTCCATGTAAATTATCACTTTTGGAACAAAAATAAGTGTGTTTAGAGACACCTTAATACCTGAAACTGGTCGGAATAGAAGCTTCTGAATAGGAGAAAATGTCTGTAATAATGGCAATTTTGGTCACATTGAGGCTTTAAAAAGTAGTTATTCAACATGAGGCACATTCCAACTGACATTTTTAATCAATTTTTCTACAGTCCAAAAAATCAATTTTCTGATGAAAAACGATGACCCGTGACCTGTCTAAATTTCTCCAGATGGTCAGAAATGGAAATTTTTTAATGTTTAAGTTTTTTGACTGCAAATGACTATTCCATGTAAATTATCACTTTTGGAACAAAAACAAGTGTGTTTAGAGTCACTTTAATGCCTGAAATTGGTCGAAATAGAAGCTTCTGAATAGGAGAAAAAGTGTGTAATAATGGCAATTTTGATCACAATGAGGCTTTAAAAAGTTGTTATTCAACATGAGGCACAATCCAAATGACATTTTGAATAGATTTTTCTACAGTCCAAAAAATCAATTTTCTGAGGAAAAACGATGACCCGTGACCTGTCGAAATTTCTCCAGAATGGTCAGAAATGGAAATTTTTAAATGTTTAAATTTTTTGACTGCAATTGACTATCGCATGTAAATTATCAATTTTGGAACAAAAACAAGTGTGTTTAGAGTCACTTTAATGCCTATAATTGGTCGAAAAAGAAGCTTCTGAATAGGAGAAAATGTCTGTAATAATGGCAATTTTGGTCACATTGAGGCTTCAAAAAGTAGTTATTCAACATGAGGCACAATCCAAAAAACATTTTGAATCAATTTTTCTACAGTCCAAAAAATCAATTTTCTGAGGAAAAACGATGACCCGTGACCTGTCGAAATTTCTCCAGAATGGTCAGAAATGGAAATTTTTTAATGTTTAATTTTTTGACTGCAATTGACTATTGCATGTAAATTATCACTTTTGGAACAAAAAGAAGTGTGTTTAGAGTCACTTTAATGCCTGAAATTGGTCGAAAAAGAAGCTTCTGAATAGGAGTAAATGTCTGTAATAATGTCAATTTTGGTCACATTGAGGCTTCAAAAAGTAGTTATTCAACATGAGGCACAATCCAAATGACATTTTGAATAGATTTTTCTACAGTCCAAAAAATCAATTTTCTGATGAAAAACGATGACCCGTGACCTGTCGAAATTTCTCCAGATGGTCAGAAATGGAAATTTTTTAAAGTTTAATTTTTTGACTGCAAATGACTATTCCATGTAAATTATCACTTTTGGAACACAAATAAGTGTGTTTAGAGTCACTTTAATGCCTGAAATTGGTCGAAATAGAAGCTTCTAAATAGGAGAAAAGGTGTGTAATAATGGCAATTTTGATCACATTGAGGCTTTAAAAAGTAGTTATTCAACATGAGGTGCATTCCAAATGACATTTTGAATCAATTTTTCAACAGTCCAAAAAATCAATTTTCTGATGAAAAACGATGACCCGTGACCTGTCGAAATTTCTCCAGATGGTCAGAAATGAAAATTTTTTAATGTTTAATTTTTGTACTGCAAATGACTATTCCATGTAAATTATCACTTTTGGAACAAAAACAAGTGTGTTTAGAGTCACTTTAATGCCTGAAATTGGTCAAAATAGAAGCTTCTGAATAGGAGAAAATGTCTGTAATAATGGCAATTTTGGTCACATTGAGGCTTTAAAAAGTAGTTATTCAAAATGAGGCACATTCCAAATGACATTTTGAATCAATTTTTCTACAGTCCAAAAAATCAATTTTCTGATGAAAATCGATGACCCGTGACCTGTCGAAATTTCTCCAGATGGTCAGAAATGGAAATTTTTAAAGTTACATTTTTTGACTGCAAATGACTATTCCATGTAAATTATCACTTTTGGAACACAAATAAGTGTGTTTAGAGTCAGTTTAATGCCTGAAATTGGTCGAAATAGAAGCTTCTGAATAGGAGAAAAAGTGTGTAATAATGGCAATTTTGATCACATTGAGGCTTTAAAAAGTAGTTATTCAAAATGAGGCACATTCCAAATGACATTTTTAATAAATTTTTCTACAGTCCAAAAAAATCAATTTTCTGATGAAAAACGATGACCCGTGACCTGTCGAAATTTCTCCAGATGGTCAGAAATGGAAATTTTTTAATGTTTAATTTTTTGACTGCAAATGACTATTCCATGTAAATTATCACTTTTGGAACAAAAACAAGTGTGTTTAGAGTCACTTTAATGCCTGAAATTGGTCGAAATAGAAGCTTCTGAATTGGAGAAAAAGTCTGTAATAATGGCAATTTTTGGTCACACTGAGGCTTTAAAAAGTAGTCATTTGAGGCACATTCCAAATGACATTTTTAATCAATTTTTCTACAGTCCAAAAAATCAATTTTCTGATGAATAACGATGACCCGTGACCTGTCGAAGTTTCTCCAGATGGTCAGAAATGGAAATTTATTAATGTTTAATTTTTTGACTGCAAATGACTATGCCATGTAAATTATCACTTTTGGAACAAAAATAAGTGTGTTTAGAGACACCTTAATACCTGAAACTGGTCGAAATAGAAGCTTCTGAATAGGAGAAAATTTCTGTAATAATGGCAATTTTGGTCACATTGAGGCTTTAAAAAGTAGTTATTCAACATGAGGCACATTCCAACTGACATTTTTAATCAATTTTTCTACAGTCCAAAAAATCAATTTTCTGATGAAAATCGATGACCCGTGACCTGTCGAAATTTCTCCAGATGGTCAGAAATGGAAATTTTTTAAAGTTAAATTTTTTGACTGCAAATGATTATTCCATGTAAATTATCACTTTTGGAACAAAAATAAGTGTGTTTAGAGTCACTTAATGTCTGAAATTGGTCGAAATAGAAGCTTCTGAATAGGTGAAAAAGTCTGTAATAATGGCAATTTTGGTCACATTGAGGCTTTAAAAAGTAGTCATTTGAGGCACATTCCAAATGACATTTTTAATCAATTTTTCTACAGTCCAAAAAATCAATTTTCTGATGAATAACGATGACCCGTGACCTGTCGAAGTTTCTCCAGATGGTCAGAAATGGAAATATTTTAATGTTTAAGTTTTTTGACTGCAAATGACTATTCCATGTAAATTATCACTTTTGGAACACAAATAAGTGTGTTTAGAGACACCTTAATACCTGAAACTGGTCGGAATAGAAGCTTCTGAATAGGAGAAAATGTCTGTAATAATGGCAATTTTGGTCACATTGAGGCTTTAAAAAGTAGTTATTCAACATGAGGCACATTCCAACTGACATTTTTAATCAATTTTTCTACAGTCCAAAAAATCAATTTTCTGATGAAAAACGATGACCCGTGACCTGTCGAAATTTCTCCAGATGGTCAGAAATGGAAATGTTTTAATGTTTAATTTTTTGACTGCAAATGACTATTCCATGTAAATTATCACTTTTGGAACAAAAATAAGTGTGTTTAGAGTCACTTAATGCCTGAAATTGGTCGAAATAGAAGCTTCTGAATAGGAGAAAAAGTGTGAAATAATGGCAATTTTGATCACATTGAGGCTTTAAAAAGTAGTTATTCAACATGAGGCACAATCCAAATGACATTTTGAATAGATTTTTCTACAGTCCAAAAAATCAATTTTCTGAGGAAAAACGATGACCCGTGACCTGTCGAAATTTCTCCAGAATGGTCAGAAATGGAAATTTTTAAATGTTTAAATTTTTTTATTGCAATTGACTATCGCATGTAAATTATCAATTTTGGAACAAAAACAAGTGTGTTTAGAGTCACTTTAATGCCTATAATTGGTCGAAAAAGAAGCTTCTGAATAGGAGAAAATGTCTGTAATAATGGCAATTTTGGTCACATTGAGGCTTCAAAAAGTAGTTATTCAACATGAGGCACAATCCAAAAAACATTTTGAATCAATTTTTCTACAGTCCAAAAAATCAATTTTCTGAGGAAAAACGATGACCCGTGACCTGTCGAAATTTCTCCAGAATGGTCAGAAATGGAAATTTTTTAATGTTTAATTTTTTGACTGCAATTGACTATTGCATGTAAATTATCACTTTTGGAACAAAAAGAAGTGTGTTTAGAGTCACTTTAATGCCTGAAATTGGTCGAAAAAGAAGCTTCTGAATAGGAGAAAATGTCTGTAATAATGTCAATTTTGGTCACATTGAGGCTTTAAAAAGTAGTTATTCAACATGAGGCACAATCCAAATGACATTTTGAATAGATTTTTCTACAGTCCAAAAAATCAATTTTCTGAGGAAAAACGATGACCCGTGACCTGTCGAAATTTCTCCAGATGGTCAGAAATGGAAATTTTTTCATGTTTAATTTTTTGACTGCAAATGACTATTCCATGTAAATTATCACTTTTGGAACAAAAACAAGTGTGTTTAGAGTCACTTTAATGCCTGAAATTGGTCGAAATAGAAGCTTCTGAATAGGAGAAAATGTCTGTAATAATGGCAATTTTGGTCACATTGAGGCTTTAAAAAGTAGTTATTCAACATGAGGCACATTCCAAATGACATTTTGAATACATTTTTCAACAAACCAAAAAATCAATTTTCTGATGAAAAACGATGACCTGTGACCTGTCAAAATTTCTCCAGATGGTCAGGAATGGAAATTTTTTAATGTTTAATTTTTTGACTGCAAATGACTATTCCATGTAAATTATCACTTTTGGAACAAAAACAAGTGTGTTTAGAGTCACTTTAATGCCTGAAATTGGTCGAAATAGAAGCTTCTGAATAGGAGAAAAAGTCTGTAATAATGGCAATTTTGGTAACATTGAGGCTTTAAAAATTAGTCATTTGAGGCACATTCCAAATGACATTTTTAATCAATTTTTCTACAGTCCAAAAAATCTATTTTCTGATGAATAACGATGACCCGTGAGCTGTCGAAGTTTCTCCAGATGGTCAGAAATGGAAATTTATTAATGTTTAATTTTTTGACTGCAAATGACTATTCCATGTAAATTATCACTTTTGGAACAAAAAGAAGTGTGTTTAGAGACACCTTAATACCTGAAACTGGTCGAAATAGAAGCTTCTGAATAGGAGAAAAAGTGTGTAATAATGGCAATTTTGATCACATTGAGGCTTTAAAAAGTAGTTATTCAACATGAGGCACAATCCCAAAAACATTTTGAATCAATTTTTCTACAGTCCAAAAAATCAATTTTCTGATGAAAAACGATGACCCGTGACCTGTCGAAATTTCTCCAGATGGTCAGAAATGGAAATTTTTTAATGTTTAAGTTTTTTGACTGCAATTGACTATTGCATGTAAATTATCACTTTTGGAACAAAAACAAGTGTGTTTAGAGTCACTTTAATGCCTGAAATTGGTCGAAATAGAAGCTTCTGAATAGGAGAAAAAGTGTGTAATAATGGCAATTTTGGTCACATTGAGGCTTTAAAAAGTAGTTATTCAATATGAGGCACAATTCAAATGACATTTTGAATAGATTTTTCTACAGTCCAAAAAATCAATTTTCTGATGAAAAACGATGACCCGTGACCTGTCGAAATTTCTCCAGATGGTCAGAAGTGGAAATTTTTTAATGTTTACGTTTTTTGACTGCAAATGACTATTCCATGTAAATTATCACTTTTGGAACAAAAACAAGTGTGTTTAGAGTCACTTTAATGCCTGAAATTGGTCGAAATAGAAGCTTCTGAATAGGAGAAAAAGTCTGTAATAATGGCAATTTTGGTCACATTGAGGCTTTAAAAAGTAGTCATTTGAGGCACATTCCAAATGACATTTTGAATAGATTTTTCTACAGTCCAAAAAATCAATTTTCTGATGAAAAAGGATGACCCGTGACCTGTCGAAATTTCTCCAGATGGTCAGAAATGGAAATTTTTTAATGTTTAATTTTTTGACTGCAAATGACTATTCCATGTAAATTATCACTTTTGGAACAAAAACAAGTGTGTTTAGAGTCACTTTAATGCCTGAAATTGGTCGAAGTAGAAGCTTCTGAATAGGAGAAAAAGTTTGCATTAATGGCAATTTTGGTCACATTGAGGCTTCAAAAAGTAGTTATTCAATATGAGGCACATTCCAACTGACATTTTTAATCAATTTTTCTACAGTCCAAAAAAATCAATTTTCTGATGAAAATCAATGACCCGTGACCTGTCGAAATTTCTCCAGATGGTCAGAAATGGAAATTTTTTAAACTTACATTTTTTGAATGCAAATGACTATTCCATGTAAATTATCACTTTTGGAACAAAAATAAGTGTGTTTAGAGTCACTTAATGCCTGAAATTGGTCGAAATAGAAGCTTCTGAATAGGAGAAAAAGTCTGTAATAATGGCAATTTTGGTCACATTGAGGCTTTAAAAAGTAGTCATTTGAGGCACATTCCAAATGACATTTTTAATCAATTTTTCCACAGTCCAGAAAATCAATTTTCTGATGAATAACGATGACCCGTGACCTGTCGAAGTTTCTCCAGATGGTCAGAAATGGAAATGTTTTAATGTTTAAGTTTTTTGACTGCAAATGACTATTCCATGTAAATTATCACTTTTGGAACAAAAATAAGTGTCTTTAGAGACACCTTAATACCTGAAACTGGTCGAAATAGAAGCTTCTGAATAGGAGAAAATGTCTGTAATAATGGCAATTTTGGTCACATTGAGGCTTTAAAAAGTAGTTATTCAACATGAGGCACATTCCAACTGACATTTTTAATCAATTTTTCTACAGTCCAAAAAATCCATTTTCTGATGAAAAACGATGACCCGTGACCTGTCGAAATTTCTCCAGATGGTCAGAAATGGAAATGTTTTAATGTTTAATTTTTTGACTGCAAATGACTATTCCATGTAAATTATCACTTTTGGAACAAAAACAAGTGTGTTTAGAGTCACTTTAATGCCAGAAATTGGTCGAAACGGAAGCTTCGGAATAGGAAAAAAAGTGTGTAATAATGGCAATTTTGATCACATTGAGGCTTTAAAAAGTAGTCATTCAACATGAGGCACAATCCAAATGACATTTTGAATCAATTTTTCTACAGTCCAAAAAATCAATTTTCTGAGGAAAAACGATGACCCGTGACCTGTCGAAATTTCTCCAGAATGGTCAGAAATGGAAATTTTTTTAAGTTTAATTTTTTGACTGCAATTGACTATCGCATGTAAATTATCACTTTTGGAACAAAAACAAGTGTGTTTAGAGTCACTTTAATGCCTGAAATTGGTCGAAAAAGAAGCTTCTGAATAGGAGAAAATGTCTGAAATAATGGCAATTTTGGTCACATTGAGGCTTCAAAAAGTAGTTATTCAACATGAGGCACAATCCAAATGACATTTTGAATAGATTTTTCTACAGTCCAAAAAATCAATTTTCTGATGAAAAACGATGACCCGTGACCTGTCGAAATTTCTCCAGATGGTCAGAAATGGAAATGTTTTAATGTTTAATTTTTTGACTGCAAATGACTATTCCATGTAAATTATCACTTTTGGAACAAAAACAAGTGTGTTTAGAGTCACTTTAATGCCTATAATTGGTCGAAAAAGAAGCTTCTGAATAGGAGAAAATGTCTGTAATAATGGCAATTTTGGTCACATTGAGGCTTTAAAAAGTAGTTATTCAACATTAGGCACATTCCAACTTACATTTTTAATCAATTTTTCTACAGTCCAAAAAATCAATTTTCTGATGAAAATCGATGACCCGTGACCTGTCGAAATTTCTCCAGATGGTCAGAAATGGAAATTTTTTAAAGTTACATTTTTTGACTGCAAATGATTATTCCATGTAAATTATCACTTTTGGAACAAAAATAAGTGTGTTTAGAGTCACTTAATGCCTGAAATTGGTCGAAATAGAAGCTTCTGAATAGGAGAAAAAGTCTGTAATAATGGCAATTTTGGTCACATTGAGGCTTTAAAAAGTAGTCATCTGAGGCACATTCCAAATGACATTTTTAATAAATTTTTCTACAGTCCAAAAAATCAATTTTCTGATGAATAATGATGACCCGTGACCTGTCGAAGTTTCTCCAGATGGTCAGAAATGGAAATTTTTTAATGTTTAAGTTTTTTGACTGCAAATGACTATTCCATGAAAATTATCACTTTTGGAACAAAAATAAGTGTGTTTAGAGACACCTTAATACCTGAAACTGGTCGAAATAGAAGCTTCTGAATAGGAGAAAAAGTGTGTAATAATGGCAATTTTGATCACATTGAGGCTTTAAAAAGTAGTTATTCAACATGAGGCACAATCCAAAAAACATTTTGAATCAATTTTTCTACAGTCCAAAAAATCAATTTTCTGATGAAAAACGATGACCCGTGACCTGTCGAAATTTCTCCAGATGGTCAGAAATGGAAATTTTTTAATGTTTAAGTTTTTTGACTGCAATTGACTATTGCATGTAAATTATCACTTTTGGAACAAAAACAAGTGTGTTTAGAGTCACTTTAATGCCTGAAATTGGTCGAAATAGAAGCTTCTGAATAGGAGAAAAAGTGTGTAATAATGGCAATTTTGATCACATTGAGGCTTTAAAAAGTAGTTATTCAACATGAGGCACAATCCAAATGACATTGTGAATAGATTTTTCTACAGTCCAAAAAATCAATTTTCTGATGAAAAACGATGACCCGTGACCTGTCGAAATTTCTCCAGATGGTCAGAAATTGAAATTTTTTAATGTTTAAGTTTTTTGACTGCAAATGACTATTCCATGTAAATTATCACTTTTGGAACAAAAACAAGTGTGTTTAGAGTCACTTTAATGCCTGAAATTGGTCGAAATAGAAGCTTCTGAATAGGAGAAAAAGTCTGCAATAATGGCAATTTTGGTCACATTGAGGCTTTAAAAAGTAGTCATTTGAGGCACATTCCAAATGACATTTTGAATAGATTTTTCTACAGTCCAAAAAATCAATTTTCTGATGAAAAACGATGACCCGTGACCTGTCGAAATTTCTCCAGATGGTCAGAAATGGAAATTTTTTAATGTTTAAGTTTTTTGACTGCAAATGACTATTCCATGTAAATTATCACTTTTGGAACAAAAACAAGTGTGTTTAGATCACTTTAATGCCTGAAATTGGTCGAAGTAGAAGCTTCTGAATAGGAGAAAATGTCTGTAATATTGGCAATTTTGGTCACATTGAGGCTTTAAAAAGTAGTTATTCAACATGAGGCACATTCCAAATGACATTTTGAATACATTTTTCAACAAACCAAAAAATCAATTTTCTGATGAAAAACGATGACCCTTGACCTGTCGAAATTTCTCCAGATGGTCAGGAATGGAAATTTTTTAATGTTTAACTTTTTGACTGCAAATGACTATTCCATGTAAATTATCACTTTTGGAACAAAAACAAGTGTGTTTAGAGTCACTTTAATGCCTGAAATTGGTCGAAATAGAAGCTTCTGAATAGGAGAAAAAGTCTGTAATAATGGCAATTTTGGTCACATTGAGGCTTTAAAAAGTAGTCATTTGAGGCACATTCCAAATGACATTTTTAATCAATTTTTCTGCAGTCCAAAAAATCAATTTTGTGATGAATAACGATGACCCGTGACCTGTCGAAGTTTCTCCAGATGGTCAGAAATGGAAATTTATTAATGTTTAATTTTTTGACTGCAAATGACAATTCCATGTAAATTATCACTTTTGGAACAAAAATAAGTGTGTTTAGAGACACCTTAATACCTGAAACTGGTCGAAATAGAAGCTTCTGAATAGGTGAAAATGTCTGTAATAATGGCAATTTTGATCACATTGAGGCTTTAAAAAGTAGTTATTCAACATGAGGCACAATCCAAATGACATTTTGAATCAATTTTTCTACAGTCCAAAAAATCAATTTTCTGAGGAAAAACGATGACCCGTGACCTGTCGAAATTTCTCCAGAATGGTCAGAAATGGAAATTTTTAAATGTTTAAATTTTTTGACTGCAATTGACTATCGCATGTAAATTATCAATTTTGGAACAAAAACAAGTGTGTTTAGAGTCACTTTAATGCCTATAATTGGTCGAAAAAGAAGCTTCTGAATAGGAGAAAATGTCTGTAATAATGGCAATTTTGGTCACATTGAGGCTTCAAAAAGTAGTTATTCAACATGAGGCACAATCCAAAAAACATTTTGAATCAATTTTTCTACAGTCCAAAAAATCAATTTTCTGAGGAAAAACGATGACCCGTGACCTGTCGAAATTTCTCCAGAATGGTCAGAAATGGAAATTTTTTAATGTTTAATTTTTTGACTGCAATTGACTATTGCATGTAAATTATCACTTTTGGAACAAAAAGAAGTGTGTTTAGAGTCACTTTAATGCCTGAAATTGGTCGAAAAAGAAGCTTCTGAATAGGAGAAAATGTCTTTAATAATGGCAATTTTGGTCACATTGAGGCTTTAAAAAGTAGTTATTCAACATGAGGCACATTTCAACTGACATTTTTAATCAATTTTTCTACAGTCCAAAAAATCAATTTTCTGATGAAAAACGATGACCCGTGACCTGTCGAAATTTCTCCAGATGGTCAGAAATGGAAATGTTTTAATGTTTAATTTTTTGACTGCAAATGACTATTCCATGTAAATTATCACTTTTGGAACAAAAACAAGTGTGTTTAGAGTCACTTTAATGCCTGAAATTGGTCGAAATAGAAGCTTCTGAATAGGAGAAAATGTCTGTAATAATGGCAATTTTGGTCACATTGAGGCTTTAAAAAGTAGTTATTCAACATGAGGCACATTCCAAATGACATTTTGAATACATTTTTCAACAAACCAAACAATCAATTTTCTGATGAAAAACGATGACCCGTGACCTGTCGAAATTTCTCCAGATGGTCAGGAATGGACATTTTTTAATGTTTAACTTTTTGACTGCAAATGACTATTCCATGTAAATTATCACTTTTGGAACAAAAACAAGTGTGTTTAGAGTCACTTTAATGCCTGAAATTGGTCGAAATAGAAGTTTCTGAATAGGAGAAAAAGTCTGTAATAATGGCAATTTTGGTCACATTGAGGCTTTAAAAAGTAGTCATTTGAGGCACATTCCAAATGACATTTTTAATCAATTTTTCTACAGTCCAAAAAATCAATTTTCTGATGAATAACGATGACCCGTGACCTGTCGAAGTTTCTCCAGATGGTCAAAAACGGAAATTTATTAATGTTTAATTTTTTGACTGCAAATGACTATTCCATGTAAATTATCACTTTTGGAACAAAAATAAGTGTGTTTAGAGACACCTTAATACCTGAAACTGGTTGAAATAGAAGCTTCTAAATAGGAGAAAATGTCTGTAATAATGGCAATTTTGTTCACATTGAGGCTTTAAAAAGTAGTTATTCAACATGAGGCACATTCCAACTGACATTTTTAATCAATTTTTCTACAGTCCAAAAAATCAATTTTCTGATGAAAATCGTTGACCCGTGACCCGTGACCTGTCGAAATTTCTCCAGATGGTCAGAAATGGAAATTTTTTAAAGTTTAATTTTTTGACTGCAAATGACTATTCCATGTAAATTATCACTTTTGGAACACAAATAAGTGTGTTTAGAGTCACTTTAATGCCTGAAATTGGTCGAAATAGAAGCTTCTAAATAGGAGAAAAGGTGTGTAATAATGGCAATTTTGATCAAATTGAGGCTTTAAAAAGTAGTTATTCAACATGAGGTGCATTCCAAATGACATTTTGAATCAATTTTTCAACAGTCCAAAAAATCAATTTTCTGATGAAAAACGATGACCCGTGACCTGTCGAAATTTCTCCAGATGGTCAGAAATGAAAATTTTTTAATGTTTAATTTTTGTACTGCAAATGACTATTCCATGTAAATTATCACTTTTGGAACAAAAACAAGTGTGTTTAGAGTCACTTTAATGCCTGAAATTGGTCAAAATAGAAGCTTCTGAATAGGAGAAAATGTCTGTAATAATGGCAATTTTGGTCACATTGAGGCTTTAAAAAGTAGTTATTCAACATGAGGCACATTCCAAATGACATTTTAAATCAATTTTTCTACAGTCCAAAAAATCAATTTTCTGATGAAAATCGATGACCCGTGACCTGTCGAAATTTCTCCAGATGGTCAGAAATGGAAATTTTTTAAACTTACATTTTTTGACTGCAAATGACTATTCCATGTAAATTATCACTTTTGGAACACAAATAAGTGTGTTTAGAGTCAGTTTAATGCCTGAAATTGGTCGAAATAGAAGCTTCTGAATAGGAGAAAAAGTGTGTAATAATGGCAATTTTGATCACATTGAGGCTTTAAAAAGTAGTTATTCAAAATGAGGCACATTCCAAATGACATTTTTAATAAATTTTTCTACAGTCCAAAAAATCAATTTTCTGATGAAAAACGATGACCCGTGACCTGTCGAAATTTCTCCAGATGGTCAGAAATGGAAATTTTTTAATGTTTAATTTTTTGACTGCAAATGACTATTCCATGTAAATTATCACTTTTGGAACAAAAACAAGTGTGTTTAGAGTCACTTTAATGCCTGAAATTGGTCGAAATAGAAGCTTCTGAATAGGAGAAAAAGTCTGTAATAATGGCAATTTTTGGTCACACTGAGGCTTTAAAAAGTAGTCATTTGAGGCACATTCCAAATGACATTTTTAATCAATTTTTCTACAGTCCAAAAAATCAATTTTCTGATGAATAACGATGACCCGTGACCTGTCGAAGTTTCTCCAGATGGTCAGAAATGGAAATTTATTAATGTTTAATTTTTTGACTGCAAATGACTATGCCATGTAAATGATCACTTTTGGAACAAAAATAAGTGTGTTTAGAGACACCTTAATACCTGTAACTGGTCGAAATAGAAGCTTCTGAATAGGAGAAAATTTCTGTAATAATGGCAATTTTGGTCACATTGAGGCTTTAAAAAGTAGTTATTCAACATGAGGCACATTCCAACTGACATTTTTAATCAATTTTTCTACAGTCCAAAAAATCAATTTTCTGATGAAAATCGATGACCCGTGACCTGTCGAAATTTCTCCAGATGGTCAGAAATGGAAATTTTTTAAAGTTAAATTTTTTGACTGCAAATGATTATTCCATGTAAATTATCACTTTTGGAACAAAAATAAGTGTGTTTAGAGTCACTTAATGTCTGAAATTGGTCGAAATAGAAGCTTCTGAATAGGAGAAAAAGTCTGTAATAATGGCAATTTTGGTCACATTGAGGCTTTAAAAAGTAGTCATTTGAGGCACATTCCAAATGACATTTTTAATCAATTTTTCTACAGGCCAAAAAATCAATTTTCTGATGAATAACGATGACCCGTGACCTGTCGAAGTTTCTCCAGATGGTCAGAAATGGAAATTTTTTAATGTTTAAGTTTTTTGACTGCAAATGACTATTCCATGTAAATTATCACTTTTGGAACAAAAATAAGTGTGTTTAGAGACACCTTAATACCTGAAACTGGTCGGAATAGAAGCTTCTGAATAGGAGAAAATGTCTGTAATAATGGCAATTTTGGTCACATTGAGGCTTTAAAAAGTAGTTATTCAACATGAGGCACAATCCAAATGACATTTTGAATAGATTTTTCTACAGTCCAAAAAATCAATTTTCTGAGGAAAAACGATGACCCGTGACCTGTCGAAATTTCTCCAGAATGGTCAGAAATGGAAATTTTTAAATGTTTAAATTTTTTGACTGCAATTGACTATCGCATGTAAATTATCAATTTTGGAACAAAAACAAGTGTGTTTAGAGTCACTTTAATGCCTATAATTGGTCGAAAAAGAAGCTTCTGAATAGGAGAAAATGTCTGTAATAATGGCAATTTTGGTCACATTGAGGCTTCAAAAAGTAGTTATTCAACATGAGGCACAATCCAAAAAACATTTTGAATCAATTTTTCTACAGTCCAAAAAATCAATTTTCTGAGGAAAAACGATGACCCGTGACCTGTCGAAATTTCTCCAGAATGGTCAGAAATGGAAATTTTTTAATGTTTAATTTTTGACTGCAATTGACTATTGCATGTAAATTATCACTTTTGGAACAAAAAGAAGTGTGTTTAGAGTCACTTTAATGCCTGAAATTGGTCGAAAAAGAAGCTTCTGAATAGGAGAAAATGTCTGTAATAATGTCAATTTTGGTCACATTGAGGCTTCAAAAAGTAGTTATTAAACATGAGGCACAATCCAAATGACATTTTGAATAGATTTTTCTACAGTCCAAAAAATCAATTTTCTGATGAAAAACGATGACCCGTGACCTGTCGAAATTTCTCCAGATGGTCAGAAATGGAAATTTTTTAATGTTTAAGTTTTTTGACTGCAAATGCCTATTCCATGTAAATTATCACTTTTGGAACAAAAACAAGTGTGTTTAGAGTCACTTTAATGCCTGAAATTGGTCAAAATAGAAGCTTCTGAATAGGAGAAAAAGTCTGCAATAATGGCAATTTTGGTCACATTGAGGCTTTAAAAAGTAGTCATTTGAGGCACATTCCAAATGACATTTTTAATCAATTTTTCTACAGTCCAAAAAATCAATTTTCTGATGAATAACGATGACCCGTGACCTGTCGAAGTTTCTCCAGATGGTCAGAAATGGAAATTTTTTAATGTTTAAGTTTTTTGACTGCAAATGACTAGTCCATGTAAATTATCACTTTTGGAACAAAAATAAGTGTGTTTAGAGACACCTTAATACCTGAAACTGGTCGAAATAGAAGCTTCTGAATAGGAGAAAATGTCTTTAATAATGGCAATTTTGGTCACATTGAGGCTTTAAAAAGTAGTTATTCAACATGAGGCACATTCCAACTGACATTTTTAATCAATTTTTCTACAGTCCAAAAAATCAATTTTCTGATGAAAAACGATGACCCGTGACCTGTCGAAATTTCTCCAGATGGTCAGAAATGGAAATGTTTTAATGTTTAATTTTTTGACTGCAAATGACTATTCCATGTAAATTATCACTTTTGGAACAAAAACAAGTGTGTTTAGAGTCACTTTTATTCCTGAAATTGGTCGAAATAGAAGCTTCTGAATAGGAGAAAAAGTGTGTAATAATGGCAATTTTGATCACATTGAGGCTTTAAAAAGTAGTTATTCAACATGAGGCACAATCCAAATGACATTTTGAATCAATTTTTCTACAGTCCAAAAAATCAATTTTCTGAGAAAAAACGATGACCCGTGACCTGTCGAAATTTCTCCAGATGGTCAGAAATGGAAATTTTTTCATGTTTAATTTTTTGACTGCAAATGACTATTCCATGTAAATTATCACTTTTGGAACAAAAACAAGTGTGTTTAGAGTCACTTTAATGCCTGAAATTGGTCGAAATAGAAGCTTCTGAATAGGAGAAAATGTCTATAATAATGGCAATTTTGGTCACATTGAGGCTTTAAAAAGTAGTTATTCAACATGAGGCACATTCCAAATGACATTTTGAATACATTTTTCAACAAACCAAAAAATCAATTTTCTGATGAAAAACGATGACCTGTGACCTGTCAAAATTTCTCCAGATGGTCAGGAATGGAAATTCTTTAATGTTTAATTTTTTGACTGCAAATGACTATTCCATGTAAATTATCACTTTTGGAACAAAAACAAGTGTGTTTAGAGTCACTTTAATGCCTGAAATTGGTCGAAATAGAAGCTTCTGAATAGGAGAAAATGTCTGTAATAATGGCAATTTTGGTCACATTGAGGCTTTAAAAAGTAGTTATTCAACATGAGGCACATTCCAAATGACATTTTGAATACATTTTTCAACAAACCAAACAATCAATTTTCTGATGAAAAACGATGACCCGTGACCTGTCGAAATTTCTCCAGATGGTCAGGAATGGAAATTTTTTAATGTTTAACTTTTTGACTGCAAATGACTATTCCATGTAAATTATCACTTTTGGAACAAAAACAAGTGTGTTTAGAGTCACTTTAATGCCTGAAATTGGTCGAAATAGAAGCTTCTGAATAGGAGAAAAAGTCTGTAATAATGGCAATTTTGGTCACATTGAGGCTTTAAAAAGTAGTCATTTGAGGCACATTCCAAATGACATTTTTAATCAATTTTTCTACAGTCCAAAAAATGAATTTTCTGATGAATAACGATGACCCGTGACCTGTCGAAGTTTCTCCAGATGGTCAAAAATGGAAATTTATTAATGTTTAATTTTTTGACTGCAAATGACTATTCCATGTAAATTATCACTTTTGGAACAAAAATAAGTGTGTTTAGAGACACCTTAATACCTGAAACTGGTCGAAATAGAAGCTTCTGAATAGGAGAAAATGTCTGTAATAATGGCAATTTTGTGCACATTGAGGCTTTAAAAAGTAGTTATTCAACATGAGGCACATTCCAACTGACATTTTTAATCAATTTTTCTACAGTCCAAAAAATCAATTTTCTGATGAAAATCGATGACCCGTGACCTGTCGAAATTTCTCCAGAATGGTCAGAAATGGAAATTTTTAAATGTTTAAATTTTTTGACTGCAAATGACTATTCCATGTAAATTATCACTTTTGGAACAAAAACAAGTGTGTTTAGAGTCACTTTAATGCCTGAAATTGGTCGAAATAGAAGCTTCTGAATAGGAGAAAAAGTGTGAAATAATGGCAATTTTGATCACATTGAGGCTTTAAAAAGTAGTTATTCAACATGAGGCACAATCCAAATGACATTTTGAATAGATTTTTCTACAGTCCAAAAAATCAATTTTCTGAGGAAAAACGATGACCCGTGACCTGTCGAAATTTCTCCAGAATGGTCAGAAATGGAAATTTTTAAATGTTTAAATTTTTTTATTGCAATTGACTATCGCATGTAAATTATCAATTTTGGAACAAAAACAAGTGTGTTTAGAGTCACTTTAATGCCTATAATTGGTCGAAAAAGAAGCTTCTGAATAGGAGAAAATGTCTGTAATAATGGCAATTTTGGTCACATTGAGGCTTCAAAAAGTAGTTATTCAACATGAGGCACAATCCAAAAAACATTTTGAATCAATTTTTCTACAGTCCAAAAAATCAATTTTCTGAGGAAAAACGATGACCCGTGACCTGTCGAAATTTCTCCAGAATGGTCAGAAATGGAAATTTTTTAATGTTTAATTTTTTGACTGCAATTGACTATTGCATGTAAATTATCACTTTTGGAACAAAAAGAAGTGTGTTTAGAGTCACTTTAATGCCTGAAATTGGTCGAAAAAGAAGCTTCTGAATAGGAGAAAATGTCTGTAATAATGTCAATTTTGGTCACATTGAGGCTTTAAAAAGTAGTTATTCAACATGAGGCACAATCCAAATGACATTTTGAATAGATTTTTCTACAGTCCAAAAAATCAATTTTCTGAGGAAAAACGATGACCCGTGACCTGTCGAAATTTCTCCAGATGGTCAGAAATGGAAATTTTTTCATGTTTAATTTTTTGACTGCAAATGACTATTCCATGTAAATTATCACTTTTGGAACAAAAACAAGTGTGTTTAGAGTCACTTTAATGCCTGAAATTGGTCGAAATAGAAGCTTCTGAATAGGAGAAAATGTCTGTAATAATGGCAATTTTGGTCACATTGAGGCTTTAAAAAGTAGTTATTCAACATGAGGCACATTCCAAATGACATTTTGAATACATTTTTCAACAAACCAAAAAATCAATTTTCTGATGAAAAACGATGACCTGTGACCTGTCAAAATTTCTCCAGATGGTCAGGAATGGAAATTTTTTAATGTTTAATTTTTTGACTGCAAATGACTATTCCATGTAAATTATCACTTTTGGAACAAAAACAAGTGTGTTTAGAGTCACTTTAATGCCTGAAATTGGTCGAAATAGAAGCTTCTGAATAGGAGAAAAAGTCTGTAATAATGGCAATTTTGGTAACATTGAGGCTTTAAAAATTAGTCATTTGAGGCACATTCCAAATGACATTTTTAATCAATTTTTCTACAGTCCAAAAAATCTATTTTCTGATGAATAACGATGACCCGTGAGCTGTCGAAGTTTCTCCAGATGGTCAGAAATGGAAATTTATTAATGTTTAATTTTTTGACTGCAAATGACTATTCCATGTAAATTATCACTTTTGGAACAAAAAGAAGTGTGTTTAGAGACACCTTAATACCTGAAACTGGTCGAAAAAGAAGCTTCTGAATAGGAGAAAAAGTGTGTAATAATGGCAATTTTGATCACATTGAGGCTTTAAAAAGTAGTTATTCAACATGAGGCACAATCCCAAAAACATTTTGAATCAATTTTTCTACAGTCCAAAAAATCAATTTTCTGATGAAAAACGATGACCCGTGACCTGTCGAAATTTCTCCAGATGGTCAGAAATGGAAATTTTTTAATGTTTAAGTTTTTTGACTGCAATTGACTATTGCATGTAAATTATCACTTTTGGAACAAAAACAAGTGTGTTTAGAGTCACTTTAATGCCTGAAATTGGTCGAAATAGAAGCTTCTGAATAGGAGAAAAAGTGTGTAATAATGGCAATTTTGGTCACATTGAGGCTTTAAAAAGTAGTTATTCAATATGAGGCACAATCCAAATGACATTTTGAATAGATTTTTCTACAGTCCAAAAAATCAATTTTCTGATGAAAAACGATGACCCGTGACCTGTCGAAATTTCTCCAGATGGTCAGAAGTGGAAATTTTTTAATGTTTACGTTTTTTGACTGCAAATGACTATTCCATGTAAATTATCACTTTTGGAACAAAAACAAGTGTGTTTAGAGTCACTTTAATGCCTGAAATTGGTCGAAATAGAAGCTTCTGAATAGGAGAAAAAGTCTGTAATAATGGCAATTTTGGTCACATTGAGGCTTTAAAAAGTAGTCATTTGAGGCACATTCCAAATGACATTTTGAATAGATTTTTCTACAGTCCAAAAAATCAATTTTCTGATGAAAAAGGATGACCCGTGACCTGTCGAAATTTCTCCAGATGGTCAGAAATGGAAATTTTTTAATGTTTAATTTTTTGACTGCAAATGACTATTCCATGTAAATTATCACTTTTGGAACAAAAACAAGTGTGTTTAGAGTCACTTTAATGCCTGAAATTGGTCGAAGTAGAAGCTTCTGAATAGGAGAAAAAGTTTGCATTAATGGCAATTTTGGTCACATTGAGGCTTCAAAAAGTAGTTATTCAATATGAGGCACATTCCAACTGACATTTTTAATCAATTTTTCTACAGTCCAAAAAATCAATTTTCTGATGAAAATCAATGACCCGTGACCTGTCGAAATTTCTCCAGATGGTCAGAAATGGAAATTTTTTAAACTTACATTTTTTGACTGCAAATGACTATTCCATGTAAATTATCACTTTTGGAACAAAAATAAGTGTGTTTAGAGTCACTTAATGCCTGAAATTGGTCGAAATAGAAGCTTCTGAATAGGAGAAAAAGTCTGTAATAATGGCAATTTTGGTCACATTGAGGCTTTAAAAAGTAGTCATTTGAGGCACATTCCAAATGACATTTTTAATCAATTTTTCCACAGTCCAGAAAATCAATTTTCTGATGAATAACGATGACCCGTGACCTGTCGAAGTTTCTCCAGATGGTCAGAAATGGAAATGTTTTAATGTTTAAGTTTTTTGACTGCAAATGACTATTCCATGTAAATTATCACTTTTGGAACAAAAATAAGTGTCTTTAGAGACACCTTAATACCTGAAACTGGTCGAAATAGAAGCTTCTGAATAGGAGAAAATGTCTGTAATAATGGCAATTTTGGTCACATTGAGGCTTTAAAAAGTAGTTATTCAACATGAGGCACATTCCAACTGACATTTTTAATCAATTTTTCTACAGTCCAAAAAATCCATTTTCTGATGAAAAACGATGACCCGTGACCTGTCGAAATTTCTCCAGATGGTCAGAAATGGAAATGTTTTAATGTTTAATTTTTTGACTGCAAATGACTATTCCATGTAAATTATCACTTTTGGAACAAAAACAAGTGTGTTTAGAGTCACTTTAATGCCAGAAATTGGTCGAAACGGAAGCTTCGGAATAGGAGAAAAAGTGTGTAATAATGGCAATTTTGATCACATTGAGGCTTTAAAAAGTAGTCATTCAACATGAGGCACAATCCAAATGACATTTTGAATCAATTTTTCTACAGTCCAAAAAATCAATTTTCTGAGGAAAAACGATGACCCGTGACCTGTCGAAATTTCTCCAGAATGGTCAGAAATGGAAATTTTTTTAAGTTTAATTTTTTGACTGCAATTGACTATCGCATGTAAATTATCACTTTTGGAACAAAAACAAGTGTGTTTAGAGTCACTTTAATGCCTGAAATTGGTCGAAAAAGAAGCTTCTGAATAGGAGAAAATGTCTGAAATAATGGCAATTTTGGTCACATTGAGGCTTCAAAAAGTAGTTATTCAACATGAGGCACAATCCAAATGACATTTTGAATAGATTTTTCTACAGTCCAAAAAATCAATTTTCTGATGAAAAACGATGACCCGTGACCTGTCGAAATTTCTCCAGATGGTCAGAAATGGAAATGTTTTAATGTTTAATTTTTTGACTGCAAATGACTATTCCATGTAAATTATCACTTTTGGAACAAAAACAAGTGTGTTTAGAGTCACTTTAATGCCTGAAATTGGTCGAAATAGAAGCTTCTGAATAGGAGAAAAAGTCTGTAATAATGGCAATTTTTGGTCACACTGAGGCTTTAAAAAGTAGTCATTTGAGGCACATTCCAAATGACATTTTTAATCAATTTTTCTACAGTCCAAAAAATCAATTTTCTGATGAATAACGATGACCCGTGACCTGTCGAAGTTTCTCCAGATGGTCAGAAATTGAAATTTATTAATGTTTAATTTTTTGACTGCAAATGACTATGCCATGTAAATTATCACTTTTGGAACAAAAATAAGTGTGTTTAGAGACACCTTAATACCTGAAACTGGTCGAAATAGAAGCTTCTGAATAGGAGAAAATGTCTGTAATAATGGCAATTTTGGTCACATTGAGGCTTTAAAAAGTAGTTATTCAACATTAGGCACATTCCAACTTACATTTTTAATCAATTTTTCTACAGTCCAAAAAATCAATTTTCTGATGAAAATCAATGACCCGTGACCTGTCGAAATTTCTCCAGATGGTCAGAAATGGAAATTTTTTAAAGTTACATTTTTTGACTGCAAATGATTATTCCATGTAAATTATCACTTTTGGAACAAAAATAAGTGTGTTTAGAGTCACTTAATGCCTGAAATTGGTCGAAATAGAAGCTTCTGAAGAGGAGAAAAAGTCTGTAATAATGGCAATTTTGGTCACATTGAGGCTTTAAAAAGTAGTCATCTGAGGCACATTCCAAATGACATTTTTAATCAATTTTTCTACAGTCCAAAAAATCAATTTTCTGATGAATAATGATGACCCGTGACCTGTCGAAGTTTCTCCAGATGGTCAGAAATGGAAATTTTTTAATGTTTAAGTTTTTTGACTGCAAATGACTATTCCATGAAAATTATCACTTTTGGAACAAAAATAAGTGTGTTTAGAGACACCTTAATACCTGAAACTGGTCGAAATAGAAGCTTCTGAATAGGAGAAAAAGTGTGTAATAATGGCAATTTTGATCACATTGAGGCTTTAAAAAGTAGTTATTCAACATGAGGCACAATCCAAAAAACATTTTGAATCAATTTTTCTACAGTCCAAAAAATCAATTTTCTGATGAAAAACGATGACCCGTGACCTGTCGAAATTTCTCCAGATGGTCAGAAATGGAAATTTTTTAATGTTTAAGTTTTTTGACTGCAATTGACTATTGCATGTAAATTATCACTTTTGGAACAAAAACAAGTGTGTTTAGAGTCACTTTAATGCCTGAAATTGGTCGAAATAGAAGCTTCTGAATAGGAGAAAAAGTGTGTAATAATGGCAATTTTGATCACATTGAGGCTTTAAAAAGTAGTTATTCAACATGAGGCACAATCCAAATGACATTGTGAATAGATTTTTCTACAGTCCAAAAAATCAATTTTCTGATGAAAAACGATGACCCGTGACCTGTCGAAATTTCTCCAGATGGTCAGAAATTGAAATTTTTTAATGTTTAAGTTTTTTGACTGCAAATGACTATTCCATGTAAATTATCACTTTTGGAACAAAAACAAGTGTGTTTAGAGTCACTTTAATGCCTGAAATTGGTCGAAATAGAAGCTTCTGAATAGGAGAAAAAGTCTGCAATAATGGCAATTTTGGTCACATTGAGGCTTTAAAAAGTAGTCATTTGAGGCACATTCCAAATGACATTTTGAATAGATTTTTCTACAGTCCAAAAAATCAATTTTCTGATGAAAAACGATGACCCGTGACCTGTCGAAATTTCTCCAGATGGTCAGAAATGGAAATTTTTTAATGTTTAAGTTTTTTGACTGCAAATGACTATTCCATGTAAATTATCACTTTTGGAACAAAAACAAGTGTGTTTAGATCACTTTAATGCCTGAAATTGGTCGAAGTAGAAGCTTCTGAATAGGAGAAAATGTCTGTAATATTGGCAATTTTGGTCACATTGAGGCTTTAAAAAGTAGTTATTCAACATGAGGCACATTCCAAATGACATTTTGAATACATTGTTCAACAAACCAAAAAATCAATTTTCTGATGAAAAACGATGACCCTTGACCTGTCGAAATTTCTCCAGATGGTCAGGAATGGAAATTTTTTAATGTTTAACTTTTTGACTGCAAATGACTATTCCATGTAAATTATCACTTTTGGAACAAAAACAAGTGTGTTTAGAGTCACTTTAATGCCTGAAATTGGTCGAAATAGAAGCTTCTGAATAGGAGAAAAAGTCTGTAATAATGGCAATTTTGGTCACATTGAGGCTTTAAAAAGTAGTCATTTGAGGCACATTCCAAATGACATTTTTAATCAATTTTTCTGCAGTCCAAAAAATCAATTTTGTGATGAATAACGATGACCCGTGACCTGTCGAAGTTTCTCCAGATGGTCAGAAATGGAAATTTATTAATGTTTAATTTTTTGACTGCAAATGACAATTCCATGTAAATTATCACTTTTGGAACAAAAATAAGTGTGTTTAGAGACACCTTAATACCTGAAACTGGTCGAAATAGAAGCTTCTGAATAGGTGAAAATGTCTGTAATAATGGCAATTTTGATCACATTGAGGCTTTAAAAAGTAGTTATTCAACATGAGGCACAATCCAAATGACATTTTGAATCAATTTTTCTACAGTCCAAAAAATCAATTTTCTGAGGAAAAACGATGACCCGTGACCTGTCGAAATTTCTCCAGAATGGTCAGAAATGGAAATTTTTAAATGTTTAAATTTTTTGACTGCAATTGACTATCGCATGTAAATTATCAATTTTGGAACAAAAACAAGTGTGTTTAGAGTCACTTTAATGCCTATAATTGGTCGAAAAAGAAGCTTCTGAATAGGAGAAAATGTCTGTAATAATGGCAATTTTGGTCACATTGAGGCTTCAAAAAGTAGTTATTCAACATGAGGCACAATCCAAAAAACATTTTGAATCAATTTTTCTACAGTCCAAAAAATCAATTTTCTGAGGAAAAACGATGACCCGTGACCTGTCGAAATTTCTCCAGAATGGTCAGAAATGGAAATTTTTTAATGTTTAATTTTTTGACTGCAATTGACTATTGCATGTAAATTATCACTTTTGGAACAAAAAGAAGTGTGTTTAGAGTCACTTTAATGCCTGAAATTGGTCGAAAAAGAAGCTTCTGAATAGGAGAAAATGTCTTTAATAATGGCAATTTTGGTCACATTGAGGCTTTAAAAAGTAGTTATTCAACATGAGGCACATTTCAACTGACATTTTTAATCAATTTTTCTACGGTCCAAAAAATCAATTTTCTGATGAAAAACGATGACCCGTGACCTGTCGAAATTTCTCCAGATGGTCAGAAATGGAAATGTTTTAATGTTTAATTTTTTGACTGCAAATGACTATTCCATGTAAATTATCACTTTTGGAACAAAAACAAGTGTGTTTAGAGTCACTTTAATGCCTGAAATTGGTCGAAATAGAAGCTTCTGAATAGGAGAAAATGTCTGTAATAATGGCAATTTTGGTCACATTGAGGCTTTAAAAAGTAGTTATTCAACATGAGGCACATTCCAAATGACATTTTGAATACATTTTTCAACAAACCAAACAATCAATTTTCTGATGAAAAACGATGACCCGTGACCTGTCGAAATTTCTCCAGATGGTCAGGAATGGACATTTTTTAATGTTTAACTTTTTGACTGCAAATGACTATTCCATGTAAATTATCACTTTTGGAACAAAAACAAGTGTGTTTAGAGTCACTTTAATGCCTGAAATTGGTCGAAATAGAAGCTTCTGAATAGGAGAAAAAGTCTGTAATAATGGCAATTTTGGTCACATTGAGGCTTTAAAAAGTAGTCATTTGAGGCACATTCCAAATGACATTTTTAATCAATTTTTCTACAGTCCAAAAAATCAATTTTCTGATGAATAACGATGACCCGTGACCTGTCGAAGTTTCTCCAGATGGTCAAAAACAGAAATTTATTAATGTTTAATTTTTTGACTGCAAATGACTATTCCATGTAAATTATCACTTTTGGAACAAAAATAAGTGTGTTTAGAGACACCTTAATACCTGAAACTGGTCGAAATAGAAGCTTCTGAATAGGAGAAAATGTCTGTAATAATGGCAATTTTGTTCACATTGAGGCTTTAAAAAGTAGTTATTCAACATGAGGCACATTCCAACTGACATTTTTAATCAATTTTTCTACAGTCCAAAAAATCAATTTTCTGATGAAAATCGATGACCCGTGACCCGTGACCTGTCGAAATTTCTCCAGATGGTCAGAAATGGAAATTTTTTAAAGTTTAATTTTTTGACTGCAAATGACTATTCCATGTAAATTATCACTTTTGGAACACAAATAAGTGTGTTTAGAGTCACTTTAATGCCTGAAATTGGTCGAAATAGAAGCTTCTAAATAGGAGAAAAGGTGTGTAATAATGGCAATTTTGATCAAATTGAGGCTTTAAAAAGTAGTTATTCAACATGAGGTGCATTCCAAATGACATTTTGAATCAATTTTTCAACAGTCCAAAAAATCAATTTTCTGATGAAAAACGATGACCCGTGACCTGTCGAAATTTCTCCAGATGGTCAGAAATGAAAATTTTTTAATGTTTAATTTTTGTACTGCAAATGACTATTCCATGTAAATTATCACTTTTGGAACAAAAACAAGTGTGTTTAGAGTCACTTTAATGCCTGAAATTGGTCAAAATAGAAGCTTCTGAATAGGAGAAAATGTCTGTAATAATGGCAATTTTGGTCACATTGAGGCTTTAAAAAGTAGTTATTCAACATGAGGCACATTCCAAATGACATTTTAAATCAATTTTTCTACAGTCCAAAAAATCAATTTTCTGATGAAAATCGATGACCCGTGACCTGTCGAAATTTCTCCAGATGGTCAGAAATGGAAATTTTTTAAACTTACATTTTTTGACTGCAAATGACTATTCCATGTAAATTATCACTTTTGGAACACAAATAAGTGTGTTTAGAGTCAGTTTAATGCCTGAAATTGGTCGAAATAGAAGCTTCTGAATAGGAGAAAAAGTGTGTAATAATGGCAATTTTGATCACATTGAGGCTTTAAAAAGTAGTTATTCAAAATGAGGCACATTCCAAATGACATTTTTAATAAATTTTTCTACAGTCCAAAAAATCAATTTTCTGATGAAAAACGATGACCCGTGACCTGTCGAAATTTCTCCAGATGGTCAGAAATGGAAATTTTTTAATGTTTAATTTTTTGACTGCAAATGACTATTCCATGTAAATTATCACTTTTGGAACAAAAACAAGTGTGTTTAGAGTCACTTTAATGCCTGAAATTGGTCGAAATAGAAGCTTCTGAATAGGAGAAAAAGTCTGTAATAATGGCAATTTTTGGTCACACTGAGGCTTTAAAAAGTAGTCATTTGAGGCACATTCCAAATGACATTTTTAATCAATTTTTCTACAGTCCAAAAAATCAATTTTCTGATGAATAACGATGACCCGTGACCTGTCGAAGTTTCTCCAGATGGTCAGAAATGGAAATTTATTAATGTTTAATTTTTTGACTGCAAATGACTATGCCATGTAAATTATCACTTTTGGAACAAAAATAAGTGTGTTTAGAGACACCTTAATACCTGTAACTGGTCGAAATAGAAGCTTCTGAATAGGAGAAAATTTCTGTAATAATGGCAATTTTGATCACATTGAGGCTTTAAAAAGTAGTTATTCAAAATGAGGCACATTCCAAATGACATTTTTAATAAATTTTTCTACAGTCCAAAAAATCAATTTTCTGATGAAAAACGATGACCCGTGACCTGTCGAAATTTCTCCAGATGGTCAGAAATGGAAATTTTTTAATGTTTAATTTTTTGACTGCAAATGACTATTCCATGTAAATTATCACTTTTGGAACAAAAACAAGTGTGTTTAGAGTCACTTTAATGCCTGAAATTGGTCGAAATAGAAGCTTCTGAATAGGAGAAAAAGTCTGTAATAATGGCAATTTTGGTCACATTGAGGCTTTAAAAAGTAGTCATTTGAGGCACATTCCAAATGACATTTTTAATCAATTTTTCTACAGGCCAAAAAATCAATTTTCTGATGAATAACGATGACCCGTGACCTGTCGAAGTTTCTCCAGATGGTCAGAAATGGAAATTTTTTAATGTTTAAGTTTTTTGACTGCAAATGACTATTCCATGTAAATTATCACTTTTGGAACAAAAATAAGTGTGTTTAGAGACACCTTAATACCTGAAACTGGTCGGAATAGAAGCTTCTGAATAGGAGAAAATGTCTGTAATAATGGCAATTTTGGTCACATTGAGGCTTTAAAAAGTAGTTATTCAACATGAGGCACAATCCAAATGACATTTTGAATAGATTTTTCTACAGTCCAAAAAATCAATTTTCTGAGGAAAAACGATGACCCGTGACCTGTCGAAATTTCTCCAGAATGGTCAGAAATGGAAATTTTTAAATGTTTAAATTTTTTGACTGCAATTGACTATCGCATGTAAATTATCAATTTTGGAACAAAAACAAGTGTGTTTAGAGTCACTTTAATGCCTATAATTGGTCGAAAAAGAAGCTTCTGAATAGGAGAAAATGTCTGTAATAATGGCAATTTTGGTCACATTGAGGCTTCAAAAAGTAGTTATTCAACATGAGGCACAATCCAAAAAACATTTTGAATCAATTTTTCTACAGTCCAAAAAATCAATTTTCTGAGGAAAAACGATGACCCGTGACCTGTCGAAATTTCTCCAGAATGGTCAGAAATGGAAATTTTTTAATGTTTAATTTTTGACTGCAATTGACTATTGCATGTAAATTATCACTTTTGGAACAAAAAGAAGTGTGTTTAGAGTCACTTTAATGCCTGAAATTGGTCGAAAAAGAAGCTTCTGAATAGGAGAAAATGTCTGTAATAATGTCAATTTTGGTCACATTGAGGCTTCAAAAAGTAGTTATTCAACATGAGGCACAATCCAAATGACATTTTGAATAGATTTTTCTACAGTCCAAAAAATCAATTTTCTGATGAAAAACGATGACCCGTGACCTGTCGAAATTTCTCCAGATGGTCAGAAATGGAAATTTTTTAATGTTTAAGTTTTTTGACTGCAAATGACTATTCCATGTAAATTATCACTTTTGGAACAAAAACAAGTGTGTTTAGAGTCACTTTAATGCCTGAAATTGGTCAAAATAGAAGCTTCTGAATAGGAGAAAAAGTCTGCAATAATGGCAATTTTGGTCACATTGAGGCTTTAAAAAGTAGTCATTTGAGGCACATTCCAAATGACATTTTTAATCAATTTTTCTACAGTCCAAAAAATCAATTTTCTGATGAATAACGATGACCCGTGACCTGTCGAAGTTTCTCCAGATGGTCAGAAATGGAAATTTTTTAATGTTTAAGTTTTTTGACTGCAAATGACTAGTCCATGTAAATTATCACTTTTGGAACAAAAATAAGTGTGTTTAGAGACACCTTAATACCTGAAACTGGTCGAAATAGAAGCTTCTGAATAGGAGAAAATGTCTTTAATAATGGCAATTTTGGTCACATTGAGGCTTTAAAAAGTAGTTATTCAACATGAGGCACATTCCAACTGACATTTTTAATCAATTTTTCTACAGTCCAAAAAATCAATTTTCTGATGAAAAACGATGACCCGTGACCTGTCGAAATTTCTCCAGATGGTCAGAAATGGAAATGTTTTAATGTTTAATTTTTTGACTGCAAATGACTATTCCATGTAAATTATCACTTTTGGAACAAAAACAAGTGTGTTTAGAGTCACTTTTATTCCTGAAATTGGTCGAAATAGAAGCTTCTGAATAGGAGAAAAAGTGTGTAATAATGGCAATTTTGATCACATTGAGGCTTTAAAAAGTAGTTATTCAACATGAGGCACAATCCAAATGACATTTTGAATCAATTTTTCTACAGTCCAAAAAATCAATTTTCTGAGAAAAAACGATGACCCGTGACCTGTCGAAATTTCTCCAGATGGTCAGAAATGGAAATTTTTTCATGTTTAATTTTTTGACTGCAAATGACTATTCCATGTAAATTATCACTTTTGGAACAAAAACAAGTGTGTTTAGAGTCACTTTAATGCCTGAAATTGGTCGAAATAGAAGCTTCTGAATAGGAGAAAATGTCTGTAATAATGGCAATTTTGGTCACATTGAGGCTTTAAAAAGTAGTTATTCAACATGAGGCACATTCCAAATGACATTTTGAATACATTTTTCAACAAACCAAAAAATCAATTTTCTGATGAAAAACGATGACCTGTGACCTGTCAAAATTTCTCCAGATGGTCAGGAATGGAAATTCTTTAATGTTTAATTTTTTGACTGCAAATGACTATTCCATGTAAATTATCACTTTTGGAACAAAAACAAGTGTGTTTAGAGTCACTTTAATGCCTGAAATTGGTCGAAATAGAAGCTTCTGAATAGGAGAAAATGTCTGTAATAATGGCAATTTTGGTCACATTGAGGCTTTAAAAAGTAGTTATTCAACATGAGGCACATTCCAAATGACATTTTGAATACATTTTTCAACAAACCAAACAATCAATTTTCTGATGAAAAACGATGACCCGTGACCTGTCGAAATTTCTCCAGATGGTCAGGAATGGAAATTTTTTAATGTTTAACTTTTTGACTGCAAATGACTATTCCATGTAAATTATCACTTTTGGAACAAAAACAAGTGTGTTTAGAGTCACTTTAATGCCTGAAATTGGTCGAAATAGAAGCTTCTGAATAGGAGAAAAAGTCTGTAATAATGGCAATTTTGGTCACATTGAGGCTTTAAAAAGTAGTCATTTGAGGCACATTCCAAATGACATTTTTAATCAATTTTTCTACAGTCCAAAAAATGAATTTTCTGATGAATAACGATGACCCGTGACCTGTCGAAGTTTCTCCAGATGGTCAAAAACGGAAATTTATTAATGTTTAATTTTTTGACTGCAAATGACTATTCCATGTAAATTATCACTTTTGGAACAAAAATAAGTGTGTTTAGAGACACCTTAATACCTGAAACTGGTCGAAATAGAAGCTTCTGAATAGGAGAAAATGTCTGTAATAATGGCAATTTTGTGCACATTGAGGCTTTAAAAAGTAGTTATTCAACATGAGGCACATTCCAACTGACATTTTTAATCAATTTTTCTACAGTCCAAAAAATCAATTTTCTGATGAAAATCGATGACCCGTGACCTGTCGAAATTTCTCCAGATGGTCAGAAATGGAAATTTTTTAAAGTTACATTTTTTGACTGCAAATGACTATTCCATGTAAATTATCACTTTTGGAACACAAATAATTTGTTTAGAGTCAGTTTAATGCCTGAAATTGGTCGAAATAGAAGTTTCTGAATAGGAGAAAAAGTGTGTAATAATGGCAATTTTGATCACATTGAGGCTTTAAAAAGAAGTTATTCAAAATGAGGCACATTCCAAATGACATTTTTAATAAATGTTTCTACAGTCCAAAAAATCAATTTTCTGATGAAAAACGATGACCCGTGACCTGTCGAAATTTCTCCAGATGGTCAGAAATGTAAATTTTTTAATGTTTAATTTTTTGACTGCAAATGACTATTCCATGTAAATTATCACTTTTGGAACAAAAACAAGTGTGTTTAGAGTCACTTTAATGCCTGAAATTGGTCGAAATAGAAGCTTCTGAATAGGAGAAAAAGTCTGTAATAATGGCAATTTTTGGTCACACTGAGGCTTTAAAAAGTAGTCATTTGAGGCACATTCCAAATGACATTTTTAATCAATTTTTCTACAGTCCAAAAAATCAATTTTCTGATGAATAACGATGACCCGTGACCTGTCGAAGTTTCTCCAGATGGTCAGAAATGGAAATTTATTAATGTTTAATTTTTTGACTGCAAATGACTATGCCATGTAAATTATCACTTTTGGAACAAAAATAAGTGTGTTTAGAGACACCTTAATACCTGAAACTGGTCGAAATAGAAGCTTCTGAATAGGAGAAAATTTCTGTAATAATGGCAATTTTGGTCACATTGAGGCTTTAAAAAGTAGTTATTCAACATGAGGCACATTCCAACTGACATTTTTAATCAATTTTTCTACAGTCCAAAAAATCAATTTTCTGATGAAAATCGATGACCCGTGACCTGTCGAAATTTCTCCAGATGGTCAGAAATGGAAATTTTTTAAAGTTAAATTTTTTGACTGCAAATGATTATTCCATGTAAATTATCACTTTTGGAACAAAAATAAGTGTGTTTAGAGTCACTTAATGTCTGAAATTGGTCGAAATAGAAGCTTCTGAATAGGAGAAAAAGTCTGTAATAATGGCAATTTTGGTCACATTGAGGCTTTAAAAAGTAGTCATTTGAGGCACATTCCAAATGACATTTTTAATCAATTTTTCTACAGTCCAAAAAATCAATTTTCTGATGAATAACGATGACCCGTGACCTGTCGAAGTTTCTCCAGATGGTCAGAAATGGAAATTTTTTAATGTTTAAGTTTTTTGACTGCAAATGACTATTCCATGTAAATTATCACTTTTGGAACAAAAATAAGTGTGTTTAGAGACACCTTAATACCTGAAACTGGTCGGAATAGAAGCTTCTGAATAGGAGAAAATGTCTGTAATAATGGCAATTTTGGTCACATTGAGGCTTTAAAAAGTAGTTATTCAACATGAGGCACATTCCAACTGACATTTTTAATCAATTTTTCTACAGTCCAAAAAATCAATTTTCTGATGAAAAACGATGACCCGTGACCTGTCGAAATTTCTCCAGATGGTCAGAAATGGAAATTTTTTAAAGTTACATTTTTTGACTGCAAATGACTATTCCATGTAAATTATCACTTTTGGAACACAAATAAGTGTGTTTAGAGTCAGTTTAATGCCTGAAATTGGTCGAAATAGAAGCTTCTGAATAGGAGAAAAAGTGTGTAATAATGGCAATTTTGATCACATTGAGGCTTTAAAAAGTAGTTATTCAAAATGAGGCACATTCCAAATGACATTTTTAATAAATTTTTCTACAGTCCAAAAAATCAATTTTCTGATGAAAAACGATGACCCGTGACCTGTCGAAATTTCTCCAGATGGTCAGAAATGTAAATTTTTTAATGTTTAATTTTTTGACTGCAAATGACTATTCCATGTAAATTATCACTTTTGGAACAAAAACAAGTGTGTTTAGAGTCACTTTAATGCCTGAAATTGGTCGAAATAGAAGCTTCTGAATAGGAGAAAAAGTCTGTAATAATGGCAATTTTTGGTCACACTGAGGCTTTAAAAAGTAGTCATTTGAGGCACATTCCAAATGACATTTTTAATCAATTTTTCTACAGTCCAAAAAATCAATTTTCTGATGAATAACGATGGCCCGTGACCTGTCGAAGTTTCTCCAGATGGTCAGAAATGGAAATTTATTAATGTTTAATTTTTTGACTGCAAATGACTATGCCATGTAAATTATCACTTTTGGAACAAAAATAAGTGTGTTTAGAGACACCTTAATACCTGAAACTGGTCGAAATAGAAGCTTCTGAATAGGAGAAAATTTCTGTAATAATGGCAATTTTGGTCACATTGAGGCTTTAAAAAGTAGTTATTCAACATGAGGCACATTCCAACTGACATTTTTAATCAATTTTTCTACAGTCCAAAAAATCAATTTTCTGATGAAAAACGATGACCCGTGACCTGTCGAAATTTCTCCAGATGGTCAGAAATGGAAATTTTTTAAAGTTACATTTTTTGACTGCAAATGACTATTCCATGTAAATTATCACTTTTGGAACACAAATAAGTGTGTTTAGAGTCAGTTTAATGCCTGAAATTGGTCGAAATAGAAGCTTCTGAATAGGAGAAAAAGTGTGTAATAATGGCAATTTTGATCACATTGAGGCTTTAAAAAGTAGTTATTCAAAATGAGGCACATTCCAAATGACATTTTTAATAAATTTTTCTACAGTCCAAAAAATCAATTTTCTGATGAAAAACGATGACCCGTGACCTGTCGAAATTTCTCCAGATGGTCAGAAATGTAAATTTTTTAATGTTTAATTTTTTGACTGCAAATGACTATTCCATGTAAATTATCACTTTTGGAACAAAAACAAGTGTGTTTAGAGTCACTTTAATGCCTGAAATTGGTCGAAATAGAAGCTTCTGAATAGGAGAAAAAGTCTGTAATAATGGCAATTTTTGGTCACACTGAGGCTTTAAAAAGTAGTCATTTGAGGCACATTCCAAATGACATTTTTAATCAATTTTTCTACAGTCCAAAAAATCAATTTTCTGATGAATAACGATGGCCCGTGACCTGTCGAAGTTTCTCCAGATGGTCAGAAATGGAAATTTATTAATGTTTAATTTTTTGACTGCAAATGACTATGCCATGTAAATTATCACTTTTGGAACAAAAATAAGTGTGTTTAGAGACACCTTAATACCTGAAACTGGTCGAAATAGAAGCTTCTGAATAGGAGAAAATTTCTGTAATAATGGCAATTTTGGTCACATTGAGGCTTTAAAAAGTAGTTATTCAACATGAGGCACATTCCAACTGACATTTTTAATCAATTTTTCTACAGTCCAAAAAATCAATTTTCTGATGAAAATCGATGACCCGTGACCTGTCGAAATTTCTCCAGATGGTCAGAAATGGAAATTTTTTAAAGTTAAATTTTTTGACTGCAAATGATTATTCCATGTACATTATCACTTTTGGAACAAAAATAAGTGTGTTTAGAGTCACTTAATGTCTGAAATTGGTCGAAATAGAAGCTTCTGAATAGGAGAAAAAGTCTGTAATAATGGCAATTTTGGTCACATTGAGGCTTTAAAAAGTAGTCATTTGAGGCACATTCCAAATGACATTTTTAATCAATTTTTCTACAGTCCAGAAAATCAATTTTCTGATGAATAACGATGACCCGTGACCTGTCGAAGTTTCTCCAGATGGTCAGAAATGGACATTTTTTAATGTTTAAGTTTTTTGACTGCAAATGACTATTCCATGTAAATTATCACTTTTGGAACAAAAATAAGTGTGTTTAGAGACACCTTAATACCTGAAACTGGTCGGAATAGAAGCTTCTGAATAGGAGAAAATGTCTGTAATAATGGCAATTTTGGTCACATTGAGGCTTTAAAAAGTAGTTATTCAACATGAGGCACATTCCAACTGACATTTTTAATCAATTTTTCTACAGTCCAAAAAATCAATTTTCTGATGAAAAACGATGACCCGTGACCTGTCGAAATTTTTCCAGATGGTCAGAAATGGAAATTTTTTAATGTTTAAGTTTTTTGACTGCAAATGACTATTCCATGTAAATTATCACTTTTGGAACAAAAACAAGTGTGTTTAGAGTCACTTTAATGCCTGAAATTGGTCGAAATAGAAGCTTCTGAATAGGAGAAAAAGTGTGTAATAATGGCAATTTTGATCACATTGAGGCTTTAAAAAGTAGTTATTCAACATGAGGCACAATCCAAATGACATTTTGAATAGATTTTTCTACAGTCCAAAAAATTAATTTTCTGATGAAAAACGATGACCCGTGACCTGTCGAAATTTCTCCAGATGGTCAGAAATTGAAATTTTTTAATGTTTAAGTTTTTTGACTGCAAATTACTATTCCATGTAAATTATCACTTTTGGAACAAAAACAAGTGTGTTTAGAGTCACTTTAATGCCTGAAATTGGTCGAAATAGAAGCTTCTGAATAGGAGAAAAAGTTTGTAATAATGGCAATTTTGGTCACATTGAGGCTTTAAAAAGTAGTCATTTGAGGCACATTCCAAATGACATTTTTAATCAATTTTTCTACAGTCCAAAAAATCTATTTTCTGATGAATAACGATGACCCGTGACCTGTCGAAGTTTCTCCAGATGGTCAGAAATGGAAATTTATTAATGTTTAATTTTTTGACTGCAAATGACTATTCCATGTAAATTATCACTTTTGGAACACAAATAAGTGTGTTTAGAGTCACTTTAATGCCTGAAATTGGTCGAAATAGAAGCTTCTAAATAGGAGAAAAGGTGTGTAATAATGGCAATTTTGATCAAATTGAGGCTTTAAAAAGTAGTTATTCAACATGAGGTGCATTCCAAATGACATTTTGAATCAATTTTTCAACAGTCCAAAAAATCAATTTTCTGATGAAAAACGATGACCCGTGACCTGTCGAAATTTCTCCAGATGGTCAGAAATGAAAATTTTTTAATGTTTAATTTTTGTACTGCAAATGACTATTCCATGTAAATTATCACTTTTGGAACAAAAACAAGTGTGTTTAGAGTCACTTTAATGCCTGAAATTGGTCGAAAACAAAGTTTCTGAATAGGAGAAAATGTCTGTAATAATGGCAATTTTGGTCACATTGAGGCTTTAAAAAGTAGTTATTGAACATGAGGCACATTCCAACTGACATTTTTAATCAATTTTTCTACAGTCCAAAAAATCAATTTTCTGATGAAAAACGATGACCCGTGACCTGTCGAAATTTCTCCAGATGGTCAGAAATGGAAATTTTTTTAAAGTTACATTTTTTGACTGCAAATGACTATTCCATGTAAATTATCACTTTTGGAACACAAATAAGTGTGTTTAGATTCAGTTTAATGCCTGAAATTGGTCGAAATAGAAGCTTCTGAATAGGAGAAAAAGTGTGTAATAATGGCAATTTTGATCACATTGAGGCTTTAAAAAGTAGTTATTCAAAATGAGGCACATTCCAAATGACATTTTTAATAAATTTTTCTACAGTCCAAAAAATCAATTTTCTGATGAAAAACGATGACCCGTGACCTGTCGAAATTTCTCCAGATGGTCAGAAATTTAAATTTTTTAATGTTTAATTTTTTGACTGCAAATGACTATTCCATGTAAATTATCACTTTTGGAACAAAAACAAGTGTGTTTAGAGTCACTTTAATGCCTGAAATTGGTCGAAATAGAAGCTTCTGAATAGGAGAAAAAGTCTGTAATAATGGCAATTTTTGGTCACACTGAGGCTTTAAAAAGTAGTCATTTGAGGCACATTCCAAATGACATTTTTAATCAATTTTTCTACAGTCCAAAAAATCAATTTTCTGATGAATAACGATGACCCGTGACCTGTCGAAGTTTCTCCAGATGGTCAGAAATGGAAATTTATTAATGTTTAATTTTTTGACTGCAAATGACTATGCCATGTAAATTATCACTTTTGGAACAAAAATAAGTGTGTTTAGAGACACCTTAATACCTGAAACTGGTCGAAATAGAAGCTTCTGAATAGGAGAAAATTTCTGTAATAATGGCAATTTTGGTCACATTGAGGCTTTAAAAAGTAGTTATTCAACATGAGGCACATTCCAACTGACATTTTTAATCAATTTTTCTACAGTCCAAAAAATCAATTTTCTGATGAAAATCGATGACCCGTGACCTGTCGAAATTTCTCCAGATGGTCAGAAATGGAAATTTTTTAAAGTTAAATTTTTTGACTGCAAATGATTATTCCATGTAAATTATCACTTTTGGAACAAAAATAAGTGTGTTTAGAGTCACTTAATGTCTGAAATTGGTCTAAATAGAAGCTTCTGAATAGGAGAAAAAGTCTGTAATAATGGCAATTTTGGTCACATTGAGGCTTTAAAAAGTAGTCATTTGAGGCACATTCCAAATGACATTTTTAAACAATTTTTCTACAGTCCAAAAAATCAATTTTCTGATGAATAACGATGACCCGTGACCTGTCGAAGTTTCTCCAGATGGTCAGAAATGGAAATTTTTTAATGTTTAAGTTTTTTGACTGCAAATGACTATTCCATGTAAATTATCACTTTTGGAACAAAAATAAGTGTGTTTAGAGACACCTTAATACCTGAAACTGGTCGGAATAGAAGCTTCTGAATAGGAGAAAATGTCTGTAATAATGGCAATTTTGATCACATTGAGGCTTTAAAAAGTAGTTATTCAACATGAGGCACATTCCAACTGACATTTTTAATCAATTTTTCTACAGTCCAAAAAATCAATTTTCTGATGAAAAACGATGACCCGTGACCTGTCGAAATTTCTCCAGATGGTCAGAAATGGAAAGTTTTTTAAAGTTACATTTTTTGACTGCAAATGACTATTGCATGTGAATTATCACTTTTGGAACTAAAATAAGTGTGTTTATAGTCATTGTAATGCCTAAAATTGGTTGAAATAGAAGCTTCTGAGTAGCAGAAAAAGTCTGTAAAAATGGCAATTTTGGTCACATTGAGGCTTTAAAAAGTAGTTATTCAACATGAGGCACAATCCAAATGACATTTTGAATCAATTTTTCTACAGCCCAAAAAATCAATTTTCTGATGAAAAACGATGACCCGTGACCTGTCGAAATTTCTCCAGATGGTCAGAAATGGAAATTTTTTAAAGTTACATTTTTTGACTGCAAATGACTATTCCATGTAAATTATCACTTTTGGAACACAAATAAGTGTGTTTAGAGTCAGTTTAATGCCTGAAATTGGTCGAAATAGAAGCTTCTGAATAGGAGAAAAAGTGTGTAATAATGGCAATTTTGATCACATTGAGGCTTTAAAAAGTAGTTATTCAAAATGAGGCACATTCCAAATGACATTTTTAATAAATTTTTCTACAGTCCAAAAAATCAATTTTCTGATGAAAAACGATGACCCGTGACCTGTCGAAATTTCTCCAGATGGTCAGAAATGCAAATTTTTTAATGTTTAATTTTTTGACTGCAAATGACTATTCCATGTAAATTATCACTTTTGGAACAAAAACAAGTGTGTTTAGAGTCACTTTAATGCCTGAAATTGGTCGAAATAGAAGCTTCTGAATAGGAGAAAAAGTCTGTAATAATGGCAATTTTTGGTCACACTGAGGCTTTAAAAAGTAGTCATTTGAGGCACATTCCAAATGACATTTTTAATCAATTTTTCTACAGTCCAAAAAATCAATTTTCTGATGAATAACGATGGCCCGTGACCTGTCGAAGTTTCTCCAGATGGTCAGAAATGGAAATTTATTAATGTTTAATTTTTTGACTGCAAATGACTATGCCATGTAAATTATCACTTTTGGAACAAAAATAAGTGTGTTTAGAGACACCTTAATACCTGAAACTGGTCGAAATAGAAGCTTCTGAATAGGAGAAAATTTCTGTAATAATGGCAATTTTGGTCACATTGAGGCTTTAAAAAGTAGTTATTCAACATGAGGCACATTCCAACTGACATTTTTAATCAATTTTTCTACAGTCCAAAAAATCAATTTTCTGATGAAAATCGATGACCCGTGACCTGTCGAAATTTCTCCAGATGGTCAGAAATGGAAATTTTTTAAAGTTAAATTTTTTGACTGCAAATGATTATTCCATGTAAATTATCACTTTTGGAACAAAAATAAGTGTGTTTAGAGTCACTTAATGTCTGAAATTGGTCGAAATAGAAGCTTCTGAATAGGAGAAAAAGTCTGTAATAATGGCAATTTTGGTCACATTGAGGCTTTAAAAAGTAGTCATTTGAGGCACATTCCAAATGACATTTTTAATCAATTTTTCTACAGTCCAGAAAATCAATTTTCTGATGAATAACGATGACCCGTGACCTGTCGAAGTTTCTCCAGATGGTCAGAAATGGACATTTTTTAATGTTTAAGTTTTTTGACTGCAAATGACTATTCCATGTAAATTATCACTTTTGGAACAAAAATAAGTGTGTTTAGAGACACCTTAATACCTGAAACTGGTCGGAATAGAAGCTTCTGAATAGGAGAAAATGTCTGTAATAATGGCAATTTTGGTCACATTGAGGCTTTAAAAAGTAGTTATTCAACATGAGGCACATTCCAACTGACATTTTTAATCAATTTTTCTACAGTCCAAAAAATCAATTTTCTGATGAAAAACGATGACCCGTGACCTGTCGAAATTTTTCCAGATGGTCAGAAATGGAAATGTTTTAATGTTTAAGTTTTTTGACTGCAAATGACTATTCCATGTAAATTATCACTTTTGGAACAAAAACAAGTGTGTTTAGAGTCACTTTAATGCCTGAAATTGGTCGAAATAGAAGCTTCTGAATAGGAGAAAAAGTGTGTAATAATGGCAATTTTGATCACATTGAGGCTTTAAAAAGTAGTTATTCAACATGAGGCACAATCCAAATGACATTTTGAATAGATTTTTCTACAGTCCAAAAAATTAATTTTCTGATGAAAAACGATGACCCGTGACCTGTCGAAATTTCTCCAGATGGTCAGAAATGGAAATGTTTTAATGTTTAATTTTTTGACTGCAAATGACTATTCCATGTAAATTATCACTTTTGGAACAAAAACAAGTGTGTTTAGAGTCACTTTTATTCCTGAAATTGGTCGAAATAGAAGCTTCTGAATAGGAGAAAAAGTGTGTAATAATGGCAATTTTGATCACATTGAGGCTTTAAAAAGTAGTTATTCAACATGAGGCACAATCCAAATGACATTTTGAATCAATTTTTCTACAGTCCAAAAAATCAATTTTCTGAGAAAAAACGATGACCCGTGACCTGTCGAAATTTCTCCAGATGGTCAGAAATGGAAATTTTTTCATGTTTAATTTTTTGACTGCAAATGACTATTCCATGTAAATTATCACTTTTGGAACAAAAACAAGTGTGTTTAGAGTCACTTTAATGCCTGAAATTGGTCGAAATAGAAGCTTCTGAATAGGAGAAAATGTCTGTAATAATGGCAATTTTGGTCACATTGAGGCTTTAAAAAGTAGTTATTCAACATGAGGCACATTCCAAATGACATTTTGAATACATTTTTCAACAAACCAAAAAATCAATTTTCTGATGAAAAACGATGACCTGTGACCTGTCAAAATTTCTCCAGATGGTCAGGAATGGAAATTCTTTAATGTTTAATTTTTTGACTGCAAATGACTATTCCATGTAAATTATCACTTTTGGAACAAAAACAAGTGTGTTTAGAGTCACTTTAATGCCTGAAATTGGTCGAAATAGAAGCTTCTGAATAGGAGAAAATGTCTGTAATAATGGCAATTTTGGTCACATTGAGGCTTTAAAAAGTAGTTATTCAACATGAGGCACATTCCAAATGACATTTTGAATACATTTTTCAACAAACCAAACAATCAATTTTCTGATGAAAAACGATGACCCGTGACCTGTCGAAATTTCTCCAGATGGTCAGGAATGGAAATTTTTTAATGTTTAACTTTTTGACTGCAAATGACTATTCCATGTAAATTATCACTTTTGGAACAAAAACAAGTGTGTTTAGAGTCACTTTAATGCCTGAAATTGGTCGAAATAGAAGCTTCTGAATAGGAGAAAAAGTCTGTAATAATGGCAATTTTGGTCACATTGAGGCTTTAAAAAGTAGTCATTTGAGGCACATTCCAAATGACATTTTTAATCAATTTTTCTACAGTCCAAAAAATGAATTTTCTGATGAATAACGATGACCCGTGACCTGTCGAAGTTTCTCCAGATGGTCAAAAACGGAAATTTATTAATGTTTAATTTTTTGACTGCAAATGACTATTCCATGTAAATTATCACTTTTGGAACAAAAATAAGTGTGTTTAGAGACACCTTAATACCTGAAACTGGTCGAAATAGAAGCTTCTGAATAGGAGAAAATGTCTGTAATAATGGCAATTTTGTGCACATTGAGGCTTTAAAAAGTAGTTATTCAACATGAGGCACATTCCAACTGACATTTTTAATCAATTTTTCTACAGTCCAAAAAATCAATTTTCTGATGAAAATCGATGACCCGTGACCTGTCGAAATTTCTCCAGATGGTCAGAAATGGAAATTTTTTAAAGTTACATTTTTTGACTGCAAATGACTATTCCATGTAAATTATCACTTTTGGAACACAAATAATTTGTTTAGAGTCAGTTTAATGCCTGAAATTGGTCGAAATAGAAGTTTCTGAATAGGAGAAAAAGTGTGTAATAATGGCAATTTTGATCACATTGAGGCTTTAAAAAGAAGTTATTCAAAATGAGGCACATTCCAAATGACATTTTTAATAAATGTTTCTACAGTCCAAAAAATCAATTTTCTGATGAAAAACGATGACCCGTGACCTGTCGAAATTTCTCCAGATGGTCAGAAATGTAAATTTTTTAATGTTTAATTTTTTGACTGCAAATGACTATTCCATGTAAATTATCACTTTTGGAACAAAAACAAGTGTGTTTAGAGTCACTTTAATGCCTGAAATTGGTCGAAATAGAAGCTTCTGAATAGGAGAAAAAGTCTGTAATAATGGCAATTTTTGGTCACACTGAGGCTTTAAAAAGTAGTCATTTGAGGCACATTCCAAATGACATTTTTAATCAATTTTTCTACAGTCCAAAAAATCAATTTTCTGATGAATAACGATGACCCGTGACCTGTCGAAGTTTCTCCAGATGGTCAGAAATGGAAATTTATTAATGTTTAATTTTTTGACTGCAAATGACTATGCCATGTAAATTATCACTTTTGGAACAAAAATAAGTGTGTTTAGAGACACCTTAATACCTGAAACTGGTCGAAATAGAAGCTTCTGAATAGGAGAAAATTTCTGTAATAATGGCAATTTTGGTCACATTGAGGCTTTAAAAAGTAGTTATTCAACATGAGGCACATTCCAACTGACATTTTTAATCAATTTTTCTACAGTCCAAAAAATCAATTTTCTGATGAAAATCGATGACCCGTGACCTGTCGAAATTTCTCCAGATGGTCAGACATGGAAATTTTTTAAAGTTAAATTTTTTGACTGCAAATGATTATTCCATGTAAATTATCACTTTTGGAACAAAAATAAGTGTGTTTAGAGTCACTTAATGTCTGAAATTGGTCGAAATAGAAGCTTCTGAATAGGAGAAAAAGTCTGTAATAATGGCAATTTTGGTCACATTGAGGCTTTAAAAAGTAGTCATTTGAGGCACATTCCAAATGACATTTTTAATCAATTTTTCTACAGTCCAAAAAATCAATTTTCTGATGAATAACGATGACCCGTGACCTGTCGAAGTTTCTCCAGATGGTCAGAAATGGAAATTTTTTAATGTTTAAGTTTTTTGACTGCAAATGACTATTCCATGTAAATTATCACTTTTGGAACAAAAATAAGTGTGTTTAGAGACACCTTAATACCTGAAACTGGTCGGAATAGAAGCTTCTGAATAGGAGAAAATGTCTGTAATAATGGCAATTTTGGTCACATTGAGGCTTTAAAAAGTAGTTATTCAACATGAGGCACATTCCAACTGACATTTTTAATCAATTTTTCTACAGTCCAAAAAATCAATTTTCTGATGAAAAACGATGACCCGTGACCTGTCGAAATTTCTCCAGATGGTCAGAAATGGAAATTTTTTAAAGTTACATTTTTTGACTGCAAATGACTATTCCATGTAAATTATCACTTTTGGAACACAAATAAGTGTGTTTAGAGTCAGTTTAATGCCTGAAATTGGTCGAAATAGAAGCTTCTGAATAGGAGAAAAAGTGTGTAATAATGGCAATTTTGATCACATTGAGGCTTTAAAAAGTAGTTATTCAAAATGAGGCACATTCCAAATGACATTTTTAATAAATTTTTCTACAGTCCAAAAAATCAATTTTCTGATGAAAAACGATGACCCGTGACCTGTCGAAATTTCTCCAGATGGTCAGAAATGTAAATTTTTTAATGTTTAATTTTTTGACTGCAAATGACTATTCCATGTAAATTATCACTTTTGGAACAAAAACAAGTGTGTTTAGAGTCACTTTAATGCCTGAAATTGGTCGAAATAGAAGCTTCTGAATAGGAGAAAAAGTCTGTAATAATGGCAATTTTTGGTCACACTGAGGCTTTAAAAAGTAGTCATTTGAGGCACATTCCAAATGACATTTTTAATCAATTTTTCTACAGTCCAAAAAATCAATTTTCTGATGAATAACGATGGCCCGTGACCTGTCGAAGTTTCTCCAGATGGTCAGAAATGGAAATTTATTAATGTTTAATTTTTTGACTGCAAATGACTATGCCATGTAAATTATCACTTTTGGAACAAAAATAAGTGTGTTTAGAGACACCTTAATACCTGAAACTGGTCGAAATAGAAGCTTCTGAATAGGAGAAAATTTCTGTAATAATGGCAATTTTGGTCACATTGAGGCTTTAAAAAGTAGTTATTCAACATGAGGCACATTCCAACTGACATTTTTAATCAATTTTTCTACAGTCCAAAAAATCAATTTTCTGATGAAAATCGATGACCCGTGACCTGTCGAAATTTCTCCAGATGGTCAGAAATGGAAATTTTTTAAAGTTAAATTTTTTGACTGCAAATGATTATTCCATGTACATTATCACTTTTGGAACAAAAATAAGTGTGTTTAGAGTCACTTAATGTCTGAAATTGGTCGAAATAGAAGCTTCTGAATAGGAGAAAAAGTCTGTAATAATGGCAATTTTGGTCACATTGAGGCTTTAAAAAGTAGTCATTTGAGGCACATTCCAAATGACATTTTTAATCAATTTTTCTACAGTCCAGAAAATCAATTTTCTGATGAATAACGATGACCCGTGACCTGTCGAAGTTTCTCCAGATGGTCAGAAATGGACATTTTTTAATGTTTAAGTTTTTTGACTGCAAATGACTATTCCATGTAAATTATCACTTTTGGAACAAAAATAAGTGTGTTTAGAGACACCTTAATACCTGAAACTGGTCGGAATAGAAGCTTCTGAATAGGAGAAAATGTCTGTAATAATGGCAATTTTGGTCACATTGAGGCTTTAAAAAGTAGTTATTCAACATGAGGCACATTCCAACTGACATTTTTAATCAATTTTTCTACAGTCCAAAAAATCAATTTTCTGATGAAAAACGATGACCCGTGACCTGTCGAAATTTTTCCAGATGGTCAGAAATGGAAATTTTTTAATGTTTAAGTTTTTTGACTGCAAATGACTATTCCATGTAAATTATCACTTTTGGAACAAAAACAAGTGTGTTTAGAGTCACTTTAATGCCTGAAATTGGTCGAAATAGAAGCTTCTGAATAGGAGAAAAAGTGTGTAATAATGGCAATTTTGATCACATTGAGGCTTTAAAAAGTAGTTATTCAACATGAGGCACAATCCAAATGACATTTTGAATAGATTTTTCTACAGTCCAAAAAATTAATTTTCTGATGAAAAACGATGACCCGTGACCTGTCGAAATTTCTCCAAATGGTCAGAAATTGAAATTTTTTAATGTTTAAGTTTTTTGACTGCAAATTACTATTCCATGTAAATTATCACTTTTGGAACAAAAACAAGTGTGTTTAGAGTCACTTTAATGCCTGAAATTGGTCGAAATAGAAGCTTCTGAATAGGAGAAAAAGTTTGTAATAATGGCAATTTTGGTCACATTGAGGCTTTAAAAAGTAGTCATTTGAGGCACATTCCAAATGACATTTTTAATCAATTTTTCTACAGTCCAAAAAATCTATTTTCTGATGAATAACGATGACCCGTGACCTGTCGAAGTTTCTCCAGATGGTCAGAAATGGAAATTTATTAATGTTTAATTTTTTGACTGCAAATGACTATTCCATGTAAATTATCACTTTTGGAACACAAATAAGTGTGTTTAGAGTCACTTTAATGCCTGAAATTGGTCGAAATAGAAGCTTCTAAATAGGAGAAAAGGTGTGTAATAATGGCAATTTTGATCAAATTGAGGCTTTAAAAAGTAGTTATTCAACATGAGGTGCATTCCAAATGACATTTTGAATCAATTTTTCAACAGTCCAAAAAATCAATTTTCTGATGAAAAACGATGACCCGTGACCTGTCGAAATTTCTCCAGATGGTCAGAAATGAAAATTTTTTAATGTTTAATTTTTGTACTGCAAATGACTATTCCATGTAAATTATCACTTTTGGAACAAAAACAAGTGTGTTTAGAGTCACTTTAATGCCTGAAATTGGTCGAAAACAAAGTTTCTGAATAGGAGAAAATGTCTGTAATAATGGCAATTTTGGTCACATTGAGGCTTTAAAAAGTAGTTATTCAACATGAGGCACATTCCAACTGACATTTTTAATCAATTTTTCTACAGTCCAAAAAATCAATTTTCTGATGAAAAACGATGACCCGTGACCTGTCGAAATTTCTCCAGATGGTCAGAAATGGAAATTTTTTTAAAGTTACATTTTTTGACTGCAAATGACTATTCCATGTAAATTATCACTTTTGGAACACAAATAAGTGTGTTTAGATTCAGTTTAATGCCTGAAATTGGTCGAAATAGAAGCTTCTGAATAGGAGAAAAAGTGTGTAATAATGGCAATTTTGATCACATTGAGGCTTTAAAAAGTAGTTATTCAAAATGAGGCACATTCCAAATGACATTTTTAATAAATTTTTCTACAGTCCAAAAAATCAATTTTCTGATGAAAAACGATGACCCGTGACCTGTCGAAATTTCTCCAGATGGTCAGAAATTTAAATTTTTTAATGTTTAATTTTTTGACTGCAAATGACTATTCCATGTAAATTATCACTTTTGGAACAAAAACAAGTGTGTTTAGAGTCACTTTAATGCCTGAAATTGGTCGAAATAGAAGCTTCTGAATAGGAGAAAAAGTCTGTAATAATGGCAATTTTTGGTCACACTGAGGCTTTAAAAAGTAGTCATTTGAGGCACATTCCAAATGACATTTTTAATCAATTTTTCTACAGTCCAAAAAATCAATTTTCTGATGAATAACGATGACCCGTGACCTGTCGAAGTTTCTCCAGATGGTCAGAAATGGAAATTTATTAATGTTTAATTTTTTGACTGCAAATGACTATGCCATGTAAATTATCACTTTTGGAACAAAAATAAGTGTGTTTAGAGACACCTTAATACCTGAAACTGGTCGAAATAGAAGCTTCTGAATAGGAGAAAATTTCTGTAATAATGGCAATTTTGGTCACATTGAGGCTTTAAAAAGTAGTTATTCAACATGAGGCACATTCCAACTGACATTTTTAATCAATTTTTCTACAGTCCAAAAAATCAATTTTCTGATGAAAATCGATGACCCGTGACCTGTCGAAATTTCTCCAGATGGTCAGAAATGGAAATTTTTTAAAGTTAAATTTTTTGACTGCAAATGATTATTCCATGTAAATTATCACTTTTGGAACAAAAATAAGTGTGTTTAGAGTCACTTAATGTCTGAAATTGGTCTAAATAGAAGCTTCTGAATAGGAGAAAAAGTCTGTAATAATGGCAATTTTGGTCACATTGAGGCTTTAAAAAGTAGTCATTTGAGGCACATTCCAAATGACATTTTTAAACAATTTTTCTACAGTCCAAAAAATCAATTTTCTGATGAATAACGATGACCCGTGACCTGTCGAAGTTTCTCCAGATGGTCAGAAATGGAAATTTTTTAATGTTTAAGTTTTTTGACTGCAAATGACTATTCCATGTAAATTATCACTTTTGGAACAAAAATAAGTGTGTTTAGAGACACCTTAATACCTGAAACTGGTCGGAATAGAAGCTTCTGAATAGGAGAAAATGTCTGTAATAATGGCAATTTTGATCACATTGAGGCTTTAAAAAGTAGTTATTCAACATGAGGCACATTCCAACTGACATTTTTAATCAATTTTTCTACAGTCCAAAAAATCAATTTTCTGATGAAAAACGATGACCCGTGACCTGTCGAAATTTCTCCAGATGGTCAGAAATGGAAAGTTTTTTAAAGTTACATTTTTTGACTGCAAATGACTATTGCATGTGAATTATCACTTTTGGAACTAAAATAAGTGTGTTTATAGTCATTGTAATGCCTAAAATTGGTTGAAATAGAAGCTTCTGAGTAGCAGAAAAAGTCTGTAAAAATGGCAATTTTGGTCACATTGAGGCTTTAAAAAGTAGTTAGTCAACATGAGGCACAATCCAAATGACATTTTGAATCAATTTTTCTACAGCCCAAAAAATCAATTTTCTGATGAAAAACGATGACCCGTGACCTGTCGAAATTTCTCCAGATGGTCAGAAATGGAAATTTTTTAAAGTTACATTTTTTGACTGCAAATGACTATTCCATGTAAATTATCACTTTTGGAACACAAATAAGTGTGTTTAGAGTCAGTTTAATGCCTGAAATTGGTCGAAATAGAAGCTTCTGAATAGGAGAAAAAGTGTGTAATAATGGCAATTTTGATCACATTGAGGCTTTAAAAAGTAGTTATTCAAAATGAGGCACATTCCAAATGACATTTTTAATAAATTTTTCTACAGTCCAAAAAATCAATTTTCTGATGAAAAACGATGACCCGTGACCTGTCGAAATTTCTCCAGATGGTCAGAAATGCAAATTTTTTAATGTTTAATTTTTTGACTGCAAATGACTATTCCATGTAAATTATCACTTTTGGAACAAAAACAAGTGTGTTTAGAGTCACTTTAATGCCTGAAATTGGTCGAAATAGAAGCTTCTGAATAGGAGAAAAAGTCTGTAATAATGGCAATTTTTGGTCACACTGAGGCTTTAAAAAGTAGTCATTTGAGGCACATTCCAAATGACATTTTTAATCAATTTTTTTACAGTCCAAAAAATCAATTTTCTGATGAATAACGATGGCCCGTGACCTGTCGAAGTTTCTCCAGATGGTCAGAAATGGAAATTTATTAATGTTTAATTTTTTGACTGCAAATGACTATGCCATGTAAATTATCACTTTTGGAACAAAAATAAGTGTGTTTAGAGACACCTTAATACCTGAAACTGGTCGAAATAGAAGCTTCTGAATAGGAGAAAATTTCTGTAATAATGGCAATTTTGGTCACATTGAGGCTTTAAAAAGTAGTTATTCAACATGAGGCACATTCCAACTGACATTTTTAATCAATTTTTCTACAGTCCAAAAAATCAATTTTCTGATGAAAATCGATGACCCGTGACCTGTCGAAATTTCTCCAGATGGTCAGAAATGGAAATTTTTTAAAGTTAAATTTTTTGACTGCAAATGATTATTCCATGTAAATTATCACTTTTGGAACAAAAATAAGTGTGTTTAGAGTCACTTAATGTCTGAAATTGGTCGAAATAGAAGCTTCTGAATAGGAGAAAAAGTCTGTAATAATGGCAATTTTGGTCACATTGAGGCTTTAAAAAGTAGTCATTTGAGGCACATTCCAAATGACATTTTTAATCAATTTTTCTACAGTCCAGAAAATCAATTTTCTGATGAATAACGATGACCCGTGACCTGTCGAAGTTTCTCCAGATGGTCAGAAATGGACATTTTTTAATGTTTAAGTTTTTTGACTGCAAATGACTATTCCATGTAAATTATCACTTTTGGAACAAAAATAAGTGTGTTTAGAGACACCTTAATACCTGAAACTGGTCGGAATAGAAGCTTCTGAATAGGAGAAAATGTCTGTAATAATGGCAATTTTGGTCACATTGAGGCTTTAAAAAGTAGTTATTCAACATGAGGCACATTCCAACTGACATTTTTAATCAATTTTTCTACAGTCCAAAAAATCAATTTTCTGATGAAAAACGATGACCCGTGACCTGTCGAAATTTTTCCAGATGGTCAGAAATGGAAATTTTTTAATGTTTAAGTTTTTTGACTGCAAATGACTATTCCATGTAAATTATCACTTTTGGAACAAAAACAAGTGTGTTTAGAGTCACTTTAATGCCTGAAATTGGTCGAAATAGAAGCTTCTGAATAGGAGAAAAAGTGTGTAATAATGGCAATTTTGATCACATTGAGGCTTTAAAAAGTAGTTATTCAACATGAGGCACAATCCAAATGACATTTTGAATAGATTTTTCTACAGTCCAAAAAATTAATTTTCTGATGAAAAACGATGACCCGTGACCTGTCGAAATTTCTCCAGATGGTCAGAAATTGAAATTTTTTAATGTTTAAGTTTTTTGACTGCAAATTACTATTCCATGTAAATTATCACTTTTGGAACAAAAACAAGTGTGTTTAGAGTCACTTTAATGCCTGAAATTGGTCGAAATAGAAGCTTCTGAATAGGAGAAAAAGTTTGTAATAATGGCAATTTTGGTCACATTGAGGCTTTAAAAAGTAGTCATTTGAGGCACATTCCAAATGACATTTTTAATCAATTTTTCTACAGTCCAAAAAATCTATTTTCTGATGAATAACGATGACCCGTGACCTGTCGAAGTTTCTCCAGATGGTCAGAAATGGAAATTTATTAATGTTTAATTTTTTGACTGCAAATGACTATTCCATGTAAATTATCACTTTTGGAACACAAATAAGTCTGTTTAGAGTCACTTTAATGCCTGAAATTGGTCGAAATAGAAGCTTCTAAATAGGAGAAAAGGTGTGTAATAATGGCAATTTTGATCAAATTGAGGCTTTAAAAAGTAGTTATTCAACATGAGGTGCATTCCAAATGACATTTTGAATCAATTTTTCAACAGTCCAAAAAATCAATTTTCTGATGAAAAACGATGACCCGTGACCTGTCGAAATTTCTCCAGATGGTCAGAAATGAAAATTTTTTAATGTTTAATTTTTGTACTGCAAATGACTATTCCATGTAAATTATCACTTTTGGAACAAAAACAAGTGTGTTTAGAGTCACTTTAATGCCTGAAATTGGTCAAAATAGAAGCTTCTGAATAGGAGAAAATGTCTGTAATAATGGCAATTTTGGTCACATTGAGGCTTTAAAAAGTAGTTATTCAACATGAGGCACATTCCAAATGACATTTTGAATCAATTTTTCTACAGTCCAAAAAATCAATTTTCTGATGAAAATCGATGACCCGTGACCTGTCGAAATTTCTCCAGATGGTCAGAAATGGAAATTTTTTAAACTTACATTTTTTGACTGCAAATGACTATTCCATGTAAATTATCACTTTTGGAACACAAATAAGTGTGTTTAGAGTCAGTTTAATGCCTGAAATTGGTCGAAATAGAAGCTTCTGAATAGGAGAAAAAGTGTGTAATAATGGCAATTTTGATCACATTGAGGCTTTAAAAAGTAGTTATTCAAAATGAGGCACATTCCAAATGACATTTTTAATAAATTTTTCTACAGTCCAAAAAATCAATTTTCTGATGAAAAACGATGACCCGTGACCTGTCGAAATTTCTCCAGATGGTCAGAAATGGCAATTTTTTAATGTTTAATTTTTTGACTGCAAATGACTATTCCATGTAAATTATCACTTTTGGAACAAAAACAAGTGTGTTTAGAGTCACTTTAATGCCTGAAATTGGTCGAAATAGAAGCTTCTGAATAGGAGAAAAAGTCTGTAATAATGGCAATTTTTGGTCACACTGAGGCTTTAAAAAGTAGTCATTTGAGGCACATTCCAAATGACATTTTTAATCAATTTACCTACAGTCCAAAAAATCAATTTTCTGATGAATAACGATGACCCGTGACCTGTCGAAGTTTCTCCAGATGGTCAGAAATGGAAATTTATTAATGTTTAATTTTTTGACTGCAAATGACTATGCCATGTAAATTATCACTTTTGGAACAAAAATAAGTGTGTTTAGAGACACCTTAATACCTGAAACTGGTCGAAATAGAAGCTTCTGAATAGGAGAAAATTTCTGTAATAATGGCAATTTTGGTCACATTGAGGCTTTAAAAAGTAGTTATTCAACATGAGGCACATTCCAACTGACATTTTTAATCAATTTTTCTACAGTCCAAAAAATCAATTTTCTGATGAAAATCGATGACCCGTGACCTGTCGAAATTTCTCCAGATGGTCAGAAATGGAAATTTTTTAAAGTTAAATTTTTTGACTGCAAATGATTATTCCATGTAAATTATCACTTTTGGAACAAACATAAGTGTGTTTAGAGTCACTTAATGTCTGAAATTGGTCGAAATAGAAGCTTCTGAATAGGAGAAAAAGTCTGTAATAATGGCAATTTTGGTCACATTGAGGCTTTAAAAAGTAGTCATTTGAGGCACATTCCAAATGACATTTTTAATCAATTTTTCTACAGGCCAAAAAATCAATTTTCTGATGAATAACGATGACCCGTGACCTGTCGAAGTTTCTCCAGATGGTCAGAAATGGAAATTTTTTAATGTTTAAGTTTTTTGACTGCAAATGACTATTCCATGTAAATTATCACTTTTGGAACAAAAATAAGTGTGTTTAGAGACACCTTAATACCTGAAACTGGTCGGAATAGAAGCTTCTGAATAGGAGAAAATGTCTGTAATAATGGCAATTTTGGTCACATTGAGGCTTTAAAAAGTAGTTATTCAACATGAGGCACATTCCAACTGACATTTTTAATCAATTTTTCAACAGTCCAAAAAATCAATTTTCTGATGAAAAACGATGACCCGTGACCTGTCGAAATTTCTCCAGATGGTCAGAAATGGAAATTTTTTAATGTTTAAGTTTTTTGACTGCAAATGACTATTCCATGTAAATTATCACTTTTGGAACAAAAACAAGTGTGTTTAGAGTCACTTTAATGCCTGAAATTGGTCGAAATAGAAGCTTCTGAATAGGAGAAAAAGTGTGTAATAATGGCAATTTTGATCACATTGAGGCTTTAAAAAGTAGTTATTCAACATGAGGCACAATCCAAATGACATTTTGAATAGATTTTTCTACAGTCCAAAAAATCAATTTTCTGAGGAAAAACGATGACCCGTGACCTGTCGAAATTTCTCCAGAATGGTCAGAAATGGAAATTTTTAAATGTTTAAATTTTTTGACTGCAATTGACTATCGCATGTAAATTATCAATTTTGGAACAAAAACAAGTGTGTTTAGAGTCACTTTAATGCCTATAATTGGTCGAAAAAGAAGCTTCTGAATAGGAGAAAATGTCTGTAATAATGGCAATTTTGGTCACATTGAGGCTTCAAAAAGTAGTTATTCAACATGAGGCACAATCCAAAAAACATTTTGAATCAATTTTTCTACAGTCCAAAAAATCAATTTTCTGAGGAAAAACAATGACCCGTGACCTGTCGAAATTTCTCCAGAATGGTCAGAAATGGAAATTTTTTAATGTTTAATTTTTTGACTGCAATTGACTATTGCATGTAAATTATCACTTTTGGAACAAAAAGAAGTGTGTTTAGAGTCACTTTAATGCCTGAAATTGGTCGAAAAAGAAGCTTCTGAATAGGAGAAAATGTCTGTAATAATGTCAATTTTGGTCACATTGAGGCTTCAAAAAGTAGTTATTCAACATGAGGCACAATCCAAATGACATTTTGAATCAATTTTTCTACAGTCCAAAAAATCAATTTTCTGATGAAAAACGATGACCCGTGACCTGTCGAAATTTCTCCAGATGGTCAGAAATGGAAATGTTTTAATGTTTAATTTTTTGACTGCAAATGACTATTCCATGTAAATTATCACTTTTGGAACAAAAACAAGTGTGTTTAGAGTCACTTTTATTCCTGAAATTGGTCGAAATAGAAGCTTCTGAATAGGAGAAAAAGTGTGTAATAATGGCAATTTTGATCACATTGAGGCTTTAAAAAGTAGTTATTCAACATGAGGCACAATCCAAATGACATTTTGAATCAATTTTTCTACAGTCCAAAAAATCAATTTTCTGAGGAAAAACGATGACCCGTGACCTGTCGAAATTTCTCCAGATGGTCAGAAATGGAAATTTTTTCATGTTTAATTTTTTGACTGCAAATGACTATTCCATGTAAATTATCACTTTTGGAACAAAAATAAGTGTGTTTAGAGTCACTTTAATGCCTGAAATTGGTCGAAATAGAAGCTTCTGAATAGGAGAAAATGTCTGTAATAATGGCAATTTTGGTCACATTGAGGCTTTAAAAAGTAGTTATTCAACATGAGGCACATTCCAAATGACATTTTGAATACATTTTTCAACAAACCAAAAAATCAATTTTCTGATGAAAAACGATGACCTGTGACCTGTCAAAATTTCTCCAGATGGTCAGGAATGGAAATTTTTTAATGTTTAATTTTTTGACTGCAAATGACTATTCCATGTAAATTATCACTTTTGGAACAAAAACAAGTGTGTTTAGAGTCACTTTAATGCCTGAAATTGGTCGAAATAGAAGCTTCTGAATAGGAGAAAATGTCTGTAATAATGGCAATTTTGGTCACATTGAGGCTTTAAAAAGTAGTTATTCAACATGAGGCACATTCCAAATGACATTTTGAATACATTTTTCAACAAACCAAACAATCAATTTTCTGATGAAAAACGATGACCCGTGACCTGTCGAAATTTCTCCAGATGGTCAGGAATGGAAATTTTTTAATGTTTAACTTTTTGACTGCAAATGACTATTCCATGTAAATTATCACTTTTGGAACAAAAACAAGTGTGTTTAGAGTCACTTTAATGCCTGAAATTGGTCGAAATAGAAGCTTCTGAATAGGAGAAAAAGTCTGTAATAATGGCAATTTTGGTCACATTGAGGCTTTAAAAAGTAGTCATTTGAGGCACATTCCAAATGACATTTTTAATCAATTTTTCTACAGTCCAAAAAATGAATTTTCTGATGAATAACGATGACCCGTGACCTGTCGAAGTTTCTCCAGATGGTCAAAAACGGAAATTTATTAATGTTTAATTTTTTGACTGCAAATGACTATTCCATGTAAATTATCACTTTTGGAACAAAAATAAGTGTGTTTAGAGACACCTTAATACCTGAAACTGGTCGAAATAGAAGCTTCTGAATAGAAGAAAATGTCTGTAATAATGGCAATTTTGTGCACATTGAGGCTTTAAAAAGTAGTTATTCAACATGAGGCACATTCCAACTGACATTTTTAATCAATTTTTCTACAGTCCAAAAAATCAATTTTCTGATGAAAAACGATGACCCGTGACCTGTCGAAATTTCTCCAGATGGTCAGAAATTTAAATTTTTTAATGTTTAATTTTTTGACTGCAAATGATTATTCCATGTAAATTATCACTTTTGGAACAAAAATAAGTGTGTTTAGAGTCACTTAATGTCTGAAATTGGTCGAAATAGAAGCTTCTGAATAGGAGAAAAAGTCTGTAATAATGGCAATTTTGGTCACATTGAGGCTTTTAAAAGTAGTCATTTGAGGCACATTCCAAATGACATTTTTAATCAATTTTTCTACAGTCCAAAAAATCAATTTTCTGATGAATAACGATGACCCGTGACCTGTCGAAGTTTCTCCAGATGGTCAGAAATGGAAATTTTTTAATGTTTAAGTTTTTTGACTGCAAATGACTATTCCATGTAAATTATCACTTTTGGAACAAAAATAAGTGTGTTTAGAGACACCTTAATACCTGAAACTGGTCGGAATAGAAGCTTCTGAATAGGAGAAAATGTCTGTAATAATGGCAATTTTGGTCACATTGAGGCTTTAAAAAGTAGTTATTCAACATGAGGCACATTCCAACTGACATTTTTAATCAATTTTTTTACAGTCCAAAAAATCAATTTTCTGATGAAAAACGATGACCCGTGACCTGTCGAAATTTCTCCAGATGGTCAGAAATGGAAATTTTTTAAAGTTACATTTTTTGACTGCAAATGACTATTCCATGTAAATTATCACTTTTGGAACAAAAACAAGTGTGTTTAGAGTCACTTTAATGCCTGAAATTGGTCGAAATAGAAGCTTCTGAATAGGAGAAAAAGTCTGTAATAATGGCAATTTTTGGTCACACTGAGGCTTTAAAAAGTAGTCATTTGAGGCACATTCCAAATGACATTTTTAATCAATTTTTCTACAGTCCAAAAAATCAATTTTCTGATGAATAACGATGGCCCGTGACCTGTCGAAGTTTCTCCAGATGGTCAGAAATGGAAATTTATTAATGTTTAATTTTTTGACTGCAAATGACTATGCCATGTAAATTATCACTTTTGGAACAAAAATAAGTGTGTTTAGAGACACCTTAATACCTGAAACTGGTCGAAATAGAAGCTTCTGAATAGGAGAAAATTTCTGTAATAATGGCAATTTTGGTCACATTGAGGCTTTAAAAAGTAGTTATTCAACATGAGGCACATTCCAACTGACATTTTTAATCAATTTTTCTACAGTCCAAAAAATCAATTTTCTGATGAAAATCGATGACCCGTGACCTATCGAAATTTCTCCAGATGGTCAGAAATGGAAATTTTTTAAAGTTAAATTTTTTGACTGCAAATGATTATTCCATGTAAATTATCACTTTTGGAACAAAAATAAGTGTGTTTAGAGTCACTTAATGTCTGAAATTGGTCGAAATAGAAGCTTCTGAATAGGAGAAAAAGTCTGTAATAATGGCAATTTTGGTCACATTGAGGCTTTAAAAAGTAGTCATTTGAGGCACATTCCAAATGACATTTTTAATCAATTTTTCTACAGTCCAGAAAATCAATTTTCTGATGAATAACGATGACCCGTGACCTGTCGAAGTTTCTCCAGATGGTCAGAAATGGACATTTTTTAATGTTTAAGTTTTTTGACTGCAAATGACTATTCCATGTAAATTATCACTTTTGGAACAAAAATAAGTGTGTTTAGAGACACCTTAATACCTGAAACTGGTCGGAATAGAAGCTTCTGAATAGGAGAAAATGTCTGTAATAATGGCAATTTTGGTCACATTGAGGCTTTAAAAAGTAGTTATTCAACATGAGGCACATTCCAACTGACATTTTTAATCAATTTTTCTACAGTCCAAAAAATCAATTTTCTGATGAAAAACGATGACCCGTGACCTGTCGAAATTTCTCCAGATGGTCAGAAATGGAAATTTTTTAATGTTTAAGTTTTTTGACTGCAAATGACTATTCCATGTAAATTATCACTTTTGGAACAAAAACAAGTGTGTTTAGAGTCACTTTAATGCCTGAAATTGGTCGAAATAGAAGCTTCTGAATAGGAGAAAAAGTTTGTAATAATGGCAATTTTGGTCACATTGAGGCTTTAAAAAGTAGTCATTTGAGGCACATTCCAAATGACATTTTTAATCAATTTTTCTACAGTCCAAAAAATCTATTTTCTGATGAATAACGATGACCCGTGACCTGTCGAAGTTTCTCCAGATGGTCAGAAATGGAAATTTATTAATGTTTAATTTTTTGACTGCAAATGACTATTCCATGTAAATTATCACTTTTGGAACAAAAATAAGTGTGTTTAGAGACACCTTAATACCTGAAACTGGTCGAAATAGAAGCTTCTGAATAGGAGAAAAAGTGTGTAATAATGGCAATTTTGATCACATTGAGGCTTTAAAAAGTAGTTATTCAACATGAGGCACAACCCAAAAAACATTTTGAATCAATTTTTCTACAGTCCAAAAAATCAATTTTCTGATGAAAAACGATGACCCGTGACCTGTCAAAATTTCTCCAGATGGTCAGAAATGGAAATTTTTTAATGTTTAAGTTTTTTGACTGCAATTGACTATTGCATGTAAATTATCACTTTTCGAACAAAAACAAGTGTGTTTAGAGTCACTTTAATGCCTGAAATTGGTCGAAATAGAAGCTTCTGAATAGGAGAAAAAGTGTGTAATAATGGCAATTTTGGTCACATTGAGGCTTTAAAAAGTAGTTATTCAACATGAGGCACAATCCAAATGACATTTTGAATAGATTTTTCTACAGTCCAAAAAATTAATTTTCTGATGAAAAACGATGACCCGTGACCTGTCGAAATTTCTCCAGATGGTCAGAAATTGAAATTTTTTAATGTTTAAGTTTTTTGACTGCAAATTACTATTCCATGTAAATTATCACTTTTGGAACAAAAACAAGTGTGTTTAGAGTCACTTTAATGCCTGAAATTGGTCGAAATAGAAGCTTCTGAATAGGAGAAGAAGTCTGCAATAATGGCAATTTTGGTCACATTGAGGCTTTAAAAAGTAGTTATTTGAGGCACATTCCAAATGACATTTTGAATACATTTTTCAACAAACCAAAAAATCAATTTTCTGATGAAAAACGATGACCCATGACCTGTCGAAATTTCTCCAGATGGTCAGGAATGGAAATTTTTTAATGTTTAACTTTTTGACTGCAAATGACTATTCCATGTAAATTATCACTTTTGGAACAAAAACAAGTGTGTTTAGAGTCACTTTAATGCCTGAAATTGGTCGAAATAGAAGCTTCTGAATAGGAGAAAAAGTCTGTAATAATGGCAATTTTGGTAACATTGAGGCTTTAAAAATTAGTCATTTGAGGCACATTCCAAATGACATTTTTAATCAATTTTTCTACAGTCCAAAAAATCTATTTTCTGATGAATAACGATGACCCGTGACCTGTCGAAGTTTCTCCAGATGGTCAGAAATGGAAATTTATTAATGTTTAATTTTTTGACTGCAAATGACTATTCCATGTAAATTATCACTTTTGGAACAAAAATAAGTGTGTTTAGAGACACCTTAATACCTGAAACTGGTCGAAATAGAAGCTTCTGAATAGGAGAAAAAGTGTGTAATAATGGCAATTTTGATCACATTGAGGCTTTAAAAAGTAGTTATTCAACATGAGGCACAATCCCAAAAACATTTTGAATCAATTTTTCTACAGTCCAAAAAATCAATTTTCTGATGAAAAACGATGACCCGTGACCTGTCGAAATTTCTCCAGATGGTCAGAAATGGAAATTTTTTAATGTTTAAGTTTTTTGACTGCAATTGACTATTGCATGTAAATTATCACTTTTGGAACAAAAACAAGTGTGTTTAGAGTCACTTTCATGCCTGAAATTGGTCGAAATAGAAGCTTCTGAATAGGAGAAAAAGTGTGTAATAATGGCAATTTTGGTCACATTGAGGCTTTAAAAAGTAGTTATTCAATATGAGGCACAATCCAAATGACATTTTGAATAGATTTTTCTACAGTCCAAAAAATCAATTTTCTGATGAAAAACGATGACCCGTGACCTGTCGAAATTTCTCCAGATGGTCAGAAATGGAAATTTTTTAATGTTTAAGTTTTTTGACTGCAAATGACTATTCCATGTAAATTATCACTTTTGGAACAAAAACAAGTTTGTTTAGAGTCACTTTAATGCCTGAAATTGGTCGAAATAGAAGCTTCTGAATAGGAGAAAAAGTGTGTAATAATGGCAATTTTGATCACATTGAGGCTTTAAAAAGTAGTTATTCAACATGAGGCACAATCCAAATGACATTTTGAATAGATTTTTCTACAGTCCAAAAAATTAATTTTCTGATGAAAAACGATGACCCGTGACCTGTCGAAATTTCTCCAGATGGTCAGAAATTGAAATTTTTTAATGTTTAAGTTTTTTGACTGCAAATTACTATTCCATGTAAATTATCACTTTTGGAACAAAAACAAGTGTGTTTAGAGTCACTTTAATGCCTGAAATTGGTCGAAATAGAAGCTTCTGAATAGGAGAAAAAGTCTGCAATAATGGCAATTTTGGTCACATTGAGGCTTTAAAAAGTAGTCATTTGAGGCACATTCCAAATGACATTTTGAATACATTTTTCAACAAACCAAAAAATCAATTTTCTGATGAAAAACAATGACCCATGACCTGTCGAAATTTCTCCAGATGGTCAGGAATGGAAATTTTTTAATGTTTAACTTTTTGACTGCAAATGACTATTCCATGTAAATTATCACTTTTGGAACAAAAACAAGTGTGTTTAGAGTCACTTTAATGCCTGAAATTGGTCGAAATAGAAGCTTCTGAATAGGAGAAAAAGTTTGTAATAATGGCAATTTTGGTCACATTGAGGCTTTAAAAAGTAGTCATTTGAGGCACATTCCAAATGACATTTTTAATCAATTTTTCTACAGTCCAAAAAATCTATTTTCTGATGAATAACGATGACCCGTGACCTGTCGAAGTTTCTCCAGATGGTCAGAAATGGAAATTTATTAATGTTTAATTTTTTGACTGCAAATGACTATTCCATGTAAATTATCACTTTTGGAACAAAAATAAGTGTGTTTAGAGACACCTTAATACCTGAAACTGGTCAAAATAGAAGCTTCTGAATAGGAGAAAAAGTGTGTAATAATGGCAATTTTGATCACATTGAGGCTTTAAAAAGTAGTTATTCAACATGAGGCACAACCCAAAAAACATTTTGAATCAATTTTTCTACAGTCCAAAAAATCAATTTTCTGATGAAAAACGATGACCCGTGACCTGTCGAAATTTCTCCAGATGGTCAGAAATGGAAATTTTTTAATGTTTAAGTTTTTTGACTACAATTGACTATTGCATGTAAATTATCACTTTTCGAACAAAAACAAGTGTGTTTAGAGTCACTTTAATGCCTGAAATTGGTCGAAATAGAAGCTTCTGAATAGGAGAAAAAGTGTGTAATAATGGCAATTTTGGTCACATTGAGGCTTTAAAAAGTAGTTATTCAACATGAGGCACAATCCAAATGACATTTTGAATAGATTTTTCTACAGTCCAAAAAATTAATTTTCTGATGAAAAACGATGACCCGTGACCTGTCGAAATTTCTCCAGATGGTCAGAAATTGAAATTTTTTAATGTTTAAGTTTTTTGACTGCAAATTACTATTCCATGTAAATTATCACTTTTGGAACAAAAACAAGTGTGTTTAGAGTCACTTTAATGCCTGAAATTGGTCCAAATAGAAGCTTCTGAATAGGAGAAGAAGTCTGCAATAATGGCAATTTTGGTCACATTGAGGCTTTAAAAAGTAGTTATTTGAGGCACATTCCAAATGACATTTTGAATACATTTTTCAACAAACCAAAAAATCAATTTTCTGATGAAAAACGATGACCCGTGACCTGTCGAAATTTCTCCAGATGGTCAGGAATGGAAATTTTTTAATGTTTAACTTTTTGACTGCAAATGACTATTCCATGTAAATTATCACTTTTGGAACAAAAACAAGTGTGTTTAGAGTCACTTTAATGCCTGAAATTGGTCGAAATAGAAGCTTCTGAATAGGAGAAAAAGTCTGTAATAATGGCAATTTTGGTAACATTGAGGCTTTAAAAATTAGTCATTTGAGGCACATTCCAAATGACATTTTTAATCAATTTTTCTACAGTCCAAAAAATCTATTTTCTGATGAATAACGATGACCCGTGACCTGTCGAAGTTTCTCCAGATGGTCAGAAATGGAAATTTATTAATGTTTAATTTTTTGACTGCAAATGACTATTCCATGTAAATTATCACTTTTGGAACAAAAATAAGTGTGTTTAGAGACACCTTAATACCTGAAACTGGTCGAAATAGAAGCTTCTGAATAGGAGAAAAAGTGTGTAATAATGGCAATTTTGATCACATTGAGGCTTTAAAAAGTAGTTATTCAACATGAGGCACAATCCCAAAAACATTTTGAATCAATTTTTCTACAGTCCAAAAAATCAATTTTCTGATGAAAAACGATGACCCGTGACCTGTCGAAATTTCTCCAGATGGTCAGAAATGGAAATTTTTTAATGTTTAAGTTTTTTGACTGCAATTGACTATTGCATGTAAATTATCACTTTTGGAACAAAAACAAGTGTGTTTAGAGTCACTTTCATGCCTGAAATTGGTCGAAATAGAAGCTTCTGAATAGGAGAAAAAGTCTGTAATAATGGCAATTTTGGTCACATTGAGGCTTTAAAAAGTAGTCATTTGAGGCACATTCCAAATGACATTTTGAATAGATTTTTCTACAGTCCGAAAAATCAATTTTCTGATGAAAAAGGATGACCCGTGACCTGTCGAAATTTCTCCAGATGGTCAGAAATGGAAATTTTTTAATGTTTAATTTTTTGACTGCAAATGACTATTCCATGTAAATTACCACTTTTGGAACAAAAACAAGTGTGTTTAGAGTCACTTTAATGCCTGAAATTGGTCGAAATAGAAGCTTCTGAATAGGAGAAAAAGTCTGTAATAATGGCAATTTTTGGTCACACTGAGGCTTTAAAAAGTAGTCATTTGAGGCACATTCCAAATGACATTTTTAATCAATTTTTCTACAGTCCAAAAAATCAATTTTCTGATGAAAATCAATGACCCGTGACCTGTCGAAGTTTCTCCAGATGGTCAGAAATGGAAATGTTTTAATGTTTAAGTTTTTTGACTGCAAATGACTATTCCATGTAAATTATCACTTTTGGAACAAAAATAAGTGTCTTTAGAGACACCTTAATACATGAAACTGGTCGAAATAGAAGCTTCGGAATAGGAGAAAATGTCTGTAATAATGGCAATTTTGGTCACATTGAGGCTTTAAAAAGTAGTTATTCAACATGAGGCACATTCCAACTGACATTTTTAATCAATTTTTCTACAGTCCAAAAAATCCATTTTCTGATGAAAAACGATGACCCGTGACCTGTCGAAATTTCTCCAGATGGTCAGAAATGGAAATGTTTTAATGTTTAATTTTTTGACTGCAAATGACTATTCCATGTAAATTATCACTTTTGGAACAAAAACAAGTGTGTTTAGAGTCACTTTAATGCCAGAAATTGGTCGAAACGGAAGCTTCTGAATAGGAGAAAATGTCTGTAATAATGGCAATTTTGGTCACATTGAGGCTTCAAAAAGTAGTTATTCAACATGAGGCACAATCCAAATGACATTTTGAATAGATTTTTCTACAGTCCAAAAAACCAATTTTCTGATGAAAAACGATGACCCGTGACCTGTCGAAATTTCTCCAGATGGTCAGAAATGGAAATTTTTTAATGTTTAATTTTTTGACTGCAAATGACTATTCCATGTAAATTATCACTTTTGGAACAAAAACAAGTGTGTTTAGAGTCACTTTAATGCCTGAAATTGGTCGAAATAGAAGCTTCTGAATAGGAGAAAAAGTCTGTAATAATGGCAATTTTTGGTCACACTGAGGCTTTAAAAAGTAGTCATTTGAGGCACATTCCAAATGACATTTTTAATCAATTTTTCTACAGTCCAAAAAATCAATTTTCTGATGAATAACGATGACCCGTGACCTGTCGAAGTTTCTCCAGATGGTCAGAAATTGAAATGTATTAATGTTTAATTTTTTGACTGCAAATGACTATGCCATGTAAATTATCACTTTTGGAACAAAAATAGGTGTGTTTAGAGACACCTTAATACCTGAAACTGGTCGAAATAGAAGCTTCTGAATAGGAGAAAATTTCTGTAATAATGGCAATTTTGGTCACATTGAGGCTTTAAAAAGTAGTTATTCAACATGAGGCACATTCCAACTGACATTTTTAATCAACTTTTCTACAGTCCAAAAAATCAATTTTCTGATGAAAATCGATGACCCATGACCTGTCGAAATTTCTCCAGATGGTCAGAAATGGAAATTTTTTAAAGTTAAATTTTTTGACTGCAATTGACTATCTCATGTAAATTATCACTTTTGGAACAAAAACAAGTGTGTTTAGAGTCACTTTCATGCCTGAAATTGGTCGAAATAGAAGCTTCTGAATAGGAGAAAAAGTCTGTAATAATGGCAATTTTGGTCACATTGAGGCTTTAAAAAGTAGTCATTTGAGGCACATTCCAAATGACATTTTGAATAGATTTTTCTACAGTCCGAAAAATCAATTTTCTGATGAAAAAGGATGACCCGTGACCTGTCGAAATTTCTCCAGATGGTCAGAAATGGAAATTTTTTAATGTTTAATTTTTTGACTGCAAATGACTATTCCATGTAAATTACCACTTTTGGAACAAAAACAAGTGTGTTTAGAGTCACTTTAATGCCTGAAATTGGTCGAAATAGAAGCTTCTGAATAGGAGAAAAAGTCTGTAATAATGGCAATTTTTGGTCACACTGAGGCTTTAAAAAGTAGTCATTTGAGGCACATTCCAAATGACATTTTTAATCAATTTTTCTACAGTCCAAAAAATCAATTTTCTGATGAAAATCAATGACCCGTGACCTGTCGAAGTTTCTCCAGATGGTCAGAAATGGAAATGTTTTAATGTTTAAGTTTTTTGACTGCAAATGACTATTCCATGTAAATTATCACTTTTGGAACAAAAATAAGTGTCTTTAGAGACACCTTAATACATGAAACTGGTCGAAATAGAAGCTTCGGAATAGGAGAAAATGTCTGTAATAATGGCAATTTTGGTCACATTGAGGCTTTAAAAAGTAGTTATTCAACATGAGGCACATTCCAACTGACATTTTTAATCAATTTTTCTACAGTCCAAAAAATCCATTTTCTGATGAAAAACGATGACCCGTGACCTGTCGAAATTTCTCCAGATGGTCAGAAATGGAAATGTTTTAATGTTTAATTTTTTGACTGCAAATGACTATTCCATGTAAATTATCACTTTTGGAACAAAAACAAGTGTGTTTAGAGTCACTTTAATGCCAGAAATTGGTCGAAACGGAAGCTTCTGAATAGGAGAAAATGTCTGTAATAATGGCAATTTTGGTCACATTGAGGCTTCAAAAAGTAGTTATTCAACATGAGGCACAATCCAAATGACATTTTGAATAGATTTTTCTACAGTCCAAAAAACCAATTTTCTGATGAAAAACGATGACCCGTGACCTGTCGAAATTTCTCCAGATGGTCAGAAATGGAAATTTTTTAATGTTTAATTTTTTGACTGCAAATGACTATTCCATGTAAATTATCACTTTTGGAACAAAAACAAGTGTGTTTAGAGTCACTTTAATGCCTGAAATTGGTCGAAATAGAAGCTTCTGAATAGGAGAAAAAGTCTGTAATAATGGCAATTTTTGGTCACACTGAGGCTTTAAAAAGTAGTCATTTGAGGCACATTCCAAATGACATTTTTAATCAATTTTTCTACAGTCCAAAAAATCAATTTTCTGATGAATAACGATGACCCGTGACCTGTCGAAGTTTCTCCAGATGGTCAGAAATTGAAATGTATTAATGTTTAATTTTTTGACTGCAAATGACTATGCCATGTAAATTATCACTTTTGGAACAAAAATAGGTGTGTTTAGAGACACCTTAATACCTGAAACTGGTCGAAATAGAAGCTTCTGAATAGGAGAAAATTTCTGTAATAATGGCAATTTTGGTCACATTGAGGCTTTAAAAAGTAGTTATTCAACATGAGGCACATTCCAACTGACATTTTTAATCAATTTTTCTACAGTCCAAAAAATCAATTTTCTGATGAAAATCGATGACCCATGACCTGTCGAAATTTCTCCAGATGGTCAGAAATGGAAATTTTTTAAAGTTAAATTTTTTGACTGCAATTGACTATCTCATGTAAATTATCACTTTTGGAACAAAAACAAGTGTGTTTAGAGTCACTTTAATGCCTATAATTGGTCGAAAAAGAAGCTTCTGAATAGGAGAAAATGTCTGTAATAATGGCAATTTTGGTCACATTGAGGCTTTAAAAAGTAGTTATTCAACATTAGGCACATTCCAACTTACATTTTTAATCAATTTTTCTACAGTCCAAAAAATCAATTTTCTGATGAAAATCGATGACCCGTGACCTGTCGAAATTTCTCCAGATGGTCAGAAATGGAAATTTTTTAAAGTTACATTTTTTGACTGCAAATGATTATTCCATGTAAATTATCACTTTTGGAACAAAAATAAGTGTGTTTAGAGTCACTTAATGCCTGCAATTGGTCGAAATAGAAGCTTCTGAATAGGAGAAAAAGACTGTAATAATGGCAATTTTGGTCACATTGAGGCTTTAAAAAGTAGTCATCTGAGGCACATTCCAAATGACATTTTTAATCAATTTTTCTACAGTCCAAAAAATCAATTTTCTGATGAATAATGATGACCCGTGACCTGTCGAAGTTTCTCCAGATGGTCAGAAATGGAAATTTTTTAATGTTTAAGTTGTTTGACTGCAATTGACTATTGCATGTAAATTATCACTTTTGGAACAAAAACAAGTGTGTTTAGAGTCACTTTAATGCCTGAAATTGGTCGAAATAGAAGCTTCTGAATAGGAGAAAAAGTGTGTAATAATGGCAATTTTGATCACATTGAGGCTTTAAAAAGTAGTTATTCAACATGAGGCACAATCCAAATGACATTTTGAATAGATTTTTCTACAGTCCAAAAAATCAATTTTCTGATGAAAAACGATGACCCGTGACCTGTCGAAATTTCTCCAGATGGTCAGAAATTGAAACTTTTTAATGTTTAAGTTTTTTGACTGCAAATGACTATTCCATGTAAATTATCACTTTTGGAACAAAAACAAGTGTGTTTAGATCACTTTAATGCCTGAAATTGGTCGAAGTAGAAGCTTCTGAATAGGAGAAAATGTCTGTAATAATGGCAATTTTGGTCACATTGAGGCTTTAAAAAGTAGTTATTCAACATGAGGCACATTCCAAATGACATTTTGAATACATTTTTCAACAAACCAAAAAATCAATTTTCTGATGAAAAACGATGACCCGTGACCTGTCGAAATTTCTCCAGATGGTCAGGAATGGAAATTTTTTAATGTTTAACTTTTTGACTGCAAATGACTATTCCATGTAAATTATCACTTTTGGAACAAAAACAAGTGTGTTTAGACTCACTTTAATGCCTGAAATTAGTCGAAATAGAAGCTTCTGAATAGGAGAAAAAGTCTGCAATAATGGCAATTTTGGTCACATTGAGGTTTCAAAAAGTAGTTATTCAACATGAGGCACAATCCAAATGACATTTTGAATCAATTTTTCTACAGTCCAAAAAATCAATTTTCTGATGAAAAACGATGACCCGTGACCTGTCGAAATTTCTCCAGATGGTCAGAAATCGAAATTTGTATTGTTTAATTTTTTGACTGCAAATGACTATTCCATGTAAATTATCACTTTTGGAACAAAAATAAGTGTGTTTAGACTCACTTTAATGACTGAAATTGGTCGAAATAGAAGCTTCTGAATAGGAGAAAAAGTCTGTAATAATGGCAATTTTGGTCACATTGAGGCTTTAAAAAGTAGTTATTCAACATGAGGCACATTCCAAATGACATTTTGAATCAATTTTTCTACAGTCCAAAAAATCAATTTTCTGATGAAAAACGATGACCCTTGACCTGTCGAAATTTCTCCAGATGGTCAGAAATGGAAGTTTTTTAATGTTTACATTTTTTGACTGCAATTGACTATTCCATGTAAATTATCACTTTTGGAACAAAAACAAATGTGTTTAGACTCACTTTAATGCCTGAAATTAGTGGAAATAGAAGCTTCTGAATAGGAGAAAAAGTCTGCAATAATGGCAATTTTGGTCACATTGAGGTTTCAAAAAGTAGTTATTCAACATGAGGCACAATCCAAATGACATTTTGAATCAATTTTTCTACAGTCCAAAAAATCAATTTTCTGATGAAAAACGATGACCCGTGACCTTTCGAAATTTCTCCAGATGGTCAGAAATCGAAATTTGTATTGTTTAATTTTTTGACTGCAAATGACTATTCCATGTAAATTATCACTTTTGGAACAAAAACAAGTGTGTTTAGAGTCAGTTTAATGCCTGAAATTTGTCGAAAAAGAAGCTTCTGAGTAGGAGAAAATGTCCGTAAAAATGGCAATTTTGGTCACATTGAGGCTTCAAAAAGTAGTTATTCAACATGAGGCACATTCCAAATGACATTTTGAATCAATTTTTCTACAGTCCAGAAAATCTATTTTCTGATGAAAAAGGATGACCCGTGACCTGTCGAAATTTCTCCAGATGGTCAGAAATGGAAATGTTTTAATGTTTAATTTTTTGACTGCAAATGACTATTCCATGTAAATTATCACTTTTGGAACAAAAACAAGTGTTTTTAGAGTCACGTTAATGCCTGAAATTAGTCGAAATAGAAGCTTCTGAATAGGAGAAAAAGTCTGTAATAATGGCAATTTTGGTCACATTGAGGCTTTAAAAAGTAGTTATTCAACATGAGGCACATTCCAAATGACATTTTGAATCAATTTTTCTACAGTCCAAAAAATCAATTTTCTGATGAAAAACGATGACCCGTGACCTGTCGAAATTTCTCCAGATGGTCAGAAATCGAAATTTTTATTGTTTAATTTTTTGACTGCAAATGACTATTCTATGTAAATTATCACTTTTGGAACAAAAACAAGTGTGTTTAGAGTCAGTTTAATGCCTGAAATTGGTCGAAAAAGAAGCTTCTGAGTATGAGAAAATGTCCGTAAAAATGGCAATTTTGGTCACCTGAGGCTTCAAAAAGTAGTTATTCAACATGAGGCACATTTCAAATGACATTTTGAATCAATTTTTCTACAGTCCAGAAAATCAATTTTCTGATGAAAAAGAATGACCTGTGACCTGTCGAAATTTCTCCAGATGGTCAGAAATGGAAATGTTTTAATGTTTAATTTTTTGACTGCAAATGACTATTCCATGTAAATTATCACTTTTGGAACTAAAATAAGTGTGTTTAGAGTCACTTTAATGCCTGAAATTGTTCGAAATAGAAGCTTCTGAATAGGAGAAAAAGTCTGCAATAATGGCACTTTTGGTCACATTGAGGTTTCAAAAAGTAGTTATTCAACATGAGGCACAATCCAAATGACATTTTAAATCAATTTTTTTACAGTCCAAAAAATCCATTTTCTGATGAAAAACGATGACCCGTGACCTGTCGAAATTTCTCCAGATGGTCAGAAATCGAAATTTTTATTGTTTAATTTTTTGACTGCAAATGACTATTCCATGTAAATTATCACTTTTGGAACAAAAATAAGTGTGTTTAGACTCACTTTAATTACTGAAATTGGTCAAAATAGAAGCTTCTGAATAGGAGAAAAAGTCTGTAATAATGGCAATTTTGGTCACATTGAGGTTTCAAAAAGTAGTTATTCAACATGAGGCACAATCCAAATGACATTTTGAATCAATTTTTCTACAGTCCAGAAAATCAGTTTTCTGATGAAAAAGGATGACCCGTGACCTGTCGAAATTTCTCCAGATGGTCAGAAATGGAAATGTTTTAATGTTTAATTTTTTGACTGCAAATGACTATTCCATGTAAATTATCACTTTTGGAACAAAAACAAGTGTTTTTAGAGTCACTTTAATGCCTGAAATTGGTCGAAATAGAAGCTTCTTAATAGGAGTAAAAGTCTGTAATAATGGCAATTTTGGTCACACAGAGGATTTAAAAAGTAGTTATTCAACATGAGGCACATTTCAAATGACATTTTTAATCAATTTTTCTACAGTCCAAAAAATCTATTTTCTGATGAAAAACGATGACCCGTGCGTGACCTGTCGAAATTTCTCCAGATGGTCAGAAATGGACATTTTTCAATGTTTAATTTTTGGACTTCAAATGACTATTCCATGTAAATTATCACTTTTGGAACAAAAAGAAGTGTGTTTATAGTCACTTTAATGCCTGAAATTGGTTGAAATAGAAGCTTCTGAATAGGAGAAAAAGTCTGTAATAATGGCAATTTTGGTCACATTGAGGCTTTAAAAAGTAGTTATTCAACATGAGGCACATTCCAAATGACATTTTGAATCAATTTTTCTACAGTCCAAAAAATCAATTTTCTGATGAAAAACGATGACCTGTGACCTGTCGAAATTTCTCCAGATGGCCAGAAATGGAAATTTTTTAATGTTTAATTTTTTGACTGCAAATGACTATTCCATGTAAATTATCACTTTTGGAACAAAAACAAGTGTGTTTAGAGTCAGTTTAATGCCTGAAATTGGTCGAAAAAGAAGCTTCTGAGTAGGAGTAAATGTCCATAAAAATGGCAATTTTGGTCACCTTGAGGCTTCAAAAAGTAGTTATTCAACATGAGGCACATTCCAAATGACATTTTAAATCAATTTTTTTACAGTCCAAAAAATCAATTTTCTGATGAAAAACGATGACCCGTGACCTGTCGAAATTTCTCCAGATGGTCAGAAATCGAAATTTTTATTGTTTAATTTTTTGACTGCAAATGACTATTCCATGTAAATTATCACTTTTGGAACAAAAACAAGTGTGTTTAGACTCACTTTAATGCCTGAAATTAGTCGAAATAGAAGCTTCTGAATAGGAGAAAAAGTCTGCAATAATGGCAATTTTGGTCACATTGAGGTTTCAAAAAGTAGTTATTCAACATGAGGCACAATCCAAATGACATTTTGAATCAATTTTTCTACAGTCCAGAAAATCAATTTTCTGATGAAAAAGGATGACCCGTGACCTGTCGAAATTTCTCCAGATGGTCAGAAATCGAAATTTTTATTGTTTAATTTTTTGACTGCAAATGACTATTCCATGTAAATTATCACTTTTGGAACAAAAACATGTGTTTTTAGAGTCACTTTAATGCCTGAAATTGGTCGAAATAGAAGCTTCTGAATAGGAGAAAAAGTCTGTAATAATGGCAATTTTGGTCACATTGAGGCTTTAAAAAGTAGTTATTCAACATGAGGCACATTCCAAATGACATTTTGAATCAATTTTTCTACAGTCCTAAAAATCAATTTTCTGATGAAAAACAATGACCTATGACCTGTCGAAATTTCTCCAGATGGCCAGAAATGGAAATTTTTTAATGTTTAAATTTTTTGACTGCAAATGACTATTCCATGTAAATTATCACTTTTGGAACTAAAATAAGTGTGATTAGAGTCACGTTAATGCCTGAAATTGTTCGAAATAGAAGCTTCTGAATAGGAGAAAAAGTCTGCAATAATGGCAATTTTGGTCACATTGAGGTTTCAAAAAGTAGTTATTCAACATGAGGCACAATCCAAATGACATTTTAAATCAATTTTTTTACAGTCCAAAAAATCAATTTTCTGATGAAAAACGATGACCCGTGACCTGTTGAAATTTCTCCAGATGGTCAGAAATCGAAATTTTTATTGTTTAATTTTTTGACTGCAAATGACTATTCCATGTAAATTATCACTTTTGGAACAAAAATAAGTGTGTTTAGACTCACTTTAATGACTGAAATTGGTCGAAATAGAAGCTTCTGAATAGGAGAAAAAGTCTGTAATAATGGCAATTTTGGTCACATTGAGGCTTTAAAAAGTAGTTATTCAACATGAGGCACATTCCAAATGACATTTTGAATCAATTTTTCTACAGTCCAGAAAATCTTTTTTCTGATGAAAAAGGATGACCCGTGACCTGTCGAAATTTCTCCAGATGGTCAGAAATGGAAATGTTTTAATGTTTAATTTTTTGACTGCAAATGACTATTCCATGTAAATTATCACTTTTGGAACAAAAACAAGTGTTTTTAGAGTCACGTTAATGCCTGAAATTGGTCGAAATAGAAGCTTCTGAATAGGAGAAAAAGTCTGTAATAATGGCAATTTTGGTCACATTGAGGCTTTAAAAAGTAGTTATTCAACATGAGGCACATTCAAAATGACATTTTGAATCAATTTTTCTACAGTCCAAAAAATCAATTTTCTGATGAAAAACGATGACCCGACCTGTCGAAATTTCTCCAGATGGTCAGAAATCGAAATTTTTATTTTTTATTTTTTTGACTGCAAATGACTATTCTATGTAAATTATCACTTTTGGAACAAAAACAAGTGTGTTTAGAGTCAGTTTAATGCCTGAAATTGGTCGAAAAAGAAGCTTCTGAGTAGGAGAAAATGTCCGTAAAAATGGCAATTTTGGTCACCTGAGGCTTCAAAAAGTAGTTATTCAACATGAGGCACATTCCAAATGACATTTTGAATCAATTTTTCTACAGTCCAGAAAATCAATTTTCTGATGAAAAAGAATGACCTGTGACCTGTCGAAATTTCTCCAGATGGTCAGAAATGGAAATGTTTTAATGTTTAATTTTTTGACTGTAAATGACTATTCCATGTAAATTATCACTTTTGGAACTAAAATAAGTGTGTTTAGAGTCACTTTAATGCCTGAAATTGTTCGAAATAGAAGCTTCTGAATAGGAGAAAAAGTCTGCAATAATGGCACTTTTGGTCACATTGAGGTTTCAAAAAGTAGTTATTCAACATGAGGCACAATCCAAATGACATTTTAAATCAAGTTTTTTTACAGTCCAAAAAATCCATTTTCTGATGAAAAACGATGACCCGTGACCTGTCGAAATTTCTCCAGATGGTCAGAAATCGAAATTTTTATTGTTTAATTTTTTGACTGCAAATGACTATTCCATGTAAATTATCACTTTTGGAACAAAAATAAGTGTGTTTAGACTCACTTTAATTACTGAAATTGGTCGAAATAGAAGCTTCTGAATAGGAGAAAAAGTCTGTAATAATGGCAATTTTGGTCACATTGAGGCTTTAAAAAGTAGTTATTCAACATGAGGCACATTCCAAATGACATTTTGAATCAATTTTTCTACAGTCCAAAAAATCAATTTTCTGATGAAAAACGATGACCCGTGACCTGTCGAAATTTCTCCAGATGGTCAGAAATGGAAATTTTTTAATGTTTAATTTTTTGACTGCAATTGACTATTCCATGTAAATTATCACTTTTGGAACAAAAACAAGTGTGTTTAGACTCACTTTAATGCCTGAAATTAGTCGAAATAGAAGCTTCTGAATAGGAGAAAAAGTCTGCAATAATGGCAATTTTGGTCACATTGAGGTTTCAAAAAGTAGTTATTCAACATGAGGCACAATCCAAATGACATTTTGAATCAATTTTTCTACAGTCCAAAAAATCAATTTTCTGATGAAAAACGATGACCCGTGACCTGTCGAAATTTCTCCAGATGGTCAGAAATCGAAATTTGTATTGTTTAATTTTTTGACTGCAAATGACTATTCCATGTAAATTATCACTTTTGGAACAAAAATAAGTGTGTTTAGACTCACTTTAATGACTGAAATTGGTCGAAATAGAAGCTTCTGAATAGGAGAAAAAGTCTGTAATAATGGCAATTTTGGTCACATTGAGGCTTTAAAAAGTAGTTATTCAACATGAGGCACATTCCAAATGACATTTTGAATCAATTTTTCTACAGTCCAAAAAATCAATTTTCTGATGAAAAACGATGACCCTTGACCTGTCGAAATTTCTCCAGATGGTCAGAAATGGAAATTTTTTAATGTTTACATTTTTTGACTGCAATTGACTATTCCATGTAAATTATCACTTTTGGAACAAAAACAAATGTGTTTAGACTCACTTTAATGCCTGAAATTAGTGGAAATAGAAGCTTCTGAATAGGAGAAAAAGTCTGCAATAATGGCAATTTTGGTCACATTGAGGTTTCAAAAAGTAGTTATTCAACATGAGGCACAATCCAAATGACATTTTGAATCAATTTTTCTACAGTCCAAAAAATCAATTTTCTGATGAAAAACGATGACCCGTGACCTTTCGAAATTTCTCCAGATGGTCAGAAATCGAAATTTGTATTGTTTAATTTTTTGACTGCAAATGACTATTCCATGTAAATTATCACTTTTGGAACAAAAACAAGTGTGTTTAGAGTCAGTTTAATGCCTGAAATTTTTGAAAAAGAAGCTTCTGAGTAGGAGAAAATGTCCGTAAAAATGGCAATTTTGGTCACATTGAGGCTTCAAAAAGTAGTTATTCAACATGAGGCACATCCCAAATGACATTTTGAATCAATTTTTCTACAGTCCAGAAAATCTATTTTCTGATGAAAAAGGATGACCCGTGACCTGTCGAAATTTCTCCAGATGGTCAGAAATGGAAATGTTTTAATGTTTAATTTTTTGACTGCAAATGACTATTCCATGTAAATTATCACTTTTGGAACAAAAACAAGTGTTTTTAGAGTCACGTTAATGCCTGAAATTGGTCGAAATAGAAGCTTCTGAATAGGAGAAAAAGTCTGTAATAATGGCAATTTTGGTCACATTGAGGCTTTAAAAAGTAGTTATTCAACATGAGGCACATTCCAAATGACATTTTGAATCAATTTTTCTACAGTCCAAAAAATCAATTTTCTGATGAAAAACGATGACCCGTGACCTGTCGAAATTTCTCCAGATGGTCAGAAATCGAAATTTTTATTGTTTAATTTTTTGACTGCAAATGACTATTCTATGTAAATTATCACTTTTGGAACAAAAACAAGTGTGTTTAGAGTCAGTTTAATGCCTGAAATTGGTCGAAAAAGAAGCTTCTGAGTATGAGAAAATGTCCGTAAAAATGGCAATTTTGGTCACCTGAGGCTTCAAAAAGTAGTTATTCAACATGAGGCACAATCCAAATGACATTTTAAATCAAGTTTTTTTACAGTCCAAAAAATCCATTTTCTGATGAAAAACGATGACCCGTGACCTGTCGAAATTTCTCCAGATGGTCAGAAATCGAAATTTTTATTGTTTAATTTTTTGACTGCAAATGACTATTCCATGTAAATTATCACTTTTGGAACAAAAATAAGTGTGTTTAGACTCACTTTAATTACTGAAATTGGTCAAAATAGAAGCTTCTGAATAGGAGAAAAAGTCTGTAATAATGGCAATTTTGGTCACATTGAGGCTTTAAAAAGTAGTTATTCAACATGAGGCACATTCCAAATGACATTTTGAATCAATTTTTCTACAGTCCAAAAAATCAATTTTCTGATGAAAAACGATGACCCGTGACCTGTCGAAATTTCTCCAGATGGTCAGAAATGGAAATGTTTTAATGTTTAATTTTTTGACTGCAAATGACTATTCCATGTAAATTATCACTTTTGGAACAAAAACAAGTGTTTTTAGAGTCACGTTAATGCCTGAAATTGGTCGAAATAAAAGCTTCTGTATAGGAGAAAAAGTCTGTAATAATGGCAATTTTGGTCACATTGAGGCTTTAAAAAGTAGTTATTCAACATGAGGCAGATTCAAAATGACATTTTGAATCAATTTTTCTACAGTCCAAAAAATCAATTTTCTGATGAAAAACGATGACCCGACCTGTCGAAATTTCTCCAGATGGTCAGAAATCGAAATTTTTATTGTTTAATTTTTTGACTGCAAATGACTATTCCATGTAAATTATCACTTTTGGAACAAACACAAGGGTGTTTAGAGTCAGTTTAATGCCTGAAATTGGTCGAAAAAGAAGCTTCTGAGTAGGAGAAAATGTCCGTAAAAATGGCAATTTTGGTCACCTTGAGGATTCAAAAAGTAGTTATTCAACATGAGGCACATTCCAAATGACATTTTGAATCAATTTTTCTACAGTCCAGAAAATCAATTTTCTGATGAAAAAGGATGACCCGTGACCTGTCGAAATTTCTCCAGATGGTCAGAAATGGAAATTTTTTAATGTTTAATTTTTTGACTGCAAATGACTATTCCATGTAAATTATCACTTTTGGAACTAAAATAAGTGTGTTTAGAGTCACTTTAATGCCTGAAATTGTTAGAAATAGAAGCTTCTGAATAGGAGAAAAAGTCTGCAATAATGACACTTTTGGTCACATTGAGGTTTCAAAAAGTAGTTATTCAACATGAGGCACAATCCAAATGACATTTTAAATCAATTTTATTACAGTCCAAAAAATCAATTTTCTGATGAAAAACGATGACCCGTGACCTGTCGAAATTTCTCCAGATGTTCAGATATCGAAATTTTTATTGTTTAATTTTTTGACTGCAAATGACTATTCCATGTAAATTATCACTTTTGGAACAAAAATAAGTGTGTTTAGACTCACTTTAATGACTGAAATTGGTCGAAATAAAAGCTTCTGAATAGGAGAAAAAGTCTGCAATAATGGCAATTTTGGTCACATTGAGGTTTCAAAAAGTAGTTATTCAACATGAGGCACAATCCAAATGACATTTTGAATCAATTTTTCTACAGTCCAGAAAATCAATTTTCTGATGAAAAAGGATGACCCGTGACCTGTCGAAATTTCTCCAGATGGTCAGAAATCGAAATTTTTATTGTTTAATTTTTTGACTGCAAATGACTATTCCATGTAAATTATCACTTTTGGAACAAAAACAAGTGTTTTTAGAGTCACTTTAATGCCTGAAATTGGTCGAAATAGAAGCTTCTGAATAGGAGAAAAAGTCTGTAATAATGGCAATTTTGGTCACATTGAGGCTTTAAAAAGTAGTTATTCAACATGAGGCACATTCCAAATGACATTTTGAATCAATTTTTCTACAGTCCTAAAAATCTATTTTCTGATGAAAAACAATGACCTATGACCTGTCGAAATTTCTCCAGATGGCCAGAAATGGAAATTTTTTAATGTTTACATTTTTTAACTGCAAATGACTATTCCATGTAAATTATCACTTTTGGAACTAAAATAAGTGTGATTAGAGTCACGTTAATGCCTGAAATTGTTCGAAATAGAAGCTTCTGAATAGGAGAAAAAGTCTGCAATAATGGCAATTTTGGTCACATTGAGGTTTCAAAAAGTAGTTATTCAACATGAGGCACAATCCAAATGACATTTTAAATCAATTTTTTTACAGTCCAAAAAATCAATTTTCTGATGAAAAACGATGACCCGTGACCTGTCGAAATTTCTCCAGATGGTCAGAAATCGAAATTTTTATTGTTTAATTTTTTGACTGCAAATGACTATTCCATGTAAATTATCACTTTTGGAACAAAAATAAGTGTGTTTAGACTCACTTTAATGACTGAAATTGGTCGAAATAGAAGCTTCTGAATAGGAGAAAAAGTCTGCAATAATGGCAATTTTGGTCACATTGAGGTTTCAAAAAGTAGTTATTCAACATGAGGCACAATCCAAATGACATTTTGAATCAATTTTTCTACAGTCCAAAAAATCAATTTTCTGATGAAAAACGATGACCCGTGACCTGTCGAAATTTCTCCAGATGGTCAGAAATCGAAATTTGTATTGTTTAATTTTTTGACTGCAAATGACTATTCCATGTAAATTATCACTTTTGGAACAAAAACAAGTGTGTTTAGAGTTAGTTTAATGCCTGAAATTGGTCGAAAAAGAAGCTTCTGAGTAGGAGAAAATGTCCGTAAAAATGGCAATTTTGGTCACATTGAGGCTTCAAAAAGTAGTTATTCAACATGAGGCACATTCCAAATGACATTTTGAATCAATTTTTCTACAGTCCAGAAAATCTATTTTCTGATGAAAAAGGATGACCCGTGACCTGTCGAAATTTCTCCAGATGGTCAGAAATGGAAATGTTTTAATGTTAAATTTTTTGACTGCAAATGACTATTCCATGTAAATTATCACTTTTGGAACAAAAACAAGTGTTTTTAGAGTCACGTTAATGCCTGAAATTGGTCGAAATAGAAGCTTCTGAATAGGAGAAAAAGTCTGTAATAATGGCAATTTTGGTCACATTGAGGCTTTAAAAAGTAGTTATTCAACATGAGGCACATTCAAAATGACATTTTGAATCAATTTTTCTACAGTCCAAAAAATCAATTTTCTGATGAAAAACGATGACCCGACCTGTCGAAATTTCTCCAGATGGTCAGAAATCGAAATTTTTATTGTTTAATTTTTTGACTGCAAATGACTATTCCATGTAAATTATCACTTTTGGAACAAAAACAAGTGTGTTTAGACTCACTTTAATGCCTGAAATTAGTCGAAATAGAAGCTTCTGAATAGGAGAAAAAGTCTGCAATAATGGCAATTTTGGTCACATTGAGGTTTCAAAAAGTAGTTATTCAACATGAGGCACAATCCAAATGACATTTTGAATCAATTTTTCTACAGTCCAAAAAATCAATTTTCTGATGAAAAACGATGACCCTTGACCTGTCGAAATTTCTCCAGATGGTCAGAAATCGAAATTTTTATTGTTTAATTTTTTGACTGCAAATGACTATTCCATGTAAATTATCACTTTTGGAACAAAAATAAGTGTGTTTAGACTCACTTTAATGACTGAAATTGGTCGAAATAGAAGCTTCTGAATAGGAGAAAAAGTCTGTAATAATGGCAATTTTGGTCACATTGAGGCTTTAAAAAGTAGTTATTCAACATGAGGCACATTCCAAATGACATTTTGAATCAATTTTTCTACAGTCCAAAAAATCAATTTTCTGATGAAAAACGATGACCCTTGACCTGTCGAAATTTCTCCAGATGGTCAGAAATGGAAATTTTTTAATGTTTAAATTTTTTGACTGCAATTGACTATTCCATGTAAATTATCACTTTTGGAACAAAAACAAGTGTGTTTAGACTCACTTTAATGCCTGAAATTAGTGGAAATAGAAGCTTCTGAATAGGAGAAAAAGTCTGCAATAATGGCAATTTTGGTCACATTGAGGTTTCAAAAAGTAGTTATTCAACATGAGGCACAATCCAAATGACATTTTGAATCAATTTTTCTACAGTCCAAAAAATCAATTTTCTGATGAAAAACGATGACCCGTGACCTGTCGAAATTTCTCCAGATGGTCAGAAATCGAAATTTGTATTGTTTAATTTTTTGACTGCAAATTACTATTCCATGTAAATGATCACTTTTGGAACAAAAACAAGTGTGTTTAGAGTCAGTTTAATGCCTGAAATTTGTCGAAAAATAAGCTTCTGAGTAGGAGAAAATGTCCGTAAAAATGGCAATTTTGGTCACATTGAGACTTCAAAAAGTAGTTATTCAACATGAGGCACATTCCAAATGACATTTTGAATCAATTTTTCTACAGTCCAGAAAATCTATTTTCTGATGAAAAAGGATGACCCGTGACCTGTCGAAATTTCTCCAGATGGTCAGAAATGGAAATGTTTTAATGTTTAATTTTTTGACTGCAAATGACTATTCCATGTAAATTATCACTTTTGGAACAAAAACAAGTGTTTTTAGAGTCACGTTAATGCCTGAAATTGGTCGAAATAGAAGCTTCTGAATAGGAGAAAAAGTCTGTAATAATGGCAATTTTGGTCACATTGAGGCTTTAAAAAGTAGTTATTCAACATGAGGCACATTCCAAATGACATTTTGAATCAATTTTTCTACAGTCCAAAAAATCCATTTTCTGATGAAAAACGATGACCCGTGACCTGGAGAAATTTCTCCAGATGGTCAGAAATCGAAATTTTTATTGTTTAATTTTTTGACTGCAAATGACTATTCTATGTAAATTATCACTTTTGGAACAAAAACAAGTGTGTTTAGAGTCAGTTTAATGCCTGAAATTGGTCGAAAAAGAAGCTTCTGAGTAGGAGAAAATATCCGTAAAAATGGCAATTTTGGTCACCTGAGGCTTCAAAAAGTAGTTATTCAACATGAGGCACATTCCAAATGACATTTTGAATCAATTTTTCTACAGTCCAGAAAATCTATTTTCTGATGAAAAAGGATGACCCGTGACCTGTCGAAATTTCTCCAGATGGTCAGAAATGGAAATGTTTTAATGTTTAATTTTTTGACTGCAAATGACTATTCCATGTAAATTATCACTTTTGGAACAAAAACAAGTGTTTTTAGAGTCACGTTAATGCCTGAAATTGGTCGAAATAGAAGCTTCTGAATAGGAGAAAAAGTCTGTAATAATGGCAATTTTGGTCACATTGAGGCTTTAAAAAGTAGTTATTCAACATGAGGCACATTCCAAATGACATTTTGAATCAGTTTTTCTACAGTCCAGAAAATCTATTTTCTGATGAAAAAGGATGACCCGTGACCTGTCGAAATTTCTCCAGATGGTCAGAAATGGAAATGTTTTAATGTTTAATTTTTTGACTGCAAATGACTATTCCATGTAAATTATCACTTTTGGAACAAAAACAAGTGTTTTTAGAGTCACGTTAATGCCTGAAATTGGTCGAAATAAAAGCTTCTGTATAGGAGAAAAAGTCTGTAATAATGGCAATTTTGGTCACATTGAGGCTTTAAAAAGTAGTTATTCAACATGAGGCAGATTCAAAATGACATTTTGAATCAATTTTTCTACAGTCCAAAAAATCAATTTTCTGATGAAAAACGATGACCCGACCTGTCGAAATTTCTCCAGATGGTCAGAAATCGAAATTTTTATTGTTTAATTTTTTGACTGCAAATGACTATTCCATGTAAATTATCACTTTTGGAACAAAAACAAGGGTGTTTAGAGTCAGTTTAATGCCTGAAATTGGTCGAAAAAGAAGCTTCTGAGTAGGAGAAAATGTCCGTAAAAATGGCAATTTTGGTCACCTTGAGGATTCAAAAAGTAGTTATTCAACATGAGGCACATTCCAAATGACATTTTGAATCAATTTTTCTACAGTCCAGAAAATCAATTTTCTGATGAAAAAGGATGACCCGTGACCTGTCGAAATTTCTCCAGATGGTCAGAAATGGAAATTTTTTAATGTTTAATTTTTTGACTGCAAATGACTATTCCATGTAAATTATCACTTTTGGAACTAAAATAAGTGTGTTTAGACTCACTTTAATGACTGAAATTGGTCGAAATAAAAGCTTCTGAATAGGAGAAAAAGTCTGCAATAATGGCAATTTTGGTCACATTGAGGTTTCAAAAAGTAGTTATTCAACATGAGGCACAATCCAAATGACATTTTGAATCAATTTTTCTACAGTCCAGAAAATCAATTTTCTGATGAAAAAGGATGACCCGTGACCTGTCGAAATTTCTCCAGATGGTCAGAAATCGAAATTTTTATTGTTTAATTTTTTGACTGCAAATGACTATTCCATGTAAATTATCACTTTTGGAACAAAAACAAGTGTTTTTAGAGTCACTTTAATGCCTGAAATTGGTCGAAATAGAAGCTTCTGAATAGGAGAAAAAGTCTGTAATAATGGCAATTTTGGTCACATTGAGGCTTTAAAAAGTAGTTATTCAACATGAGGCACATTCCAAATGACATTTTGAATCAATTTTTCTACAGTCCTAAAAATCTATTTTCTGATGAAAAACAATGACCTATGACCTGTCGAAATTTCTCCAGATGGCCAGAAATGGAAATTTTTTAATGTTTACATTTTTTGACTGCAAATGACTATTCCATGTAAATTATCACTTTTGGAACTAAAATAAGTGTGATTAGAGTCACGTTAATGCCTGAAATTGTTCGAAATAGAAGCTTCTGAATAGGAGAAAAAGTCTGCAATAATGGCAATTTTGGTCACATTGAGGTTTCAAAAAGTAGTTATTCAACATGAGGCACAATCCAAATGACATTTTAAATCAATTTTTTTACAGTCCAAAAAATCAATTTTCTGATGAAAAACGATGACCCGTGACCTGTCGAAATTTCTCCAGATGGTCAGAAATCGAAATTTTTATTGTTTAATTTTTTGACTGCAAATGACTATTCCATGTAAATTATCACTTTTGGAACAAAAATAAGTGTGTTTAGACTCACTTTAATGACTGAAATTGGTCGAAATAGAAGCTTCTGAATAGGAGAAAAAGTCTGCAATAATGGCAATTTTGGTCACATTGAGGTTTCAAAAAGTAGTTATTCAACATGAGGCACAATCCAAATGACATTTTGAATCAATTTTTCTACAGTCCAAAAAATCAATTTTCTGATGAAAAACGATGACCCGTGACCTGTCGAAATTTCTCCAGATGGTCAGAAATCGAAATTTGTATTGTTTAATTTTTTGACTGCAAATGACTATTCCATGTAAATTATCACTTTTGGAACAAAAACAAGTGTGTTTAGAGTTAGTTTAATGCCTGAAATTGGTCGAAAAAGAAGCTTCTGAGTAGGAGAAAATGTCCGTAAAAATGGCAATTTTGGTCACATTGAGGCTTCAAAAAGTAGTTATTCAACATGAGGCACATTCCAAATGACATTTTGAATCAATTTTTCTACAGTCCAGAAAATCTATTTTCTGATGAAAAAGGATGACCCGTGACCTGTCGAAATTTCTCCAGATGGTCAGAAATGGAAATGTTTTAATGTTAAATTTTTTGACTGCAAATGACTATTCCATGTAAATTATCACTTTTGGAACAAAAACAAGTGTTTTTAGAGTCACGTTAATGCCTGAAATTGGTCGAAATAGAAGCTTCTGAATAGGAGAAAAAGTCTGTAATAATGGCAATTTTGGTCACATTGAGGCTTTAAAAAGTAGTTATTCAACATGAGGCACATTCAAAATGACATTTTGAATCAATTTTTCTACAGTCCAAAAAATCAATTTTCTGATGAAAAACGATGACCCGACCTGTCGAAATTTCTCCAGATGGTCAGAAATCGAAATTTTTATTGTTTAATTTTTTGACTGCAAATGACTATTCCATGTAAATTATCACTTTTGGAACAAAAACAAGGGTGTTTAGAGTCAGTTTAATGCCTGAAATTGGTCGAAAAAGAAGCTTCTGAGTAGGAGAAAATGTCCGTAAAAATGGCAATTTTGGTCACCTTGAGGCTTCAAAAAGTAGTTATTCAACATGAGGCACATTCCAAATGACATTTTGAATCAATTTTTCTACAGTCCAGAAAATCAATTTTCTGATGAAAAAGGATGACCCGTGACCTGTCGAAATTTCTCCAGATGGTCAGAAATGGAAATTTTTTAATGTTTAATTTTTTGACTGCAAATGACTATTCCATGTAAATTATCACTTTTGGAACTAAAATAAGTGTGTTTAGAGTCACTTTAATGCCTGAAATTGTTCGAAATAGAAGCTTCTGAATAGGAGAAAAAGTCTGCAATAATGACACTTTTGGTCACATTGAGGTTTCAAAAAGTAGTTATTCAACATGAGGCACAATCCAAATTACATTTTAAATCAATTTTATTACAGTCCAAAAAATCAATTTTCTGATGAAAAACGATGACCCGTGACCTGTCGAAATTTCTCCAGATGTTCAGAAATCGAAATTTTATTGTTTAATTTTTTGACTGCAAATGACTATTCCATGTAAATTATCACTTTTGGAACAAAAAAAGGTGTGTTTAGACTCACTTTAATGACTGAAATTGGTCGAAATAGAAGCTTCTGAATAGGAGAAAAAGTCTGTAATAATGGCAATTTTGGTCACATTGAGGCTTTAAAAAGTAGTTATTCAACATGAGGCACATTCCAAATGACATTTTGAATCAATTTTTCTACAGTCCAAAAAATCAATTTTCTGATGAAAAACGATGACCCGTGACCTGTCGAAATTTCTCCAGATGGTCAGAAATGGAAATTTTTTAATGTTTAATTTTTTGACTGCAATTGACTATTCCATGTAAATTATCACTTTTGGAACAAAAACAAGTGTGTTTAGAGTCAGTTTAATGCCTGAAATTAGTGGAAATAGAAGCTTCTGAATAGGAGAAAAAGTCTGCAATAATGGCAATTTTGGTCACATTGAGGTTTCAACAAGTAGTTATTCAACATGAGGCACAATCCAAATGACATTTTGAATCAATTTTTCTACAGTCCAAAAAATCAATTTTCTGATGAAAAACGATGACCCTTGACCTGTCGAAATTTCTCCAGATGGTCAGAAATCGAAATTTTTATTGTTTAATTTTTTGACTGCAAATGACTATTCCATGTAAATTATCACTTTTGGAACAAAAATAAGTGTGTTTAGACTCACTTTAATGACTGAAATTGGTCGAAATAGAAGCTTCTGAATAGGAGAAAAAGTCTGTAATAATGGCAATTTTGGTCACATTGAGGCTTTAAAAAGTAGTTATTCAACATGAGGCACATTCCAAATGACATTTTGAATCAATTTTTCTACAGTCCAAAAAATCAATTTTCTGATGAAAAACGATGACCCTTGACCTGTCGAAATTTCTCCAGATGGTCAGAAATGGAAATTTTTTAATGTTTAAATTTTTTGACTGCAATTGACTATTCCATGTAAATTATCACTTTTGGAACAAAAACAAGTGTGTTTAGACTCACTTTAATGCCTGAAATTAGTGGAAATAGAAGCTTCTGAATAGGAGAAAAAGTCTGCAATAATGGCAATTTTGGTCACATTGAGGTTTCAAAAAGTAGTTATTCAACATGAGGCACAATCCAAATGACATTTTGAATCAATTTTTCTACAGTCCAAAAAATCAATTCTCTGATGAAAAACGATGACCCGTGACCTGTCGAAATTTCTCCAGATGGTCAGAAATCGAAATTTGTATTGTTTAATTTTTTGACTGCAAATTACTATTCCATGTAAATGATCACTTTTGGAACAAAAACAAGTGTGTTTAGAGTCAGTTTAATGCCTGAAATTTGTCGAAAAATAAGCTTCTGAGTAGGAGAAAATGTCCGTAAAAATGGCAATTTTGGTCACATTGAGACTTCAAAAAGTAGTTATTCAACATGAGGCACATTCCAAATGACATTTTGAATCAATTTTTCTACAGTCCAGAAAATCTATTTTCTGATGAAAAAGGATGACCCGTGACCTGTCGAAATTTCTCCAGATGGTCAGAAATGGAAATGTTTTAATGTTTAATTTTTTGACTGCAAATGACTATTCCATGTAAACTATCACTTTTGGAACAAAAACAAGTGTTTTTAGAGTCACGTTAATGCCTGAAATTGGTCGAAATAGAAGCTTCTGAATAGCAGAAAAAGTCTGTAATAATGGCAATTTTGGTCACATTGAGGCTTTAAAAAGTAGTTATTCAACATGAGGCACATTCCAAATGACATTTTGAATCAGTTTTTCTACAGTCCAGAAAATCTATTTTCTGATGAAAAAGGATGACCCGTGACCTGTCGAAATTTCTCCAGATGGTCAGAAATGGAAATGTTTTAATGTTTAATTTTTTGACTGCAAATGACTATTCCATGTAAATTATCACTTTTGGAACAAAAACAAGTGTTTTTAGAGTCACAATAATGCCTGAAATTGGTCGAAATAAAAGCTTCTGTATAGGAGAAAAAGTCTGTAATAATGGCAATTTTGGTCACATTGAGGCTTTAAAAAGTAGTTATTCAACATGAGGCACATTCAAAATGACATTTTGAATCAATTTTTCTACAGTCCAAAAAATCAATTTTCTGATGAAAAACGATGACCCGACCTGTCGAAATTTCTCCAGATGGTCAGAAATCGAAATTTTTATTGTTTAATTTTTTGACTGCAAATGACTATTCCATGTAAATTATCACTTTTGGAACAAAAACAAGGGTGTTTAGAGTCAGTTTAATGCCTGAAATTGGTCGAAAAAGAAGCTTCTGAGTAGGAGAAAATGTCCGTAAAAATGGCAATTTTGGTCACCTTGAGGATTCAAAAAGTAGTTATTCAACATGAGGCACATTCCAAATGACATTTTGAATCAATTTTTCTACAGTCCAGAAAATCAATTTTCTGATGAAAAAGGATGACCCGTGACCTGTCGAAATTTCTCCAGATGGTCAGAAATGGAAATTTTTTAATGTTTAATTTTTTGACTGCAAATAACTATTCCATGTAAATTATCACTTTTGGAACTAAAATAAGTGTGTTTAGAGTCACTTTAATGCCTGAAATTGTTAGAAATAGAAGCTTCTGAATAGGAGAAAAAGTCTGCAATAATGACACTTTTGGTCACATTGAGGTTTCAAAAAGTAGTTATTCAACATGAGGCACAATCCAAATGACATTTTAAATCAATTTTATTACAGTCCAAAAAATCAATTTTCTGATGAAAAACGATGACCCGTGACCTGTCGAAATTTCTCCAGATGTTCAGATATCGAAATTTTTATTGTTTAATTTTTTGACTGCAAATGACTATTCCATGTAAATTATCACTTTTGGAACAAAAATAAGTGTGTTTAGACTCACTTTAATGACTGAAATTGGTCGAAATAGAAGCTTCTGAATAGGAGAAAAAGTCTGTAATAATGGCAATTTTGGTCACATTGAGGCTTTAAAAAGTAGTTATTCAACATGAGGCACATTCCAAATGACATTTTGAATCAATTTTTCTACAGTCCAAAAAATCAATTTTCTGATGAAAAACGATGACCCGTGACCTGTCGAAATTTCTCCAGATGGTCAGAAATGGAAATTTTTTAATGTTTAATTTTTTGACTGCAATTGACTATTCCATGTAAATTATCACTTTTGGAACAAAAACAAGTGTGTTTAGACTCACTTTAATGCCTGAAATTAGTCGAAATAGAAGCTTCTGAATAGGAGAAAAAGTCTGCAATAATGGCAATTTTGGTCACATTGAGGTTTCAAAAAGTAGTTATTCAACATGAGGCACAATCCAAATGACATTTTGAATCAATTTTTCTACAGTCCAAAAAATCAATTTTCTGATGAAAAACGATGACCCGTGACCTGTCGAAATTTCTCCAGATGGTCAGAAATCGAAATTTTTATTGTTTAATTTTTTGACTGCAAATGACTATTCTATGTAAATTATCACTTTTGGAACAAAAACAAGTGTGTTTAGAGTCAGTTTAATGCCTGAAATTGGTCGAAAAAGAAGCTTCTGAGTAGGAGAAAATATCCGTAAAAATGGCAATTTTGGTCACCTGAGGCTTCAAAAAGTAGTTATTCAACATGAGGCACATTCCAAATGACATTTTGAATCAATTTTTCTACAGTCCAGAAAATCTATTTTCTGATGAAAAAGGATGACCCGTGACCTGTCGAAATTTCTCCAGATGGTCAGAAATGGAAATGTTTTAATGTTTAATTTTTTGACTGCAAATGACTATTCCATGTAAATTATCACTTTTGGAACAAAAACAAGTGTTTTTAGAGTCACGTTAATGCCTGAAATTGGTCGAAATAGAAGCTTCTGAATAGGAGAAAAAGTCTGTAATAATGGCAATTTTGGTCACATTGAGGCTTTAAAAGTAGTTATTCAACATGAGGCACATTCCAAATGACATTTTGAATCAGTTTTTCTACAGTCCAGAAAATCTATTTTCTGATGAAAAAGGATGACCCGTGACCTGTCGAAATTTCTCCAGATGGTCAGAAATGGAAATGTTTTAATGTTTAATTTTTTGACTGCAAATGACTATTCCATGTAAATTATCACTTTTGGAACAAAAACAAGTGTTTTTAGAGTCACGTTAATGCCTGAAATTGGTCGAAATAAAAGCTTCTGTATAGGAGAAAAAGTCTGTAATAATGGCAATTTTGGTCACATTGAGGCTTTAAAAAGTAGTTATTCAACATGAGGCACATTCAAAATGACATTTTGAATCAATTTTTCTACAGTCCAAAAAATCAATTTTCTGATGAAAAACGATGACCCGACCTGTCGAAATTTCTCCAGATGGTCAGAAATCGAAATTTTTATTGTTTAATTTTTTGACTGCAAATGACTATTCCATGTAAATTATCACTTTTGGAACAAAAACAAGGGTGTTTAGAGTCAGTTTAATGCCTGAAATTGGTCGAAAAAGAAGCTTCTGAGTAGGAGAAAATGTCCGTAAAAATGGCAATTTTGGTCACCTTGAGGATTCAAAAAGTAGTTATTCAACATGAGGCACATTCCAAATGACATTTTGAAACAATTTTTCTACAGTCCAGAAAATCAATTTTCTGATGAAAAAGGATGACCCGTGACCTGTCGAAATTTCTCCAGATGGTCAGAAATGGAAATTTTTTAATGTTTAATTTTTTGACTGCAAATGACTATTCCATGTAAATTATCACTTTTGGAACAAAAATAAGTGTGTTTAGACTCACTTTAATGACTGAAATTGGTCGAAATAGAAGCTTCTGAATAGGAGAAAAAGTCTGTAATAATGGCAATTTTGGTCACATTGAGGCTTTAAAAAGTAGTTATTCAACATGAGGCACATTCCAAATGACATTTTGAATCAATTTTTCTACAGTCCAAAAAATCAATTTTCTGATGAAAAACGATGACCCTTGACCTGTCGAAATTTCTCCAGATGGTCAGAAATGGAAATTTTTTAATGTTTAAATTTTTTGACTGCAATTGACTATTCCATGTAAATTATCACTTTTGGAACAAAAACAAGTGTGTTTAGACTCACTTTAATGCCTGAAATTAGTGGAAATAGAAGCTTCTGAATAGGAGAAAAAGTCTGCAATAATGGCAATTTTGGTCACATTGAGGTTTCAAAAAGTAGTTATTCAACATGAGGCACAATCCAAATGACATTTTGAATCAATTTTTCTACAGTCCAAAAAATCAATTTTCTGATGAAAAACGATGACCCGTGACCTGTCGAAATTTCTCCAGATGGTCAGAAATCGAAATTTGTATTGTTTAATTTTTTGACTGCAAATGACTATTCCATGTAAATGATCACTTTTGGAACAAAAACAAGTGTGTTTAGAGTCAGTTTAATGCCTGAAATTTGTCGAAAAATAAGCTTCTGAGTAGGAGAAAATGTCCGTAAAAATGGGAATTTTGGTCACATTGAGACTTCAAAAAGTAGTTATTCAACATGAGGCACATTCCAAATGACATTTTGAATCAATTTTTCTACAGTCCAGAAAATCTATTTTCTGATGAAAAAGGATGACCCGTGACCTGTCGAAATTTCTCCAGATGGTCAGAAATGGAAATTTTTTAATGTTTAATTTTTTGACTGCAAATGACTATTCCATGTAAATTATCACTTTTGGAACAAAAATAAGTGTGTTTAGACTCACTTTAATGACTGAAATTGGTCGAAATAGAAGCTTCTGAATAGGAGAAAAAGTCTGTAATAATGGCAATTTTGGTCACATTGAGGCTTTAAAAAGTAGTTATTCAACATGAGGCACATTCCAAATGACATTTTGAATCAATTTTTCTACAGTCCAAAAAATCAATTTTCTGATGAAAAACGATGACCCTTGACCTGTCGAAATTTCTCCAGATGGTCAGAAATGGAAATTTTTTAATGTTTAAATTTTTTGACTGCAATTGACTATTCCATGTAAATTATCACTTTTGGAACAAAAACAAGTGTGTTTAGACTCACTTTAATGCCTGAAATTAGTGGAAATAGAAGCTTCTGAATAGGAGAAAAAGTCTGCAATAATGGCAATTTTGGTCACATTGAGGTTTCAAAAAGTAGTTATTCAACATGAGGCACAATCCAAATGACATTTTGAATCAATTTTTCTACAGTCCAAAAAATCAATTTTCTGATGAAAAACGATGACCCGTGACCTGTCGAAATTTCTCCAGATGGTCAGAAATCGAAATTTGTATTGTTTAATTTTTTGACTGCAAATTACTATTCCATGTAAATGATCACTTTTGGAACAAAAACAAGTGTGTTTAGAGTCAGTTTAATGCCTGAAATTTGTCGAAAAATAAGCTTCTGAGTAGGAGAAAATGTCCGTAAAAATGGCAATTTTGGTCACATTGAGACTTCAAAAAGTAGTTATTCAACATGAGGCACATTCCAAATGACATTTTGAATCAATTTTTCTACAGTCCAGAAAATCTATTTTCTGATGAAAAAGGATGACCCGTGACCTGTCGAAATTTCTCCAGATGGTCAGAAATGGAAATGTTTTAATGTTTAATTTTTTGACTGCAAATGACTATTCCATGTAAATTATCACTTTTGGAACAAAAACAAGTGTTTTTAGAGTCACGTTAATGCCTGAAATTGGTCGAAATAGAAGCTTCTGAATAGGAGAAAAAGTCTGTAATAATGGCAATTTTGGTCACATTGAGGCTTTAAAAAGTAGTTATTCAACATGAGGCACATTCCAAATGACATTTTGAATCAATTTTTCTACAGTCCAAAAAATCAATTTTCTGATGAAAAACGATGACCCGTGACCTGGAGAAATTTCTCCAGATGGTCAGAAATCGAAATTTTTATTGTTTAATTTTTTGACTGCAAATGACTATTCTATGTAAATTATCACTTTTGGAACAAAAACAAGTGTGTTTAGAGTCAGTTTAATGCCTGAAATTGGTCGAAAAAGAAGCTTCTGAGTAGGAGAAAATATCCGTAAAAATGGCAATTTTGGTCACCTGAGGCTTCAAAAAGTAGTTATTCAACATGAGGCACATTCCAAATGACATTTTGAATCAATTTTTCTACAGTCCAGAAAATCTATTTTCTGATGAAAAAGGATGACCCGTGACCTGTCGAAATTTCTCCAGATGGTCAGAAATGGAAATGTTTTAATGTTTAATTTTTTGACTGCAAATGACTATTCCATGTAAATTATCACTTTTGGAACAAAAACAAGTGTTTTTAGAGTCACGTTAATGCCTGAAATTGGTCGAAATAAAAGCTTCTGTATAGGAGAAAAAGTCTGTAATAATGGCAATTTTGGTCACATTGAGGCTTTAAAAAGTAGTTATTCAACATGAGGCACATTCAAAATGACATTTTGAATCAATTTTTCTACAGTCCAAAAAATCAATTTTCTGATGAAAAACGATGACCCGACCTGTTGAAATTTCTCCAGATGGTCAGAAATCGAAATTTTTATTGTTTAATTTTTTGACTGCAAATGACTATTCCATGTAAATTATCACTTTTGGAACAAAAACAAGGGTGTTTAGAGTCAGTTTAATGCCTGAAATTGGTCGAAAAAGAAGCTTCTGAGTAGGAGAAAATGTCCGTAAAAATGGCAATTTTGGTCACCTTGAGGATTCAAAAAGTAGTTATTCAACATGAGGCACATTCCAAATGACATTTTGAATCAATTTTTCTACAGTCCAGAAAATCAATTTTCTGATGAAAAAGGATGACCCGTGACCTGTCGAAATTTCTCCAGATGGTCAGAAATGGAAATTTTTTAATGTTTAATTTTTTGACTGCAAATGACTATTCCATGTAAATTATCACTTTTGGAACTAAAATAAGTGTGTTTAGAGTCACTTTAATGCCTGAAATTGTTAGAAATAGAAGCTTCTGAATAGGAGAAAAAGTCTGCAATAATGACACTTTTGGTCACATTGAGGTTTCAAAAAGTAGTTATTCAACATGAGGCACAATCCAAATGACATTTTAAATCAATTTTATTACAGTCCAAAAAATCAATTTTCTGATGAAAAACGATGACCCGTGACCTGTCGAAATTTCTCCAGATGTTCAGATATCGAAATTTTTATTGTTTAATTTTTTGACTGCAAATGACTATTCCATGTAAATTATCACTTTTGGAACAAAAATAAGTGTGTTTAGACTCACTTTAATGACTGAAATTGGTCGAAATAGAAGCTTCTGAATAGGAGAAAAAGTCTGTAATAATGGCAATTTTGGTCACATTGAGGTTTCAAAAAGTAGTTATTCAACATGAGGCACAATCCAAATGACATTTTGAATCAATTTTTCTACAGTCCAAAAAATCAATTTTCTGATGAAAAACGATGACCCGTGACCTGTCGAAATTTCTCCAGATGGTCAGAAATCGAAATTTTTATTGTTTAATTTTTTGACTGCAAATGACTATTCTATGTAAATTATCACTTTTGGAACAAAAACAAGTGTGTTTAGAGTCAGTTTAATGCCTGAAATTGGTCAAAAAAGAAGCTTCTGAGTAGGAGAAAATATCCGTAAAAATGGCAATTTTGGTCACCTGAGGCTTCAAAAAGTAGTTATTCAACATGAGGCACATTCCAAATGACATTTTGAATCAATTTTTCTACAGTCCAGAAAATCTATTTTCTGATGAAAAAGGATGACCCGTGACCTGTCGAAATTTCTCCAGATGGTCAGAAATGGAAATGTTTTAATGTTTAATTTTTTGACTGCAAATGACTATTCCATGTAAATTATCACTTTTGGAACAAAAACAAGTGTTTTTAGAGTCACGTTAATGCCTGAAATTGGTCGAAATAGAAGCTTCTGAATAGGAGAAAAAGTCTGTAATAATGGCAATTTTGGTCACATTGAGGCTTTAAAAAGTAGTTATTCAACATGAGGCACATTCCAAATGACATTTTGAATCAGTTTTTCTACAGTCCAGAAAATCTATTTTCTGATGAAAAAGGATGACCCGTGACCTGTCGAAATTTCTCCAGATGGTCAGAAATGGAAATGTTTTAATGTTTAATTTTTTGACTGCAAATGACTATTCCATGTAAATTATCACTTTTGGAACAAAAACAAGTGTTTTTAGAGTCACGTTAATGCCTGAAATTGGTCGAAATAAAAGCTTCTGTATAGGAGAAAAAGTCTGTAATAATGGCAATTTTGGTCACATTGAGGCTTTAAAAAGTAGTTATTCAACATGAGGCACATTCAAAATGACATTTTGAATCAATTTTTCTACAGTCCAAAAAATCAATTTTCTGATGAAAAACGATGACCCGACCTGTCGAAATTTCTCCAGATGGTCAGAAATCGAAATTTTTATTGTTTAATTTTTTGACTGCAAATGACTATTCCATGTAAATTATCACTTTTGGAACAAAAACAAGGGTGTTTAGAGTCAGTTTAATGCCTGAAATTGGTCGAAAAAGAAGCTTCTGAGTAGGAGAAAATGTCCGTAAAAATGGCAATTTTGGTCACCTTGAGGATTCAAAAAGTAGTTATTCAACATGAGGCACATTCCAAATGACATTTTGAATCAATTTTTCTACAGTCCAGAAATGAAAAAGGATGACCCGTGACCTGTCGAAATTTCTCCAGATGGTCAGAAATGGAAATTTTTTAATGTTTAATTTTTTGACTGCAAATGACTATTCCATGTAAATTATCACTTTTGGAACTAAAATAAGTGTGTTTAGAGTCACTTTAATGCCTGAAATTGTTAGAAATAGAAGCTTCTGAATAGGAGAAAAAGTCTGCAATAATGACACTTTTGGTCACATTGAGGTTTCAAAAAGTAGTTATTCAACATGAGGCACAATCCAAATGACATTTTAAATCAATTTTATTACAGTCCAAAAAATCAATTTTCTGATGAAAAACGATGACCCGTGACCTGTCGAAATTTCTCCAGATGTTCAGATATCGAAATTTTTATTGTTTAATTTTTTGACTGCAAATGACTATTCCATGTAAATTATCACTTTTGGAACAAAAATAAGTGTGTTTAGACTCACTTTAATGACTGAAATTGGTCGAAATAGAAGCTTCTGAATAGGAGAAAAAGTCTGTAATAATGGCAATTTTGGTCACATTGAGGCTTTAAAAAGTAGTTATTCAACATGAGGCACATTCCAAATGACATTTTGAATCAATTTTTCTACAGTCCAAAAAATCAATTTTCTGATGAAAAACGATGACCCGTGACCTGTCGAAATTTCTCCAGATGGTCAGAAATGGAAATTTTTTAATGTTTAATTTTTTGACTGCAATTGACTATTCCATGTAAATTATCACTTTTGGAACAAAAACAAGTGTGTTTAGACTCACTTTAATGCCTGAAATTAGTCGAAATAGAAGCTTCTGAATAGGAGAAAAAGTCTGCAATAATGGCAATTTTGGTCACATTGAGGTTTCAAAAAGTAGTTATTCAACATGAGGCACAATCCAAATGACATTTTGAATCAATTTTTCTACAGTCCAAAAAATCAATTTTCTGATGAAAAACGATGACCCGTGACCTGTCGAAATTTCTCCAGATGGTCAGAAATCGAAATTTGTATTGTTTAATTTTTTGACTGCAAATTACTATTCCATGTAAATGATCACTTTTGGAACAAAAACAAGTGTGTTTAGAGTCAGTTTAATGCCTGAAATTTGTCGAAAAAGAAGCTTCTGAGTAGGAGAAAATGTCCGTAAAAATGGCAATTTTGGTCACATTGAGAATTCAAAAAGTAGTTATTCAACATGAGGCACATTCCAAATGACATTTTGAATCAATTTTTCTACAGTCCAGAAAATCTATTTTCTGATGAAAAAGGATGACCCGTGACCTGTCGAAATTTCTCCAGATGGTCAGAAATGGAAATGTTTTAATGTTTAATTTTTTGACTGCAAATGACTATTCCATGTAAATTATCACTTTTGGAACAAAAACAAGTGTTTTTAGAGTCACGTTAATGCCTGAAATTGGTCGAAATAGAAGCTTCTGAATAGGAGAAAAAGTCTGTAATAATGGCAATTTTGGTCACATTGAGGCTTTAAAAAGTAGTTATTCAACATGAGGCACATTCCAAATGACATTTTGAATCAATTTTTCTACAGTCCAAAAAATCAATTTTCTGATGAAAAACGATGACCCGTGACCTGGAGAAATTTCTCCAGATGGTCAGAAATCGAAATTTTTATTGTTTAATTTTTTGACTGCAAATGACTATTCTATGTAAATTATCACTTTTGGAACAAAAACAAGTGTGTTTAGAGTCAGTTTAATGCCTGAAATTGGTCGAAAAAGAAGCTTCTGAGTAGGAGAAAATATCCGTAAAAATGGCAATTTTGGTCACCTGAGGCTTCAAAAAGTAGTTATTCAACATGAGGCACATTCCAAATGACATTTTGAATCAATTTTTCTACAGTCCAGAAAATCTATTTTCTGATGAAAAAGGATGACCCGTGACCTGTCGAAATTTCTCCAGATGGTCAGAAATGGAAATGTTTTAATGTTTAATTTTTTGACTGCAAATGACTATTCCATGTAAATTATCACTTTTGGAACAAAAACAAGTGTTTTTAGAGTCACGTTAATGCCTGAAATTGGTCGAAATAGAAGCTTCTGAATAGGAGAAAAAGTCTGTAATAATGGCAATTTTGGTCACATTGAGGCTTTAAAAAGTAGTTATTCAACATGAGGCACATTCCAAATGACATTTTGAATCAGTTTTTCTACAGTCCAGAAAATCTATTTTCTGATGAAAAAGGATGACCCGTGACCTGTCGAAATTTCTCCAGATGGTCAGAAATGGAAATGTTTTAATGTTTAATTTTTTGACTGCAAATGACTATTCCATGTAAATTATCACTTTTGGAACAAAAACAAGTGTTTTTAGAGTCACTTTAATGCCTGAAATTGGTCAAAATAGAAGCTTCTTAATAGGAGTAAAAGTCTGTAATAATGGCAATTTTGGTCACACAGAGGATTTAAAAAGTGGTTATTCAACATGAGGCACATTTCAAATGACATTTTTAATCAATTTTTCTACAGTCCAAAAAATCTATTTTCTGATGAAAAACGATGACCCGTGACCTGTCGAAATTTCTCCAGATGGTCAGAAATGGACATTTTTCAATGTTTAATTTTTGGACTTCAAATGACTATTCCATGTAAATTATCACTTTTGGAACAAAAATAAGTGTGTTTATAGTCACTTTAATGCCTGAAATTGGTCGAAATAGAAGCTTCTGAATAGGAGAAAAAGTCTGTAATAATGGCAATTTTGGTCACATTGAGGCTTTAAAAAGTAGTTATTCAACATGAGGCACATTCCAAATGACATTTTGAATCAATTTTTCTACAGTCCAAAAAATCAATTTTCTGATGTTAAACGATGACCTGTGACCTGTCGAAATTTCTCCAGATGGCCAGAAATGGAAATTTTTTAATGTTTAATTTTTTGACTGCAAATGACTATTTCATATAAATTATCACTTTTGGAACAAAAATAAGTGTGTTTAGAGTCACTTTAATGACTGAAATTGGTCGAAATAGACGCTTCTGAATAGGAGAAAAAGTCTGTAATAATGGCAATTTTGGTCACATTAAGGCTTTAAAAAGTAGTTATTCAACATGAGGCACATTCCAAATGACATTTTGAATCAATTTTTCTACAGTCCAAAAAATCAATTTTCTGATGAAAAACGATGACCCGTGACCTGTCGAAATTTCTCCAGATAGTCAGAAATGGAAATTTTTTAATGTTTAATTTTTTGACTGCAATTGACTATTCCATGTAAATTATCACTTTTGGAACAAAAACAAGTGTGTTTAGACTCACTTTAATGCCTGAAATTAGTCGAAATAGAAGCTTCTGAATAGGAGAAAAAGTCTGCAATAATGGCAATTTTGGTCACATTGAGGTTTCAAAAAGTAGTTATTCAACATGAGGCACAATCCAAATGACATTTTGAATCAATTTTTCTACAGTCCAAAAAATCAATTTTCTGATGAAAAATGATGACCCGTGACCTGTCGAAATTTCTCCAGATGGTCAGAAATCGAAATTTGTATTGTTTAATTTTTTGACTGCAAATGACTATTCCATGTAAATTATCACTTTTGGAACAAAAATAAGTGTGTTTAGACTCACTTTAATGACTGAAATTGGTCGAAATAGAAGCTTCTGAATAGGAGAAAAAGTCTGTAATAATGGCAATTTTGGTCACATTGAGGCTTTAAAAAGTAGTTATTCAACACGAGGCACATTCCAAATGACATTTTGAATCAATTTTTCTACAGTTCAAAAAATCAATTTTCTGATGAAAAACGATGACCCTTGACCTGTCGAAATTTCTCTAGATGGTCAGAAATGGAAATTTTTTAATGTTTAAATTTTTTGACTGCAATTGACTATTCCATGTAAATTATCACTTTTGGAACAAAAACAAGTGTGTTTAGACTCACTTTATTGCCTGAAATTAGTGGAAATAGAAGCTTCTGAATAGGAGAAAAAGTCTGCAATAATGGCAATTTTGGTCACATTGAGGTTTCAAAAAGTAGTTATTCAACATGAGGCACATTCCAAATGACATTTTGAATCAATTTTTCTACAGTCCAAAAAATCAATTTTCTGATGAAAAACGATGACCCGTGACCTGTCGAAATTTCTCCAGATGGTCAGAAATCGAAATTTGTATTGTTTAATTTTTTGACTGCAAATGACTATTCCATGTAAATTATCACTTTTGGAACAAAAATAAGTGTGTTTAGACTCACTTTAATGACTGAAATTGGTCGAAATAGAAGCTTCTGAATAGGAGAAAAAGTCTGTAATAATGGCAATTTTGGTCACATTGAGGTTTCAAAAAGTAGTTATTCAACATGAGGCACAATCCAAATGACATTTTGAATCAATTTTTCTACAGTCCAAAAAATCAATTTTCTGATGAAAAACGATGACCCGTGACCTGTCGAAATTTCTCCAGATGGTCAGAAATCGAAATTTTTATTGTTTAATTTTTTGACTGCAAATGACTATTCTATGTAAATTATCACTTTTGGAACAAAAACAAGTGTGTTTAGAGTCAGTTTAATGCCTGAAATTGGTCGAAAAAGAAGCTTCTGAGTAGGAGAAAATATCCGTAAAAATGGCAATTTTGGTCACCTGAGGTTTCAAAAAGTACTTATTCAACATGAGGCACATTCCAAATGACATTTTGAATCAATTTTTCTACAGTCCAGAAAATCTATTTTCTGATGAAAAAGGATGACCCGTGACCTGTCGAAATTTCTCCAGATGGTCAGAAATGGAAATGTTTTAATGTTTAATTTTTTGACTGCAAATGACTATTCCATGTAAATTATCACTTTTGGAACAAAAACAAGTGTTTTTAGAGTCACGTTAATGCCTGAAATTGGTCGAAATAGAAGCTTCTGAATAGGAGAAAAAGTCTGTAATAATGGCAATTTTGGTCACATTGAGGCTTTAAAAAGTAGTTATTCAACATGAGGCACATTCCAAATGACATTTTGAATCAGTTTTTCTACAGTCCAGAAAATCTATTTTCTGATGAAAAAGGATGACCCGTGACCTGTCGAAAATTCTCCAGATGGTCAGAAATGGAAATGTTTTAATGTTTAATTTTTTGACTGCAAATGACTATTCCATGTAAATTATCACTTTTGGAACAAAAACAAGTGTTTTTAGAGTCACGTTAATGCCTGAAATTGGTCGAAATAAAAGCTTCTGTATAGGAGAAAAAGTCTGTAATAATGGCAATTTTGGTCACATTGAGGCTTTAAAAAGTAGTTATTCAACATGAGGCACATTCAAAATGACATTTTGAATCAATTTTTCTACAGTCCAAAAAAATCAATTTTCTGATGAAAAACGATGACCCGACCTGTCGAAATTTCTCCAGATGGTCAGAAATCGAAATTTTTATTGTTTAATTTTTTGACTGCAAATGACTATTCCATGTAAATTATCACTTTTGGAACAAAAACAAGGGTGTTTAGAGTCAGTTTAATGCCTGAAATTGGTCGAAAAAGAAGTCTGAGTAGGAGAAAATGTCCGTAAAAATGGCAATTTTGGTCACCTTGAGGATTCAAAAAGTAGTTATTCAACATGAGGCACATTCCAAATGACATTTTGAATCAATTTTTCTACAGTCCAGAAAATCAATTTTCTGATGAAAAAGGATGACCCGTGACCTGTCGAAATTTCTCCAGATGGTCAGAAATGGAAATTTTTTAATGTTTAATTTTTTGACTGCAAATGACTATTCCATGTAAATTATCACTTTTGGAACTAAAATAAGTGTGTTTAGAGTCACTTTAATGCCTGAAATTGTTAGAAATAGAAGCTTCTGAATAGGAGAAAAAGTCTGCAATAATGACACTTTTGGTCACATTGAGGTTTCAAAAAGTAGTTATTCAACATGAGGCACAATCCAAATGACATTTTAAATCAATTTTATTACAGTCCAAAAAATCAATTTTCTGATGAAAAACGATGACCCGTGACCTGTCGAAATTTCTCCAGATGTTCAGATATCGAAATTTTTATTGTTTAATTTTTTGACTGCAAATGACTATTCCATGTAAATTATCACTTTTGGAACAAAAATAAGTGTGTTTAGACTCACTTTAATGACTGAAATTGGTCGAAATAGAAGCTTCTGAATAGGAGAAAAAGTCTGTAATAATGGCAATTTTGGTCACATTGAGGCTTTAAAAAGTAGTTATTCAACATGAGGCACATTCCAAATGACATTTTGAATCAATTTTTCTACAGTCCAAAAAATCAATTTTCTGATGAAAAACGATGACCCGTGACCTGTCGAAATTTCTCCAGATGGTCAGAAATGGAAATTTTTTAATGTTTAATTTTTTGACTGCAATTGACTATTCCATGTAAATTATCACTTTTGGAACAAAAACAAGTGTGTTTAGACTCACTTTAATGCCTGAAATTAGTCGAAATAGAAGCTTCTGAATAGGAGAAAAAGTCTGCAATAATGGCAATTTTGGTCACATTGAGGTTTCAAAAAGTAGTTATTCAACATGAGGCACATTCCAAATGACATTTTGAATCAATTTTTCTACAGTCCAAAAAATCAATTTTCTGATGAAAAACGATGACCCGTGACCTGTCGAAATTTCTCCAGATGGTCAGAAATCGAAATTTGTATTGTTTAATTTTTTGACTGCAAATGACTATTCCATGTAAATGATCACTTTTGGAACAAAAACAAGTGTGTTTAGAGTCAGTTTAATGCCTGAAATTTGTCGAAAAAGAAGCTTCTGAGTAGGAGAAAATGTCCGTAAAAATGGCAATTATGGTCACATTGAGGCTTCAAAAAGTAGTTATTCAACATGAGGCACATTCCAAATGACATTTTGAATCAATTTTTCTACAGTCCAGAAAATCTATTTTCTGATGAAAAAGGATGACCCGTGACCTGTCGAAATTTCTCCAGATGGTCAGAAATGGAAATGTTTTAATGTTTAATTTTTTGACTGCAAATGACTATTCCATGTAAATTATCACTTTTGGAACAAAAACAAGTGTTTTTAGAGTCACGTTAATGCCTGAAATTGGTCGAAATAGAAGCTTCTGAATAGGAGAAAAAGTCTGTAATAATGGCAATTTTGGTCACATTGAGGCTTTAAAAAGTAGTTATTCAACATGAGGCACATTCCAAATGACATTTTGAATCAATTTTTCTACAGTCCAAAAAATCAATTTTCTGATGAAAAACGATGACCCGTGACCTGTCGAAATTTCTCCAGATGGTCAGAAATCGAAATTTTTATTGTTTAATTTTTTGACTGCAAATGACTATTCTATGTAAATTATCACTTTTGGAACAAAAACAAGTGTGTTTAGAGTCAGTTTAATGCCTGAAATTGGTCTAAAAAGAAGCTTCTGAGTAGGAGAAAATGTCCGTAAAAATGGCAATTTTGGTCACCTGAGGCTTCAAAAAGTAGTTATTCAACATGAGGCACATTCCAAATGACATTTTGAATCAATTTTTCTACAGTCAAGAAAATCAATTTTCTGATGAAAAAGAATGACCTGTGACCTGTCGAAATTTCTCCAGATGGTCAGAAATGGAAATGTTTTAATGTTTAATTTTTTGACTGCAAATGACTATTCCATGTAAATTATCACTTTTGGAACTAAAATAAGTGTGTTTAGAGTCACTTTAATGCCTGAAATTGTTCGAAATAGAAGCTTCTGAATAGGAGAAAAAGTCTGCAATAATGGCACTTTTGGTCACATTGAGGTTTCAAAAAGTAGTTATTCAACATGAGGCACAATCCAAATGACATTTTAAATCAAGTTTTTTTACAGTCCAAAAAATCAATTTTCTGATGAAAAACGATGACCCGTGACCTGTCGAAATTTCTCCAGATGGTCAGAAATCGAAATTTTTATTGTTTAATTTTTTGACTGCAAATGACTATTCCATGTAAATTATCACTTTTGGAACAAAAATAAGTGTGTTTAGACTCACTTTAATGACTGAAATTGGTCGAAATAGAAGCTTCTGAATTGGAGAAAAAGTCTGTAATAATGGCAATTTTGGTCACATTTAGGCTTTAAAAAGTAGTTATTCAACATGAGGCACATTCCAAATGACATTTTGAATCAATTTTTCTACAGTCCAGAAAATCAATTTTCTGATGAAAAAGGATGACCCGTGACCTGTCGAAATTTCTCCAGATGGTCAGAAATGGAAATGTTTTAATGTTTAATTTTTTGACTGCAAATGACTATTCCATGTAAATTATCACTTTTGGAACAAAAACAAGTGTTTTTAGAGTCACTTTAATGCCTGAAATTGGTCGAAATAGAAGCTTCTTAATAGGAGTAAAAGTCTGTAATAATGGCAATTTTGGTCACACAGAGGATTTAAAAAGTAGTTATTCAACATGAGGCACATTTCAAATGACATTTTTAATCAATTTTTCTACAGTCCAAAAAATCTATTTTCTGATGAAAAACGATGACCCGTGACCTGTCGAAATTTCTCCAGATGGTCAGAAATGGACATTTTTCAATGTTTAATTTTTGGACTTCAAATGACTATTCTATGTAAATTATCACTTATGGAACAAAAATAAGTGTGTTTATAGTCACTTTAATGCCTGAAATTGGTCGAAATAGAAGCTTCTGAATAGGAGAAAAAGTCTGTAATAATGGCAATTTTGGTCACATTGAGGCTTTAAAAAGTAGTTATTCAACATGAGGCACATTCCAAATGACATTTTGAATCAATTTTTCTACAGTCCAAAAAATCAATTTTCTGATGAAAAACGATGACCCTTGACCTGTCGAAATTTCTCCAGATGGTCAGAAATGGAAATTTTTTAATGTTTAAATTTTTTGACTGCAATTGACTATTCCATGTAAATTATCACTTTTGCAACAAAAACAAGTGTTTTTAGAGTCACGTTAATGCCTGAAATTGGTCGAAATAGAAGCTTCTGAATAGGAGAAAAAGTCTGTAATAATGGCAATTTTGGTCACATTGAGGCTTTAAAAAGTAGTTATTCAACATGAGGCACATTCCAAATGACATTTTGAATCAATTTTTCTACAGTCCAAAAAATCAATTTTCTGATGAAAAACGATGACCCGTGACCTGTCGAAATTTCTCCAGATGGTCAGAAATCGAAATTTTTATTGTTTAATTTTTTGACTGCAAATGACTATTCTATGTAAATTATCACTTTTGGAACAAAAACAAGTGTGTTTAGAGTCAGTTTAATGCCTGAAATTGGTCGAAAAAGAAGCTTCTGAGTAGGAGAAAATGTCCGTAAAAATGGCAATTTTGGTCACCTGAGGCTTCAAAAAGTAGTTATTCAACATGAGGCACATTCCAAATGACATTTTGAATCAATTTTTCTACAGTCCAGAAATTCAATTTTCTGATGAAAAAGAATGACCTGTGACCTGTCGAAATTTCTCCAGATGGTCAGAAATGGAAATGTTTTAATGTTTAATTTTTTGACTGCAAATGACTATTCCATGTAAATTATCACTTTTGGAACTAAAATAAGTGTGTTTAGAGTCACTTTAATGCCTGAAATTGTTCGAAATAGAAGCTTCTGAATAGGAGAAAAAGTCTGCAATAATGGCACTTTTGGTCACATTGAGGTTTCAAAAAGTAGTTATTCAACATGAGGCACAATCCAAATGACATTTTAAATCAAGTTTTTTTACAGTCCAAAAAATCAATTTTCTGATGAAAAACGATGACCCGTGACCTGTCGAAATTTCTCCAGATGGTCAGAAATCGAAATTTTTATTGTTTAATTTTTTGACTGCAAATGACTATTCCATGTAAATTATCACTTTTGGAACAAAAATAAGTGTGTTTAGACTCACTTTAATGACTGAAATTGGTCGAAATAGAAGCTTCTGAATAGGAGAAAAAGTCTGTAATAATGGCAATTTTGGTCACATTTAGGCTTTAAAAAGTAGTTATTCAACATGAGGCACATTCCAAATGACATTTTGAATCAATTTTTCTACAGTCCAGAAAATCAATTTTCTGATGAAAAAGGATGACCCGTGACCTGTCGAAATTTCTCCAGATGGTCAGAAATGGAAATGTTTTAATGTTTAATTTTTTGACTGCAAATGACTATTCCATGTAAATTATCACTTTTGGAACAAAAACAAGTGTTTTTAGAGTCACTTTAATGCCTGAAATTGGTCGAAATAGAAGCTTCTTAATAGGAGTAAAAGTCTGTAATAATGGCAATTTTGGTCACACAGAGGATTTAAAAAGTAGTTATTCAACATGAGGCACATTTCAAATGACATTTTTAATCAATTTTTCTACAGTCCAAAAAATCTATTTTCTGATGAAAAACGATGACCCGTGACCTGTCGAAATTTCTCCAGATGGTCAGAAATGGACATTTTTCAATGTTTAATTTTTGGACTTCAAATGACTATTCCATGTAAATTATCACTTATGGAACAAAAATAAGTGTGTTTATAGTCACTTTAATGCCTGAAATTGGTCGAAATAGAAGCTTCTGAATAGGAGAAAAAGTCTGTAATAATGGCAATTTTGGTCACATTGAGGCTTTAAAAAGTAGTTATTCAACATGAGGCACATTCCAAATGACATTTTGAATCAATTTTTCTACAGTCCAAAAAATCAATTTTCTGATGAAAAACGATGACCTGTGACCTGTCGAAATTTCTCCAGATGGCCAGAAATTGAATTTTTTAATGTTTAATTTTTTGACTGCAAATGACTATTTCATATAAATTATCACTTTTGGAACAAAAATAAGTGTGTTTAGAGTCACTTTAATGTCTGAAATTGGTCGAAATAGACGCTTCTGAATAGGAGAAAAAGTCTGTAATAATGGCAATTTTGGTAACATTGAGGCTTTAAAAAGTAGTTATTCAACATGAGGCACATTCCAAATGACATTTTGAATCAATTTTTCTACAGTCCAGAAAATCAATTTTCTGATGAAAAAGGATGACCCGTGACCTGTCGAAATTTCTCCAGATGGTCAGTAATGCAAATGTTTTAATGTTTAATTTTTTGACTGCAAATGACTATTCCATGTAAATTATGACTTTTGGAACTAAAATAAGTGTGTTTAGAGTCACTTTAAAGCCTGAAATTGTTCGAAATAGAAGCTTCTGAATAGGAGAAAAAGTCTGCAATAATGGCACTTTTGGTCACATTGAGGTTTCAAAAAGTAGTTATTCAACATGAGGCACAATCCAAATGACATTTTAAATCAATTTTTTTACAGTCCAAAAAATCAATTTTCTGATGAAAAACGATGACCCGTGACCTGTCAAAATTTCTCCAGATGTTCAGAAATCGAAATTTTATTGTTTAATTTTTTGACTGCAAATGACTATTCCATGTAAATTATCACTTTTGGAACAAAAAAAGGTGTGTTTAGACTCACTTTAATGACTGAAATTGGTCGAAATAGAAGCTTCTGAATAGGAGAAAAAGTCTGTAATAATGGCAATTTTGGTCACATTGAGGCTTTAAAAAGTAGTTATTCAACATGAGGCACATTCCAAATGACATTTTGAATCAATTTTTCTACAGTCCAAAAAATCAATTTTCTGATGAAAAACGATGACCCGTGACCTGTCGAAATTTCTCCAGATGGTCAGAAATGGAAATTTTTTTATGTTTAATTTTTTGACTGCAAGTGACTATTCCATGTAAATTATCACTTTTGGAACAAAAACAAGTGTGTTTAGACTCACTTTAATGCCTGAAATTAGTCGAAATAGAAGCTTCTGAATAGGAGAAAAAGTCTGCAATAATGGCAATTTTGGTCACATTGAGGTTTCAAAAAGTAGTTATTCAACATGAGGCACAATCCAAATGACATTTTGAATCAATTTTTCTACAGTCCAAAAAATCAATTTTCTGATGAAAAACGATGACCCGTGACCTGTCGAAATTTCTCCAGATGGTCAGAAATGGAAATTTTTTAATGTTTAAATTTTTTGACTGCAATTGACTATTCCATGTAAATTATCACTTTTGGAACAAAAACAAGTGTGTTTAGACTCACTTTAATGCCTGAAATTAGTGGAAATAGAAGCTTCTGAATAGGAGAAAAAGTCTGCAATAATGGCAATTTTAATCACATTGAGGTTTCAAAAAGTAGTTATTCAACATGAGGCACAATCCAAATGACATTTTGAATCAATTTTTCTACAGTCCAAAAAATCAATTTTCTGATGAAAAAGAATGACCTGTGACCTGTCGAAATTTCTCCAGATGGTCAGAAATCGAAATTTGTATTGTTTAATTTTTTGACTGCAAATGACTATTCCATGTAAATTATCACTTTTGGAACAAAAACAAGTGTGTTTAGAGTCAGTTTAATGCCTGAAATTTGTCGAAAAAGAAGCTTCTGAGTAGGAGAAAATGTCCGTAAAAATGGCAATTTTGGTCACATTGAGGCTTCAAAAAGTAGTTATTCAACATGAGGCACATTCCAAATGACATTTTGAATCAATTTTTCTACAGTCCAGAAAATCTATTTTCTGATGAAAAAGGATGACCCGTGACCTGTCGAAATTTCTCCAGATGGTCAGAAATGGAAATGTTTTAATGTTTAATTTTTTGACTGCAAATGACTATTCCATGTAAATTATCACTTTTGGAACAAAAACAAGTGTTTTTAGAGTCACGTTAATGCCTGAAATTGGTCGAAATAGAAGCTTCTGAGTAGGAGAAAAAGTCTGTAATAATGGCAATTTTGGTCACATTGAGGCTTTAAAAAGTAGTTATTCAACATGAGGCACAATCCAAATGACATTTTGAATCAATTTTTCTACAGTTCAGAAAATCAATTTTCTGATGAAAAAGGATGACCCGTGACCTGTCGAAATTTCTCCAGATGGTCAGAAATGGAAATGTTTTAATGTTTAATTTTTTGACTGCAAATGACTATTCCATGTAAATTATCACTTTTGGAACTAAAATAAGTGTGTTTAGAGTCACTTTAAAGCCTGAAATTGTTCGAAATAGAAGCTTCTGAATAGGAGAAAAAGTCTGCAATAATGGCACTTTTGGTCACATTGAGGTTTCAAAAAGTAGTTATTCAACATGAGGCACAATCCAAATGACATTTTAAATCAATTTTTTTACAGTCCAAAAAATCAATTTTCTGATGAAAAACGATGACCCGTGACCTGTCAAAATTTCTCCAGATGTTCAGAAATCGAAATTTTATTGTTTAATTTTTTGACTGCAAATGACTATTCCATGTAAATTATCACTTTTGGAACAAAAAAAGGTGTGTTTAGACTCACTTTAGTGACTGAAATTGGTCGAAATAGAAGCTTCTGAATAGGAGAAAAAGTCTGTAATAATGGCAATTTTGGTCACATTGAGGCTTTAAAAAGTAGTTATTCAACATGAGGCACATTCCAAATGACATTTTGAATCAATTTTTCTACAGTCCAAAAAATCAATTTTCTGATGAAAAACGATGACCCGTGACCTGTCGAAATTTCTCCAGATGGTCAGAAATGGAAATTTTTTAATGTTTAATTTTTTGACTGCAATTGACTATTCCATGTAAATTATCACTTTTGGAACAAAAACAAGTGTGTTTAGACTCACTTTAATGCCTGAAATTAGTGGAAATAGAAGCTTCTGAATAGGAGAAAAAGTCTGCAATAATGGCAATTTTAATCACATTGAGGTTTCAAAAAGTAGTTATTCAACATGAGGCACAATCCAAATGACATTTTGAATCAATTTTTCTACAGTCCAAAAAATCAATTTTCTGATGAAAAAGAATGACCTGTGACCTGTCGAAATTTCTCCAGATGGTCAGAAATCGAAATTTGTATTGTTTAATTTTTTGACTGCAAATGACTATTCCATGTAAATTATCACTTTTGGAACAAAAACAAGTGTGTTTAGAGTCAGTTTAATGCCTGAAATTTGTCGAAAAAGAAGCTTCTGAGTAGGAGAAAATGTCCGTAAAAATGGCAATTTTGGTCACATTGAGGCTTCAAAAAGTAGTTATTCAACATGAGGCACATTCCAAATGACATTTTGAATCAATTTTTCTACAGTCCAGAAAATCTATTTTCTGATGAAAAAGGATGACCCGTGACCTGTCGAAATTTCTCCAGATGGTCAGAAATGGAAATGTTTTAATGTTTAATTTTTTGACTGCAAATGACTATTCCATGTAAATTATCACTTTTGGAACAAAAACAAGTGTTTTTAGAGTCACGTTAATGCCTGAAATTGGTCGAAATAGAAGCTTCTGAGTAGGAGAAAAAGTCTGTAATAATGGCAATTTTGGTCACATTGAGGCTTTAAAAAGTAGTTATTCAACATGAGGCACAATCCAAATGACATTTTAAATCAAGTTTTTTTACAGTCCAAAAAATCCATTTTCTGATGAAAAACGATGACCCGTGACCTGTCGAAATTTCTCCAGATGGTCAGAAATCGAAATTTTTATTGTTTAATTTTTTGACTGCAAATGACTATTCCATGTAAATTATCACTTTTGGAACAAAAATAAGTGTGTTTAGACTCACTTTAATTACTGAAATTGGTCGAAATAGAAGCTTCTGAATAGGAGAAAAAGTCTGTAATAATGGCAATTTTGGTCACATTGAGGCTTTAAAAAGTAGTTATTCAACATGAGGCACATTCCAAATGACATTTTGAATCAATTTTTCTACAGTCCAAAAAATCAATTTTCTGATGAAAAACGATGACCCGTGACGTGTCGAAATTTCTCCTGATGGTCAGAAATGGAAATTTTTTAATGTTTAATTTTTTGACTGCAATTGACTATTCCATGTAAATTATCACTTTTGGAACAAAAACAAGTGTGTTTAGACTCACTTTAATGCCTGAAATTAGTCGAAATAGAAGCTTCTGATTAGGAGAAAAAGTCTGCAATAATGGCAATTTTGGTCACATTGAGGTTTCAAAAAGTAGTTATTCAACATGAGGCACAATCCAAATGACATTTTGAATCAATTTTTCTACAGTCCAGAAAATCAGTTTTCTGATGAAAAAGGATGACCCGTGACCTGTCGAAATTTCTCCAGATGGTCAGAAATGGAAATGTTTTAATGTTTAATTTTTTGACTGCAAATGACTATTCCATGTAAATTATCACTTTTGGAACAAAAACAAGTGTTTTTAGAGTCACTTTAATGCCTGAAATTGGTCGAAATAGAAGCTTCTTAATAGGAGTAAAAGTCTGTAATAATGGCAATTTTGGTCACACAGAGGATTTAAAAAGTAGTTATTCAACATGAGGCACATTTAAATGACATTTTTAATCAATTTTTCTACAGTCCAAAAAATCTATTTTCTGATGAAAAACGATGACCCGTGACCTGTCGAAATTTCTCCAGATGGTCAGAAATGGAAATTTTTCAATGTTTAATTTTTGGACTTCAAATGACTATTCCATGTAAATTATCACTTTTGGAACAAAAATAGGTGTGTTTATAGTCACTTTAATGCCTGAAATTGGTCGAAATAGAAGCTTCTGAATAGGAGAAAAAGTCTGTAATAATGGCAATTTTGGTCACATTGAGGCTTTAAAAAGTAGTTATTCAACATGAGGCACATTCCAAATGACATTTTGAATCAATTTTTCTACAGTCCAAAAAATCAATTTTCTGATGAAAAACGATGACCTGTGACCTGTCGAAATTTCTCCAGATGGCCAGAAATGGAAATTTTTTAATGTTTAAGTTTTTTGACTGCAAATGACTATTTCATATAAATTATCACTTTTGGAACAAAAATAAGTGTGTTTAGATCACTTTAATGTCTGAAATTGGTCGAAATAGACGCTTCTGAATAGGAGAAAAAGTCTGTAATAATGTCAATTTTGGTAACATTGAGGCTTTAAAAAGTAGTTATTCAACATGAGGCACATTCCAAATGACATTTTGAATCAATTTTTCTACAGTCCAAAAAATCAATTTTTTGATGAAAAACGATGACCCGTGACCTGTCGAAATTTCTCCAGATGGTCAGAAATCGAAATTTTTATTGTTTAATTTTTTGACTGCAAATGACTATTCCATGTAAATTATCACTTTTGGAACAAAAACAAGTGTGTTTAGACTCACTTTAATGCCTGAAATTAGTCGAAATAGAAGCTTCTGAATAGGAGAAAAAGTCTGCAATAATGGCAATTTTGGTCACATTGAGGTTTCAAAAAGTAGTTATTCAACATGAGGCACAATCCAAATGACATTTTGAATCAATTTTTCTACAGTCCAGAAAATCAATTTTCTGATGAAAAAGGATGACCCGTGACCTGTCGAAATTTCTCCAGATGGTCAGAAATTGAAATGTTTTAATGTTTATTTTTTTGACTGCAAATGACTATTCCATGTAAATTATCACTTTTGGAACGAAAACAAGTGTTTTTAGAGTCACTTTAATGCCTGAAATTGGTCGAAATAGAAGCTTTTTAATAGGAGTAAAAGTCTGTAATAATGGCAATTTTGGTCACACAGAGGATTTAAAAAGTAGTTATTCAACATGAGGCACATTTCAAATGACATTTTTAATCAATTTTTCTACAGTCCAAAAAATCTATTTTCTGATGAAAAAGGATGACCCGTGACCCGTCGAAATTTCTCCAGATGGTCAGAAATGGACATTTTTCAATGTTTAATTTTTGGACTTCAAATGACTATTCCATGTAAATTATCACTTTTGGAACAAAAATAAGTGTGTTTATAGTCACTTTAATGCCTGAAATTGGTCGAAATAGAAGCTTCTGAATAGGAGAAAAAGTCTGTAATAATGGCAATTTTGGTAACATTGAGGCTTTAAAAAGTAGTTATTCAACATGAGGCACATTCCAAATGACATTTTGAATCAATTTTTCTACAGTCCAGAAAATCAATTTTCTGATGAAAAACGATGACCCGTGACCTGTCGAAATTTCTCCAGATGGTCAGAAATCGAAATTTTTATTGTTTAATTTTTTGACTAAAAAAGACTATTCCATGTAAATTATCACTTTTGGAACAAAAATAAGTGTGTTTAGACTCACTTTAATGACTGAAATTGGTCGAAATAGAAGCTTCTGAATAGGAGAAAAAGTCTGTAATAATGGCAATTTTGGTCACATTGAGGCTTTAAAAAGTAGTTATTCAACATGAGGCACATTCCAAATGACATTTTGAATAAATTTTTCTACAGTCCAAAAAATCAATTTTCTGATGAAAAACGATGACCCGTGACCTGTCGAAATTTCTCCAGATGGTCAGAAATGGAAATTTTTTAATGTTTAATTTTTTGACTGCAATTGACTATTCCATGTAAATTATCACTTTTGGAACAAAAACAAGTGTGTTTAGACTCACTTTAATGCCTGAAATTAGTGGAAATAGAAGCTTCTGAATAGGAGAAAAAGTCTGCAATAATGGCAATTTTAATCACATTGAGGTTTCAAAAAGTAGTTATTCAACATGAGGCACAATCCAAATGACATTTTGAATCAATTTTTCTACAGTCCAAAAAATCAATTTTCTGATGAAAAAGAATGACCTGTGACCTGTCGAAATTTCTCCAGATGGTCAGAAATCGAAATTTGTATTGTTTAATTTTTTGACTGCAAATGACTATTCCATGTAAATTATCACTTTTGGAACAAAAACAAGTGTGTTTAGAGTCAGTTTAATGCCTGAAATTTGTCGAAAAAGAAGCTTCTGAGTAGGAGAAAATGTCCGTAAAAATGGCAATTTTGGTCACATTGAGGCTTCAAAAAGTAGTTATTCAACATGAGGCACATTCCAAATGACATTTTGAATCAATTTTTCTACAGTCCAGAAAATCTATTTTCTGATGAAAAAGGATGACCCGTGACCTGTCGAAATTTCTCCAGATGGTCAGAAATGGAAATGTTTTAATGTTTAATTTTTTGACTGCAAATGACTATTCCATGTAAATTATCACTTTTGGAACAAAAACAAGTGTTTTTAGAGTCACGTTAATGCCTGAAATTGGTCGAAATAGAAGCTTCTGAGTAGGAGAAAAAGTCTGTAATAATGGCAATTTTGGTCACATTGAGGCTTTAAAAAGTAGTTATTCAACATGAGGCACAATCCAAATGACATTTTGAATCAATTTTTCTACAGTTCAGAAAATCAATTTTCTGATGAAAAAGGATGACCCGTGACCTGTCGAAATTTCTCCAGATGGTCAGAAATGGAAATGTTTTAATGTTTAATTTTTTGACTGCAAATGACTATTCCATGTAAATTATCACTTTTGGAACTAAAATAAGTGTGTTTAGAGTCACTTTAAAGCCTGAAATTGTTCGAAATAGAAGCTTCTGAATAGGAGAAAAAGTCTGCAATAATGGCACTTTTGGTCACATTGAGGTTTCAAAAAGTAGTTATTCAACATGAGGCACAATCCAAATGACATTTTAAATCAATTTTTTTACAGTCCAAAAAATCAATTTTCTGATGAAAAACGATGACCCGTGACCTGTCAAAATTTCTCCAGATGTTCAGAAATCGAAATTTTATTGTTTAATTTTTTGACTGCAAATGACTATTCCATGTAAATTATCACTTTTGGAACAAAAAAAGGTGTGTTTAGACTCACTTTAATGACTGAAATTGGTCGAAATAGAAGCTTCTGAATAGGAGAAAAAGTCTGTAATAATGGCAATTTTGGTCACATTGAGGCTTTAAAAAGTAGTTATTCAACATGAGGCACATTCCAAATGACATTTTGAATCAATTTTTCTACAGTCCAAAAAATCAATTTTCTGATGAAAAACTATGACCCGTGACCTGTCGAAATTTCTCCAGATGGTCAGAAATGGAAATTTTTTAATGTTTAATTTTTTGACTGCAATTGACTATTCCATGTAAATTATCACTTTTGGAACAAAAACAAGTGTGTTTAGACTCACTTTAATGCCTGAAATTAGTCGAAATAGAAGCTTCTGAATAGGAGAAAAAGTCTGTAATAATGGCAATTTTGGTCACATTGAGGCTTTAAAAAGTAGTTATTCAACATGTGGCACATTCCAAATGACATTTTGAATCAATTTTTCTACAGTCCAAAAAATCAATTTTCTGATGAAAAACGATGACCCTTGACCTGTCGAAATGTCTCCAGATGGTCAGAAATGGAAATTTTTTAATGTTTAAATTTTTTGACTGCAATTGACTATTCCATGTAAATTATCACTTTTGGAACAAAAACAAGTGTGTTTAGACTCACTTTAATGCCTGAAATTAGTGGAAATAGAAGCTTCTGAATAGGAGAAAAAGTCTGCAATAATGGCAATTTTGGTCACATTGAGGTTTCAAAAAGTAGTTATTCAACATGAGGCACAATCCAAATGACATTTTGAATCAATTTTTCTACAGTCCAAAAAATCAATTTTCTGATGAAAAACGATGACCCGTGACCTGTCGAAATTTCTCCAGATGGTCAGAAATCGAAATTTGTATTGTTTAATTTTTTGACTGCAAATGACTATTCCATGTAAATTATCACTTTTGGAACAAAAACAAGTGTGTTTAGAGTCAGTTTAATGCCTGAAATTTGTCGAAAAAGAAGCTTCTGAGTAGGAGAAAATGTCCGTAAAAATGGCAATTTTGGTCACATTGAGGCTTCAAAAAGTAGTTATTCAACATGAGGCACATTCCAAATGACATTTTGAATCAATTTTTCTACAGTCCAGAAAATCTATTTTCTGATGAAAAAGGATGACCCGTGACCTGTCGAAATTTCTCCAGATGGTCAGAAATGGAAATTTTTTAATGTTTAATTTTTTGACTGCAAATGACTATTCCATGTAAATTATCACTTTTGGAACAAAAACAAGTGTTTTTAGAGTCACGTTAATGCCTGAAATTGGTCGAAATAGAAGCTTCTGAATAGGAGAAAAAGTCTGTAATAATGGCAATTTTGGTCACATTGAGGCTTTAAAAAGTAGTTATTCAACATGAGGCACATTCCAAATGACATTTTGAATCAATTTTTCTACAGTCCAAAAAATCAATTTTCTGATGAAAAACGATGACCCGTGACCTGTCGAAATTTCTCCAGATGGTCAGAAATCGAAATTTTTATTGTTTAATTTTTTGACTGCAAATGACTATTCTATGTAAATTATCACTTTTGGAACAAAAACAAGTGTGTTTAGAGTCAGTTTAATGCCTGAAATTGGTCGAAAAAGAAGCTTCTGAGTAGGAGAAAATGTCCGTAAAAATGGCAATTTTGGTCACCTGAGGCTTCAAAAAGTAGTTATTCAACATGAGGCACATTCCAAATGACATTTTGAATCAATTTTTCTACAGTCCAGAAAATCAATTTTCTGATGAAAAAGAATGACCTGTGACCTGTCGAAATTTCTCCAGATGGTCAGAAATGGAAATGTTTTAATGTTTAATTTTTTGACTGCAAATGACTATTCCATGTAAATTATCACTTTTGGAACTAAAATAGGTGTGTTTAGAGTCACTTTAATGCCTGAAATTGTTCGAAATAGAAGCTTCTGAATAGGAGAAAAAGTCTGCAATAATGGCACTTTTGGTCACATTGAGGTTTCAAAAAGTAGTTATTCAACATGAGGCACAATCCAAATGACATTTTAAATCAAGTTTTTTTACAGTCCAAAAAATCCATTTTCTGATGAAAAACGATGACCCGTGACCTGTCGAAATTTCTCCAGATGGTCAGAAATCGAAATTTTTATTGTTTAATTTTTTGACTGCAAATGACTATTCCATGTAAATTATCACTTTTGGAACAAAAATAAGTGTGTTTAGACTCACTTTAATTACTGAAATTGGTCGAAATAGAAGCTTTTGAATAGGAGAAAAAGTCTGTAATAATGGCAATTTTGGTCACATTGAGGCTTTAAAAAGTAGTTATTCAACATGAGGCATATTCCAAATGACATTTTGAATCAATTTTTCTACAGTCCAAAAAATCAATTTTCTGATGAAAAACGATGACCCGTGACCTGTCGAAATTTCTCCAGATGGTCAGAAATGGAAATTTTTTAATGTTTAATTTTTTGACTGCAATTGACTATTCCATGTAAATTATCACTTTTGGAACAAAAACAAGTGTGTTTAGACTCACTTTAATGCCTGAAATTAGTCGAAATAGAAGCTTCTGATTAGGAGAAAAAGTCTGCAATAATGGCAATTTTGGTCACATTGAGGTTTCAAAAAGTAGTTATTCAACATGAGGCACAATCCAAATGACATTTTGAATCAATTTTTCTACAGTCCAGAAAATCAGTTTTCTGATGAAAAAGGATGACCCGTGACCTGTCGAAATTTCTCCAGATGGTCAGAAATGGAAATGTTTTAATGTTTAATTTTTTGACTGCAAATGACTATTCCATGTAAATTATCACTTTTGGAACAAAAACAAGTGTTTTTAGAGTCACTTTAATGCCTGAAATTGGTCGAAATAGAAGCTTCTTAATAGGAGTAAAAGTCTGTAATAATGGCAATTTTGGTCACACAGAGGATTTAAAAAGTAGTTATTCAACATGAGGCACATTTAAATGACATTTTTAATCAATTTTTCTACAGTCCAAAAAATCTATTTTCTGATGAAAAACGATGACCCGTGACCTGTCGAAATTTCTCCAGATGGTCAGAAATGGAAATTTTTCAATGTTTAATTTTTGGACTTCAAATGACTATTCCATGTAAATTATCACTTTTGGAACAAAAATAAGTGTGTTTATAGTCACTTTAATGCCTGAAATTGGTCGAAATAGAAGCTTCTGAATAGGAGAAAAAGTCTGTAATAATGGCAATTTTGGTCACATTGAGGCTTTAAAAAGTAGTTATTCAACATGAGGCACATTCCAAATGACATTTTGAATCAATTTTTCTACAGTCCAAAAAATCAATTTTCTGATGAAAAACGATGACCTGTGACCTGTCGAAATTTCTCCAGATGGCCAGAAATGGAAATTTTTTAATGTTTAATTTTTTGACTGCAAATGACTATTTCATATAAATTATCACTTTTGGAACAAAAATAAGTGTGTTTAGATCACTTTAATGTCTGAAATTGGTCGAAATAGACGCTTCTGAATAGGAGAAAAAGTCTGTAATAATGTTAATTTTGGTAACATTGAGGCTTTAAAAAGTAGTTATTCAACATGAGGCACATTCCAAATGACATTTTGAATCAATTTTTCTACAGTCCAAAAAATCAATTTTTTGATGAAAAACGATGACCCGTGACCTGTCGAAATTTCTCCAGATGGTCAGAAATCGAAATTTTTATTGTTTAATTTTTTGACTGCAAATGACTATTCCATGTAAATTATCACTTTTGGAACAAAAACAAGTGTGTTTAGACTCACTTTAATGCCTGAAATTAGTCGAAATAGAAGCTTCTGAATAGGAGAAAAAGTCTGCAATAATGGCAATTTTGGTCACATTGAGGTTTCAAAAAGTAGTTATTCAACATGAGGCACAATCCAAATGACATTTTGAATCAATTTTTCTACAGTCCAGAAAATCAATTTTCTGATGAAAAAGGATGACCCGTGACCTGTCGAAATTTCTCCAGATGGTCAGAAATGGAAATGTTTTAATGTTTATTTTTTTGACTGCAAATGACTATTCCATGTAAATTATCACTTTTGGAACGAAAACAAGTGTTTTTAGAGTCACTTTAATGCCTGAAATTGGTCGAAATAGAAGCTTCTTAATAGGAGTAAAAGTCTGTAATAATGGCAATTTTGGTCACACAGAGGATTTAAAAAGTAGTTATTCAACATGAGGCACATTTCAAATGACATTTTTAATCAATTTTTCTACAGTCCAAAAAATCTATTTTCTGATGAAAAAGGATGACCCGTGACCCGTCGAAATTTCTCCAGATGGTCAGAAATGGACATTTTTCAATGTTTAATTTTTGGACTTCAAATGACTATTCCATGTAAATTATCACTTTTGGAACAAAAATAAGTGTGTTTATAGTCACTTTAATGCCTGAAATTGGTCGAAATAGAAGCTTCTGAATAGGAGAAAAAGTCTGTAATAATGGCAATTTTGGTCACATTGAGGCTTTAAAAAGTAGTTATTCAACATGAGGCACATTCCAAATGACATTTTGAATCAATTTTTCTACAGTCCAGAAAATCAATTTTCTGATGAAAAACGATGACCCGTGACCTGTCGAAATTTCTCCAGATGGTCAGAAATCGAAATTTTTATTGTTTAATTTTTTGACTAAAAAAGACTATTCCATGTAAATTATCACTTTTGGAACAAAAATAAGTGTGTTTAGACTCACTTTAATGACTGAAATTGGTCGAAATAGAAGCTTCTGAATAGGAGAAAAAGTCTGTAATAATGGCAATTTTGGTCACATTGAGGCTTTAAAAAGTAGTTATTCAACATGAGGCACATTCCAAATGACATTTTGAATAAATTTTTCTACAGTCCAAAAAATCAATTTTCTGATGAAAAACGATGACCCGTGACCTGTCGAAATTTCTCCAGATGGTCAGAAATGGAAATTTTTTAATGTTTAATTTTTTGACTGCAATTGACTATTCCATGTAAATTATCACTTTTGGAACAAAAACAAGTGTGTTTAGACTCACTTTAATGCCTGAAATTAGTGGAAATAGAAGCTTCTGAATAGGAGAAAAAGTCTGCAATAATGGCAATTTTAATCACATTGAGGTTTCAAAAAGTAGTTATTCAACATGAGGCACAATCCAAATGACATTTTGAATCAATTTTTCTACAGTCCAAAAAATCAATTTTCTGATGAAAAAGAATGACCTGTGACCTGTCGAAATTTCTCCAGATGGTCAGAAATCGAAATTTGTATTGTTTAATTTTTTGACTGCAAATGACTATTCCATGTAAATTATCACTTTTGGAACAAAAACAAGTGTGTTTAGAGTCAGTTTAATGCCTGAAATTTGTCGAAAAAGAAGCTTCTGAGTAGGAGAAAATGTCCGTAAAAATGGCAATTTTGGTCACATTGAGGCTTCAAAAAGTAGTTATTCAACATGAGGCACATTCCAAATGACATTTTGAATCAATTTTTCTACAGTCCAGAAAATCTATTTTCTGATGAAAAAGGATGACCCGTGACCTGTCGAAATTTCTCCAGATGGTCAGAAATGGAAATGTTTTAATGTTTAATTTTTTGACTGCAAATGACTATTCCATGTAAATTATCACTTTTGGAACAAAAACAAGTGTTTTTAGAGTCACGTTAATGCCTGAAATTGGTCGAAATAGAAGCTTCTGAGTAGGAGAAAAAGTCTGTAATAATGGCAATTTTGGTCACATTGAGGCTTTAAAAAGTAGTTATTCAACATGAGGCACAATCCAAATGACATTTTGAATCAATTTTTCTACAGTTCAGAAAATCAATTTTCTGATGAAAAAGGATGACCCGTGACCTGTCGAAATTTCTCCAGATGGTCAGAAATGGAAATGTTTTAATGTTTAATTTTTTGACTGCAAATGACTATTCCATGTAAATTATCACTTTTGGAACTAAAATAAGTGTGTTTAGAGTCACTTTAAAGCCTGAAATTGTTCGAAATAGAAGCTTCTGAATAGGAGAAAAAGTCTGCAATAATGGCACTTTTGGTCACATTGAGGTTTCAAAAAGTAGTTATTCAACATGAGGCACAATCCAAATGACATTTTAAATCAATTTTTTTACAGTCCAAAAAATCAATTTTCTGATGAAAAACGATGACCCGTGACCTGTCAAAATTTCTCCAGATGTTCAGAAATCGAAATTTTATTGTTTAATTTTTTGACTGCAAATGACTATTCCATGTAAATTATCACTTTTGGAACAAAAAAAGGTGTGTTTAGACTCACTTTAATGACTGAAATTGGTCGAAATAGAAGCTTCTGAATAGGAGAAAAAGTCTGTAATAATGGCAATTTTGGTCACATTGAGGCTTTAAAAAGTAGTTATTCAACATGAGGCACATTCCAAATGACATTTTGAATCAATTTTTCTACAGTCCAAAAAATCAATTTTCTGATGAAAAACTATGACCCGTGACCTGTCGAAATTTCTCCAGATGGTCAGAAATGGAAATTTTTTAATGTTTAATTTTTTGACTGCAATTGACTATTCCATGTAAATTATCACTTTTGGAACAAAAACAAGTGTGTTTAGACTCACTTTAATGCCTGAAATTAGTCGAAATAGAAGCTTCTGAATAGGAGAAAAAGTCTGTAATAATGGCAATTTTGGTCACATTGAGGCTTTAAAAAGTAGTTATTCAACATGTGGCACATTCCAAATGACATTTTGAATCAATTTTTCTACAGTCCAAAAAATCAATTTTCTGATGAAAAACGATGACCCTTGACCTGTCGAAATGTCTCCAGATGGTCAGAAATGGAAATTTTTTAATGTTTAAATTTTTTGACTGCAATTGACTATTCCATGTAAATTATCACTTTTGGAACAAAAACAAGTGTGTTTAGACTCACTTTAATGCCTGAAATTAGTGGAAATAGAAGCTTCTGAATAGGAGAAAAAGTCTGCAATAATGGCAATTTTGGTCACATTGAGGTTTCAAAAAGTAGTTATTCAACATGAGGCACAATCCAAATGACATTTTGAATCAATTTTTCTACAGTCCAAAAAATCAATTTTCTGATGAAAAACGATGACCCGTGACCTGTCGAAATTTCTCCAGATGGTCAGAAATCGAAATTTGTATTGTTTAATTTTTTGACTGCAAATGACTATTCCATGTAAATTATCACTTTTGGAACAAAAACAAGTGTGTTTAGAGTCAGTTTAATGCCTGAAATTTGTCGAAAAAGAAGCTTCTGAGTAGGAGAAAATGTCCGTAAAAATGGCAATTTTGGTCACATTGAGGCTTCAAAAAGTAGTTATTCAACATGAGGCACATTCCAAATGACATTTTGAATCAATTTTTCTACAGTCCAGAAAATCTATTTTCTGATGAAAAAGGATGACCCGTGACCTGTCGAAATTTCTCCAGATGGTCAGAAATGGAAATTTTTTAATGTTTAATTTTTTGACTGCAAATGACTATTCCATGTAAATTATCACTTTTGGAACAAAAACAAGTGTTTTTAGAGTCACGTTAATGCCTGAAATTGGTCGAAATAGAAGCTTCTGAATAGGAGAAAAAGTCTGTAATAATGGCAATTTTGGTCACATTGAGGCTTTAAAAAGTAGTTATTCAACATGAGGCACATTCCAAATGACATTTTGAATCAATTTTTCTACAGTCCAAAAAATCAATTTTCTGATGAAAAACGATGACCCGTGACCTGTCGAAATTTCTCCAGATGGTCAGAAATCGAAATTTTTATTGTTTAATTTTTTGACTGCAAATGACTATTCTATGTAAATTATCACTTTTGGAACAAAAACAAGTGTGTTTAGAGTCAGTTTAATGCCTGAAATTGGTCGAAAAAGAAGCTTCTGAGTAGGAGAAAATGTCCGTAAAAATGGCAATTTTGGTCACCTGAGGCTTCAAAAAGTAGTTATTCAACATGAGGCACATTCCAAATGACATTTTGAATCAATTTTTCTACAGTCCAGAAAATCAATTTTCTGATGAAAAAGAATGACCTGTGACCTGTCGAAATTTCTCCAGATGGTCAGAAATGGAAATGTTTTAATGTTTAATTTTTTGACTGCAAATGACTATTCCATGTAAATTATCACTTTTGGAACTAAAATAGGTGTGTTTAGAGTCACTTTAATGCCTGAAATTGTTCGAAATAGAAGCTTCTGAATAGGAGAAAAAGTCTGCAATAATGGCACTTTTGGTCACATTGAGGTTTCAAAAAGTAGTTATTCAACATGAGGCACAATCCAAATGACATTTTAAATCAAGTTTTTTTACAGTCCAAAAAATCCATTTTCTGATGAAAAACGATGACCCGTGACCTGTCGAAATTTCTCCAGATGGTCAGAAATCGAAATTTTTATTGTTTAATTTTTTGACTGCAAATGACTATTCCATGTAAATTATCACTTTTGGAACAAAAATAAGTGTGTTTAGACTCACTTTAATTACTGAAATTGGTCGAAATAGAAGCTTTTGAATAGGAGAAAAAGTCTGTAATAATGGCAATTTTGGTCACATTGAGGCTTTAAAAAGTAGTTATTCAACATGAGGCATATTCCAAATGACATTTTGAATCAATTTTTCTACAGTCCAAAAAATCAATTTTCTGATGAAAAACGATGACCCGTGACCTGTCGAAATTTCTCCAGATGGTCAGAAATGGAAATTTTTTAATGTTTAATTTTTTGACTGCAATTGACTATTCCATGTAAATTATCACTTTTGGAACAAAAACAAGTGTGTTTAGACTCACTTTAATGCCTGAAATTAGTCGAAATAGAAGCTTCTGATTAGGAGAAAAAGTCTGCAATAATGGCAATTTTGGTCACATTGAGGTTTCAAAAAGTAGTTATTCAACATGAGGCACAATCCAAATGACATTTTGAATCAATTTTTCTACAGTCCAGAAAATCAGTTTTCTGATGAAAAAGGATGACCCGTGACCTGTCGAAATTTCTCCAGATGGTCAGAAATGGAAATGTTTTAATGTTTAATTTTTTGACTGCAAATGACTATTCCATGTAAATTATCACTTTTGGAACAAAAACAAGTGTTTTTAGAGTCACTTTAATGCCTGAAATTGGTCGAAATAGAAGCTTCTTAATAGGAGTAAAAGTCTGTAATAATGGCAATTTTGGTCACACAGAGGATTTAAAAAGTAGTTATTCAACATGAGGCACATTTAAATGACATTTTTAATCAATTTTTCTACAGTCCAAAAAATCTATTTTCTGATGAAAAACGATGACCCGTGACCTGTCGAAATTTCTCCAGATGGTCAGAAATGGAAATTTTTCAATGTTTAATTTTTGGACTTCAAATGACTATTCCATGTAAATTATCACTTTTGGAACAAAAATAAGTGTGTTTATAGTCACTTTAATGCCTGAAATTGGTCGAAATAGAAGCTTCTGAATAGGAGAAAAAGTCTGTAATAATAATGGCAATTTTGGTCACATTGAGGCTTTAAAAAGTAGTTATTCAACATGAGGCACATTCCAAATGACATTTTGAATCAATTTTTCTACAGTCCAAAAAATCAATTTTCAGATGAAAAACGATGACCTGTGACCTGTCGAAATTTCTCCAGATGGCCAGAAATGGAAATTTTTTAATGTTTAATTTTTTGACTGCAAATGACTATTTCATATAAATTATCACTTTTGGAACAAAAATAAGTGTGTTTAGATCACTTTAATGTCTGAAATTGGTCGAAATAGACGCTTCTGAATAGGAGAAAAAGTCTGTAATAATGTTAATTTTGGTAACATTGAGGCTTTAAAAAGTAGTTATTCAACATGAGGCACATTCCAAATGACATTTTGAATCAATTTTTCTACAGTCCAAAAAATCAATTTTTTGATGAAAAACGATGACCCGTGACCTGTCGAAATTTCTCCAGATGGTCAGAAATCGAAATTTTTATTGTTTAATTTTTTGACTGCAAATGACTATTCCATGTAAATTATCACTTTTGGAACAAAAACAAGTGTGTTTAGACTCACTTTAATGCCTGAAATTAGTCGAAATAGAAGCTTCTGAATAGGAGAAAAAGTCTGCAATAATGGCAATTTTGGTCACATTGAGGTTTCAAAAAGTAGTTATTCAACATGAGGCACAATCCAAATGACATTTTGAATCAATTTTTCTACAGTCCAGAAAATCAATTTTCTGATGAAAAAGGATGACCCGTGACCTGTCGAAATTTCTCCAGATGGTCAGAAATGGAAATGTTTTAATGTTTATTTTTTTGACTGCAAATGACTATTCCATGTAAATTATCACTTTTGGAACGAAAACAAGTGTTTTTAGAGTCACTTTAATGCCTGAAATTGGTCGAAATAGAAGCTTCTTAATAGGAGTAAAAGTCTGTAATAATGGCAATTTTGGTCACACAGAGGATTTAAAAAGTAGTTATTCAACATGAGGCACATTTCAAATGACATTTTTAATCAATTTTTCTACAGTCCAAAAAATCTATTTTCTGATGAAAAAGGATGACCCGTGACCCGTCGAAATTTCTCCAGATGGTCAGAAATGGACATTTTTCAATGTTTAATTTTTGGACTTCAAATGACTATTCCATGTAAATTATCACTTTTGGAACAAAAATAAGTGTGTTTATAGTCACTTTAATGCCTGAAATTGGTCGAAATAGAAGCTTCTGAATAGGAGAAAAAGTCTGTAATAATGGCAATTTTGGTCACATTGAGGCTTTAAAAAGTAGTTATTCAACATGAGGCACATTCCAAATGACATTTTGAATCAATTTTTCCACAGTCCAAAAAATCAATTTTCTGATGAAAAACGATGACCTGTGACCTGTCGAAATTTCTCCAGATGACCAGAAATGGAAATTTTTTAATGTTTAATTTTTTGACTGCAAATGACTATTTCATATAAATTATCACTTTTGGAACAAAAACAAGTGTATTTAGAGTCAGTTTAATGCCTGAAATTGGTCGAAAAAGAAGCTTCTGAATAGGAGAAAAAGTCTGTAATAAAGGCAATTTTGGTAACATTGAGGCTTTAAAAAGTAGTTATTCAACATGAGGCACATTCCAAATGACATTTTGAATCAATTTTTCTACAGTCCAGAAAATCAATTTTCTGATGAAAAACGATGACCCGTGACCTGTCGAAATTTCTCCAGATGGTCAGAAATCGAAATTTTTATTGTTTAATTTTTTGACTAAAAAAGACTATTCCATGTAAATTATCACTTTTGGAACAAAAATAAGTGTGTTTAGACTCACTTTAATGACTGAAATTGGTCGAAATAGAAGCTTCTGAATAGGAGAAAAAGTCTGTAATAATGGCAATTTTGGTCACATTGAGGCTTTAAAAAGTAGTTATTCAACATGAGGCACATTCCAAATGACATTTTGAATAAATTTTTCTACAGTCCAAAAAATCAATTTTCTGATGAAAAACGATGACCCGTGACCTGTCGAAATTTCTCCAGATGGTCAGAAATGGAAATTTTTTAATGTTTAATTTTTTGACTGCAATTGACTATTCCATGTAAATTATCACTTTTGGAACAAAAACAAGTGTGTTTAGACTCACTTTAATGCCTGAAATTAGTGGAAATAGAAGCTTCTGAATCGGAGAAAAAGTCTGCAATAATGGCAATTTTGGTCACATTGAGGTTTCAAAAAGTAGTTATTCAACATGAGGCACAATCCAAATGACATTTTGAATCAATTTTTCTACAGTCCAAAAAATCAATTTTCTGATGAAAAACGATGACCCGTGACCTGTCGAAATTTCTCCAGATGGTCAGAAATCGAAATTTGTATTGTTTAATTTTTTGACTGCAAATGACTATTCCATGTAAATTATCACTTTTGGAACAAAAACAAGTGTGTTTAGAGTTAGTTTAATGCCTGAAATTGGTCGAAAAAGAAGCTTCTGAGTAGGAGAAAATGTCCGTAAAAATGGCAATTTTGGTCACATTGAGGCTTCAAAAAGTAGTTATTCAACATGAGGCACATTCCAAATGACATTGCGAATCAATTTTTCTACAGTCCAGAAAATCTATTTTCTGATGAAAAAGGATGACCCGTGACCTGTCGAAATTTCTCCAGATGGTCAGAAATGGAAATGTTTTAATGTTTAATTTTTTGACTGCAAATGACTATTCCATGTAAATTATCACTTTTGGAACAAAAACAAGTGTTTTTAGAGTCACGTTAATGCCTGAAATTGGTCGAAATAGAAGCTTCTGAATAGGAGAAAAAGTCTGTAATAATGGCAATTTTGGTCACATTGAAGCTTTAAAAAGTAGTTATTCAACATGAGGCACATTCAAAATGACATTTTGAATCAATTTTTCTACAGTCCAAAAAATCAATTTTCTGATGAAAAACGATGACCCGACCTGTCGAAATTTCTCCAGATGGTCAGAAATCGAAATTTTTATTGTTTAATTTTTTGACTGCAAATGACTATTCCATGTAAATTATCACTTTTGGAACAAAAACAAGGGTGTTTAGAGTCAGTTTAATGCCTGAAATTGGTCGAAAAAGAAGCTTCTGAGTAGGAGAAAATATCCGTAAAAATGGCAATTTTGGTCACCTTGAGGCTTCAAAAAGTAGTTATTCAACATGAGGCACATTCCAAATGACATTTTGAATCAATTTTTCTACAGTCCAGAAAATCAATTTTCTGATGAAAAAGGATGACCCGTGACCTGTCGAAATTTCTCCAGATGGTCAGAAATGGAAATGTTTTAATGTTTAATTTTTTGACTGCAAATGACTATTCCATGTAAATTATCACTTTTGGAACTAAAATAAGTGTGTTTAGAGTCACTTTAATGCCTGAAATTGTTCGAAATAGAAGCTTCTGAATAGGAGAAAAAGTCTGCAATAATGGCACTTTTGGTCACATTGAGGTTTCAAAAAGTAGTTATTCAACATGACGCACAATCCAAATGACATTTTAAATCAATTTTATTACAGTCCAAAAAATCAATTTTCTGATGAAAAACGATGACCCGTGACCTGTCGAAATTTCTCCAGATGTTCAGAAATCGAAATTTTTATTGTTCAATTTTTTGACTGCAAATGACTATTCCATGTAAATTATCACTTTTGGAACAAAAATAAGTGTGTTTAGACTCACTTTAATGACTGAAATTGGTCGAAATAGAAGCTTCTGATTAGGAGAAAAAGTCTGTAATAATGGCAATTTTGGTCACATTGAGGCTTTAAAAAGTAGTTATTCAACATGAGGCACATTCCAAATGACATTTTGAATCAATTTTTCTACAGTCCAAAAAATCAATTTTCTGATGAAAAACGATGACCCGTGACCTGTCGAAATTTCTCCAGATGGTCAGAAATGGAAATTTTTTAATGTTTAATTTTTTGACTGCAATTGACTATTCCATGTAAATTATCACTTTTGGAACAAAAACAAGTGTGTTTAGACTCACTTTAATGCCTGAAATTAGTGGAAATAGAAGCTTCTGAATAGGAGAAAAAGTCTGCAATAATGGCAATTTTGGTCACATTGAGGTTTCAAAAAGTAGTTATTCAACATGAGGCACAATCCAAATGACATTTTGAATCAATTTTTCTACAGTCCAAAAAATCAATTTTCTGATGAAAAACGATGACCCGTGACCTGTCGAAATTTCTCCAGATGGTCAGAAATCGAAATTTGTATTGTTTAATTTTTTGACTGCAAATGACTATTCCATGTAAATGATCACTTTTGGAACAAAAACAAGTGTGTTTAGAGTCAGTTTAATGCCTGAAATTTGTCGAAAAAGAAGCTTCTGAGTAGGAGAAAATGTCCGTAAAAATGGCAATTTTGGTCACATTGAGGCTTCAAAAAGTAGTTATTCAACATGAGGCACATTCCAAATGACATTTTGAATCAATTTTTCTACAGTCCAGAAAATCTATTTTCTGATGAAAAAGGATGACCCGTGACCTGTCGAAATTTCTCCAGATGGTCAGAAATGGAAATGTTTTAATGTTTAATTTTTTGACTGCAAATGACTATTCCATGTAAATTATCACTTTTGGAACAAAAACAAGTGTTTTTAGAGTCACGTTAATGCCTGAAATTGGTCGAAATAGAAGCTTCTGAATAGGAGAAAAAGTCTGTAATAATGGCAATTTTGGTCACATTGAGGCTTTAAAAAGTAGTTATTCAACATGAGGCACATTCCAAATGACATTTTGAATCAATTTTTCTACAGTCCAAAAAATCAATTTTCTGATGAAAAACTATGACCCGTGACCTGTAGAAATTTCTCCAGATGGTCAGAAATCGAAATTTTTATTGTTTAATTTTTTGACTGCAAATGACTATTCTATGTAAATTATCACTTTTGGAACAAAAACAAGTGTGTTTAGAGTCAGTTTAATGCCTGAAATTGGTCGAAAAAGAAGCTTCTGAGTAGGAGAAAATATCCGTAAAAATGGCAATTTTGGTCACCTGAGGCTTCAAAAAGTAGTTATTCAACATGAGGCACATTCCAAATGACATTTTGAATCAATTTTTCTACAGTCCAGAAAATCTATTTTCTGATGAAAAAGGATGACCCGTGACCTGTCGAAATTTCTCCAGATGGTCAGAAATGGAAATGTTTTAATGTTTAATTTTTTGACTGCAAATGACTATTCCATGTAAATTATCACTTTTGGAACAAAAACAAGTGTTTTTAGAGTCACGTTAATGCCTGAAATTGGTCGAAATAGAAGCTTCTGAATAGGAGAAAAAGTCTGTAATAATGGCAATTTTGGTCACATTGAGGCTTTAAAAAGTAGTTATTCAACATGAGGCACATTCCAAATGACATTTTGAATCAATTTTTCTACAGTCCAGAAAATCTATTTTCTGATGAAAAAGGATGACCCGTGACCTGTCGAAATTTCTCCAGATGGTCAGAAATGGAAATGTTTTAATGTTTAATTTTTTGACTGCAAATGACTATTCCATGTAAATTATCACTTTTGGAACAAAAACAAGTGTTTTTAGAGTCACGTTAATGCCTGAAATTGGTCGAAATAGAAGCTTCTGAATAGGAGAAAAAGTCTGTAATAATGGCAATTTTGGTCACATTGAGGCTTTAAAAATTAGTTATTCAACATGAGGCACATTCAAAATGACATTTTGAATCAAGTTTTTTTACAGTCTAAAAAATCAATTTTCTGATGAAAAACGATGACCCGTGACCTGTCGAAATTTCTCCAGATGGTCAGAAATCGAAATTTTTATATTTTAATTTTTTGACTGCAAATGACTATTCCATGTAAATTATCACTTTTGGAACAAAAATAAGTGTGTTTAGACTCACTTTAATGACTGAAATTGGTCGAAATAGAAGCTTCTGAATAGGAGAAAAAGTCTGTAATAATGGCAATTTTGGTCACATTGAGGCTTTAAAAAGTAGTTATTCAACATGAGGCACATTCCAAATGACATTTTGAATCAATTTTTCTACAGTCCAAAAAATCAATTTTCTGATGAAAAACGATGACCCGTGACCTGTCGAAATTTCTCCAGATGGTCAGAAATGGAAATTTTTTAATGTTTAATTTTTTGACTGCAATTGACTATTCCATGTAAATTATCACTTTTGGAACAAAAACAAGTGTGTTTAGACTCACTTTAATGCCTGAAATTAGTCGAAATAGAAGCTTCTGAATAGGAGAAAAAGTCTGCAATAATGGCACTTTTGGTCACATTGAGGTTTCAAAAAGTAGTTATTCAACATGAGGCACAATCCAAATGACATTTTAAATCAAGTTTTTTTACAGTCCAAAAAATCCATTTTCTGATGAAAAACGATGACCCGTGACCTGTCGAAATTTCTCCAGATGGTCAGAAATCGAAATTTTTATTGTTTAATTTTTTGACTGCAAATGACTATTCCATGTAAATTATCACTTTTGGAACAAAAATAAGTGTGTTTAGACTCACTTTAATTACTGAAATTGGTCGAAATAGAAGCTTTTGAATAGGAGAAAAAGTCTGTAATAATGGCAATTTTGGTCACATTGAGGCTTTAAAAAGTAGTTATTCAACATGAGGCACATTCCAAATGACATTTTGAATCAATTTTTCTACAGTCCAAAAAATCAATTTTCTGATGAAAAACGATGACCCGTGACCTGTCGAAATTTCTCCAGATGGTCAGAAATGGAAATTTTTTAATGTTTAATTTTTTGACTGCAATTGACTATTCCATGTAAATTATCACTTTTGGAACAAAAACAAGTGTGTTTAGACTCACTTTAATGCCTGAAATTAGTCGAAATAGAAGCTTCTGATTAGGAGAAAAAGTCTGCAATAATGGCAATTTTGGTCACATTGAGGTTTCAAAAAGTAGTTATTCAACATGAGGCACAATCCAAATGACATTTTGAATCAATTTTTCTACAGTCCAGAAAATCAGTTTTCTGATGAAAAAGGATGACCCGTGACCTGTCGAAATTTCTCCAGATGGTCAGAAATGGAAATGTTTTAATGTTTAATTTTTTGACTGCAAATGACTATTCCATGTAAATTATCACTTTTGGAACAAAAACAAGTGTTTTTAGAGTCACTTTAATGCCTGAAATTGGTCGAAATAGAAGCTTCTTAATAGGAGTAAAAGTCTGTAATAATGGCAATTTTGGTCACACAGAGGATTTAAAAAGTAGTTATTCAACATGAGGCACATTTAAATGACATTTTTAATCAATTTTTCTACAGTCCAAAAAATCTATTTTCTGATGAAAAACGATGACCCGTGACCTGTCGAAATTTCTCCAGATGGTCAGAAATGGAAATTTTTCAATGTTTAATTTTTGGACTTCAAATGACTATTCCATGTAAATTATCACTTTTGGAACAAAATAAGTGTGTTTATAGTCACTTTAATGCCTGAAATTGGTCGAAATAGAAGCTTCTGAATAGGAGAAAAAGTCTGTAATAATGGCAATTTTGGTCACATTGAGGCTTTAAAAAGTAGTTATTCAACATGAGGCACATTCCAAATGACATTTTGAATCAATTTTTCTACAGTCCAAAAAATCAATTTTCTGATGAAAAACGATGACCTGTGACCTGTCGAAATTTCTCCAGATGGCCAGAAATGGAAATTTTTTAATGTTTAATTTTTTGACTGCAAATGACTATTTCATATAAATTATCACTTTTGGAACAAAAATAAGTGTGTTTAGATCACTTTAATGTCTGAAATTGGTTGAAATAGAAGCTTCTGAATAGGAGAAAAAGTCTGCAATAATGGCAATTTTGGTCACATTGAGGTTTCAAAAAGTAGTTATTCAACATGAGGCACAATCCAAATGACATTTTGAATCAATTTTTCTACAGTCCAGAAAATCAATTTTCTGATGAAAAAGGATGACCCGTGACCTGTCGAAATTTCTCCAGATGGTCAGAAATGGAAATGTTTTAATGTTTATTTTTTTGACTGCAAATGACTATTCCATGTAAATTATCACTTTTGGAACGAAAACAAGTGTTTTTAGAGTCACTTTAATGCCTGAAATTGGTCGAAATAGAAGCTTCTTAATAGGAGTAAAAGTCTGTAATAATGGCAATTTTGGTCACACAGAGGATTTAAAAAGTAGTTATTCAACATGAGGCACATTTCAAATGACATTTTTAATCAATTTTTCTACAGTCCAAAAAATCTATTTTCTGATGAAAAAGGATGACCCGTGACCCGTCGAAATTTCTCCAGATGGTCAGAAATGGACATTTTTCAATGTTTAATTTTTGGACTTCAAATGACTATTCCATGTAAATTATCACTTTTGGAACAAAAATAAGTGTGTTTATAGTCACTTTAATGCCTGAAATTGGTCGAAATAGAAGCTTCTGAATAGGAGAAAAAGTCTGTAATAATGGCAATTTTGGTCACATTGAGGCTTTAAAAAGTAGTTATTCAACATGAGGCACATTCCAAATGACATTTTGAATCAATTTTTCCACAGTCCAAAAAATCAATTTTCTGATGAAAAACGATGACCTGTGACCTGTCGAAATTTCTCCAGATGACCAGAAATGGAAATTTTTTAATGTTTAATTTTTTGACTGCAAATGACTATTTCATATAAATTATCACTTTTGGAACAAAAACAAGTGTATTTAGAGTCAGTTTAATGCCTGAAATTGGTCGAAAAAGAAGCTTCTGAATAGGAGAAAAAGTCTGTAATAAAGGCAATTTTGGTAACATTGAGGCTTTAAAAAGTAGTTATTCAACATGAGGCACATTCCAAATGACATTTTGAATCAATTTTTCTACAGTCCAGAAAATCAATTTTCTGATGAAAAACGATGACCCGTGACCTGTCGAAATTTCTCCAGATGGTCAGAAATCGAAATTTTTATTGTTTAATTTTTTGACTAAAAAAGACTATTCCATGTAAATTATCACTTTTGGAACAAAAATAAGTGTGTTTAGACTCACTTTAATGACTGAAATTGGTCGAAATAGAAGCTTCTGAATAGGAGAAAAAGTCTGTAATAATGGCAATTTTGGTCACATTGAGGCTTTAAAAAGTAGTTATTCAACATGAGGCACATTCCAAATGACATTTTGAATAAATTTTTCTACAGTCCAAAAAATCAATTTTCTGATGAAAAACGATGACCCGTGACCTGTCGAAATTTCTCCAGATGGTCAGAAATGGAAATTTTTTAATGTTTAATTTTTTGACTGCAATTGACTATTCCATGTAAATTATCACTTTTGGAACAAAAACAAGTGTGTTTAGACTCACTTTAATGCCTGAAATTAGTGGAAATAGAAGCTTCTGAATCGGAGAAAAAGTCTGCAATAATGGCAATTTTGGTCACATTGAGGTTTCAAAAAGTAGTTATTCAACATGAGGCACAATCCAAATGACATTTTGAATCAATTTTTCTACAGTCCAAAAAATCAATTTTCTGATGAAAAACGATGACCCGTGACCTGTCGAAATTTCTCCAGATGGTCAGAAATCGAAATTTGTATTGTTTAATTTTTTGACTGCAAATGACTATTCCATGTAAATTATCACTTTTGGAACAAAAACAAGTGTGTTTAGAGTTAGTTTAATGCCTGAAATTGGTCGAAAAAGAAGCTTCTGAGTAGGAGAAAATGTCCGTAAAAATGGCAATTTTGGTCACATTGAGGCTTCAAAAAGTAGTTATTCAACATGAGGCACATTCCAAATGACATTGCGAATCAATTTTTCTACAGTCCAGAAAATCTATTTTCTGATGAAAAAGGATGACCCGTGACCTGTCGAAATTTCTCCAGATGGTCAGAAATGGAAATGTTTTAATGTTTAATTTTTTGACTGCAAATGACTATTCCATGTAAATTATCACTTTTGGAACAAAAACAAGTGTTTTTAGAGTCACGTTAATGCCTGAAATTGGTCGAAATAGAAGCTTCTGAATAGGAGAAAAAGTCTGTAATAATGGCAATTTTGGTCACATTGAAGCTTTAAAAAGTAGTTATTCAACATGAGGCACATTCAAAATGACATTTTGAATCAATTTTTCTACAGTCCAAAAAATCAATTTTCTGATGAAAAACGATGACCCGACCTGTCGAAATTTCTCCAGATGGTCAGAAATCGAAATTTTTATTGTTTAATTTTTTGACTGCAAATGACTATTCCATGTAAATTATCACTTTTGGAACAAAAACAAGGGTGTTTAGAGTCAGTTTAATGCCTGAAATTGGTCGAAAAAGAAGCTTCTGAGTAGGAGAAAATGTCCGTAAAAATGGCAATTTTGGTCACCTTGAGGCTTCAAAAAGTAGTTATTCAACATGAGGCACATTCCAAATGACATTTTGAATCAATTTTTCTACAGTCCAGAAAATCAATTTTCTGATGAAAAAGGATGACCCGTGACCTGTCGAAATTTCTCCAGATGGTCAGAAATGGAAATGTTTTAATGTTTAATTTTTTGACTGCAAATGACTATTCCATGTAAATTATCACTTTTGGAACTAAAATAAGTGTGTTTAGAGTCACTTTAATGCCTGAAATTGTTCGAAATAGAAGCTTCTGAATAGGAGAAAAAGTCTGCAATAATGGCACTTTTGGTCACATTGAGGTTTCAAAAAGTAGTTATTCAACATGACGCACAATCCAAATGACATTTTAAATCAATTTTATTACAGTCCAAAAAATCAATTTTCTGATGAAAAACGATGACCCGTGACCTGTCGAAATTTCTCCAGATGTTCAGAAATCGAAATTTTTATTGTTCAATTTTTTGACTGCAAATGACTATTCCATGTAAATTATCACTTTTGGAACAAAAATAAGTGTGTTTAGACTCACTTTAATGACTGAAATTGGTCGAAATAGAAGCTTCTGATTAGGAGAAAAAGTCTGTAATAATGGCAATTTTGGTCACATTGAGGCTTTAAAAAGTAGTTATTCAACATGAGGCACATTCCAAATGACATTTTGAATCAATTTTTCTACAGTCCAAAAAATCAATTTTCTGATGAAAAACGATGACCCGTGACCTGTCGAAATTTCTCCAGATGGTCAGAAATGGAAATTTTTTAATGTTTAATTTTTTGACTGCAATTGACTATTCCATGTAAATTATCACTTTTGGAACAAAAACAAGTGTGTTTAGACTCACTTTAATGCCTGAAATTAGTGGAAATAGAAGCTTCTGAATAGGAGAAAAAGTCTGCAATAATGGCAATTTTGGTCACATTGAGGTTTCAAAAAGTAGTTATTCAACATGAGGCACAATCCAAATGACATTTTGAATCAATTTTTCTACAGTCCAAAAAATCAATTTTCTGATGAAAAACGATGACCCGTGACCTGTCGAAATTTCTCCAGATGGTCAGAAATCGAAATTTGTATTGTTTAATTTTTTGACTGCAAATGACTATTCCATGTAAATGATCACTTTTGGAACAAAAACAAGTGTGTTTAGAGTCAGTTTAATGCCTGAAATTTGTCGAAAAAGAAGCTTCTGAGTAGGAGAAAATGTCCGTAAAAATGGCAATTTTGGTCACATTGAGGCTTCAAAAAGTAGTTATTCAACATGAGGCACATTCCAAATGACATTTTGAATCAATTTTTCTACAGTCCAGAAAATCTATTTTCTGATGAAAAAGGATGACCCGTGACCTGTCGAAATTTCTCCAGATGGTCAGAAATGGAAATGTTTTAATGTTTAATGTTTTGACTGCAAATGACTATTCCATGTAAATTATCACTTTTGGAACAAAAACAAGTGTTTTTAGAGTCACGTTAATGCCTGAAATTGGTCGAAATAGAAGCTTCTGAATAGGAGAAAAAGTCTGTAATAATGGCAATTTTGGTCACATTGAGGCTTTAAAAAGTAGTTATTCAACATGAGGCACATTCCAAATGACATTTTGAATCAATTTTTCTACAGTCCAAAAAATCAATTTTCTGATGAAAAACTATGACCCGTGACCTGTAGAAATTTCTCCAGATGGTCAGAAATCGAAATTTTTATTGTTTAATTTTTTGACTGCAAATGACTATTCTATGTAAATTATCACTTTTGGAACAAAAACAAGTGTGTTTAGAGTCAGTTTAATGCCTGAAATTGGTCGAAAAAGAAGCTTCTGAGTAGGAGAAAATATCCGTAAAAATGGCAATTTTGGTCACCTGAGGCTTCAAAAAGTAGTTATTCAACATGAGGCACATTCCAAATGACATTTTGAATCAATTTTTCTACAGTCCAGAAAATCTATTTTCTGATGAAAAAGGATGACCCGTGACCTGTCGAAATTTCTCCAGATGGTCAGAAATGGAAATGTTTTAATGTTTAATTTTTTGACTGCAAATGACTATTCCATGTAAATTATCACTTTTGGAACAAAAACAAGTGTTTTTAGAGTCACGTTAATGCCTGAAATTGGTCGAAATAGAAGCTTCTGAATAGGAGAAAAAGTCTGTAATAATGGCAATTTTGGTCACATTGAGGCTTTAAAAAGTAGTTATTCAACATGAGGCACATTCCAAATGACATTTTGAATCAATTTTTCTACAGTCCAGAAAATCTATTTTCTGATGAAAAAGGATGACCCGTGACCTGTCGAAATTTCTCCAGATGGTCAGAAATGGAAATGTTTTAATGTTTAATTTTTTGACTGCAAATGACTATTCCATGTAAATTATCACTTTTGGAACAAAAACAAGTGTTTTTAGAGTCACGTTAATGCCTGAAATTGGTCGAAATAGAAGCTTCTGAATAGGAGAAAAAGTCTGTAATAATGGCAATTTTGGTCACATTGAGGCTTTAAAAATTAGTTATTCAACATGAGGCACATTCAAAATGACATTTTGAATCAAGTTTTTTTACAGTCTAAAAAATCAATTTTCTGATGAAAAACGATGACCCGTGACCTGTCGAAATTTCTCCAGATGGTCAGAAATCGAAATTTTTATATTTTAATTTTTTGACTGCAAATGACTATTCCATGTAAATTATCACTTTTGGAACAAAAATAAGTGTGTTTAGACTCACTTTAATGACTGAAATTGGTCGAAATAGAAGCTTCTGAATAGGAGAAAAAGTCTGTAATAATGGCAATTTTGGTCACATTGAGGCTTTAAAAAGTAGTTATTCAACATGAGGCACATTCCAAATGACATTTTAAATCAATTTTTCTACAGTCCAAAAAATCAATTTTCTGATGAAAAACGATGACCCGTGACCTGTCGAAATTTCTCCAGATGGTCAGAAATGGAAATTTTTTAATGTTTAATTTTTTGACTGCAATTGACTATTCCATGTAAATTATCACTTTTGGAACAAAAACAAGTGTGTTTAGACTCACTTTAATGCCTGAAATTAGTCGAAATAGAAGCTTCTGAATAGGAGAAAAAGTCTGCAATAATGGCAATTTTGGTCACATTGAGGTTTCAAAAAGTAGTTATTCAACATGAGGCACAATCCAAATGACATTTTGAATCAATTTTTCTACAGTCCAGAAAATCAATTTTCTGATGAAAAAGGATGACCCGTGACCTGTCGAAATTTCACCAGATGGTCAGAAATGGAAATGTTGTAATGTTTAATTTTTTGACTGCAAATGACTATTCCATGTAAATTATCACTTTTGGAACAAAAACAAGTGTGTTTAGAGTCAGTTTAATGCCTGAAATTGGTCGAAAAAGAAGCTTCTGAGTAGGAGAAAATATCCATAAAAATGGCAATTTTGGTCACCTGAGGCTTCAAAAAATAGTTATTCAACATGAGGCACATTCCAAATGACATTTTGAATCAATTTTTCTACAGTCCAGAAAATCTATTTTCTGATGAAAAAGGATGACCCGTGACCTGTCGAAATTTCTCCAGATGGTCAGAAATGGAAATGTTTTAATGTTTAATTTTTTGACTGCAAATGACTATTCCATGTAAATTATCACTTTTGGAACAAAAACAAGTGTTTTTAGAGTCACGTTAATGCCTGAAATTGGTCGAAATAGAAGCTTCTGAATAGGAGAAAAAGTCTGTAATAATGGCAATTTTGGTCACATTGAGGCTTTAAAAATTAGTTATTCAACATGAGGCACATTCAAAATGACATTTTGAATCAAGTTTTTTTACAGTCCAAAAAATCAATTTTCGGATGAAAAACGATGACCCGTGACCTGTCGAAATTTCTCCAGATGGTCAGAAATCGAAATTTTTATATTTTAATTTTTTGACTGCAAATGACTATTCCATGTAAATTATCACTTTTGGAACAAAAATAAGTGTGTTTAGACTCACTTTAATGACTGAAATTGGTCGAAATAGAAGCTTCTGAATAGGAGAAAAAGTCTGTAATAATGGCAATTTTGGTCACATTGAGGCTTTAAAAAGTAGTTATTCAACATGAGGCACATTCCAAATGACATTTTGAATCAATTCTTCTACAGTCCAAAAAATCAATTTTCTGATGAAAAACGATGACCCGTGACCTGTCGAAATTTCTCCAGATGGTCAGAAATGGAAATTTTTTAATGTTTAATTTTTTGACTGCAATTGACTATTCCATGTAAATTATCACTTTTGGAACAAAAACAAGTGTGTTTAGACTCACTTTAATGCCTGAAATTAGTCGAAATAGAAGCTTCTGAATAGGAGAAAAAGTCTGCAATAATGGCAATTTTGGTCACATTGAGGTTTCAAAAAGTAGTTATTCAACATGAGGCACAATCCAAATGACATTTTGAATCAATTTTTCTACAGTCCAGAAAATCAATTTTCTGATGAAAAAGGATGACCCGTGACCTGTCGAAATTTCTCCAGATGGTCAGAAATGGAAATGTTGTAATGTTTAATTTTTTGACTGCAAATGACTATTCCATGTAAATTATCACTTTTGGAACAAAAACAAGTGTTTTTAGAGTCACTTTAATGCCTGAAATTGGTCAAAATAGAAGCTTCTTAATAGGAGTAAAAGTCTGTAATAATGGCAATTTTGGTCACACAGAGGATTTAAAAAGTGGTTATTCAACATGAGGCACATTCCAAATGACATTTTGAATCAATTTTTCTACAGTCCAAAAAATCAATTTTCTGATGAAAAACAATGACCTGTGACCTGTCGAAATTTCTCCAGATGGCCAGAAATGGAAATTTTTTAATGTTTAATTTTTTGACTGCAAATGACTATTTCATATAAATTATCACTTTTGGAACAAAAATAAGTGTGTTTAGAGTCACTTTAATGACTGAAATTGGTCGAAATAGAAGCTTCTGAATAGGAGAAAAAGTCTGCAATAATGGCACTTTTGGTCACATTGAGGTTTCAAAAAGTAGTTATTCAACATGAGGCACAATCCAAATGACATTTTAAATCAAGTTTTTTTACAGTCCAAAAAATCAATTTTCTGATGAAAAACGATGACCCGTGACCTGTCGAAATTTCTCCAGATGGTCAGAAATCGAAATTTTTATTGTTTAATTTTTTGACTGCAAATGACTATTCCATGTCAATTATCACTTTTGGAACAAAAATAAGTGTGTTTAGACTCACTTTAATGACTGAAATTGGTCGAAATAGAAGCTTCTGAATAGGAGAAAAAGTCTGTAATAATGGCAATTTTGGTCACATTTAGGCTTTAAAAAGTAGTTATTCAACATGAGGCACATTCCAAATGACATTTTGAATCAATTTTTGTACAATCCAGAAAATCAATTTTTTGATGAAAAAGGATGGCCCGTGACCTGTCGAAATTTCTCCAGATGGTCAGAAATGGAAATGTTTTAATGTTTAATTTTTTGACTGCAAATGACTATTCCATGTAAATTATCACTTTTGGAACAAAAACAAGTGTTTTTAGTGTCACTTTAATGCCTGAAATTGGTCGAAATAGAAGCTTCTTAATAGGAGTAAAAGTCTGTAATAATGGCAATTTTGGTCACACAGAGGATTTAAAAAGTAGTTATTCAACATGAGGCACATTTCAAATGACATTTTTAATCAATTTTTCTACAGTCCAAAAAATCTATTTTCTGATGAAAAACGATGACCCGTGACCTGTCGAAATTTCTCCAGATGGTCAGAAATGGACATTTTTTAATGTTTAATTTTTGGACTTCAAATGACTATTCCATGTAAATTATCACTTTTGGAACAAAAATAAGTGTGTTTATAGTCACTTTAATGCCTGAAATTGGTCGAAATAGAAGCTTCTGAATAGGAGAAAAAGTCTGTAATAATGGCAATTTTGGTCACATTGAGGCTTTAAAAAGTAGTTATTCAACATGAGGCACATTCCAAATGACATTTTGAATCACTTTTTCTACAGTCCAAAAAATCAATTTTCTGATGAAAAACGATGTCCTGTGACCTGTCGAAATTTCTCCAGATGGCCAGAAATGGAAATTTTTTAATGTTTAATTTTTTGACTGCAAATGACAATTTCATATAAATTATCACTTTTGGAACAAAAATAAGTGTGTTTAGAGTCACTTTAATGTCTGAAATTGGTCGAAATAGACGCTTCTGAATAGGAGAAAAAGTCTGTAATAATGGCAATTTTGGTAACATTGAGGCTTTAAAAAGTAGTTATTCAACATGAGGCACATTCCAAATGACATTTTGAATCAATTTTTCTACAGTCCAAAAAATCAATTTTCTGATGAAAAACGATGACCCGTGACCTGTCGAAATTTCTCCAGATGGTCAGAAATCGAAATTTTTATTGTTTAATTTTTTGACTGCAAATGACTATTCCATGTAAATTATCACTTTTGGAACAAAAACAAGTGTGTTTAGAGTCAGTTTAATGCCTGAAATTGGTCGAAAAAGAAGCTTCTGAGTAGGAGAAAATGTCCGTAAAAATGGCAATTTTGGTCACCTTGAGGCTTCAAAAAGTAGTTATTCAACATGAGGCACATTCCAAATGACATTTTGAATCAATTTTTCTACAGTCCAGAAAATCAATTTTCTGATGAAAAAGGATGACCCGTGACCTGTCGAAATTTCTCCAGATGGTCAGAAATGGAAATGTTTTAATGTTTAATTTTTTGACTGCAAATGACTATTCCATGTAAATTATCACTTTTGGAACTAAAATAAGTGTGTTTAGAGTCACTTTAATGCCTGAAATTGTTCGAAATAGAAGCTTCTGAATAGGAGAAAAAGTCTGCAATAATGGCACTTTTGGTCACATTGAGGTTTCAAAAAGTAGTTATTCAACATGAGGCACAATCCAAATGACATTTTAAATCAATTTTTTTACAGTCCAAAAAATCAATTTTCTGATGAAAAACGATGACCCGTGACCTGTCGAAATTTCTCCAGATGGTCAGAAATCGAAATTTTTATTGTTTAATTGTTTGACTGCAAATGACTATTCCATGTAAATTATCACTTTTGGAACAAAAATAAGTGTGTTTAGACTCACTTTAATGACTGAAATTGGTCGAAATAGAAGCTTCTGAATAGGAGAAAAAGTCTGTAATAATGGCAATTTTGGTCACATTGAGGCTTTAAAAAGTAGTTATTCAACATGAGGCACAATCCAAATGACATTTTGAATCAATTTTTCTACAGTCCAGAAAATCAATTTTCTGATGAAAAAGGATGACCCATGACCTGTCGAAATTTCTCCAGATGGTCAGAAATGGAAATGTTTTAATGTTTAATTTTTTGACTGCAAATGACTATTCCATGTAAATTAACACTTTTGGAACAAAAACAAGTGTTTTTAGAGTCACTTTAATGCCTGAAATTGGTCGAAATAGAAGCTTCTTAATAGGAGTAAAAGTCTGTAATAATGGCAATTTTGGTCACACAGAGGCTTTAAAAAGTAGTTATTCAACATGAGGCACATTCCAAACGACATTTTGAATCAATTTTTCTACAGTCCAAAAAATCAATTTTCTGATGAAAAACGATGACCCGTGACCTGTCGAAATTTCTCCAGATGGTCAGAAATGGAAATGTTTTAATGTTTAATTTTTTGACTGCAAATGACTATTCCATGTAAATTATCACTTTTGGAACAAAAACAAGTGTTTTTAGAGTCACTTTAATGCCTGAAATTGGTTGAAATAGAAGCTTCTGAATAGGAGAAAAAGTCTGTAATAATGGCAATTTTGGTCACATTGAGGCTTTAAAAAGTAGTTATTCAACATGAGGCACATTCCAAATGACATTTTGAATCAATTTTTCTACAGTCCTAAAAATCAATTTTCTGATGAAAAACAATGACCTATGACCTGTCGAAATTTCTCCAGATGGCCAGAAATGGAAATTTTTTAATGTTTAAATTTTTTGACTGCAAATGACTATTCCATGTAAATTATCACTTTTGGAACTAAAATAAGTGTGTTTAGAGTCACGTTAATGCCTGAAATTGTTCGAAATAGAAGCTTCTGAATAGGAGAAAAAGTCTGCAATAATGGCAATTTTGGTCACATTGAGGTTTCAAAAAGTAGTTATTCAACATGAGGCACAATCCAAATGACATTTTAAATCAATTTTTTTACAGTCCAAAAAATCAATTTTCTGATGAAAAACGATGACCCGTGACCTGTCGAAATTTCTCCAGATGGTCAGAAATCGAAATTTTTATTGTTTAATTTTTTGACTGCAAATGACTATTCCATGTAAATTATCACTTTTAGAACAAAAATAAGTGTTTAGACTCACTTTAATGACTGAAATTGGTCGAAATAGAAGCTTCTGAATAGGAGAAAAAGTCTGTAATAATGGCAATTTTGGTCACATTGAGGCTTTAAAAAGTAGTTACTCAACATGAGGCACATTCCAAATGACATTTTGAATCAATTTTTCTACAGTCCAAAAAATTAATTTTCTGATGAAAAACGATGACCCGTGACCTGTCGAAATTTCTCCAGATGGTCAGAAATGGAAATTTTTGAATGTTTAATTTTTTGACTGCAATTGACAATTCCATGTAAATTATCACTTTTGGAACAAAAACAAGTGTGTTTAGACTCACTTTAATGCCTGAAATTAGTGGAAATAGAAGCTTCTGAATCGGAGGAAAAGTCTGCAATAATGGCAATTTTGGTCACATTGAGGTTTCAAAAAGTAGTTATTCAACATGAGGCACAATCCAAATGACATTTTGAATCAATTTTTCTACAGTCCAAAAAATCTATTTTCTGATGAAAAACGATGACCCGTGACCTGTCAAAATTTCTCCAGATGGTCAGAAATCGAAATTTGTATTGTTTAATTTTTTGACTGCAAATGACTATTCCATGTAAATTATCACTTTTGGAACAAAAACAAGTGTGTTTAGAGTCAGTTTAATGCCTGAAATTGGTCGAAAAAGAAGCTTCTGAGTAGGAGAAAATGTCCGTAAAAATGGCAATTTTGGTCACATTGAGGCTTCAAAAAGTAGTTATTCAACATGAGGCACATTCCAAATGACATTTTGAATCAATTTTTCTACAGTCCAGAAAATCTATTTTCTGATGAAAAAGGATGACCCGTGACCTGTCGAAATTTCTCCAGATGGTCAGAAATGGAAATGTTGTAATGTTTAATTTTTTGACTGCAAATGACTATTCCATGTAAATTATCACTTTTGGAACAAAAACAAGTGTGTTTAGAGTCAGTTTAATGCCTGAAATTGGTCGAAAAAGAAGCTTCTGAGTAGGAGAAAATATCCATAAAAATGGCAATTTTGGTCACCTGAGGCTTCAAAAAGTAGTTATTCAACATGAGGCACATTCCAAATGACATTTTGAATCAATTTTTCTACAGTCCAGAAAATCTATTTTCTGATGAAAAAGGATGACCCGTGACCTGTCGAAATTTCTCCAGATGGTCAGAAATGGAAATGTTTTAATGTTTAATTTTTTGACTGCAAATGACTATTCCATGTAAATTATCACTTTTGGAACAAAAACAAGTGTTTTTAGAGTCACGTTAATGCCTGAAATTGGTCGAAATAGAAGCTTCTGAATAGGAGAAAAAGTCTGTAATAATGGCAATTTTGGTCACATTGAGGCTTTAAAAATTAGTTATTCAACATGAGGCACATTCAAAATGACATTTTGAATCAAGTTTTTTTACAGTCCAAAAAATCAATTTTCTGATGAAAAACGATGACCCGTGACCTGTCGAAATTTCTCCAGATGGTCAGAAATCGAAATTTTTATATTTTAATTTTTTGACTGCAAATGACTATTCCATGTAAATTATCACTTTTGGAACAAAAACAAGTGTGTTTAGACTCACTTTAATGCCTGAAATTAGTCGAAATAGAAGCTTCTGAATAGGAGAAAAAGTCTGCAATAATGGCAATTTTGGTCACATTGAGGTTTCAAAAAGTAGTTATTCAACATGAGGCACAATCCAAATGACATTTTGAATCAATTTTTCTACAGTCCAGAAAATCAATTTTCTGATGAAAAAGGATGACCCGTGACCTGTCGAAATTTCACCAGATGGTCAGAAATGGAAATGTTGTAATGTTTAATTTTTTGACTGCAAATGACTATTCCATGTAAATTATCACTTTTGGAACAAAAACAAGTGTGTTTAGAGTCAGTTTAATGCCTGAAATTGGTCGAAAAAGAAGCTTCTGAGTAGGAGAAAATATCCATAAAAATGGCAATTTTGGTCACCTGAGGCTTCAAAAAATAGTTATTCAACATGAGGCACATTCCAAATGACATTTTGAATCAATTTTTCTACAGTCCAGAAAATCTATTTTCTGATGAAAAAGGATGACCCGTGACCTGTCGAAATTTCTCCAGATGGTCAGAAATGGAAATGTTTTAATGTTTAATTTTTTGACTGCAAATGACTATTCCATGTAAATTATCACTTTTGGAACAAAAACAAGTGTTTTTAGAGTCACGTTAATGCCTGAAATTGGTCGAAATAGAAGCTTCTGAATAGGAGAAAAAGTCTGTAATAATGGCAATTTTGGTCACATTGAGGCTTTAAAAATTAGTTATTCAACATGAGGCACATTCAAAATGACATTTTGAATCAAGTTTTTTTACAGTCCAAAAAATCAATTTTCGGATGAAAAACGATGACCCGTGACCTGTCGAAATTTCTCCAGATGGTCAGAAATCGAAATTTTTATATTTTAATTTTTTGACTGCAAATGACTATTCCATGTAAATTATCACTTTTGGAACAAAAATAAGTGTGTTTAGACTCACTTTAATGACTGAAATTGGTCGAAATAGAAGCTTCTGAATAGGAGAAAAAGTCTGTAATAATGGCAATTTTGGTCACATTGAGGCTTTAAAAAGTAGTTATTCAACATGAGGCACATTCCAAATGACATTTTGAATCAATTCTTCTGCAGTCCAAAAAATCAATTTTCTGATGAAAAACGATGACCCGTGACCTGTCGAAATTTCTCCAGATGGTCAGAAATGGAAATTTTTTAATGTTTAATTTTTTGACTGCAATTGACTATTCCATGTAAATTATCACTTTTGGAACAAAAACAAGTGTGTTTAGACTCACTTTAATGCCTGAAATTAGTCGAAATAGAAGCTTCTGAATAGGAGAAAAAGTCTGCAATAATGGCAATTTTGGTCACATTGAGGTTTCAAAAAGTAGTTATTCAACATGAGGCACAATCCAAATGACATTTTGAATCAATTTTTCTACAGTCCAGAAAATCAATTTTCTGATGAAAAAGGATGACCCGTGACCTGTCGAAATTTCACCAGATGGTCAGAAATGGAAATGTTGTAATGTTTAATTTTTTGACTGCAAATGACTATTCCATGTAAATTATCACTTTTGGAACAAAAACAAGTGTGTTTAGAGTCAGTTTAATGCCTGAAATTGGTCGAAAAAGAAGCTTCTGAGTAGGAGAAAATATCCATAAAAATGGCAATTTTGGTCACCTGAGGCTTCAAAAAATAGTTATTCAACATGAGGCACATTCCAAATGACATTTTGAATCAATTTTTCTACAGTCCAGAAAATCTATTTTCTGATGAAAAAGGATGACCCGTGACCTGTCGAAATTTCTCCAGATGGTCAGAAATGGAAATGTTTTAATGTTTAATTTTTTGACTGCAAATGACTATTCCATGTAAATTATCACTTTTGGAACAAAAACAAGTGTTTTTAGAGTCACGTTAATGCCTGAAATTGGTCGAAATAGAAGCTTCTGAATAGGAGAAAAAGTCTGTAATAATGGCAATTTTGGTCACATTGAGGCTTTAAAAATTAGTTATTCAACATGAGGCACATTCAAAATGACATTTTGAATCAAGTTTTTTTACAGTCCAAAAAATCAATTTTCGGATGAAAAACGATGACCCGTGACCTGTCGAAATTTCTCCAGATGGTCAGAAATCGAAATTTTTATATTTTAATTTTTTGACTGCAAATGACTATTCCATGTAAATTATCACTTTTGGAACAAAAATAAGTGTGTTTAGACTCACTTTAATGACTGAAATTGGTCGAAATAGAAGCTTCTGAATAGGAGAAAAAGTCTGTAATAATGGCAATTTTGGTCACATTGAGGCTTTAAAAAGTAGTTATTCAACATGAGGCACATTCCAAATGACATTTTGAATCAATTCTTCTGCAGTCCAAAAAATCAATTTTCTGATGAAAAACGATGACCCGTGACCTGTCGAAATTTCTCCAGATGGTCAGAAATGGAAATTTTTTAATGTTTAATTTTTTGACTGCAATTGACTATTCCATGTAAATTATCACTTTTGGAACAAAAACAAGTGTGTTTAGACTCACTTTAATGCCTGAAATTAGTCGAAATAGAAGCTTCTGAATAGGAGAAAAAGTCTGCAATAATGGCAATTTTGGTCACATTGAGGTTTCAAAAAGTAGTTATTCAACATGAGGCACAATCCAAATGACATTTTGAATCAATTTTTCTACAGTCCAGAAAATCAATTTTCTGATGAAAAAGGATGACCCGTGACCTGTCGAAATTTCTCCAGATGGTCAGAAATGGAAATGTTGTAATGTTTAATTTTTTGACTGCAAATGACTATTCCATGTAAATTATCACTTTTGGAACAAAAACAAGTGTTTTTAGAGTCACTTTAATGCCTGAAATTGGTCAAAATAGAAGCTTCTTAATAGGAGTAAAAGTCTGTAATAATGGCAATTTTGGTCACACAGAGGATTTAAAAAGTGGTTATTCAACATGAGGCACATTCCAAATGACATTTTGAATCAATTTTTCTACAGTCCAAAAAATCAATTTTCTGATGAAAAACAATGACCTGTGACCTGTCGAAATTTCTCCAGATGGCCAGAAATGGAAATTTTTTAATGTTTAATTTTTTGACTGCAAATGACTATTTCATATAAATTATCACTTTTGGAACAAAAATAAGTGTGTTTAGAGTCACTTTAATGACTGAAATTGGTCGAAATAGAAGCTTCTGAATAGGAGAAAAAGTCTGCAATAATGGCACTTTTGGTCACATTGAGGTTTCAAAAAGTAGTTATTCAACATGAGGCACAATCCAAATGACATTTTAAATCAAGTTTTTTTACAGTCCAAAAAATCAATTTTCTGATGAAAAACGATGACCCGTGACCTGTCGAAATTTCTCCAGATGGTCAGAAATCGAAATTTTTATTGTTTAATTTTTTGACTGCAAATGACTATTCCATGTCAATTATCACTTTTGGAACAAAAATAAGTGTGTTTAGACTCACTTTAATGACTGAAATTGGTCGAAATAGAAGCTTCTGAATAGGAGAAAAAGTCTGTAATAATGGCAATTTTGGTCACATTTAGGCTTTAAAAAGTAGTTATTCAACATGAGGCACATTCCAAATGACATTTTGAATCAATTTTTGTACAATCCAGAAAATCAATTTTTTGATGAAAAAGGATGGCCCGTGACCTGTCGAAATTTCTCCAGATGGTCAGAAATGGAAATGTTTTAATGTTTAATTTTTTGACTGCAAATGACTATTCCATGTAAATTATCACTTTTGGAACAAAAACAAGTGTTTTTAGTGTCACTTTAATGCCTGAAATTGGTCGAAATAGAAGCTTCTTAATAGGAGTAAAAGTCTGTAATAATGGCAATTTTGGTCACACAGAGGATTTAAAAAGTAGTTATTCAACATGAGGCACATTTCAAATGACATTTTTAATCAATTTTTCTACAGTCCAAAAAATCTATTTTCTGATGAAAAACGATGACCCGTGACCTGTCGAAATTTCTCCAGATGGTCAGAAATGGACATTTTTTAATGTTTAATTTTTGGACTTCAAATGACTATTCCATGTAAATTATCACTTTTGGAACAAAAATAAGTGTGTTTATAGTCACTTTAATGCCTGAAATTGGTCGAAATAGAAGCTTCTGAATAGGAGAAAAAGTCTGTAATAATGGCAATTTTGGTCACATTGAGGCTTTAAAAAGTAGTTATTCAACATGAGGCACATTCCAAATGACATTTTGAATCACTTTTTCTACAGTCCAAAAAATCAATTTTCTGATGAAAAACGATGTCCTGTGACCTGTCGAAATTTCTCCAGATGGCCAGAAATGGAAATTTTTTAATGTTTAATTTTTTGACTGCAAATGACAATTTCATATAAATTATCACTTTTGGAACAAAAATAAGTGTGTTTAGAGTCACTTTAATGTCTGAAATTGGTCGAAATAGACGCTTCTGAATAGGAGAAAAAGTCTGTAATAATGGCAATTTTGGTAACATTGAGGCTTTAAAAAGTAGTTATTCAACATGAGGCACATTCCAAATGACATTTTGAATCAATTTTTCTACAGTCCAAAAAATCAATTTTCTGATGAAAAACGAGGACCCGTGACCTGTCGAAATTTCTCCAGATGGTCAGAAATCGAAATTTTTATTGTTTAATTTTTTGACTGCAAATGACTATTCCATGTAAATTATCACTTTTGGAACAAAAACAAGTGTGTTTAGAGTCAGTTTAATGCCTGAAATTGGTCGAAAAAGAAGCTTCTGAGTAGGAGAAAATGTCCGTAAAAATGGCAATTTTGGTCACCTTGAGGCTTCAAAAAGTAGTTATTCAACATGAGGCACATTCCAAATGACATTTTGAATCAATTTTTCTACAGTCCAGAAAATCAATTTTCTGATGAAAAAGGATGACCCGTGACCTGTCGAAATTTCTCCAGATGGTCAGAAATGGAAATGTTTTAATGTTTAATTTTTTGACTGCAAATGACTATTCCATGTAAATTATCACTTTTGGAACTAAAATAAGTGTGTTTAGAGTCACTTTAATGCCTGAAATTGTTCGAAATAGAAGCTTCTGAATAGGAGAAAAAGTCTGCAATAATGGCACTTTTGGTCACATTGAGGTTTCAAAAAGTAGTTATTCAACATGAGGCACAATCCAAATGACATTTTAAATCAATTTTTTTACAGTCCAAAAAATCAATTTTCTGATGAAAAACGATGACCCGTGACCTGTCGAAATTTCTCCAGATGGTCAGAAATCGAAATTTTTATTGTTTAATTGTTTGACTGCAAATGACTATTCCATGTAAATTATCACTTTTGGAACAAAAATAAGTGTGTTTAGACTCACTTTAATGACTGAAATTGGTCGAAATAGAAGCTTCTGAATAGGAGAAAAAGTCTGTAATAATGGCAATTTTGGTCACATTGAGGCTTTAAAAAGTAGTTATTCAACATGAGGCACATTCCAAATGACATTTTGAATCAATTTTTCTACAGTCCAAAAAATCAATTTTCTGATGAAAAACGATGACCCGTGACCTGTCGAAATTTCTCCAGATGGTCAGAAATGGAAATTTTTTAATGTTTAATTTTTTGACTGCAATTGACTATTCCATGTAAATTATCACTTTTGGAACAAAAACAAGTGTGTTTAGACTCACTTTAATGCCTGAAATTAGTCGAAATAGAAGCTTCTGAATAGGAGAAAAAGTCTGCAATAATGGCAATTTTGGTCACATTGAGGTTTCAAAAAGTAGGTATTCAACATGAGGCACAATCCAAATGACATTTTGAATCAATTTTTCTACAGTCCAGAAAATCAATTTTCTGATGAAAAAGGATGACCCATGACCTGTCGAAATTTCTCCAGATGGTCAGAAATGGAAATGTTTTAATGTTTAATTTTTTGACTGCAAATGACTATTCCATGTAAATTAACACTTTTGGAACAAAAACAAGTGTTTTTAGAGTCACTTTAATGCCTGAAATTGGTCGAAATAGAAGCTTCTTAATAGGAGTAAAAGTCTGTAATAATGGCAATTTTGGTCACACAGAGGCTTTAAAAAGTAGTTATTCAACATGAGGCACATTCCAAACGACATTTTGAATCAATTTTTCTACAGTCCAAAAAATCAATTTTCTGATGAAAAACGATGACCCGTGACCTGTCGAAATTTCTCCAGATGGTCAGAAATGGAAATGTTTTAATGTTTAATTTTTTGACTGCAAATGACTATTCCATGTAAATTATCACTTTTGGAACAAAAACAAGTGTTTTTAGAGTCACTTTAATGCCTGAAATTGGTTGAAATAGAAGCTTCTGAATAGGAGAAAAAGTCTGTAATAATGGCAATTTTGGTCACATTGAGGCTTTAAAAAGTAGTTATTCAACATGAGGCACATTCCAAATGACATTTTGAATCAATTTTTCTACAGTCCTAAAAATCAATTTTCTGATGAAAAACAATGACCTATGACCTGTCGAAATTTCTCCAGATGGCCAGAAATGGAAATTTTTTAATGTTTAAATTTTTTGACTGCAAATGACTATTCCATGTAAATTATCACTTTTGGAACTAAAATAAGTGTGTTTAGAGTCACGTTAATGCCTGAAATTGTTCGAAATAGAAGCTTCTGAATAGGAGAAAAAGTCTGCAATAATGGCAATTTTGGTCACATTGAGGTTTCAAAAAGTAGTTATTCAACATGAGGCACAATCCAAATGACATTTTAAATCAATTTTTTTACAGTCCAAAAAATCAATTTTCTGATGAAAAACGATGACCCGTGACCTGTCGAAATTTCTCCAGATGGTCAGAAATCGAAATTTTTATTGTTTAATTTTTTGACTGCAAATGACTATTCCATGTAAATTATCACTTTTAGAACAAAAATAAGTGTTTAGACTCACTTTAATGACTGAAATTGGTCGAAATAGAAGCTTCTGAATAGGAGAAAAAGTCTGTAATAATGGCAATTTTGGTCACATTGAGGCTTTAAAAAGTAGTTACTCAACATGAGGCACATTCCAAATGACATTTTGAATCAATTTTTCTACAGTCCAAAAAATTAATTTTCTGATGAAAAACGATGACCCGTGACCTGTCGAAATTTCTCCAGATGGTCAGAAATGGAAATTTTTGAATGTTTAATTTTTTGACTGCAATTGACAATTCCATGTAAATTATCACTTTTGGAACAAAAACAAGTGTGTTTAGACTCACTTTAATGCCTGAAATTAGTGGAAATAGAAGCTTCTGAATCGGAGGAAAAGTCTGCAATAATGGCAATTTTGGTCACATTGAGGTTTCAAAAAGTAGTTATTCAACATGAGGCACAATCCAAATGACATTTTGAATCAATTTTTCTACAGTCCAAAAAATCAATTTTCTGATGAAAAACGATGACCCGTGACCTGTCAAAATTTCTCCAGATGGTCAGAAATCGAAATTTGTATTGTTTAATTTTTTGACTGCAAATGACTATTCCATGTAAATTATCACTTTTGGAACAAAAACAAGTGTGTTTAGAGTCAGTTTAATGCCTGAAATTGGTCGAAAAAGAAGCTTCTGAGTAGGAGAAAATGTCCGTAAAAATGGCAATTTTGGTCACATTGAGGCTTCAAAAAGTAGTTATTCAACATGAGGCACATTCCAAATGACATTTTGAATCAATTTTTCTACAGTCCAGAAAATCTATTTTCTGATGAAAAAGGATGACCCGTGACCTGTCGAAATTTCTCCAGATGGTCAGAAATGGAAATGTTGTAATGTTTAATTTTTTGACTGCAAATGACTATTCCATGTAAATTATCACTTTTGGAACAAAAACAAGTGTGTTTAGAGTCAGTTTAATGCCTGAAATTGGTCGAAAAAGAAGCTTCTGAGTAGGAGAAAATATCCATAAAAATGGCAATTTTGGTCACCTGAGGCTTCAAAAAGTAGTTATTCAACATGAGGCACATTCCAAATGACATTTTGAATCAATTTTTCTACAGTCCAGAAAATCTATTTTCTGATGAAAAAGGATGACCCGTGACCTGTCGAAATTTCTCCAGATGGTCAGAAATGGAAATGTTTTAATGTTTAATTTTTTGACTGCAAATGACTATTCCATGTAAATTATCACTTTTGGAACAAAAACAAGTGTTTTTAGAGTCACGTTAATGCCTGAAATTGGTCGAAATAGAAGCTTCTGAATAGGAGAAAAAGTCTGTAATAATGGCAATTTTGGTCACATTGAGGCTTTAAAAATTAGTTATTCAACATGAGGCACATTCAAAATGACATTTTGAATCAAGTTTTTTTACAGTCCAAAAAATCAATTTTCTGATGAAAAACGATGACCCGTGACCTGTCGAAATTTCTCCAGATGGTCAGAAATCGAAATTTTTATATTTTAATTTTTTGACTGCAAATGACTATTCCATGTAAATTATCACTTTTGGAACAAAAATAAGTGTGTTTAGACTCACTTTAATGACTGAAATTGGTCGAAATAGAAGCTTCTGAATAGGAGAAAAAGTCTGTAATAATGGCAATTTTGGTCACATTGAGGCTTTAAAAAGTAGTTATTCAACATGAGGCACATTCCAAATGACATTTTGAATCAATTTTTCTACAGTCCAAAAAATCAATTTTCTGATGAAAAACGATGACCCGTGACCTGTCGAAATTTCTCCAGATGGTCAGAAATGGAAATTTTTTAATGTTTAATTTTTTTACTGCAATTGACTATTCCATGTAAATTATCACTTTTGGAACAAAAACAAGTGTGTTTAGACTCACTTTAATGCCTGAAATTAGTCGAAATAGAAGCTTCTGAATAGGAGAAAAAGTCTGCAATAATGGCAATTTTGGTCACATTGAGGTTTCAAAAAGTAGTTATTCAACATGAGGCACAATCCAAATGACATTTTGAATCAATTTTTCTACAGTCCAGAAAATCAATTTTCTGATGAAAAAGGATGACCCGTGACCTGTCGAAATTTCTCCAGATGGTCAGAAATGGAAATGTTGTAATGTTTAATTTTTTGACTGCAAATGACTATTCCATGTAAATTATCACTTTTGGAACAAAAACAAGTGTTTTTAGAGTCACTTTAATGCCTGAAATTGGTCAAAATAGAAGCTTCTTAATAGGAGTAAAAGTCTGTAATAATGGCAATTTTGGTCACACAGAGGATTTAAAAAGTGGTTATTCAACATGAGGCACATTCCAAATGACATTTTGAATCAATTTTTCTACAGTCCAAAAAATCAATTTTCTGATGAAAAACGACCTGTGACCTGTCGAAATTTCTCCAGATGGCCAGAAATGGAAATTTGTTAATGTTTAATTTTTTGACTGCAAATGACTATTTCATATAAATTATCACTTTTGGAACAAAAATAAGTGTGTTTAGAGTCACTTTAATGACTGAAATTGGTCGAAATAGACGCTTCTGAATAGGAGAAAAAGTCTGTAATAATGGCAATTTTGGTCACATTGAGGCTTTAAAAAGTAGTTATTCAACATGAGGCACATTCCAAATGACATTTTGAATCAATTTTTCTACAGTCCAAAAAATCAATTTTCTGATGAAAAACGAAGACCCGTGACCTGTCGAAATTTCTCCAGATAGTCAGAAATGGAAATTTTTTAATGTTTAATTTTTTGACTGCAATTGACTATTCCATGTAAATTATCACTTTTGGAACAAAAACAAGTGTGTTTAGACTCACTTTAATGCCTGAAATTAGTCGAAATAGAAGCTTCTGAATAGGAGAAAAAGTCTGCAATAATGGCAATTTTGGTCACATTGAGGTTTCAAAAAGTAGTTATTCAACATGAGGTACAATCCAAATGACGTTTTGAATCAATTTTTCTACAGTCCAAAAAATCAATTTTCTGATGAAAAACGATGACCCGTGACCTGTCGAAATTTCTCCAGATGGTCAGAAATCGAAATTTGTATTGTTTAATTTTTTGACTGCAAATGACTATTCCATGTAAATTATCACTTTTGGAACAAAAACAAGTGTGTTTAGAGTCAGTTTAATGCCTGAAATTTGTCGAAATAGAAGCTTCTGAATAGGAGAAAAAGTCTGCAATAATGGCAATTTTGGTCACATTGAGGCTTCAAAAAGTAGTTATTCAACATGAGGCACATTCCAAATGACATTTTGAATCAATTTTTCTACAGTCCAGAAAATCTATTTTCTGATGAAAAAGGATGACCCGTGACCTGTCGAAATTTCTCCAGATGGTCAGAAATGGAAATGTTTTAATGTTTAATTTTTTGACTGCAAATGACTATTCCATGTAAATTATCACTTTTGGAACAAAAACAAGTGTTTTTAGAGTCACGTTAATGCCTGAAATTGGTCGAAATAGAAGCTTCTGAATAGGAGAAAAAGTCTGTAATAATGGCAATTTTGGTCACATTGAGGCTTTAAAAAGTAGTTATTCAACATGAGGCACATTCCAAATGACATTTTGAATCAATTTTTCTACAGTCCAAAAAATCAATTTTCTGATGAAAAACGATGACCCGTGACCTGTCGAAATTTCTCCAGATGGTCAGAAATCGAAATTTGTATTGTTTAATTTTTTGACTGCAAATGACTATTCCATGTAAATTATCACTTTTGGAACAAAAATAAGTGTGTTTAGACTCACTTTAATGACTGAAATTGGTCGAAATAGAAGCTTCTGAATAGGAGAAAAAGTCTGTAATAATGGCAATTTTGGTCACATTGAGGCTTTAAAAAGTAGTTATTCAACATGAGGCACATTCCAAATGACATTTTGAATCAATTTTTCTACAGTCCAAAAAATCAATTTTCTGATGAAAAACGATGACCCTTGACCTGTCGAAATTTCTCTAGATGGTCAGAAATGGAAATTTTTTAATGTTTAAATTTTTTGACTGCAATTGACTATTCCATGTAATTTATCACTTTTGGAACAAAAACAAGTGTGTTTAGACTCACTTTAATGCCTGAAATTAGTGGAAATAGAAGCTTCTGAATAGGAGAAAAAGTCTGCAATAATGGCAATTTTGGTCACATTGAGGTTTCAAAAAGTAGTTATTCAACATGAGGCACAATCCAAATGACGTTTTGAATCAATTTTTCTACAGTCCAAAAAATCAATTTTCTGATGAAAAACGATGACCCGTGACCTGTCGAAATTTCTCCAGATGGTCAGAAATCGAAATTTGTATTGTTTAATTTTTTGACTGCAAATGACTATTCCATGTAAATTATCACTTTTGGAACAAAAACAAGTGTGTTTAGAGTCAGTTTAATGCCTGAAATTTGTCGAAAAAGAAGCTTCTGAGTAGGAGAAAATGTCCGTAAAAATGGCAATTTTGGTCACATTGAGGCTTCAAAAAGTAGTTATTCAACATGAGGCACATTCCAAATGACATTTTGAATCAATTTTTCTACAGTCCAGAAAATCTATTTTCTGATGAAAAAGGATGACCCGTGACCTGTCGAAATTTCTCCAGATGGTCAGAAATGGAAATGTTTTAATGTTTAATTTTTTGACTGCAAATGACTATTCCATGTAAATTATCACTTTTGGAACAAAAACAAGTGTTTTTAGAGTCACGTTAATGCCTGAAATTGGTCGAAATAGATGCTTCTGAATAGGAGAAAAAGTCTGTAATAATGGCAATTTTGGTCACATTGAGGCTTTAAAAAGTAGTTATTCAACATGAGGCACATTCCAAATGACATTTTGAATCAATTTTTCTACAGTCCAAAAAATCAATTTTCTGATGAAAAACGATGACCCGTGACCTGTCGAAATTTCTCCAGATGGTCAGAAATCGAAATTTTTATTGTTTAATTTTTTGACTGCAAATGACTATTCTATGTAAATTATCACTTTTGGAACAAAAACAAGTGTGTTTAGAGTCAGTTTAATGCCTGAAATTGGTCGAAAAAGAAGCTTCTGAGTAGGAGAAAATGTCCGTAAAAATGGCAATTTTGGTCACCTGAGGCTTCAAAAAGTAGTTATTCAACATGAGGCACATTCCAAATGACATTTTGAATCAATTTTTCTACAGTCCAGAAAATCAATTTTCTGATGAAAAAGGATGACCCGTGACCTGTCGAAATTTCTCCAGATGGTCAGAAATGGAAATGTTTTAATGTTTAATTTTTTGACTGCAAATGACTATTCCATGTAAATTATCACTTTTGGAACAAAAATAAGTGTGTTTAGACTCACTTTAATGACTGAAATTGGTCGAAATAGAAGCTTCTGAATAGGAGAAAAAGTCTGTAATAATGGCAATTTTGGTCACATTGAGGCTTTAAAAAGTAGTTATTCAACATGAGGCACATTCCAAATGACATTTTGAATCAATTTTTCTACAGTCCAAAAAATCAATTTTCTGATGAAAAACGATGACCCGTGACCTGTCGAAATTTCTCCAGATGGTCAGAAATGGAAATTTTTTAATGTTTAATTTTTTGACTGCAATTGACTATTCCATGTAAATTATCACTTTTGGAACAAAAACAAGTGTGTTTAGACTCACTTTAATGCCTGAAATTAGTCGAAATAGAAGCTTCTGAATAGGAGAAAAAGTCTGCAATAATGGCAATTTTGGTCACATTGAGGTTTCAAAAAGTAGGTATTCAACATGAGGCACAATCCAAATGACATTTTGAATCAATTTTTCTACAGTCCAGAAAATCAATTTTCTGATGAAAAAGGATGACCCGTGACCTGTCGAAATTTCTCCAGATGGTCAGAAATGGAAATGTTTTAATGTTTAATTTTTTGACTGCAAATGACTATTCCATGTAAATTATCACTTTTGGAACAAAAACAAGTGTTTTTAGAGTCACTTTAATGCCTGAAATTGGTCGAAATAGAAGCTTCTGAATAGGAGAAAAAGTCTGTAATAATGGCAATTTTGGTCACACAGAGGCTTTAAAAAGTAGTTATTCAACATGAGGCACATTCCAAACGACATTTTGAATCAATTTTTCTACAGTCCAAAAAATCAATTTTCTGATGAAAAACGATGACCTGTGACCTGTCGAAATTTCTCCAGATGGTCAGAAATCGAAATTTTTATTGTTTAATTTTTTGACTGCAAATGACTATTCCATGTAAATTATCACTTTTGGAACAAAAACAAGTGTATTTAGAGTCAGTTTAATGCCTGAAATTGGTCGAAAAAGAAGCTTCTGAGTAGGAGAAAATGTCCGTAAAAATGGCAATTTTGGTCACATTGAGGCTTCAAAAAGTAGTTATTCAACATGAGGCACATTCCAAATGACGTTTTGAATCAATTTTTCTACAGTCCAGAAAATCAATTTTCTGATGAAAAAGGATGACCCGTGACCTGTCGAAATTTCTCCAGATGGTCAGAAATGGAAATGTTTTAATGTTTAATTTTTTGACTGCAAATGACTATTCCATGTAAATTATCACTTTTGGAACAAAAACAAGTGTTTTTAGAGTCACTTTAATGCCTGAAATTGGTTGAAATAGAAGCTTCTGAATAGGAGAAAAAGTCTGTAATAATGGCAATTTTGGTCACATTGAGGCTTTAAAAAGTTGTTATTCAACATGAGGCACATTCCAAATGACATTTTGAATCAATTTTTCTACAGTCCTAAAAATCAATTTTCTGATGAAAAACAATGACCTATGACCTGTCGAAATTTCTCCAGATGGCCAGAAATGGAAATTTTTTAATGTTTACATTTTTTGACTGCAAATGACTATTCCATGTAAATTATCACTTTTGGAACTAAAATAAGTGTGTTTAGAGTCACGTTAATGCCTGAAATTGTTCGAAATAGAAGCTTCTGAATAGGAGAAAAAGTCTGCAATAATGGCAATTTTGGTCACATTGAGGTTTCAAAAAGTAGTTATTCAACATGAGGCACAATCCAAATGACATTTTAAATCAATTTTTTTACAGTCCAAAAAATCAATTGTCTGATGAAAAACGATGACCCGTGACCTGTCGAAATTTCTCCAGATGGTCAGAAATCGAAATTTTTATTGTTTAATTTTTTGACTGCAAATGACTATTCCATGTAAATTATCACTTTTAGAACAAAAATAAGTGTTTAGACTCACTTTAATGACTGAAATTGGTCGAAATAGAAGCTTCTGAATAGGAGAAAAAGTCTGTAATAATGGCAATTTTGGTCACATTGAGGCTTTAAAAAGTAGTTATTCAACATGAGGCACATTCCAAATGACATTTTGAATCAATTTTTCTACAGTCCAAAAAATTAATTTTCTGATGAAAAACGATGACCCGTGACCTGTCGAAATTTCTCCAGATGGTCAGAAATGGAAATTTTTGAATGTTTAATTTTTTGACTGCAATTGACTATTCCATGTAAATTATCACTTTTGGAACAAAAACAAGTGTGTTTAGACTCACTTTAATGCCTGAAATTAGTGGAAATAGAAGCTTCTGAATCGGAGGAAAAGTCTGCAATAATGGCAATTTTGGTCACATTGAGGTTTCAAAAAGTAGTTATTCAACATGAGGCACAATCCAAATGACATTTTGAATCAATTTTTCTACAGTCCAAAAAATCAATTTTCTGATGAAAAACGATGACCCGTGACCTGTCGAAATTTCTCCAGATGGTCAGAAATCGAAATTTGTATTGTTTAATTTTTTGACTGCAAATGACTATTCCATGTAAATTATCACTTTTGGAACAAAAACAAGTGTGTTTAGAGTCAGTTTAATGCCTGAAATTGGTCGAAAAATAAGCTTCTGAGTAGGAGAAAATGTCCGTAAAAATGGCAATTTTGGTCACATTGAGGCTTCAAAAAGTAGTTATTCAACATGAGGCACATTCCAAATGACATTTTGAATCAATTTTTCTACAGTCCAGAAAATCTATTTTCTGATGAAAAAGGATGACCCGTGACCTGTCGAAATTTCTCCAGATGGTCAGAAATGGAAATGTTTTAATGTTTAATTTTTTGACTGCAAATGACTATTCCATGAAAATTATCACTTTTGGAACAAAAACAAGTGTTTTTAGAGTCACGTTAATGCCTGAAATTGGTGGAAATAGAAGCTTCTGAATAGGAGAAAAAGTCTGTAATAATGGCAATTTTGGTCACATTGAGGCTTTAAAAAGTAGTTATTCAACATGAGGCACATTCAAAATGACATTTTGAATCAATTTTTCTACAGTCCTAAAAATCAATTTTCTGATGAAAAACAATGACCTATGACCTGTCGAAATTTCTCCAGATGGCCAGAAATGGACATTTTTTAATGTTTAAATTTTTTGACTGCAAATGACTATTCCATGTAAATTATCACTTTTGGAACTAAAATAAGTGTGTTTAGAGTCACGTTAATGCCTGAAATTGTTCGAAATAGAAGCTTCTGAATAGGAGAAAAAGTCTGCAATAATGGCAATTTTGGTCACATTGAGGTTTCAAAAAGTAGTTATTCAACATGAGGCACAATCCAAATGACATTTTAAATCAATTTTTTTACAGTCCAAAAAATCAATTTTCTGATGAAAAACGATGACCCGTGACCTGTCGAAATTTCTCCAGATGGTCAGAAATCGAAATTTTTATTGTTTAATTGTTTGACTGCAAATGACTATTCCATGTAAATTATCACTTTTGGAACAAAAATAAGTGTGTTTAGACTCACTTTAATGACTGAAACTGGTCGAAATAGAAGCTTCTGAATAGGAGAAAAAGTCTGTAATAATGGCAATTTTGGTCACATTGAGGCTTTAAAAAGTAGTTATTCAACATGAGGCACATTCCAAATGACATTTTGAATCAATTTTTCTACAGTCCAAAAAATCAATTTTCTGATGAAAAACGATGACCCGTGACCTGTCGAAATTTCTCCAGATGGTCAGAAATGGAAATTTTTTAATGTTTAATTTTTTGACTGCAATTGACTATTCCATGTAAATTATCACTTTTGGAACAAAAACAAGTGTGTTTAGACTCACTTTAATGCCTGAAATTAGTCGAAATAGAAGCTTCTGAATAGGAGAAAAAGTCTGCAATAATGGCAATTTTGGTCACATTGAGGTTTCAAAAAGTAGGTATTCAACATGAGGCACAATCCAAATGACATTTTGAATCAATTTTTCTACAGTCCAGAAAATCAATTTTCTGATGAAAAAGGATGACCCATGACCTGTCGAAATTTCTCCAGATGGTCAGAAATGGAAATGTTTTAATGTTTAATTTTTTGACTGCAAATGACTATTCCATGTAAATTAACACTTTTGGAACAAAAACAAGTGTTTTTAGAGTCACTTTAATGCCTGAAATTGGTCGAAATAGAAGCTTCTTAATAGGAGTAAAAGTCTGTAATAATGGCAATTTTGGTCACACAGAGGCTTTAAAAAGTAGTTATTCAACATGAGGCACATTCCAAACGACATTTTGAATCAATTTTTCTACAGTCCAAAAAATCAATTTTCTGATGAAAAACGATGACCCGTGACCTGTCGAAATTTTTCCAGATGGTCAGAAATGGAAATGTTTTAATGTTTAATTTTTTGACTGCAAATGACTATTCCATGTAAATTATCACTTTTGGAACAAAAACAAGTGTTTTTAGAGTCACTTTAATGCCTGAAATTGGTTGAAATAGAAGCTTCTGAATAGGAGAAAAAGTCTGTAATAATGGCAATTTTGGTCACATTGAGGCTTTAAAAAGTAGTTATTCAACATGAGGCACATTCCAAATGACATTTTGAATCAATTTTTCTACAGTCCTAAAAATCAATTTTCTGATGAAAAACAATGACCTATGACCTGTCGAAATTTCTCCAGATGGCCAGAAATGGAAATTTTTTAATGTTTAAATTTTTTGACTGCAAATGACTATTCCATGTAAATTATCACTTTTGGAACTAAAATAAGTGTGTTTAGAGTCACGTTAATGCCTGAAATTGTTCGAAATAGAAGCTTCTGAATAGGAGAAAAAGTCTGCAATAATGGCAATTTTGGTCACATTGAGGTTTCAAAAAGTAGTTATTCAACATGAGGCACAATCCAAATGACATTTTAAATCAATTTTTTTACAGTCCAAAAAATCAATTTTCTGATGAAAAACGATGACCCGTGACCTGTCGAAATTTCTCCAGATGGTCAGAAATCGAAATTTTTATTGTTTAATTTTTTGACTGCAAATGACTATTCCATGTAAATTATCACTTTTAGAACAAAAATAAGTGTTTAGACTCACTTTAATGACTGAAATTGGTCGAAATAGAAGCTTCTGAATAGGAGAAAAAGTCTGTAATAATGGCAATTTTGGTCACATTGAGGCTTTAAAAAGTAGTTACTCAACATGAGGCACATTCCAAATGACATTTTGAATCAATTTTTCTACAGTCCAAAAAATTAATTTTCTGATGAAAAACGATGACCCGTGACCTGTCGAAATTTCTCCAGATGGTCAGAAATGGAAATTTTTGAATGTTTAATTTTTTGACTGCAATTGACAATTCCATGTAAATTATCACTTTTGGAACAAAAACAAGTGTGTTTAGACTCACTTTAATGCCTGAAATTAGTGGAAATAGAAGCTTCTGAATCGGAGGAAAAGTCTGCAATAATGGCAATTTTGGTCACATTGAGGTTTCAAAAAGTAGTTATTCAACATGAGGCACAATCCAAATGACATTTTGAATCAATTTTTCTACAGTCCAGAAAATCTATTTTCTGATGAAAAAGGATGACCCGTGACCTGTCGAAATTTCTCCAGATGGTCAGAAATGGAAATGTTGTAATGTTTAATTTTTTGACTGCAAATGACTATTCCATGTAAATTATCACTTTTGGAACAAAAACAAGTGTGTTTAGAGTCAGTATAATGCCTGAAATTGGTCGAAAAAGAAGCTTCTGAGTAGGAGAAAATATCCATAAAAATGGCAATTTTGGTCACCTGAGGCTTCAAAAAGTAGTTATTCAACATGAGACACATTCCAAATGACATTTTGAATCAATTTTTCTACAGTCCAGAAAATCTATTTTCTGATGAAAAAGGATGACCCGTGACCTGTCGAAATTTCTCCAGATGGTCAGAAATGGAAATGTTTTAATGTTTAATTTTTTGACTGCAAATGACTATTCCATGTAAATTATCACTTTTGGAACAAAAACAAGTGTTTTTAGAGTCACGTTAATGCCTGAAATTGGTCGAAATAGAAGCTTCTGAATAGGAGAAAAAGTCTGTAATAATGGCAATTTTGGTCACATTGAGGCTTTAAAAATTAGTTATTCAACATGAGGCACATTCAAAATGACATTTTGAATCAAGTTTTTTTACAGTCCAAAAAATCAATTTTCTGATGAAAAACGATGACCCGTGACCTGTCGAAATTTCTCCAGATGGTCAGAAATCGAAATTTTTATATTTTAATTTTTTGACTGCAAATGACTATTCCATGTAAATTATCACTTTTGGAACAAAAATAAGTGTGTTTAGACTCACTTTAATGACTGAAATTGGTCGAAATAGAAGCTTCTGAATAGGAGAAAAAGTCTGTAATAATGGCAATTTTGGTCACATTGAGGCTTTAAAAAGTAGTTATTCAACATGAGGCACATTCCAAATGACATTTTGAATCAATTTTTCTACAGTCCAAAAAATCAATTTTCTGATGAAAAACGATGACCCGTGACCTGTCGAAATTTCTCCAGATGGTCAGAAATGGAAATTTTTTAATGTTTAATTTTTTTACTGCAATTGACTATTCCATGTAAATTATCACTTTTGGAACAAAAACAAGTGTGTTTAGACTCACTTTAATGCCTGAAATTAGTCAAAATAGAAGCTTCTGAATAGGAGAAAAAGTCTGCAATAATGGCAATTTTGGTCACATTGAGGTTTCAAAAAGTAGTTATTCAACATGAGGCACAATCCAAATGACATTTTGAATCAATTTTTCTACAGTCCAGAAAATCAATTTTCTGATGAAAAAGGATGACCCGTGACCTGTCGAAATTTCTCCAGATGGTCAGAAATGGAAATGTTGTAATGTTTAATTTTTTGACTGCAAATGACTATTCCATGTAAATTATCACTTTTGGAACAAAAACAAGTGTTTTTAGAGTCACTTTAATGCCTGAAATTGGTCAAAATAGAAGCTTCTTAATAGGAGTAAAAGTCTGTAATAATGGCAATTTTGGTCACACAGAGGATTTAAAAAGTGGTTATTCAACATGAGGCACATTCCAAATGACATTTTGAATCAATTTTTCTACAGTCCAAAAAATCAATTTTCTGATGAAAAACGACCTGTGACCTGTCGAAATTTCTCCAGATGGCCAGAAATGGAAATTTGTTAATGTTTAATTTTTTGACTGCAAATGACTATTTCATATAAATTATCACTTTTGGAACAAAAATAAGTGTGTTTAGAGTCACTTTAATGACTGAAATTGGTCGAAATAGACGCTTCTGAATAGGAGAAAAAGTCTGTAATAATGGCAATTTTGGTCACATTGAGGCTTTAAAAAGTAGTTATTCAACATGAGGCACATTCCAAATGACATTTTGAATCAATTTTTCTACAGTCCAAAAAATCAATTTTCTGATGAAAAACGAAGACCCGTGACCTGTCGAAATTTCTCCAGATAGTCAGAAATGGAAATTTTTTAATGTTTAATTTTTTGACTGCAATTGACTATTCCATGTAAATTATCACTTTTGGAACAAAAACAAGTGTGTTTAGACTCACTTTAATGCCTGAAATTAGTCGAAATAGAAGCTTCTGAATAGGAGAAAAAGTCTGCAATAATGGCAATTTTGGTCACATTGAGGTTTCAAAAAGTAGTTATTCAACATGAGGTACAATCCAAATGACGTTTTGAATCAATTTTTCTACAGTCCAAAAAATCAATTTTCTGATGAAAAACGATGACCCGTGACCTGTCGAAATTTCTCCAGATGGTCAGAAATCGAAATTTGTATTGTTTAATTTTTTGACTGCAAATGACTATTCCATGTAAATTATCACTTTTGGAACAAAAACAAGTGTGTTTAGAGTCAGTTTAATGCCTGAAATTTGTCGAAATAGAAGCTTCTGAATAGGAGAAAAAGTCTGCAATAATGGCAATTTTGGTCACATTGAGGCTTCAAAAAGTAGTTATTCAACATGAGGCACATTCCAAATGACATTTTGAATCAATTTTTCTACAGTCCAGAAAATCTATTTTCTGATGAAAAAGGATGACCCGTGACCTGTCGAAATTTCTCCAGATGGTCAGAAATGGAAATGTTTTAATGTTTAATTTTTTGACTGCAAATGACTATTCCATGTAAATTATCACTTTTGGAACAAAAACAAGTGTTTTTAGAGTCACGTTAATGCCTGAAATTGGTCGAAATAGAAGCTTCTGAATAGGAGAAAAAGTCTGTAATAATGGCAATTTTGGTCACATTGAGGCTTTAAAAAGTAGTTATTCAACATGAGGCACATTCCAAATGACATTTTGAATCAATTTTTCTACAGTCCAAAAAATCAATTTTCTGATGAAAAACGATGACCCGTGACCTGTCGAAATTTCTCCAGATGGTCAGAAATCGAAATTTGTATTGTTTAATTTTTTGACTGCAAATGACTATTCCATGTAAATTATCACTTTTGGAACAAAAATAAGTGTGTTTAGACTCACTTTAATGACTGAAATTGGTCGAAATAGAAGCTTCTGAATAGGAGAAAAAGTCTGTAATAATGGCAATTTTGGTCACATTGAGGCTTTAAAAAGTAGTTATTCAACATGAGGCACATTCCAAATGACATTTTGAATCAATTTTTCTACAGTCCAAAAAATCAATTTTCTGATGAAAAACGATGACCCTTGACCTGTCGAAATTTCTCTAGATGGTCAGAAATGGAAATTTTTTAATGTTTAAATTTTTTGACTGCAATTGACTATTCCATGTAAATTATCACTTTTGGAACAAAAACAAGTGTGTTTAGACTCACTTTAATGCCTGAAATTAGTGGAAATAGAAGCTTCTGAATAGGAGAAAAAGTCTGCAATAATGGCAATTTTGGTCACATTGAGGTTTCAAAAAGTAGTTATTCAACATGAGGCACAATCCAAATGACGTTTTGAATCAATTTTTCTACAGTCCAAAAAATCAATTTTCTGATGAAAAACGATGACCCGTGACCTGTCGAAATTTCTCCAGATGGTCAGAAATCGAAATTTGTATTGTTTAATTTTTTGACTGCAAATGACTATTCCATGTAAATTATCACTTTTGGAACAAAAACAAGTGTGTTTAGAGTCAGTTTAATGCCTGAAATTTGTCGAAAAAGAAGCTTCTGAGTAGGAGAAAATGTCCGTAAAAATGGCAATTTTGGTCACATTGATGCTTCAAAAAGTAGTTATTCAACATGAGGCACATTCCAAATGACATTTTGAATCAATTTTTCTACAGTCCAGAAAATCTATTTTCTGATGAAAAAGGATGACCCGTGACCTGTCGAAATTTCTCCAGATGGTCAGAAATGGAAATGTTTTAATGTTTAATTTTTTGACTGCAAATGACTATTCCATGTAAATTATCACTTTTGGAACAAAAACAAGTGTTTTTAGAGTCACGTTAATGCCTGAAATTGGTCGAAATAGATGCTTCTGAATAGGAGAAAAAGTCTGTAATAATGGCAATTTTGGTCACATTGAGGCTTTAAAAAGTAGTTATTCAACATGAGGCACATTCCAAATGACATTTTGAATCAATTTTTCTACAGTCCAAAAAATCAATTTTCTGATGAAAAACGATGACCCGTGACCTGTCGAAATTTCTCCAGATGGTCAGAAATCGAAATTTTTATTGTTTAATTTTTTGACTGCAAATGACTATTCTATGTAAATTATCACTTTTGGAACAAAAACAAGTGTGTTTAGAGTCAGTTTAATGCCTGAAATTGGTCGAAAAAGAAGCTTCTGAGTAGGAGAAAATGTCCGTAAAAATGGCAATTTTGGTCACCTGAGGCTTCAAAAACTAGTTATTCAACATGAGGCACATTCCAAATGACATTTTGAATCAATTTTTCTACAGTCCAGAAAATCAATTTTCTGATGAAAAAGGATGACCCGTGACCTGTCGAAATTTCTCCAGATGGTCAGAAATGGAAATGTTTTAATGTTTAATTTTTTGACTGCAAATGACTATTCCATGTAAATTATCACTTTTGGAACTAAAATAAGTGTGTTTAGAGTCACTTTAATGCCTGGAATTGTTCGAAATAGAAGCTTCTGAATAGGAGAAAAAGTCTGCAATAATGGCACTTTTGGTCACATTGAGGTTTCAAAAAGTAGTTATTCAACATGAGGCACAATCCAAATGACATTTTAAATCAATTTTTTTACAGTCCAAAAAATCAATTTTCTGATGAAAAACGATGACCCGTGACCTGTCGAAATTTCTCCAGATGGTCAGAAATCGAAATTTGTATTGTTTAATTTTTTGACTGCAAATGACTATTCCATGTAAATTATCACTTTTGGAACAAAAATAAGTGTGTTTAGACTCACTTTAATGACTGAAATTGGTCGAAATAGAAGCTTCTGAATAGGAGAAAAAGTCTGTAATAATGGCAATTTTGGTCACATTGAGGCTTTAAAAAGTAGTTATTCAACATGAGGCACATTCCAAATGACATTTTGAATCAATTTTTCTACAGTCCAAAAAATCAATGTTCTGATGAAAAACGATGACCCTTGACCTGTCGAAATTTCTCTAGATGGTCAGAAATGGAAATTTTTTAATGTTTAAATTTTTTGACTGCAATTGACTATTCCATGTAAATTATCACTTTTGGAACAAAAATAAGTGTGTTTAGACTCACTTTAATGACTGAAATTGGTCGAAATAGAAGCTTCTGAATAGGAGAAAAAGTCTGCAATAATGGCAATTTTGGTCACATTGAGGCTTTAAAAAGTAGTTATTCAACATGAGGCACATTCCAAATGACATTTTGAATCAATTTTTCTACAGTCCAAAAAATCAATTTTCTGATGAAAAACGATGACCCTTGACCTGTCGAAATTTCTCTAGATGGTCAGAAATGGAAATTTTTTAATGTTTAAATTTTTTGACTGCAATTGACTATTCCATGTAAATTATCACTTTTGGAACAAAAACAAGTGTGTTTAGAGTCAGTTTAATGCCTGAAATTTGTCGAAAAAGAAGCTTCTGAGTAGGAGAAAATGTCCGTAAAAATGGCAATTTTGGTCACATTGAGGCTTCAAAAAGTAGTTATTCAACATGAGGCACATTCCAAATGACATTTTGAATCAATTTTTCTACAGTCCAGAAAATCTATTTTCTGATGAAAAAGGATGACCCGTGACCTGTCGAAATTTCTCCAGATGGTCAGAAATGGAAATGTTTTAATGTTTAATTTTTTGACTGCAAATGACTATTCCATGTAAATTATCACTTTTGGAACAAAAACAAGTGTTTTTAGAGTCACGTTAATGCCTGAAATTGGTCGAAATAGATGCTTCTGAATAGGAGAAAAAGTCTGTAATAATGGCAATTTTGGTCACATTGAGGCTTTAAAAAGTAGTTATTCAACATGAGGCACATTCCAAATGACATTTTGAATCAATTTTTCTACAGTCCAAAAAATCAATTTTCTGATGAAAAACGATGACCCGTGACCTGTCGAAATTTCTCCAGATGGTCAGAAATCGAAATTTTTATTGTTTAATTTTTTGACTGCAAATGACTATTCTATGTAAATTATCACTTTTGGAACAAAAACAAGTGTGTTTAGAGTCAGTTTAATGCCTGAAATTGGTCGAAAAAGAAGCTTCTGAGTAGGAGAAAATGTCCGTAAAAATGGCAATTTTGGTCACCTGAGGCTTCAAAAAGTAGTTATTCAACATGAGGCACATTCCAAATGACATTTTGAATCAATTTTTCTACAGTCCAGAAAATCAATTTTCTGATGAAAAAGGATGACCCGTGACCTGTCGAAATTTCTCCAGATGGTCAGAAATGGAAATGTTTTAATGTTTAATTTTTTGACTGCAAATGACTATTCCATGTAAATTATCACTTTTGGAACTAAAATAAGTGTGTTTAGAGTCACTTTAATGCCTGGAATTGTTCGAAATAGAAGCTTCTGAATAGGAGAAAAAGTCTGCAATAATGGCACTTTTGGTCACATTGAGGTTTCAAAAAGTAGTTATTCAACATGAGGCACAATCCAAATGACATTTTAAATCAATTTTTTTACAGTCCAAAAAATCAATTTTCTGATGAAAAACGATGACCCGTGACCTGTCGAAATTTCTCCAGATGGTCAGAAATCGAAATTTTTATTGTTTAATTTTTTGACTGCAAATGACTATTCCATGTAAATTATCACTTTTGGAACAAAAATAAGTGTGTTTAGACTCACTTTAATGACTGAAATTGGTCGAAATAGAAGCTTCTGAATAGGAGAAAAAGTCTGTAATAATGGCAATTTTGGTCACATTGAGGCTTTAAAAAGTAGTTATTCAACATGAGGCACATTCCAAATGACATTTTGAATCAATTTTTCTACAGTCCAAAAAATCAATTTTCTGATGAAAAACGATGACCCGTGACCTGTCGAAATTTCTCCAGATGGTCAGAAATGGAAATTTTTTAATGTTTAATTTTTTGACTGCAATTGACTATTCCATGTAAATTATCACTTTTGGAACAAAAACAAGTGTGTTCAGACTCACTTTAATGCCTGAAATTAGTCGAAATAGAAGCTTCTGAATAGGAGAAAAAGTCTGCAATAATGGCAATTTTGGTCACATTGAGGTTTCAAAAAGTAGGTATTCAACATGAGGCACAATCCAAATGACATTTTGAATCAATTTTTCTACAGTCCAGAAAATCAATTTTCTGATGAAAAAGGATGACCCGTGACCTGTCGAAATTTCTCCAGATGGTCAGAAATGGAAATGTTTTAATGTTTAATTTTTTGACTGCAAATGACTATTCCATGTAAATTATCACTTTTGGAACAAAAACAAGTGTTTTTAGAGTCACTTTAATGCCTGAAATTGGTCGAAATAGAAGCTTCTGAATAGGAGAAAAAGTCTGTAATAATGGCAATTTTGGTCACACAGAGGCTTTAAAAAGTAGTTATTCAACATGAGGCACATTCCAAACGACATTTTGAATCAATTTTTCTACAGTCCAAAAAATCAATTTTCTGATGAAAAACGATGACCTGTGACCTGTCGAAATTTCTCCAGATGGTCAGAAATCGAAATTTTTATTGTTTAATTTTTTGACTGCAAATGACTATTCCATGTAAATTATCACTTTTGGAACAAAAACAAGTGTATTTAGAGTCAGTTTAATGCCTGAAATTGGTCGAAAAAGAAGCTTCTGAGTAGGAGAAAATGTCCGTAAAAATGGCAATTTTGGTCACATTGAGGCTTCAAAAAGTAGTTATTCAACATGAGGCACATTCCAAATGACGTTTTGAATCAATTTTTCTACAGTCCAGAAAATCAATTTTCTGATGAAAAAGGATGACCCGTGACCTGTCGAAATTTCTCCAGATGGTCAGAAATGGAAATGTTTTAATGTTTAATTTTTTGACTGCAAATGACTATTCCATGTAAATTATCACTTTTGGAACAAAAACAAGTGTTTTTAGAGTCACTTTAATGCCTGAAATTGGTTGAAATAGAAGCTTCTGAATAGGAGAAAAAGTCTGTAATAATGGCAATTTTGGTCACATTGAGGCTTTAAAAAGTTGTTATTCAACATGAGGCACATTCCAAATGACATTTTGAATCAATTTTTCTACAGTCCTAAAAATCAATTTTCTGATGAAAAACAATGACCTATGACCTGTCGAAATTTCTCCAGATGGCCAGAAATGGAAATTTTTTAATGTTTAAATTTTTTGACTGCAAATGACTATTCCATGTAAATTATCACTTTTGGAACTAAAATAAGTGTGTTTAGAGTCACGTTAATGCCTGAAATTGTTCGAAATAGAAGCTTCTGAATAGGAGAAAAAGTCTGCAATAATGGCAATTTTGGTCACATTGAGGTTTCAAAAAGTAGTTATTCAACATGAGGCACAATCCAAATGACATTTTAAATCAATTTTTTTACAGTCCAAAAAATCAATTTTCTGATGAAAAACGATGACCCGTGACCTGTCGAAATTTCTCCAGATGGTCAGAAATCGAAATTTTTATTGTTTAATTTTTTGACTGCAAATGACTATTCCATGTAAATTATCACTTTTAGAACAAAAATAAGTGTTTAGACTCACTTTAATGCCTGAAATTAGTGGAAATAGAAGCTTCTGAATCGGAGGAAAAGTCTGCAATAATGGCAATTTTGGTCACATTGAGGTTTCAAAAAGTAGTTATTCAACATGAGGCACAATCCAAATGACATTTTGAATCAATTTTTCTACAGTCCAAAAAATCAATTTTCTGATGAAAAACGATGACCCGTGACCTGTCGAAATTTCTCCAGATGGTCAGAAATCGAAATTTGTATTGTTTAATTTTTTGACTGCAAATGACTATTCCATGTAAATTATCACTTTTGGAACAAAAACAAGTGTGTTTAGAGTCAGTTTAATGCCTGAAATTGGTCGAAAAATAAGCTTCTGAGTAGGAGAAAATGTCCGTAAAAATGGCAATTTTGGTCACATTGAGGCTTCAAAAAGTAGTTATTCAACATGAGGCACATTCCAAATGACATTTTGAATCAATTTTTCTACAGTCCAGAAAATCTATTTTCTGATGAAAAAGGATGACCCGTTACCTGTCGAAATTTCTCCAGATGGTCAGAAATGGAAATGTTTTAATGTTTAATTTTTTGACTGCAAATGACTATTCCATGAAAATTATCACTTTTGGAACAAAAACAAGTGTTTTTAGAGTCACGTTAATGCCTGAAATTGGTGGAAATAGAAGCTTCTGAATAGGAGAAAAAGTCTGTAATAATGGCAATTTTGGTCACATTGAGGCTTTAAAAAGTAGTTATTCAACATGAGGCACATTCAAAATGACATTTTGAATCAATTTTTCTACAGTCCAAAAAATCAATTTTCTGATGAAAAACGATGACCCGACCTGTCGAAATTTCTCCAGATGGTCAGAAATCGAAATTTTTATTGTTTAATTTTTTGACTGCAAATGACTATTCCATGTAAATTATCACTTTTGGAACAAAAATAAGTGTGTTTATAGTCACTTTAATGCCTGAAATTGGTGGAAATAGAAGCTTCTGAATAGGAGAAAAAGTCTGTAATAATGGCAATTTTGGTCACATTGAGGCTTTAAAAAGTAGTTATTCAACATGAGGCACATTCAAAATGACATTTTGAATCAATTTTTCTACAGTCCAAAAAATCTATTTTCTGATGAAAAACGATGACCCGTGACCCGTCGAAATTTCTCCAGATGGTCAGAAATGGACATTTTTCAATGTTTAATTTTTGGACTTCAAATGACTATTCCATGTAAATTATCACTTTTGGAACAAAAATAAGTGTGTTTATAGTCACTTTAATGCCTGAAATTGTTCGAAATAGAAGCTTCTGAATAGGAGAAAAAGTCTGTAATAATGGCAATTTTGGTCACATTGAGGCTTTAAAAAGTAGTTATTCAACATGAGGCACATTCCAAACGACATTTTGAATCAATTTTTCTACAGTCCAAAAAATCAATTTTCTGATGAAAAACGATGACCTGTGACCTGTCGAAATTTCTCCAGATGGTCAGAAATCGAAATTTTTATTGTTTAATTTTTTGACTGCAAATGACTATTCCATGTAAATTATCACTTTTGGAACAAAAACAAGTGTATTTAGAGTCAGTTTAATGCCTGAAATTGGTCGAAAAAGAAGCTTCTGAGTAGGAGAAAATGTCCGTAAAAATGGCAATTTTGGTCACATTGAGGCTTCAAAAAGTAGTTATTCAACATGAGGCACATTCCAAATGACGTTTTGAATCAATTTTTCTACAGTCCAGAAAATCAATTTTCTGATGAAAAAGGATGACCTGTGACCTGTCGAAATTTCTCCAGATGGTCAGAAATGGAAATGTTTTAATGTTTAATTTTTTGACAGCAAATGACTATTCCATGAAAATTATCACTTTTGGAACAAAAACAAGTGTTTTTAGAGTCACTTTAATGCCTGAAATTGGTTGAAATAGAAGCTTCTGAATAGGAGAAAAAGTCTGTAATAATGGCAATTTTGGTCACATTGAGGCTTTAAAAAGTAGTTATTCAACATGAGGCACATTCCAAATGACATTTTGAATCAATTTTTCTACAGTCCTAAAAATCAATTTTCTGATGAAAAACAATGACCTATGACCTGTCGAAATTTCTCCAGATGGCCAGAAATGGACATTTTTTAATGTTTAAATTTTTTGACTGCAAATGACTATTCCATGTAAATTATCACTTTTGGAACTAAAATAAGTGTGTTTAGAGTCACGTTAATGCCTGAAATTGTTCGAAATAGAAGCTTCTGAATAGGAGAAAAAGTCTGCAATAATGGCAATTTTGGTCACATTGAGGTTTCAAAAAGTAGTTATTCAACATGAGGCACAATCCAAATGACATTTTAAATCAATTTTTTTACAGTCCAAAAAATCAATTTTCTGATGAAAAACGATGACCCGTGACCTGTCGAAATTTCTCCAGATGGTCAGAAATCGAAATTTTTATTGTTTAATTTTTTGACTGCAAATGACTATTCCATGTACATTATCACTTTTAGAACAAAAATAAGTGTTTAGACTCACTTTAATGACTGAAATTGGTCGAAATAGAAGCTTCTGAATAGGAGAAAAAGTCTGTAATAATGGCAATTTTGGTCACATTGAGGCTTTAAAAAGTAGTTATTCAACATGAGTCACATTCCAAATGACATTTTGAATCAATTTTTCTACAGTCCAAAAAATTAATTTTCTGATGAAAAACGATGACCCGTGACCTGTCGAAATTTCTCCAGATGGTCAGAAATGGAAATTTTTGAATGTTTAATTTTTTGACTGCAATTGACTATTCCATGTAAATTATCACTTTTGGAACAAAAACAAGTGTGTTTAGACTCACTTTAATGCCTGAAATTAGTGGAAATAGAAGCTTCTGAATCGGAGGAAAAGTCTGCAATAATGGCACTTTTGGTCACATTGAGGTTTCAAAAAGTAGTTATTCAACATGAGGCACAATCCAAATGACATTTTAAATCAATTTTTTTACAGTCCAAAAAATCAATTTTCTGATGAAAAACGATGACCCGTGACCTGTCGAAATTTCTCCAGATGGTCAGAAATCGAAATTTTTATTGTTTAATTTTTTGACTGCAAATGACTATTCCATGTAAATTATCACTTTTGGAACAAAAATAAGTGTGTTTAGACTCACTTTAATGACTGAAATTGGTCGAAATAGAAGCTTCTGAATAGGAGAAAAAGTCTGTAATAATGGCAATTTTGGTCACATTGAGGCTTTAAAAAGTAGTTATTCAACATGAGGCACATTCCAAATGACATTTTGAATCAATTTTTCTACAGTCCAAAAAATCAATTTTCTGATGAAAAACGATGACCCGTGACCTGTCGAAATTTCTCCAGATGGTCAGAAATGGAAATTTTTTAATGTTTAATTTTTTGACTGCAATTGACTATTCCATGTAAATTATCACTTTTGGAACAAAAACAAGTGTGTTCAGACTCACTTTAATGCCTGAAATTAGTCGAAATAGAAGCTTCTGAATAGGAGAAAAAGTCTGCAATAATGGCAATTTTGGTCACATTGAGGTTTCAAAAAGTAGGTATTCAACATGAGGCACAATCCAAATGACATTTTGAATCAATTTTTCTACAGTCCAGAAAATCAATTTTCTGATGAAAAAGGATGACCCGTGACCTGTCGAAATTTCTCCAGATGGTCAGAAATGGAAATGTTTTAATGTTTAATTTTTTGACTGCAAATGACTATTCCATGTAAATTATCACTTTTGGAACAAAAACAAGTGTTTTTAGAGTCACTTTAATGCCTGAAATTGGTCGAAATAGAAGCTTCTGAATAGGAGAAAAAGTCTGTAATAATGGCAATTTTGGTCACACAGAGGCTTTAAAAAGTAGTTATTCAACATGAGGCACATTCCAAACGACATTTTGAATCAATTTTTCTACAGTCCAAAAAATCAATTTTCTGATGAAAAACGATGACCTGTGACCTGTCGAAATTTCTCCAGATGGTCAGAAATCGAAATTTTTATTGTTTAATTTTTTGACTGCAAATGACTATTCCATGTAAATTATCACTTTTGGAACAAAAACAAGTGTATTTAGAGTCAGTTTAATGCCTGAAATTGGTCGAAAAAGAAGCTTCTGAGTAGGAGAAAATGTCCGTAAAAATGGCAATTTTGGTCACATTGAGGCTTCAAAAAGTAGTTATTCAACATGAGGCACATTCCAAATGACGTTTTGAATCAATTTTTCTACAGTCCAGAAAATCAATTTTCTGATGAAAAAGGATGACCCGTGACCTGTCGAAATTTCTCCAGATGGTCAGAAATGGAAATGTTTTAATGTTTAATTTTTTGACTGCAAATGACTATTCCATGTAAATTATCACTTTTGGAACAAAAACAAGTGTTTTTAGAGTCACTTTAATGCCTGAAATTGGTTGAAATAGAAGCTTCTGAATAGGAGAAAAAGTCTGTAATAATGGCAATTTTGGTCACATTGAGGCTTTAAAAAGTTGTTATTCAACATGAGGCACATTCCAAATGACATTTTGAATCAATTTTTCTACAGTCCTAAAAATCAATTTTCTGATGAAAAACAATGACCTATGACCTGTCGAAATTTCTCCAGATGGCCAGAAATGGAAATTTTTTAATGTTTAAATTTTTTGACTGCAAATGACTATTCCATGTAAATTATCACTTTTGGAACTAAAATAAGTGTGTTTAGAGTCACGTTAATGCCTGAAATTGTTCGAAATAGAAGCTTCTGAATAGGAGAAAAAGTCTGCAATAATGGCAATTTTGGTCACATTGAGGTTTCAAAAAGTAGTTATTCAACATGAGGCACAATCCAAATGACATTTTAAATCAATTTTTTTACAGTCCAAAAAATCAATTTTCTGATGAAAAACGATGACCCGTGACCTGTCGAAATTTCTCCAGATGGTCAGAAATCGAAATTTTTATTGTTTAATTTTTTGACTGCAAATGACTATTCCATGTAAATTATCACTTTTAGAACAAAAATAAGTGTTTAGACTCACTTTAATGCCTGAAATTAGTGGAAATAGAAGCTTCTGAATCGGAGGAAAAGTCTGCAATAATGGCAATTTTGGTCACATTGAGGTTTCAAAAAGTAGTTATTCAACATGAGGCACAATCCAAATGACATTTTGAATCAATTTTTCTACAGTCCAAAAAATCAATTTTCTGATGAAAAACGATGACCCGTGACCTGTCGAAATTTCTCCAGATGGTCAGAAATCGAAATTTGTATTGTTTAATTTTTTTACTGCAAATGACTATTCCATGTAAATTATCACTTTTGGAACAAAAACAAGTGTGTTTAGAGTCAGTTTAATGCCTGAAATTGGTCGAAAAATAAGCTTCTGAGTAGGAGAAAATGTCCGTAAAAATGGCAATTTTGGTCACATTGAGGCTTCAAAAAGTAGTTATTCAACATGAGGCACATTCCAATTGACATTTTGAATCAATTTTTCTACAGTCCAGAAAATCTATTTTCTGATGAAAAAGGATGACCCGTTACCTGTCGAAATTTCTCCAGATGGTCAGAAATGGAAATGTTTTAATGTTTAATTTTTTGACTGCAAATGACTATTCCATGAAAATTATCACTTTTGGAACAAAAACAAGTGTTTTTAGAGTCACGTTAATGCCTGAAATTGGTGGAAATAGAAGCTTCTGAATAGGAGAAAAAGTCTGTAATAATGGCAATTTTGGTCACATTGAGGCTTTAAAAAGTAGTTATTCAACATGAGGCACATTCAAAATGACATTTTGAATCAATTTTTCTACAGTCCAAAAAATCAATTTTCTGATGAAAAACGATGACCCGACCTGTCGAAATTTCTCCAGATGGTCAGAAATCGAAATTTTTATTGTTTAATTTTTTGACTGCAAATGACTATTCCATGTAAATTATCACTTTTGGAACAAAAATAAGTGTGTTTATAGTCACTTTAATGCCTGAAATTGGTGGAAATAGAAGCTTCTGAATAGGAGAAAAAGTCTGTAATAATGGCAATTTTGGTCACATTGAGGCTTTAAAAAGTAGTTATTCAACATGAGGCACATTCAAAATGACATTTTGAATCAATTTTTCTACAGTCCAAAAAATCTATTTTCTGATGAAAAACGATGACCCGTGACCCGTCGAAATTTCTCCAGATGGTCAGAAATGGACATTTTTCAATGTTTAATTTTTGGACTTCAAATGACTATTCCATGTAAATTATCACTTTTGGAACAAAAATAAGTGTGTTTATAGTCACTTTAATGCCTGAAATTGTTCGAAATAGAAGCTTCTGAATAGGAGAAAAAGTCTGTAATAATGGCAATTTTGGTCACATTGAGGCTTTAAAAAGTAGTTATTCAACATGAGGCACATTCCAAACGACATTTTGAATCAATTTTTCTACAGTCCAAAAAATCAATTTTCTGATGAAAAACGATGACCTGTGACCTGTCGAAATTTCTCCAGATGGTCAGAAATCGAAATTTTTATTGTTTAATTTTTTGACTGCAAATGACTATTCCATGTAAATTATCACTTTTGGAACAAAAACAAGTGTATTTAGAGTCAGTTTAATGCCTGAAATTGGTCGAAAAAGAAGCTTCTGAGTAGGAGAAAATGTCCGTAAAAATGGCAATTTTGGTCACATTGAGGCTTCAAAAAGTAGTTATTCAACATGAGGCACATTCCAAATGACGTTTTGAATCAATTTTTCTACAGTCCAGAAAATCAATTTTCTGATGAAAAAGGATGACCTGTGACCTGTCGAAATTTCTCCAGATGGTCAGAAATGGAAATGTTTTAATGTTTAATTTTTTGACTGCAAATGACTATTCCATGAAAATTATCACTTTTGGAACAAAAACAAGTGTTTTTAGAGTCACTTTAATGCCTGAAATTGGTTGAAATAGAAGCTTCTGAATAGGAGAAAAAGTCTGTAATAATGGCAATTTTGGTCACATTGAGGCTTTAAAAAGTAGTTATTCAACATGAGGCACATTCCAAATGACATTTTGAATCAATTTTTCTACAGTCCTAAAAATCAATTTTCTGATGAAAAACAATGACCTATGACCTGTCGAAATTTCTCCAGATGGCCAGAAATGGACATTTTTTAATGTTTAAATTTTTTGACTGCAAATGACTATTCCATGTAAATTATCACTTTTGGAACTAAAATAAGTGTGTTTAGAGTCACGTTAATGCCTGAAATTGTTCGAAATAGAAGCTTCTGAATAGGAGAAAAAGTCTGCAATAATGGCAATTTTGGTCACATTGAGGTTTCAAAAAGTAGTTATTCAACATGAGGCACAATCCAAATGACATTTTAAATCAATTTTTTTACAGTCCAAAAAATCAATTTTCTGATGAAAAACGATGACCCGTGACCTGTCGAAATTTCTCCAGATGGTCAGAAATCGAAATTTTTATTGTTTAATTTTTTGACTGCAAATGACTATTCCATGTACATTATCACTTTTAGAACAAAAATAAGTGTTTAGACTCACTTTAATGACTGAAATTGGTCGAAATAGAAGCTTCTGAATAGGAGAAAAAGTCTGTAATAATGGCAATTTTGGTCACATTGAGGCTTTAAAAAGTAGTTATTCAACATGAGTCACATTCCAAATGACATTTTGAATCAATTTTTCTACAGTCCAAAAAATTAATTTTCTGATGAAAAACGATGACCCGTGACCTGTCGAAATTTCTCCAGATGGTCAGAAATGGAAATTTTTGAATGTTTAATTTTTTGACTGCAATTGACTATTCCATGTAAATTATCACTTTTGGAACAAAAACAAGTGTGTTTAGACTCACTTTAATGCCTGAAATTAGTGGAAATAGAAGCTTCTGAATCGGAGGAAAAGTCTGCAATTATGGCAATTTTGGTCACATTGAGGTTTCAAAAAGTAGTTATTCAACATGAGGCACAATCCAAATGACATTTTGAATCAATTTTTCTACAGTCCAAAAAATCAATTTTCTGATGAAAAACGATGACCCGTGACCTGTCGAAATTTCTCCAGATGGTCAGAAATCGAAATTTGTATTGTTTAATTTTTTGACTGCAAATGACTATTCCATGTAAATTATCACTTTTGGAACAAAAACAAGTGTGTTTAGAGTCAGTTTAATGCCTGAAATTGGTCGAAAAAGAAGCTTCTGAGTAGGAGAAAATGTCCGTAAAAATGGCAATTTTGGTCACATTGAGGCTTCAAAAAGTAGTTATTCAACATGAGGCACATTCCAAATGACATTTTGAATCAATTTTTCTACAGTCCAGAAAATCTATTTTCTGATGAAAAAGGATGACCCGTGACCTGTCGAAATTTCTCCAGATGGTCAGAAATGGAAATGTTTTAATGTTTAATTTTTTGACTGCAAATGACTATTCCATGTAAATTATCACTTTTGGAACAAAAACAAGTGTTTTTAGAGTCACTTTAATGCCTGAAATTGGTCGAAATAGAAGCTTCTTAATAGGAGTAAAAGTCTGTAATAATGGCAATTTTGGTCACACAGAGGATTTAAAAAGTAGTTATTCAACATGAGTCACATTTCAAATGACATTTTTATTCAATTTTTCTACAGTCCAAAAAATCTATTTTCTGATGAAAAACGATGACCCGTGACCTGTCGAAATTTCTCCAGATGATCAGAAATGGACATTTTTCAATGTTTAATTTTTGGACTTCAAATGACTATTCCATGTAAATTATCACTTTTGGAACAATAATAAGTGTGTTTATAGTCACTTTAATGCCTGAAATTGGTCGAAATAGAAGCTTCTAAATAGGAGAAAAAGTCTGTAATAATGGCAATTTTGGTCACATTGAGGCTTTGAAAAGTAGTTATTCAACATGAGGCACATTCCAAATGACATTTTTGAATCAATTTTTCTACAGTCCAAAAAATCAATTTTCTGATGAAAAACGATGACCCTTGACCTGTCGAAATTTCTCTAGATGGTCAGAAATGGAAATTTTTTAATGTTTAAATTTTTTGACTGCAATTGACTATTCCATGTAAATTATCACTTTTGGAACAAAAACAAGTGTGTTTAGACTCACTTTAATGCCTGAAATTAGTGGAAATAGAAGCTTCTGAATAGGAGAAAAAGTCTGCAATAATGGCAATTTTGGTCACATTGAGGTTTCAAAAAGTAGTTATTCAACATGAGGCACAATCCAAATGACGTTTTGAATCAATTTTTCTACAGTCCAAAAAATCAATTTTCTGATGAAAAACGATGACCCGTGACCTGTCGAAATTTCTCCAGATGGTCAGAAATCGAAATTTGTATTGTTTAATTTTTTGACTGCAAATGACTATTCCATGTAAATTATCACTTTTGGAACAAAAACAAGTGTGTTTAGAGTCAGTTTAATGCCTGAAATTTGTCGAAAAAGAAGCTTCTGAGTAGGAGAAAATGTCCGTAAAAATGGCAATTTTGGTCACATTGATGCTTCAAAAAGTAGTTATTCAACATGAGGCACATTCCAAATGACATTTTGAATCAATTTTTCTACAGTCCAGAAAATCTATTTTCTGATGAAAAAGGATGACCCGTGACCTGTCGAAATTTCTCCAGATGGTCAGAAATGGAAATGTTTTAATGTTTAATTTTTTGACTGCAAATGACTATTCCATGTAAATTATCACTTTTGGAACAAAAACAAGTGTTTTTAGAGTCACGTTAATGCCTGAAATTGGTCGAAATAGATGCTTCTGAATAGGAGAAAAAGTCTGTAATAATGGCAATTTTGGTCACATTGAGGCTTTAAAAAGTAGTTATTCAACATGAGGCACATTCCAAATGACATTTTGAATCAATTTTTCTACAGTCCAAAAAATCAATTTTCTGATGAAAAACGATGACCCGTGACCTGTCGAAATTTCTCCAGATGGTCAGAAATCGAAATTTTTATTGTTTAATTTTTTGACTGCAAATGACTATTCTATGTAAATTATCACTTTTGGAACAAAAACAAGTGTGTTTAGAGTCAGTTTAATGCCTGAAATTGGTCGAAAAAGAAGCTTCTGAGTAGGAGAAAATGTCCGTAAAAATGGCAATTTTGGTCACCTGAGGCTTCAAAAACTAGTTATTCAACATGAGGCACATTCCAAATGACATTTTGAATCAATTTTTCTACAGTCCAGAAAATCAATTTTCTGATGAAAAAGGATGACCCGTGACCTGTCGAAATTTCTCCAGATGGTCAGAAATGGAAATGTTTTAATGTTTAATTTTTTGACTGCAAATGACTATTCCATGTAAATTATCACTTTTGGAACTAAAATAAGTGTGTTTAGAGTCACTTTAATGCCTGGAATTGTTCGAAATAGAAGCTTCTGAATAGGAGAAAAAGTCTGCAATAATGGCACTTTTGGTCACATTGAGGTTTCAAAAAGTAGTTATTCAACATGAGGCACAATCCAAATGACATTTTAAATCAATTTTTTTACAGTCCAAAAAATCAATTTTCTGATGAAAAACGATGACCCGTGACCTGTCGAAATTTCTCCAGATGGTCAGAAATCGAAATTTGTATTGTTTAATTTTTTGACTGCAAATGACTATTCCATGTAAATTATCACTTTTGGAACAAAAATAAGTGTGTTTAGACTCACTTTAATGACTGAAATTGGTCGAAATAGAAGCTTCTGAATAGGAGAAAAAGTCTGTAATAATGGCAATTTTGGTCACATTGAGGCTTTAAAAAGTAGTTATTCAACATGAGGCACATTCCAAATGACATTTTGAATCAATTTTTCTACAGTCCAAAAAATCAATTTTCTGATGAAAAACGATGACCCTTGACCTGTCGAAATTTCTCTAGATGGTCAGAAATGGAAATTTTTTAATGTTTAAATTTTTTGACTGCAATTGACTATTCCATGTAAATTATCACTTTTGGAACAAAAATAAGTGTGTTTAGACTCACTTTAATGACTGAAATTGGTCGAAATAGAAGCTTCTGAATAGGAGAAAAAGTCTGCAATAATGGCAATTTTGGTCACATTGAGGCTTTAAAAAGTAGTTATTCAACATGAGGCACATTCCAAATGACATTTTGAATCAATTTTTCTACAGTCCAAAAAATCAATTTTCTGATGAAAAACGATGACCCTTGACCTGTCGAAATTTCTCTAGATGGTCAGAAATGGAAATTTTTTAATGTTTAAATTTTTTGACTGCAATTGACTATTCCATGTAAATTATCACTTTTGGAACAAAAACAAGTGTGTTTAGAGTCAGTTTAATGCCTGAAATTTGTCGAAAAAGAAGCTTCTGAGTAGGAGAAAATGTCCGTAAAAATGGCAATTTTGGTCACATTGAGGCTTCAAAAAGTAGTTATTCAACATGAGGCACATTCCAAATGACATTTTGAATCAATTTTTCTACAGTCCAGAAAATCTATTTTCTGATGAAAAAGGATGACCCGTGACCTGTCGAAATTTCTCCAGATGGTCAGAAATGGAAATGTTTTAATGTTTAATTTTTTGACTGCAAATGACTATTCCATGTAAATTATCACTTTTGGAACAAAAACAAGTGTTTTTAGAGTCACGTTAATGCCTGAAATTGGTCGAAATAGATGCTTCTGAATAGGAGAAAAAGTCTGTAATAATGGCAATTTTGGTCACATTGAGGCTTTAAAAAGTAGTTATTCAACATGAGGCACATTCCAAATGACATTTTGAATCAATTTTTCTACAGTCCAAAAAATCAATTTTCTGATGAAAAACGATGACCCGTGACCTGTCGAAATTTCTCCAGATGGTCAGAAATCGAAATTTTTATTGTTTAATTTTTTGACTGCAAATGACTATTCTATGTAAATTATCACTTTTGGAACAAAAACAAGTGTGTTTAGAGTCAGTTTAATGCCTGAAATTGGTCGAAAAAGAAGCTTCTGAGTAGGAGAAAATGTCCGTAAAAATGGCAATTTTGGTCACCTGAGGCTTCAAAAAGTAGTTATTCAACATGAGGCACATTCCAAATGACATTTTGAATCAATTTTTCTACAGTCCAGAAAATCAATTTTCTGATGAAAAAGGATGACCCGTGACCTGTCGAAATTTCTCCAGATGGTCAGAAATGGAAATGTTTTAATGTTTAATTTTTTGACTGCAAATGACTATTCCATGTAAATTATCACTTTTGGAACTAAAATAAGTGTGTTTAGAGTCACTTTAATGCCTGGAATTGTTCGAAATAGAAGCTTCTGAATAGGAGAAAAAGTCTGCAATAATGGCACTTTTGGTCACATTGAGGTTTCAAAAAGTAGTTATTCAACATGAGGCACAATCCAAATGACATTTTAAATCAATTTTTTTACAGTCCAAAAAATCAATTTTCTGATGAAAAACGATGACCCGTGACCTGTCGAAATTTCTCCAGATGGTCAGAAATCGAAATTTTTATTGTTTAATTTTTTGACTGCAAATGACTATTCCATGTAAATTATCACTTTTGGAACAAAAATAAGTGTGTTTAGACTCACTTTAATGACTGAAATTGGTCGAAATAGAAGCTTCTGAATAGGAGAAAAAGTCTGTAATAATGGCAATTTTGGTCACATTGAGGCTTTAAAAAGTAGTTATTCAACATGAGGCACATTCCAAATGACATTTTGAATCAATTTTTCTACAGTCCAAAAAATCAATTTTCTGATGAAAAACGATGACCCGTGACCTGTCGAAATTTCTCCAGATGGTCAGAAATGGAAATTTTTTAATGTTTAATTTTTTGACTGCAATTGACTATTCCATGTAAATTATCACTTTTGGAACAAAAACAAGTGTGTTCAGACTCACTTTAATGCCTGAAATTAGTCGAAATAGAAGCTTCTGAATAGGAGAAAAAGTCTGCAATAATGGCAATTTTGGTCACATTGAGGTTTCAAAAAGTAGGTATTCAACATGAGGCACAATCCAAATGACATTTTGAATCAATTTTTCTACAGTCCAGAAAATCAATTTTCTGATGAAAAAGGATGACCCGTGACCTGTCGAAATTTCTCCAGATGGTCAGAAATGGAAATGTTTTAATGTTTAATTTTTTGACTGCAAATGACTATTCCATGTAAATTATCACTTTTGGAACAAAAACAAGTGTTTTTAGAGTCACTTTAATGCCTGAAATTGGTCGAAATAGAAGCTTCTGAATAGGAGAAAAAGTCTGTAATAATGGCAATTTTGGTCACACAGAGGCTTTAAAAAGTAGTTATTCAACATGAGGCACATTCCAAACGACATTTTGAATCAATTTTTCTACAGTCCAAAAAATCAATTTTCTGATGAAAAACGATGACCTGTGACCTGTCGAAATTTCTCCAGATGGTCAGAAATCGAAATTTTTATTGTTTAATTTTTTGACTGCAAATGACTATTCCATGTAAATTATCACTTTTGGAACAAAAACAAGTGTATTTAGAGTCAGTTTAATGCCTGAAATTGGTCGAAAAAGAAGCTTCTGAGTAGGAGAAAATGTCCGTAAAAATGGCAATTTTGGTCACATTGAGGCTTCAAAAAGTAGTTATTCAACATGAGGCACATTCCAAATGACGTTTTGAATCAATTTTTCTACAGTCCAGAAAATCAATTTTCTGATGAAAAAGGATGACCCGTGACCTGTCGAAATTTCTCCAGATGGTCAGAAATGGAAATGTTTTAATGTTTAATTTTTTGACTGCAAATGACTATTCCATGTAAATTATCACTTTTGGAACAAAAACAAGTGTTTTTAGAGTCACTTTAATGCCTGAAATTGGTTGAAATAGAAGCTTCTGAATAGGAGAAAAAGTCTGTAATAATGGCAATTTTGGTCACATTGAGGCTTTAAAAAGTTGTTATTCAACATGAGGCACATTCCAAATGACATTTTGAATCAATTTTTCTACAGTCCTAAAAATCAATTTTCTGATGAAAAACAATGACCTATGACCTGTCGAAATTTCTCCAGATGGCCAGAAATGGAAATTTTTTAATGTTTAAATTTTTTGACTGCAAATGACTATTCCATGTAAATTATCACTTTTGGAACTAAAATAAGTGTGTTTAGAGTCACGTTAATGCCTGAAATTGTTCGAAATAGAAGCTTCTGAATAGGAGAAAAAGTCTGCAATAATGGCAATTTTGGTCACATTGAGGTTTCAAAAAGTAGTTATTCAACATGAGGCACAATCCAAATGACATTTTAAATCAATTTTTTTACAGTCCAAAAAATCAATTTTCTGATGAAAAACGATGACCCGTGACCTGTCGAAATTTCTCCAGATGGTCAGAAATCGAAATTTTTATTGTTTAATTTTTTGACTGCAAATGACTATTCCATGTAAATTATCACTTTTAGAACAAAAATAAGTGTTTAGACTCACTTTAATGCCTGAAATTAGTGGAAATAGAAGCTTCTGAATCGGAGGAAAAGTCTGCAATAATGGCAATTTTGGTCACATTGAGGTTTCAAAAAGTAGTTATTCAACATGAGGCACAATCCAAATGACATTTTGAATCAATTTTTCTACAGTCCAAAAAATCAATTTTCTGATGAAAAACGATGACCCGTGACCTGTCGAAATTTCTCCAGATGGTCAGAAATCGAAATTTGTATTGTTTAATTTTTTGACTGCAAATGACTATTCCATGTAAATTATCACTTTTGGAACAAAAACAAGTGTGTTTAGAGTCAGTTTAATGCCTGAAATTGGTCGAAAAATAAGCTTCTGAGTAGGAGAAAATGTCCGTAAAAATGGCAATTTTGGTCACATTGAGGCTTCAAAAAGTAGTTATTCAACATGAGGCACATTCCAAATGACATTTTGAATCAATTTTTCTACAGTCCAGAAAATCTATTTTCTGATGAAAAAGGATGACCCGTTACCTGTCGAAATTTCTCCAGATGGTCAGAAATGGAAATGTTTTAATGTTTAATTTTTTGACTGCAAATGACTATTCCATGAAAATTATCACTTTTGGAACAAAAACAAGTGTTTTTAGAGTCACGTTAATGCCTGAAATTGGTGGAAATAGAAGCTTCTGAATAGGAGAAAAAGTCTGTAATAATGGCAATTTTGGTCACATTGAGGCTTTAAAAAGTAGTTATTCAACATGAGGCACATTCAAAATGACATTTTGAATCAATTTTTCTACAGTCCAAAAAATCAATTTTCTGATGAAAAACGATGACCCGACCTGTCGAAATTTCTCCAGATGGTCAGAAATCGAAATTTTTATTGTTTAATTTTTTGACTGCAAATGACTATTCCATGTAAATTATCACTTTTGGAACAAAAATAAGTGTGTTTATAGTCACTTTAATGCCTGAAATTGGTGGAAATAGAAGCTTCTGAATAGGAGAAAAAGTCTGTAATAATGGCAATTTTGGTCACATTGAGGCTTTAAAAAGTAGTTATTCAACATGAGGCACATTCAAAATGACATTTTGAATCAATTTTTCTACAGTCCAAAAAATCTATTTTCTGATGAAAAACGATGACCCGTGACCCGTCGAAATTTCTCCAGATGGTCAGAAATGGACATTTTTCAATGTTTAATTTTTGGACTTCAAATGACTATTCCATGTAAATTATCACTTTTGGAACAAAAATAAGTGTGTTTATAGTCACTTTAATGCCTGAAATTGTTCGAAATAGAAGCTTCTGAATAGGAGAAAAAGTCTGTAATAATGGCAATTTTGGTCACATTGAGGCTTTAAAAAGTAGTTATTCAACATGAGGCACATTCCAAACGACATTTTGAATCAATTTTTCTACAGTCCAAAAAATCAATTTTCTGATGAAAAACGATGACCTGTGACCTGTCGAAATTTCTCCAGATGGTCAGAAATCGAAATTTTTATTGTTTAATTTTTTGACTGCAAATGACTATTCCATGTAAATTATCACTTTTGGAACAAAAACAAGTGTATTTAGAGTCAGTTTAATGCCTGAAATTGGTCGAAAAAGAAGCTTCTGAGTAGGAGAAAATGTCCGTAAAAATGGCAATTTTGGTCACATTGAGGCTTCAAAAAGTAGTTATTCAACATGAGGCACATTCCAAATGACGTTTTGAATCAATTTTTCTACAGTCCAGAAAATCAATTTTCTGATGAAAAAGGATGACCTGTGACCTGTCGAAATTTCTCCAGATGGTCAGAAATGGAAATGTTTTAATGTTTAATTTTTTGACAGCAAATGACTATTCCATGAAAATTATCACTTTTGGAACAAAAACAAGTGTTTTTAGAGTCACTTTAATGCCTGAAATTGGTTGAAATAGAAGCTTCTGAATAGGAGAAAAAGTCTGTAATAATGGCAATTTTGGTCACATTGAGGCTTTAAAAAGTAGTTATTCAACATGAGGCACATTCCAAATGACATTTTGAATCAATTTTTCTACAGTCCTAAAAATCAATTTTCTGATGAAAAACAATGACCTATGACCTGTCGAAATTTCTCCAGATGGCCAGAAATGGACATTTTTTAATGTTTAAATTTTTTGACTGCAAATGACTATTCCATGTAAATTATCACTTTTGGAACTAAAATAAGTGTGTTTAGAGTCACGTTAATGCCTGAAATTGTTCGAAATAGAAGCTTCTGAATAGGAGAAAAAGTCTGCAATAATGGCAATTTTGGTCACATTGAGGTTTCAAAAAGTAGTTATTCAACATGAGGCACAATCCAAATGACATTTTAAATCAATTTTTTTACAGTCCAAAAAATCAATTTTCTGATGAAAAACGATGACCCGTGACCTGTCGAAATTTCTCCAGATGGTCAGAAATCGAAATTTTTATTGTTTAATTTTTTGACTGCAAATGACTATTCCATGTACATTATCACTTTTAGAACAAAAATAAGTGTTTAGACTCACTTTAATGACTGAAATTGGTCGAAATAGAAGCTTCTGAATAGGAGAAAAAGTCTGTAATAATGGCAATTTTGGTCACATTGAGGCTTTAAAAAGTAGTTATTCAACATGAGTCACATTCCAAATGACATTTTGAATCAATTTTTCTACAGTCCAAAAAATTAATTTTCTGATGAAAAACGATGACCCGTGACCTGTCGAAATTTCTCCAGATGGTCAGAAATGGAAATTTTTGAATGTTTAATTTTTTGACTGCAATTGACTATTCCATGTAAATTATCACTTTTGGAACAAAAACAAGTGTGTTTAGACTCACTTTAATGCCTGAAATTAGTGGAAATAGAAGCTTCTGAATCGGAGGAAAAGTCTGCAATAATGGCACTTTTGGTCACATTGAGGTTTCAAAAAGTAGTTATTCAACATGAGGCACAATCCAAATGACATTTTAAATCAATTTTTTTACAGTCCAAAAAATCAATTTTCTGATGAAAAACGATGACCCGTGACCTGTCGAAATTTCTCCAGATGGTCAGAAATCGAAATTTTTATTGTTTAATTTTTTGACTGCAAATGACTATTCCATGTAAATTATCACTTTTGGAACAAAAATAAGTGTGTTTAGACTCACTTTAATGACTGAAATTGGTCGAAATAGAAGCTTCTGAATAGGAGAAAAAGTCTGTAATAATGGCAATTTTGGTCACATTGAGGCTTTAAAAAGTAGTTATTCAACATGAGGCACATTCCAAATGACATTTTGAATCAATTTTTCTACAGTCCAAAAAATCAATTTTCTGATGAAAAACGATGACCCGTGACCTGTCGAAATTTCTCCAGATGGTCAGAAATGGAAATTTTTTAATGTTTAATTTTTTGACTGCAATTGACTATTCCATGTAAATTATCACTTTTGGAACAAAAACAAGTGTGTTCAGACTCACTTTAATGCCTGAAATTAGTCGAAATAGAAGCTTCTGAATAGGAGAAAAAGTCTGCAATAATGGCAATTTTGGTCACATTGAGGTTTCAAAAAGTAGGTATTCAACATGAGGCACAATCCAAATGACATTTTGAATCAATTTTTCTACAGTCCAGAAAATCAATTTTCTGATGAAAAAGGATGACCCGTGACCTGTCGAAATTTCTCCAGATGGTCAGAAATGGAAATGTTTTAATGTTTAATTTTTTGACTGCAAATGACTATTCCATGTAAATTATCACTTTTGGAACAAAAACAAGTGTTTTTAGAGTCACTTTAATGCCTGAAATTGGTCGAAATAGAAGCTTCTGAATAGGAGAAAAAGTCTGTAATAATGGCAATTTTGGTCACACAGAGGCTTTAAAAAGTAGTTATTCAACATGAGGCACATTCCAAACGACATTTTGAATCAATTTTTCTACAGTCCAAAAAATCAATTTTCTGATGAAAAACGATGACCTGTGACCTGTCGAAATTTCTCCAGATGGTCAGAAATCGAAATTTTTATTGTTTAATTTTTTGACTGCAAATGACTATTCCATGTAAATTATCACTTTTGGAACAAAAACAAGTGTATTTAGAGTCAGTTTAATGCCTGAAATTGGTCGAAAAAGAAGCTTCTGAGTAGGAGAAAATGTCCGTAAAAATGGCAATTTTGGTCACATTGAGGCTTCAAAAAGTAGTTATTCAACATGAGGCACATTCCAAATGACGTTTTGAATCAATTTTTCTACAGTCCAGAAAATCAATTTTCTGATGAAAAAGGATGACCCGTGACCTGTCGAAATTTCTCCAGATGGTCAGAAATGGAAATGTTTTAATGTTTAATTTTTTGACTGCAAATGACTATTCCATGTAAATTATCACTTTTGGAACAAAAACAAGTGTTTTTAGAGTCACTTTAATGCCTGAAATTGGTTGAAATAGAAGCTTCTGAATAGGAGAAAAAGTCTGTAATAATGGCAATTTTGGTCACATTGAGGCTTTAAAAAGTTGTTATTCAACATGAGGCACATTCCAAATGACATTTTGAATCAATTTTTCTACAGTCCTAAAAATCAATTTTCTGATGAAAAACAATGACCTATGACCTGTCGAAATTTCTCCAGATGGCCAGAAATGGAAATTTTTTAATGTTTAAATTTTTTGACTGCAAATGACTATTCCATGTAAATTATCACTTTTGGAACTAAAATAAGTGTGTTTAGAGTCACGTTAATGCCTGAAATTGTTCGAAATAGAAGCTTCTGAATAGGAGAAAAAGTCTGCAATAATGGCAATTTTGGTCACATTGAGGTTTCAAAAAGTAGTTATTCAACATGAGGCACAATCCAAATGACATTTTAAATCAATTTTTTTACAGTCCAAAAAATCAATTTTCTGATGAAAAACGATGACCCGTGACCTGTCGAAATTTCTCCAGATGGTCAGAAATCGAAATTTTTATTGTTTAATTTTTTGACTGCAAATGACTATTCCATGTAAATTATCACTTTTAGAACAAAAATAAGTGTTTAGACTCACTTTAATGCCTGAAATTAGTGGAAATAGAAGCTTCTGAATCGGAGGAAAAGTCTGCAATAATGGCAATTTTGGTCACATTGAGGTTTCAAAAAGTAGTTATTCAACATGAGGCACAATCCAAATGACATTTTGAATCAATTTTTCTACAGTCCAAAAAATCAATTTTCTGATGAAAAACGATGACCCGTGACCTGTCGAAATTTCTCCAGATGGTCAGAAATCGAAATTTGTATTGTTTAATTTTTTTACTGCAAATGACTATTCCATGTAAATTATCACTTTTGGAACAAAAACAAGTGTGTTTAGAGTCAGTTTAATGCCTGAAATTGGTCGAAAAATAAGCTTCTGAGTAGGAGAAAATGTCCGTAAAAATGGCAATTTTGGTCACATTGAGGCTTCAAAAAGTAGTTATTCAACATGAGGCACATTCCAATTGACATTTTGAATCAATTTTTCTACAGTCCAGAAAATCTATTTTCTGATGAAAAAGGATGACCCGTTACCTGTCGAAATTTCTCCAGATGGTCAGAAATGGAAATGTTTTAATGTTTAATTTTTTGACTGCAAATGACTATTCCATGAAAATTATCACTTTTGGAACAAAAACAAGTGTTTTTAGAGTCACGTTAATGCCTGAAATTGGTGGAAATAGAAGCTTCTGAATAGGAGAAAAAGTCTGTAATAATGGCAATTTTGGTCACATTGAGGCTTTAAAAAGTAGTTATTCAACATGAGGCACATTCAAAATGACATTTTGAATCAATTTTTCTACAGTCCAAAAAATCAATTTTCTGATGAAAAACGATGACCCGACCTGTCGAAATTTCTCCAGATGGTCAGAAATCGAAATTTTTATTGTTTAATTTTTTGACTGCAAATGACTATTCCATGTAAATTATCACTTTTGGAACAAAAATAAGTGTGTTTATAGTCACTTTAATGCCTGAAATTGGTGGAAATAGAAGCTTCTGAATAGGAGAAAAAGTCTGTAATAATGGCAATTTTGGTCACATTGAGGCTTTAAAAAGTAGTTATTCAACATGAGGCACATTCAAAATGACATTTTGAATCAATTTTTCTACAGTCCAAAAAATCTATTTTCTGATGAAAAACGATGACCCGTGACCCGTCGAAATTTCTCCAGATGGTCAGAAATGGACATTTTTCAATGTTTAATTTTTGGACTTCAAATGACTATTCCATGTAAATTATCACTTTTGGAACAAAAATAAGTGTGTTTATAGTCACTTTAATGCCTGAAATTGTTCGAAATAGAAGCTTCTGAATAGGAGAAAAAGTCTGTAATAATGGCAATTTTGGTCACATTGAGGCTTTAAAAAGTAGTTATTCAACATGAGGCACATTCCAAACGACATTTTGAATCAATTTTTCTACAGTCCAAAAAATCAATTTTCTGATGAAAAACGATGACCTGTGACCTGTCGAAATTTCTCCAGATGGTCAGAAATCGAAATTTTTATTGTTTAATTTTTTGACTGCAAATGACTATTCCATGTAAATTATCACTTTTGGAACAAAAACAAGTGTATTTAGAGTCAGTTTAATGCCTGAAATTGGTCGAAAAAGAAGCTTCTGAGTAGGAGAAAATGTCCGTAAAAATGGCAATTTTGGTCACATTGAGGCTTCAAAAAGTAGTTATTCAACATGAGGCACATTCCAAATGACGTTTTGAATCAATTTTTCTACAGTCCAGAAAATCAATTTTCTGATGAAAAAGGATGACCTGTGACCTGTCGAAATTTCTCCAGATGGTCAGAAATGGAAATGTTTTAATGTTTAATTTTTTGACTGCAAATGACTATTCCATGAAAATTATCACTTTTGGAACAAAAACAAGTGTTTTTAGAGTCACTTTAATGCCTGAAATTGGTTGAAATAGAAGCTTCTGAATAGGAGAAAAAGTCTGTAATAATGGCAATTTTGGTCACATTGAGGCTTTAAAAAGTAGTTATTCAACATGAGGCACATTCCAAATGACATTTTGAATCAATTTTTCTACAGTCCTAAAAATCAATTTTCTGATGAAAAACAATGACCTATGACCTGTCGAAATTTCTCCAGATGGCCAGAAATGGACATTTTTTAATGTTTAAATTTTTTGACTGCAAATGACTATTCCATGTAAATTATCACTTTTGGAACTAAAATAAGTGTGTTTAGAGTCACGTTAATGCCTGAAATTGTTCGAAATAGAAGCTTCTGAATAGGAGAAAAAGTCTGCAATAATGGCAATTTTGGTCACATTGAGGTTTCAAAAAGTAGTTATTCAACATGAGGCACAATCCAAATGACATTTTAAATCAATTTTTTTACAGTCCAAAAAATCAATTTTCTGATGAAAAACGATGACCCGTGACCTGTCGAAATTTCTCCAGATGGTCAGAAATCGAAATTTTTATTGTTTAATTTTTTGACTGCAAATGACTATTCCATGTACATTATCACTTTTAGAACAAAAATAAGTGTTTAGACTCACTTTAATGACTGAAATTGGTCGAAATAGAAGCTTCTGAATAGGAGAAAAAGTCTGTAATAATGGCAATTTTGGTCACATTGAGGCTTTAAAAAGTAGTTATTCAACATGAGTCACATTCCAAATGACATTTTGAATCAATTTTTCTACAGTCCAAAAAATTAATTTTCTGATGAAAAACGATGACCCGTGACCTGTCGAAATTTCTCCAGATGGTCAGAAATGGAAATTTTTGAATGTTTAATTTTTTGACTGCAATTGACTATTCCATGTAAATTATCACTTTTGGAACAAAAACAAGTGTGTTTAGACTCACTTTAATGCCTGAAATTAGTGGAAATAGAAGCTTCTGAATCGGAGGAAAAGTCTGCAATTATGGCAATTTTGGTCACATTGAGGTTTCAAAAAGTAGTTATTCAACATGAGGCACAATCCAAATGACATTTTGAATCAATTTTTCTACAGTCCAAAAAATCAATTTTCTGATGAAAAACGATGACCCGTGACCTGTCGAAATTTCTCCAGATGGTCAGAAATCGAAATTTGTATTGTTTAATTTTTTGACTGCAAATGACTATTCCATGTAAATTATCACTTTTGGAACAAAAACAAGTGTGTTTAGAGTCAGTTTAATGCCTGAAATTGGTCGAAAAAGAAGCTTCTGAGTAGGAGAAAATGTCCGTAAAAATGGCAATTTTGGTCACATTGAGGCTTCAAAAAGTAGTTATTCAACATGAGGCACATTCCAAATGACATTTTGAATCAATTTTTCTACAGTCCAGAAAATCTATTTTCTGATGAAAAAGGATGACCCGTGACCTGTCGAAATTTCTCCAGATGGTCAGAAATGGAAATGTTTTAATGTTTAATTTTTTGACTGCAAATGACTATTCCATGTAAATTATCACTTTTGGAACAAAAACAAGTGTTTTTAGAGTCACGTTAATGCCTGAAATTGGTGGAAATAGAAGCTTCTGAATAGGAGAAAAAGTCTGTAATAATGGCAATTTTGGTCACATTGAGGCTTTAAAAAGTAGTTATTCAACATGAGGCACATTCAAAATGACATTTTGAATCAATTTTTCTACAGTCCAAAAAATCAATTTTCTGATGAAAAACGATGACCCGACCTGTCGAAATTTCTCCAGATGGTCAGAAATCGAAATTTTTATTGTTTAATTTTTTGACTGCAAATGACTATTCCATGTAAATTATCACTTTTGGAACAAAAATAAGTGTGTTTAGACTCACTTTAATGACTGAAATTGGTCGAAATAGAAGCTTCTGAATAGGAGAAAAAGTCTGTAATAATGGCAATTTTGTTCACATTGAGGCTTTAAAAAGTAGTTATTCAACATGAGGCACATTCCAAATGACATTTTGAATCAATTTTTCTACAGTCCAAAAAATCAATTTTCTGATGAAAAACGATGACCCGTGACCTGTCGAAATTTCTCCAGATGGTCAGAAATGGAAATTTTTTAATGTTTAATTTTTTGACTGCAATTGACTATTCCATGTAAATTATCACTTTTGGAACAAAAACAAGTGTGTTTAGACTCACTTTAATGCCTGAAATTAGTCGAAATAGAAGCTTCTGAATAGGAGAAAAAGTCTGCAATAATGGCAATTTTGGTCACATTGAGGTTTCAAAAAGTAGGTATTCAACATGAGGCACAATCCAAATGACATTTTGAATCAATTTTTCTACAGTCCAGAAAATCAATTTTCTGATGAAAAAGGATGACCCGTGACCTGTCGAAATTTCTCCAGATGGTCAGAAATGGAAATGTTTTAATGTTTAATTTTTTGACTGCAAATGACTATTCCATGTAAATTATCACTTTTGGAACAAAAACAAGTGTTTTTAGAGTCACTTTAATGCCTGAAATTGGTCGAAATAGAAGCTTCTTAATAGGAGTAAAAGTGTGTAATAATGGCAATTTTGGTCACACAGAGGATTTAAAAAGTAGTTATTCAACATGAGGCACATTTCAAATGACATTTTTAATCAATTTTTCTACAGTCCAAAAAATCTATTTTCTGATGAAAAACGATGACCCGTGACCCGTCGAAATTTCTCCAGATGGTCAGAAATGGACATTTTTCAATGTTTAATTTTTGGACTTCAAATGACTATTCCATGTAAATTATCACTTTTGGAACAAAAATAAGTGTGTTTATAGTCACTTTAATGCCTGAAATTGGTCGAAATAGAAGCTTCTGAATAGGAGAAAAAGTCTGTAATAATGGCAATTTTGGTCACATTGAGGCTTTAAAAAGTAGTTATTCAACATGAGGCACATTCCAAACGACATTTTGAATCAATTTTTCTACAGTCCAAAAAATCAATTTTCTGATGAAAAACGATGACCTGTGACCTGTCGAAATTTCTCCAGATGGTCAGAAATCGAAATTTTTATTGTTTAATTTTTTGACTGCAAATGACTATTCCATGTAAATTATCACTTTTGGAACAAAAACAAGTGTATTTAGAGTCAGTTTAATGCCTGAAATTGGTCGAAAAAGAAGCTTCTGAGTAGGAGAAAATGTCCGTAAAAATGGCAATTTTGGTCACATTGAGGCTTCAAAAAGTAGTTATTCAACATGAGGCACATTCCAAATGACGTTTTGAATCAATTTTTCTACAGTCCAAAAAATCAATTTTCTGATGAAAAACGATGACCCGTGACCTGTCGAAATTTCTCCAGATGGTCAGAAATCGAAATTTTTATTGTTTAATTTTTTGACTGCAAATGACTATTCCATGTAAATTATCACTTTTGGAACAAAAATAAGTGTGTTTAGACTCACTTTAATGACTGAAATTGGTCGAAATAGAAGCTTCTGAATGGGAGAAAAAGTCTGTAATAATGGCAATTTTGGTCACATTGAGGCTTTAAAAAGTAGTTATTCAACATGAGGCACATTCCAAATGACATTTTGAATCAATTTTTCTACAGTCCAAAAAATCAATTTTCTGATGAAAAACGATGACCCGTGACCTGTCGAAATTTCTCCAGATGGTCAGAAATTGAAATTTTTTAATGTTTAAGTTTTTTGACTGCAAATTACTATTCCATGTAAATTATCACTTTTGGAACAAAAACAAGTGTGTTTAGAGTCACTTTAATGCCTGAAATTGGTCGAAATAGAAGCTTCTGAATAGGAGAAAAAGTCTGCAATAATGGCAATTTTGGTCACATTGAGGTTTCAAAAAGTAGGTATTCAACATGAGGCACAATCCAAATGACATTTTGAATCAATTTTTCTACAGTCCAGAAAATCAATTTTCTGATGAAAAAGGATGACCCGTGACCTGTCGAAATTTCTCCAGATGGTCAGAAATGGAAATGTTTTAATGTTTAATTTTTTGACTGCAAATGACTATTCCATGTAAATTATCACTTTTGGAACAAAAACAAGTGTTTTTAGAGTCACTTTAATGCCTGAAATTGGTCGAAATAGAAGCTTCTTAATAGGAGTAAAAGTCTGTAATAATGGCAATTTTGGTCACACAGAGGCTTTAAAAAGTAGTTATTCAACATGAGGCACATTCCAAACGACATTTTGAATCAATTTTTCTACAGTCCAAAAAATCAATTTTCTGATGAAAAACGATGACCTGTGACCTGTCGAAATTTCTCCAGATGGTCAGAAATCGAAATTTTTATTGTTTAATTTTTTGACTGCAAATGACTATTCCATGTAAATTATCACTTTTGGAACAAAAACAAGTGTATTTAGAGTCAGTTTAATGCCTGAAATTGGTCGAAAAAGAAGCTTCTGAGTAGGAGAAAATGTCCGTAAAAATTGCAATTTTGGTCACATTGAGGCTTCAAAAAGTAGTTATTCAACATGAGGCACATTCCAAATGACGTTTTGAATCAATTTTTCTACAGTCCAGAAAATCAATTTTCCGATGAAAAAGGATGACCCGTGACCTGTCGAAATTTCTCCAGATGGTCAGAAATGGAAATGTTTTAATGTTTAATTTTTTGACTGCAAATGACTATTCCATGTAAATTATCACTTTTGGAACAAAGACAAGTGTTTTTAGAGTCACTTTAATGCCTGAAATTGGTTGAAATAGAAGCTTCTGAATAGGAGAAAAAGTCTGTAATAATGGCAATTTTGGTCACATTGAGGCTTTAAAAAGTTGTTATTCAACATGAGGCACATTCCAAATGACATTTTGAATCAATTTTTCTACAGTCCTAAAAATCAATTTTCTGATGAAAAACAATGACCTATGACCTGTCGAAATTTCTCCAGATGGTCAGAAATCGAAATTTTTATTGTTTAATTTTTTGACTGCAAATGACTATTCCATGTAAATTATCACTTTTAGAACAAAAATAAGTGTTTAGACTCACTTTAATGACTGAAATTGGTCGAAATAGAAGCTTCTGAATAGGAGAAAAAGTCTGTAATAATGGCAATTTTGGTCACATTGAGGCTTTAAAAAGTAGTTATTCAACATGAGGCACATTCCAAATGACATTTTGAATCAATTTTTCTACAGTCCAAAAAATTAATTTTCTGATGAAAAACGATGACCCGTGACCTGTCGAAATTTCTCCAGATGGTCAGAAATGGAAATTTTTGAATGTTTAATTTTTTGACTGCAATTGACTATTCCATGTAAATTATCACTTTTGGAACAAAAACAAGTGTGTTTAGACTCACTTTAATGCCTGAAATTAGTCGAAATAGAAGCTTCTGAATCGGAGGAAAAGTCTGCAATAATGGCAATTTTGGTCACATTGAGGTTTCAAAAAGTAGTTATTCAACATGAGGCACAATCCAAATGACATTTTGAATCAATTTTTCTACAGTCCAAAAAATCAATTTTCTGATGAAAAACGATGACCCGTGACCTGTCGAAATTTCTCCAGATGGTCAGAAATCGAAATTTGTATTGTTTAATTTTTTGACTGCAAATGACTATTCCATGTAAATTATCACTTTTGGAACAAAAACAAGTGTGTTTAGAGTCAGTTTAATGCCTGAAATTGGTCGAAAAAGAAGCTTCTGAGTAGGAGAAAATGTCCGTAAAAATGGCAATTTTGGTCACATTGAGGCTTCAAAAAGTAGTTATTCAACATGAGGCACATTCCAAATGACATTTTGAATCAATTTTTCTACAGTCCAGAAAATCTATTTTCTGATGAAAAAGGATGACCCGTGACCTGTCGAAATTTCTCCAGATGGTCAGAAATGGAAATGTTTTAATGTTTAATTTTTTGACTGCAAATGACTATTCCATGTAAATTATCACTTTTGGAACAAAAACAAGTGTTTTTAGAGTCACGTTAATGCCTGAAATTGGTGGAAATAGAAGCTTCTGAATAGGAGAAAAAGTCTGTAATAATGGCAATTTTGGTCACATTGAGGCTTTAAAAAGTAGTTATTCAACATGAGGCACATTCAAAATGACATTTTGAATCAATTTTTCTACAGTCCAAAAAATCCATTTTCTGATGAAAAACGATGACCCGACCTGTCGAAATTTCTCCAGATGGTCAGAAATCGAAATTTTTATTGTTTAATTTTTTGACTGCAAATGACTATTCCATGTAAATTATCACTTTTGGAACAAAAATAAGTGTGTTTATAGTCACTTTAATGCCTGAAATTGGTGGAAATAGAAGCTTCTGAATAGGAGAAAAAGTCTGTAATAATGGCAATTTTGGTCACATTGAGGCTTTAAAAAGTAGTTATTCAACATGAGGCACATTCAAAATGACATTTTGAATCAATTTTTCTACAGTCCAAAAAATCTATTTTCTGATGAAAAACGATGACCCGTGACCCGTCGAAATTTCTCCAGATGGTCAGAAATGGACATTTTTCAATGTTTAATTTTTGGACTTCAAATGACTATTCCATGTAAATTATCACTTTTGGAACAAAAATAAGTGTGTTTATAGTCACTTTAATGCCTGAAATTGGTCGAAATAGAAGCTTCTGAATAGGAGAAAAAGTCTGTAATAATGGCAATTTTGGTCACATTGAGGCTTTAAAAAGTAGTTATTCAACATGAGGCACATTCCAAACGACATTTTGAATCAATTTTTCTACAGTCCAAAAAATCAATTTTCTGATGAAAAACGATGACCTGTGACCTGTCGAAATTTCTCCAGATGGTCAGAAATCGAAATTTTTATTGTTTAATTTTTTGACTGCAAATGACTATTCCATGTAAATTATCACTTTTGGAACAAAAACAAGTGTATTTAGAGTCAGTTTAATGCCTGAAATTGGTCGAAAAAGAAGCTTCTGAGTAGGAGAAAATGTCCGTAAAAATGGCAATTTTGGTCACATTGAGGCTTCAAAAAGTAGTTATTCAACATGAGGCACATTCCAAATGACGTTTTGAATCAATTTTTCTACAGTCCAGAAAATCAATTTTCTGATGAAAATGGATGACCCGTGACCTGTCGAAATTTCTCCAGATGGTCAGAAATGGAAATGTTTTAATGTTTAATTTTTTGACTGCAAATGACTATTCCATGTAAATTATCACTTTTGGAACAAAAACAAGTGTTTTTAGAGTCACTTTAATGCCTGAAATTGGTTGAAATAGAAGCTTCTGAATAGGAGAAAAAGTCTGTAATAATGGCAATTTTGGTCACATTGAGGCTTTAAAAAGTAGTTATTCAACATGAGGCACATTCCAAATGACATTTTGAATCAATTTTTCTACAGTCCTAAAAATCAATTTTCTGATGAAAAACAATGACCTATGACCTGTCGAAATTTCTCCAGATGGCCAGAAATGGACATTTTTTAATGTTTAAATTTTTTGACTGCAAATGACTATTCCATGTAAATTATCACTTTTGGAACTAAAATAAGTGTGTTTAGAGTCACGTTAATGCCTGAAATTGTTCGAAATAGAAGCTTCTGAATAGGAGAAAAAGTCTGCAATAATGGCAATTTTGGTCACATTGAGGTTTCAAAAAGTAGTTATTCAACATGAGGCACAATCCAAATGACATTTTAAATCAATTTTTTTACAGTCCAAAAAATCAATTTTCTGATGAAAAACGATGACCCGTGACCTGTCGAAATTTCTCCAGATGGTCAGAAATCGAAATTTTTATTGTTTAATTTTTTGACTGCAAATGACTATTCCATGTAAATTATCACTTTTAGAACAAAAATAAGTGTTTAGACTCACTTTAATGACTGAAATTGGTCGAAATAGAAGCTTCTGAATAGGAGAAAAAGTCTGTAATAATGGCAATTTTGGTCACATTGAGGCTTTAAAAAGTAGTTATTCAACATGAGGCACATTCCAAATGACATTTTGAATCAATTTTTCTACAGTCCAAAAAATTAATTTTCTGATGAAAAACGATGACCCGTGACCTGTCGAAATTTCTCCAGATGGTCAGAAATGGAAATTTTTGAATGTTTAATTTTTTGACTGCAATTGACTATTCCATGTAAATTATCACTTTTGGAACAAAAACAAGTGTGTTTAGACTCACTTTAATGCCTGAAATTAGTGGAAATAGAAGCTTCTGAATCGGAGGAAAAGTCTGCAATTATGGCAATTTTGGTCACATTGAGGTTTCAAAAAGTAGTTATTCAACATGAGGCACAATCCAAATGACATTTTGAATCAATTTTTCTACAGTCCAAAAAATCAATTTTCTGATGAAAAACGATGACCCGTGACCTGTCGAAATTTCTCCAGATGGTCAGAAATCGAAATTTGTATTGTTTAATTTTTTGACTGCAAATGACTATTCCATGTAAATTATCACTTTTGGAACAAAAACAAGTGTGTTTAGAGTCAGTTTAATGCCTGAAATTGGTCGAAAAAGAAGCTTCTGTGTAGGAGAAAATGTCCGTAAAAATGGCAATTTTGGTCACATTGAGGCTTCAAAAAGTAGTTATTCAACATGAGGCACATTCCAAATGACATTTTGAATCAATTTTTCTACAGTCCAGAAAATCTATTTTCTGATGAAAAAGGATGACCCGTGACCTGTCGAAATTTCTCCAGATGGTCAGAAATGGAAATGTTTTAATGTATAATTTTTTGACTGCAAATGACTATTCCATGTAAATTATCACTTTTGGAACAAAAACAAGTGTTTTTAGAGTCACGTTAATGCCTGAAATTGGTGGAAATAGAAGCTTCTGAATAGGAGAAAAAGTCTGTAATAATGGCAATTTTGGTCACATTGAGGCTTTAAAAAGTAGTTATTCAACATGAGGCACATTCAAAATGACATTTTGAATCAATTTTTCTACAGTCCAAAAAATCAATTTTCTGATGAAAAACGATGACCCGACCTGTCGAAATTTCTCCAGATGGTCAGAAATCGAAATTTTTATTGTTTAATTTTTTGACTGCAAATGACTATTCCATGTAAATTATCACTTTTGGAACAAAAATAAGTGTGTTTAGACTCACTTTAATGACTGAAATTGGTCGAAATAGAAGCTTCTGAATAGGAGAAAAAGTCTGTAATAATGGCAATTTTGGTCACATTGAGGCTTTAAAAAGTAGTTATTCAACATGAGGCACATTCCAAATGACATTTTGAATCAATTTTTCTACAGTCCAAAAAATCAATTTTCTGATGAAAAACGATGACCCGTGACCTGTCGAAATTTCTCCAGATGGTCAGAAATGGAAATTTTTTAATGTTTAATTTTTTGACTGCAATTGACTATTCCATGTAAATTATCACTTTTGGAACAAAAACAAGTGTGTTTAGACTCACTTTAATGCCTGAAATTAGTCGAAATAGAAGCTTCTGAATAGGAGAAAAAGTCTGTAATAATGGCAATTTTGGTCACACAGAGGATTTAAAAAGTAGTTATTCAACATGAGGCACATTTCAAATGACATTTTTAATCAATTTTTCTACAGTCCAAAAAATCTATTTTCTGATGAAAAACGATGACCCGTGACCCGTCGAAATTTCTCCAGATGGTCAGAAATGGACATTTTTCAATGTTTAATTTTTGGACTTCAAATGACTATTCCATGTAAATTATCACTTTTGGAACAAAAATAAGTGTGTTTATAGTCACTTTAATGCCTGAAATTGGTCGAAATAGAAGCTTCTGAATAGGAGAAAAAGTCTGTAATAATGGCAATTTTGGTCACATTGAGGCTTTAAAAAGTAGTTATTCAACATGAGGCACATTCCAAACGACATTTTGAATCAATTTTTCTACAGTCCAAAAAATCAATTTTCTGATGAAAAACGATGACCTGTGACCTGTCGAAATTTCTCCAGATGGTCAGAAATCGAAATTTTTATTGTTTAATTTTTTGACTGCAAATGACTATTCCATGTAAATTATCACTTTTGGAACAAAAACAAGTGTATTTAGAGTCAGTTTAATGCCTGAAATTGGTCGAAAAAGAAGCTTCTGAGTAGGAGAAAATGTCCGTAAAAATGGCAATTTTGGTCACATTGAGGCTTCAAAAAGTAGTTATTCAACATGAGGCACATTCCAAATGACGTTTTGAATCAATTTTTCTACAGTCCAGAAAATCAATTTTCTGATGAAAAAGGATGACCCGTGACCTGTCGAAATTTCTCCAGATGGTCAGAAATGGAAATGTTTTAATGTTTAATTTTTTGACTGCAAATGACTATTCCATGTAAATTATCACTTTTGGAACAAAAACAAGTGTTTTTAGAGTCACTTTAATGCCTGAAATTGGTTGAAATAGAAGCTTCGGAATAGGAGAAAAAGTCTGTAATAATGGCAATTTTGGTCACATTGAGGCTTTAAAAAGTAGTTATTCAACATGAGGCACATTCCAAATGACATTTTGAATCAATTTTTCTACAGTCCAAAAAATTAATTTTCTGATGAAAAACGATGACCTATGACCTGTCGAAATTTCTCCAGATGGTCAGAAATGGAAATTTTTTAATGTTTAATTTTTTGACTGCAATTGACTATTCCATGTAAATTATCACTTTTGGAACAAAAACAAGTGTGTTTAGACTCACTTTAATGCCTGAAATTAGTGGAAATAGAAGCTTCTGAATCGAAGGAAAAGTCTGCAATAATGGCAATTTTGGTCACATTGAGGTTTCAAAAAGTAGTTATTCAACATGAGGCACAATCCAAATGACATTTTGAATCAATTTTTCTACAGTCCAAAAAATCAATTTTCTGATGAAAAACGATGACCCGTGACCTGTCGAAATTTCTCCAGATGGTCAGAAATCGAAATTTGTATTGTTTAATTTTTTGACTGCAAATGACTATTCCATGTAAATTATCACTTTTGGAACAAAAACAAGTGTGTTTAGAGTCAGTTTAATGCCTGAAATTGGTCGAAAAAGAAGCTTCTGAGTAGGAGAAAATGTCCGTAAAAATGGCAATTTTGGTCACATTGAGGCTTCAAAAAGTAGTTATTCAACATGAGGCACATTCCAAATGACATTTTGAATCAATTTTTCTACAGTCCAGAAAATCTATTTTCTGATGAAAAAGGATGACCCGTGACCTGTCGAAATTTCTCCAGATGGTCAGAAATGGAAATGTTTTAATGTTTAATTTTTTGACTGCAAATGACTATTCCATGTAAATTATCACTTTTGGAACAAAAACAAGTGTGTTTAGAGTCAGTTTAATGCCTGAAATTGGTCGAAAAAGAAGCTTCTGAGTAGGAGAAAATGTCCGTAAAAATGGCAATTTTGGTCACCTTGAGGCTTCAAAAAGTAGTTATTCAACATGAGGCACATTCCAAATGACATTTTGAATCAATTTTTCTACAGTCCAGAAAATCAATTTTCTGATGAAAAAGGATGACCCGTGACCTGTCGAAATTTCTCCAGATGGTCAGAAATGGAAATGTTTTAATGTTTAATTTTTTGACTGCAAATGAATATTCCATGTAAATTATCACTTTTGGAACTAAAATAAGTGTGTTTAGAGTCACTTTAATGCCTGAAATTGTTCGAAATAGAAGCTTCTGAATAGGAGAAAAAGTCTGCAATAATGGCAATTTTGGTCACATTGAGGTTTCAAAAAGTAGTTATTCAACATGAGGCACAATCCAAATGACATTTTAAATCAATTTTTTTACAGTCCAAAAAATCAATTTTCTGATGAAAAACGATGACCCGTGACCTGTCGAAATTTCTCCAGATGGTCAGAAATCGAAATTTTTATTGTTTAATTTTTTGACTGCAAATGACTATTCCATGTAAATTATCACTTTTGGAACAAAAATAAGTGTGTTTAGACTCACTTTAATGACTGAAATTGGTCGAAATAGAAGCTTCTGAATAGGAGAAAAAGTCTGTAATAATGGCAATTTTGGTCACATTGAGGCTTTAAAAAGTAGTTATTCAACATGAGGCACATTCCAAATGACATTTTGAATCAATTTTTCTACAGTCCAAAAAATCAATTTTCTGATGAAAAACGATGACCCGTGACCTGTCGAAATTTCTCCAGATGGTCAGAAATGGAAATTTTTTAATGTTTAATTTTTTGACTGCAATTGACTATTCCATGTAAATTATCACTTTTGGAACAAAAACAAGTGTGTTTAGACTCACTTTAATGCCTGAAATTAGTCGAAATAGAAGCTTCTGAATAGGAGTAAAAGTCTGTAATAATGGCAATTTTGGTCACACAGAGGCTATAAAAAGTAGTTATTCAACATGAGGCACATTCCAAACGACATTTTGAATCAATTTTTCTACAGTCCAAAAAATCAATTTTCTGATGAAAAACGATGACCTGTGACCTGTCGAAATTTCTCCAGATGGTCAGAAATCGAAATTTTTATTGTTTAATTTTTTGACTGCAAATGACTATTCCATGTAAATTATCACTTTGGGAACAAAAACAAGTGTATTTAGAGTCAGTTTAATGCCTGAAATTGGTCGAAAAAGAAGCTTCTGAGTAGGAGAAAATGTCCGTAAAAATGGCAATTTTGGTCACATTGAGGCTTCAAAAAGTAGTTATTCAACATGAGGCACATTCCAAATGACGTTTTGAATCAATTTTTCTACAGTCCAGAAAATCAATTTTCTGATGAAAAAGGATGACCCGTGACCTGTCGAAATTTCTCCAGATGGTCAGAAATGGAAATGTTTTAATGTTTAATTTTTTGACTGCAAATGACTATTCCATGTAAATTATCACTTTTGGAACAAAGACAAGTGTTTTTAGAGTCACTTTAATGCCTGAAATTGGTTGAAATAGAAGCTTCTGAATAGGAGAAAAAGTCTGTAATAATGGCAATTTTGGTCACATTGAGGCTTTAAAAAGTTGTTATTCAACATGAGGCACATTCCAAATGACATTTTGAATCAATTTTTCTACAGTCCTAAAAATCAATTTTCTGATGAAAAACAATGACCTATGACCTGTCGAAATTTCTCCAGATGGTCAGAAATCGAAATTTTTATTGTTTAATTTTTTGACTGCAAATGACTATTCCATGTAAATTATCACTTTTAGAACAAAAATAAGTGTTTAGACTCACTTTAATGACTGAAATTGGTCGAAATAGAAGCTTCTGAATAGGAGAAAAAGTCTGTAATAATGGCAATTTTGGTCACATTGAGGCTTTAAAAAGTAGTTATTCAACATGAGGCACATTCCAAATGACATTTTGAATCAATTTTTCTACAGTCCAAAAAATTAATTTTCTGATGAAAAACGATGACCCGTGACCTGTCGAAATTTCTCCAGATGGTCAGAAATGGAAATTTTTGAATGTTTAATTTTTTGACTGCAATTGACTATTCCATGTAAATTATCACTTTTGGAACAAAAACAAGTGTGTTTAGACTCACTTTAATGCCTGAAATTAGTGGAAATAGAAGCTTCTGAATCGGAGGAAAAGTCTGCAATAATGGCAATTTTGGTCACATTGAGGTTTCAAAAAGTAGTTATTCAACATGAGGCACAATCCAAATGACATTTTGAATCAATTTTTCTACAGTCCAAAAAATCAATTTTCTGATGAAAAACGATGACCCGTGACCTGTCGAAATTTCTCCAGATGGTCAGAAATCGAAATTTGTATTGTTTAATTTTTTGACTGCAAATGACTATTCCATGTAAATTATCACTTTTGGAACAAAAACAAGTGTGTTTAGAGTCAGTTTAATGCCTGAAATTGGTCGAAAAAGAAGCTTCTGAGTAGGAGAAAATGTCCGTAAAAATGGCAATTTTGGTCACATTGAGGCTTCAAAAAGTAGTTATTCAACATGAGGCACATTCCAAATGACATTTTGAATCAATTTTTCTACAGTCCAGAAAATCTATTTTCTGATGAAAAAGGATGACCCGTGACCTGTCGAAATTTCTCCAGATGGTCAGAAATGGAAATGTTTTAATGTTTAATTTTTTGACTGCAAATGACTATTCCATGTAAATTATCACTTTTGGAACAAAAACAAGTGTTTTTAGAGTCACGTTAATGCCTGAAATTGGTGGAAATAGAAGCTTCTGAATAGGAGAAAAAGTCTGTAATAATGGCAATTTTGGTCACATTGAGGCTTTAAAAAGTAGTTATTCAACATGAGGCACATTCAAAATGACATTTTGAATCAATTTTTCTACAGTCCAAAAAATCAATTTTCTGATGAGAAACGATGACCCGACCTGTCGAAATTTCTCCAGATGGTCAGAAATCGAAATTTTTATTGTTTAATTTTTTGACTGCAAATGACTATTCCATGTAAATTATCACTTTTGGAACAAAAATAAGTGTGTTTATAGTCACTTTAATGCCTGAAATTGGTGGAAATAGAAGCTTCTGAATAGGAGAAAAAGTCTGTAATAATGGCAATTTTGGTCACATTGAGGCTTTAAAAAGTAGTTATTCAACATGAGGCACATTCAAAATGACATTTTGAATCAATTTTTCTACAGTCCAAAAAATCTATTTTCTGATGAAAAACGATGACCCGTGACCCGTCGGAATTTCTCCAGATGGTCAGAAATGGACATTTTTCAATGTTTAATTTTTGGACTTCAAATGACTATTCCATGTAAATTATCACTTTTGGAACAAAAATAAGTGTGTTTATAGTCACTTTAATGCCTGAAATTGGTCGAAATAGAAGCTTCTGAATAGGAGAAAAAGTCTGTAATAATGGCAATTTTGGTCACATTGAGGCTTTAAAAAGTAGTTATTCAACATGAGGCACATTCCAAACGACATTTTGAATCAATTTTTCTACAGTCCAAAAAATCAATTTTCTGATGAAAAACGATGACCTGTGACCTGTCGAAATTTCTCCAGATGGTCAGAAATCGAAATTTTTATTGTTTAATTTTTTGACTGCAAATGACTATTCCATGTAAATTATCACTTTTGGAACAAAAACAAGTGTATTTAGAGTCAGTTTAATGCCTGAAATTGGTCGAAAAAGAAGCTTCTGAGTAGGAGAAAATGTCCGTAAAAATGGCAATTTTGGTCACATTGAGGCTTCAAAAAGTAGTTATTCAACATGAGGCACATTCCAAATGACGTTTTGAATCAATTTTTCTACAGTCCAGAAAATCAATTTTCTGATGAAAATGGATGACCCGTGACCTGTCGAAATTTCTCCAGATGGTCAGAAATGGAAATGTTTTAATGTTTAATTTTTTGACTGCAAATGACTATTCCATGTAAATTATCACTTTTGGAACAAAAACAAGTGTTTTTAGAGTCACTTTAATGCCTGAAATTGGTTGAAATAGAAGCTTCTGAATAGGAGAAAAAGTCTGTAATAATGGCAATTTTGGTCACATTGAGGCTTTAAAAAGTAGTTATTCAACATGAGGCACATTCCAAATGACATTTTGAATCAATTTTTCTACAGTCCTAAAAATCAATTTTCTGATGAAAAACAATGACCTATGACCTGTCGAAATTTCTCCAGATGGCCAGAAATGGACATTTTTTAATGTTTAAATTTTTTGACTGCAAATGACTATTCCATGTAAATTATCACTTTTGGAACTAAAATAAGTGTGTTTAGAGTCACGTTAATGCCTGAAATTGTTCGAAATAGAAGCTTCTGAATAGGAGAAAAAGTCTGCAATAATGGCAATTTTGGTCACATTGAGGTTTCAAAAAGTAGTTATTCAACATGAGGCACAATCCAAATGACATTTTAAATCAATTTTTTTACAGTCCAAAAAATCAATTTTCTGATGAAAAACGATGACCCGTGACCTGTCGAAATTTCTCCAGATGGTCAGAAATCGAAATTTTTATTGTTTAATTTTTTGACTGCAAATGACTATTCCATGTAAATTATCACTTTTAGAACAAAAATAAGTGTTTAGACTCACTTTAATGACTGAAATTGGTCGAAATAGAAGCTTCTGAATAGGAGAAAAAGTCTGTAATAATGGCAATTTTGGTCACATTGAGGCTTTAAAAAGTAGTTATTCAACATGAGGCACATTCCAAATGACATTTTGAATCAATTTTTCTACAGTCCAAAAAATTAATTTTCTGATGAAAAACGATGACCCGTGACCTGTCGAAATTTCTCCAGATGGTCAGAAATGGAAATTTTTGAATGTTTAATTTTTTGACTGCAATTGACTATTCCATGTAAATTATCACTTTTGGAACAAAAACAAGTGTGTTTAGACTCACTTTAATGCCTGAAATTAGTGGAAATAGAAGCTTCTGAATCGGAGGAAAAGTCTGCAATTATGGCAATTTTGGTCACATTGAGGTTTCAAAAAGTAGTTATTCAACATGAGGCACAATCCAAATGACATTTTGAATCAATTTTTCTACAGTCCAAAAAATCAATTTTCTGATGAAAAACGATGACCCGTGACCTGTCGAAATTTCTCCAGATGGTCAGAAATCGAAATTTGTATTGTTTAATTTTTTGACTGCAAATGACTATTCCATGTAAATTATCACTTTTGGAACAAAAACAAGTGTGTTTAGAGTCAGTTTAATGCCTGAAATTGGTCGAAAAAGAAGCTTCTGAGTAGAAGAAAATGTCCGTAAAAATGGCAATTTTGGTCACATTGAGGCTTCAAAAAGTAGTTATTCAACATGAGGCACATTCCAAATGACATTTTGAATCAATTTTTCTACAGTCCAGAAAATCTATTTTCTGATGAAAAAGGATGACCCGTGACCTGTCGAAATTTCTCCAGATGGTCAGAAATGGAAATGTTTTAATGTTTAATTTTTTGACTGCAAATGACTATTCCATGTAAATTATCACTTTTGGAACAAAAACAAGTGTTTTTAGAGTCACGTTAATGCCTGAAATTGGTGGAAATAGAAGCTTCTGAATAGGAGAAAAAGTCTGTAATAATGGCAATTTTGGTCACATTGAGGCTTTAAAAAGTAGTTATTCAACATGAGGCACATTCCAAATGACATTTTGAATCAATTTTTCTACAGTCCAAAAAATCAATTTTCTGATGAAAAACGATGACCCGTGACCTGTCGAAATTTCTCCAGATGGTCAGAAATGGAAATTTTTTAATGTTTAATTTTTTGACTGCAATTGACTATTCCATGTAAATTATCACTTTTGGAACAAAAACAAGTGTGTTTAGACTCACTTTAATGCCTGAAATTAGTCGAAATAGAAGCTTCTGAATAGGAGAAAAAGTCTGTAATAATGGCAATTTTGGTCACACAGAGGATTTAAAAAGTAGTTATTCAACATGAGGCACATTTCAAATGACATTTTTAATCAATTTTTCTACAGTCCAAAAAATCTATTTTCTGATGAAAAACGATGACCCGTGACCCGTCGAAATTTCTCCAGATGGTCAGAAATGGACATTTTTCAATGTTTAATTTTTGGACTTCAAATGACTATTCCATGTAAATTATCACTTTTGGAACAAAAATAAGTGTGTTTATAGTCACTTTAATGCCTGAAATTGGTCGAAATAGAAGCTTCTGAATAGGAGAAAAAGTCTGTAATAATGGCAATTTTGGTCACATTGAGGCTTTAAAAAGTAGTTATTCAACATGAGGCACATTCCAAACGACATTTTGAATCAATTTTTCTACAGTCCAAAAAATCAATTTTCTGATGAAAAACGATGACCTGTGACCTGTCGAAATTTCTCCAGATGGTCAGAAATCGAAATTTTTATTGTTTAATTTTTTGACTGCAAATGACTATTCCATGTAAATTATCACTTTTGGAACAAAAACAAGTGTATTTAGAGTCAGTTTAATGCCTGAAATTGGTCGAAAAAGAAGCTTCTGAGTAGGAGAAAATGTCCGTAAAAATGGCAATTTTGGTCACATTGAGGCTTCAAAAAGTAGTTATTCAACATGAGGCACATTCCAAATGACGTTTTGAATCAATTTTTCTACAGTCCAGAAAATCAATTTTCTGATGAAAAAGGATGACCCGTGACCTGTCGAAATTTCTCCAGATGGTCAGAAATGGAAATGTTTTAATGTTTAATTTTTTGACTGCAAATGACTATTCCATGTAAATTATCACTTTTGGAACAAAAACAAGTGTTTTTAGAGTCACTTTAATGCCTGAAATTGGTTGAAATAGAAGCTTCGGAATAGGAGAAAAAGTCTGTAATAATGGCAATTTTGGTCACATTGAGGCTTTAAAAAGTAGTTATTCAACATGAGGCACATTCCAAATGACATTTTGAATCAATTTTTCTACAGTCCAAAAAATTAATTTTCTGATGAAAAACGATGACCTATGACCTGTCGAAATTTCTCCAGATGGTCAGAAATGGAAATTTTTTAATGTTTAATTTTTTGACTGCAATTGACTATTCCATGTAAATTATCACTTTTGGAACAAAAACAAGTGTGTTTAGACTCACTTTAATGCCTGAAATTAGTGGAAATAGAAGCTTCTGAATCGGAGGAAAAGTCTGCAATAATGGCAATTTTGGTCACATTGAGGTTTCAAAAAGTAGTTATTCAACATGAGGCACAATCCAAATGACATTTTGAATCAATTTTTCTACAGTCCAAAAAATCAATTTTCTGATGAAAAACGATGACCCGTGACCTGTCGAAATTTCTCCAGATGGTCAGAAATCGAAATTTGTATTGTTTAATTTTTTGACTGCAAATGACTATTCCATGTAAATTATCACTTTTGGAACAAAAACAAGTGTGTTTAGAGTCAGTTTAATGCCTGAAATTGGTCGAAAAAGAAGCTTCTGAGTAGGAGAAAATGTCCGTAAAAATGGCAATTTTGGTCACATTGAGGCTTCAAAAAGTAGTTATTCAACATGAGGCACATTCCAAATGACATTTTGAATCAATTTTTCTACAGTCCAGAAAATCTATTTTCTGATGAAAAAGGATGACCCGTGACCTGTCGAAATTTCTCCAGATGGTCAGAAATGGAAATGTTTTAATGTTTAATTTTTTGACTGCAAATGACTATTCCATGTAAATTATCACTTTTGGAACAAAAACAAGTGTGTTTAGAGTCAGTTTAATGCCTGAAATTGGTCGAAAAAGAAGCTTCTGAGTAGGAGAAAATGTCCGTAAAAATGGCAATTTTGGTCACCTTGAGGCTTCAAAAAGTAGTTATTCAACATGAGGCACATTCCAAATGACATTTTGAATCAATTTTTCTACAGTCCAGAAAATCAATTTTCTGATGAAAAAGGATGACCCGTGACCTGTCGAAATTTCTCCAGATGGTCAGAAATGGAAATGTTTTAATGTTTAATTTTTTGACTGCAAATGAATATTCCATGTAAATTATCACTTTTGGAACTAAAATAAGTGTGTTTAGAGTCACTTTAATGCCTGAAATTGTTCGAAATAGAAGCTTCTGAATAGGAGAAAAAGTCTGCAATAATGGCACTTTTGGTCACATTGAGGTTTCAAAAAGTAGTTATTCAACATGAGGCACAATCCAAATGACATTTTAAATCAATTTTTTTACAGTCCAAAAAATCAATTTTCTGATGAAAAACGATGACCCGTGACCTGTCGAAATTTCTCCAGATGTTCAGAAATCGAAATTTTTATTGTTTAATTTTTTGACTGCAAATGACTATTCCATGTAAATTATCACTTTTGGAACAAAAATAAGTGTGTTTAGACTCACTTTAATGCCTAAATTAGTCGAAATAGAAGCTTCTGAATAGGAGAAAAAGTCTGTAATAATGGCAATTTTGGTCACATTGAGGCTTTAAAAAGTAGTTATTCAACATGAGGCACATTCCAAATGACATTTTGAATCAATTTTTCTACAGTCCAAAAAATCAATTTTCTGATGAAAAACGATGACCCGTGACCTGTCGAAATTTCTCCAGATGGTCAGAAATGGACATTTTTTAATGTTTAATTTTTTGACTGCAATTGACTATTCCATGTAAATTATCACTTTTGGAACAAAAACAAGTGTGTTTAGACTCACTTTAATGCCTGAAATTAGTCGAAATAGAAGCTTCTGAATAGGAGAAAAAGTCTGCAATAATGGCAATTTTGGTCACATTGAGGTTTCAAAAAGTAGTTATTCAACATGAGGCACAATCCAAATGACATTTTGAATCAATTTTTCTACAGTCCAAAAAAATCAATTTTCTGATGAAAAACGATGACCCGTGAACTGTCGAAATTTCTCCAGATGGTCAGAAATCGAAATTTGTATTGTTTAATTTTTTGACTGCAAATGACTATTCCATGTAAATTATCACTTTTGGAACAAAAATAAGTGTGTTTAGACTCACTTTAATGACTGAAATTGGTCGAAATAGAAGCTTCTGAATAGGAGAAAAAGTCTGTAATAATGGCAATTTTGGTCACATTGAGGCTTTAAAAAGTAGTTATTCAACATGAGGCACATTCCAAATGACATTTTGAATCAATTTTTCTACAGTCCAAAAAATCAATTTTCTGATGAAAAACGATGACCCGTGACCTGTCGAAATTTCTCCAGATGGTCAGAAATCGAAATTTGTATTGTTTAATTTTTTGACTGCAAATGACTATTCCATGTAAATTATCACTTTTGGAACAAAAACAAGTGTGTTTAGAGTCACGTTAATGCCTGAAATTGTTCGAAATAGAAGCTTCTGAATAGGAGAAAAAGTCTGCAATAATGGCAATTTTGGTCACATTGAGGTTTCAAAAAGTAGTTATTCAACATGAGGCACAATCCAAATGACATTTTAAATCAATTTTTTTACAGTCCAAAAAATCAATTTTCTGATGAAAAACGATGACCCGTGACCTGTCGAAATTTCTCCAGATGGTCAGAAATCGAAATTTTTATTGTTTAATTTTTTGACTGCAAATGACTATTCCATGTAAATTATCACTTTTGGAACAAAAACAAGTGTGTTTAGAGTCAGTTTAATGCCTGAAATTTGTCGAAAAAGAAGCTTCTGAGTAGGAGAAAATGTCCGTAAAAATGGCAATTTTGGTCACATTGAGGCTTCAAAAAGTAGTTATTCAACATGAGGCACATTCCAAATGACATTTTGAATCAATTTTTCTACAGTCCAGAAAATCTATTTTCTGATGAAAAAGGATGACCCGTGACCTGTCGAAATTTCTCCAGATGGTCAGAAATGGAAATGTTTTAATGTTTAATTTTTTGACTGCAAATGACTATTCCATGTAAATTATCACTTTTGGAACAAAAACAAGTGTTTTTAGAGTCACGTTAATGCCTGAAATTGGTCGAAATAGAAGCTTCTGAATAGGAGAAAATGTCCGTAAAAATGGCAATTTTGGTCACATTGAGGCTTCAAAAAGTAGTTATTCAACATGAGGCACATTCCAAATGACATTTTGAATCAATTTTTCTACAGTCCAGAAAATCAATTTTCTGATGAAAAAGGATGACCCGTGACCTGTCGAAATTTCTCCAGATGGTCAGAAATGGAAATGTTTTAATGTTTAATTTTTTGACTGCAAATGAATATTCCATGTAAATTATCACTTTTGGAACTAAAATAAGTGTGTTTAGAGTCACTTTAATGCCTGAAATTGTTCGAAATAGAAGCTTCTGAATAGGAGAAAAAGTCTGCAATAATGGCACTTTTGGTCACATTGAGGTTTCAAAAAGTAGTTATTCAACATGAGGCACAATCCAAATGACATTTTAAATCAATTTTTTTACAGTCCAAAAAATCAATTTTCTGATGAAAAACGATGACCCGTGACCTGTCGAAATTTCTCCAGATGTTCAGAAATCGAAATTTTTATTGTTTAATTTTTTGACTGCAAATGACTATTCCATGTAAATTATCACTTTTGGAACAAAAATAAGTGTGTTTAGACTCACTTTAATGCCTAAATTAGTCGAAATAGAAGCTTCTGAATAGGAGAAAAAGTCTGTAATAATGGCAATTTTGGTCACATTGAGGCTTTAAAAAGTAGTTATTCAACATGAGGCACATTCCAAATGACATTTTGAATCAATTTTTCTACAGTCCAAAAAATCAATTTTCTGATGAAAAACGATGACCCGTGACCTGTCGAAATTTCTCCAGATGGTCAGAAATGGAAATTTTTTAATGTTTAATTTTTTGACTGCAATTGACTATTCCATGTAAATTATCACTTTTGGAACAAAAACAAGTGTGTTTAGACTCACTTTAATGCCTGAAATTAGTCGAAATAGAAGCTTCTGAATAGGAGAAAAAGTCTGCAATAATGGCAATTTTGGTCACATTGAGGTTTCAAAAAGTAGTTATTCAACATGAGGCACAATCCAAATGACATTTTGAATCAATTTTTCTACAGTCCAAAAAAATCAATTTTCTGATGAAAAACGATGACCCGTGAACTGTCGAAATTTCTCCAGATGGTCAGAAATCGAAATTTGTATTGTTTAATTTTTTGACTGCAAATGACTATTCCATGTAAATTATCACTTTTGGAACAAAAATAAGTGTGTTTAGACTCACTTTAATGACTGAAATTGGTCGAAATAGAAGCTTCTGAATAGGAGAAAAAGTCTGTAATAATGGCAATTTTGGTCACATTGAGGCTTTAAAAAGTAGTTATTCAACATGAGGCACATTCCAAATGACATTTTGAATCAATTTTTCTACAGTCCAAAAAATCAATTTTCTGATGAAAAACGATGACCCGTGACCTGTCGAAATTTCTCCAGATGGTCAGAAATCGAAATTTGTATTGTTTAATTTTTTGACTGCAAATGACTATTCCATATAAATTATCACTTTTGGAACAAAAACAAGTGTGTTTAGAGTCACGTTAATGCCTGAAATTGTTCGAAATAGAAGCTTCTGAATAGGAGAAAAAGTCTGCAATAATGGCAATTTTGGTCATATTGAGGTTTCAAAAAGTAGTTATTCAACATGAGGCACAATCCAAATGACATTTTAAATCATTTTTTTTACAGTCCAAAAAATAAATTTTCTGATGAAAAACGATGACCCGTGACCTGTCGAAATTTCTCCAGATGGTCAGAAATCGAAATTTTTATTGTTTAATTTTTTGACTGCAAATGACTATTCCATGTAAATTATCACTTTTGGAACAAAAACAAGTGTGTTTAGAGTCAGTTTAATGCCTGAAATTTGTCGAAAAAGAAGCTTCTGAGTAGGAGAAAATGTCCGTAAAAATGGCAATTTTGGTCACATTGAGGCTTCAAAAAGTAGTTATTCAACATGAGGCACATTCCAAATGACATTTTGAATCAATTTTTCTACAGTCCAGAAAATCTATTTTCTGATGAAAAAGGATGACCCGTGACCTGTCGAAATTTCTCCAGATGGTCAGAAATGGAAATGTTTTAATGTTTAATTTTTTGACTGCAAATGACTATTCCATGTAAATTATCACTTTTGGAACAAAAACAAGTGTTTTTAGAGTCACGTTAATGCCTGAAATTGGTCGAAATAGAAGCTTCTGAATAGGAGAAAAAGTCTGTAATAATGGCAATTTTGGTCACATTGAGGCTTTAAAAAGTAGTTATTCAACATGAGGCACATTCCAAATGACATTTTGAATCAATTTTTCTACAGTCCAAAAAATCAATTTTCTGATGAAAAACGATGACCCGTGACCTGTCGAAATTTCTCCAGATGGTCAGAAATCGAAATTTGTATTGTTTAATTTTTTGACTGCAAATGACTATTCTATGTAAATTATCACTTTTGGAACAAAAACAAGTGTGTTTAGAGTCAGTTTAATGCTTGAAATTGGTCGAAAAAGAAGATTCTGAGTAGGAGAAAATGTCCATAAAAATGGCAATTTTGGTCACCCGAGGCTTCAAAAAGTAGTTATTCAACATGAGGCACATTCCAAATGACATTTTGAATCAATTTTTCTACAGTCCAGAAAATCAATTTTCTGATGAAAAAGAATGACCTGTTGTAGGAGAGTAGGGTCTGCAATCCTATGATCACCCAGATTTTTTGCTTTTGCTTCATTGGTTTACGACTTTCTCCGGCTGTGGGCCTGCCAATCAGACCCACAGCCTAGCTGTTCTCTCTCGAAATTAACACACATGTACGTTAGGTGCATCCACTAATTGGAACTGGGCCGCCTTGTCAGTCCCTGTCTCAGCATGCCACAGGTATCCAGGGCATCGGTGTACCCAGGGCCTACCAGGGGCTGAAGCATGTATTATGCCACCCCTGGAATGGCCGCCCAAATCTGACACAACTGGCTGCACGACAGCTGGGGCCACGTGGTGTAGTCACCCGTTGCTGTAGGTGTAGTATTCCTACACCTAAACCCTAAAATGGACACATGGATTCCTATCAGTCACTCCTATGGCAGGCCTTATCAATCCTGAAGGCAGAGTGCAGGGAGTCATGTGGGATGGTGCTCTGGCGCGAGCTGAGCCCGTCGGCGGCTTGCGGAACCAAGTCCTAAATAGCCGTGCCATGGTGACGCGGGCCAACTACTTTTAATGCATTTGCTAACTTTGGCCTCACATCACCTATACATGTCGAGTAAGGTGTCATACGAATGGGAATCCGAACCCCTCGCCAGTTCTGGTGACGGGGTTAGCATTCCCCCCTTTTAGAGGGACACGACATGGAAGTAACCTTGAACCCCGGTTAAAGTTGACTCAAGCCTCAGCATCGCAAAATGGATGCTGCCACCAGACACAAGTCTGACCTCCTGCTGCTGGGGGACCTTCCAGCAAGGGGAGCTTGGACAAAGGGTTTCCTGTCGAGGGCGGTGTTAGCACCGTCCCAGACAGGGTTTGTGTATCCCAGGTAGGCAGGGCTGAAAGGAAGGTGACTGCAAGTGGCACCCCGGTGCTCACTGTGCATAGCCCGGCTCAAACCAGTTTCGGGGGCACACCAGCCCCTGAGCTGACGCGAAGCCGGACAAAGGTTAGGGGTGTAACCACCCCCCTCCTGGCTCCACCCATAGGTAGAACCTAGTCACGGGCCAGCCCCTTTTCTTAGAATAAAGGTAGGAGCGAGTCCCCTTCCCAAATTGGATAATCAGATAATCGGATAACTCCGAATCACGAACCACTTTCCACGAAAGGAACTCTTGACTATTTCTGAAGACTCTCCCTTGTGGCTAAGGAGTAGCCACCCTGCACCAGCAGGCACCCCCTAAGCGCTTGCGGTTTGCTGTAAGTCTCTCCTACGGATCAAGACTGCCCAGCTCGACGAGACCCGAGTCCCTGCCATCTCTGACCTTTTACCTACCTCATCAGCCCAGCTGAGAGACGTAGGTGTGACGAGACCTGCGGGACCGGCCATCTTCAGAACCTGCACGACGCTTATCTAGCACGCCCACCGAGGGACCCTCGAGTGAGTGCACCTAGGGTTTGAGAAGCCCTAACCCTGAGCAGCTCCAGCATCGAAGTCTGCCTCCCCAGCATCCCCGAGATCTGCGTGGGGGCCCTTCCGCTCCTTGTTGTTCACCGCGTTGTTCGACCACTTGCCGACCGGCTTGTGGCCCTCTTCACGACGCACCACGATTGTTTCATCACTAGTCTGGTTGCTCCAGACTGGCTCTTGCTCCCCTTCAACAGAGGAGTACCACGGACCCACCTGGTCCACTCCCGACGCCATCTTGACTCCCCCGCTTGGGTTGCCTCTGCCAAGATCCGCTGCCCCTTCCTGGGCCCAGCACCATCGACCGCAGACACCTTCGTGGGACAGCTCGCCCTCCATCCTGGTCGCCGCCGCGCCTCCTGGTCCGAGGAACAGCCGAGTCCGACGTCACCCACTCACCTGGTCGAGGTGACTTCAGCCGGTACCCTCCTGGTACCCACACGATCGCTGGCTAGCGGTTGAGAACTGAGTCCCCTCTGCTTTCAGGTTTCCTTCATCACCGATCCAGGCTTGGATCGCTCTGAACATCGTCACTGGTCGCCTGCCAGCAACTTCTTCTTTCAGGCTCCTGAGACTACACGAGGACTCCCGACATCTTGCCGAACTTCACGCAGCCGCAGCCTCCGGGCTAGGTAACTCGAGCATCTCGGTGCTCCATCGCAGGTTCGCTCTACAGGTGTCCAGTTCCTTTTTTCGTTTAGTCCCACTGATCGGATCACTCCGGAATCAGTACCTCCAGACTCTAACCATTCGCATTTCACTGTTAGTGTAGATGGTTTCTTGTGCCCCTCGGGCATTTGTGTAAATTGTGCAACTGAAGTATTTTCCTAAGAGTTTTGTAGTGTGCTTAGCTCCCTGACTCATAAAGAGCCAGGGTAGTCTTGTTATAAATAAATATCCTTTTATTTTCATAACACCTTGTGTGGTGTCCTTTCACTTGGTGTTCAAGGGGTATATGTGATGGTAAACAGCTGGCTTAACACGCCCTCTAGAGTTTAGCCTAAAGACTGCTCGTATCCACGCTACTAGGATAGCTGGTCTATAAGGTTGACTTACAACCAATCATCAATAAGGGTCGTTTGGAATGATACACAGTGATCACTAGAATAGTGAGCACTACATATCAGGCCAACTTCTCACACCTGTGACCTGTCAAAATTTCTCCAGATGGTCAGAAATGGAAATGTTTTAATGTTTAATTTTTTGACTGCAAATGACTATTCCATGTAAATTATCACTTTTGGAACTAAAATAAGTGTGTTTAGAGTCACTTTAATGCCTGAAATTGTTCGAAATAGAAGGTTAGGGGTGTAACCACCCCCCTCCTGGCTCCACCCATAGGTAGAACCTAGTCACGGGCCAGCCCCTTTTCTTAGAATAAAGGTAGGAGCGAGTCCCCTTCCCAAATTGGATAATCAGATAATCGGATAACTCCGAATCACGAACCACTTTCCACGAAAGGAACTCTTGACTATTTCTGAAGACTCTCCCTTGTGGCTAAGGAGTAGCCACCCTGCACCAGCAGGCACCCCCTAAGCGCTTGCGGTTTGCTGTAAGTCTCTCCTACGGATCAAGACTGCCCAGCTCGACGAGACCCGAGTCCCTGCCATCTCTGACCTTTTACCTACCTCATCAGCCCAGCTGAGAGACGTAGGTGTGACGAGACCTGCGGGACCGGCCATCTTCAGAACCTGCACGACGCTTATCTAGCACACCCACCGAGGGACCCTCGAGTGAGTGCACCTAGGGTTTGAGAAGCCCTAACCCTGAGCAGCTCCAGCATCGAAGTCTGCCTCCCCAGCATCCCCGAGATCTGCGTGGGGGCCCTTCCGCTCCTTGTTGTTCACCGCGTTGTTCGACCACTTGCCGACCGGCTTGTGGCCCTCTTCACGACGCACCACGATTGTTTCATCACTAGTCTGGTTGCTCCAGACTGGCTCTTGCTCCCCTTCAACAGAGGAGTACCACGGACCCACCTGGTCCACTCCCGACGCCATCTTGACTCCCCCGCTTGGGTTGCCTCTGCCAAGATCCGCTGCCCCTTCCTGGGCCCAGCACCATCGACCGCAGACACCTTCGTGGGACAGCTCGCCCTCCATCCTGGTCGCCGCCGCGCCTCCTGGTCCGAGGAACAGCCGAGTCCGACGTCACCCACTCACCTGGTCGAGGTGACTTCAGCCGGTACCCTCCTGGTACCCACACGATCGCTGGCTAGCGGTTGAGAACTGAGTCCCCTCTGCTTTCAGGTTTCCTTCATCACCGATCCAGGCTTGGATCGCTCTGAACATCGTCACTGGTCGCCTGCCAGCAACTTCTTCTTTCAGGCTCCTGAGACTACACGAGGACTCCCGACATCTTGCCGAACTTCACGCAGCCGCAGCCTCCGGGCTAGGTAACTCGAGCATCTCGGTGCTCCATCGCAGGTTCGCTCTACATTTGTCCAGTTCCTTTTTTCGTTTAGTCCCACTGATCGGATCACTCCGGAATCAGTACCTCCAGACTCTAACCATTCGCATTTCACTGTTAGTGTAGATGGTTTCTTGTGCCCCTCGGGCATTTGTGTAAATTGTGCAACTGAAGTATTTTCCTAAGAGTTTTGTAGTGTGCTTAGCTCCCTGACTCATAAAGAGCCAGGGTAGTCTTGTTATAAATAAATATCCTTTTATTTTCATAACACCTTGTGTGGTGTCCTTTCACTTGGTGTTCAAGGGGTATATGTGATGGTAAACAGCTGGCTTAACACGCCCTCTAGAGTTTAGCCTAAAGACTGCTCGTATCCACGCTACTAGGATAGCTGGTCTATAAGGTTGACTTACATCCAATCATCAATAAGGGTCGTTTGGAATGATACACAGTGATCACTAGAATAGTGAGCACTACATATCAGGCCAACTTCTCACATTGGTGAGCAGCGGTTGGGATTTGAGCTTGCTGTTGTTTTACCACACACGTATCCTAAGAATATCGCAGTGAAAGATCACATAAGTACCCAGGTACATATAACTTAACTTAGAATACTCCGAGTTCTACTGAACCGGCTGTTGTAGTGTAACAGGGCTTAGCACACCCTGACTACAACTCTTAGCAAGGGATCAGTAGGTAAACCCATAGTGTAGGTAGGTGCAACACTTACACCTCACTAGAAAAGCATGTCGATCCACGGAGAGTCTTCGCAGACTCCCTTAGTGGTCAGTGACCCTCCACAGGTCGTGTCACGATATGCAACTCTTAGCTTCAAGGAGATGCGACAACTGTGTGCCTCCAGGAAGCTAAACCAGGGTTCTAACCCTACCATCGCAATTCTGATAGGTCTCTTAGAGGCGTACGATGCTAGGAGGTCCTCTAACACAGGTCCCCCCAGTGCAGATGGGAACATGCCGCCCTTAGAGGGAACCCTCGGTGACCCAGACCTCGACCTCCACACAGAGGACGAGGACGAGTTGTCGGGAGACGAGGCAGACAAAGGTCCAGTGGTAGTCGGCAGGCTTACGAGGACCAACTTAAGCAGGCATGAGAATGGAGCTGGGGGAGCCCCGGGCCCACGCTCAAGCAGGCTTAACCTTGGGAACGGACGAGCTAGGTCTCTCTCCAGAGGCTCTGGCAGATCGGTTCATACACATGTCTCTCAGGCATCTTCTCAGAGAGGAATGACTTCCCCTCAGAGGAGGGAGCATGAAGCGAAGATGCGGGAGGTCAATCTGAGGATCGAGCGGGAAGAACTTGCCCTCGCCAAAGAAAGACTTGCCTTGGCCCGAGAGCAGAAATTAAGTGGGTTAGATCCCGCTGGTGGCAGCATTCTCAATAGAGAGAAAGACAGGGGTATAGACACTAGACACCTGAGTAAAATAGTGCCCCCCTTTAAACAAGGGGACAACATCCACAAGTGGATAACTGCCTTGGAGAGGGCCTGCACTGTCCAGTGCGTCCCCCCAAGTCAGTGGGCAGCTATACTGTGGCTTTCCTTTGAAGGTAAAGGAAGGGACAAGCTCCTCACTACAAGAGCTGAGGATGCTAACAACTACCAAGTCCTGAAGAACACACTGATTGATGGGTTCGGCTTAACCACGGAACAGTACCGGGTGCTGTTCCGGGACACCCAGAAAATTCAGTCTCAGGATTGGGCTGACTTTGTCAATTGTGCCACTAAGGCTTTGGAAGGCTGGTTGCTGGGTAGCAAGGTTACTGATTACACAGGATTGTACAATCTTATCATGCGAGAACAGATTTTAAATAACTGTCAGAACCAAATGTTGCATCAGCACCTTGTCGACTCGGATCTGACCTCTCCCCAAGAATTGGGAAAGAAGGCGGACAGATGGGTCAGAACAAGGGTCAAGCAGAACCAGAATCAGAACCAGGGTGGTCAGAAGAAAGCAGACCAAAAGGGTAACAAGAACGAACAAAATGACCAGAAGTCTTCGACAGGTCCCCAACAAACCAAAGAGGGTGGGGGTCAGGCTTCACAGAAGAAGAAGACTCAAGAAGGCCAGTCAAAAAGGTGGTGCCAATACTGTAAAAGTAAGACTCACTGGTTTAGTGAGTGCACCAAGAAAGGAGGGCAAACTCCTACCACTGCAGCCCCTAAGGCACCTGCGCCCCCTAGTACAGTCAGCAGTGGTAGTGCGCCTCCCAAGGCATTAGTTGGGTTAACCTTGGGAACCGAGGGGAGTGACGACTTAGTCGGCACGCTCACTCAGGCCGTCCTTGTCTGTACAGGGGATATGGATATGTCCCCTGATGCCAGTCCCAATACTTTGGGCAAATACAGGCAGACACCTTTGATAAATGGAAGAGTGGCTCAGGCCTACAGGGACACGTGTGCCAGTGTCACCATGGTGACGCCTAACTTCGTGGACCCTGGACAGATCATGCTAGGTACCAGTTACCTAGTGACCAATGCCAGCAACGTCACTACCAATCACAGTATGGCAGTTGTTGATTTCTCCTGGGGAGGGGTAAGTGGCCCGAAAAAGGTTGTGGTTAGTTCAGACCTCCCCGTAGAATGTCTGTTGGGCAATGATTTGGAAACGTCACAATGGTCAGAAGTGGAGCAGAGGACTCACATGGAAATGTTAGGTTTGCCAGCACATGTCCTTGCTGTGACCAGGTCACAGGCCAAAAGATGCCCCACTGAACAGGTGCTGGATCCTGGAAGAACGGACCAGACACCTTCCAAGAAAAGGAGCAGTAAGGGCAAGGCTTCGCCTTCCCCCTTGCCCCAGGTCGTGGATCAAGTCTCCGAGGAGGCTGACCTTAAAGAACTGAGGGAAACTGAGCCGCAAGAGCTTGAACCTGGTCAGGTTGAGTTTCTGGGCTCAGGGGGACCCTCCAGGGAAGACCTGGGGAAGGCACAGTTAGACTGCCCCTCACTTGAACCCCTCAGACAGCAGGCCGCTGCTGAGGCTGCAGGGAACGCCACAGGTACCCACAGAGTGTACTGGGACGATGGACTCCTGTACTCTGAGGCAAGAGACCCCAAACCTGGTGCGACCAGGAGGCTGGTCATCCCCTTGTCTCTGAGAGGTTTCCTTCTCACCTTGGCCCACGAGATTCCCCTTGCAGGTCATTTAGGCCAGAATAAGACTTGGGACAGAATTGTTCCACACTTTCACTGGCCCCACATGTCCGAAGATACGAAGGAGTTTTGCCGCTCCTGTGTCACTTGCCAAGCCAGTGGTAAGTCAGGTGGCACGACAAAGGCCCCCCTCATACCACTACCAGTGGTGGGGGTACCCTTTGAACGAGTGGGGATCGACATTGTCGGACCAATGGAACCCCAGACAGCATCAGGGTACAAGTTTATACTGGTGGTGGTGGACCACGCCACCAGGTATCCTGAAGCTATTCCCCTTAGGACCACTACGGCACCTGTGGTGGCACGGGCCCTACTTGGAGTGTTCTCCAGAGTGGGCTTCCCTAAGGAGGTCGTCTCAGACAGAGGTGCAAACTTCATGTCGGGATATCTGACTGCTATGTGGAAGGAATGTGGTGTCAACTACAAGTTCACCACACCCTATCACCCACAATGCAATGGGCTTGTTGAGAGATTCAACAGGACCCTAAAAGGGATGATTCACGGACTACCTGAAAAGCTTCGGCGGAGATGGGATGTCCTGATACCCTGCCTCTTGTTCGCCTACAGAGAGGTCCCGCAGAAGGGGGTTGGCTACAGCCCTTTTGAGCTTCTGTTCGGACATCCTGTAAGGGGACCCCTTTGTTTGGTAAAGGAAGGATGGGAGAGACCTCTCAGAAAGCCGGCATCAAACATTGTGGACTATGTACTCGGTCTCCGCTCGCGGATGGCGGAGTACATGGAAAAGGCGTCCAAAAACCTGGAGGCGAGCCAAGAATTACAGAAAGCTTGGCACGACCAAAAGGCTGTTCTGACTGTGTACCAGCCTGGACAGAAGGTGTGGGTGCTGGAGCCAGTGGCCCCAGCAGCACTCAAAGACAAATGGTCTGGGCCCCACACGATCATTGAGCAAAAGGGAGAGGTCACCTACTTGGTAGACCTGGGAACTCCCCGGAGCCCCCACAGGGTGCTCCATGTAAACAGGCTCAAGGCATATGTCGACAGGGAGGGCATGGGCTTGCTCATGGCCACAGATGAGGGACAGGAGGAGGAGAGTGACCCTCTCCCAGACCTGCTCTCTCAGAACCCTGACGATGGATCAGTAGATGGTGTTGTCTTTTGTGGCAGCCTCTCTGGACATCAACAAGAGGATTGTAAACAGGTTCTTCAATCCTTTCGACATATGTTCTCTCTGACACCCAGTCAGACCAAGTGGTGTACCCACGAGGTCGACACTGGGGACAGTCTGCCCGTAAAGAGTAAAATCTATCGGCAACCTGATCATGTCAGAGACTGCATCAAGACAGAGGTGCAGAATATGTTGGAGCTGGGAGTCATTGAACCCTCGGACAGCCCCTGGGCCAGTCCCGTAGTGCTCGTGCCGAAACCTCACACCCAGGGCGGTAAGAAAGAGATGAGGTTTTGCGTGGACTACAGAGGTCTCAATGCGGTCACTAAGACCGACGCCCACCCGATACCAAGAGCAGACGAACTTATCGACCGGTTGGCCTCGGCCAACTACTTAAGTACGTTTGACCTGACAGCTGGGTATTGGCAAATCAGGTTAGCTGAGGAGGCCAAGCCCAAAACAGCATTTTCTACCCCGGGTGGGCATTATCAGTTCGTGGTAATGCCCTTTGGTTTGAAAAATGCACCTGCCACCTTCCAAAGGCTGGTGAATCGAGTTCTCACTGGGTTGGACGACTTCTGTGCGGCGTATCTGGACGATATCGCTGTCTTTAGCCCCACCTGGGAGGATCACCTGGTCCACCTGAGGAAAGTGTTAGAGGCCCTGCAGAAGGCAGGCCTCACTATCAAGGCCACCAAGTGCCAGATAGGGCAGACACAGGTTGTATACCTGGGCCACCTTGTAGGTGGAGGCCAGGTTCAACCATTGGAGAGCAAAATACAGGCCATCCAGGACTGGGCTCCTCCAACCACCCAGACTCAGGTTCGAGCTTTCTTGGGCCTGACTGGTTATTACCGGAAATTTGTCAGAAATTATGGATCCATTGTGACCCCGCTAAACGACCTGACAAGTAAAAAGATGCCAAAAAAAGTTCAGTGGACAGCAAGCTGTCAGAAGGCATTCGATGACCTAAAGCAGGCCATGTGCACAGCACCTATCCTAAAGAGTCCAGACTACTCCAAACCATTCATTGTCCAAACAGACGCTTCGGAGCTGGGTGTGGGAGCTGTTCTATCGCAACTGAATTTTGATGGTCATGACCAGCCCATAGCTTTTATTAGCAGGAGGCTGACCCCCAGAGAGAAGAATTGGTCCGCTATTGAGAGGGAGGCCTTTGCTGTGGTTTGGGCCCTGAAGAAGTTGAGGCCATACTTGTTTGGCACTCACTTCAAGATTCAGACCGACCATAAGCCCCTCTTGTGGCTAAATCAAATGAAGGGTGAAAACCCCAAACTACTTAGGTGGTCCATTTCCCTACAGGGGATGGACTTCACAGTGGAGCATAGACCTGGCACTGATCATGGCAATGCAGATGGGCTCTCCAGGTATTTCCACTTAGAGCAAGAAGACTCACCTGGTCAAGGTTAGCTTATTGTCCCAAAGTTTGGGGGGGGTCATGTAGGAGAGTAGGGTCTGCAATCCTATGATCACCCAGATTTTTTGCTTTTGCTTCATTGGTTTACGACTTTCTCCGGCTGTGGGCCTGCCAATCAGACCCACAGCCTAGCTGTTCTCTCTCGAAATTAACACACATGTACGTTAGGTGCATCCACTAATTGGAACTGGGCCGCCTTGTCAGTCCCTGTCTCAGCATGCCACAGGTATCCAGGGCATCGGTGTACCCAGGGCCTACCAGGGGCTGAAGCATGTATTATGCCACCCCTGGCATGGCCGCCCAAATCTGACACAACTGGCTGCACGACAGCTGGGGCCACGTGGTGTAGTCACCCGTTGCTGTAGGTGTAGTATTCCTACACCTAAACCCTAAAATGGACACATGGATTCCTATCAGTCACTCCTATGGCAGGGCTTATCAATCCTGAAGGCAGAGTGCAGGGAGTCATGTGGGATGGTGCTCTGGCGCGAGCTGAGCCCGTCGGCGGCTTGCGGAACCAAGTCCTAAATAGCCGTGCCATGGTGACGCGGGCCAACTACTTTTAATGCATTTGCTAACTTTGGCCTCACATCACCTATACATGTCGAGTAAGGTGTCATACGAATGGGAATCCGAACCCCTCGCCAGTTCTGGTGACGGGGTTAGCATTCCCCCCTTTTAGAGGGACACGACATGGAAGTAACCTTGAACCCCGGTTAAAGTTGACTCAAGCCTCAGCATCGCAAAATGTATGCTGCCACCAGACACAAGTCTGACCTCCTGCTGCTGGGGGACCTTCCAGCAAGGGGAGCTTGGACAAAGGGTTTCCTGTTGAGGGCGGTGTTAGCACCGTCCCAGACAGGGTTTGTGTATCCCAGGTAGGCAGGGCTGAAAGGAAGGTGACTGCAAGTGGCACCCCGGTGCTCACTGTGCATAGCCCGGCTCAAACCAGTTTCGGGGGCACACCAGCCCCTGAGCTGACGCGAAGCCGGACAAAGGTTAGGGGTGTAACCACCCCCCTCCTGGCTCCACCCATAGGTAGAACCTAGTCACGGGCCAGCCCCTTTTCTTAGAATAAAGGTAGGAGCGAGTCCCCTTCCCAAATTGGATAATCAGATAATCGGATAACTCCGAATCACGAACCACTTTCCACGAAAGGAACTCTTGACTATTTCTGAAGACTCTCCCTTGTGGCTAAGGAGTAGCCACCCTGCACCAGCAGGCACCCCCTAAGCGCTTGCGGTTTGCTGTAAGTCTCTCCTACGGATCAAGACTGCCCAGCTCGACGAGACCCGAGTCCCTGCCATCTCTGACCTTTTACCTACCTCATCAGCCCAGCTGAGAGACGTAGGTGTGACGAGACCTGCGGGACCGGCCATCTTCAGAACCTGCACGACGCTTATCTAGCACGCCCACCGAGGGACCCTCGAGTGAGTGCACCTAGGGTTTGAGAAGCCCTAACCCTGAGCAGCTCCAGCATCGAAGTCTGCCTCCCCAGCATCCCCGAGATCTGCGTGGGGGCCCTTCCGCTCCTTGTTGTTCACCGCGTTGTTCGACCACTTGCCGACCGGCTTGTGGCCCTCTTCACGACGCACCACGATTGTTTCATCACTAGTCTGGTTGCTCCAGACTGGCTCTTGCTCCCCTTCAACAGAGGAGTACCACGGACCCACCTGGTCCACTCCAGACGCCATCTTGACTGCCCCGCTTGGGTTGCCTCTGCCAAGATCCGCTGCCCCTTCCTGGGCCCAGCACCATCGACCGCAGACACCTTCGTGGGACAGCTCGCCCTCCATCCTGGTCGCCGCCGCGCCTCCTGGTCCGAGGAACAGCCGAGTCCGACGTCACCCACTCACCTGGTCGAGGTGACTTCAGCCGGTACCCTCCTGGTACCCACACGATCGCTGGCTAGCGGTTGAGAACTGAGTCCCCTCTGCTTTCAGGTTTCCTTCATCACCGATCCAGGCTTGGATCGCTCTGAACATCGTCACTGGTCGCCTGCCAGCAACTTCTTCTTTCAGGCTCCTGAGACTACACGAGGACTCCCGACATCTTGCCAAACTTCACGCAGCCGCAGCCTCCGGGCTAGGTAACTCGAGCATCTCGGTGCTCCATCGCAGGTTCGCTCTACAGGTGTCCAGTTCCTTTTTTCGTTTAGTCCCACTGATCGGATCACTCCGGAATCAGTACCTCCAGACTCTAACCATTCGCATTTCACTGTTAGTGTAGATGGTTTCTTGTGCCCCTCGGGCATTTGTGTAAATTGTGCAACTGAAGTATTTTCCTAAGAGTTTTGTAGTGTGCTTAGCTCCCTGACTCATAAAGAGCCAGGGTAGTCTTGTTATAAATAAATATCCTTTTATTTTCATAACACCTTGTGTGGTGTCCTTTCACTTGGTGTTCAAGGGGTATATGTGATGGTAAACAGCTGGCTTAACACGCCCTCTAGAGTTTAGCCTAAAGACTGCTCGTATCCACGCTACTAGGATAGCTGGTCTATAAGGTTGACTTACAACCAATCATCAATAAGGGTCGTTTGGAATGATACACAGTGATCACTAGAATAGTGAGCACTACATATCAGGCCAACTTCTCACACCTGTGACCTGTCAAAATTTCTCCAGATGGTCAGAAATGGAAATGTTTTAATGTTTAATTTTTTGACTGCAAATGACTATTCCATGTAAATTATCACTTTTGGAACTAAAATAAGTGTGTTTAGAGTCACTTTAATGCCTGAAATTGTTCGAAATAGAAGCTTCTGAATAGGAGAAAAAGTCTGCAATAATGGCACTTTTGGTCACATTGAGGTTTCAAAAAGTAGTTATTCAACATGAGGCACAATCCAAATGACATTTTAAATCAAGTTTTTTTACAGTCCAAAAAATCAATTTTCTGATGAAAAACGATGACCCGTGACCTATCGAAATTTCTCCAGATGGTCAGAAATCGAAATTTTTATTGTTTAATTTTTTGACTGCAAATGACTATTCCATGTAAATTATCACTTTTGGAACAAAAATAAGTGTGTTTAGACTCACTTTAATGACTGAAATTGGTCGAAATAGAAGCTTCTGAATAGGAGAAAAAGTCTGTAATAATGGCAATTTTGGTCACATTTAGGCTTTAAAAAGTAGTTATTCAACATGAGGCACATTCCAAATGACATTTTGAATCAATTTTTCTACAATCCAGAAAATCAATTTTCTGATGAAAAAGGATGACCCGTGACCTGTCGAAATTTCTCCAGATGGTCAGAAATGGAAATGTTTTAATGTTTAATTTTTTGACTGCAAATGACTATTCCATGTAAATTATCACTTTTGGAACAAAAACAAGTGTTTTTAGAGTCACTTTAATGCCTGAAATTGGTCGAAATAGAAGCTTCTTAATAGGAGTAAAAGTCTGTAATAATGGCAATTTTGGTCACACAGAGGATTTAAAAAGTAGTTATTCAACATGAGGCACATTTCGAATGACATTTTTAATCAATTTTTCTACAGTCCAAAAAATCTATTTTCTGATGAAAAACGATGACCCGTGACCTGTCGAAATTTCTCCAGATGGTCAGAAATGGACATTTTTTAATGTTTAATTTTTGGACTTCAAATGACTATTCCATGTAAATTATCACTTTTGGAACAAAAATAAGTGTGTTTATAGTCACTTTAATGCCTGAAATTGGTCGAAATAGAAGCTTCTGAATAGGAGAAAAAGTCTGTAATAATGGCAATTTTGGTCACATTGAGGCTTTAAAAAGTAGTTATTCAACATGAGGCACATTCCAAATGACATTTTGAATCAATTTTTCTACAGTCCAAAAAATCAATTTTCTGATGAAAAACAATGACCTGTGACCTGTCGAAATTTCTCCAGATGGCCAGAAATGGAAATTTTTTAATGTTTAAGTTTTTTGACTGCAAATGACTATTTCATGTAAATTATCACTTTTGGAACAAAGATAAGTGTGTTTAGAGTCACTTTAAAGCCTGAAATTGGTCGAAATAGAAGCTTCTGAATAGGAGAAAAAGTCTGTAATAATGGCAATTTTGGTCACATTGAGGCTTTAAAAAGTAGTTATTCAACATGAGGCACATTCCAAATGACATTTTGAATCAATTTTTCTACAGTCCAAAAAATCAATTTTCTGATGAAAAACGATGACCCGTGACCTGTCGAAATTTCTCCAGATGGTCAGAAATCGAAATTTTTATTGTTTAATTTTTTGACTGCAAATGACTATTCCATGTAAATTATCACTTTTGAAACAAAAATAAGTGTGTTTAGACTCACTTTAATGACTGAAATTGGTCGAAATAGAAGCTTCTGAATAGGAGAAAAAGTCTGTAATAATGGCAATTTTGGTCACATTGAGGCTTTAAAAAGTAGTTATTCAACATGAGGCACATTCCAAATGACATTTTGAATCAATTTTTCTACAGTCCAAAAAATCAATTTTCTGATGAAAAACGATGACCCGTGACCTGTCGAAATTTCTCCAGATGGTCAGAAATGGAAATTTTTTAATGTTTAATTTTTTGACTGCAATTGACTATTCCATGTAAATTATCACTTTTGGAACAAAAACAAGTGTGTTTAGACTCACTTTAATGCCTGAAATTAGTCGAAATAGAAGCTTCTGAATAGGAGAAAAAGTCTGCAATAATGGCAATTTTGGTCACATTGAGGTTTCAAAAAGTAGGTATTCAACATGAGGCACAATCCAAATGACATTTTGAATCAATTTTTCTACAGTCCAAAAAATCAATTTACTGATGAAAAACGATGACCCGTGACCTGTCGAAATTTCTCCAGATGGTCAGAAATGGAAATTTTTTAATGTTTAATTTTTTGACTGCAATTGACTATTCCATGTAAATTATCACTTTTGGAACAAAAACAAGTGTTTTTAGAGTCACTTTAATGCCTGAAATTGGTCGAAATAGAAGCTTCTTAATAGGAGTAAAAGTCTGTAATAACGGCAATTTTGGTCACACAGAGGATTTAAAAAGTAGTTATTCAACATGAGGCACATTTCAAATGACATTTTTAATCAATTTTTCTACAGTCCAAAAAATCTATTTTCTGATGAAAAACGATGACCCGTGACCCGTCGAAATTTCTCCAGATGGTCAGAAATGGACATTTTTCAATGTTTAATTTTTGGACTTCAAATGACTATTCCATGTAAATTATCACTTTTGGAACAAAAATAAGTGTGTTTATAGTCACTTTAATGCCTGAAATTGGTCGAAATGGAAGCTTCTGAATAGGAGAAAAAGTCTGTAATAATGGCAATTTTGGTCACATTGAGGCTTTAAAAAGTAGTTATTCAACATGAGGCACATTCCAAATGACATTTTGAATCAATTTTTCTACAGTCCTAAAAATCAATTTTCTGATGAAAAACAATGACCTATGACCTGTCGAAATTTCTCCAGATGGCCAGAAATGGAAATTTTTTAATGTTTAAATTTTTTGACTGCAAATGACTATTCCATGTAAATTATCACTTTTGGAACTAAAATAAGTGTGTTTAGAGTCACGTTAATGCCTGAAATTGTTCGAAATAGAAGCTTCTGAATAGGAGAAAAAGTCTGCAATAATGGCAATTTTGGTCACATTGAGGTTTCAAAAAGTAGTTATTCAACATGAGGCACAATCCAAATGACATTTTAAATCAATTTTTTTACAGTCCAAAAAATCAATTTTCTGATGAAAAACGATGACCCGTGACCTGTCGAAATTTCTCCAGATGGTCAGAAATCGAAATTTTTATTGTTTAATTTTTTGACTGCAAATGACTATTCCATGTAAATTATCACTTTTAGAACAAAAATAAGTGTGTTTAGACTCACTTTAATGACTGAAATTGGTCGAAATAGAAGCTTCTGAATAGGAGAAAAAGTCTGTAATAATGGCAATTTTGGTCACATTGAGGCTTTAAAAAGTAGTTATTCAACATGAGGCACATTCCAAATGACATTTTGAATCAATTTTTCTACAGTCCAAAAAATTAATTTTCTGATGAAAAACGATGACCCGTGACCTGTCGAAATTTCTCCAGATGGTCAGAAATGGAAATTTTTTAATGTTTAATTTTTTGACTGCAATTGACTATTCCATGTAAATTATCACTTTTGGAACAAAAACAAGTGTGTTTAGACTCACTTTAATGCCTGAAATTAGTGGAAATAGAAGCTTCTGAATCGGAGGAAAAGTCTGCAATAATGGCAATTTTGGTCACATTGAGGTTTCAAAAAGTAGTTATTCAACATGAGGCACAATCCAAATGACATTTTGAATCAATTTTTCTACAGTCCAAAAAATCAATTTTCTGATGAAAAACGATGACCCGTGACCTGTCGAAATTTCTCCAGATGGTCAGAAATCGAAATTTTTATTGTTTAATTTTTTGACTGCAAATGACTATTCCATGTAAATTATCACTTTTGGAACAAAAACAAGTGTGTTTAGAGTCAGTTTAATGCCTGAAATTGGTCGAAAAAGAAGCTTCTGAGTAGGAGAAAATGTCCGTAAAAATGGCAATTTTGGTCACATTGAGGCTTCAAAAAGTAGTTATTCAACATGAGGCACATTCCAAATGACATTTTGAATCAATTTTTCTACAGTCCAGAAAATCTATTTTCTGATGAAAAAGGATGACCCGTGACCTGTCGAAATTTCTCCAGATGGTCAGAAATGGAAATGTTTTAATGTTTAATTTTTTGACTGCAAATGACTATTCCATGTAAATTATCACTTTTGGAACAAAAACAAGTGTTTTTAGAGTCACGTTAATGCCTGAAATTGGTGGAAATAGAAGCTTCTGAATAGGAGAAAAAGTCCGTAATAATGGCAATTTTGGTCACATTGAGGCTTTAAAAAGTAGTTATTCAACATGAGGCACATTCAAAATGACATTTTGAATCAATTTTTCTACAGTCCAAAAAATCAATTTTCTGATGAAAAACGATGACCCGACCTGTCGAAATTTCTCCAGATGGTCAGAAATCGAAATTTTTATTGTTTAATTTTTTGACTGCAAATGACTATTCCATGTAAATTATCACTTTTGGAACAAAAACAAGTGTGTTTAGAGTCAGTTTAATGCCTGAAATTGGTCGAAAAAGAAGCTTCTGAGTAGGAGAAAATGTCCGTAAAAATGGCAATTTTGGTCACCTTGAGGCTTCAAAAAGTAGTTATTCAACATGAGGCACATTCCAAATGACATTTTGAATCAATTTTTCTACAGTCCAGAAAATCAATTTTCTGATGAAAAAGGATGACCCGTGACCTGTCGAAATTTCTCCAGATGGTCAGAAATGGAAATTTTTTAATGTTTAATTTTTTGACTGCAATTGACTATTCCATGTAAATTATCACTTTTGGAACAAAAACAAGTGTGTTTAGAGTCACTTTAATGCCTGAAATTGTTCGAAATAGAAGCTTCTGAATAGGAGAAAAAGTCTGCAATAATGGCACTTTTGGTCACATTGAGGTTTCAAAAAGTAGTTATTCAACATGAGGCACATTCCAAATGACATTTTAAATCAATTTTTTTACAGTCCAAAAAATCAATTTTCTGATGAAAAACGATGACCCGTGACCTGTCGAAATTTCTCCAGATGTTCAGAAATCGAAATTTTTATTGTTTAATTTTTTGACTGCAAATGACTATTCCATGTAAATTATCACTTTTGGAACAAAAATAAGTGTGTTTAGACTCACTTTAATGCCTAAATTAGTCGAAATAGAAGCTTCTGAATAGGAGAAAAAGTCTGTAATAATGGCAATTTTGGTCACATTGAGGCTTTAAAAAGTAGTTATTCAACATGAGGCACATTTCAAATGACATTTTGAATCAATTTTTCTACAGTCCAAAAAATCAATTTTCTGATGAAAAACGATGACCCGTGACCTGTCGAAATTTCTCCAGATGGTCAGAAATGGAAATTTTTTAATGTTTAATTTTTTGACTGCAATTGACTATTCCATGTAAATTATCACTTTTGGAACAAAAACAAGTGTGTTTAGACTCACTTTAATGCCTGAAATTAGTGGAAATAGAAGCTTCTGAATCGGAGGAAAAGTCTGCAATAATGGCAATTTTGGTCACATTGAGGTTTCAAAAAGTAGTTATTCAACATGAGGCACAATCCAAATGACATTTTGAATCAATTTTTCTACAGTCCAAAAAATCAATTTTCTGATGAAAAACGATGACCCGTGACCTGTCGAAATTTCTCCAGATGGTCAGAAATCGAAATTTGTATTGTTTAATTTTTTGACTGCAAATGACTATTCCATGTAAATTATCACTTTTGGAACAAAAACAAGTGGGTTTAGAGTCAGTTTAATGCCTGAAATTGGTCGAAAAAGAAGCTTCTGAGTAGGAGAAAATGTCCGTAAAAATGGCAATTTTGGTCACATTGAGGCTTCAAAAAGTAGTTATTCAACATGAGGCACATTCCAAATGACATTTTGAATCAATTTTTCTACAGTCCAGAAAATCTATTTTCTGATGAAAAAGGATGACCCATGACCTGTCGAAATTTCTCCAGATGGTCAGAAATGGAAATGTTTTAATGTTTAATTTTTTGACTGCAAATGACTATTCCATGTAAATTATCACTTTTGGAACAAAAACAAGTGTTTTTAGAGTCACGTTAATGCCTGAAATTGGTGGAAATAGAAGCTTCTGAATAGGAGAAAAAGTCTGTAATAATGGCAATTTTGGTCAAATTGAGGCTTTAAAAAGTAGTTATTCAACATGAGGCACATTCAAAATGACATTTTGAATCAATTTTTCTACAGTCCAAAAAATCAATTTTCTGATGAAAAACGATGACCCGACCTGTCGAAATTTCTCCAGATGGTCAGAAATCGAAATTTTTATTGTTTAATTTTTTGACTGCAAATGACTATTCCATGTAAATTATCACTTTTGGAACAAAAACAAGTGTGTTTAGAGTCAGTTTAATGCCTGAAATTGGTCGAAAAAGAAGCTTCTGAGTAGGAGAAAATGTCCGTAAAAATGGCAATTTTGGTCACCTTGAGGCTTCAAAAAGTAGTTATTCAACATGAGGCACATTCCAAATGACATTTTGAATCAATTTTTCTACAGTCCAGAAAATCAATTTTCTGATGAAAAAGGATGACCCGTGACCTGTCGAAATTTCTCCAGATGGTCAGAAATGGAAATGTTTTAATGTTTAATTTTTTGACTGCAAATGAATATTCCATGTAAATTATCACTTTTGGAACTAAAATAAGTGTGTTTAGAGTCACTTTAATGCCTGAAATTGTTCGAAATAGAAGCTTCTGAATAGGAGAAAAAGTCTGCAATAATGGCACTTTTGGTCACATTGAGGTTTCAAAAAGTAGTTATTCAACATGAGGCACAATCCAAATGACATTTTAAATCAATTTTTTTACAGTCCAAAAAATCAATTTTCTGATGAAAAACGATGACCCGTGACCTGTCGAAATTTCTCCAGATGTTCAGAAATCGAAATTTTTATTGTTTAATTTTTTGACTGCAAATGACTATTCCATGTAAATTATCACTTTTGGAACAAAAATAAGTGTGTTTAGACTCACTTTAATGCCTAAATTAGTCGAAATAGAAGCTTCTGAATAGGAGAAAAAGTCTGTAATAATGGCAATTTTGGTCACATTGAGGCTTTAAAAAGTAGTTATTCAACATGAGGCACATTCCAAATGACATTTTGAATCAATTTTTCTACAGTCCTAAAAATCAATTTTCTGATGAAAAACAATGACCTATGACCTGTCGAAATTTCTCCAGATGGCCAGAAATGGAAATTTTTTAATGTTTAAATTTTTTGACTGCAAATGACTATTCCATGTAAATTATCACTTTTGGAACTAAAATAAGTGTGTTTAGAGTCACGTTAATGCCTGAAATTGTTCGAAATAGAAGCTTCTGAATAGGAGAAAAAGTCTGCAATAATGGCAATTTTGGTCACATTGAGGTTTCAAAAAGTAGTTATTCAACATGAGGCACAATCCAAATGACATTTTAAATCAATTTTTTTACAGTCCAAAAAATCAATTTTCTGATGAAAAACGATGACCCGTGACCTGTCGAAATTTCTCCAGATGGTCAGAAATCGAAATTTTTATTGTTTAATTTTTTGACTGCAAATGACTATTCCATGTAAATTATCACTTTTAGAACAAAAATAAGTGTGTTTAGACTCACTTTAATGACTGAAATTGGTCGAAATAGAAGCTTCTGAATAGGAGAAAAAGTCTGTAATAATGGCAATTTTGGTCACATTGAGGCTTTAAAAAGTAGTTATTCAACATGAGGCACATTCCAAATGACATTTTGAATCAATTTTTCTACAGTCCAAAAAATTAATTTTCTGATGAAAAACGATGACCCGTGACCTGTCGAAATTTCTCCAGATGGTCAGAAATGGAAATTTTTTAATGTTTAATTTTTTGACTGCAATTGACTATTCCATGTAAATTATCACTTTTGGAACAAAAACAAGTGTGTTTAGACTCACTTTAATGCCTGAAATTAGTGGAAATAGAAGCTTCTGAATCGGAGGAAAAGTCTGCAATAATGGCAATTTTGGTCACATTGAGGTTTCAAAAAGTAGTTATTCAACATGAGGCACAATCCAAATGACATTTTGAATCAATTTTTCTACAGTCCAAAAAATCAATTTTCTGATGAAAAACGATGACCCGTGACCTGTCGAAATTTCTCCAGATGGTCAGAAATCGAAATTTTTATTGTTTAATTTTTTGACTGCAAATGACTATTCCATGTAAATTATCACTTTTGGAACAAAAACAAGTGTGTTTAGAGTCAGTTTAATGCCTGAAATTGGTCGAAAAAGAAGCTTCTGAGTAGGAGAAAATGTCCGTAAAAATGGCAATTTTGGTCACATTGAGGCTTCAAAAAGTAGTTATTCAACATGAGGCACATTCCAAATGACATTTTGAATCAATTTTTCTACAGTCCAGAAAATCTATTTTCTGATGAAAAAGGATGACCCGTGACCTGTCGAAATTTCTCCAGATGGTCAGAAATGGAAATGTTTTAATGTTTAATTTTTTGACTGCAAATGACTATTCCATGTAAATTATCACTTTTGGAACAAAAACAAGTGTTTTTAGAGTCACGTTAATGCCTGAAATTGGTGGAAATAGAAGCTTCTGAATAGGAGAAAAAGTCCGTAATAATGGCAATTTTGGTCACATTGAGGCTTTAAAAAGTAGTTATTCAACATGAGGCACATTCAAAATGACATTTTGAATCAATTTTTCTACAGTCCAAAAAATCAATTTTCTGATGAAAAACGATGACCCGACCTGTCGAAATTTCTCCAGATGGTCAGAAATCGAAATTTTTATTGTTTAATTTTTTGACTGCAAATGACTATTCCATGTAAATTATCACTTTTGGAACAACAACAAGTGTGTTTAGAGTCAGTTTAATGCCTGAAATTGGTCGAAAAAGAAGCTTCTGAGTAGGAGAAAATGTCCGTAAAAATGGCAATTTTGGTCACCTTGAGGCTTCAAAAAGTAGTTATTCAACATGAGGCACATTCCAAATGACATTTTGAATCAATTTTTCTACAGTCCAGAAAATCAATTTTCTGATGAAAAAGGATGACCCGTGACCTGTCGAAATTTCTCCAGATGGTCAGAAATCGAAATTTTTATTGTTTAATTTTTTGACTGCAAATGACTATTCCATGTAAATTATCACTTTTGGAACAAAAACAAGTGTGTTTAGAGTCAGTTTAATGCCTGAAATTGGTCGAAAAAGAAGCTTCTGAGTAGGAGAAAATGTCCGTAAAAATGGCAATTTTGGTCACATTGAGGCTTCAAAAAGTAGTTATTCAACATGAGGCACATTCCAAATGACATTTTGAATCAATTTTTCTACAGTCCAGAAAATCTATTTTCTGATGAAAAAGGATGACCCGTGACCTGTCGAAATTTCTCCAGATGGTCAGAAATGGAAATGTTTTAATGTTTAATTTTTTGACTGCAAATGACTATTCCATGTAAATTATCACTTTTGGAACAAAAACAAGTGTTTTTAGAGTCACGTTAATGCCTGAAATTGGTGGAAATAGAAGCTTCTGAATAGGAGAAAAAGTCCGTAATAATGGCAATTTTGGTCACATTGAGGCTTTAAAAAGTAGTTATTCAACATGAGGCACATTCAAAATGACATTTTGAATCAATTTTTCTACAGTCCAAAAAATCAATTTTCTGATGAAAAACGATGACCCGACCTGTCGAAATTTCTCCAGATGGTCAGAAATCGAAATTTTTATTGTTTAATTTTTTGACTGCAAATGACTATTCCATGTAAATTATCACTTTTGGAACAAAAACAAGTGTGTTTAGAGTCAGTTTAATGCCTGAAATTGGTCGAAAAAGAAGCTTCTGAGTAGGAGAAAATGTCCGTAAAAATGGCAATTTTGGTCACCTTGAGGCTTCAAAAAGTAGTTATTCAACATGAGGCACATTCCAAATGACATTTTGAATCAATTTTTCTACAGTCCAGAAAATCAATTTTCTGATGAAAAAGGATGACCCGTGACCTGTCGAAATTTCTCCAGATGGTCAGAAATGGAAATTTTTTAATGTTTAATTTTTTGACTGCAATTGACTATTCCATGTAAATTATCACTTTTGGAACAAAAACAAGTGTGTTTAGAGTCACTTTAATGCCTGAAATTGTTCGAAATAGAAGCTTCTGAATAGGAGAAAAAGTCTGCAATAATGGCACTTTTGGTCACATTGAGGTTTCAAAAAGTAGTTATTCAACATGAGGCACATTCCAAATGACATTTTAAATCAATTTTTTTACAGTCCAAAAAATCAATTTTCTGATGAAAAACGATGACCCGTGACCTGTCGAAATTTCTCCAGATGTTCAGAAATCGAAATTTTTATTGTTTAATTTTTTGACTGCAAATGACTATTCCATGTAAATTATCACTTTTGGAACAAAAATAAGTGTGTTTAGACTCACTTTAATGCCTAAATTAGTCGAAATAGAAGCTTCTGAATAGGAGAAAAAGTCTGTAATAATGGCAATTTTGGTCACATTGAGGCTTTAAAAAGTAGTTATTCAACATGAGGCACATTTCAAATGACATTTTGAATCAATTTTTCTACAGTCCTAAAAATCAATTTTCTGATGAAAAACAATGACCTATGACCTGTCGAAATTTCTCCAGATGGCCAGAAATGGAAATTTTTTAATGTTTAAATTTTTTGACTGCAAATGACTATTCCATGTAAATTATCACTTTTGGAACTAAAATAAGTGTGTTTAGAGTCACGTTAATGCCTGAAATTGTTCGAAATAGAAGCTTCTGAATAGGAGAAAAAGTCTGCAATAATGGCAATTTTGGTAACATTGAGGTTTCAAAAAGTAGTTATTCAACATGAGGCACAATCCAAATGACATTTTAAATCAATTTTTTTACAGTCCAAAAAATCAATTTTCTGATGAAAAACGATGACCCGTGACCTGTCGAAATTTCTCCAGATGGTCAGAAATCGAAATTTTTATTGTTTAATTTTTTGACTGCAAATGACTATTCCATGTAAATTATCACTTTTAGAACAAAAATAAGTGTGTTTAGACTCACTTTAATGACTGAAATTGGTCGAAATAGAAGCTTCTGAATAGGAGAAAAAGTCTGTAATAATGGCAATTTTGGTCACATTGAGGCTTTAAAAAGTAGTTATTCAACATGAGGCACATTCCAAATGACATTTTGAATCAATTTTTCTACAGTCCAAAAAATTAATTTTCTGATGAAAAACGATGACCCGTGACCTGTCGAAATTTCTCCAGATGGTCAGAAATGGAAATTTTTTAATGTTTAATTTTTTGACTGCAATTGACTATTCCATGTAAATTATCACTTTTGGAACAAAAACAAGTATGTTTAGACTCACTTTAATGCCTGAAATTAGTGGAAATAGAAGCTTCTGAATCGGAGGAAAAGTCTGCAATAATGGCAATTTTGGTCACATTGAGGTTTCAAAAAGTAGTTATTCAACATGAGGCACAATCCAAATGACATTTTGAATCAATTTTTCTACAGTCCAAAAAATCAATTTTCTGATGAAAAACGATGACCCGTGACCTGTCGAAATTTCTCCAGATGGTCAGAAATCGAAATTTTTATTGTTTAATTTTTTGACTGCAAATGACTATTCCATGTAAATTATCACTTTTGGAACAAAAACAAGTGTGTTTAGAGTCAGTTTAATGCCTGAAATTGGTCGAAAAAGAAGCTTCTGAGTAGGAGAAAATGTCCGTAAAAATGGCAATTTTGGTCACATTGAGGCTTCAAAAAGTAGTTATTCAACATGAGGCACATTCCAAATGACATTTTGAATCAATTTTTCTACAGTCCAGAAAATCTATTTTCTGATGAAAAAGGATGACCCGTGACCTGTCGAAATTTCTCCAGATGGTCAGAAATGGAAATGTTTTAATGTTTAATTTTTTGACTGCAAATGACTATTCCATGTAAATTATCACTTTTGGAACAAAAACAAGTGTTTTTAGAGTCACGTTAATGCCTGAAATTGGTGGAAATAGAAGCTTCTGAATAGGAGAAAAAGTCCGTAATAATGGCAATTTTGGTCACATTGAGGCTTTAAAAAGTAGTTATTCAACATGAGGCACATTCAAAATGACATTTTGAATCAATTTTTCTACAGTCCAAAAAATCAATTTTCGGATGAAAAACGATGACCCGACCTGTCGAAATTTCTCCAGATGGTCAGAAATCGAAATTTTTATTGTTTAATTTTTTGACTGCAAATGACTATTCCATGTAAATTATCACTTTTGGAACAACAACAAGTGTGTTTAGAGTCAGTTTAATGCCTGAAATTGGTCGAAAAAGAAGCTTCTGAGTAGGAGAAAATGTCCGTAAAAATGGCAATTTTGGTCACCTTGAGGCTTCAAAAAGTAGTTATTCAACATGAGGCACATTCCAAATGACATTTTGAATCAATTTTTCTACAGTCCAGAAAATCAATTTTCTGATGAAAAAGGATGACCCGTGACCTGTCGAAATTTCTCCAGATGGTCAGAAATCGAAATTTTTATTGTTTAATTTTTTGACTGCAAATGACTATTCCATGTAAATTATCACTTTTGGAACAAAAACAAGTGTGTTTAGAGTCAGTTTAATGCCTGAAATTGGTCGAAAAAGAAGCTTCTGAGTAGGAGAAAATGTCCGTAAAAATGGCAATTTTGGTCACATTGAGGCTTCAAAAAGTAGTTATTCAACATGAGGCACATTCCAAATGACATTTTGAATCAATTTTTCTACAGTCCAGAAAATCTATTTTCTGATGAAAAAGGATGACCCGTGACCTGTCGAAATTTCTCCAGATGGTCAGAAATGGAAATGTTTTAATGTTTAATTTTTTGACTGCAAATGACTATTCCATGTAAATTATCACTTTTGGAACAAAAACAAGTGTTTTTAGAGTCACGTTAATGCCTGAAATTGGTGGAAATAGAAGCTTCTGAATAGGAGAAAAAGTCCGTAATAATGGCAATTTTGGTCACATTGAGGCTTTAAAAAGTAGTTATTCAACATGAGGCACATTCAAAATGACATTTTGAATCAATTTTTCTACAGTCCAAAAAATCAATTTTCTGATGAAAAACGATGACCCGACCTGTCGAAATTTCTCCAGATGGTCAGAAATCGAAATTTTTATTGTTTAATTTTTTGACTGCAAATGACTATTCCATGTAAATTATCACTTTTGGAACAAAAACAAGTGTGTTTAGAGTCAGTTTAATGCCTGAAATTGGTCGAAAAAGAAGCTTCTGAGTAGGAGAAAATGTCCGTAAAAATGGCAATTTTGGTCACCTTGAGGCTTCAAAAAGTAGTTATTCAACATGAGGCACATTCCAAATGACATTTTGAATCAATTTTTCTACAGTCCAGAAAATCAATTTTCTGATGAAAAAGGATGACCCGTGACCTGTCGAAATTTCTCCAGATGGTCAGAAATGGAAATTTTTTAATGTTTAATTTTTTGACTGCAATTGACTATTCCATGTAAATTATCACTTTTGGAACAAAAACAAGTGTGTTTAGAGTCACTTTAATGCCTGAAATTGTTCGAAATAGAAGCTTCTGAATAGGAGAAAAAGTCTGCAATAATGGCACTTTTGGTCACATTGAGGTTTCAAAAAGTAGTTATTCAACATGAGGCACATTCCAAATGACATTTTAAATCAATTTTTTTACAGTCCAAAAAATCAATTTTCTGATGAAAAACGATGACCCGTGACCTGTCGAAATTTCTCCAGATGTTCAGAAATCGAAATTTTTATTGTTTAATTTTTTGACTGCAAATGACTATTCCATGTAAATTATCACTTTTGGAACAAAAATAAGTGTGTTTAGACTCACTTTAATGCCTAAATTAGTCGAAATAGAAGCTTCTGAATAGGAGAAAAAGTCTGTAATAATGGCAATTTTGGTCACATTGAGGCTTTAAAAAGTAGTTATTCAACATGAGGCACATTTCAAATGACATTTTGAATCAATTTTTCTACAGTCCAAAAAATCAATTTTCTGATGAAAAACGATGACCCGTGACCTGTCGAAATTTCTCCAGATGGTCAGAAATGGAAATTTTTTAATGTTTAATTTTTTGACTGCAATTGACTATTCCATGTAAATTATCACTTTTGGAACAAAAACAAGTGTGTTTAGACTCACTTTAATGCCTGAAATTAGTGGAAATAGAAGCTTCTGAATCGGAGGAAAAGTCTGCAATAATGGCAATTTTGGTCACATTGAGGTTTCAAAAAGTAGTTATTCAACATGAGGCACAATCCAAATGACATTTTGAATCAATTTTTCTACAGTCCAAAAAATCAATTTTCTGATGAAAAACGATGACCCGTGACCTGTCGAAATTTCTCCAGATGGTCAGAAATCGAAATTTGTATTGTTTAATTTTTTGACTGCAAATGACTATTCCATGTAAATTATCACTTTTGGAACAAAAACAAGTGGGTTTAGAGTCAGTTTAATGCCTGAAATTGGTCGAAAAAGAAGCTTCTGAGTAGGAGAAAATGTCCGTAAAAATGGCAATTTTGGTCACATTGAGGCTTCAAAAAGTAGTTATTCAACATGAGGCACATTCCAAATGACATTTTGAATCAATTTTTCTACAGTCCAGAAAATCTATTTTCTGATGAAAAAGGATGACCCGTGACCTGTCGAAATTTCTCCAGATGGTCAGAAATGGAAATGTTTTAATGTTTAATTTTTTGACTGCAAATGACTATTCCATGTAAATTATCACTTTTGGAACAAAAACAAGTGTTTTTAGAGTCACGTTAATGCCTGAAATTGGTGGAAATAGAAGCTTCTGAATAGGAGAAAAAGTCTGTAATAATGGCAATTTTGGTCAAATTGAGGCTTTAAAAAGTAGTTATTCAACATGAGGCACATTCAAAATGACATTTTGAATCAATTTTTCTACAGTCCAAAAAATCAATTTTCTGATGAAAAACGATGACCCGACCTGTCGAAATTTCTCCAGATGGTCAGAAATCGAAATTTTTATTGTTTAATTTTTTGACTGCAAATGACTATTCCATGTAAATTATCACTTTTGGAACAAAAACAAGTGTGTTTAGAGTCAGTTTAATGCCTGAAATTGGTCGAAAAAGAAGCTTCTGAGTAGGAGAAAATGTCCGTAAAAATGGCAATTTTGGTCACCTTGAGGCTTCAAAAAGTAGTTATTCAACATGAGGCACATTCCAAATGACATTTTGAATCAATTTTTCTACAGTCCAGAAAATCAATTTTCTGATGAAAAAGGATGACCCGTGACCTGTCGAAATTTCTCCAGATGGTCAGAAATGGAAATGTTTTAATGTTTAATTTTTTGACTGCAAATGAATATTCCATGTAAATTATCACTTTTGGAACTAAAATAAGTGTGTTTAGAGTCACTTTAATGCCTGAAATTGTTCGAAATAGAAGCTTCTGAATAGGAGAAAAAGTCTGCAATAATGGCACTTTTGGTCACATTGAGGTTTCAAAAAGTAGTTATTCAACATGAGGCACAATCCAAATGACATTTTAAATCAATTTTTTTACAGTCCAAAAAATCAATTTTCTGATGAAAAACGATGACCCGTGACCTGTCGAAATTTCTCCAGATGTTCAGAAATCGAAATTTTTATTGTTTAATTTTTTGACTGCAAATGACTATTCCATGTAAATTATCACTTTTGGAACAAAAATAAGTGTGTTTAGACTCACTTTAATGCCTAAATTAGTCGAAATAGAAGCTTCTGAATAGGAGAAAAAGTCTGTAATAATGGCAATTTTGGTCACATTGAGGCTTTAAAAAGTAGTTATTCAACATGAGGCACATTCCAAATGACATTTTGAATCAATTTTTCTACAGTCCTAAAAATCAATTTTCTGATGAAAAACAATGACCTATGACCTGTCGAAATTTCTCCAGATGGCCAGAAATGGAAATTTTTTAATGTTTAAATTTTTTGACTGCAAATGACTATTCCATGTAAATTATCACTTTTGGAACTAAAATAAGTGTGTTTAGAGTCACGTTAATGCCTGAAATTGTTCGAAATAGAAGCTTCTGAATAGGAGAAAAAGTCTGCAATAATGGCAATTTTGGTCACATTGAGGTTTCAAAAAGTAGTTATTCAACATGAGGCACAATCCAAATGACATTTTAAATCAATTTTTTTACAGTCCAAAAAATCAATTTTCTGATGAAAAACGATGACCCGTGACCTGTCGAAATTTCTCCAGATGGTCAGAAATCGAAATTTTTATTGTTTAATTTTTTGACTGCAAATGACTATTCCATGTAAATTATCACTTTTAGAACAAAAATAAGTGTGTTTAGACTCACTTTAATGACTGAAATTGGTCGAAATAGAAGCTTCTGAATAGGAGAAAAAGTCTGTAATAATGGCAATTTTGGTCACATTGAGGCTTTAAAAAGTAGTTATTCAACATGAGGCACATTCCAAATGACATTTTGAATCAATTTTTCTACAGTCCAAAAAATTAATTTTCTGATGAAAAACGATGACCCGTGACCTGTCGAAATTTCTCCAGATGGTCAGAAATGGAAATTTTTTAATGTTTAATTTTTTGACTGCAATTGACTATTCCATGTAAATTATCACTTTTGGAACAAAAACAAGTGTGTTTAGACTCACTTTAATGCCTGAAATTAGTGGAAATAGAAGCTTCTGAATCGGAGGAAAAGTCTGCAATAATGGCAATTTTGGTCACATTGAGGTTTCAAAAAGTAGTTATTCAACATGAGGCACAATCCAAATGACATTTTGAATCAATTTTTCTACAGTCCAAAAAATCAATTTTCTGATGAAAAACGATGACCCGTGACCTGTCGAAATTTCTCCAGATGGTCAGAAATCGAAATTTTTATTGTTTAATTTTTTGACTGCAAATGACTATTCCATGTAAATTATCACTTTTGGAACAAAAACAAGTGTGTTTAGAGTCAGTTTAATGCCTGAAATTGGTCGAAAAAGAAGCTTCTGAGTAGGAGAAAATGTCCGTAAAAATGGCAATTTTGGTCACATTGAGGCTTCAAAAAGTAGTTATTCAACATGAGGCACATTCCAAATGACATTTTGAATCAATTTTTCTACAGTCCAGAAAATCTATTTTCTGATGAAAAAGGATGACCCGTGACCTGTCGAAATTTCTCCAGATGGTCAGAAATGGAAATGTTTTAATGTTTAATTTTTTGACTGCAAATGACTATTCCATGTAAATTATCACTTTTGGAACAAAAACAAGTGTTTTTAGAGTCACGTTAATGCCTGAAATTGGTGGAAATAGAAGCTTCTGAATAGGAGAAAAAGTCCGTAATAATGGCAATTTTGGTCACATTGAGGCTTTAAAAAGTAGTTATTCAACATGAGGCACATTCAAAATGACATTTTGAATCAATTTTTCTACAGTCCAAAAAATCAATTTTCTGATGAAAAACGATGACCCGACCTGTCGAAATTTCTCCAGATGGTCAGAAATCGAAATTTTTATTGTTTAATTTTTTGACTGCAAATGACTATTCCATGTAAATTATCACTTTTGGAACAAAAACAAGTGTGTTTAGAGTCAGTTTAATGCCTGAAATTGGTCGAAAAAGAAGCTTCTGAGTAGGAGAAAATGTCCGTAAAAATGGCAATTTTGGTCACCTTGAGGCTTCAAAAAGTAGTTATTCAACATGAGGCACATTCCAAATGACATTTTGAATCAATTTTTCTACAGTCCAGAAAATCAATTTTCTGATGAAAAAGGATGACCCGTGACCTGTCGAAATTTCTCCAGATGGTCAGAAATGGAAATTTTTTAATGTTTAATTTTTTGACTGCAATTGACTATTCCATGTAAATTATCACTTTTGGAACAAAAACAAGTGTGTTTAGAGTCACTTTAATGCCTGAAATTGTTCGAAATAGAAGCTTCTGAATAGGAGAAAAAGTCTGCAATAATGGCACTTTTGGTCACATTGAGGTTTCAAAAAGTAGTTATTCAACATGAGGCACATTCCAAATGACATTTTAAATCAATTTTTTTACAGTCCAAAAAATCAATTTTCTGATGAAAAACGATGACCCGTGACCTGTCGAAATTTCTCCAGATGTTCAGAAATCGAAATTTTTATTGTTTAATTTTTTGACTGCAAATGACTATTCCATGTAAATTATCACTTTTGGAACAAAAATAAGTGTGTTTAGACTCACTTTAATGCCTAAATTAGTCGAAATAGAAGCTTCTGAATAGGAGAAAAAGTCTGTAATAATGGCAATTTTGGTCACATTGAGGCTTTAAAAAGTAGTTATTCAACATGAGGCACATTTCAAATGACATTTTGAATCAATTTTTCTACAGTCCAAAAAATCAATTTTCTGATGAAAAACGATGACCCGTGACCTGTCGAAATTTCTCCACATGGTCAGAAATGGAAATTTTTTAATGTTTAAGTTTTTTGACTGCAATTGACTATTCCATGTAAATTATCACTTTTGGAACAAAAACAAGTGTGTTTAGACTCACTTTAATGCCTGAAATTAGTCGAAATAGAAGCTTCTGAATAGGAGAAAAAGTCTGCAATAATGGCAATTTTGGTCACATTGAGGTTTCAAAAAGTAGTTTTTCAACATGAGGCACAATCCAAATGACATTTTGAATCAATTTTTCTACAGTCCAAAAAAATCAATTTTCTGATGAAAAACGATGACCCGTGAACTGTCGAAATTTCTCCAGATGGTCAGAAATCGAAATTTGTATTGTTTAATTTTTTGACTGCAAATGACTATTCCATGTAAATTATCACTTTTGGAACAAAAATAAGTGTGTTTAGACTCACTTTAATGACTGAAATTGGTCGAAATAGAAGCTTCTGAATAGGAGAAAAAGTCTGTAATAATGGCAATTTTGGTCACATTGAGGCTTTAAAAAGTAGTTATTCAACATGAGGCACATTCCAAATGACATTTTGAATCAATTTTTCTACAGTCCAAAAAATCAATTTTCTGATGAAAAACGATGACCCGTGACCTGTCGAAATTTCTCCAGATGGTCAGAAATCGAAATTTGTATTGTTTAATTTTTTGACTGCAAATGACTATTCCATGTAAATTATCACTTTTGGAACAAAAACAAGTGTGTTTAGAGTCACGTTAATGCCTGAAATTGTTCGAAATAGAAGCTTCTGAATAGGAGAAAAAGTCTGCAATAATGGCAATTTTGGTCACATTGAGGTTTCAAAAAGTAGTTATTCAACATGAGGCACAATCCAAATGACATTTTAAATCAATTTTTTTACAGTCCAAAAAATCAATTTTCTGATGAAAAACGATGACCCGTGACCTGTCGAAATTTCTCCAGATGGTCAGAAATCGAAATTTTTATTGTTTAATTTTTTGACTGCAAATGACTATTCCATGTAAATTATCACTTTTAGAACAAAAATAAGTGTGTTTAGACTCACTTTAATGACTGAAATTGGTCGAAATAGAAGCTTCTGAATAGGAGAAAAAGTCTGTAATAATGGCAATTTTGGTCACATTGAGGCTTTAAAAAGTAGTTATTCAACATGAGGCACATTCCAAATGACATTTTGAATCAATTTTTCTACAGTCCAAAAAATTAATTTTCTGATGAAAAACGATGACCCGTGACCTGTCGAAATTTCTCCAGATGGTCAGAAATGGAAATTTTTTAATGTTTAATTTTTTGACTGCAATTGACTATTCCATGTAAATTATCACTTTTGGAACAAAAACAAGTGTGTTTAGACTCACTTTAATGCCTGAAATTAGTGGAAATAGAAGCTTCTGAATCGGAGGAAAAGTCTGCAATAATGGCAATTTTGGTCACATTGAGGTTTCAAAAAGTAGTTATTCAACATGAGGCACAATCCAAATGACATTTTGAATCAATTTTTCTACAGTCCAAAAAATCAATTTTCTGATGAAAAACGATGACCCGTGACCTGTCGAAATTTCTCCAGATGGTCAGAAATCGAAATTTTTATTGTTTAATTTTTTGACTGCAAATGACTATTCCATGTAAATTATCACTTTTGGAACAAAAACAAGTGTGTTTAGAGTCAGTTTAATGCCTGAAATTGGTCGAAAAAGAAGCTTCTGAGTAGGAGAAAATGTCCGTAAAAATGGCAATTTTGGTCACATTGAGGCTTCAAAAAGTAGTTATTCAACATGAGGCACATTCCAAATGACATTTTGAATCAATTTTTCTACAGTCCAGAAAATCTATTTTCTGATGAAAAAGGATGACCCGTGACCTGTCGAAATTTCTCCAGATGGTCAGAAATGGAAATGTTTTAATGTTTAATTTTTTGACTGCAAATGACTATTCCATGTAAATTATCACTTTTGGAACAAAAATAAGTGTGTTTAGAGTCACTTAATGCCTGAAATTGGTCGAAATAGAAGCTTCTGAATAGGAGAAAAAGTCTGTAATAATGGCAATTTTGGTCACATTGAGGCTTTAAAAAGTAGTCATTTGAGGCACATTCCAAATGACATTTTTAATCAATTTTTCTACAGTCCAAAAAATCAATTTTCTGATGAATAACGATGACCCGTGACCTGTCGAAGTTTCTCCAGATGGTCAGAAATGGAAATTTTTTAATGTTTAAGTTTTTTGACTGCAAATGACTATTCCATGTAAATTATCACTTTTGGAACAAAAATAAGTGTGTTTAGAGACACCTTAATACCTGAAACTGGTCGGAATAGAAGCTTCTGAATAGGAGAAAATGTCTGTAATAATGGCAATTTTGGTCACATTGAGGCTTTAAAAAGTAGTTATTCAACATGAGGCACATTCCAACTGACATTTGTAATCAATTTTTCTACAGTCCAAAAAATCAATTTTCTGATGAAAAACGATGACCCGTGACCTGTCGAAATTTCTCCAGATGGTCAGAATTGGAAATTTTTTAATGTTTAAGTTTTTGACTGCAAATGACTATTCCATGTAAATTATCACTTTTGGAACAAAAACAAGTGTGTTTAGAGTCACTTTAATGCCTGAAATTTGTCGAAATAGAAGCTTCTGAATAGGAGAAAAAGTGTGTAATAATGGCAATTTTGATCACATTGAGGCTTTAAAAAGTAGTTATTCAACATGAGGCACAATCCAAATGACATTTTGAATAGATTTTTCTACAGTCCAAAAAATTAATTTTCTGATGAAAAACGATGACCCGTGACCTGTCGAAATTTCTCCAGATGGTCAGAAATGGAAATTTTTTAATGTTTAAGTTTTTTGACTGCAAATGACTATTCCATGTAAATTATCACTTTTGGAACAAAAACAAGTGTGTTTAGAGTCACTTTAATGCCTGAAATTGGTCGAAATAGAAGCTTCTGAATAGGAGAAAAAGTCTGTAATAATGGCAATTTTGGTCACATTGAGGCTTTAAAAAGTAGTTATTCAACATGAGGCACATTCCAAATGACATTTTGAATCAATTTTTCTACAGTCCAAAAAATCAATTTTCTGATGAAAAACGATGACCCGTGACCTGTCGAAATTTCTCCAGATGGTCAGAAATGGAAATTTTTTAATGTTTAATTTTTTGACTGCAATTGACTATTCCATGTAAATTATCACTTTTGGAACAAAAACAAGTGTGTTTAGACTCACTTTAATGCCTGAAATTAGTCGAAATAGAAGCTTCTGAATAGGAGAAAAAGTCTGCAATAATGGCAATTTTGGTCACATTGAGGTTTCAAAAAGTAGGTATTCAACATGAGGCACAATCCAAATGACATTTTGAATCAATTTTTCTACAGTCCAAAAAATCAATTTACTGATGAAAAACGATGACCCGTGACCTGTCGAAATTTCTCCAGATGGTCAGAAATGGAAATTTTTTAATGTTTAATTTTTTGACTGCAATTGACTATTCCATGTAAATTATCACTTTTGGAACAAAAACAAGTGTTTTTAGAGTCACTTTAATGCCTGAAATTGGTCGAAATAGAAGCTTCTTAATAGGAGTAAAAGTCTGTAATAACGGCAATTTTGGTCACACAGAGGATTTAAAAAGTAGTTATTCAACATGAGGCACATTTCAAATGACATTTTTAATCAATTTTTCTACAGTCCAAAAAATCTATTTTCTGATGAAAAACGATGACCCGTGACCCGTCGAAATTTCTCCAGATGGTCAGAAATGGACATTTTTCAATGTTTAATTTTTGGACTTCAAATGACTATTCCATGTAAATTATCACTTTTGGAACAAAAATAAGTGTGTTTATAGTCACTTTAATGCCTGAAATTGGTCGAAATGGAAGCTTCTGAATAGGAGAAAAAGTCTGTAATAATGGCAATTTTGGTCACATTGAGGCTTTAAAAAGTAGTTATTCAACATGAGGCACATTCCAAATGACATTTTGAATCAATTTTTCTACAGTCCTAAAAATCAATTTTCTGATGAAAAACAATGACCTATGACCTGTCGAAATTTCTCCAGATGGCCAGAAATGGAAATTTTTTAATGTTTAAATTTTTTGACTGCAAATGACTATTCCATGTAAATTATCACTTTTGGAACTAAAATAAGTGTGTTTAGAGTCACGTTAATGCCTGAAATTGTTCGAAATAGAAGCTTCTGAATAGGAGAAAAAGTCTGCAATAATGGCAATTTTGGTCACATTGAGGTTTCAAAAAGTAGTTATTCAACATGAGGCACAATCCAAATGACATTTTAAATCAATTTTTTTACAGTCCAAAAAATCAATTTTCTGATGAAAAACGATGACCCGTGACCTGTCGAAATTTCTCCAGATGGTCAGAAATCGAAATTTTTATTGTTTAATTTTTTGACTGCAAATGACTATTCCATGTAAATTATCACTTTTAGAACAAAAATAAGTGTGTTTAGACTCACTTTAATGACTGAAATTGGTCGAAATAGAAGCTTCTGAATAGGAGAAAAAGTCTGTAATAATGGCAATTTTGGTCACATTGAGGCTTTAAAAAGTAGTTATTCAACATGAGGCACATTCCAAATGACATTTTGAATCAATTTTTCTACAGTCCAAAAAATTAATTTTCTGATGAAAAACGATGACCCGTGACCTGTCGAAATTTCTCCAGATGGTCAGAAATGGAAATTTTTTAATGTTTAATTTTTTGACTGCAATTGACTATTCCATGTAAATTATCACTTTTGGAACAAAAACAAGTGTGTTTAGACTCACTTTAATGCCTGAAATTAGTGGAAATAGAAGCTTCTGAATCGGAGGAAAAGTCTGCAATAATGGCAATTTTGGTCACATTGAGGTTTCAAAAAGTAGTTATTCAACATGAGGCACAATCCAAATGACATTTTGAATCAATTTTTCTACAGTCCAAAAAATCAATTTTCTGATGAAAAACGATGACCCGTGACCTGTCGAAATTTCTCCAGATGGTCAGAAATCGAAATTTTTATTGTTTAATTTTTTGACTGCAAATGACTATTCCATGTAAATTATCACTTTTGGAACAAAAACAAGTGTGTTTAGAGTCAGTTTAATGCCTGAAATTGGTCGAAAAAGAAGCTTCTGAGTAGGAGAAAATGTCCGTAAAAATGGCAATTTTGGTCACATTGAGGCTTCAAAAAGTAGTTATTCAACATGAGGCACATTCCAAATGACATTTTGAATCAATTTTTCTACAGTCCAGAAAATCTATTTTCTGATGAAAAAGGATGACCCGTGACCTGTCGAAATTTCTCCAGATGGTCAGAAATGGAAATGTTTTAATGTTTAATTTTTTGACTGCAAATGACTATTCCATGTAAATTATCACTTTTGGAACAAAAACAAGTGTTTTTAGAGTCACGTTAATGCCTGAAATTGGTGGAAATAGAAGCTTCTGAATAGGAGAAAAAGTCCGTAATAATGGCAATTTTGGTCACATTGAGGCTTTAAAAAGTAGTTATTCAACATGAGGCACATTCAAAATGACATTTTGAATCAATTTTTCTACAGTCCAAAAAATCAATTTTCTGATGAAAAACGATGACCCGACCTGTCGAAATTTCTCCAGATGGTCAGAAATCGAAATTTTTATTGTTTAATTTTTTGACTGCAAATGACTATTCCATGTAAATTATCACTTTTGGAACAAAAACAAGTGTGTTTAGAGTCAGTTTAATGCCTGAAATTGGTCGAAAAAGAAGCTTCTGAGTAGGAGAAAATGTCCGTAAAAATGGCAATTTTGGTCACCTTGAGGCTTCAAAAAGTAGTTATTCAACATGAGGCACATTCCAAATGACATTTTGAATCAATTTTTCTACAGTCCAGAAAATCAATTTTCTGATGAAAAAGGATGACCCGTGACCTGTCGAAATTTCTCCAGATGGTCAGAAATGGAAATTTTTTAATGTTTAATTTTTTGACTGCAATTGACTATTCCATGTAAATTATCACTTTTGGAACAAAAACAAGTGTGTTTAGAGTCACTTTAATGCCTGAAATTGTTCGAAATAGAAGCTTCTGAATAGGAGAAAAAGTCTGCAATAATGGCACTTTTGGTCACATTGAGGTTTCAAAAAGTAGTTATTCAACATGAGGCACATTCCAAATGACATTTTAAATCAATTTTTTTACAGTCCAAAAAATCAATTTTCTGATGAAAAACGATGACCCGTGACCTGTCGAAATTTCTCCAGATGTTCAGAAATCGAAATTTTTATTGTTTAATTTTTTGACTGCAAATGACTATTCCATGTAAATTATCACTTTTGGAACAAAAATAAGTGTGTTTAGACTCACTTTAATGCCTAAATTAGTCGAAATAGAAGCTTCTGAATAGGAGAAAAAGTCTGTAATAATGGCAATTTTGGTCACATTGAGGCTTTAAAAAGTAGTTATTCAACATGAGGCACATTTCAAATGACATTTTGAATCAATTTTTCTACAGTCCAAAAAATCAATTTTCTGATGAAAAACGATGACCCGTGACCTGTCGAAATTTCTCCACATGGTCAGAAATGGAAATTTTTTAATGTTTAAGTTTTTTGACTGCAATTGACTATTCCATGTAAATTATCACTTTTGGAACAAAAACAAGTGTGTTTAGACTCACTTTAATGCCTGAAATTAGTCGAAATAGAAGCTTCTGAATAGGAGAAAAAGTCTGCAATAATGGCAATTTTGGTCACATTGAGGTTTCAAAAAGTAGTTTTTCAACATGAGGCACAATCCAAATGACATTTTGAATCAATTTTTCTACAGTCCAAAAAAATCAATTTTCTGATGAAAAACGATGACCCGTGAACTGTCGAAATTTCTCCAGATGGTCAGAAATCGAAATTTGTATTGTTTAATTTTTTGACTGCAAATGACTATTCCATGTAAATTATCACTTTTGGAACAAAAATAAGTGTGTTTAGACTCACTTTAATGACTGAAATTGGTCGAAATAGAAGCTTCTGAATAGGAGAAAAAGTCTGTAATAATGGCAATTTTGGTCACATTGAGGCTTTAAAAAGTAGTTATTCAACATGAGGCACATTCCAAATGACATTTTGAATCAATTTTTCTACAGTCCAAAAAATCAATTTTCTGATGAAAAACGATGACCCGTGACCTGTCGAAATTTCTCCAGATGGTCAGAAATCGAAATTTGTATTGTTTAATTTTTTGACTGCAAATGACTATTCCATGTAAATTATCACTTTTGGAACAAAAACAACTGTGTTTAGAGTCACGTTAATGCCTGAAATTGTTCGAAATAGAAGCTTCTGAATAGGAGAAAAAGTCTGCAATAATGGCAATTTTGGTCACATTGAGGTTTCAAAAAGTAGTTATTCAACATGAGGCACAATCCAAATGACATTTTAAATCAATTTTTTTACAGTCCAAAAAATCAATTTTCTGATGAAAAACGATGACCCGTGACCTGTCGAAATTTCTCCAGATGGTCAGAAATCGAAATTTTTATTGTTTAATTTTTTGACTGCAAATGACTATTCCATGTAAATTATCACTTTTAGAACAAAAATAAGTGTGTTTAGACTCACTTTAATGACTGAAATTGGTCGAAATAGAAGCTTCTGAATAGGAGAAAAAGTCTGTAATAATGGCAATTTTGGTCACATTGAGGCTTTAAAAAGTAGTTATTCAACATGAGGCACATTCCAAATGACATTTTGAATCAATTTTTCTACAGTCCAAAAAATTAATTTTCTGATGAAAAACGATGACCCGTGACCTGTCGAAATTTCTCCAGATGGTCAGAAATGGAAATTTTTTAATGTTTAATTTTTTGACTGCAATTGACTATTCCATGTAAATTATCACTTTTGGAACAAAAACAAGTGTGTTTAGACTCACTTTAATGCCTGAAATTAGTGGAAATAGAAGCTTCTGAATCGGAGGAAAAGTCTGCAATAATGGCAATTTTGGTCACATTGAGGTTTCAAAAAGTAGTTATTCAACATGAGGCACAATCCAAATGACATTTTGAATCAATTTTTCTACAGTCCAAAAAATCAATTTTCTGATGAAAAACGATGACCCGTGACCTGTCGAAATTTCTCCAGATGGTCAGAAATCGAAATTTTTATTGTTTAATTTTTTGACTGCAAATGACTATTCCATGTAAATTATCACTTTTGGAACAAAAACAAGTGTGTTTAGAGTCAGTTTAATGCCTGAAATTGGTCGAAAAAGAAGCTTCTGAGTAGGAGAAAATGTCCGTAAAAATGGCAATTTTGGTCACATTGAGGCTTCAAAAAGTAGTTATTCAACATGAGGCACATTCCAAATGACATTTTGAATCAATTTTTCTACAGTCCAGAAAATCTATTTTCTGATGAAAAAGGATGACCCGTGACCTGTCGAAATTTCTCCAGATGGTCAGAAATGGAAATGTTTTAATGTTTAATTTTTTGACTGCAAATGACTATTCCATGTAAATTATCACTTTTGGAACAAAAATAAGTGTGTTTAGAGTCACTTAATGCCTGAAATTGGTCGAAATAGAAGCTTCTGAATAGGAGAAAAAGTCTGTAATAATGGCAATTTTGGTCACATTGAGGCTTTAAAAAGTAGTCATTTGAGGCACATTCCAAATGACATTTTTAATCAATTTTTCTACAGTCCAAAAAATCAATTTTCTGATGAATAACGATGACCCGTGACCTGTCGAAGTTTCTCCAGATGGTCAGAAATGGAAATTTTTTAATGTTTAAGTTTTTTGACTGCAAATGACTATTCCATGTAAATTATCACTTTTGGAACAAAAATAAGTGTGTTTAGAGACACCTTAATACCTGAAACTGGTCGGAATAGAAGCTTCTGAATAGGAGAAAATGTCTGTAATAATGGCAATTTTGGTCACATTGAGGCTTTAAAAAGTAGTTATTCAACATGAGGCACATTCCAACTGACATTTGTAATCAATTTTTCTACAGTCCAAAAAATCAATTTTCTGATGAAAAACGATGACCCGTGACCTGTCGAAATTTCTCCAGATGGTCAGAATTGGAAATTTTTTAATGTTTAAGTTTTTGACTGCAAATGACTATTCCATGTAAATTATCACTTTTGGAACAAAAACAAGTGTGTTTAGAGTCACTTTAATGCCTGAAATTTGTCGAAATAGAAGCTTCTGAATAGGAGAAAAAGTGTGTAATAATGGCAATTTTGATCACATTGAGGCTTTAAAAAGTAGTTATTCAACATGAGGCACAATCCAAATGACATTTTGAATAGATTTTTCTACAGTCCAAAAAATTAATTTTCTGATGAAAAACGATGACCCGTGACCTGTCGAAATTTCTCCAGATGGTCAGAAATGGAAATTTTTTAATGTTTAAGTTTTTTGACTGCAAATGACTATTCCATGTAAATTATCACTTTTGGAACAAAAACAAGTGTGTTTAGAGTCACTTTAATGCCTGAAATTGGTCGAAATAGAAGCTTCTGAATAGGAGAAAAAGTCTGTAATAATGGCAATTTTGGTCACATTGAGGCTTTAAAAAGTAGTTATTCAACATGAGGCACATTCCAAATGACATTTTGAATCAATTTTTCTACAGTCCAAAAAATCAATTTTCTGATGAAAAACGATGACCCGTGACCTGTCGAAATTTCTCCAGATGGTCAGAAATGGAAATTTTTTAATGTTTAATTTTTTGACTGCAATTGACTATTCCATGTAAATTATCACTTTTGGAACAAAAACAAGTGTGTTTAGACTCACTTTAATGCCTGAAATTAGTCGAAATAGAAGCTTCTGAATAGGAGAAAAAGTCTGCAATAATGGCAATTTTGGTCACATTGAGGTTTCAAAAAGTAGGTATTCAACATGAGGCACAATCCAAATGACATTTTGAATCAATTTTTCTACAGTCCAAAAAATCAATTTACTGATGAAAAACGATGACCCGTGACCTGTCGAAATTTCTCCAGATGGTCAGAAATGGAAATTTTTTAATGTTTAATTTTTTGACTGCAATTGACTATTCCATGTAAATTATCACTTTTGGAACAAAAACAAGTGTTTTTAGAGTCACTTTAATGCCTGAAATTGGTCGAAATAGAAGCTTCTTAATAGGAGTAAAAGTCTGTAATAACGGCAATTTTGGTCACACAGAGGATTTAAAAAGTAGTTATTCAACATGAGGCACATTTCAAATGACATTTTTAATCAATTTTTCTACAGTCCAAAAAATCTATTTTCTGATGAAAAACGATGACCCGTGACCCGTCGAAATTTCTCCAGATGGTCAGAAATGGACATTTTTCAATGTTTAATTTTTGGACTTCAAATGACTATTCCATGTAAATTATCACTTTTGGAACAAAAATAAGTGTGTTTATAGTCACTTTAATGCCTGAAATTGGTCGAAATGGAAGCTTCTGAATAGGAGAAAAAGTCTGTAATAATGGCAATTTTGGTCACATTGAGGCTTTAAAAAGTAGTTATTCAACATGAGGCACATTCCAAATGACATTTTGAATCAATTTTTCTACAGTCCTAAAAATCAATTTTCTGATGAAAAACAATGACCTATGACCTGTCGAAATTTCTCCAGATGGCCAGAAATGGAAATTTTTTAATGTTTAAATTTTTTGACTGCAAATGACTATTCCATGTAAATTATCACTTTTGGAACTAAAATAAGTGTGTTTAGAGTCACGTTAATGCCTGAAATTGTTCGAAATAGAAGCTTCTGAATAGGAGAAAAAGTCTGCAATAATGGCAATTTTGGTCACATTGAGGTTTCAAAAAGTAGTTATTCAACATGAGGCACAATCCAAATGACATTTTAAATCAATTTTTTTACAGTCCAAAAAATCAATTTTCTGATGAAAAACGATGACCCGTGACCTGTCGAAATTTCTCCAGATGGTCAGAAATCGAAATTTTTATTGTTTAATTTTTTGACTGCAAATGACTATTCCATGTAAATTATCACTTTTAGAACAAAAATAAGTGTGTTTAGACTCACTTTAATGACTGAAATTGGTCGAAATAGAAGCTTCTGAATAGGAGAAAAAGTCTGTAATAATGGCAATTTTGGTCACATTGAGGCTTTAAAAAGTAGTTATTCAACATGAGGCACATTCCAAATGACATTTTGAATCAATTTTTCTACAGTCCAAAAAATTAATTTTCTGATGAAAAACGATGACCCGTGACCTGTCGAAATTTCTCCAGATGGTCAGAAATGGAAATTTTTTAATGTTTAATTTTTTGACTGCAATTGACTATTCCATGTAAATTATCACTTTTGGAACAAAAACAAGTGTGTTTAGAGTCACTTTAATGCCTGAAATTGTTCGAAATAGAAGCTTCTGAATAGGAGAAAAAGTCTGCAATAATGGCACTTTTGGTCACATTGAGGTTTCAAAAAGTAGTTATTCAACATGAGGCACATTCCAAATGACATTTTAAATCAATTTTTTTACAGTCCAAAAAATCAATTTTCTGATGAAAAACGATGACCCGTGACCTGTCGAAATTTCTCCAGATGTTCAGAAATCGAAATTTTTATTGTTTAATTTTTTGACTGCAAATGACTATTCCATGTAAATTATCACTTTTGGAACAAAAATAAGTGTGTTTAGACTCACTTTAATGCCTAAATTAGTCGAAATAGAAGCTTCTGAATAGGAGAAAAAGTCTGTAATAATGGCAATTTTGGTCACATTGAGGCTTTAAAAAGTAGTTATTCAACATGAGGCACATTTCAAATGACATTTTGAATCAATTTTTCTACAGTCCAAAAAATCAATTTTCTGATGAAAAACGATGACCCGTGACCTGTCGAAATTTCTCCAGATGGTCAGAAATGGAAATTTTTTAATGTTTAATTTTTTGACTGCAATTGACTATTCCATGTAAATTATCACTTTTGGAACAAAAACAAGTGTGTTTAGACTCACTTTAATGCCTGAAATTAGTGGAAATAGAAGCTTCTGAATCGGAGGAAAAGTCTGCAATAATGGCAATTTTGGTCACATTGAGGTTTCAAAAAGTAGTTATTCAACATGAGGCACAATCCAAATGACATTTTGAATCAATTTTTCTACAGTCCAAAAAATCAATTTTCTGATGAAAAACGATGACCCGTGACCTGTCGAAATTTCTCCAGATGGTCAGAAATCGAAATTTGTATTGTTTAATTTTTTGACTGCAAATGACTATTCCATGTAAATTATCACTTTTGGAACAAAAACAAGTGGGTTTAGAGTCAGTTTAATGCCTGAAATTGGTCGAAAAAGAAGCTTCTGAGTAGGAGAAAATGTCCGTAAAAATGGCAATTTTGGTCACATTGAGGCTTCAAAAAGTAGTTATTCAACATGAGGCACATTCCAAATGACATTTTGAATCAATTTTTCTACAGTCCAGAAAATCTATTTTCTGATGAAAAAGGATGACCCGTGACCTGTCGAAATTTCTCCAGATGGTCAGAAATGGAAATGTTTTAATGTTTAATTTTTTGACTGCAAATGAATATTCCATGTAAATTATCACTTTTGGAACTAAAATAAGTGTGTTTAGAGTCACTTTAATGCCTGAAATTGTTCGAAATAGAAGCTTCTGAATAGGAGAAAAAGTCTGCAATAATGGCACTTTTGGTCACATTGAGGTTTCAAAAAGTAGTTATTCAACATGAGGCACAATCCAAATGACATTTTAAATCAATTTTTTTACAGTCCAAAAAATCAATTTTCTGATGAAAAACGATGACCCGTGACCTGTCGAAATTTCTCCAGATGTTCAGAAATCGAAATTTTTATTGTTTAATTTTTTGACTGCAAATGACTATTCCATGTAAATTATCACTTTTGGAACAAAAATAAGTGTGTTTAGACTCACTTTAATGCCTAAATTAGTCGAAATAGAAGCTTCTGAATAGGAGAAAAAGTCTGTAATAATGGCAATTTTGGTCACATTGAGGCTTTAAAAAGTAGTTATTCAACATGAGGCACATTCCAAATGACATTTTGAATCAATTTTTCTACAGTCCTAAAAATCAATTTTCTGATGAAAAACAATGACCTATGACCTGTCGAAATTTCTCCAGATGGCCAGAAATGGAAATTTTTTAATGTTTAAATTTTTTGACTGCAAATGACTATTCCATGTAAATTATCACTTTTGGAACTAAAATAAGTGTGTTTAGAGTCACGTTAATGCCTGAAATTGTTCGAAATAGAAGCTTCTGAATAGGAGAAAAAGTCTGCAATAATGGCAATTTTGGTCACATTGAGGTTTCAAAAAGTAGTTATTCAACATGAGGCACAATCCAAATGACATTTTAAATCAATTTTTTTACAGTCCAAAAAATCAATTTTCTGATGAAAAACGATGACCCGTGACCTGTCGAAATTTCTCCAGATGGTCAGAAATCGAAATTTTTATTGTTTAATTTTTTGACTGCAAATGACTATTCCATGTAAATTATCACTTTTAGAACAAAAATAAGTGTGTTTAGACTCACTTTAATGACTGAAATTGGTCGAAATAGAAGCTTCTGAATAGGAGAAAAAGTCTGTAATAATGGCAATTTTGGTCACATTGAGGCTTTAAAAAGTAGTTATTCAACATGAGGCACATTCCAAATGACATTTTGAATCAATTTTTCTACAGTCCAAAAAATTAATTTTCTGATGAAAAACGATGACCCGTGACCTGTCGAAATTTCTCCAGATGGTCAGAAATGGAAATTTTTTAATGTTTAATTTTTTGACTGCAATTGACTATTCCATGTAAATTATCACTTTTGGAACAAAAACAAGTGTGTTTAGACTCACTTTAATGCCTGAAATTAGTGGAAATAGAAGCTTCTGAATCGGAGGAAAAGTCTGCAATAATGGCAATTTTGGTCACATTGAGGTTTCAAAAAGTAGTTATTCAACATGAGGCACAATCCAAATGACATTTTGAATCAATTTTTCTACAGTCCAAAAAATCAATTTTCTGATGAAAAACGATGACCCGTGACCTGTCGAAATTTCTCCAGATGGTCAGAAATCGAAATTTTTATTGTTTAATTTTTTGACTGCAAATGACTATTCCATGTAAATTATCACTTTTGGAACAAAAACAAGTGTGTTTAGAGTCAGTTTAATGCCTGAAATTGGTCGAAAAAGAAGCTTCTGAGTAGGAGAAAATGTCCGTAAAAATGGCAATTTTGGTCACATTGAGGCTTCAAAAAGTAGTTATTCAACATGAGGCACATTCCAAATGACATTTTGAATCAATTTTTCTACAGTCCAGAAAATCTATTTTCTGATGAAAAAGGATGACCCGTGACCTGTCGAAATTTCTCCAGATGGTCAGAAATGGAAATGTTTTAATGTTTAATTTTTTGACTGCAAATGACTATTCCATGTAAATTATCACTTTTGGAACAAAAACAAGTGTTTTTAGAGTCACGTTAATGCCTGAAATTGGTGGAAATAGAAGCTTCTGAATAGGAGAAAAAGTCCGTAATAATGGCAATTTTGGTCACATTGAGGCTTTAAAAAGTAGTTATTCAACATGAGGCACATTCAAAATGACATTTTGAATCAATTTTTCTACAGTCCAAAAAATCAATTTTCTGATGAAAAACTATGACCCGACCTGTCGAAATTTCTCCAGATGGTCAGAAATCGAAATTTTTATTGTTTAATTTTTTGACTGCAAATGACTATTCCATGTAAATTATCACTTTTGGAACAAAAACAAGTGTGTTTAGAGTCAGTTTAATGCCTGAAATTGGTCGAAAAAGAAGCTTCTGAGTAGGAGAAAATGTCCGTAAAAATGGCAATTTTGGTCACCTTGAGGCTTCAAAAAGTAGTTATTCAACATGAGGCACATTCCAAATGACATTTTGAATCAATTTTTCTACAGTCCAGAAAATCAATTTTCTGATGAAAAAGGATGACCCGTGACCTGTCGAAATTTCTCCAGATGGTCAGAAATGGAAATTTTTTAATGTTTAATTTTTTGACTGCAATTGACTATTCCATGTAAATTATCACTTTTGGAACAAAAACAAGTGTGTTTAGAGTCACTTTAATGCCTGAAATTGTTCGAAATAGAAGCTTCTGAATAGGAGAAAAAGTCTGCAATAATGGCACTTTTGGTCACATTGAGGTTTCAAAAAGTAGTTATTCAACATGAGGCACATTCCAAATGACATTTTAAATCAATTTTTTTACAGTCCAAAAAATCAATTTTCTGATGAAAAACGATGACCCGTGACCTGTCGAAATTTCTCCAGATGTTCAGAAATCGAAATTTTTATTGTTTAATTTTTTGACTGCAAATGACTATTCCATGTAAATTATCACTTTTGGAACAAAAATAAGTGTGTTTAGACTCACTTTAATGCCTAAATTAGTCGAAATAGAAGCTTCTGAATAGGAGAAAAAGTCTGTAATAATGGCAATTTTGGTCACATTGAGGCTTTAAAAAGTAGTTATTCAACATGAGGCACATTTCAAATGACATTTTGAATCAATTTTTCTACAGTCCAAAAAATCAATTTTCTGATGAAAAACGATGACCCGTGACCTGTCGAAATTTCTCCACATGGTCAGAAATGGAAATTTTTTAATGTTTAAGTTTTTTGACTGCAATTGACTATTCCATGTAAATTATCACTTTTGGAACAAAAACAAGTGTGTTTAGACTCACTTTAATGCCTGAAATTAGTCGAAATAGAAGCTTCTGAATAGGAGAAAAAGTCTGCAATAATGGCAATTTTGGTCACATTGAGGTTTCAAAAAGTAGTTTTTCAACATGAGGCACAATCCAAATGACATTTTGAATCAATTTTTCTACAGTCCAAAAAAATCAATTTTCTGATGAAAAACGATGACCCGTGAACTGTCGAAATTTCTCCAGATGGTCAGAAATCGAAATTTGTATTGTTTAATTTTTTGACTGCAAATGACTATTCCATGTAAATTATCACTTTTGGAACAAAAATAAGTGTGTTTAGACTCACTTTAATGACTGAAATTGGTCGAAATAGAAGCTTCTGAATAGGAGAAAAAGTCTGTAATAATGGCAATTTTGGTCACATTGAGGCTTTAAAAAGTAGTTATTCAACATGAGGCACATTCCAAATGACATTTTGAATCAATTTTTCTACAGTCCAAAAAATCAATTTTCTGATGAAAAACGATGACCCGTGACCTGTCGAAATTTCTCCAGATGGTCAGAAATCGAAATTTGTATTGTTTAATTTTTTGACTGCAAATGACTATTCCATGTAAATTATCACTTTTGGAACAAAAACAAGTTTGTTTAGAGTCACGTTAATGCCTGAAATTGTTCGAAATAGAAGCTTCTGAATAGGAGAAAAAGTCTGCAATAATGGCAATTTTGGTCACATTGAGGTTTCAAAAAGTAGTTATTCAACATGAGGCACAATCCAAATGACATTTTAAATCAATTTTTTTACAGTCCAAAAAATCAATTTTCTGATGAAAAACAATGACCCGTGACCTGTCGAAATTTCTCCAGATGGTCAGAAATCGAAATTTTTATTGTTTAATTTTTTGACTGCAAATGACTATTCCATGTAAATTATCACTTTTAGAACAAAAATAAGTGTGTTTAGACTCACTTTAATGACTGAAATTGGTCGAAATAGAAGCTTCTGAATAGGAGAAAAAGTCTGTAATAATGGCAATTTTGGTCACATTGAGGCTTTAAAAAGTAGTTATTCAACATGAGGCACATTCCAAATGACATTTTGAATCAATTTTTCTACAGTCCAAAAAATTAATTTTCTGATGAAAAACGATGACCCGTGACCTGTCGAAATTTCTCCAGATGGTCAGAAATGGAAATTTTTTAATGTTTAATTTTTTGACTGCAATTGACTATTCCATGTAAATTATCACTTTTGGAACAAAAACAAGTGTGTTTAGACTCACTTTAATGCCTGAAATTAGTGGAAATAGAAGCTTCTGAATCGGAGGAAAAGTCTGCAATAATGGCAATTTTGGTCACATTGAGGTTTCAAAAAGTAGTTATTCAACATGAGGCACAATCCAAATGACATTTTGAATCAATTTTTCTACAGTCCAAAAAATCAATTTTCTGATGAAAAACGATGACCCGTGACCTGTCGAAATTTCTCCAGATGGTCAGAAATCGAAATTTTTATTGTTTAATTTTTTGACTGCAAATGACTATTCCATGTAAATTATCACTTTTGGAACAAAAACAAGTGTGTTTAGAGTCAGTTTAATGCCTGAAATTGGTCGAAAAAGAAGCTTCTGAGTAGGAGAAAATGTCCGTAAAAATGGCAATTTTGGTCACATTGAGGCTTCAAAAAGTAGTTATTCAACATGAGGCACATTCCAAATGACATTTTGAATCAATTTTTCTACAGTCCAGAAAATCTATTTTCTGATGAAAAAGGATGACCCGTGACCTGTCGAAATTTCTCCAGATGGTCAGAAATGGAAATGTTTTAATGTTTAATTTTTTGACTGCAAATGACTATTCCATGTAAATTATCACTTTTGGAACAAAAATAAGTGTGTTTAGAGTCACTTAATGCCTGAAATTGGTCGAAATAGAAGCTTCTGAATAGGAGAAAAAGTCTGTAATAATGGCAATTTTGGTCACATTGAGGCTTTAAAAAGTAGTCATTTGAGGCACATTCCAAATGACATTTTTAATCAATTTTTCTACAGTCCAAAAAATCAATTTTCTGATGAATAACGATGACCCGTGACCTGTCGAAGTTTCTCCAGATGGTCAGAAATGGAAATTTTTTAATGTTTAAGTTTTTTGACTGCAAATGACTATTCCATGTAAATTATCACTTTTGGAACAAAAATAAGTGTGTTTAGAGACACCTTAATACCTGAAACTGGTCGGAATAGAAGCTTCTGAATAGGAGAAAATGTCTGTAATAATGGCAATTTTGGTCACATTGAGGCTTTAAAAAGTAGTTATTCAACATGAGGCACATTCCAACTGACATTTGTAATCAATTTTTCTACAGTCCAAAAAATCAATTTTCTGATGAAAAACGATGACCCGTGACCTGTCGAAATTTCTCCAGATGGTCAGAATTGGAAATTTTTTAATGTTTAAGTTTTTGACTGCAAATGACTATTCCATGTAAATTATCACTTTTGGAACAAAAACAAGTGTGTTTAGAGTCACTTTAATGCCTGAAATTTGTCGAAATAGAAGCTTCTGAATAGGAGAAAAAGTGTGTAATAATGGCAATTTTGATCACATTGAGGCTTTAAAAAGTAGTTATTCAACATGAGGCACAATCCAAATGACATTTTGAATAGATTTTTCTACAGTCCAAAAAATTAATTTTCTGATGAAAAACGATGACCCGTGACCTGTCGAAATTTCTCCAGATGGTCAGAAATGGAAATTTTTTAATGTTTAAGTTTTTTGACTGCAAATGACTATTCCATGTAAATTATCACTTTTGGAACAAAAACAAGTGTGTTTAGAGTCACTTTAATGCCTGAAATTGGTCGAAATAGAAGCTTCTGAATAGGAGAAAAAGTCTGTAATAATGGCAATTTTGGTCACATTGAGGCTTTAAAAAGTAGTTATTCAACATGAGGCACATTCCAAATGACATTTTGAATCAATTTTTCTACAGTCCAAAAAATCAATTTTCTGATGAAAAACGATGACCCGTGACCTGTCGAAATTTCTCCAGATGGTCAGAAATGGAAATTTTTTAATGTTTAATTTTTTGACTGCAATTGACTATTCCATGTAAATTATCACTTTTGGAACAAAAACAAGTGTGTTTAGACTCACTTTAATGCCTGAAATTAGTCGAAATAGAAGCTTCTGAATAGGAGAAAAAGTCTGCAATAATGGCAATTTTGGTCACATTGAGGTTTCAAAAAGTAGGTATTCAACATGAGGCACAATCCAAATGACATTTTGAATCAATTTTTCTACAGTCCAAAAAATCAATTTACTCATGAAAAACGATGACCCGTGACCTGTCGAAATTTCTCCAGATGGTCAGAAATGGAAATTTTTTAATGTTTAATTTTTTGACTGCAATTGACTATTCCATGTAAATTATCACTTTTGGAACAAAAACAAGTGTTTTTAGAGTCACTTTAATGCCTGAAATTGGTCGAAATAGAAGCTTCTTAATAGGAGTAAAAGTCTGTAATAACGGCAATTTTGGTCACACAGAGGATTTAAAAAGTAGTTATTCAACATGAGGCACATTTCAAATGACATTTTTAATCAATTTTTCTACAGTCCAAAAAATCTATTTTCTGATGAAAAACGATGACCCGTGACCCGTCGAAATTTCTCCAGATGGTCAGAAATGGACATTTTTCAATGTTTAATTTTTGGACTTCAAATGACTATTCCATGTAAATTATCACTTTTGGAACAAAAATAAGTGTGTTTATAGTCACTTTAATGCCTGAAATTGGTCGAAATGGAAGCTTCTGAATAGGAGAAAAAGTCTGTAATAATGGCAATTTTGGTCACATTGAGGCTTTAAAAAGTAGTTATTCAACATGAGGCACATTCCAAATGACATTTTGAATCAATTTTTCTACAGTCCTAAAAATCAATTTTCTGATGAAAAACAATGACCTATGACCTGTCGAAATTTCTCCAGATGGCCAGAAATGGAAATTTTTTAATGTTTAAATTTTTTGACTGCAAATGACTATTCCATGTAAATTATCACTTTTGGAACAAAAACAAGTGTTTTTAGAGTCACGTTAATGCCTGAAATTGGTGGAAATAGAAGCTTCTGAATAGGAGAAAAAGTCCGTAATAATGGCAATTTTGGTCACATTGAGGCTTTAAAAAGTAGTTATTCAACATGAGGCACATTCAAAATGACATTTTGAATCAATTTTTCTACAGTCCAAAAAATCAATTTTCTGATGAAAAACGATGACCCGACCTGTCGAAATTTCTCCAGATGGTCAGAAATCGAAATTTTTATTGTTTAATTTTTTGACTGCAAATGACTATTCCATGTAAATTATCACTTTTGGAACAAAAACAAGTGTGTTTAGAGTCAGTTTAATGCCTGAAATTGGTCGAAAAAGAAGCTTCTGAGTAGGAGAAAATGTCCGTAAAAATGGCAATTTTGGTCACCTTGAGGCTTCAAAAAGTAGTTATTCAACATGAGGCACATTCCAAATGACATTTTGAATCAATTTTTCTACAGTCCAGAAAATCAATTTTCTGATGAAAAAGGATGACCCGTGACCTGTCGAAATTTCTCCAGATGGTCAGAAATGGAAATTTTTTAATGTTTAATTTTTTGACTGCAATTGACTATTCCATGTAAATTATCACTTTTGGAACAAAAACAAGTGTGTTTAGAGTCACTTTAATGCCTGAAATTGTTCGAAATAGAAGCTTCTGAATAGGAGAAAAAGTCTGCAATAATGGCACTTTTGGTCACATTGAGGTTTCAAAAAGTAGTTATTCAACATGAGGCACATTCCAAATGACATTTTAAATCAATTTTTTTACAGTCCAAAAAATCAATTTTCTGATGAAAAACGATGACCCGTGACCTGTCGAAATTTCTCCAGATGTTCAGAAATCGAAATTTTTATTGTTTAATTTTTTGACTGCAAATGACTATTCCATGTAAATTATCACTTTTGGAACAAAAATAAGTGTGTTTAGACTCACTTTAATGCCTAAATTAGTCGAAATAGAAGCTTCTGAATAGGAGAAAAAGTCTGTAATAATGGCAATTTTGGTCACATTGAGGCTTTAAAAAGTAGTTATTCAACATGAGGCACATTTCAAATGACATTTTGAATCAATTTTTCTACAGTCCAAAAAATCAATTTTCTGATGAAAAACGATGACCCGTGACCTGTCGAAATTTCTCCAGATGGTCAGAAATGGAAATTTTTTAATGTTTAATTTTTTGACTGCAATTGACTATTCCATGTAAATTATCACTTTTGGAACAAAAACAAGTGTGTTTAGACTCACTTTAATGCCTGAAATTAGTGGAAATAGAAGCTTCTGAATCGGAGGAAAAGTCTGCAATAATGGCAATTTTGGTCACATTGAGGTTTCAAAAAGTAGTTATTCAACATGAGGCACAATCCAAATGACATTTTGAATCAATTTTTCTACAGTCCAAAAAATCAATTTTCTGATGAAAAACGATGACCCGTGACCTGTCGAAATTTCTCCAGATGGTCAGAAATCGAAATTTGTATTGTTTAATTTTTTGACTGCAAATGACTATTCCATGTAAATTATCACTTTTGGAACAAAAACAAGTGGGTTTAGAGTCAGTTTAATGCCTGAAATTGGTCGAAAAAGAAGCTTCTGAGTAGGAGAAAATGTCCGTAAAAATGGCAATTTTGGTCACATTGAGGCTTCAAAAAGTAGTTATTCAACATGAGGCACATTCCAAATGACATTTTGAATCAATTTTTCTACAGTCCAGAAAATCTATTTTCTGATGAAAAAGGATGACCCATGACCTGTCGAAATTTCTCCAGATGGTCAGAAATGGAAATGTTTTAATGTTTAATTTTTTGACTGCAAATGACTATTCCATGTAAATTATCACTTTTGGAACAAAAACAAGTGTTTTTAGAGTCACGTTAATGCCTGAAATTGGTGGAAATAGAAGCTTCTGAATAGGAGAAAAAGTCTGTAATAATGGCAATTTTGGTCAAATTGAGGCTTTAAAAAGTAGTTATTCAACATGAGGCACATTCAAAATGACATTTTGAATCAATTTTTCTACAGTCCAAAAAATCAATTTTCTGATGAAAAACGATGACCCGACCTGTCGAAATTTCTCCAGATGGTCAGAAATCGAAATTTTTATTGTTTAATTTTTTGACTGCAAATGACTATTCCATGTAAATTATCACTTTTGGAACAAAAACAAGTGTGTTTAGAGTCAGTTTAATGCCTGAAATTGGTCGAAAAAGAAGCTTCTGAGTAGGAGAAAATGTCCGTAAAAATGGCAATTTTGGTCACCTTGAGGCTTCAAAAAGTAGTTATTCAACATGAGGCACATTCCAAATGACATTTTGAATCAATTTTTCTACAGTCCAGAAAATCAATTTTCTGATGAAAAAGGATGACCCGTGACCTGTCGAAATTTCTCCAGATGGTCAGAAATGGAAATGTTTTAATGTTTAATTTTTTGACTGCAAATGAATATTCCATGTAAATTATCACTTTTGGAACTAAAATAAGTGTGTTTAGAGTCACTTTAATGCCTGAAATTGTTCGAAATAGAAGCTTCTGAATAGGAGAAAAAGTCTGCAATAATGGCACTTTTGGTCACATTGAGGTTTCAAAAAGTAGTTATTCAACATGAGGCACAATCCAAATGACATTTTAAATCAATTTTTTTACAGTCCAAAAAATCAATTTTCTGATGAAAAACGATGACCCGTGACCTGTCGAAATTTCTCCAGATGTTCAGAAATCGAAATTTTTATTGTTTAATTTTTTGACTGCAAATGACTATTCCATGTAAATTATCACTTTTGGAACAAAAATAAGTGTGTTTAGACTCACTTTAATGCCTAAATTAGTCGAAATAGAAGCTTCTGAATAGGAGAAAAAGTCTGTAATAATGGCAATTTTGGTCACATTGAGGCTTTAAAAAGTAGTTATTCAACATGAGGCACATTCCAAATGACATTTTGAATCAATTTTTCTACAGTCCTAAAAATCAATTTTCTGATGAAAAACAATGACCTATGACCTGTCGAAATTTCTCCAGATGGCCAGAAATGGAAATTTTTTAATGTTTAAATTTTTTGACTGCAAATGACTATTCCATGTAAATTATCACTTTTGGAACTAAAATAAGTGTGTTTAGAGTCACGTTAATGCCTGAAATTGTTCGAAATAGAAGCTTCTGAATAGGAGAAAAAGTCTGCAATAATGGCAATTTTGGTCACATTGAGGTTTCAAAAAGTAGTTATTCAACATGAGGCACAATCCAAATGACATTTTAAATCAATTTTTTTACAGTCCAAAAAATCAATTTTCTGATGAAAAACGATGACCCGTGACCTGTCGAAATTTCTCCAGATGGTCAGAAATCGAAATTTTTATTGTTTAATTTTTTGACTGCAAATGACTATTCCATGTAAATTATCACTTTTAGAACAAAAATAAGTGTGTTTAGACTCACTTTAATGACTGAAATTGGTCGAAATAGAAGCTTCTGAATAGGAGAAAAAGTCTGTAATAATGGCAATTTTGGTCACATTGAGGCTTTAAAAAGTAGTTATTCAACATGAGGCACATTCCAAATGACATTTTGAATCAATTTTTCTACAGTCCAAAAAATTAATTTTCTGATGAAAAACGATGACCCGTGGACCTGTCGAAATTTCTCCAGATGGTCAGAAATGGAAATTTTTTAATGTTTAATTTTTTGACTGCAATTGACTATTCCATGTAAATTATCACTTTTGGAACAAAAACAAGTGTGTTTAGACTCACTTTAATGCCTGAAATTAGTGGAAATAGAAGCTTCTGAATCGGAGGAAAAGTCTGCAATAATGGCAATTTTGGTCACATTGAGGTTTCAAAAAGTAGTTATTCAACATGAGGCACAATCCAAATGACATTTTGAATCAATTTTTCTACAGTCCAAAAAATCAATTTTCTGATGAAAAACGATGACCCGTGACCTGTCGAAATTTCTCCAGATGGTCAGAAATCGAAATTTTTATTGTTTAATTTTTTGACTGCAAATGACTATTCCATGTAAATTATCACTTTTGGAACAAAAACAAGTGTGTTTAGAGTCAGTTTAATGCCTGAAATTGGTCGAAAAAGAAGCTTCTGAGTAGGAGAAAATGTCCGTAAAAATGGCAATTTTGGTCACATTGAGGCTTCAAAAAGTAGTTATTCAACATGAGGCACATTCCAAATGACATTTTGAATCAATTTTTCTACAGTCCAGAAAATCTATTTTCTGATGAAAAAGGATGACCCGTGACCTGTCGAAATTTCTCCAGATGGTCAGAAATGGAAATGTTTTAATGTTTAATTTTTTGACTGCAAATGACTATTCCATGTAAATTATCACTTTTGGAACAAAAACAAGTGTTTTTAGAGTCACGTTAATGCCTGAAATTGGTGGAAATAGAAGCTTCTGAATAGGAGAAAAAGTCCGTAATAATGGCAATTTTGGTCACATTGAGGCTTTAAAAAGTAGTTATTCAACATGAGGCACATTCAAAATGACATTTTGAATCAATTTTTCTACAGTCCAAAAAATCAATTTTCTGATGAAAAACGATGACCCGTGACCTGTCGAAATTTCTCCAGATGGTCAGAAATCGAAATTTTTATTGTTTAATTTTTTGACTGCAAATGACTATTCCATGTAAATTATCACTTTTGGAACAAAAACAAGTGTGTTTAGAGTCAGTTTAATGCCTGAAATTGGTCGAAAAAGAAGCTTCTGAGTAGGAGAAAATGTCCGTAAAAATGGCAATTTTGGTCACATTGAGGCTTCAAAAAGTAGTTATTCAACATGAGGCACATTCCAAATGACATTTTGAATCAATTTTTCTACAGTCCAGAAAATCTATTTTCTGATGAAAAAGGATGACCCGTGACCTGTCGAAATTTCTCCAGATGGTCAGAAATGGAAATGTTTTAATGTTTAATTTTTTGACTGCAAATGACTATTCCATGTAAATTATCACTTTTGGAACAAAAACAAGTGTTTTTAGAGTCACGTTAATGCCTGAAATTGGTGGAAATAGAAGCTTCTGAATAGGAGAAAAAGTCCGTAATAATGGCAATTTTGGTCACATTGAGGCTTTAAAAAGTAGTTATTCAACATGAGGCACATTCAAAATGACATTTTGAATCAATTTTTCTACAGTCCAAAAAATCAATTTTCTGATGAAAAACGATGACCCGACCTGTCGAAATTTCTCCAGATGGTCAGAAATCGAAATTTTTATTGTTTAATTTTTTGACTGCAAATGACTATTCCATGTAAATTATCACTTTTGGAACAAAAACAAGTGTGTTTAGAGTCAGTTTAATGCCTGAAATTGGTCGAAAAAGAAGCTTCTGAGTAGGAGAAAATGTCCGTAAAAATGGCAATTTTGGTCACCTTGAGGCTTCAAAAAGTAGTTATTCAACATGAGGCACATTCCAAATGACATTTTGAATCAATTTTTCTACAGTCCAGAAAATCAATTTTCTGATGAAAAAGGATGACCCGTGACCTGTCGAAATTTCTCCAGATGGTCAGAAATGGAAATTTTTTAATGTTTAATTTTTTGACTGCAATTGACTATTCCATGTAAATTATCACTTTTGGAACAAAAACAAGTGTGTTTAGAGTCACTTTAATGCCTGAAATTGTTCGAAATAGAAGCTTCTGAATAGGAGAAAAAGTCTGCAATAATGGCACTTTTGGTCACATTGAGGTTTCAAAAAGTAGTTATTCAACATGAGGCACATTCCAAATGACATTTTAAATCAATTTTTTTACAGTCCAAAAAATCAATTTTCTGATGAAAAACGATGACCCGTGACCTGTCGAAATTTCTCCAGATGTTCAGAAATCGAAATTTTTATTGTTTAATTTTTTGACTGCAAATGACTATTCCATGTAAATTATCACTTTTGGAACAAAAATAAGTGTGTTTAGACTCACTTTAATGCCTAAATTAGTCGAAATAGAAGCTTCTGAATAGGAGAAAAAGTCTGTAATAATGGCAATTTTGGTCACATTGAGGCTTTAAAAAGTAGTTATTCAACATGAGGCACATTTCAAATGACATTTTGAATCAATTTTTCTACAGTCCCAAAAATCAATTTTCTGATGAAAAACGATGACCCGTGACCTGTCGAAATTTCTCCAGATGGTCAGAAATGGAAATTTTTTAATGTTTAATTTTTTGACTGCAATTGACTATTCCATGTAAATTATCACTTTTGGAACAAAAACAAGTGTGTTTAGACTCACTTTAATGCCTGAAATTAGTGGAAATAGAAGCTTCTGAATCGGAGGAAAAGTCTGCAATAATGGCAATTTTGGTCACATTGAGGTTTCAAAAAGTAGTTATTCAACATGAGGCACAATCCAAATGACATTTTGAATCAATTTTTCTACAGTCCAAAAAATCAATTTTCTGATGAAAAACGATGACCCGTGACCTGTCGAAATTTCTCCAGATGGTCAGAAATCGAAATTTGTATTGTTTAATTTTTTGACTGCAAATGACTATTCCATGTAAATTATCACTTTTGGAACAAAAACAAGTGGGTTTAGAGTCAGTTTAATGCCTGAAATTGGTCGAAAAAGAAGCTTCTGAGTAGGAGAAAATGTCCGTAAAAATGGCAATTTTGGTCACATTGAGGCTTCAAAAAGTAGTTATTCAACATGAGGCACATTCCAAATGACATTTTGAATCAATTTTTCTACAGTCCAGAAAATCTATTTTCTGATGAAAAAGGATGACCCGTGACCTGTCGAAATTTCTCCAGATGGTCAGAAATGGAAATGTTTTAATGTTTAATTTTTTGACTGCAAATGACTATTCCATGTAAATTATCACTTTTGGAACAAAAACAAGTGTTTTTAGAGTCACGTTAATGCCTGAAATTGGTGGAAATAGAAGCTTCTGAATAGGAGAAAAAGTCTGTAATAATGGCAATTTTGGTCAAATTGAGGCTTTAAAAAGTAGTTATTCAACATGAGGCACATTCAAAATGACATTTTGAATCAATTTTTCTACAGTCCAAAAAATCAATTTTCTGATGAAAAACGATGACCCGACCTGTCGAAATTTCTCCAGATGGTCAGAAATCGAAATTTTTATTGTTTAATTTTTTGACTGCAAATGACTATTCCATGTAAATTATCACTTTTGGAACAAAAACAAGTGTGTTTAGAGTCAGTTTAATGCCTGAAATTGGTCGAAAAAGAAGCTTCTGAGTAGGAGAAAATGTCCGTAAAAATGGCAATTTTGGTCACCTTGAGGCTTCAAAAAGTAGTTATTCAACATGAGGCACATTCCAAATGACATTTTGAATCAATTTTTCTACAGTCCAGAAAATCAATTTTCTGATGAAAAAGGATGACCCGTGACCTGTCGAAATTTCTCCAGATGGTCAGAAATGGAAATGTTTTAATGTTTAATTTTTTGACTGCAAATGAATATTCCATGTAAATTATCACTTTTGGAACTAAAATAAGTGTGTTTAGAGTCACTTTAATGCCTGAAATTGTTCGAAATAGAAGCTTCTGAATAGGAGAAAAAGTCTGCAATAATGGCACTTTTGGTCACATTGAGGTTTCAAAAAGTAGTTATTCAACATGAGGCACAATCCAAATGACATTTTAAATCAATTTTTTTACAGTCCAAAAAATCAATTTTCTGATGAAAAACGATGACCCGTGACCTGTCGAAATTTCTCCAGATGTTCAGAAATCGAAATTTTTATTGTTTAATTTTTTGACTGCAAATGACTATTCCATGTAAATTATCACTTTTGGAACAAAAATAAGTGTGTTTAGACTCACTTTAATGCCTAAATTAGTCGAAATAGAAGCTTCTGAATAGGAGAAAATGTCCGTAAAAATGGCAATTTTGGTCACATTGAGGCTTCAAAAAGTAGTTATTCAACATGAGGCACATTCCAAATGACATTTTGAATCAATTTTTCTACAGTCCAGAAAATCTATTTTCTGATGAAAAAGGATGACCCGTGACCTGTCGAAATTTCTCCAGATGGTCAGAAATGGAAATGTTTTAATGTTTAATTTTTTGACTGCAAATGACTATTCCATGTAAATTATCACTTTTGGAACAAAAACAAGTGTTTTTAGAGTCACGTTAATGCCTGAAATTGGTGGAAATAGAAGCTTCTGAATAGGAGAAAAAGTCCGTAATAATGGCAATTTTGGTCACATTGAGGCTTTAAAAAGTAGTTATTCAACATGAGGCACATTCAAAATGACATTTTGAATCAATTTTTCTACAGTCCAAAAAATCAATTTTCTGATGAAAAACGATGACCCGACCTGTCGAAATTTCTCCAGATGGTCAGAAATCGAAATTTTTATTGTTTAATTTTTTGACTGCAAATGACTATTCCATGTAAATTATCACTTTTGGAACAAAAACAAGTGTGTTTAGAGTCAGTTTAATGCCTGAAATTGGTCGAAAAAGAAGCTTCTGAGTAGGAGAAAATGTCCGTAAAAATGGCAATTTTGGTCACCTTGAGGCTTCAAAAAGTAGTTATTCAACATGAGGCACATTCCAAATGACATTTTGAATCAATTTTTCTACAGTCCAGAAAATCAATTTTCTGATGAAAAAGGATGACCCGTGACCTGTCGAAATTTCTCCAGATGGTCAGAAATGGAAATTTTTTAATGTTTAATTTTTTGACTGCAATTGACTATTCCATGTAAATTATCACTTTTGGAACAAAAACAAGTGTGTTTAGAGTCACTTTAATGCCTGAAATTGTTCGAAATAGAAGCTTCTGAATAGGAGAAAAAGTCTGCAATAATGGCACTTTTGGTCACATTGAGGTTTCAAAAAGTAGTTATTCAACATGAGGCACATTCCAAATGACATTTTAAATCAATTTTTTTACAGTCCAAAAAATCAATTTTCTGATGAAAAACGATGACCCGTGACCTGTCGAAATTTCTCCAGATGTTCAGAAATCGAAATTTTTATTGTTTAATTTTTTGACTGCAAATGACTATTCCATGTAAATTATCACTTTTGGAACAAAAATAAGTGTGTTTAGACTCACTTTAATGCCTAAATTAGTCGAAATAGAAGCTTCTGAATAGGAGAAAAAGTCTGTAATAATGGCAATTTTGGTCACATTGAGGCTTTAAAAAGTAGTTATTCAACATGAGGCACATTTCAAATGACATTTTGAATCAATTTTTCTACAGTCCAAAAAATCAATTTTCTGATGAAAAACGATGACCCGTGACCTGTCGAAATTTCTCCACATGGTCAGAAATGGAAATTTTTTAATGTTTAAGTTTTTTGACTGCAATTGACTATTCCATGTAAATTATCACTTTTGGAACAAAAACAAGTGTGTTTAGACTCACTTTAATGCCTGAAATTAGTCGAAATAGAAGCTTCTGAATAGGAGAAAAAGTCTGCAATAATGGCAATTTTGGTCACATTGAGGTTTCAAAAAGTAGTTTTTCAACATGAGGCACAATCCAAATGACATTTTGAATCAATTTTTCTACAGTCCAAAAAAATCAATTTTCTGATGAAAAACGATGACCCGTGAACTGTCGAAATTTCTCCAGATGGTCAGAAATCGAAATTTGTATTGTTTAATTTTTTGACTGCAAATGACTATTCCATGTAAATTATCACTTTTGGAACAAAAATAAGTGTGTTTAGACTCACTTTAATGACTGAAATTGGTCGAAATAGAAGCTTCTGAATAGGAGAAAAAGTCTGTAATAATGGCAATTTTGGTCACATTGAGGCTTTAAAAAGTAGTTATTCAACATGAGGCACATTCCAAATGACATTTTGAATCAATTTTTCTACAGTCCAAAAAATCAATTTTCTGATGAAAAACGATGACCCGTGACCTGTCGAAATTTCTCCAGATGGTCAGAAATCGAAATTTGTATTGTTTAATTTTTTGACTGCAAATGACTATTCCATGTAAATTATCACTTTTGGAACAAAAACAAGTGTGTTTAGAGTCACGTTAATGCCTGAAATTGTTCGAAATAGAAGCTTCTGAATAGGAGAAAAAGTCTGCAATAATGGCAATTTTGGTCACATTGAGGTTTCAAAAAGTAGTTATTCAACATGAGGCACAATCCAAATGACATTTTAAATCAATTTTTTTACAGTCCAAAAAATCAATTTTCTGATGAAAAACGATGACCCGTGACCTGTCGAAATTTCTCCAGATGGTCAGAAATCGAAATTTTTATTGTTTAATTTTTTGACTGCAAATGACTATTCCATGTAAATTATCACTTTTAGAACAAAAATAAGTGTGTTTAGACTCACTTTAATGACTGAAATTGGTCGAAATAGAAGCTTCTGAATAGGAGAAAAAGTCTGTAATAATGGCAATTTTGGTCACATTGAGGCTTTAAAAAGTAGTTATTCAACATGAGGCACATTCCAAATGACATTTTGAATCAATTTTTCTACAGTCCAAAAAATTAATTTTCTGATGAAAAACGATGACCCGTGACCTGTCGAAATTTCTCCAGATGGTCAGAAATGGAAATTTTTTAATGTTTAATTTTTTGACTGCAATTGACTATTCCATGTAAATTATCACTTTTGGAACAAAAACAAGTGTGTTTAGACTCACTTTAATGCCTGAAATTAGTGGAAATAGAAGCTTCTGAATCGGAGGAAAAGTCTGCAATAATGGCAATTTTGGTCACATTGAGGTTTCAAAAAGTAGTTATTCAACATGAGGCACAATCCAAATGACATTTTGAATCAATTTTTCTACAGTCCAAAAAATCAATTTTCTGATGAAAAACGATGACCCGTGACCTGTCGAAATTTCTCCAGATGGTCAGAAATCGAAATTTTTATTGTTTAATTTTTTGACTGCAAATGACTATTCCATGTAAATTATCACTTTTGGAACAAAAACAAGTGTGTTTAGAGTCAGTTTAATGCCTGAAATTGGTCGAAAAAGAAGCTTCTGAGTAGGAGAAAATGTCCGTAAAAATGGCAATTTTGGTCACATTGAGGCTTCAAAAAGTAGTTATTCAACATGAGGCACATTCCAAATGACATTTTGAATCAATTTTTCTACAGTCCAGAAAATCTATTTTCTGATGAAAAAGGATGACCCGTGACCTGTCGAAATTTCTCCAGATGGTCAGAAATGGAAATGTTTTAATGTTTAATTTTTTGACTGCAAATGACTATTCCATGTAAATTATCACTTTTGGAACAAAAATAAGTGTGTTTAGAGTCACTTAATGCCTGAAATTGGTCGAAATAGAAGCTTCTGAATAGGAGAAAAAGTCTGTAATAATGGCAATTTTGGTCACATTGAGGCTTTAAAAAGTAGTCATTTGAGGCACATTCCAAATGACATTTTTAATCAATTTTTCTACAGTCCAAAAAATCAATTTTCTGATGAATAACGATGACCCGTGACCTGTCGAAGTTTCTCCAGATGGTCAGAAATGGAAATTTTTTAATGTTTAAGTTTTTTGACTGCAAATGACTATTCCATGTAAATTATCACTTTTGGAACAAAAATAAGTGTGTTTAGAGACACCTTAATACCTGAAACTGGTCGGAATAGAAGCTTCTGAATAGGAGAAAATGTCTGTAATAATGGCAATTTTGGTCACATTGAGGCTTTAAAAAGTAGTTATTCAACATGAGGCACATTCCAACTGACATTTGTAATCAATTTTTCTACAGTCCAAAAAATCAATTTTCTGATGAAAAACGATGACCCGTGACCTGTCGAAATTTCTCCAGATGGTCAGAATTGGAAATTTTTTAATGTTTAAGTTTTTGACTGCAAATGACTATTCCATGTAAATTATCACTTTTGGAACAAAAACAAGTGTGTTTAGAGTCACTTTAATGCCTGAAATTTGTCGAAATAGAAGCTTCTGAATAGGAGAAAAAGTGTGTAATAATGGCAATTTTGATCACATTGAGGCTTTAAAAAGTAGTTATTCAACATGAGGCACAATCCAAATGACATTTTGAATAGATTTTTCTACAGTCCAAAAAATTAATTTTCTGATGAAAAACGATGACCCGTGACCTGTCGAAATTTCTCCAGATGGTCAGAAATGGAAATTTTTTAATGTTTAAGTTTTTTGACTGCAAATGACTATTCCATGTAAATTATCACTTTTGGAACAAAAACAAGTGTGTTTAGAGTCACTTTAATGCCTGAAATTGGTCGAAATAGAAGCTTCTGAATAGGAGAAAAAGTCTGCAATAATGGCAATTTTGGTCACATTGAGGCTTTAAAAAGTAGTCATTTGAGGCACATTCCAAATGACATTTTGAATACATTTTTCAACAAACCAAAAAATCAATTTTCTGATGAATAACGATGACCCGTGACCTGTCGAAGTTTCTCCAGATGGTCAGAAATGGAAATGTATTAATGTTTAATTTTTTTACTGCAAATGACTATTCCATGTAAATTATCACTTTTGGAACAAAAATAAGTGTGTTTAGAGACACCTTAATACCTGAAACTGGTCGAAATAGAAGCTTCTGAATAGGAGAAAATGTCTGTAATAATGGCAATTTTGGTCACATTGAGGCTTTAAAAAGTAGTTATTCAACATGAGGCACATTCCAACTTACATTTTTAATCAATTTTTCTACAGTCCAAAAAATCAATTTTCTGATGAAAATCGATGACCCGTGACCTGTCGAAATTTCTCCAGATGGTCAGAAATGGAAATTTTTTAAAGTTAAATTTTTTGACTGCAAATGATTATTCCATGTAAATTATCACTTTTGGAACAAAAATAAGTGTGTTTAGAGTCACTTAATGCCTGAAATTGGTCGAAATAGAAGCTTCTGAATAGGAGAAAAAGTCTGTAATAATGGCAATTTTGGTCACATTGAGGCTTTAAAAAGTAGTCATCTGAGGCACATTCCAAATGACATTTTTAATCAATTTTTCTACAGTCCAAAAAATCAATTTTCTGATGAATAATGATGACCCGTGACCTGTCGAAGTTTCTCCAGATGGTCAGAAATGGAAATTTTTTAATGTTTAAGTTTTTTGACTGCAAATGACTATTCCATGTAAATTATCACTTTTGGAACAAAAATAAGTGTGTTTAGAGACACCTTAATACCTGAAACTGGTCGAAATAGAAGCTTCTGAATCGGAGAAAAAGTCTGTAATAATGGCAATTTTGATCACATTGAGGCTTTAAAAAGTAGTTATTCAACATGAGGCACATTCCAACTTACATTTTTAATCAATTTTTCTACAGTCCAAAAAATCAATTTTCTGATGAAAATCGATGACCCGTGACCTGTCGAAATTTCTCCAGATGGTCAGAAATGGAAATTTTTTAAAGTTAAATTTTTTGACTGCAAATGATTATTCCATGTAAATTATCACTTTTGGAACAAAAATAAGTGTGTTTAGAGTCACTTAATGCCTGAAATTGGTCGAAATAGAAGCTTCTGAATAGGAGAAAAAGTCTGTAATAATGGCAATTTTGGTCACATTGAGGCTTTAAAAAGTAGTCATCTGAGGCACATTCCAAATGACATTTTTAATCAATTTTTCTACAGTCCAAAAAATCAATTTTCTGATGAATAATGATGACCCGTGACCTGTCGAAGTTTCTCCAGATGGTCAGAAATGGAAATGTTTTAATGTTTAAGTTTTTTGACTGCAAATGACTATTCCATGTAAATTATCACTTTTGGAACAAAAATAAGTGTGTTTAGAGACACCTTAATACCTGAAACTGGTCGAAATAGAAGCTTCTGAATAGGAGAAAATGTCTGTAATAATGGCAATTTTGGTCACATTGAGGCTTTAAAAAGTAGTTATTCAACATGAGGCACATTCCAACTGACATTTTTAATCAATTTTTCTACAGTCCAAAAAATCCATTTTCTGATGAAAAACGATGACCCGTGACCTGTCGAAATTTCTCCAGATGGTCAGAAATGGAAATGTTTTAATGTTTAAGTTTTTTGACTGCAAATGACTATTCCATGTAAATTATCACTTTTGGAACAAAAACAAGTGTGTTTAGAGTCACTTTAATGCCTGAAATTGGTCGAAACGGAAGCTTCTGAATAGGAGAAAAAGTGTGTAATAATGGCAATTTTGATCACATTGAGGCTTTAAAAAGTAGTCATTCAACATGAGGCACAATCCAAATGACATTTTGAATCAATTTTTCTACAGTCCAAAAAATCAATTTTCTGAGGAAAAACGATGACCCGTGACCTATCGAAATTTCTCCAGAATGGTCAGAAATGGAAATTTTTTAATGTTTAATTTTATGACTGCAATTGACTATCGCATGTAAATTATCACTTTTGGAACAAAAACAAGTGTGTTTAGAGTCACTTTAATGCCTGAAATTGGTCGAAAAAGAAGCTTCTGAATAGGAGAAAATGTCTGAAATAATGGCAATTTTGGTCACATTGAGGCTTCAAAAAGTAGTTATTCAACATGAGGCACAATCCAAATGACATTTTGAATAGATTTTTCTACAGTCCAAAAAATCAATTTTCTGATGAAAAACGATGACCCGTGACCTGTCGAAATTTCTCCAGATGGTCAGAAATGGAAATTTTTTAATGTTTAATGTTTTGACTGCAAATGACTATTCCATGTAAATTATCACTTTTGGAACAAAAACAAGTGTGTTTAGAGTCACTTTAATGCCTGAAATTGGTCGAAATAGAAGCTTCTGAATAGGAGAAAAAGTCTGTAATAATGGCAATTTTTGGTCACACTGAGGCTTTAAAAAGTAGTCATTTGAGGCACATTCCAAATGACATTTTTAAACAATTTTTCTACAGTCCAAAAAATAAATTTTCTGATGAATAACGATGACCCGTGACCTGTCGAAGTTTCTCCAGATGGTCAGAAATGGAAATTTATTAATGGTTAATTTTTTGACTGCAAATGACTATGCCATGTAAATTATCACTTTTGGAACAAAAATAAGTGTGTTTAGAGACACCTTAATACCTGAAACTGGTCGAAATAGAAGCTTCTGAATAGGAGAAAATGTCTGTAATAATGGCAATTTTGGTCACATTGAGGCTTTAAAAAGTAGTTATTCAACATGAGGCACATTCTAACTTATATTTTTAATCAATTTTTCCACAGTCCAAAAAATCAATTTTCTGATGAAAATCGATGACCCGTGACCTGTCGAAATTTCTCCAGATGGTCAGAAATGGAAATTTTTTCAAAGTTAAATTTTTTGACTGCAAATGATTATTCCATGTAAATTATCACTTTTGGAACAAAAATAAGTGTGTTTAGAGTCACTTAATGCCTGAAATTGGTCGAAATACAAGCTTCTGAATAGGAGAAAAAGTCTGTAATAATGGCAATTTTGGTCACATTGAGGCTTTAAAAAGTAGTCATTTGAGGCACATTCCAAATGACATTTTTAATCAATTTTTCTACAGTCCAAATAATCAATTTTCTGATGAATAACGATGACCCGTGACCTGTCGAAGTTTCTCCAGATGGTCAGAAATGGAAATTTTTTAATGTTTAAGTTTTTTGACTGCAAATGACTATTCCATGTAAATTATCACTTTTGGAACAAAAATAAGTGTGTTTAGAGACACCTTAATACCTGAAACTGGTCGGAATAGAAGCTTCTGAATAGGAGAAAATGTCTGTAATAATGGCAATTTTGGTCACATTGAGGCTTTAAAAAGTAGTTATTCAACATGAGGCACACTCCAACTGACATTTTTAATCAATTTTTCTACAGTCCAAAAAATCAATTTTCTGATGAATAACGATGACCCGTGACCTGTCGAAGTTTCTCCAGATGGTCAGAAATGGAAATTTATTAATGTTTAATGTTTTGACTGCAAATGACTATGCCATGTAAATTATCACTTTTGGAACAAAAATAAGTGTGTTTAGAGACACCTTAATACCTGAAACTGGTCGAAATAGAAGCTTCTGAATAGAAGAAAATTTCTGTAATAATGGCAATTTTGGTCACATTGAGGCTTTAAAAAGTAGTTATTCAACATGAGGCACATTCCAACTGACATTTTTAATCAATTTTTCTACAGTCCAAAAAATCAATTTTCTGATGAAAAACGATGACCCGTGACCTGTCGAAATTTCTCCAGATGGTCAGAAATGGAAATTTTTTAATGTTTAAGTTTTTGACTGCAAATGACTATTCCATGTAAATTATCACTTTTGGAACACAAACAAGTGTGTTTAGAGTCACTTTAATGCCTGAAATTTGTCGAAATAGAAGCTTCTGAATAGGAGAAAAAGTGTGTAATAATGGCAATTTTGATCACATTGAGGCTTTAAAAAGTAGTTATTCAACATGAGGCACAATCCAAATGACATTTTGAATAGATTTTTCTACAGTCCAAAAAATTAATTTTCTGATGAAAAACGATGACCCGTGACCTGTCGAAATTTCTCCAGATGGTCAGAAATGGAAATTTTTTAATGTTTAAGTTTTTTGACTGCAAATGACTATTCCATGTAAATTATCACTTTTGGAACAAAAACAAGTGTGTTTAGAGTCACTTTAATGCCTGAAATTGGTTGAAATAGAAGCTTCTGAATAGGAGAAAAAGTCTGCAATAATGGCAATTTTGGTCACATTGAGGCTTTAAAAAGTAGTCATTTGAGACACATTCCAAATGACATTTTGAATACATTTTTCAACAAACCAAAAAATCAATTTTCTGATGAATAACGATGACCCGTGACCTGTCGAAGTTTCTCCAGATGGTCAGAAATGGAAATGTATTAATGTTTAATTTTTTTACTGCAAATGACTATTCCATGTAAATTATCACTTTTGGAACAAAAATAAGTGTGTTTAGAGACACCTTAATACCTGAAACTGGTCGAAATAGAAGCTTCTGAATAGGAGAAAATGTCTGTAATAATGGCAATTTTGGTCACATTGAGGCTTTAAAAAGTAGTTATTCAACATGAGGCACATTCCAACTTACATTTTTAATCAATTTTTCTACAGTCCAAAAAATCAATTTTCTGATGAAAATCGATGACCCGTGACCTGTCGAAATTTCTCCAGATGGTCAGAAATGGAAATTTTTTAAAGTTACATTTTTTGACTGCAAATGATTATTCCATGTAAATTATCACTTTTGGAACAAAAATAAGTGTGTTTAGAGTCACTTAATGCCTGAAATTGGTCGAAATACAAGCTTCTGAATAGGAGAAAAAGTCTGTAATAATGGCAATTTTGGTCACATTGAGGCTTTAAAAAGTAGTCATTTGAGGCACATTCCAAATGACATTTTTAATCAATTTTTCTACAGTCCAAAAAATCAATTTTCTGATGAATAACGATGACCCGTGACCTGTCGAAGTTTCTCCAGATGGTCAGAAATGGAAATGTTTTAATGTTTAAGTTTTTTGACTGCAAATGACTATTCCATGTAAATTATCACTTTTGGAACAAAAATAAGTGTCTTTAGAGACACCTTAATACCTGAAACTGGTCGAAATAGAAGCTTCTGAATAGGAGAAAATGTCTGTAATAATGGCAATTTTGGTCACATTGAGGCTTTAAAAAGTAGTTATTCAACATGAGGCACAATCCAAAAAACATTTTGAATCAATTTTTCTACAGTCCAAAAAATCAATTTTCTGATGAAAAACGATGACCCGTGACCTGTCGAAATTTCTCCAGATGGTCAGAAATGGAAATTTTTTAATGTTTAAGTTTTTTGACTGCAATTGACTATTGCATGTAAATTATCACTTTTGGAACAAAAACAAGTGTGTTTAGAGTCACTTTAATGCCTGAAATTGGTCGAAAAAGAAGCTTCTGAATAGGAGAAAATGTCTGTAATAATGGCAATTTTGGTCACATTGAGGCTTTAAAAAGTAGTTATTCAACATGAGGCACATTCCAAATGACATTTTGAATACATTTTTCAACAAACCAAAAAATCAATTTTCTGATGAATAACGATGACCCGTGACCTGTCGAAGTTTCTCCAGATGGTCAGAAATGGAAATGTATTAATGTTTAATTTTTTTACTGCAAATGACTATTCCATGTAAATTATCACTTTTGGAACAAAAATAAGTGTGTTTAGAGACACCTTAATACCTGAAACTGGTCGAAATAGAAGCTTCTGAATAGGAGAAAATGTCTGTAATAATGGCAATTTTGGTCACATTGAGGCTTTAAAAAGTAGTTATTCAACATGAGGCACATTCCAACTTACATTTTTAATCAATTTTTCTACAGTCCAAAAAATCAATTTTCTGATGAAAATCGATGACCCGTGACCTGTCGAAATTTCTCCAGATGGTCAGAAATGGAAATTTTTTAAAGTTAAATTTTTTGACTGCAAATGATTATTCCATGTAAATTATCACTTTTGGAACAAAAATAAGTGTGTTTAGAGTCACTTAATGCCTGAAATTGGTCGAAATAGAAGCTTCTGAATAGGAGAAAAAGTCTGTAATAATGGCAATTTTGGTCACATTGAGGCTTTAAAAAGTAGTCATCTGAGGCACATTCCAAATGACATTTTTAATCAATTTTTCTACAGTCCAAAAAATCAATTTTCTGATGAATAATGATGACCCGTGACCTGTCGAAGTTTCTCCAGATGGTCAGAAATGGAAATTTTTTAATGTTTAAGTTTTTTGACTGCAAATGACTATTCCATGTAAATTATCACTTTTGGAACAAAAATAAGTGTGTTTAGAGACACCTTAATACCTGAAACTGGTCGAAATAGAAGCTTCTGAATAGGAGAAAAAGTCTGTAATAATGGCAATTTTGATCACATTGAGGCTTTAAAAAGTAGTTATTCAACATGAGGCACAATCCAAAAAACATTTTGAATCAATTTTTCTACAGTCCAAAAAATCAATTTTCTGATGAAAAACGATGACCCGTGACCTGTCGAAATTTCTCCAGATGGTCAGAAATGGAAATTTTTTAATGTTTAAGTTTTTTGACTGCAATTGACTATTGCATGTAAATTATCACTTTTGGAACAAAAACAAGTGTGTTTAGAGTCACTTTAATGCCTGAAATTGGTCGAAAAAGAAGCTTCTGAATAGGAGAAAATGTCTGTAATAATGGCAATTTTGGTCACATTGAGGCTTTAAAAAGTAGTTATTCAACATGAGGCACAATCCAAATGACATTTTGAATAGATTTTTCTACAGTCCAAAAAATCAATTTTCTGATAAAAATCAATGACCCGTGACCTGTCGAAATTTCTCCAGATGGTCAGAAATGGAAATTTTTTAAACTTACATTTTTTGACTGCAAATGACTATTCCATGTAAATTATCACTTTTGGAACAAAAATAAGTGTGTTTAGAGTCACTTAATGCCTGAAATTGGTCGAAATAGAAGCTTCTGAATAGGAGAAAAAGTCTGTAATAATGGCAATTTTGGTCACATTGAGGCTTTAAAAAGTAGTCATTTGAGGCACATTCCAAATGACATTTTTAATCAATTTTTCCACAGTCCAGAAAATCAATTTTCTGATGAATAACGATGACCCGTGACCTGTCGAAGTTTCTCCAGATGGTCAGAAATGGAAATGTTTTAATGTTTAAGTTTTTTGACTGCAAATGACTATTCCATGTAAATTATCACTTTTGGAACAAAAATAAGTGTCTTTAGAGACACCTTAATACCTGAAACTGGTCGAAATAGAAGCTTCTGAATAGGAGAAAATGTCTGTAATAATGGCAATTTTGGTCACATTGAGGCTTTAAAAAGTAGTTATTCAACATGAGGCACATTCCAACTGACATTTTTAATCAATTTTTCTACAGTCCAAAAAATCCATTTTCTGATGAAAAACGATGACCCGTGACCTGTCGAAATTTCTCCAGATGGTCAGAAATGGAAATGTTTTAATGTTTAAGTTTTTTGACTGCAAATGACTATTCCATGTAAATTATCACTTTTGGAACAAAAACAAGTGTGTTTAGAGTCACTTTAATGCCTGAAATTGGTCGAAACGGAAGCTTCTGAATAGGAGAAAAAGTGTGTAATAATGGCAATTTTGATCACATTGAGGCTTTAAAAAGTAGTCATTCAACATGAGGCACAATCCAAATGACATTTTGAATCAATTTTTCTACAGTCCAAAAAATCAATTTTCTGAGGAAAAACGATGACCCGTGACCTGTCGAAATTTCTCCAGAATGGTCAGAAATGGAAATTTTTTAATGTTTAATTTTATGACTGCAATTGACTATCGCATGTAAATTATCACTTTTGGAACAAAAACAAGTGTGTTTAGAGTCACTTTAATGCCTGAAATTGGTCGAAAAAGAAGCTTCTGAATAGGAGAAAATGTCTGAAATAATGGCAATTTTGGTCACATTGAGGCTTCAAAAAGTAGTTATTCAACATGAGGCACAATCCAAATGACATTTTGAATAGATTTTTCTACAGTCCAAAAAATCAATTTTCTGATGAAAAACGATGACCCGTGACCTGTCGAAATTTCTCCAGATGGTCAGAAATGGAAATTTTTTAATGTTTAATGTTTTGACTGCAAATGACTATTCCATGTAAATTATCACTTTTGGAACAAAAACAAGTGTGTTTAGAGTCACTTTAATGCCTGAAATTGGTCGAAATAGAAGCTTCTGAATAGGAGAAAAAGTCTGTAATAATGGCAATTTTTGGTCACACTGAGGCTTTAAAAAGTAGTCATTTGAGGCACATTCCAAATGACATTTTTAATCAATTTTTCTACAGTCCAAAAAATAAATTTTCTGATGAATAACGATGACCCGTGACCTGTCGAAGTTTCTCCAGATGGTCAGAAATGGAAATTTATTAATGGTTAATTTTTTGACTGCAAATGACTATTCCATGTAAATTATCACTTTTGGAACAAAAATAAGTGTGTTTAGAGACACCTTAATACCTGAAACTGGTCGGAATAGAAGCTTCTGAATAGGAGAAAATGTCTGTAATAATGGCAATTTTGGTCACATTGAGGCTTTAAAAAGTAGTTATTCAACATGAGGCACACTCCAACTGACATTTTTAATCAATTTTTCTACAGTCCAAAAAATCAATTTTCTGATGAATAACGATGACCCGTGACCTGTCGAAGTTTCTCCAGCTGGTCAGAAATGGAAATTTATTAATGTTTAATTTTTTGACTGCAAATGACTATGCCATGTAAATTATCACTTTTGGAACAAAAATAAGTGTGTTTAGAGACACCTTAATACCTGAAACTGGTCGAAATAGAAGCTTCTGAATAGAAGAAAATTTCTGTAATAATGGCAATTTTGGTCACATTGAGGCTTTAAAAAGTAGTTATTCAACATGAGGCACATTCCAACTGACATTTTTAATCAATTTTTCTACAGTCCAAAAAATCAATTTTCTGATGAAAAACGATGACCCGTGACCTGTCGAAATTTCTCCAGATGGTCAGAAATGGAAATTTTTTAATGTTTAAGTTTTTGACTGCAAATGACTATTCCATGTAAATTATCACTTTTGGAACAAAAACAAGTGTGTTTAGAGTCACTTTAATGCCTGAAATTTGTCGAAATAGAAGCTTCTGAATAGGAGAAAAAGTGTGTAATAATGGCAATTTTGATCACATTGAGGCTTTAAAAAGTAGTTATTCAACATGAGGCACAATCCAAATGACATTTTGAATAGATTTTTCTACAGTCCAAAAAATTAATTTTCTGATGAAAAACGATGACCCGTGACCTGTCGAAATTTCTCCAGATGGTCAGAAATGGAAATTTTTTAATGTTTAAGTTTTTTGACTGCAAATGACTATTCCATGTAAATTATCACTTTTGGAACAAAAACAAGTGTGTTTAGAGTCACTTTAATGCCTGAAATTGGTTGAAATAGAAGCTTCTGAATAGGAGAAAAAGTCTGCAATAATGGCAATTTTGGTCACATTGAGGCTTTAAAAAGTAGTCATTTGAGACACATTCCAAATGACATTTTGAATACATTTTTCAACAAACCAAAAAATCAATTTTCTGATGAATAACGATGACCCGTGACCTGTCGAAGTTTCTCCAGATGGTCAGAAATGGAAATGTATTAATGTTTAATTTTTTTACTGCAAATGACTATTCCATGTAAATTATCACTTTTGGAACAAAAATAAGTGTGTTTAGAGACACCTTAATAACTGAAACTGGTCGAAATAGAAGCTTCTGAATAGGAGAAAATGTCTGTAATAATGGCAATTTTGGTCACATTGAGGCTTTAAAAAGTAGTTATTCAACATGAGGCACATTCCAACTTACATTTTTAATCAATTTTTCTACAGTCCAAAAAATCAATTTTCTGATGAAAATCGATGACCCGTGACCTGTCGAAATTTCTCCAGATGGTCAGAAATGGAAATTTTTTAAAGTTAAATTTTTTGACTGCAAATGATTATTCCATGTAAATTATCACTTTTGGAACAAAAATAAGTGTGTTTAGAGTCACTTAATGCCTGAAATTGGTCGAAATACAAGCTTCTGAATAGGAGAAAAAGTCTGTAATAATGGCAATTTTGGTCACATTGAGGCTTTAAAAAGTAGTCATTTGAGGCACATTCCAAATGACATTTTTAATCAATTTTTCTACAGTCCAAAAAATCAATTTTCTGATGAATAACGATGACCCGTGACCTGTCGAAGTTTCTCCAGATGGTCAGAAATGGAAATTTTTTAATGTTTAAGTTTTTTGACTGCAAATGACTATTCCATGTAAATTATCACTTTTGGAACAAAAATAAGTGTGTTTAGAGACACCTTAAAACCTGAAACTGGTCGGAATAGAAGCTTCTGAATAGGAGAAAATGTCTGTAATAATGGCAATTTTGGTCACATTGAGGCTTTAAAAAGTAGTTATTCAACATGAGGCACACTCCAACTGACATTTTTAATCAATTTTTCTACAGTCCAAAAAATCAATTTTCTGATGAATAACGATGACCCGTGACCTGTCGAAGTTTCTCCAGATGGTCAGAAATGGAAATTTATTAATGTTTAATTTTTTGACTGCAAATGACTATGCCATGTAAATTATCACTTTTGGAACAAAAATAAGTGTGTTTAGAGACACCTTAATACCTGAAACTGGTCGAAATAGAAGCTTCTGAATAGGAGAACATTTCTGTAATAATGGCAATTTTGGTCACATTGAGGCTTTAAAAAGTAGTTATTCAACATGAGGCACATTCCAACTGACATTTTTAATCAATTTTTCTACAGTCCAAAAAATCAATTTTCTGATGAAAATCGATGACCCGTGACCTGTCGAAATTTCTCCAGATGGTCAGAAATGGAAATTTTTTAAAGTTAAATTTTTTGACTGCAAATGATTATTCCATGTAAATTATCACTTTTGGAACAAAAATAAGTGTGTTTAGAGTCACTTAATGCCTGAAATTGGTCGAAATAGAAGCTTCTGAATAGGAGAAAAAGTCTGTAATAATGGCAATTTTGGTCACATTGAGGCTTTAAAAAGTAGTCATTTGAGGCACATTCCAAATGACATTTTTAATCAATTTTTCCACAGTCCAGAAAATCAATTTTCTGATGAATAACGATGACCCGTGACCTGTCGAAGTTTCTCCAGATGGTCAGAAATGGAAATGTTTTAATGTTTAAGTTTTTTGACTGCAAATGACTATTCCATGTAAATTATCACTTTTGGAACAAAAATAAGTGTCTTTAGAGACACCTTAATACCTGAAACTGGTCGAAATAGAAGCTTCTGAATAGGAGAAAATGTCTGTAATAATGGCAATTTTGGTCACATTGAGGCTTTAAAAAGTAGTTATTCAACATGAGGCACATTCCAACTGACATTTTTAATCAATTTTTCTACAGTCCAAAAAATCCATTTTCTGATGAAAAACGATGACCCGTGACCTGTCGAAATTTCTCCAGATGGTCAGAAATGGAAATGTTTTAATGTTTAAGTTTTTTGACTGCAAATGACTATTCCATGTAAATTATCACTTTTGGAACAAAAACAAGTGTGTTTAGAGTCACTTTAATGCCTGAAATTGGTCGAAACGGAAGCTTCTGAATAGGAGAAAAAGTGTGTAATAATGGCAATTTTGATCACATTGAGGCTTTAAAAAGTAGTCATTCAACATGAGGCACAATCCAAATGACATTTTGAATCAATTTTTCTACAGTCCAAAAAATCAATTTTCTGAGGAAAAACGATGACCCGTGACCTGTCGAAATTTCTCCAGAATGGTCAGAAATGGAAATTTTTTAATGTTTAATTTTATGACTGCAATTGACTATTGCATGTAAATTATCACTTTTGGAACAAAAACAAGTGTGTTTAGAGTCACTTTAATGCCTGAAATTGGTCGAAAAAGAAGCTTCTGAATAGGAGAAAATGTCTGTAATAATGGCAATTTTGGTCACATTGAGGCTTTAAAAAGTAGTTATTCAACATGAGGCACAATCCAAATGACATTTTGAATAGATTTTTCTACAGTCCAAAAAATCAATTTTCTGATAAAAATCAATGACCCGTGACCTGTCGAAATTTCTCCAGATGGTCAGAAATGGAAATTTTTTAAACTTACATTTTTTGACTGCAAATGACTATTCCATGTAAATTATCACTTTTGGAACAAAAATAAGTGTGTTTAGAGTCACTTAATGCCTGAAATTGGTCGAAATAGAAGCTTCTGAATAGGAGAAAAAGTCTGTAATAATGGCAATTTTGGTCACATTGAGGCTTTAAAAAGTAGTCATTTGAGGCACATTCCAAATGACATTTTTAATCAATTTTTCCACAGTCCAGAAAATCAATTTTCTGATGAATAACGATGACCCGTGACCTGTCGAAGTTTCTCCAGATGGTCAGAAATGGAAATGTTTTAATGTTTAAGTTTTTTGACTGCAAATGACTATTCCATGTAAATTATCACTTTTGGAACAAAAATAAGTGTCTTTAGAGACACCTTAATACCTGAAACTGGTCGAAATAGAAGCTTCTGAATAGGAGAAAATGTCTGTAATAATGGCAATTTTGGTCACATTGAGGCTTTAAAAAGTAGTTATTCAACATGAGGCACATTCCAACTGACATTTTTAATCAATTTTTCTACAGTCCAAAAAATCCATTTTCTGATGAAAAACGATGACCCGTGACCTGTCGAAATTTCTCCAGATGGTCAGAAATGGAAATGTTTTAATGTTTAAGTTTTTTGACTGCAAATGACTATTCCATGTAAATTATCACTTTTGGAACAAAAACAAGTGTGTTTAGAGTCACTTTAATGCCTGAAATTGGTCGAAACGGAAGCTTCTGAATAGGAGAAAAAGTGTGTAATAATGGCAATTTTGATCACATTGAGGCTTTAAAAAGTAGTCATTCAACATGAGGCACAATCCAAATGACATTTTGAATCAATTTTTCTACAGTCCAAAAAATCAATTTTCTGAGGAAAAACGATGACCCGTGACCTGTCGAAATTTCTCCAGAATGGTCAGAAATGGAAATTTTTTAATGTTTAATTTTATGACTGCAATTGACTATCGCATGTAAATTATCACTTTTGGAACAAAAACAAGTGTGTTTAGAGTCACTTTAATGCCTGAAATTGGTCGAAAAAGAAGCTTCTGAATAGGAGAAAATGTCTGAAATAATGGCAATTTTGGTCACATTGAGGCTTCAAAAAGTAGTTATTCAACATGAGGCACAATCCAAATGACATTTTGAATAGATTTTTCTACAGTCCAAAAAATCAATTTTCTGATGAAAAACGATGACCCGTGACCTGTCGAAATTTCTCCAGATGGTCAGAAATGGAAATTTTTTAATGTTTAATGTTTTGACTGCAAATGACTATTCCATGTAAATTATCACTTTTGGAACAAAAACAAGTGTGTTTAGAGTCACTTTAATGCCTGAAATTGGTCGAAATAGAAGCTTCTGAATAGGAGAAAAAGTCTGTAATAATGGCAATTTTTGGTCACACTGAGGCTTTAAAAAGTAGTCATTTGAGGCACATTCCAAATGACATTTTTAATCAATTTTTCTACAGTCCAAAAAATAAATTTTCTGATGAATAACGATGACCCGTGACCTGTCGAAGTTTCTCCAGATGGTCAGAAATGGAAATTTATTAATGGTTAATTTTTTGACTGCAAATGACTATTCCATGTAAATTATCACTTTTGGAACAAAAATAAGTGTGTTTAGAGACACCTTAATACCTGAAACTGGTCGGAATAGAAGCTTCTGAATAGGAGAAAATGTCTGTAATAATGGCAATTTTGGTCACATTGAGGCTTTAAAAAGTAGTTATTCAACATGAGGCACACTCCAACTGACATTTTTAATCAATTTTTCTACAGTCCAAAAAATCAATTTTCTGATGAATAACGATGACCCGTGACCTGTCGAAGTTTCTCCAGCTGGTCAGAAATGGAAATTTATTAATGTTTAATTTTTTGACTGCAAATGACTATGCCATGTAAATTATCACTTTTGGAACAAAAATAAGTGTGTTTAGAGACACCTTAATACCTGAAACTGGTCGAAATAGAAGCTTCTGAATAGAAGAAAATTTCTGTAATAATGGCAATTTTGGTCACATTGAGGCTTTAAAAAGTAGTTATTCAACATGAGGCACATTCCAACTGACATTTTTAATCAATTTTTCTACAGTCCAAAAAATCAATTTTCTGATGAAAAACGATGACCCGTGACCTGTCGAAATTTCTCCAGATGGTCAGAAATGGAAATTTTTTAATGTTTAAGTTTTTGACTGCAAATGACTATTCCATGTAAATTATCACTTTTGGAACAAAAACAAGTGTGTTTAGAGTCACTTTAATGCCTGAAATTTGTCGAAATAGAAGCTTCTGAATAGGAGAAAAAGTGTGTAATAATGGCAATTTTGATCACATTGAGGCTTTAAAAAGTAGTTATTCAACATGAGGCACAATCCAAATGACATTTTGAATAGATTTTTCTACAGTCCAAAAAATTAATTTTCTGATGAAAAACGATGACCCGTGACCTGTCGAAATTTCTCCAGATGGTCAGAAATGGAAATTTTTTAATGTTTAAGTTTTTTGACTGCAAATGACTATTCCATGTAAATTATCACTTTTGGAACAAAAACAAGTGTGTTTAGAGTCACTTTAATGCCTGAAATTGGTTGAAATAGAAGCTTCTGAATAGGAGAAAAAGTCTGCAATAATGGCAATTTTGGTCACATTGAGGCTTTAAAAAGTAGTCATTTGAGACACATTCCAAATGACATTTTGAATACATTTTTCAACAAACCAAAAAATCAATTTTCTGATGAATAACGATGACCCGTGACCTGTCGAAGTTTCTCCAGATGGTCAGAAATGGAAATGTATTAATGTTTAATTTTTTTACTGCAAATGACTATTCCATGTAAATTATCACTTTTGGAACAAAAATAAGTGTGTTTAGAGACACCTTAATAACTGAAACTGGTCGAAATAGAAGCTTCTGAATAGGAGAAAATGTCTGTAATAATGGCAATTTTGGTCACATTGAGGCTTTAAAAAGTAGTTATTCAACATGAGGCACATTCCAACTTACATTTTTAATCAATTTTTCTACAGTCCAAAAAATCAATTTTCTGATGAAAATCGATGACCCGTGACCTGTCGAAATTTCTCCAGATGGTCAGAAATGGAAATTTTTTAAAGTTAAATTTTTTGACTGCAAATGATTATTCCATGTAAATTATCACTTTTGGAACAAAAATAAGTGTGTTTAGAGTCACTTAATGCCTGAAATTGGTCGAAATACAAGCTTCTGAATAGGAGAAAAAGTCTGTAATAATGGCAATTTTGGTCACATTGAGGCTTTAAAAAGTAGTCATTTGAGGCACATTCCAAATGACATTTTTAATCAATTTTTCTACAGTCCAAAAAATCAATTTTCTGATGAATAACGATGACCCGTGACCTGTCGAAGTTTCTCCAGATGGTCAGAAATGGAAATTTTTTAATGTTTAAGTTTTTTGACTGCAAATGACTATTCCATGTAAATTATCACTTTTGGAACAAAAATAAGTGTGTTTAGAGACACCTTAAAACCTGAAACTGGTCGGAATAGAAGCTTCTGAATAGGAGAAAATGTCTGTAATAATGGCAATTTTGGTCACATTGAGGCTTTAAAAAGTAGTTATTCAACATGAGGCACACTCCAACTGACATTTTTAATCAATTTTTCTACAGTCCAAAAAATCAATTTTCTGATGAATAACGATGACCCGTGACCTGTCGAAGTTTCTCCAGATGGTCAGAAATGGAAATTTATTAATGTTTAATTTTTTGACTGCAAATGACTATGCCATGTAAATTATCACTTTTGGAACAAAAATAAGTGTGTTTAGAGACACCTTAATACCTGAAACTGGTCGAAATAGAAGCTTCTGAATAGGAGAACATTTCTGTAATAATGGCAATTTTGGTCACATTGAGGCTTTAAAAAGTAGTTATTCAACATGAGGCACATTCCAACTGACATTTTTAATCAATTTTTCTACAGTCCAAAAAATCAATTTTCTGATGAAAATCGATGACCCGTGACCTGTCGAAATTTCTCCAGATGGTCAGAAATGGAAATTTTTTAAAGTTAAATTTTTTGACTGCAAATGATTATTCCATGTAAATTATCACTTTTGGAACAAAAATAAGTGTGTTTAGAGTCACTTAATGCCTGAAATTGGTCGAAATAGAAGCTTCTGAATAGGAGAAAAAGTCTGTAATAATGGCAATTTTGGTCACATTGAGGCTTTAAAAAGTAGTCATTTGAGGCACATTCCAAATGACATTTTTAATCAATTTTTCCACAGTCCAGAAAATCAATTTTCTGATGAATAACGATGACCCGTGACCTGTCGAAGTTTCTCCAGATGGTCAGAAATGGAAATGTTTTAATGTTTAAGTTTTTTGACTGCAAATGACTATTCCATGTAAATTATCACTTTTGGAACAAAAATAAGTGTCTTTAGAGACACCTTAATACCTGAAACTGGTCGAAATAGAAGCTTCTGAATAGGAGAAAATGTCTGTAATAATGGCAATTTTGGTCACATTGAGGCTTTAAAAAGTAGTTATTCAACATGAGGCACATTCCAACTGACATTTTTAATCAATTTTTCTACAGTCCAAAAAATCCATTTTCTGATGAAAAACGATGACCCGTGACCTGTCGAAATTTCTCCAGATGGTCAGAAATGGAAATGTTTTAATGTTTAAGTTTTTTGACTGCAAATGACTATTCCATGTAAATTATCACTTTTGGAACAAAAACAAGTGTGTTTAGAGTCACTTTAATGCCTGAAATTGGTCGAAACGGAAGCTTCTGAATAGGAGAAAAAGTGTGTAATAATGGCAATTTTGATCACATTGAGGCTTTAAAAAGTAGTCATTCAACATGAGGCACAATCCAAATGACATTTTGAATCAATTTTTCTACAGTCCAAAAAATCAATTTTCTGAGGAAAAACGATGACCCGTGACCTGTCGAAATTTCTCCAGAATGGTCAGAAATGGAAATTTTTTAATGTTTAATTTTATGACTGCAATTGACTATCGCATGTAAATTATCACTTTTGGAACAAAAACAAGTGTGTTTAGAGTCACTTTAATGCCTGAAATTGGTCGAAAAAGAAGCTTCTGAATAGGAGAAAATGTCTGAAATAATGGCAATTTTGGTCACATTGAGGCTTCAAAAAGTAGTTATTCAACATGAGGCACAATCCAAATGACATTTTGAATAGATTTTTCTACAGTCCAAAAAATCAATTTTCTGATGAAAAACGATGACCCGTGACCTGTCGAAATTTCTCCAGATGGTCAGAAATGGAAATTTTTTAATGTTTAATGTTTTGACTGCAAATGACTATTCCATGTAAATTATCACTTTTGGAACAAAAACAAGTGTGTTTAGAGTCACTTTAATGCCTGAAATTGGTCGAAATAGAAGCTTCTGAATAGGAGAAAAAGTCTGTAATAATGGCAATTTTTGGTCACACTGAGGCTTTAAAAAGTAGTCATTTGAGGCACATTCCAAATGACATTTTTAATCAATTTTTCTACAGTCCAAAAAATAAATTTTCTGATGAATAACGATGACCCGTGACCTGTCGAAGTTTCTCCAGATGGTCAGAAATGGAAATTTATTAATGGTTAATTTTTTGACTGCAATTGACTATTGCATGTAAATTATCACTTTTGGAACAAAAACAAGTGTGTTTAGAGTCACTTTAATGCCTAAAATTGGTCGAAATAGAAGCTTCTGAATAGGAGAAAAAGTGTGTAATAATGGCAATTTAGGTCACATTGAGGCTTTAAACAGTAGTTATTCAACATGAGGCACAATCCAAATGACATTTTGAATAGATTTTTCTACAGTCCAAAAAATCAATTTTCTGATGAAAAACGATGACCCGTGACCTGTCGAAATTTCTCCAGATGGTCAGAAGTGGAAATTTTTTAATGTTTACGTTTTTTGACTGCAAATGACTATTCCATGTAAATTATCACTTTTGGAACAAAAACAAGTGTGTTTAGAGTCACTTTAATGCCTGAAATTGGTCGAAATAGAAGCTTCTGAATAGGAGAAAAAGTCTGTAATAAATGGCAATTTTGGTCACATTGAGGCTTTAAAAAGTAGTCATTTGAGGCACATTCCAAATGACATTTTGAATAGATTTTTCTACAGTCCAAAAAATCAATTTTCTGATAAAAATCAATGACCCGTGACCTGTCGAAATTTCTCCAGAATGGTCAGAAATGGAAATTTTTTAATGTTTAATTTTATGACTGCAATTGACTATCGCATGTAAATTATCACTTTTGGAACAAAAACAAGTGTGTTTAGAGTCACTTTAATGCCTGAAATTGGTCGAAATAGAAGCTTCTGAATAGGAGAAAATGTCTGTAATAATGGCAATTTTGGTCACATTGAGGCTTTAAAAAGTAGTTATTCAACATGAGGCACATTCCAACTGACATTTTTAATCAATTTTTCTACAGTCCAAAAAATCCATTTTCTGATGAAAAACGATGACCCGTGACCTGTCGAAATTTCTCCAGATGGTCAGAAATGGAAATGTTTTAATGTTTAAGTTTTTTGACTGCAAATGACTATTCCATGTAAATTATCACTTTTGGAACAAAAACAAGTGTGTTTAGAGTCACTTTAATGCCTGAAATTGGTCGAAACGGAAGCTTCTGAATAGGAGAAAAAGTGTGTAATAATGGCAATTTTGATCACATTGAGGCTTTAAAAAGTAGTCGTTCAACATGAGGCACAATCCAAATGACATTTTGAATCAATTTTTCTACAGTCCAAAAAATCAATTTTCTGAGGAAAAACGATGACCCGTGACCTGTCGAAATTTCTCCAGAATGGTCAGAAATGGAAATTTTTTAATGTTTAATTGTATGACTGCAATTGACTATCGCATGTAAATTATCACTTTTGGAACAAAAACAAGTGTGTTTAGAGTCACTTTAATGCCTGAAATTGGTCGAAAAAGAAGCTTCTGAATAGGAGAAAATGTCTGAAATAATGGCAATTTTGGTCACATTGAGGCTTCAAAAAGTAGTTTTTCAACATGAGGCACAATCCAAATGACATTTTGAATAGATTTTTCTACAGTCCAAAAAATCAATTTTCTGATGAAAAACGATGACCCGTGACCTGTCGAAATTTCTCCAGATGGTCAGAAATGGAAATTTTTTAATGTTTAATGTTTTGACTGCAAATGACTATTCCATGTAAATTATCACTTTTGGAACAAAAACAAGTGTGTTTAGAGTCACTTTAATGCCTGAAATTGGTCGAAACGGAAGCTTCTGAATAGGAGAAAAAGTCTGTAATAATGGCAATTTTTGGTCACACTGAGGCTTTAAAAAGTAGTCATTTGAGGCACATTCCAAATGACATTTTTAATCAATTTTTCTACAGTCCAAAAAATCAATTTTCTGATGAATAACGATGACCCGTGACCTGTCGAAGTTTCTCCTGATGGTCAGAAATGGAAATTTATTAATGGTTAATTTTTTGACTGCAAATGACTATGCCATGTAAATTATCACTTTGGAACAAAAATAAGTGTGTTTAGAGACACCTTAATACCTGAAACTGGTCGAAATAGAAGCTTCTGAATAGGAGAAAATTTCTGTAATAATGGCAATTTTGGTCACATTGAGGCTTTAAAAAGTAGTTATTCAACATGAGGCACATTCCAACTGACATTTTTAATCAATTTTTCTACAGTCCAAAAAATCAATTTTCTGATGAAAATCGATGACCCGTGACCTGTCGAAATTTCTCCAGATGGTCAGAAATGGAAATTTTTTCAAAGTTAAATTTTTTGACTGCAAATGATTATTCCATGTAAATTATCACTTTTGGAACAAAAATAAGTGTGTTTAGAGTCACTTAATGCCTGAAATTGGTCGAAATACAAGCTTCTGAATAGGAGAAAAAGTCTGTAATAATGGCAATTTTGGTCACATTGAGGCTTTAAAAAGTAGTCATTTGAGGCACATTCCAAATGACATTTTTAATCAATTTTTCTACAGTCCAAATAATCAATTTTCTGATGAATAACGATGACCCGTGACCTGTCGAAGTTTCTCCAGATGGTCAGAAATGGAAATTTTTTAATGTTTAAGTTTTTTGACTGCAAATGACTATTCCATGTAAATTATCACTTTTGGAACAAAAATAAGTGTGTTTAGAGACACCTTAATACCTGAAACTGGTCGGAATAGAAGCTTCTGAATAGGAGAAAATGTCTGTAATAATGGCAATTTTGGTCACATTGAGGCTTTAAAAAGTAGTTATTCAACATGAGGCACACTCCAACTGACATTTTTAATCAATTTTTCTACAGTCCAAAAAATCAATTTTCTGATGAATAACGATGACCCGTGACCTGTCGAAGTTTCTCCAGATGGTCAGAAATGGAAATTTATTAATGTTTAATTTTTTGACTGCAAATGACTATGCCATGTAAATTATCACTTTTGGAACAAAAATAAGTGTGTTTAGAGACACCTTAATACCTGAAACTGGTCGAAATAGAAGCTTCTGAATAGAAGAAAATTTCTGTAATAATGGCAATTTTGGTCACATTGAGGCTTTAAAAAGTAGTTATTCAACATGAGGCACATTCCAACTGACATTTTTAATCAATTTTTCTACAGTCCAAAAAATCAATTTTCTGATGAAAAACGATGACCCGTGACCTGTCGAAATTTCTCCAGATGGTCAGAAATGGAAATTTTTTAATGTTTAAGTTTTTGACTGCAAATGACTATTCCATGTAAATTATCACTTTTGGAACAAAAACAAGTGTGTTTAGAGTCACTTTAATGCCTGAAATTTGTCGAAATAGAAGCTTCTGAATAGGAGAAAAAGTGTGTAATAATGGCAATTTTGATCACATTGAGGCTTTAAAAAGTAGTTATTCAACATGAGGCACAATCCAAATGACATTTTGAATAGATTTTTCTACAGTCCAAAAAATTAATTTTCTGATGAAAAACGATGACCCGTGACCTGTCGAAATTTCTCCAGATGGTCAGAAATGGAAATTTTTTAATGTTTAAGTTTTTTGACTGCAAATGACTATTCCATGTAAATTATCACTTTTGGAACAAAAACAAGTGTGTTTAGAGTCACTTTAATGCCTGAAATTGGTTGAAATAGAAGCTTCTGAATAGGAGAAAAAGTCTGCAATAATGGCAATTTTGGTCACATTGAGGCTTTAAAAAGTAGTCATTTGAGACACATTCCAAATGACATTTTGAATACATTTTTCAACAAACCAAAAAATCAATTTTCTGATGAATAACGATGACCCGTGACCTGTCGAAGTTTCTTCAGATGGTCAGAAATGGAAATGTATTAATGTTTAATTTTTTTACTGCAAATGACTATTCCATGTAAATTATCACTTTTGGAACAAAAATAAGTGTGTTTAGAGACACCTTAATACCTGAAACTGGTCGAAATAGAAGCTTCTGAATAGGAGAAAATGTCTGTAATAATGGCAATTTTGGTCACATTGAGGCTTTAAAAAGTAGTTATTCAACATGAGGCACATTCCAACTTACATTTTTAATCAATTTTTCTACAGTCCAAAAAATCAATTTTCTGATGAAAATCGATGACCCGTGACCTGTCGAAATTTCTCCAGATGGTCAGAAATGGAAATTTTTTAAAGTTAAATTTTTTGACTGCAAATGATTATTCCATGTAAATTATCACTTTTGGAACAAAAATAAGTGTGTTTAGAGTCACTTAATGCCTGAAATTGGTCGAAATACAAGCTTCTGAATAGGAGAAAAAGTCTGTAATAATGGCAATTTTGGTCACATTGAGGCTTTAAAAAGTAGTCATTTGAGGCACATTCCAAATGACATTTTTAATCAATTTTTCTACAGTCCAAAAAATCAATTTTCTGATGAATAACGATGACCCGTGACCTGTCGAAGTTTCTCCAGATGGTCAGAAATGGAAATTTTTTAATGTTTAAGTTTTTTGACTGCAAATGACTATTCCATGTAAATTATCACTTTTGGAACAAAAATAAGTGTGTTTAGAGACACCTTAAAACCTGAAACTGGTCGGAATAGAAGCTTCTGAATAGGAGAAAATGTCTGTAATAATGGCAATTTTGGTCACATTGAGGCTTTAAAAAGTAGTTATTCAACATGAGGCACACTCCAACTGACATTTTTAATCAATTTTTCTACAGTCCAAAAAATCAATTTTCTGATGAATAACGATGACCCGTGACCTGTCGAAGTTTCTCCAGATGGTCAGAAATGGAAATTTATTAATGTTTAATTTTTTGACTGCAAATGACTATGCCATGTAAATTATCACTTTTGGAACAAAAATAAGTGTGTTTAGAGACACCTTAATACCTGAAACTGGTCGAAATAGAAGCTTCTGAATAGGAGAACATTTCTGTAATAATGGCAATTTTGGTCACATTGAGGCTTTAAAAAGTAGTTATTCAACATGAGGCACATTCCAACTGACATTTTTAATCAATTTTTCTACAGTCCAAAAAATCAATTTTCTGATGAAAAACTATGACCCGTGACCTGTCGAAATTTCTCCAGATGGTCAGAAATGGAAATTTTTTAATGTTTAAGTTTTTGACTGCAAATGACTATTCCATGTAAATTATCACTTTTGGAACAAAAACAAGTGTGTTTAGAGTCACTTTAATGCCTGAAATTTGTCGAAATAGAAGCTTCTGAATAGGAGAAAAAGTGTGTAATAATGGCAATTTTGATCACATTGAGGCTTTAAAAAGTAGTTATTCAACATGAGGCACAATCCAAATGACATTTTGAATAGATTTTTCTACAGTCCAAAAAATTAATTTTCTGATGAAAAACGATGACCCGTGACCTGTCGAAATTTCTCCAGATGGTCAGAAATGGAAATTTTTTAATGTTTAAGTTTTTTGACTGCAAATGACTATTCCATGTAAATTATCACTTTTGGAACAAAAACAAGTGTGTTTAGAGTCACTTTAATGCCTGAAATTGGTCGAAAAAGAATCTTCTGAATAGGAGAAAAAGTCTGCAATAATGGCAATTTTGGTCACATTGAGGCTTTAAAAAGTAGTCATTTGAGGCACATTCCAAATGACATTTTGAATACATTTTTCAACAAACCAAAAAATCAATTTTCTGATGAATAACGATGACCCGTGACCTGTCGAAGTTTCTCCAGATGGTCAGAAATGGAAATGTATTAATGTTTAACTTTTTTTACTGCAACTGACTATTCCATGTAAATTATCACTTTTGGAACAAAAATAAGTGTGTTTAGAGACACCTTAATACCTGAAACTGGTCGAAATAGAAGCTTCTGAATAGGAGAAAATGTCTGTAATAATGGCAATTTTGGTCACATTGAGGCTTTAAAAAGTAGTTATTCAACATGAGGCACATTCCAACTTACATTTTTAATCAGTTTTTCTACAGTCCAAAAAATCAATTTTCTGATGAAAATCGATGACCCGTGACCTGTCGAAATTTCTCCAGATGGTCAGAAATGGAAATTTTTTAAAGTTAAATTTTTTGACTGCAAATGACTATTCCATGTAAATTATCACTTTTGGAACAAAAATAAGTGTGTTTAGAGACACCTTAATACCTGAAACTGGTCGAAATAGAAGCTTCTGAATAGGAGAAAAAGTCTGTAATAATGGCAATTTTGATCACATTGAGGCTTTAAAAAGTAGTTATTCAACATGAGGCACATTCCAACTGACATTTTTAATCAATTTTTCTACAGTCCAAAAAATCAATTTTCTGATGAAAATCGATGACCCGTGACCTGTCGAAATTTCTCCAGATGGTCAGAAATGGAAATTTTTTAATGTTTAAGTTGTTTGACTGCAAATGACTATTCCATGTAAATTATCACTTTTGGAACAAAAATAAGTGTGTTTAGAGACACCTTAATACCTGAAACTGAACGAAATAGAAGCTTCTGAATAGGAGGAAATGTCTGTAATAATGGCAATTTTGGTCACATTGAGGCTTGAAAAAGTAGTTATTCAAAATGAGGCACATTCCAACTGACATTTTTAATCAATATTTCTACAGTCCAAAAAATCAATTTTCTGATGAAAAACGATGACCCGTGACCTGTCGAAATTTCTCTAGATGGTCAGAAATGGAAATGTTTTAATGTTTAAGTTTTTTGACTGCAAATGACTATTCCATGTAAATTATCACTTTTGGAACAAAAACAAGTGTGTTTAGAGTCACTTTAATGCCTGAAATTGGTCAAAACGGAAGCTTCTGAATAGGAGAAAAAGTGTGTAATAATGGCAATTTTGATCACATTGAGGCTTTAAAAAGTAGTTATTCAACATGAGGCACAATCCAAATAACATTTTGAATCAATTTTTCTACAGTCCGAAAAATCAATTTTCTGAGGAAAAATGATGACCCGTGACCTGTCGAAATTTCTCCAGAATGGTCAGAAATGGAAATTTTTTAATGTTTAGTTTTTTGACTGCAATTGACTATCGCATGTAAATTATCACTTTTGGAACAAAAACAAGTGTGTTTAGAGTCACTTTAATGCCTGAAATTGGTCGAAAAAGAAGCTTCTGAGTAGGAGAAAATGTCTGTAATAATGGCAATTTTGGTCACATTGAGGCTTTAAAAAGTAGTTATTCAACATGAGGCACATTCCAACTGACATTTTTAATCAATTTTTCTACAGTCCAAGAAATCAATTTTCTGATGAAAAACGATGACCCGTGACCTGTCGAACTTTCTCCAGATGGTCAGAAATGGTAATTTTTTATTGTGTTGTCTTTTGACTGCAAATGACTATCGCATGTAAATTATCACTTTTGGAACAAAAACAAGTGTGTTTAGAGTCACTTTAATGCCTGAAATTGGTCGAAAAAGAAGCTTCTGAATAGGAGAAAATGTCTGTAATAATGGCAATTTTGGTCACATTGAGGCTTTAAAAAGTAGTTATTCAACATGAGGCACAATCCAAATGACATTTTGAATAGATTTTTCTACAGTCCAAAAAATCAATTTTCTGATGAAAAACGATGACCCGTGACCTGTCGAAATTTCTCCAGATGGTCAGAAGTGGAAATTTTTTAATGTTTACGTTTTTTGACTGCAAATGACTATTCCATGTAAATTATCACTTTTGGAACAAAAACAAGTGTGTTTAGAGTCACTTTAATGCCTGAAATTGGTCGAAATAGAAGCTTCTGAATAGGAGAAAAAGTCTGTAATAAATGGCAATTTTGGTCACATTGAGGCTTTAAAAAGTAGTCATTTGAGGCACATTCCAAATGACATTTTGAATAGATTTTTCTACAGTCCAAAAAATCAATTTTCTGATAAAAATCAATGACCCGTGACCTGTCGAAATTTCTCCAGAATGGTCAGAAATGGAAATTTTTTAATGTTTAATTTTATGACTGCAATTGACTATCGCATGTAAATTATCACTTTTGGAACAAAAACAAGTGTGTTTAGAGTCACTTTAATGCCTGAAATTGGTCGAAATAGAAGCTTCTGAATAGGAGAAAATGTCTGTAATAATGGCAATTTTGGTCACATTGAGGCTTTAAAAAGTAGTTATTCAACATGAGGCACATTCCAACTGACATTTTTAATCAATTTTTCTACAGTCCAAAAAATCCATTTTCTGATGAAAAACGATGACCCGTGACCTGTCGAAATTTCTCCAGATGGTCAGAAATGGAAATGTTTTAATGTTTAAGTTTTTTGACTGCAAATGACTATTCCATGTAAATTATCACTTTTGGAACAAAAACAAGTGTGTTTAGAGTCACTTTAATGCCTGAAATTGGTCGAAACGGAAGCTTCTGAATTGGAGAAAAAGTGTGTAATAATGGCAATTTTGATCACATTGAGGCTTTAAAAAGTAGTCATTCAACATGAGGCACAATCCAAATGACATTTTGAATCAATTTTTCTACAGTCCAAAAAATCAATTTTCTGAGGAAAAACGATGACCCGTGACCTGTCGAAATTTCTCCAGAATGGTCAGAAATGGAAATTTTTTAATGTTTAATTGTATGACTGCAATTGACTATCGCATGTAAATTATCACTTTTGGAACAAAAACAAGTGTGTTTAGAGTCACTTTAATGCCTGAAATTGGTCGAAAAAGAAGCTTCTGAATAGGAGAAAATGTCTGAAATAATGGCAATTTTGGTCACATTGAGGCTTCAAAAAGTAGTTTTTCAACATGAGGCACAATCCAAATGACATTTTGAATAGATTTTTCTACAGTCCAAAAAATCAATTTTCTGATGAAAAACGATGACCCGTGACCTGTCGAAATTTCTCCAGATGGTCAGAAATGGAAATTTTTTAATGTTTAATGTTTTGACTGCAAATGACTATTCCATGTAAATTATCACTTTTGGAACAAAAACAAGTGTGTTTAGAGTCACTTTAATGCCTGAAATTGGTCGAAACGGAAGCTTCTGAATAGGAGAAAAAGTCTGTAATAATGGCAATTTTTGGTCACACTGAGGCTTTAAAAAGTAGTCATTTGAGGCACATTCCAAATGACATTTTTAATCAATTTTTCTACAGTCCAAAAAATCAATTTTCTGATGAATAACGATGACCCGTGACCTGTCGAAGTTTCTCCTGATGGTCAGAAATGGAAATTTATTAATGGTTAATTTTTTGACTGCAAATGACTATGCCATGTAAATTATCACTTTTGGAACAAAAATAAGTGTGTTTAGAGACACCTTAATACCTGAAACTGGTCGAAATAGAAGCTTCTGAATAGGAGAAAATTTCTGTAATAATGGCAATTTTGGTCACATTGAGGCTTTAAAAAGTAGTTATTCAACATGAGGCACATTCCAACTGACATTTTTAATCAATTTTTCTACAGTCCAAAAAATCAATTTTCTGATGAAAATCGATGACCCGTGACCTGTCGAAATTTCTCCAGATGGTCAGAAATGGAAATTTTTTAAAGTTAAATTTTTTGACTGCAAATGATTATTCCATGTAAATTATCACTTTTGGAACAAAAACAAGTGTGTTTAGAGTCACTTTAATGCCTGAAATTTGTCGAAATAGAAGCTTCTGAATAGGAGAAAAAGTGTGTAATAATGGCAATTTTGATCACATTGAGGCTTTAAAAAGTAGTTATTCAACATGAGGCACAATCCAAATGACATTTTGAATAGATTTTTCTACAGTCCAAAAAATTAATTTTCTGATGAAAAACGATGACCCGTGACCTGTCAAAATTTCTCCAGATGGTCAGAAATGGAAATTTTTTAATGTTTAAGTTTTTTGACTGCAAATGACTATTCCATGTAAATTATCACTTTTGGAACAAAAACAAGTGTGTTTAGAGTCACTTTAATGCCTGAAATTGGTCAAAAAAGAAGCTTCTGAATAGGAGAAAAAGTCTGCAATAATGGCAATTTTGGTCACATTGAGGCTTTAAAAAGTAGTCATTTGAGGCACATTCCAAATGACATTTTGAATACATTTTTCAACAAACCAAAAAATCAATTTTCTGATGAATAACGATGACCCGTGACCTGTCGAAGTTTCTCCAGATGGTCAGAAATGGAAATGTATTAATGTTTAACTTTTTTTACTGCAAATGACTATTCCATGTAAATTATCACTTTTGGAACAAAAATAAGTGTGTTTAGAGACACCTTAATACCTGAAACTGGTCGAAATAGAAGCTTCTGAATAGGAGAAAATGTCTGTAATAATGGCAATTTTGGTCACATTGAGGCTTTAAAAAGTAGTTATTCAACATGAGGCACATTCCAACTTACATTTTTAATCAGTTTTTCTACAGTCCAAAAAATCAATTTTCTGATGAAAATCGATGACCCGTGACCTGTCGAAATTTCTCCAGATGGTCAGAAATGGAAATTTTTTAAAGTTAAATTTTTTGACTGCAAATGATTATTCCATGTAAATTATCACTTTTGGAACAAAAATAAGTGTGTTTAGAGTCACTTAATGCCTGAAATTGGTCGAAATAGAAGCTTCTGAATAGGAGAAAAAGTCTGTAATAATGGCAATTTTGGTCACATTGAGGCTTTAAAAAGTAGTCATCTGAGGCACATTCCAAATGACATTTTTAATCAATTTTTCTACAGTCCAAAAAATCAATTTTCTGATGAATAATGATGACCCGTGACCTGTCGAAGTTTCTCCAGATGGTCAGAAATGGAAATTTTTTAATGTTTAAGTTTTTTGACTGCAAATGACTATTCCATGTAAATTATCACTTTTGGAACAAAAATAAGTGTGTTTAGAGACACCTTAATACCTGAAACTGGTCGAAATAGAAGCTTCTGAATAGGAGAAAAAGTCTGTAATAATGGCAATTTTGATCACATTGAGGCTTTAAAAAGTAGTTATTCAACATGAGGCACATTCCAACTGACATTTTTAATCAATTTTTCTACAGTCCAAAAAATCAATTTTCTGATGAAAATCGATGACCCGTGACCTGTCGAAATTTCTCCAGATGGTCAGAAATGGAAATTTTTTAATGTTTAAGTTGTTTGACTGCAAATGACTATTCCATGTAAATTATCACTTTTGGAACAAAAATAAGTGTGTTTAGAGACACCTTAATACCTGAAACTGAACGAAATAGAAGCTTCTGAATAGGAGGAAATGTCTGTAATAATGGCAATTTTGGTCACATTGAGGCTTGAAAAAGTAGTTATTCAACATGAGGCACATTCCAACTGACATTTTTAATCAATATTTCTACAGTCCAAAAAATCTATTTTCTGATGAAAAACGATGACCCGTGACCTGTCGAAATTTCTCCAGATGGTCAGAAATGGAAATGTTTTAATGTTTAAGTTTTTTGACTGCAAATGACTATTCCATGTAAATTATCACTTTTGGAACAAAAACAAGTGTGTTTAGAGTCACTTTAATGCCTGAAATTGGTCGAAACGGAAGCTTCTGAATAGGAGAAAAAGTGTGTAATAATGGCAATTTTGATCACATTGAGGCTTTAAAAAGTAGTTATTCAACATGAGGCACAATCCAAATAACATTTTGAATCAATTTTTCTACAGTCCGAAAAATCAATTTTCTGAGGAAAAATGATGACCCGTGACCTGTCGAAATTTCTCCAGAATGGTCAGAAATGGAAATTTTTTAATGTTTAGTTTTTTGACTGCAATTGACTATCGCATGTAAATTATCACTTTTGGAACAAAAACAAGTGTGTTTAGAGTCACTTTAATGCCTGAAATTGGTCGAAAAAGAAGCTTCTGAGTAGGAGAAAATGTCTGTAATAATGGCAATTTTGGTCACATTGAGGCTTTAAAAAGTAGTTATTCAACATGAGGCACATTCCAACTGACATTTTTAATCAATTTTTCTACAGTCCAAGAAATCAATTTTCTGATGAAAATCGATGACCCGTGACCTGTCGAAATTTCTCCAGATGGTCAGAAATGGAAATTTTTTAAAGTTAAATTTTTTGACTGCAAATGATTATTCCATGTAAATTATCACTTTTGGAACAAAAACAAGTGTGTTTAGAGTCACTTAATGCCTGAAATTGGTCGAAATAGAAGCTTCTGAATAGGAGAAAAAGTCTGTAATAATGGCAATTTTGGTCACATTGAGGCTTTAAAAAGTAGTCATTTGAGGCACATTCCAAATGACATTTTTAATCAATTTTTCTACAGTCCAAAAAATCAATTTTCTGATGAATAACGATGACCCGTGACCTGTCGAAGTTTCTCCAGATGGTCAGAAATGGAAATTTTTTAATGTTTAAGTTTTTTGACTGCAAATGACTATTCCATGTAAATTATCACTTTTGGAACAAAAATAAGTGTGTTTAGAGACACCTTAATACCTGAAACTGGTCGGAATAGAAGCTTCTGAATAGGAGAAAATGTCTGTAATAATGGCAATTTTGGTCACATTGAGGCTTTAAAAAGTAGTTATTCAACATGAGGCACAATCCAAAAAACATTTTGAATCAATTTTTCTACAGTCCAAAAAATCAATTTTCTGATGAAAATCGATGACCCGTGACCTGTCGAAATTTCTCCAGATGGTCAGAAATGGAAATTTTTTAAAGTTAAATTTTTTGACTGCAAATGATTATTCCATGTAAATTATCACTTTTGGAACAAAAACAAGTGTGTTTAGAGTCACTTAATGCCTGAAATTGGTCGAAATAGAAGCTTCTGAATAGGAGAAAAAGTCTGTAATAATGGCAATTTTGGTCACATTGAGGCTTTAAAAAGTAGTCATTTGAGGCACATTCCAAATGACATTTTTAATCAATTTTTCTACAGTACAAAAAATCAATTTTCTGATGAATAACGATGACCCGTGACCTGTCGAAGTTTCTCCAGATGGTCAGAAATGAAAATTTTTTAATGTTTAAGTTTTTTGACTGCAAATGACTATTCCATGTAAATTATCACTTTTGGAACAAAAATAAGTGTGTTTAGAGACACCTTAATACCTGAAACTGGTCGGAATAGAAGCTTCTGAATAGGAGAAAATGTCTGTAATAATGGCAATTTTGGTCACATTGAGGCTTTAAAAAGTAGTTATTCAACATGAGGCACACTCCAACTGACATTTTTAATCAATTTTTCTACAGTCCAAAAAATCAATTTTCTGATGAATAACGATGACCCGTGACCTGTCGAAGTTTCTCCAGATGGTCAGAAATGGAAATTTATTAATGTTTAATTTTTTGACTGCAAATGACTATGCCATGTAAATTATCACTTTTGGAACAAAAATAAGTGTGTTTAGAGACACCTTAATACCTGAAACTGGTCGAAATAGAAGCTTCTGAATAGGAGAAAATTTCTGTAATAATGGCAATTTTGGTCACATTGAGGCTTTAAAAAGTAGTTATTCAACATGAGGCACATTCCAACTGACATTTTTAATCAATTTTTCTACAGTCCAAAAAATCAATTTTCTGATGAAAAACTATGACCCGTGACCTGTCGAAATTTCTCCAGATGGTCAGAAATGGAAATTTTTTAATGTTTAAGTTTTTGACTGCAAATGACTATTCCATGTAAATTATCACTTTTGGAACAAAAACAAGTGTGTTTAGAGTCACTTTAATGCCTGAAATTTGTCGAAATAGAAGCTTCTGAATAGGAGAAAAAGTGTGTAATAATGGCAATTTTGATCACATTGACGCTTTAAAAAGTAGTTATTCAACATGAGGCACAATCCAAATGACATTTTGAATAGATTTTTCTACAGTCCAAAAAATTAATTTTCTGATGAAAAACGATGACCCGTGACCTGTCGAAATTTCTCCAGATGGTCAGAAATGGAAATTTTTTAATGTTTAAGTTTTTTGACTGCAAATGACTATTCCATGTAAATTATCACTTTTGGAACAAAAACAAGTGTGTTTAGAGTCACTTTAATGCCTGAAATTGGTCGAAAAAGAAGCTTCTGAATAGGAGAAAAAGTCTGCAATAATGGCAATTTTGGTCACATTGAGGCTTTAAAAAGTAGTCATTTGAGGCACATTCCAAATGACATTTTGAATACATTTTTCAACAAACCAAAAAATCAATTTTCTGATGAATAACGATGACCCGTGACCTGTCGAAGTTTCTCCAGATGGTCAGAAATGGAAATGTATTAATGTTTAATTTTTTTACTGCAAATGACTATTCCATGTAAATTATCACTTTTGGAACAAAAATAAGTGTGTTTAGAGACACCTTAATACCTGAAACTGGTCGAAATAGAAGCTTCTGAATAGGAGAAAATGTCTGTAATAATGGCAATTTTGGTCACATTGAGGCTTTAAAAAGTAGTTATTCAACATGAGGCACATTCCAACTTACATTTTTAATCAGTTTTTCTACAGTCCAAAAAATCAATTTTCTGATGAAAATCGATGACCCGTGACCTGTCGAAATTTCTCCAGATGGTCAGAAATGGAAATTTTTTAAAGTTAAATTTTTTGACTGCAAATTATTATTCCATGTAAATTATCACTTTTGGAACAAAAATAAGTGTGTTTAGAGTCACTTAATGCCTGAAATTGGTCGAAATAGAAGCTTCTGAATAGGAGAAAAAGTCTGTAATAATGGCAATTTTGGTCACATTGAGGCTTTAAAAAGTAGTCATCTGAGGCACATTCCAAATGACATTTTTAATCAATTTTTCTACAGTCCAAAAAATCAATTTTCTGATGAATAATGATGACCCGTGACCTGTCGAAGTTTCTCCAGATGGTCAGAAATGGAAATTTTTTAATGTTTAAGTTTTTTGACTGCAAATGACTATTCCATGTAAATTATCACTTTTGGAACAAAAATAAGTGTGTTTAGAGACACCTTAATACCTGAAACTGGTCGAAATAGAAGCTTCTGAATAGGAGAAAAAGTCTGTAATAATGGCAATTTTGATCACATTGAGGCTTTAAAAAGTAGTTATTCAACACGAGGCACATTCCAACTGACATTTTTAATCAATTTTTCTACAGTCCAAAAAATCAATTTTCTGATGAAAATCGATGACCCGTGACCTGTCGAAATTTCTCCAGATGGTCAGAAATGGAAATTTTTTAATGTTTAAGTTGTTTGACTGCAAATGACTATTCCATGTAAATTATCACTTTTGGAACAAAAATAAGTGTGTTTAGAGACACCTTAATACCTGAAACTGAACGAAATAGAAGCTTCTGAATAGGAGGAAATGTCTGTAATAATGGCAATTTTGGTCACATTGAGGCTTTAAAAAGTAGTTATTCAACATGAGGCACATTCCAAATGACATTTTTAATCAATTTTTCTACAGTCCAAAAAATCAATTTTCTGAGGAAAAATGATGACCCGTGACCTGTCGAAATTTCTCCAGATGGTCAGAAATGGAAATTTTTTAATGTTTAGTTTTTTGACTGCAAATGACTATTCCATGTAAATTATCACTTTTGGAACAAAAACAAGTGTGTTTAGAGTCACTTTAATGCCTGAAATTGGTCGAAACGGAAGCTTCTGAATAGGAGAAAAAGTGTGTAATAATGGCAATTTTGATCACATTGAGGCTTTAAAAAGTAGTTATTCAACATGAGGCACAATCCAAATGACATTTTTAATCAATTTTTCTACAGTCCAAGAAATCAATTTTCTGATGAAAAACGATGACCCGTGACCTGTCGAACTTTCTCCAGATGGTCAGAAATGGTAATTTTTTATTGTGTTGTCTTTTGACTGCAAATGACTATCGCATGTAAATTATCACTTTTGGAACAAAAACAAGTGTGTTTAGAGTCACTTTAATGCCTGAAATTGGTCGAAAAAGAAGCTTCTGAATAGGAGAAAATGTCTGTAATAATGGCAATTTTGGTCACATTGAGGCTTTAAAAAGTAGTTATTCAACATGAGGCACAATCCAAATGACATTTTGAATAGATTTTTCTACAGTCCAAAAAATCAATTTTCTGATGAAAAACGATGACCCGTGACCTGTCGAAATTTCTCAAGATGGTCAGAAGTGGAAATTTTTTAATGTTTACGTTTTTTGACTGCAAATGACTATTCCATGTAAATTATCACTTTTGGAACAAAAACAAGTGTGTTTAGAGTCACTTTAATGCCTGAAATTGGTCGAAATAGAAGCTTCTGAATAGGAGAAAAAGTCTGTAATAATGGCAATTTTGGTCACATTGAGGCTTTAAAAAGTAGTCATTTGAGGCACATTCCAAATGACATTTTGAATAGATTTTTCTACAGTCCAAAAAATCAATTTTCTGATAAAAATCAATGACCCGTGACCTGTCGAAATTTCTCCAGAATGGTCAGAAATGGAAATTTTTTAATGTTTAATTTTATGACTGCAATTGACTATCGCATGTAAATTATCACTTTTGGAACAAAAACAAGTGTGTTTAGAGTCACTTTAATGCCTGAAATTGGTCGAAATAGAAGCTTCTGAATAGGAGAAAATGTTTGTAATAATGGCAATTTTGGTCACATTGAGGCTTTAAAAAGTAGTTATTCAACATGAGGCACATTCCAACTGACATTTTTAATCAATTTTTCTACAGTCCAAAAAATCCATTTTCTGATGAAAAACGATGACCCGTGACCTGTCAAAATTTCTCCAGATGGTCAGAAATGGAAATGTTTTAATGTTTAAGTTTTTTGACTGCAAATGACTATTCCATGTAAATTATCACTTTTGGAACAAAAACAAGTGTGTTTAGAGTCACTTTAATGCCTGAAATTGGTCGAAACGGAAGCTTCTGAATAGGAGAAAAAGTGTGTAATAATGGCAATTTTGATCACATTGAGGCTTTAAAAAGTAGTCATTCAACATGAGGCACAATCCAAATGACATTTTGAATCAATTTTTCTACAGTCCAAAAAATCAATTTTCTGAGGAAAAACGATGACCCGTGACCTGTCGAAATTTCTCCAGAATGGTCAGAAATGGAAATTTTTTAATGTTTAATTTTATGACTGCAATTGACTATCGCATGTAAATTATCACTTTTGGAACAAAAACAAGTGTGTTTAGAGTCACTTTAATGCCTGAAATTGGTCGAAAAAGAAGCTTCTGAATAGGAGAAAATGTCTGAAATAATGGCAATTTTGGTCACATTGAGGCTTCAAAAAGTAGTTTTTCAACATGAGGCACAATCCAAATGACATTTTGAATAGATTTTTCTGCAGTCCAAAAAATCAATTTTCTGATGAAAAACGATGACCCGTGACCTGTCGAAATTTCTCCAGATGGTCAGAAATGGAAATTTTTTAATGTTTAATGTTTTGACTGCAAATGACTATTCCATGTAAATTATCACTTTTGGAACAAAAACAAGTGTGTTTAGAGTCACTTTAATGCCTGAAATTTGTCGAAATAGAAGCTTCTGAATAGGAGAAAAAGTCTGCAATAATGGCAATTTTGGTCACATTGAGGCTTTAAAAAGTAGTCATTTGAGGCACATTCCAAATGACATTTTGAATACATTTTTCAACAAACCAAAAAATCAATTTTCTGATGAATAACGATGACCCGTGACCTGTCGAAGTTTCTCCAGATGGTCAGAAATGGAAATGTATTAATGTTTAATTTTTTTACTGCAAATGACTATTCCATGTAAATTATCACTTTTGGAACAAAAATAAGTGTGTTTAGAGACACCTTAATACCTGAAACTGGTCGAAATAGAAGCTTCTGAATAGGAGAAAATGTCTGTAATAATGGCAATTTTGGTCACATTGAGGCTTTAAAAAGTAGTTATTCAACATGAGGCACATTCCAACTTACATTTTTAATCAATTTTTCTACAGTCCAAAAAATCAATTTTCTGATGAAAATCGATGACCCGTGACCTGTCGAAATTTCTCCAGATGGTCAGAAATGGAAATTTTTTAAAGTTAAATTTTTTGACTGCAAATGATTATTCCATGTAAATTATCACTTTTGGAACAAAAATAAGTGTGTTTAGAGTCACTTAATGCCTGAAATTGGTCGAAATAGAAGCTTCTGAATAGGAGAAAAAGTCTGTAATAATGGCAATTTTGGTCACATTGAGGCTTTAAAAAGTAGTCATCTGAGGCACATTCCAAATGACATTTTTAATCAATTTTTCTACAGTCCAAAAAATCAATTTTCTGATGAATAATGATGACCCGTGACCTGTCGAAGTTTCTCCAGATGGTCAGAAATGGAAATTTTTTAATGTTTAAGTTTTTTGACTGCAAATGACTATTCCATGTAAATTATCACTTTTGGAACAAAAATAAGTGTGTTTAGAGACACCTTAATACCTGAAACTGGTCGAAATAGAAGCTTCTGAATAGGAGAAAAAGTCTGTAATAATGGCAATTTTGATCACATTGAGGCTTTAAAAAGTAGTTATTCAACATGAGGCACAATCCAAAAAACATTTTGAATCAATTTTTCTACAGTCCAAAAAATCAATTTTCTGATGAAAAACGATGACCCGTGACCTGTCGAAATTTCTCCAGATGGTCAGAAATGGAAATTTTTTAATGTTTAAGTTTTTTGACTGCAATTGACTATTGCATGTAAATTATCACTTTTGGAACAAAAACAAGTGTGTTTAGAGTCACTTTAATGCCTGAAATTGGTCGAAATAGAAGCTTCTGAATAGGAGAAAAAGTCTGTAATAATGGCAATTTTGGTCACATTGAGGCTTTAAAAAGTAGTCATTTGAGGCACATTCCAAATGACATTTTTAATCAATTTTTCCACAGTCCAGAAAATCAATTTTCTGATGAATAACGATGACCCGTGACCTGTCGAAGTTTCTCCAGATGGTCAGAAATGGAAATGTTTTAATGTTTAAGTTTTTTGACTGCAAATGACTATTCCATGTAAATTATCACTTTTGGAACAAAAATAAGTGTCTTTAGAGACACCTTAATACCTGAAACTGGTCGAAATAGAAGCTTCTGAATAGGAGAAAATGTCTGTAATAATGGCAATTTTGGTCACATTGAGGCTTTAAAAAGTAGTTATTCAACATGAGGCACATTCCAACTGACATTTTTAATCAATTTTTCTACAGTCCAAAAAATCCATTTTCTGATGAAAAACGATGACCCGTGACCTGTCGAAATTTCTCCAGATGGTCAGAAATGGAAATGTTTTAATGTTTAAGTTTTTTGACTGCAAATGACTATTCCATGTAAATTATCACTTTTGGAACAAAAACAAGTGTGTTTAGAGTCACTTTAATGCCTGAAATTGGTCGAAACGGAAGCTTCTGAATAGGAGAAAAAGTGTGTAATAATGGCAATTTTGATCACATTGAGGCTTTAAAAAGTAGTCATTCAACATGAGGCACAATCCAAATGACATTTTGAATCAATTTTTCTACAGTCCAAAAAATCAATTTTCTGAGGAAAAACGATGACCCGTGACCTGTCGAAATTTCTCCAGAATGGTCAGAAATGGAAATTTTTTAATGTTTAATTTTATGACTGCAATTGACTATCGCATGTAAATTATCACTTTTGGAACAAAAACAAGTGTGTTTAGAGTCACTTTAATGCCTGAAATTGGTCGAAAAAGAAGCTTCTGAATAGGAGAAAATGTCTGAAATAATGGCAATTTTGGTCACATTGAGGCTTCAAAAAGTAGTTATTCAACATGAGGCACAATCCAAATGACATTTTGAATAGATTTTTCTACAGTCCAAAAAATCAATTTTCTGATGAAAAACGATGACCCGTGACCTGTCGAAATTTCTCCAGATGGTCAGAAATGGAAATTTTTTAATGTTTAATGTTTTGACTGCAAATGACTATTCCATGTAAATTATCACTTTTGGAACAAAAACAAGTGTGTTTAGAGTCACTTTAATGCCTGAAATTGGTCGAAATAGAAGCTTCTGAATAGGAGAAAAAGTCTGTAATAATGGCAATTTTTGGTCACACTGAGGCTTTAAAAAGTAGTCATTTGAGGCACATTCCAAATGACATTTTTAATCAATTTTTCTACAGTCCAAAAAATCAATTTTCTGATGAATAACGATGACCCGTGACCTGTCGAAGTTTCTCCAGATGGTCAGAAATGGAAATTTATTAATGGTTAATTTTTTGACTGCAAATGACTATGCCATGTAAATTATCACTTTTGGAACAAAAATAAGTGTGTTTAGAGACACCTTAATACCTGAAACTGGTCGAAATAGAAGCTTCTGAATAGGAGAAAATGTCTGTAATAATGGCAATTTTGGTCACATTGAGGCTTTAAAAAGTAGTTATTCAACATGAGGCACATTCTAACTTATATTTTTAATCAATTTTTCCACAGTCCAAAAAATCAATTTTCTGATGAAAATCGATGACCCGTGACCTGTCGAAATTTCTCCAGATGGTCAGAAATGGAAATTTTTTCAAAGTTAAATTTTTTGACTGCAAATGATTATTCCATGTAAATTATCACTTTTGGAACAAAAATAAGTGTGTTTAGAGTCACTTAATGCCTGAAATTGGTCGAAATACAAGCTTCTGAATAGGAGAAAAAGTCTGTAATAATGGCAATTTTGGTCACATTGAGGCTTTAAAAAGTAGTCATTCAACATGAGGCACACTCCAAATGACATTTTGAATCAATTTTTCTACAGTCCAAATAATCAATTTTCTGATGAATAACGATGACCCGTGACCTGTCGAAGTTTCTCCAGATGGTCAGAAATGGAAATTTTTTAATGTTTAAGTTTTTTGACTGCAAATGACTATTCCATGTAAATTATCACTTTTGGAACAAAAAAAAGTGTGTTTAGAGACACCTTAATACCTGAAACTGGTCGGAATAGAAGCTTCTGAATAGGAGAAAATGTCTGTAATAATGGCAATTTTGGTCACATTGAGGCTTTAAAAAGTAGTTATTCATCATGAGGCACACTCCAACTGACATTTTTAATCAATTTTTCTACAGTCCAAAAAATCAATTTTCTGATGAATAACGATGACCCGTGACCTGTCGAAGTTTCTCCAGATGGTCAGAAATAGAAATTTATTAATGTTTAATTTTTTGACTGCAAATGACTATGCCATGTAAATTATCACTTTTGGAACAAAAATAAGTGTGTTTAGAGACACCTTAATACCTGAAACTGGTCGAAATAGAAGCTTCTGAATAGGAGAAAATTTCTGTAATAATGGCAATTTTGGTCACATTGAGGCTTTAAAAAGTAGTTATTCAACATGAGGCACATTCCAACTGACATTTTTAATCAATTTTTCTACAGTCCAAAAAATCAATTTTCTGATGAAAAACGATGACCCGTGACCTGTCGAAATTTCTCCAGATGGTCAGAAATGGAAATTTTTTAATGTTTAAGTTTTTGACTGCAAATGACTATTCCATGTAAATTATCACTTTTGGAACAAAAACAAGTGTGTTTAGAGTCACTTTAATGCCTGAAATTTGTCGAAATAGAAGCTTCTGAATAGGAGAAAAAGTGTGTAATAATGGCAATTTTGATCACATTGAGGCTTTAAAAAGTAGTTATTCAACATGAGGCACAATCCAAATGACATTTTGAATAGATTTTTCTACAGTCCAAAAAATTAATTTTCTGATGAAAAACGATGACCCGTGACCTGTCGAAATTTCTCCAGATGGTCAGAAATGGAAATTTTTTAATGTTTAAGTTTTTTGACTGCAAATGACTATTCCATGTAAATTATCACTTTTGGAACAAAAACAAGTGTGTTTAGAGTCACTTTAATGCCTGAAATTGGTCGAAATAGAAGCTTCTGAATAGGAGAAAAAGTCTGCAATAATGGCAATTTTGGTCACATTGAGGCTTTAAAAAGTAGTCATTTGAGGCACATTCCAAATGACATTTTGAATACATTTTTCAACAAACCAAAAAATCAATTTTCTGATGAATAACGATGACCCGTGACCTGTCGAAGTTTCTCCAGATGGTCAGAAATGGAAATGTATTAATGTTTAATTTTTTTACTGCAAATGACTATTCCATGTAAATTATCACTTTTGGAACAAAAATAAGTGTGTTTAGAGACACCTTAATACCTGAAACTGGTCGAAATAGAAGCTTCTGAATAGGAGAAAATGTCTGTAATAATGGCAATTTTGGTCACATTGAGGCTTTAAAAAGTAGTTATTCAACATGAGGCACATTCCAACTTACATTTTTAATCAATTTTTCTACAGTCCAAAAAATCAATTTTCTGATGAAAATCGATGACCCGTGACCTGTCGAAATTTCTCCAGATGGTCAGAAATGGAAATTTTTTAAAGTTAAATTTTTTGACTGCAAATGATTATTCCATGTAAATTATCACTTTTGGAACAAAAATAAGTGTGTTTAGAGTCACTTAATGCCTGAAATTGGTCGAAATACAAGCTTCTGAATAGGAGAAAAAGTCTGTAATAATGGCAATTTTGGTCACATTGAGGCTTTAAAAAGTAGTCATTTGAGGCACATTCCAAATGACATTTTTAATCAATTTTTCTACAGTCCAAAAAATCAATTTTCTGATGAATAACGATGACCCGTGACCTGTCGAAGTTTCTCCAGATGGTCAGAAATAGAAATTTATTAATGTTTAATTTTTTGACTGCAAATGACTATGCCATGTAAATTATCACTTTTGGAACAAAAATAAGTGTGTTTAGAGACACCTTAATACCTGAAACTGGTCGAAATAGAAGCTTCTGAATAGGAGAAAATTTCTGTAATAATGGCAATTTTGGTCACATTGAGGCTTTAAAAAGTAGTTATTCAACATGAGGCACATTCCAACTGACATTTTTAATCAATTTTTCTACAGTCCAAAAAATCAATTTTCTGATGAAAAACGATGACCCGTGACCTGTCGAAATTTCTCCAGATGGTCAGAAATGGAAATTTTTTAATGTTTAAGTTTTTGACTGCAAATGACTATTCCATGTAAATTATCACTTTTGGAACAAAAACAAGTGTGTTTAGAGTCACTTTAATGCCTGAAATTTGTCGAAATAGAAGCTTCTGAATAGGAGAAAAAGTGTGTAATAATGGCAATTTTGATCACATTGAGGCTTTAAAAAGTAGTTATTCAACATGAGGCACAATCCAAATGACATTTTGAATAGATTTTTCTACAGTCCAAAAAATTAATTTTCTGATGAAAAACGATGACCCGTGACCTGTCGAAATTTCTCCAGATGGTCAGAAATGGAAATTTTTTAATGTTTAAGTTTTTTGACTGCAAATGACTATTCCATGTAAATTATCACTTTTGGAACAAAAACAAGTGTGTTTAGAGTCACTTTAATGCCTGAAATTGGTCGAAATAGAAGCTTCTGAATAGGAGAAAAAGTCTGCAATAATGGCAATTTTGGTCACATTGAGGCTTTAAAAAGTAGTCATTTGAGGCACATTCCAAATGACATTTTGAATACATTTTTCAACAAACCAAAAAATCAATTTTCTGATGAATAACGATGACCCGTGACCTGTCGAAGTTTCTCCAGATGGTCAGAAATGGAAATGTATTAATGTTTAATTTTTTTACTGCAAATGACTATTCCATGTAAATTATCACTTTTGGAACAAAAATAAGTGTGTTTAGAGACACCTTAATACCTGAAACTGGTCGAAATAGAAGCTTCTGAATAGGAGAAAATGTCTGTAATAATGGCAATTTTGGTCACATTGAGGCTTTAAAAAGTAGTTATTCAACATGAGGCACATTCCAACTTACATTTTTAATCAATTTTTCTACAGTCCAAAAAATCAATTTTCTGATGAAAATCGATGACCCGTGACCTGTCGAAATTTCTCCAGATGGTCAGAAATGGAAATTTTTTAAAGTTAAATTTTTTGACTGCAAATGATTATTCCATGTAAATTATCACTTTTGGAACAAAAATAAGTGTGTTTAGAGTCACTTAATGCCTGAAATTGGTCGAAATACAAGCTTCTGAATAGGAGAAAAAGTCTGTAATAATGGCAATTTTGGTCACATTGAGGCTTTAAAAAGTAGTCATTTGAGGCACATTCCAAATGACATTTTTAATCAATTTTTCTACAGTCCAAAAAATCAATTTTCTGATGAATAACGATGACCCGTGACCTGTCGAAGTTTCTCCAGATGGTCAGAAATGGAAATTTTTTAATGTTTAAGTTTTTTGACTGCAAATGACTATTCCATGTAAATTATCACTTTTGGAACAAAAATAAGTGTGTTTAGAGACACCTTAATACCTGAAACTGGTCGGAATAGAAGCTTCTGAATAGGAGAAAATGTCTGTAATAATGGCAATTTTGGTCACATTGAGGCTTTAAAAAGTAGTTATTCAACATGAGGCACACTCCAACTGACATTTTTAATCAATTTTTCTACAGTCCAAAAAATCAATTTTCTGATGAATAACGATGACCCGTGACCTGTCGAAGTTTCTCCAGATGGTCAGAAATGGAAATTTATTAAAGTTAAATTTTTTGACTGCAAATGATTATTCCATGTAAATTATCACTTTTGGAACAAATATAAGTGTGTTTAGAGTCACTTAATGCCTGAAATTGGTCGAAATAGAAGCTTCTGAATAGGAGAAAAAGTCTGTAATAATGGCAATTTTGGTCACATTGAGGCTTTAAAAAGTAGTCATCCGAGGCACATTCCAAATGACATTTTTAATCAATTTTTCTACAGTCCAAAAAATCAATTTTCTGATGAATAATGATGACCCGTGACCTGTCGAAGTTTCTCCAGATGGTCAGAAATGGAAATTTTTTAATGTTTAAGTTTTTTGACTGCAAATGACTATTCCATGTAAATTATCACTTTTGGAACACAAATAAGTGTGTTTAGAGACACCTTAATACCTGAAACTGGTCGAAATAGAAGCTTCTGAATAGGAGAAAAAGTCTGTAATAATGGCAATTTTGATCACATTGAGGCTTTAAAAAGTAGTTATTCAACATGAGGCACAATCCAAAAAACATTTTGAATCAATTTTTCTACAGTCCAAAAAATCAATTTTCTGATGAAAAACGATGACCCGTGACCTGTCGAAATTTCTCCAGATGGTCAGAAATGGAAATTTTTTAATGTTTAAGTTTTTTGACTGCAATTGACTATTGCATGTAAATTATCACTTTTGGAACAAAAACAAGTGTGTTTAGAGTCACTTTAATGCCTGAAATTGGTCGAAAAAGAAGCTTCTGAATAGGAGAAAATGTCTGTAATAATGGCAATTTTGGTCACATTGAGGCTTTAAAAAGTAGTTATTCAACATGAGGCACAATCCAAATGACATTTTGAATAGATTTTTCTACAGTCCAAAAAATCAATTTTCTGATAAAAATCAATGACCCGTGACCTGTCGAAATTTCTCCAGATGGTCAGAAATGGAAATTTTTTAAACTTACATTTTTTGACTGCAAATGACTATTCCATGTAAATTATCACTTTTGGAACAAAAATAAGTGTGTTTAGAGTCACTTAATGCCTGAAATTGGTCGAAATAGAAGCTTCTGAATAGGAGAAAAAGTCTGTAATAATGGCAATTTTGGTCACATTGAGGCTTTAAAAAGTAGTCATTTGAGGCACATTCCAAATGACATTTTTAATCAATTTTTCCACAGTCCAGAAAATCAATTTTCTGATGAATAACGATGACCCGTGACCTGTCGAAGTTTCTCCAGATGGTCAGAAATGGAAATGTTTTAATGTTTAAGTTTTTTGACTGCAAATGACTATTCCATGTAAATTATCACTTTTGGAACAAAAATAAGTGTCTTTAGAGACACCTTAATACCTGAAACTGGTCGAAATAGAAGCTTCTGAATAGGAGAAAATGTCTGTAATAATGGCAATTTTGGTCACATTGAGGCTTTAAAAAGTAGTTATTCAACATGAGGCACATTCCAACTGACATTTTTAATCAATTTTTCTACAGTCCAAAAAATCCATTTTCTGATGAAAAACGATGACCCGTGACCTGTCGAAATTTCTCCAGATGGTCAGAAATGGAAATGTTTTAATGTTTAAGTTTTTTGACTGCAAATGACTATTCCATGTAAATTATCACTTTTGGAACAAAAACAAGTGTGTTTAGAGTCACTTTAATGCCTGAAATTGGTCGAAACGGAAGCTTCTGAATAGGAGAAAAAGTGTGTAATAATGGCAATTTTGATCACATTGAGGCTTTAAAAAGTAGTCATTCAACATGAGGCACAATCCAAATGACATTTTGAATCAATTTTTCTACAGTCCAAAAAATCAATTTTCTGAGGAAAAACGATGACCCGTGACCTGTCGAAATTTCTCCAGAATGGTCAGAAATGGAAATTTTTTAATGTTTAATTTTATGACTGCAATTGACTATCGCATGTAAATTATCACTTTTGGAACAAAAACAAGTGTGTTTAGAGTCACTTTAATGCCTGAAATTGGTCGAAAAAGAAGCTTCTGAATAGGAGAAAATGTCTGAAATAATGGCAATTTTGGTCACATTGAGGCTTCAAAAAGTAGTTATTCAACATGAGGCACAATCCAAATGACATTTTGAATAGATTTTTCTACAGTCCAAAAAATCAATTTTCTGATGAAAAACGATGACCCGTGACCTGTCGAAATTTCTCCAGATGGTCAGAAATGGAAATTTTTTAATGTTTAAGTTTTTTGACTGCAATTGACTATTGCATGTAAATTATCACTTTTGGAACAAAAACAAGTGTGTTTAGAGTCACTTTAATGCCTGAAATTGGTCGAAAAAGAAGCTTCTGAATAGGAGAAAATGTCTGTAATAATGGCAATTTTGGTCACATTGAGGCTTTAAAAAGTAGTTATTCAACATGAGGCACAATCCAAATGACATTTTGAATAGATTTTTCTACAGTCCAAAAAATCAATTTTCTGATAAAAATCAATGACCCGTGACCTGTCGAAATTTCTCCAGATGGTCAGAAATGGAAATTTTTTAAACTTACATTTTTTGACTGCAAATGACTATTCCATGTAAATTATCACTTTTGGAACAAAAATAAGTGTGTTTAGAGTCACTTAATGCCTGAAATTGGTCGAAATAGAAGCTTCTGAATAGGAGAAAAAGTCTGTAATAATGGCAATTTTGGTCACATTGAGGCTTTAAAAAGTAGTCATTTGAGGCACATTCCAAATGACATTTTTATTCAATTTTTCCACAGTCCAGAAAATCAATTTTCTGATGAATAACGATGACCTGTCGAAGTTTCTCCAGATGGTCAGAAATGGAAATGTTTTAATGTTTAAGTTTTTTGACTGCAAATGACTATTCCATGTAAATTATCACTTTTGGAACAAAAATAAGTGTCTTTAGAGACACCTTAATACCTGAAACTGGTCGAAATAGAAGCTTCTGAATAGGAGAAAATGTCTGTAATAATGGCAATTTTGGTCACATTGAGGCTTTAAAAAGTAGTTATTCAACATGAGGCACATTCCAACTGACATTTTTAATCAATTTTTCTACAGTCCAAAAAATCCATTTTCTGATGAAAAACGATGACCCGTGACCTGTCGAAATTTCTCCAGATGGTCAGAAATGGAAATGTTTTAATGTTTAAGTTTTTTGACTGCAAATGACTATTCCATGTAAATTATCACTTTTGGAACAAAAAAAAGTGTGTTTAGAGTCACTTTAATGCCTGAAATTGGTCGAAACGGAAGCTTCTGAATAGGAGAAAAAGTGTGTAATAATGGCAATTTTGATCACATTGAGGCTTTAAAAAGTAGTCATTCAACATGAGGCACAATCCAAATGACATTTTGAATCAATTTTTCTACAGTCCAAAAAATCAATTTTCTGAGGAAAAACGATGACCCGTGACCTGTCGAAATTTCTCCAGAATGGTCAGAAATGGAAATTTTTTAATGTTTAATTTTATGACTGCAATTGACTATCGCATGTAAATTATCACTTTTGGAACAAAAACAAGTGTGTTTAGAGTCACTTTAATGCCTGAAATTGGTCGAAAAAGAAGCTTCTGAATAGGAGAAAATGTCTGAAATAATGGCAATTTTGGTCACATTGAGGCTTCAAAAAGTAGTTATTCAACATGAGGCACAATCCAAATGACATTTTGAATAGATTTTTCTACAGTCCAAAAAATCAATTTTCTGAGGAAAAACGATGACCCGTGACCTGTCGAAATTTCTCCAGAATGGTCAGAAATGGAAATTTTTTAATGTTTAATTTTATGACTGCAATTGACTATCGCATGTAAATTATCACTTTTGGAACAAAAACAAGTGTGTTTAGAGTCACTTTAATGCCTGAAATTGGTCGAAAAAGAAGCTTCTGAATAGGAGAAAATGTCTGAAATAATGGCAATTTTGGTCACATTGAGGCTTCAAAAAGTAGTTATTCAACATGAGGCACAATCCAAATGACATTTTGAATAGATTTTTCTACAGTCCAAAAAATCAATTTTCTGATGAAAAACGATGACCCGTGACCTGTCGAAATTTCTCCAGATGGTCAGAAATGGAAATTTTTTAATGTTTAATGTTTTGACTGCAAATGACTATTCCATGTAAATTATCACTTTTGGAACAAAAACAAGTGTGTTTAGAGTCACTTTAATGCCTGAAATTGGTCGAAATAGAAGCTTCTGAATAGGAGAAAAAGTCTGTAATAATGGCAATTTTTGGTCACACTGAGGCTTTAAAAAGTAGTCATTTGAGGCACATTCCAAATGACATTTTTAATCAATTTTTCTACAGTCCAAAAAATCAATTTTCTGATGAATAACGATGACCCGTGACCTGTCGAAGTTTCTCCAGATGGTCAGAAATGGAAATTTATTAATGGTTAATTTTTTGACTGCAAATGACTATGCCATGTAAATTATCACTTTTGGAACAAAAATAAGTGTGTTTAGAGACACCTTAATACCTAAAACTGGTCGAAATAGAAGCTTCTGAATAGGAGAAAATGTCTGTAATAATGGCAATTTTGGTCACATTGAGGCTTTAAAAAGTAGTTATTCAACATGAGGCACATTCCAACTTATATTTTTAATCAATTTTTCCACAGTCCAAAAAATCAATTTTCTGATGAAAATCGATGACCCGTGACCTGTCGAAATTTCTCCAGATGCTCAGAAATGGAAATTTTTTAAAGTTACATTTTTTGACTGCAAATGATTATTCCATGTAAATTATCACTTTTGGAACAAAAATAAGTGTGTTTAGAGTCACTTAATGCCTGAAATTGGTCGAAATAGAAGCTTCTGAATAGGAGAAAAAGTCTGTAATAATGGCAATTTTGGTCACATTGAGGCTTTAAAAAGTAGTCATTTGAGGCACATTCCAAATGACATTTTTAATCAATTTTTCTACAGTCCAAAAAATCAATTTTCTGATGAATAACGATGACCCGTGACCTGTCGAAGTTTCTCCAGATGGTCAGAAAAGGAAATTTTTTAATGTTTAAGTTTTTTGACTGCAAATGACTATTCCATGTAAATTATCACTTTTGGAACAAAAATAAGTGTGTTTAGAGACACCTTAATACCTGAAACTGGTCGGAATAGAAGCTTCTGAATAGGAGAAAATGTCTGTAATAATGGCAATTTTGGTCACATTGAGGCTTTAAAAAGTAGTTATTCAACATGAGGCACACTCCAACTGACATTTGTAATCAATTTTTCTACAGTCCAAAAAATCAATTTTCTGATGAATAACGATGACCCGTGACCTGTCGAAGTTTCTCCAGATGGTCAGAAATGGAAATTTATTAATGTTTAATTTTTTGACTGCAAATGACTATGCCATGTAAATTATCACTTTTGGAACAAAAATAAGTGTGTTTAGAGACACCTTAATACCTGAAACTGGTCGAAATAGAAGCTTCTGAATAGGAGAAAATTTCTGTAATAATGGCAATTTTGGTCACATTGAGGCTTTAAAAAGTAGTTATTCAACATGAGGCACATTCCAACTGACATTTTTAATCAATTTTTCTACAGTCCAAAAAATCAATTTTCTGATGAAAATCGATGACCCGTGACCTGTCGAAATTTCTCCAGATGGTCAGAAATGGAAATTTTTTAAAGTTACATTTTTTGACTGCAAATGATTATTCCATGTAAATTATCACTTTTGGAACAAAAATAAGTGTGTTTAGAGTCACTTAATGCCTGAAATTGGTCGAAATAGAAGCTTCTGAATAGGAGAAAAAGTCTGTAATAATGGCAATTTTGGTCACATTGAGGCTTTAAAAAGTAGTCATTTGAGGCACATTCCAAATGACATTTTTAATCAATTTTTCTACAGTCCAAAAAATCAATTTTCTGATGAATAACGATGACCCGTGACCTGTCGAAGTTTCTCCAGATGGTCAGAAAATGAAATTTTTTAATGTTTAAGTTTTTTGACTGCAAATGACTATTCCATGTAAATTATCACTTTTGGAACAAAAATAAGTGTGTTTAGAGACACCTTAATACCTGAAACTGGTCGGAATAGAAGCTTCTGAATAGGAGAAAATGTCTGTAATAATGGCAATTTTGGTCACATTGAGGCTTTAAAAAGTAGTTATTCAACATGAGGCACACTCCAACTGACATTTGTAATCAATTTTTCTACAGTCCAAAAAATCAATTTTCTGATGAATAACGATGACCCGTGACCTGTCGAAGTTTCTCCAGATGGTCAGAAATGGAAATTTATTAATGTTTAATTTTTTGACTGCAAATGACTATGCCATGTAAATTATCACTTTTGGAACAAAAATAAGTGTGTTTAGAGACACCTTAATACCTGAAACTGGTCGAAATAGAAGCTTCTGAATAGGAGAAAATTTCTGTAATAATGGCAATTTTGGTCACATTGAGGCTTTAAAAAGTAGTTATTCAACATGAGGCACATTCCAACTGACATTTTTAATCAATTTTTCTACAGTCCAAAAAATCAATTTTCTGATGAAAATCGATGACCCGTGACCTGTCGAAATTTCTCCAGATGGTCAGAAATGGAAACTTTTTAAAGTTAAATTTTTTGACTGCAAATGATTATTCCATGTAAATTATCACTTTTGGAACAAAAATAAGTGTGTTTAGAGTCACTTAATGCCTGAAATTGGTCGAAATAGAAGCTTCTGAATAGGAGAAAAAGTCTGTAATAATGGCAATTTTGGTCACATTGAGGCTTTAAAAAGTAGTCATTTGAGGCACATTCCAAATGACATTTTTAATCAATTTTTCTACAGTCCAAAAAATCAATTTTCTGATGAATAACGATGACCCGTGACCTGTCGAAGTTTCTCCAGATGGTCAGAAATGGAAATGTTTTAATGTTTACGTTTTTTGACTGCAAATGACTATTCCATGTAAATTATCACTTTTGGAACAAAAATAAGTGTGTTTAGAGACACCTTAATACCTGAAACTGGTCGGAATAGAAGCTTCTGAATAGGAGAAAATGTCTGTAATAATGGCAATTTTGGTCACATTGAGGCTTTAAAAAGTAGTTATTCAACATGAGGCACATTCCAACTGACATTTTTAATCAATTTTTCTACAGTCCAAAAAATCAATTTTCTGATGAAAAACGATGACCCGTGACCTGTCGAAATTTCTCCAGATGGTCAGAAATGGAAATTTTTTAATGTTTAAGTTTTTGACTGCAAATGACTATTCCATGTAAATTATCACTTTTGGAACAAAAACAAGTGTGTTTAGAGTCACTTTAATGCCTGAAATTTGTCGAAATAGAAGCTTCTGAATAGGAGAAAAAGTGTGTAATAATGGCAATTTTGATCACATTGAGGCTTTAAAAAGTAGTTATTCAACATGAGGCACAATCCAAATGACATTTTGAATAGATTTTTCTACAGTCCAAAAAATTAATTTTCTGATGAAAAACGATGACCCGTGACCTGTCGAAATTTCTCCAGATGGTCAGAAATGGAAATTTTTTAATGTTTAAGTTTTTTGACTGCAAATGACTATTCCATGTAAATTATCACTTTTGGAACAAAAACAAGTGTGTTTAGAGTCACTTTAATGCCTGAAATTGGTCGAAATAGAAGCTTCTGAATAGGAGAAAAAGTCTGCAATAATGGCAATTTTGGTCACATTGAGGCTTTAAGAAGTAGTCATTTGAGGCACATTCCAAATGACATTTTGAATACATTTTTCAACAAACCAAAAAATCAATTTTCTGATGAATAACGATGACCCGTGACCTGTCGAAGTTTCTCCAGATGGTCAGAAATGGAAATGTATTAATGTTTAATTTTTTGACTGCAAATGACTATTCCATGTAAATTATCCCTTTTGGAACAAAAATAAGTGTGTTTAGAGACACCTTAATACCTGAAACTGGTCGAAATAGAAGCTTCTGAATAGGAGAAAATGTCTGTAATAATGGCAATTTTAGTCACATTGAGGCTTTAAAAAGTAGTTATTCAACATGAGGCACATTCCAACTTACATTTTTAATCAATTTTTCTACAGTCCTAAAAATCAATTTTCTGATGAAAATCGATGACCCGTGACCTGTCGAAATTTCTCCAGATGGTCAGAAATGGAAATTTTTTAAAGTTAAATTTTTTGACTGCAAATGATTATTCCATGTAAATTATCACTTTTGGAACAAAAATAAGTGGGTTTAGAGTCACTTAATGCCTGAAATTGGTCGAAATAGAAGCTTCTGAATAGGAGAAAAAGTCTGTAATAATGGCAATTTTGGTCAGATTGAGGCTTTAAAAAGTAGTCATCTGAGGCACATTCCAAATGACATTTTTAATCAATTTTTACAGTCCAAAAAATCAATTTTCTGATGAATAATGATGACCCGTGACCTGTCGAAGTTTCTCCAGATGGTCAGAAATGGAAATTTTTTAATGTTTAAGTTTTTTGACTGCAAATGACTATTCCATGTAAATTATCACTTTTGGAACAAAAACAAGTGTGTTTAGAGTCACTTTAATGCCTGAAATTGGTCAAAATAGAAGCTTCTGAATAGGAGAAAAAGTGTGTAATAATGGCAATTTTGGTCACATTGAGGCTTTAAAAAGTAGTTATTCAACATGAGGCACAATCCAAATGACATTTTGAATAGATTTTTCTACAGTCCAAAAAATCAATTTTCTGATGAAAAACGATGACCCGTGACCTGTCGAAATTTCTCCAGATGGTCAGAAGTGGAAATTTTTTAATGTTTAAGTTTTTTGACTGCAAATGACTATTCCATGTAAATTATCACTTTTGGAACAAAAACAAGTGTGTTTAGAGTCACTTTAATGCCTGAAATTGGTCGAAATAGAAGCTTCTGAATAGGAGAAAAAGTCTGTAATAATGGCAATTTTGGTCACATTGAGGCTTTAAAAAGTAGTCATTTGAGGCACATTCCAAATTACATTTTGAATAGATTTTTCTACAGTCCAAAAAATCAATTTTCTGATGAAAAAGGATGACCCGTGACCTTTTGAAATTTCTCCAGATGGTCAGAAATGGAAATTTTTTAATGTTTAATTTTTTGACTGCAAATGACTATTCCATGTAATCTATCACTTTTGGAACAAAAACAAGTGTGTTTAGAGTCACTTTAATGCCTGAAATTGGTCGAAGTAGAAGCTTCTGAATAGGAGATAAAGTTTGCATTAATGGCAATTTTGGTCACATTGAGGCTTCAAAAAGTAGTTATTTAACATTAGGCACATTCCAACTAACATTTTTAATCAATTTTTTTACAGTCCAAAAAATCAATTTACTGATGAAAATCAATGACCCGTGACCTGTCGAAATTTCTCCAGATGGTCAGAAATGGAAATTTTTTAAACTTACATTTTTTGACTGCAAATGACTATTCCATGTAAATTATCACTTTTGGAACAAAAATAAGTGTGTTTAGAGTCACTTAATGCCTGAAATTGGTCGAAATAGAAGCTTCTGAATAGGAGAAAAAGTCTGTAATAATGGCAATTTTGGTCACATTGAGGCTTTAAAAAGTAGTCATTTGAGGCACATTCCAAATGACATTTTTAATCAATTTTTCCACAGTCCAGAAAATCAATTTTCTGATGAATAACGATGACCCGTGACCTGTCGAAGTTTCTCCAGATGGTCAGAAATGGAAATGTTTTAATGTTTAAGTTTTTTGACTGCAAATGACTATTCCATGTAAATTATCACTTTTGGAACAAAAACAAGTGTGTTTAGAGTCACTTTAATGCCTGAAATTGGTCGAAACGGAAGCTTCTGAATAGGAGAAAAAGTGTGTAATAATGGCAATTTTGATCACATTGAGGCTTTAAAAAGTAGTCATTCAACATGAGGCACAATCCAAATGACATTTTGAATCAATTTTTCTACAGTCCAAAAAATCAATTTTCTGAGGAAAAACGATGACCCGTGACCTGTCGAAATTTCTCCAGAATGGTCAGAAATGGAAATTTTTTAATGTTTAATTTTATGACTGCAATTGACTATCGCATGTAAATTATCACTTTTGGAACAAAAACAAGTGTGTTTAGAGTCACTTTAATGCCTGAAATTGGTCGAAAAAGAAGCTTCTGAATAGGAGAAAATGTCTGAAATAATGGCAATTTTGGTCACATTGAGGCTTCAAAAAGTAGTTATTCAACATGAGGCACAATCCAAATGACATTTTGAATAGATTTTTCTACAGTCCAAAAAATCAATTTTCTGATGAAAAACGATGACCCGTGACCTGTCGAAATTTCTCCAGATGGTCAGAAATGGAAATTTTTTAATGTTTAATGTTTTGACTGCAAATGACTATTCCATGTAAATTATCACTTTTGGAACAAAAACAAGTGTGTTTAGAGTCACTTTAATGCCTGAAATTGGTCGAAATAGAAGCTTCTGAATAGGAGAAAAAGTCTGTAATAATGGCAATTTTTGGTCACACTGAGGCTTTAAAAAGTAGTCATTTGAGGCACATTCCAAATGACATTTTTAATCAATTTTTCTACAGTCCAAAAAATCAATTTTCTGATGAATAACGATGACCCGTGACCTGTCGAAGTTTCTCCAGATGGTCAGAAATGGAAATTTATTAATGGTTAATTTTTTGACTGCAAATGACTATGCCATGTAAATTATCACTTTTGGAACAAAAATAAGTGTGTTTAGAGACACCTTAATACCTAAAACTGGTCGAAATAGAAGCTTCTGAATAGGAGAAAATGTCTGTAATAATGGCAATTTTGGTCACATTGAGGCTTTAAAAAGTAGTTATTCAACATGAGGCACATTCCAACTTATATTTTTAATCAATTTTTCCACAGTCCAAAAAATCAATTTTCTGATGAAAATCGATGACCCGTGACCTGTCGAAATTTCTCCAGATGGTCAGAAATGGAAATTTTTTAAAGTTACATTTTTTGACTGCAAATGATTATTCCATGTAAATTATCACTTTTGGAACAAAAATAAGTGTGTTTAGAGTCACTTAATGCCTGAAATTGGTCGAAATAGAAGCTTCTGAATAGGAGAAAAAGTCTGTAATAATGGCAATTTTGGTCACATTGAGGCTTTAAAAAGTAGTCATTTGAGGCACATTCCAAATGACATTTTTAATCAATTTTTCTACAGTCCAAAAAATCAATTTTCTGATGAATAACGATGACCCGTGACCTGTCGAAGTTTCTCCAGATGGTCAGAAATGGAAATTTATTAATGGTTAATTTTTTGACTGCAAATGACTATGCCATGTAAATTATCACTTTTGGAACAAAAATAACTGTGTTTAGAGACACCTTAATACCTAAAACTGGTCGAAATAGAAGCTTCTGAATAGGAGAAAATGTCTGTAATAATGGCAATTTTGGTCACATTGAGGCGTTAAAAAGTAGTTATTCAACATGAGGCACATTCCAACTTATATTTTTAATCAATTTTTCCACAGTCCAAAAAATCAATTTTCTGATGAAAATCGATGACCCGTGACCTGTCGAAATTTCTCCAGATGGTCAGAAATGGAAATTTTTTAAAGTTAAATTTTTTGACTGCAAATGATTATTCCATGTAAATTATCACTTTTGGAACAAAAATAAGTGTGTTTAGAGTCACTTAATGCCTGAAATTGGTCGAAATAGAAGCTTCTGAATAGGAGAAAAAGTCTGTAATAATGGCAATTTTGGTCACATTGAGGCTTTAAAAAGTAGTCATTTGAGGCACATTCCAAATGACATTTTTAATCAATTTTTCTACAGTCCAAAAAATCAATTTTCTGATGAATAACGATGACCCGTGACCTGTCGAAGTTTCTCCAGATGGTCAGAAATGGAAATTTTTTAATGTTTAATTTTTTGACTGCAAATGACTATTCCATGTAAATTATCACTTGTGGAACAAAAATAGGTGTGTTTAGAGACACCTTAATACCTGAAACTGGTCGGAATAGAAGCTTCTGAATAGGAGAAAATGTCTGTAATAATGGCAATTTTGGTCACATTGAGGCTTTAAAAAGTAGTTATTCAACATGAGGCACACTCCAACTGACATTTTTAATCAATTTTCTACAGTCCAAAAAATCAATTTTCTGATGAATAACGATGACCCGTGACCTGTCGAAGTTTCTCCAGATGGTCAGAAATGGAAATTTATTAATGTTTAATTTTTTGACTGCAAATGACTATGCCATGTAAATTATCACTTTTGGAACAAAAATAAGTGTGTTTAGAGACACCTTAATACCTGAAACTGGTCGAAATAGAAGCTTCTGAATAGGAGAAAATTTCTGTAATAATGGCAATTTTGGTCACATTGAGGCTTTAAAAAGTAGTTATTCAACATGAGGCACATTCCAACTGACATTTTTAATCAATTTTTCTACAGTCCAAAAAATCAATTTTCTGATGAAAATCGATGACCCGTGACCTGTCGAAATTTCTCCAGATGGTCAGAAATGGAAACTTTTTAAAGTTAAATTTTTTGACTGCAAATGATTATTCCATGTAAATTATCACTTTTGGAACAAAAATAAGTGTGTTTAGAGTCACTTAATGCCTGAAATTGGTCGAAATAGAAGCTTCTGAATAGGAGAAAAAGTCTGTAATAATGGCAATTTTGGTCACATTGAGGCTTTAAAAAGTAGTCATTTGAGGCACATTCCAAATGACCTTTTTAATCAATTTTTCTACAGTCCAAAAAATCAATTTTCTGATGAATAACGATGACCCGTGACCTGTCGAAGTTTCTCCAGATGGTCAGAAATGGAAATTTTTTAATGTTTACGTTTTTTGACTGCAAATGACTATTCCATGTAAATTATCACTTTTGGAACAAAAATAAGTGTGTTTAGAGACACCTTAATACCTGAAACTGGTCGGAATAGAAGCTTCTGAATAGGAGAAAATGTCTGTAATAATGGCAATTTTGGTCACATTGAGGCTTTAAAAAGTAGTTATTCAACATGAGGCACATTCCAACTGACATTTTTAATCAATTTTTCTACAGTCCAAAAAATCAATTTTCTGATGAAAAACGATGACCCGTGACCTGTCGAAATTTCTCCAGATGGTCAGAAATGGAAATTTTTTAATGTTTAAGTTTTTGACTGCAAATGACTATTCCATGTAAATTATCACTTTTGGAACAAAAACAAGTGTGTTTAGAGTCACTTTAATGCCTGAAATTTGTCGAAATAGAAGCTTCTGAATAGGAGAAAAAGTGTGTAATAATGGCAATTTTGATCACATTGAGGCTTTAAAAAGTAGTTATTTAACATGAGGCACAATCCAAATGACATTTTGAATAGATTTTTCTACAGTCCAAAAAATTAATTTTCTGATGAAATACGATGACCCGTGACCTGTCGAAATTTCTCCAGATGGTCAGAAATGGAAATTTTTTAATGTTTAAGTTTTTTGACTGCAAATGACTATTCCATGTAAATTATCACTTTTGGAACAAAAACAAGTGTGTTTAGAGTCACTTTAATGCCTGAAATTGGTCGAAATAGAAGCTTCTGAATAGGAGAAAAAGTCTGCAATAATGGCAATTTTGGTCACATTGAGGCTTTAAAAAGTAGTCATTTGAGGCACATTCCAAATGACATTTTGAATACATTTTTCAACAAACCAAAAAATCAATTTTCTGATGAATAACGATGACCCGTGACCTGTCGAAGTTTCTCCAGATGGTCAGAAATGGAAATGTATTAATGTTTAATTTTTTGACTGCAAATGACTATTTCATGTAAATTATCACTTTTGGAACAAAAATAAGTGTGTTTAGAGACACCTTAATACCTGAAACTGGTCGAAATAGAAGCTTCTGAATAGGAGAAAATGTCTGTAATAATGGCAATTTTGGTCACATTGAGGCTTTAAAAAGTAGTTATTCAACATGAGGCACATTCCAACTTACATTTTTAATCAATTTTTCTACAGTCCAAAAAATCAATTTTCTGATGAAAATCGATGACCCGTGACCTGTCGAAATTTCTCCAGATGGTCAGAAATGGAAATTTTTTAATGTTTAATTTTTTGACTGCAAATGACTATTCCATGTAATCTATCACTTTTGGAACAAAAACAAGTGTGTTTAGAGTCACTTTAATGCCTGAAATTGGTCGAAGTAGAAGCTTCTGAATAGGAGAAAAAGTTTGCATTAATGGCAATTTTGGTCACATTGAGGCTTTAAAAAGTAGTTATTCAACATGAGGCACAATCCAAATGACATTTTGAATAGATTTTTCTACAGTCCAAAAAATCAATTTTCTGATGAAAAACGATGACCCGTGACCTGTCGAAATTTCTCCAGATGGTCAGAAGTGGAAATTTTTTAATGTTTAAGTTTTTTGACTGCAAATGACTATTCCATGTAAATTATCACTTTTGGAACAAAAACAAGTGTGTTTAGAGTCACTTTAATGCCTGAAATTGGTCGAAATAGAAGCTTCTGAATAGGAGAAAAAGTTTGCATTAATGGCAATTTTGGTCACATTGAGGCTTCAAAAAGTAGTTATTTAACATGAGGCACATTCCAACTAACATTTTTAATCAATTTTTCTACAGTCCAAAAAATCAATTTACTGATGAAAATCAATGACCCGTGACCTGTCGAAATTTCTCCAGATGGTCAGAAATGGAAATTTTTTAAACTTACATTTTTTGACTGCAAATGACTATTCCATGTAAATTATCACTTTTGGAACAAAAATAAGTGTGTTTAGAGTCACTTAATGCCTGAAATTGGTCGAAATAGAAGCTTCTGAATAGGAGAAAAAGTCTGTAATAATGGCAATTTTGGTCACATTGAGGCTTTAAAAAGTAGTCATTTGAGGCACATTCCAAATGACATTTTTAATCAATTTTTCCACAGTCCAGAAAATCAATTTTCTGATGAATAACGATGACCCGTGACCTGTCGAAGTTTCTCCAGATGGTCAGAAATGGAAATGTTTTAATGTTTAAGTTTTTTGACTGCAAATGACTATTCCATGTAAATTATCACTTTTGGAACAAAAATAAGTGTCTTTAGAGACACCTTAATACCTGAAACTGGTCAAAATAGAAGCTTCTGAATAGGAGAAAATGTCTGTAATAATGGCAATTTTGGTCACATTGAGGCTTTAAAAAGTAGTTATTCAACATGAGGCACATTCCAACTGACATTTTTAATCCATTTTTCTACAGTCCAAAAAATCCATTTTCTGATGAAAAACGATGACCCGTGACCTGTCGAAATTTCTCCAGATGGTCAGAAATGGAAATGTTTTAAAGTTTAATTTTTTGACTGCAAATTACTATTCCATGTAAATTATCACTTTTGGAACAAAAACAAGTGTGTTTAGAGTCACTTTAATGCCTGAAATTGGTCGAAACGGAAGCTTCTGAATAGGAGAAAAAGTGTGTAATAATGGCAATTTTGATCACATTGAGGCTTTAAAAAGTAGTCATTCAACATGAGGCACACTCCAAATGACATTTTGAATCAATTTTTCTACAGTCCAAAAAATCAATTTTCTGAGGAAAAACGAGGACCCGTGACCTGTCGAAATTTCTCCAGAATGGTCAGAAATGGAAATTTTTTAATGTTAAATTTTTTGACTGCAATTGACTATCGCATGTAAATTATCACTTTTGGAACAAAAACAAGTGTGTTTAGAGTCACTTTAATGCCTGAAATTGGTCGAAAAAGAAGCTTCTGAATAGGAGAAAATGTCTGAAATAATGGCAATTTTGGTCACATTGAGGCTTCAAAAAGTAGTTATTCAACATGAGGCACAATCCAAATGACATTTTGAATAGATTTTTCTACAGTCCAAAAAATCAATTTTCTGATGAAAAACGATGACCCGTGACCTGTCGAAATTTCTGCAGATGGTCAGAAATGGAAATTTTTTAATGTTTAATTTTTTGACTGCAAATGATTATTCCATGTAAATTATCACTTTTGGAACAAAAATAAGTGTGTTTAGAGTCACTTAATGCCTGAAATTGGTCGAAATAGAAGCTTCTGAATAGGAGAAAAAGTCTGTAATAATGGCAATTTTGGTCACATTGAGGCTTTAAAAAGTAGTCATTTGAGGCACATTCCAAATGACATTTTTAATCAATTTTTCTACAGTCCAAAAAATCAATTTTCTGATGAATAACGATGACCCGTGACCTGTCGAAGTTTCTCCAGATGGTCAGAAATGGAAATTTATTAATGTTTAATTTTTTGACTGCAAATGACTATTCCATGTAAATTATCACTTTTGGAACAAAAATAAGTGTGTTTAGAGACACCTTAATACCTGAAACTGGTCGGAATAGAAGCTTCTGAATAGGAGAAAATGTCTGTAATAATGGCAATTTTGGTCACATTGAGGCTTTAAAAAGTAGTTATTCAACATGAGGCACATTCCAACTGACATTTTTAATAAATTTTTCTACAGTCCAAAAAATCAATTTTCTGATGAAAAACGATGACCCGTGACCTGTCGAAATTTCTCCAGATGGTCAGAAATGGAAATTTTTTAATGTTTAAGTTTTTTGACTGCAAATGACTATTCCATGTAAATTATCACTTTTGGAACAAAAACAAGTGTGTTTAGAGTCACTTTAATGCCTGAAATTGGTCGAAATAGAAGCTTCTGAATAGGAGAAAAAGTGTGTAATAATGGCAATTTTGGTCACATTGATGCTTTAAAAAGTAGTTATTCAACATGAGGCACGATCCAAATGACATTTTGAATAGATTTTTCTACAGTCCAAAAAATTAATTTTCTGATGAAAAACGATGACCCGTGACCTGTCGAAATTTCTCCAGATGGTCAGAAATTGAAATGTTTTAATGTTTAACTTTTTGACTGCAAATGACTATTCCATGTAAATTATCACTTTTGGAACAAAAACAAGTGTGTTTAGAGTCACTTTAATGCCTGAAATTGGTCGAAATAGAAGCTTCTGAATAGGAGTAAAAGTCTGTTATAATGGCAATTTTGGTCACATTGAGGCTTTAAAAAGTAGTCGTTTGAGGCACATTCCAAATGACATTTTTAATCAATTTTTCTACAGTCCAAAAAATGTATTTTCTGATGAATAACGATGACCCGTGACCTGTCGAAGTTTCTCCAGATGGTCAGAAATGGAAATTTATTAATGTTTAATTTTTTGACTGCAAATGACTATTCCATGTAAATTATCACTTTTGGAACAATAATAAGTGTTTTTAGAGACACCTTAATACCTGAAAGTGGTCGAAATAGAAGCTTCTGAATAGGTGAAAATGTCTTTAATAATGGCAATTTTGATCACATTGAGGCTTTAAAAAGTAGTTATTCAACATGAGGCACAATCCAAATGACATTTTGAATCAATTTTTCTACAGTCCAAAAAATCAATTTTCTGAGGAAAAACGATGACCCGTGACCTGTCGAAATTTCTCCAGAATGGTCAGAAAAGGAAATTTTTTAATGTTTAATTTTTTGACTGCAATTGACTATCGCATGTAAATTATCACTTTTGGAACAAAAACAAGTGTGTTTAGAGTCACTTTAATGCCTGAAATTGGTCGAAATAGAAGCTTCTGAATAGGAGAAAAAGTCTGTAATAATGGCAATTTATGGTCACATTGAGACTTTAAAAAGTAGTCATTTGAGGCACATTCCAAATGACATTTTTAATCAATTTTTCTACAGTCCAAAAAATCAATTTTCTGATGAATAACGATGACCCGTGACCTGTCGAAGTTTCTCCAGATGGTCAGAAATGGAAATTTATTAATGTTTAATTTTTTGACTGCAAATGATTATTCCATGTAAATTATCACTTTTGGAACAAAAATAAGTGTGTTTAGAGTCACTTAATGCCTAAAATTGGTCGAAATAGAAGCTTCTGAATAGGAGAAAAAGTCTGTAATAATGGCAATTTTGGTCACATTGAGGCTTTAAAAATTAGTCATCTGAGGTACATTCCAAATGACATTTTTAATCAATTTTTCTACAGTCCAAAAAATCAATTTTCTGATGAATAATGATGACCCGTGACCTGTCGAAGTTTCTCCAGATGGTCAGAAATGGAAATTTTTTAATGTTTAAGTTTTTTGACTGCAAATGACTATTCCATGTAAATTATCACTTTTGGAACAAAAATAAGTGTGTTTAGAGACACCTTAATACCTGAAACTGGTCGAAATAGAAGCTTCTGAATAGGAGAAAATGTCTGTAATAATGGCAATTTTGGTCACATTGAGGCGTTAAAAAGTAGTTATTCAACATGAGGCACATTCCAACTTATATTTTTAATCAATTTTTCCACAGTCCAAAAAATCAATTTTCTGATGAAAATCGATGACCCGTGACCTGTCGAAATTTCTCCAGATGGTCAGAAATGGAAATTTTTTAAAGTTAAATTTTTTGACTGCAAATGATTATTCCATGTAAATTATCACTTTTGGAACAAAAATAAGTGTGTTTAGAGTCACTTAATGCCTGAAATTGGTCGAAATAGAAGCTTCTGAATAGGAGAAAAAGTCTGTAATAATGGCAATTTTGGTCACATTGAGGCTTTAAAAAGTAGTCATTTGAGGCACATTCCAAATGACATTTTTAATCAATTTTTCTACAGTCCAAAAAATCAATTTTCTGATGAATAACGATGACCCGTGACCTGTCGAAGTTTCTCCAGATGGTCTGAAATGGAAATTTTTTAATGTTTAATTTTTTGACTGCAAATGACTATTCCATGTAAATTATCACTTGTGGAACAAAAATAGGTGTGTTTAGAGACACCTTAATACCTGAAACTGGTCGGAATAGAAGCTTCTGAATAGGAGAAAATGTCTGTAATAATGGCAATTTTGGTCACATTGAGGCTTTAAAAAGTAGTTATTCAACATGAGGCACACTCCAACTGACATTTTTAATCAATTTTCTACAGTCCAAAAAATCAATTTTCTGATGAATAACGATGACCCGTGACCTGTCGAAGTTTCTCCAGATGGTCAGAAATGGAAATTTATTAATGTTTAATTTTTTGACTGCAAATGACTATGCCATGTAAATTATCACTTTTGGAACAAAAATAAGTGTGTTTAGAGACACCTTAATACCTGAAACTGGTCGAAATAGAAGCTTCTGAATAGGAGAAAATTTCTGTAATAATGGCAATTTTGGTCACATTGAGGCTTTAAAAAGTAGTTATTCAACATGAGGCACATTCCAACTGACATTTTTAATCAATTTTTCTACAGTCCAAAAAATCAATTTTCTGATGAAAATCGATGACCCGTGACCTGTCGAAATTTCTCCAGATGGTCAGAAATGGAAACTTTTTAAAGTTAAATTTTTTGACTGCAAATGATTATTCCATGTAAATTATCACTTTTGGAACAAAAATAAGTGTGTTTAGAGTCACTTAATGCCTGAAATTGGTCGAAATAGAAGCTTCTGAATAGGAGAAAAAGTCTGTAATAATGGCAATTTTGGTCACATTGAGGCTTTAAAAAGTAGTCATTTGAGGCACATTCCAAATGACCTTTTTAATCAATTTTTCTACAGTCCAAAAAATCAATTTTCTGATGAATAACGATGACCCGTGACCTGTCGAAGTTTCTCCAGATGGTCAGAAATGGAAATTTTTTAATGTTTACGTTTTTTGACTGCAAATGACTATTCCATGTAAATTATCACTTTTGGAACAAAAATAAGTGTGTTTAGAGACACCTTAATACCTGAAACTGGTCGGAATAGAAGCTTCTGAATAGGAGAAAATGTCTGTAATAATGGCAATTTTGGTCACATTGAGGCTTTAAAAAGTAGTTATTCAACATGAGGCACATTCCAACTGACATTTTTAATCAATTTTTCTACAGTCCAAAAAATCAATTTTCTGATGAAAAACGATGACCCGTGACCTGTCGAAATTTCTCCAGATGGTCAGAAATGGAAATTTTTTAATGTTTAAGTTTTTGACTGCAAATGACTATTCCATGTAAATTATCACTTTTGGAACAAAAACAAGTGTGTTTAGAGTCACTTTAATGCCTGAAATTTGTCGAAATAGAAGCTTCTGAATAGGAGAAAAAGTGTGTAATAATGGCAATTTTGATCACATTGAGGCTTTAAAAAGTAGTTATTTAACATGAGGCACAATCCAAATGACATTTTGAATAGATTTTTCTACAGTCCAAAAAATTAATTTTCTGATGAAATACGATGACCCGTGACCTGTCGAAATTTCTCCAGATGGTCAGAAATGGAAATTTTTTAATGTTTAAGTTTTTTGACTGCAAATGACTATTCCATGTAAATTATCACTTTTGGAACAAAAACAAGTGTGTTTAGAGTCACTTTAATGCCTGAAATTGGTCGAAATAGAAGCTTCTGAATAGGAGAAAAAGTCTGCAATAATGGCAATTTTGGTCACATTGAGGCTTTAAAAAGTAGTCATTTGAGGCACATTCCAAATGACATTTTGAATACATTTTTCAACAAACCAAAAAATCAATTTTCTGATGAATAACGATGACCCGTGACCTGTCGAAGTTTCTCCAGATGGTCAGAAATGGAAATGTATTAATGTTTAATTTTTTGACTGCAAATGACTATTTCATGTAAATTATCACTTTTGGAACAAAAATAAGTGTGTTTAGAGACACCTTAATACCTGAAACTGGTCGAAATAGAAGCTTCTGAATAGGAGAAAATGTCTGTAATAATGGCAATTTTGGTCACATTGAGGCTTTAAAAAGTAGTTATTCAACATGAGGCACATTCCAACTTACATTTTTAATCAATTTTTCTACAGTCCAAAAAATCAATTTTCTGATGAAAATCGATGACCCGTGACCTGTCGAAATTTCTCCAGATGGTCAGAAATGGAAATTTTTTAATGTTTAATTTTTTGACTGCAAATGACTATTCCATGTAATCTATCACTTTTGGAACAAAAACAAGTGTGTTTAGAGTCACTTTAATGCCTGAAATTGGTCGAAGTAGAAGCTTCTGAATAGGAGAAAAAGTTTGCATTAATGGCAATTTTGGTCACATTGAGGCTTTAAAAAGTAGTTATTCAACATGAGGCACAATCCAAATGACATTTTGAATAGATTTTCCTACAGTCCAAAAAATCAATTTTCTGATGAAAAACGATGACCCGTGACCTGTCGAAATTTCTCCAGATGGTCAGAAGTGGAAATTTTTTAATGTTTAAGTTTTTTGACTGCAAATGACTATTCCATGTAAATTATCACTTTTGGAACAAAAACAAGTGTGTTTAGAGTCACTTTAATGCCTGAAATTGGTCGAAATAGAAGCTTCTGAATAGGAGAAAAAGTTTGCATTAATGGCAATTTTGGTCACATTGAGGCTTCAAAAAGTAGTTATTTAACATGAGGCACATTCCAACTAACATTTTTAATCAATTTTTCTACAGTCCAAAAAATCAATTTACTGATGAAAATCAATGACCCGTGACCTGTCGAAATTTCTCCAGATGGTCAGAAATGGAAATTTTTTAAACTTACATTTTTTGACTGCAAATGACTATTCCATGTAAATTATCACTTTTGGAACAAAAATAAGTGTGTTTAGAGTCACTTAATGCCTGAAATTGGTCGAAATAGAAGCTTCTGAATAGGAGAAAAAGTCTGTAATAATGGCAATTTTGGTCACATTGAGGCTTTAAAAAGTAGTCATTTGAGGCACATTCCAAATGACATTTTTAATCAATTTTTCCACAGTCCAGAAAATCAATTTTCTGATGAATAACGATGACCCGTGACCTGTCGAAGTTTCTCCAGATGGTCAGAAATGGAAATGTTTTAATGTTTAAGTTTTTTGACTGCAAATGACTATTCCATGTAAATTATCACTTTTGGAACAAAAATAAGTGTCTTTAGAGACACCTTAATACCTGAAACTGGTCAAAATAGAAGCTTCTGAATAGGAGAAAATGTCTGTAATAATGGCAATTTTGGTCACATTGAGGCTTTAAAAAGTAGTTATTCAACATGAGGCACATTCCAACTGACATTTTTAATCCATTTTTCTACAGTCCAAAAAATCCATTTTCTGATGAAAAACGATGACCCGTGACCTGTCGAAATTTCTCCAGATGGTCAGAAATGGAAATGTTTTAAAGTTTAATTTTTTGACTGCAAATTACTATTCCATGTAAATTATCACTTTTGGAACAAAAACAAGTGTGTTTAGAGTCACTTTAATGCCTGAAATTGGTCGAAACGGAAGCTTCTGAATAGGAGAAAAAGTGTGTAATAATGGCAATTTTGATCACATTGAGGCTTTAAAAAGTAGTCATTCAACATGAGGCACACTCCAAATGACATTTTGAATCAATTTTTCTACAGTCCAAAAAATCAATTTTCTGAGGAAAAACGAGGACCCGTGACCTGTCGAAATTTCTCCAGAATGGTCAGAAATGGAAATTTTTTAATGTTAAATTTTTTGACTGCAATTGACTATCGCATGTAAATTATCACTTTTGGAACAAAAACAAGTGTGTTTAGAGTCACTTTAATGCCTGAAATTGGTCGAAAAAGAAGCTTCTGAATAGGAGAAAATGTCTGAAATAATGGCAATTTTGGTCACATTGAGGCTTCAAAAAGTAGTTATTCAACATGAGGCACAATCCAAATGACATTTTGAATAGATTTTTCTACAGTCCAAAAAATCAATTTTCTGATGAAAAACGATGACCCGTGACCTGTCGAAATTTCTGCAGATGGTCAGAAATGGAAATTTTTTAATGTTTAATTTTTTGACTGCAAATGATTATTCCATGTAAATTATCACTTTTGGAACAAAAATAAGTGTGTTTAGAGTCACTTAATGCCTGAAATTGGTCGAAATAGAAGCTTCTGAATAGGAGAAAAAGTCTGTAATAATGGCAATTTTGGTCACATTGAGGCTTTAAAAAGTAGTCATTTGAGGCACATTCCAAATGACATTTTTAATCAATTTTTCTACAGTCCAAAAAATCAATTTTCTGATGAATAACGATGACCCGTGACCTGTCGAAGTTTCTCCAGATGGTCAGAAATGGAAATTTATTAATGTTTAATTTTTTGACTGCAAATGACTATTCCATGTAAATTATCACTTTTGGAACAAAAATAAGTGTGTTTAGAGACACCTTAATACCTGAAACTGGTCGGAATAGAAGCTTCTGAATAGGAGAAAATGTCTGTAATAATGGCAATTTTGGTCACATTGAGGCTTTAAAAAGTAGTTATTCAACATGAGGCACATTCCAACTGACATTTTTAATAAATTTTTCTACAGTCCAAAAAATCAATTTTCTGATGAAAAACGATGACCCGTGACCTGTCGAAATTTCTCCAGATGGTCAGAAATGGAAATTTTTTAATGTTTAAGTTTTTTGACTGCAAATGACTATTCCATGTAAATTATCACTTTTGGAACAAAAACAAGTGTGTTTAGAGTCACTTTAATGCCTGAAATTGGTCGAAATAGAAGCTTCTGAATAGGAGAAAAAGTGTGTAATAATGGCAATTTTGGTCACATTGATGCTTTAAAAAGTAGTTATTCAACATGAGGCACGATCCAAATGACATTTTGAATAGATTTTTCTACAGTCCAAAAAATTAATTTTCTGATGAAAAACGATGACCCGTGACCTGTCGAAATTTCTCCAGATGGTCAGAAATTGAAATGTTTTAATGTTTAACTTTTTGACTGCAAATGACTATTCCATGTAAATTATCACTTTTGGAACAAAAACAAGTGTGTTTAGAGTCACTTTAATGCCTGAAATTGGTCGAAATAGAAGCTTCTGAATAGGAGTAAAAGTCTGTTATAATGGCAATTTTGGTCACATTGAGGCTTTAAAAAGTAGTCGTTTGAGGCACATTCCAAATGACATTTTTAATCAATTTTTCTACAGTCCAAAAAATGTATTTTCTGATGAATAACGATGACCCGTGACCTGTCGAAGTTTCTCCAGATGGTCAGAAATGGAAATTTATTAATGTTTAATTTTTTGACTGCAAATGACTATTCCATGTAAATTATCACTTTTGGAACAATAATAAGTGTTTTTAGAGACACCTTAATACCTGAAAGTGGTCGAAATAGAAGCTTCTGAATAGGTGAAAATGTCTTTAATAATGGCAATTTTGATCACATTGAGGCTTTAAAAAGTAGTTATTCAACATGAGGCACAATCCAAATGACATTTTGAATCAATTTTTCTACAGTCCAAAAAATCAATTTTCTGAGGAAAAACGATGACCCGTGACCTGTCGAAATTTCTCCAGAATGGTCAGAAAAGGAAATTTTTTAATGTTTAATTTTTTGACTGCAATTGACTATCGCATGTAAATTATCACTTTTGGAACAAAAACAAGTGTGTTTAGAGTCACTTTAATGCCTGAAATTGGTCGAAATAGAAGCTTCTGAATAGGAGAAAAAGTCTGTAATAATGGCAATTTATGGTCACATTGAGACTTTAAAAAGTAGTCATTTGAGGCACATTCCAAATGACATTTTTAATCAATTTTTCTACAGTCCAAAAAATCAATTTTCTGATGAATAACGATGACCCGTGACCTGTCGAAGTTTCTCCAGATGGTCAGAAATGGAAATTTATTAATGTTTAATTTTTTGACTGCAAATGATTATTCCATGTAAATTATCACTTTTGGAACAAAAATAAGTGTGTTTAGAGTCACTTAATGCCTAAAATTGGTCGAAATAGAAGCTTCTGAATAGGAGAAAAAGTCTGTAATAATGGCAATTTTGGTCACATTGAGGCTTTAAAAATTAGTCATCTGAGGTACATTCCAAATGACATTTTTAATCAATTTTTCTACAGTCCAAAAAATCAATTTTCTGATGAATAATGATGACCCGTGACCTGTCGAAGTTTCTCCAGATGGTCAGAAATGGAAATTTTTTAATGTTTAAGTTTTTTGACTGCAAATGACTATTCCATGTAAATTATCACTTTTGGAACAAAAATAAGTGTGTTTAGAGACACCTTAATACCTGAAACTGGTCGAAATAGAAGCTTCTGAATAGGAGAAAAAGTGTGTAATAATGGCAATTTTGATCACATTGAGGCTTTAAAAAGTAGTTATTCAACATGAGGCACAATCCAAAAAACATTTTGAATCAATTTTTCTACAGTCCAAAAAATCAATTTTCTGATGAAAAACCATGACCCGTGACCTGTCGAAATTTCTCCAGATGGTCAGAAATGGAAATTTTTTAATGTTTAAGTTTTTTGACTGCAATTGACTATTGCATGTAAATTATCACTTTTGGAACAAAAACAAGTGTGTTTAGAGTCACTTTAATGCCTAAAATTGGTCGAAATAGAAGCTTCTGAATAGGAGAAAAAGTGTGTAATAATGGCAATTTAGGTCACATTGAGGCTTTAAAAAGTAGTTATTCAACATGAGGCACAATCCAAATGACATTTTGAATAGATTTTTCTACAGTCCAAAAAATCAATTTTCTGATGAAAAACGATGACCCGTGACCTGTCGAAATTTCTCCAGATGGTCAGAAGTGGAAATTTTTTAATGTTTAATTTTTTTGACTGCAAATGACTATTCCATGTAAATTATCACTTTTGAAACAAAAATAAGTGTGTTTAGAGACACCTTAATACCTGAAACTGGTCGAAATAGAAGCTTCTGAATAGGAGAAAAAGTGTGTAATAATGGCAATTTTGATCACATTGAGGCTTTAAAAAGTAGTTATTCAACATGAGGCACAATCCAAAAAACATTTTGAATCAATTTTTCTACAGTCCAAAAAATCAATTTTCTGATGAAAAACCATGACCCGTGACCTGTCGAAATTTCTCCAGATGGTCAGAAATGGAAATGTTTTAATGTTTAAGTTTTTTGACTGCAAATGACTATTCCATGTAAATTATCACTTTTGGAACGAAAATAAGTGTCTTTAGAGACACCTTAATACCTGAAACTGGCCAAAATAGAAGCTTCTGAATAGGAGAAAATGTCTGTAATAATGGCAATTTTGGTCACATTGAGGCTTTAAAAAGTAGTTATTCAACATGAGGCACATTCCAACTGACATTTTTAATCAATTTTTCTACAGTCCAAAAAATCCATTTTCTGATGAAAAACGATGACCCGTGACCTGTCGAAATTTCTCCAGATGGTCAGAAATGGAAATGTTTTAAAGTTTAATTTTTTGACTGCAAATGACTATTCCATGTAAATTATCACTTTTGGAACAAAAACAAGTGTGTTTAGAGTCACTTTAATGCCTGAAATTGGTCGAAACGGAAGCTTCTGAATAGGAGAAAAAGTGTGTAATAATGGCAATTTTGATCACATTGAGGCTTTAAAAAGTAGTCATTCAACATGAGGCACACTCCAAATGACATTTTGAATCAATTTTTCTACAGTCCAAAAAATCAATTTTCTGAGGAAAAACGAGGACCCGTGACCTGTCGAAATTTCTCCAGAATGGTCAGAAATGGAAATTTTTTAATGTTTAATTTTTTGACTGCAATTGACTATCGCATGTAAATTATCACTTTTGGAACAAAAACAAGTGTGTTTAGAGTCACTTTAATGCCTGAAATTGGTCGAAAAAGAAGCTTCTGAATAGGAGAAAATGTCTGAAATAATGGCAATTTTGGTCACATTGAGGCTTCAAAAAGTAGTTATTCAATATGAGGCACAATCCAAATGACATTTTGAATAGATTTTTCTACAGTCCAAAAAATCAATTTTCTGATGAAAAACGATGACCCGTGACCTGTCGAAATTTCTGCAGATGGTGAGAAATGGAAATTTTTTAATGTTTAATTTTTTGACTGCAAATGATTATTCCATGTAAATTATCACTTTTGGAACAAAAATAAGTGTGTTTAGAGTCACTTAATGCCTGAAATTGGTCGAAATAGAAGCTTCTGAATAGGAGAAAAAGTCTGTAATAATGGCAATTTTTGGTCACACTGAGGCTTTAAAAAGTAGTCATTTGAGGCACATTCCAAATGACATTTTTAATCAATTTTTCTACAGTCCAAAAAATCAATTTTCTGATGAATAACGATGACCCGTGACCTGTCGAAGTTTCTCCAGATGGTCAGAAATGGAAATTTATTAATGTTTAATTTTTTGACTGCAAATGACTATGCCATGTAAATTATCACTTTTGGAACAAAAATAAGTGTGTTTAGAGACACCTTAATACCTGAAACTGGTCGAAATAGAAGCTTCTGAATAGGAGAAAATTTCTGTAATAATGGCAATTTTGGTCACATTGAGGCTTTAAAAAGTAGTTATTCAACATTAGGCACATTCCAACTGACATTTTTAATCAATTTTTCTACAGTCCAAAAAATCAATTTTCTGATGAAAAACGATGACCCGTGACCTGTCGAAATTTCTCCAGATGGTCAGAAATGGAAATGTTTTAATGTTTAATTTTTTTGACTGCAAATGACTATTCCATGTAAATTATCACTTTTGGAACAAAAACAAGTGTGTTTAGAGTCACTTTAATGCCTGAAATTGGTCGAAACGGAAGCTTCTGAATAGGAGAAAAAGTGTGTAATAATGGCAATTTTGATCACATTGAGGCTTTAAAAAGTAGTCATTCAACATGAGGAACAATCCAAATGACATTTTGAATCAATTTTTCTACAGTCCAAAAAATCAATTTTCTGAGGAAAAACGATGACCCGTGACCTGTCGAAATTTCTCCAGAATGGTCAGAAATGGAAATTTTTTAATGTTTAATTTTATGACTGCAATTGACTATCGCATGTAAATTATCACTTTTGGAACAAAAACAAGTGTGTTTAGAGTCACTTTAATGCCTGAAATTGGTCGAAAAAGAAGCTTCTGAATAGGAGAAAATGTCTGAAATAATGGCAATTTTGATCACATTGAGGCTTTAAAAAGTAGTCATTCAACATGAGGAACAATCCAAATGACATTTTGAATCAATTTTTCTACAGTCCAAAAAATCAATTTTCTGAGGAAAAACGATGACCCGTGACCTGTCGAAATTTCTCCAGAATGGTCAGAAATGGAAATTTTTTAATGTTTAATTTTATGACTGCAATTGACTATCGCATGTAAATTATCACTTTTGGAACAAAAACAAGTGTGTTTAGAGTCACTTTAATGCCTGAAATTGGTCGAAAAAGAAGCTTCTGAATAGGAGAAAATGTCTGAAATAATGGCAATTTTGGTCACATTGAGGCTTCAAAAAGTAGTTATTCAACATGAGGCACAATCCAAATGACATTTTGAATAGATTTTTCTACAGTCCAAAAAATTAATTTTCTGATGAAAAACGATGACCCGTGACCTGTCGAAATTTCTCCAGATGGTCAGAAATGGAAATTTCTTAATGTTTAAGTTTTTTGACTGCAAATGACTATTCCATGTAAATTATCACTTTTGGAACAAAAACAAGTGTGTTTAGAGTCACTTTAATGCCTGAAATTGGTCGAAATAGAATCTTCTGAATAGGAGAAAAAGTGTGTAATAATGGCAATTTTGGTCACATTGAGGCTTTAAAAAGTAGTTATTCAACATGAGGCACAATCCAAATGACATTTTGAATAGATTTTTCAACAGTCCAAAAAATTAATTTTCTGATGAAAAACGATGACCCGTGACCTGTCGAAATTTCTCCAGATGGTCAGAAATGGAAATTTTTTAATGTTTAATGTTTTGACTGCAAATGACTATTCCATGTAAATTATCACTTTTGGAACAAAAACAAGTGTGTTTAGAGTCACTTTAATGCCTGAAATTGGTCGAAATAGAAGCTTCTGAATAGGAGAAAAAGTCTGTAATAATGGCAATTTTTGGTCACACTGAGGCTTTAAAAAGTAGTCATTTGAGGCACATTCCAAATGACATTTTTAATCAATTTTTCTACAGTCCAAAAAATCAATTTTCTGATGAATAACGATGACCCGTGACCTGTCGAAGTTTCTCCAGATGGTCAGAAATGGAAATTTATTAATGGTTAATTTTTTGACTGCAAATGACTATGCCATGTAAATTATCACTTTTGGAACAAAAATAAGTGTGTTTAGAGACACCTTAATACCTGAAACTGGTCGAAATAGAAGCTTCTGAATAGGAGAAAATGTCTGTAATAATGGCAATTTTGATCACATTGAGGCTTTAAAAAGTAGTTATTCAACATGAGGCACACTCCAACTGACATTTTTAATCAATTATTCTACAGTCCAAAAAATCAATTTTCTGATAAAAATCAATGACCCGTGACCTGTCGAAATTTCTCCAGATGGTCAGAAATGGAAATTTTTTAAACTTACATTTTTTGACTGCAAATGACTATTCCATGTAAATTATCACTTTTGGAACAAAAATAAGTGTGTTTAGAGTCACTTAATGCCTGAAATTGGTCGAAATAGAAGCTTCTGAATAGGAGAAAAAGTCTGTAATAATGGCAATTTTGGTCACATTGAGGCTTTAAAAAGTAGTTATTCAACATGAGGCACAATCCAAAAAACATTTTGAATCAATTTTTCTACAGTCCAAAAAATCAATTTTCTGATGAAAAACCATGACCCGTGACCTGTCGAAATTTCTCCAGATGGTCAGAAATGGAAATTTTTTAATGTTTAAGTTTTTTGACTGCAAATGACTATTCCATGTAAATTATCACTTTTGGAACAAAAATAAGTGTGTTTAGAGACACCTTAATACCTGAAACTGGTCGAAATAGAAGCTTCTGAATAGGAGAAAAAGTGTGTAATAATGGCAATTTTGATCACATTGAGGCTTTAAAAAGTAGTTATTCAACATGAGGCACAATCCAAAAAACATTTTGAATCAATTTTTCTACAGTCCAAAAAATCAATTTTCTGATGAAAAACCATGACCCGTGACCTGTCGAAATTTCTCCAGATGGTCAGAAATGGAAATTTTTTAATGTTTAAGTTTTTTGACTGCAATTGACTATTGCATGTAAATTATCACTTTTGGAACAAAAACAAGTGTGTTTAGAGTCACTTTAATGCCTAAAATTGGTCGAAATAGAAGCTTCTGAATAGGAGAAAAAGTGTGTAATAATGGCAATTTAGGTCACATTGAGGCTTTAAAAAGTAGTTATTCAACATGAGGCACAATCCAAATGACATTTTGAATAGATTTTTCTACAGTCCAAAAAATCAATTTTCTGATGAAAAACGATGACCCGTGACCTGTCGAAATTTCTCCAGATGGTCAGAAGTGGAAATTTTTTAATGTTTAATTTTTTTGACTGCAAATGACTATTCCATGTAAATTATCACTTTTGAAACAAAAATAAGTGTGTTTAGAGACACCTTAATACCTGAAACTGGTCGAAATAGAAGCTTCTGAATAGGAGAAAAAGTGTGTAATAATGGCAATTTTGATCACATTGAGGCTTTAAAAAGTAGTTATTCAACATGAGGCACAATCCAAAAAACATTTTGAATCAATTTTTCTACAGTCCAAAAAATCAATTTTCTGATGAAAAACCATGACCCGTGACCTGTCGAAATTTCTCCAGATGGTCAGAAATGGAAATGTTTTAATGTTTAAGTTTTTTGACTGCAAATGACTATTCCATGTAAATTATCACTTTTGGAACGAAAATAAGTGTCTTTAGAGACACCTTAATACCTGAAACTGGCCAAAATAGAAGCTTCTGAATAGGAGAAAATGTCTGTAATAATGGCAATTTTGGTCACATTGAGGCTTTAAAAAGTAGTTATTCAACATGAGGCACATTCCAACTGACATTTTTAATCAATTTTTCTACAGTCCAAAAAATCCATTTTCTGATGAAAAACGATGACCCGTGACCTGTCGAAATTTCTCCAGATGGTCAGAAATGGAAATGTTTTAAAGTTTAATTTTTTGACTGCAAATGACTATTCCATGTAAATTATCACTTTTGGAACAAAAACAAGTGTGTTTAGAGTCACTTTAATGCCTGAAATTGGTCGAAACGGAAGCTTCTGAATAGGAGAAAAAGTGTGTAATAATGGCAATTTTGATCACATTGAGGCTTTAAAAAGTAGTCATTCAACATGAGGCACACTCCAAATGACATTTTGAATCAATTTTTCTACAGTCCAAAAAATCAATTTTCTGAGGAAAAACGAGGACCCGTGACCTGTCGAAATTTCTCCAGAATGGTCAGAAATGGAAATTTTTTAATGTTTAATTTTTTGACTGCAATTGACTATCGCATGTAAATTATCACTTTTGGAACAAAAACAAGTGTGTTTAGAGTCACTTTAATGCCTGAAATTGGTCGAAAAAGAAGCTTCTGAATAGGAGAAAATGTCTGAAATAATGGCAATTTTGGTCACATTGAGGCTTCAAAAAGTAGTTATTCAATATGAGGCACAATCCAAATGACATTTTGAATAGATTTTTCTACAGTCCAAAAAATCAATTTTCTGATGAAAAACGATGACCCGTGACCTGTCGAAATTTCTGCAGATGGTGAGAAATGGAAATTTTTTAATGTTTAATTTTTTGACTGCAAATGATTATTCCATGTAAATTATCACTTTTGGAACAAAAATAAGTGTGTTTAGAGTCACTTAATGCCTGAAATTGGTCGAAATAGAAGCTTCTGAATAGGAGAAAAAGTCTGTAATAATGGCAATTTTTGGTCACACTGAGGCTTTAAAAAGTAGTCATTTGAGGCACATTCCAAATGACATTTTTAATCAATTTTTCTACAGTCCAAAAAATCAATTTTCTGATGAATAACGATGACCCGTGACCTGTCGAAGTTTCTCCAGATGGTCAGAAATGGAAATTTATTAATGTTTAATTTTTTGACTGCAAATGACTATGCCATGTAAATTATCACTTTTGGAACAAAAATAAGTGTGTTTAGAGACACCTTAATACCTGAAACTGGTCGAAATAGAAGCTTCTGAATAGGAGAAAATTTCTGTAATAATGGCAATTTTGGTCACATTGAGGCTTTAAAAAGTAGTTATTCAACATTAGGCACATTCCAACTGACATTTTTAATCAATTTTTCTACAGTCCAAAAAATCAATTTTCTGATGAAAAACGATGACCCGTGACCTGTCGAAATTTCTCCAGATGGTCAGAAATGGAAATGTTTTAATGTTTAATTTTTTTGACTGCAAATGACTATTCCATGTAAATTATCACTTTTGGAACAAAAACAAGTGTGTTTAGAGTCACTTTAATGCCTGAAATTGGTCGAAACGGAAGCTTCTGAATAGGAGAAAAAGTGTGTAATAATGGCAATTTTGATCACATTGAGGCTTTAAAAAGTAGTCATTCAACATGAGGAACAATCCAAATGACATTTTGAATCAATTTTTCTACAGTCCAAAAAATCAATTTTCTGAGGAAAAACGATGACCCGTGACCTGTCGAAATTTCTCCAGAATGGTCAGAAATGGAAATTTTTTAATGTTTAATTTTATGACTGCAATTGACTATCGCATGTAAATTATCACTTTTGGAACAAAAACAAGTGTGTTTAGAGTCACTTTAATGCCTGAAATTGGTCGAAAAAGAAGCTTCTGAATAGGAGAAAATGTCTGAAATAATGGCAATTTTGATCACATTGAGGCTTTAAAAAGTAGTCATTCAACATGAGGAACAATCCAAATGACATTTTGAATCAATTTTTCTACAGTCCAAAAAATCAATTTTCTGAGGAAAAACGATGACCCGTGACCTGTCGAAATTTCTCCAGAATGGTCAGAAATGGAAATTTTTTAATGTTTAATTTTATGACTGCAATTGACTATCGCATGTAAATTATCACTTTTGGAACAAAAACAAGTGTGTTTAGAGTCACTTTAATGCCTGAAATTGGTCGAAAAAGAAGCTTCTGAATAGGAGAAAATGTCTGAAATAATGGCAATTTTGGTCACATTGAGGCTTCAAAAAGTAGTTATTCAACATGAGGCACAATCCAAATGACATTTTGAATAGATTTTTCTACAGTCCAAAAAATTAATTTTCTGATGAAAAACGATGACCCGTGACCTGTCGAAATTTCTCCAGATGGTCAGAAATGGAAATTTCTTAATGTTTAAGTTTTTTGACTGCAAATGACTATTCCATGTAAATTATCACTTTTGGAACAAAAACAAGTGTGTTTAGAGTCACTTTAATGCCTGAAATTGGTCGAAATAGAATCTTCTGAATAGGAGAAAAAGTGTGTAATAATGGCAATTTTGGTCACATTGAGGCTTTAAAAAGTAGTTATTCAACATGAGGCACAATCCAAATGACATTTTGAATAGATTTTTCAACAGTCCAAAAAATTAATTTTCTGATGAAAAACGATGACCCGTGACCTGTCGAAATTTCTCCAGATGGTCAGAAATGGAAATTTTTTAATGTTTAATGTTTTGACTGCAAATGACTATTCCATGTAAATTATCACTTTTGGAACAAAAACAAGTGTGTTTAGAGTCACTTTAATGCCTGAAATTGGTCGAAATAGAAGCTTCTGAATAGGAGAAAAAGTCTGTAATAATGGCAATTTTTGGTCACACTGAGGCTTTAAAAAGTAGTCATTTGAGGCACATTCCAAATGACATTTTTAATCAATTTTTCTACAGTCCAAAAAATCAATTTTCTGATGAATAACGATGACCCGTGACCTGTCGAAGTTTCTCCAGATGGTCAGAAATGGAAATTTATTAATGGTTAATTTTTTGACTGCAAATGACTATGCCATGTAAATTATCACTTTTGGAACAAAAATAAGTGTGTTTAGAGACACCTTAATACCTGAAACTGGTCGAAATAGAAGCTTCTGAATAGGAGAAAATGTCTGTAATAATGGCAATTTTGATCACATTGAGGCTTTAAAAAGTAGTTATTCAACATGAGGCACACTCCAACTGACATTTTTAATCAATTATTCTACAGTCCAAAAAATCAATTTTCTGATAAAAATCAATGACCCGTGACCTGTCGAAATTTCTCCAGATGGTCAGAAATGGAAATTTTTTAAACTTACATTTTTTGACTGCAAATGACTATTCCATGTAAATTATCACTTTTGGAACAAAAATAAGTGTGTTTAGAGTCACTTAATGCCTGAAATTGGTCGAAATAGAAGCTTCTGAATAGGAGAAAAAGTCTGTAATAATGGCAATTTTGGTCACATTGAGGCTTTAAAAAGTAGTCATTTGAGGCACATTCCAAATGACATTTTTATTCAATTTTTCCACAGTCCAGAAAATCAATTTTCTGATGAATAACGATGACCCGTGACCTGTCGAAGTTTCTCCAGATGGTCAGAAATGGAAATGTTTTAATGTTTAAGTTTTTTGACTGCAAATGACTATTCCATGTAAATTATCACTTTTGGAACAAAAATAAGTGTCTTTAGAGACACCTTAATACCTGAAACTGGTCGAAATAGAAGCTTCTGAATAGGAGAAAATGTCTGTAATAATGGCAATTTTGGTCACATTGAGGCTTTAAAAAGTAGTTATTCAACATGAGGCACATTCCAACTGACATTTTTAATCAATTTTTCTACAGTCCAAAAAATCCATTTTCTGATGAAAAACGATGACCCGTGACCTGTCGAAATTTCTCCAGATGGTCAGAAATGGAAATGTTTTAATGTTTAAGTTTTTTGACTGCAAATGACTATTCCATGTAAATTATCACTTTTGGAACAAAAACAAGTGTGTTTAGAGTCACTTTAATGCCTGAAATTGGTCGAAACGGAAGCTTCTGAATAGGAGAAAAAGTGTGTAATAATGGCAATTTTGATCACATTGAGGCTTTAAAAAGTAGTCATTCAACATGAGGCACAATCCAAATGACATTTTGAATCAATTTTTCTACAGTCCAAAAAATCAATTTTCTGAGGAAAAACGATGACCCGTGACCTGTCGAAATTTCTCCAGAATGGTCAGAAATGGAAATTTTTTAATGTTTAATTTTATGACTGCAATTGACTATCGCATGTAAATTATCACTTTTGGAACAAAAACAAGTGTGTTTAGAGTCACTTTAATGCCTGAAATTGGTCGAAAAAGAAGCTTCTGAATAGGAGAAAATGTCTGAAATAATGGCAATTTTGGTCACATTGAGGCTTCAAAAAGTAGTTATTCAACATGAGGCACAATCCAAATGACATTTTGAATAGATTTTTCTACAGTCCAAAAAATCAATTTTCTGATGAAAAACGATGACCCGTGACCTGTCGAAGTTTCTCCAGATGGTCAGAAATGGAAATTTATTAATGTTTAATTTTTTGACTGCAAATGATTATTCCATGTAAATTATCACTTTTGGAACAAAAATAAGTGTGTTTAGAGTCACTTAATGCCTGAAATTGGTCGAAATAGAAGCTTCTGAATAGGAGAAAAAGTCTGTAATAATGGCAATTTTGGTCACATTGAGGCTTTAAAAAGTAGTCATCTGAGGTACATTCCAAATGACATTTTTAATCAATTTTTCTACAGTCCAAAAAATCAATTTTCTGATGAATAATGATGACCCGTGACCTGTCGAAGTTTCTCCAGATGGTCAGAAATGGAAATTTTTTAATGTTTAAGTTTTTTGACTGCAAATGACTATTCCATGTAAATTATCACTTTTGGAACAAAAATAAGTGTGTTTAGAGACACCTTAATACCTGAAACTGGTCGAAATAGAAGCTTCTGAATAGGAGAAAAAGTGTATAATAATGGCAATTTTGATCACATTGAGGCTTTAAAAAGTAGTTATTCAACATGAGGCACAATCCAAAAAACATTTTGAATCAATTTTTCTACAGTCCAAAAAATCAATTTTCTGATGAAAAACCATGACCCGTGACCTGTCGAAATTTCTCCAGATGGTCAGAAATGGAAATTTTTTAATGTTTAAGTTTTTTTACTGCAATTGACTATTGCATGTAAATTATCACTTTTGGAACAAAAACAAGTGTGTTTAGAGTCACTTTAATGCCTAAAATTGGTCGAAATAGAAGCTTCTGAATAGGAGAAAAAGTGTGTAATAATGGCAATTTAGGTCACATTGAGGCTTTAAACAGTAGTTATTCAACATGAGGCACAATCCAAATGACATTTTGAATAGATTTTTCTACAGTCCAAAAAATCAATTTTCTGATGAAAAACGATGACCCGTGACCTGTCGAAATTTCTCCAGATGGTCAGAAGTGGAAATTTTTTAATGTTTAATTTTTTTGACTGCAAATGACTATTCCATGTAAATTATCACTTTTGAAACAAAAACAAGTGTGTTTAGAGTCACTTTAATGCCTGAAATTGGTCGAAATAGAGGCTTCTGAATAGGAGAAAAAGTCTGTAATAATGGCAATTTTGGTCACATTGAGGCTTCAAAAAGTAGTTATTCAATATGAGGCACAATCCAAATGACATTTTGAATAGATTTTTCTACAGTCCAAAAAATCAATTTTCTGATGAAAAACGATGACCCGTGACCTGTCGAAATTTCTGCAGATGGTGAGAAATGGAAATTTTTTAATGTTTAATTTTTTGACTGCAAATGATTATTCCATGTAAATTATCACTTTTGGAACAAAAATAAGTGTGTTTAGAGTCACTTAATGCCTGAAATTGGTCGAAATAGAAGCTTCTGAATAGGAGAAAAAGTCTGTAATAATGGCAATTTTTGGTCACACTGAGGCTTTAAAAAGTAGTCATTTGAGGCACATTCCAAATGACATTTTTAATCAATTTTTCTACAGTCCAAAAAATCAATTTTCTGATGAATAACGATGACCCGTGACCTGTCGAAGTTTCTCCAGATGGTCAGAAATGGAAATTTATTAATGTTTAATTTTTTGACTGCAAATGACTATGCCATGTAAATTATCACTTTTGGAACAAAAATAAGTGTGTTTAGAGACACCTTAATACCTGAAACTGGTCGAAATAGAAGCTTCTGAATAGGAGAAAATTTCTGTAATAATGGCAATTTTGGTCACATTGAGGCTTTAAAAAGTAGTTATTCAACATTAGGCACATTCCAACTGACATTTTTAATCAATTTTTCTACAGTCCAAAAAATCAATTTTCTGATGAAAAACGATGACCCGTGACCTGTCGAAATTTCTCCAGATGGTCAGAAATGGAAATGTTTTAATGTTTAATTTTTTTGACTGCAAATGACTATTCCATGTAAATTATCACTTTTGGAACAAAAACAAGTGTGTTTAGAGTCACTTTAATGCCTGAAATTGGTCGAAACGGAAGCTTCTGAATAGGAGAAAAAGTGTGTAATAATGGCAATTTTGATCACATTGAGGCTTTAAAAAGTAGTCATTCAACATGAGGAACAATCCAAATGACATTTTGAATCAATTTTTCTACAGTCCAAAAAATCAATTTTCTGAGGAAAAACGATGACCCGTGACCTGTCGAAATTTCTCCAGAATGGTCAGAAATGGAAATTTTTTAATGTTTAATTTTATGACTGCAATTGACTATCGCATGTAAATTATCACTTTTGGAACAAAAACAAGTGTGTTTAGAGTCACTTTAATGCCTGAAATTGGTCGAAAAAGAAGCTTCTGAATAGGAGAAAATGTCTGAAATAAAGGCAATTTTGGTCACATTGAGGCTTCAAAAAGTAGTTATTCAACATGAGGCACAATCCAAATGACATTTTGAATAGATTTTTCTACAGTCCAAAAAATTAATTTTCTGATGAAAAACGATGACCCGTGACCTGTCGAAATTTCTCCAGATGGTCAGAAATGGAAATTTCTTAATGTTTAAGTTTTTTGACTGCAAATGACTATTCCATGTAAATTATCACTTTTGGAACAAAAACAAGTGTGTTTAGAGTCACTTTAATGCCTGAAATTGGTCGAAATAGAATCTTCTGAATAGGAGAAAAAGTGTGTAATAATGGCAATTTTGGTCACATTGAGGCTTTAAAAAGTAGTTATTCAACATGAGGCACAATCCAAATGACATTTTGAATAGATTTTTCAACAGTCCAAAAAATTAATTTTCTGATGAAAAACGATGACCCGTGACCTGTCGAAATTTCTCCAGATGGTCAGAAATGGAAATTTTTTAATGTTTAATGTTTTGACTGCAAATGACTATTCCATGTAAATTATCACTTTTGGAACAAAAACAAGTGTGTTTAGAGTCACTTTAATGCCTGCAATTGGTCGAAATAGAAGCTTCTGAATAGGAGAAAAAGTCTGTAATAATGGCAATTTTTGGTCACACTGAGGCTTTAAAAAGTAGTCATTTGAGGCACATTCCAAATGACATTTTTAATCAATTTTTCTACAGTCCAAAAAATCAATTTTCTGATGAATAACGATGACCCGTGACCTGTCGAAGTTTCTCCAGATGGTCAGAAATGGAAATTTATTAATGGTTAATTTTTTGACTGCAAATGACTATGCCATGTAAATTATCACTTTTGGAACAAAAATAAGTGTGTTTAGAGACACCTTAATACCTGAAACTGGTCGAAATAGAAGCTTCTGAATAGGAGAAAATGTCTGTAATAATGGCAATTTTGATCACATTGAGGCTTTAAAAAGTAGTTATTCAACATGAGGCACACTCCAACTGACATTTTTAATCAATTATTCTACAGTCCAAAAAATCAATTTTCTGATAAAAATCAATGACCCGTGACCTGTCGAAATTTCTCCAGATGGTCAGAAATGGAAATTTTTTAAACTTACATTTTTTGACTGCAAATGACTATTCCATGTAAATTATCACTTTTGGAACAAAAATAAGTGTGTTTAGAGTCACTTAATGCCTGAAATTGGTCGAAATAGAAGCTTCTGAATAGGAGAAAAAGTCTGTAATAATGGCAATTTTGGTCACATTGAGGCTTTAATAAGTAGTCATTTGAGGCACATTCCAAATGACATTTTTATTCAATTTTTCCACAGTCCAGAAAATCAATTTTCTGATGAATAACGATGACCCGTGACCTGTCGAAGTTTCTCCAGATGGTCAGAAATGGAAATGTTTTAATGTTTAAGTTTTTTGACTGCAAATGACTATTCCATGTAAATTATCACTTTTGGAACAAAAATAAGTGTCTTTAGAGACACCTTAATACCTGAAACTGGTCGAAATAGAAGCTTCTGAATAGGAGAAAATGTCTGTAATAATGGCAATTTTGGTCACATTGAGGCTTTAAAAAGTAGTTATTCAACATGAGGCACATTCCAACTGACATTTTTAATCAATTTTTCTACAGTCCAAAAAATCCATTTTCTGATGAAAAACGATGACCCGTGACCTGTCGAAATTTCTCCAGATGGTCAGAAATGGAAATGTTTTAATGTTTAAGTTTTTTGACTGCAAATGACTATTCCATGTAAATTATCACTTTTGGAACAAAAACAAGTGTGTTTAGAGTCACTTTAATGCCTGAAATTGGTCGAAACGGAAGCTTCTGAATAGGAGAAAAAGTGTGTAATAATGGCAATTTTGATCACATTGAGGCTTTAAAAAGTAGTCATTCAACATGAGGCACAATCCAAATGACATTTTGAATCAATTTTTCTACAGTCCAAAAAATCAATTTTCTGAGGAAAAACGATGACCCGTGACCTGTCGAAATTTCTCCAGAATGGTCAGAAATGGAAATTTTTTAATGTTTAATTTTATGACTGCAATTGACTATCGCATGTAAATTATCACTTTTGGAACAAAAACAAGTGTGTTTAGAGTCACTTTAATGCCTGAAATTGGTCGAAAAAGAAGCTTCTGAATAGGAGAAAATGTCTGAAATAATGGCAATTTTGGTCACATTGAGGCTTCAAAAAGTAGTTATTCAACATGAGGCACAATCCAAATGACATTTTGAATAGATTTTTCTACAGTCCAAAAAATCAATTTTCTGATGAAAAACGATGACCCGTGACCTGTCGAAGTTTCTCCAGATGGTCAGAAATGGAAATTTATTAATGTTTAATTTTTTGACTGCAAATGATTATTCCATGTAAATTATCACTTTTGGAACAAAAATAAGTGTGTTTAGAGTCACTTAATGCCTGAAATTGGTCGAAATAGAAGCTTCTGAATAGGAGAAAAAGTCTGTAATAATGGCAATTTTGGTCACATTGAGGCTTTAAAAAGTAGTCATCTGAGGTACATTCCAAATGACATTTTTAATCAATTTTTCTACAGTCCAAAAAATCAATTTTCTGATGAATAATGATGACCCGTGACCTGTCGAAGTTTCTCCAGATGGTCAGAAATGGAAATTTTTTAATGTTTAAGTTTTTTGACTGCAAATGACTATTCCATGTAAATTATCACTTTTGGAACAAAAATAAGTGTGTTTAGAGACACCTTAATACCTGAAACTGGTCGAAATAGAAGCTTCTGAATAGGAGAAAAAGTGTGTAATAATGGCAATTTTGATCACATTGAGGCTTTAAAAAGTAGTTATTCAACATGAGGCACAATCCAAAAAACATTTTGAATCAATTTTTCTACAGTCCAAAAAATCAATTTTCTGATGAAAAACCATGACCCGTGACCTGTCGAAATTTCTCCAGATGGTCAGAAATGGAAATTTTTTAATGTTTAAGTTTTTTTACTGCAATTGACTATTGCATGTAAATTATCACTTTTGGAACAAAAACAAGTGTGTTTAGAGTCACTTTAATGCCTAAAATTGGTCGAAATAGAAGCTTCTGAATAGGAGAAAAAGTGTGTAATAATGGCAATTTAGGTCACATTGAGGCTTTAAACAGTAGTTATTCAACATGAGGCACAATCCAAATGACATTTTGAATAGATTTTTCTACAGTCCAAAAAATCAATTTTCTGATGAAAAACGATGACCCGTGACCTGTCGAAATTTCTCCAGATGGTCAGAAGTGGAAATTTTTTAATGTTTAATTTTTTTGACTGCAAATGACTATTCCATGTAAATTATCACTTTTGAAACAAAAACAAGTGTGTTTAGAGTCACTTTAATGCCTGAAATTGGTCGAAATAGAGGCTTCTGAATAGGAGAAAAAGTCTGTAATAATGGCAATTTTGGTCACATTGAGGCTTTAAAAATTAGTCATTTGAGGCACATTCCAAATGACATTTTGAATAGATTTTTCTACAGTCCAAAAAATCAATTTTCTGATGAAAATGGATGACCCGTGACCTGTCGAAATTTCTCCAGATGGTCAGAAATGGAAATTTTTTAATGTTTAATTTTTTGACTGCAAATGACTATTCCAGGTAAATTATCACTTTTGGAACAAAATCAAGTGTGTTTAGAGTCACTTTAATGCCTGAAATTGGTCGAAGTAGAAGCTTCTGAATAGGAGAAAAAGTTTGCATTAATGGCAATTTTGGTCACATTGAGGCTTCAAAAAGTAGTTATTCAACATGAGGCACATTCCAACTGACATTTTTAATCAATTTTTCTACAGTCCAAAAAATCAATTTTCTGATGAAAATCAATGACCCGTGACCTGTCGAAATTTCTCCAGATGGTCAGAAATGGAAATTTTTTAAACTTACATTTTTTGACTGCAAATGACTATTCCATGTAAATTATCACTTTTGGAACAAAAATAAGTGTGTTTAGAGTCACTTAATGCCTGAAATTGGTCGAAATAGAAGCTTCTGAATAGGAGAAAAAGTCTGTAATAATGGCAATTTTGGTCACATTGAGGCTTTAAAAAGTAGTCATTTGAGGCACATTCCAAATGACATTTTTAATCAATTTTTCCACAGTCCAGAAAATCAATTTTCTGATGAATAACGATGACCCGTGACCTGTCAAAGTTTCTCCAGATGGTCAGAAATGGAAATGTTTTAATGTTTAAGTTTTTTGACTGCAAATGACTATTCCATGTAAATTATCACTTTTGGAACGAAAATAAGTGTCTTTAGAGACACCTTAATACCTGAAACTGGCCAAAATAGAAGCTTCTGAATAGGAGAAAATGTCTGTAATAATGGCAATTTTGGTCACATTGAGGCTTTAAAAAGTAGTTATTCAACATGAGGCACATTCCAACTTACATTTTTAATCAATTTTTCTACAGTCCAAAAAATCCATTTTCTGATGAAAAACGATGACCCGTGACCTGTCGAAATTTCTCCAGATGGTCAGAAATGGAAATGTTTTAAAGTTTAATTTTTTGACTGCAAATGACTATTCCATGTAAATTATCACTTTTGGAACAAAAACAAGTGTGTTTAGAGTCACTTTAATGCCTGAAATTGGTCGAAACGGAAGCTTCTGAATAGGAGAAAAAGTGTGTAATAATGGCAATTTTGATCACATTGAGGCTTTAAAAAGTAGTCATTCAACATTAGGCACATTCCAACTGACATTTTTAATCAATTTTTCTACAGTCCAAAAAATCAATTTTCTGATGAAAAACGATGACCCGTGACCTGTCGAAATTTCTCCAGATGGTCAGAAATGGAAATGTTTTAAAATTTAATTTTTTTGACTGCAAATGACTATTCCATGTAAATTATCACTTTTGGAACAAAAACAAGTGTGTTTAGAGTCACTTTAATGCCTGAAATTGGTCGAAACGGAAGCTTCTGAATAGGAGAAAAAGTGTGTAATAATGGCAATTTTGATCACATTGAGGCTTTAAAAAGTAGTCATTCAACATGAGGAACAATCCAAATGACATTTTGAATCAATTTTTCTACAGTCCAAAAAATCAATTTTCTGAGGAAAAACGATGACCCGTGACCTGTCGAAATTTCTCCAGAATGGTCAGAAATGGAAATTTTTTAATGTTTAATTTTATGACTGCAATTGACTATCGCATGTAAATTATCACTTTTGGAACAAAAACAAGTGTGTTTAGAGTCACTTTAATGCCTGAAATTGGTCGAAAAAGAAGCTTCTGAATAGGAGAAAATGTCTGAAATAATGGCAATTTTGGTCACATTGAGGCTTCAAAAAGTAGTTATTCAACATGAGGCACAATCCAAATGACATTTTGAATAGATTTTTCTACAGTCCAAAAAATTAATTTTCTGATGAAAAACGATGACCCGTGACCTGTCGAAATTTCTCCAGGTGGTCAGAAATGGAAATTTCTTAATGTTTAAGTTTTTTGACTGCAAATGACTATTCCATGTAAATTATCACTTTTGGAACAAAAACAAGTGTGTTTAGAGTCACTTTAATGCCTGAAATTGGTCGAAATAGAATCTTCTGAATTGGAGAAAAAGTGTGTAATAATGGCAATTTTGGTCACATTGAGGCTTTAAAAAGTAGTTATTCAACATGAGGCACAATCCAAATGACATTTTGAATAGATTTTTCAACAGTCCAAAAAATTAATTTTCTGATGAAAAACGATGACCCGTGACCTGTCGAAATTTCTCCAGATGGTCAGAAATGGAAATTTTTTAATGTTTAATGTTTTGACTGCAAATGACTATTCCATGTAAATTATCACTTTTGGAACCAAAACAAGTGTGTTTAGAGTCACTTTAATGCCTGAAATTGGTCGAAATAGAAGCTTCTGAATAGGAGAAAAAGTCTGTAATAATGGCAATTTTTGGTCACACTGAGGCTTTAAAAAGTAGTCATTTGAGGCACATTCCAAATGACATTTTTAATCAATTTTTCTACAGTCCAAAAAATCAATTTTCTGATGAATAACGATGACCCGTGACCTGTCGAAGTTTCTCCAGATGGTCAGAAATGGAAATTTATTAATGGTTAATTTTTTGACTGCAAATGACTATGCCATGTAAATTATCACTTTTGGAACAAAAATAAGTGTGTTTAGAGACACCTTAATACCTGAAACTGGTCGAAATAGAAGCTTCTGAATAGGAGAAAATGTCTGTAATAATGGCAATTTTGATCACATTGAGGCTTTAAAAAGTAGTTATTCAACATGAGGCACACTCCAACTGACATTTTTAATCAATTTTTCTACAGTCCAAAAAATCAATTTTCTGATAAAAATCAATGACCCGTGACCTGTCGAAATTTCTCCAGATGGTCAGAAATGGAAATTTTTTAAACTTACATTTTTTGACTGCAAATGACTATTCCTTGTAAATTATCACTTTTGGAACAAAAATAAGTGTGTTTAGAGTCACTTAATGCCTGAAATTGGTCGAAATAGAAGCTTCTGAATAGGAGAAAAAGTCTGTAATAATGGCAATTTTGGTCACATTGAGGCTTTAAAAAGTAGTCATTTGAGGCACATTCCAAATGACATTTTTATTCAATTTTTCCACAGTCCAGAAAATCAATTTTCTGATGAATAACGATGACCCGTGACCTGTCGAAGTTTCTCCAGATGGTCAGCAATGGAAATGTTTTAATGTTTAAGTTTTTTGACTGCAAATGACTATTCCATGTAAATTATCACTTTTGGAACAAAAATAAGTGTCTTTAGAGACACCTTAATACCTGAAACTGGTCGAAATAGAAGCTTCTGAATAGGAGAAAATGTCTGTAATAATGGCAATTTTGGTCACATTGAGGCTTTAAAAAGTAGTTATTCAACATGAGGCACAATCCAAATGACATTTTGAATAGATTTTTCTACAGTCCAAAAAATCAATTTTCTGATGAAAAACGATGACCCGTGACCTGTCGAAATTTCTCCAGATGGTCAGAAATGGAAATGTTTTAATGTTTAAGTTTTTTGACTGCAAATGACTATTCCATGTAAATTATCACTTTTGGAACAAAAACAAGTGTGTTTAGAGTCACTTTAATGCCTGAAATTGGTCGAAACGGAAGCTTCTGAATAGGAGAAAAAGTGTGTAATAATGGCAATTTTGATCACATTGAGGCTTTAAAAAGTAGTCATTCAACATGAGGCACAATCCAAATGACATTTTGAATCAATTTTTCTACAGTCCAAAAAATCAATTTTCTGAGGAAAAACGATGACCCGTGACCTGTCGAAATTTCTCCAGAATGGTCAGAAATGGAAATTTTTTAATGTTTAATTTTATGACTGCAATTGACTATCGCATGTAAATTATCACTTTTGGAACAAAAACAAGTGTGTTTAGAGTCACTTTAATGCCTGAAATTGGTCGACAAAGAAGCTTCTGAATAGGAGAAAATGTCTGAAATAATGGCAATTTTGGTCACATTGAGGCTTCAAAAAGTAGTTATTCAACATGAGGCACAATCCAAATGACATTTTGAATAGATATTTCTACAGTCCAAAAAATCAATTTTCTGATGAAAAACGATGACCCGTGACCTGTCGAAATTTCTCCAGATGGTCAGAAATGGAAATTTTTTAATGTTTAATGTTTTGACTGCAAATGACTATTCCATGTAAATTATCACTTTTGGAACAAAAACAAGTGTGTTTAGAGTCACTTTAATGCCTGAAATTGGTCGAAATAGAAGCTTCTGAATAGGAGAAAAAGTCTGTAATAATGGCAATTTTTGGTCACACTGAGGCTTTAAAAAGTAGTCATTTGAGGCACATTCCAAATGACATTTTTAATCAATTTTTCTACAGTCCAAAAAATCAATTTTCTGATGAATAACGATGACCCGTGACCTGTCGAAGTTTCTCCAGATGGTCAGAAATGGAAATGTATTAATGGTTAATTTTTTGACTGCAAATGACTATGCCATGTAAATTATCACTTTTGGAACAAAAATAAGTGTGTTTAGAGACACCTTAATACCTAAAACTGGTCGAAATAGAAGCTTCTGAATAGGAGAAAATGTCTGTAATAATGGCAATTTTGGTCACATTGAGGCTTTAAAAAGTAGTTATTCAACATGAGGCACATTCCAACTTATATTTTTAATCAATTTTTCCACAGTCCAAAAAATCAATTTTCTGATGAAAATCGATGACCCGTGACCTGTCGAAATTTCTCCAGATGGTCAGAAATGGAAATTTTTTAAAGTTAAATTTTTTGACTGCAAATGATTATTCCATGTAAATTATCACTTTTGGAACAAAAATAAGTGTGTTTAGAGTCACTTAATGCCTGAAATTGGTCGAAATAGAAGCTTCTGAATAGGAGAAAAAGTCTGTAATAATGGCAATTTTGGTCACATTGAGGCTTTAAAAAGTAGTCATTTGAGGCACATTCCAAATGACATTTTTAATCAATTTTTCTACAGTCCAAAAAATCAATTTTCTGATGAATAACGATGACCCGTGACCTGTCGAAGTTTCTCCAGATGGTCAGAAATGGAAATTTTTTAATGTTTAAGTTTTTTGACTGCAAATGACTATTCCATGTAAATTATCACTTTTGGAACAAAAATAAGTGTGTTTAGAGACACCTTAATACCTGAAACTGGTCGGAATAGAAGCTTCTGAATAGGAGAAAATGTCTGTAATAATGGCAATTTTGGTCACATTGAGGCTTTAAAAAGTAGTTATTCAACATGAGGCACACTCCAACTGACATTTTTAATCAATTTTTCTACAGTCCAAAAAATCAATTTTCTGATGAATAACGATGACCCGTGACCTGTCGAAGTTTCTCCAGATGGACAGAAATGGAAATTTATTAATGTTTAATTTTTTGACTGCAAATGACTATGCCATGTAAATTATCACTTTTGGAACAAAAATAAGTGTGTTTAGAGACACCTTAATACCTGAAACTGGTCGGAATAGAAGCTTCTGAATAGGAGAAAATGTCTGTAATAATGGCAATTTTGGTCACATTGAGGCTTTAAAAAGTAGTTATTCAACATGAGGCACATTCCAACTGACATTTTTAATCAATTTTTCTACAGTCCAAAAAATCAATTTTCTGATGAAAAACGATGACCCGTGACCTGTCGAAATTTCTCCAGATGGTCAGAAATGGAAATTTTTTAATGTTTAAGTTTTTGACTGCAAATGACTATTCCATGTAAATTATCACTTTTGGAACAAAAACAAGTGTGTTTAGAGTCACTTTAATGCCTGAAATTTGTCGAAATAGAAGCTTCTGAATAGGAGAAAAAGTGTGTAATAATGGCAATTTTGATCACATTGAGGCTTTAAAAAGTAGTTATTCAACATGAGGCACAATCCAAATGACATTTTGAATAGATTTTTCTACAGTCCAAAAAATTAATTTTCTGATGAAAAACGATGACCCGTGACCTGTCGAAATTTCTCCAGATGGTCAGAAATGGAAATTTTTTAATGTTTAAGTTTTTTGACTGCAAATGACTATTCCATGTAAATTATCACTTTTGGAACAAAAACAAGTGTGTTTAGAGTCACTTTAATGCCTGAAATTGGTCGAAATAGAAGCTTCTGAATAGGAGAAAAAGTCTGCAATAATGGCAATTTTGGTCACATTGAGGCTTTAAGAAGTAGTCATTTGAGGCACATTCCAAATGACATTTTGAATACATTTTTCAACAAACCAAAAAATCAATTTTCTGATGAATAACGATGACCCGTGACCTGTCGAAGTTTCTCCAGATGGTCAGAAATGGAAATGTATTAATGTTTAATTTTTTGACTGCAAATGACTATTCCATGTAAATTATCACTTTTGGAACAAAAATAAGTGTGTTTAGAGACACCTTAATACCTGAAACTGGTCGAAATAGAAGCTTCTGAATAGGAGAAAATGTCTGTAATAATGGCAATTTTGGTCACATTGAGGCTTTAAAAAGTAGTTATTCAACATGAGGCACATTCCAACTTACATTTTTAATCAATTTTTCTACAGTCCAAAAAATCAATTTTCTGATGAAAAACGATGACCCGTGACCTGTCGAAATTTCTCCAGATGGTCAGAAGTGGAAATTTTTTAATGTTTAAGTTTTTTGACTGCAAATGACTATTCCATGTAAATTATCACTTTTGGAACAAAAACAAGTGTGTTTAGAGTCACTTTAATGCCTGAAATTGGTCGAAATAGAAGCTTCTGAATAGGAGAAAAAGTCTGTAATAATGGCAATTTTGGTCACATTGAGGCTTTAAAAAGTAGTCATTTGAGGCACATTCCAAATTACATTTTGAATAGATTTTTCTACAGTCCAAAAAATCAATTTTCTGATGAAAAAGGATGACCCGTGACCTGTCGAAATTTCTCCAGATGGTCAGAAATGGAAATTTTTTAATGTTTAATTTTTTGACTGCAAATGACTATTCCATGTAATCTATCACTTTTGGAACAAAAACAAGTGTGTTTAGAGTCACTTTAATGCCTGAAATTGGTCGAAGTAGAAGCTTCTGAATAGGAGATAAAGTTTGCATTAATGGCAATTTTGGTCACATTGAGGCTTCAAAAAGTAGTTATTTAACATTAGGCACATTCCAACTAACATTTTTAATCAATTTTTCTACAGTCCAAAAAATCCAGAAATCCAGATGGTCAGAAATGGAAATTTTTTAAACTTACATTTTTTGACTGCAAATGACTATTCCATGTAAATTATCACTTTTGGAACAAAAATAAGTGTGTTTAGAGTCACTTAATGCCTGAAATTGGTCGAAATAGAAGCTTCTGAATAGGAGAAAAAGTCTGTAATAATGGCAATTTTGGTCACATTGAGGCTTTAAAAAGTAGTCATTTGAGGCACATTCCAAATGACATTTTTAATCAATTTTTCCACAGTCCAGAAAATCAATTTTCTGATGAATAACGATGACCCGTGACCTGTCGAAGTTTCTCCAGATGGTCAGAAATGGAAATGTTTTAATGTTTAAGTTTTTTGACTGCAAATGACTATTCCATGTAAATTATCACTTTTGGAACAAAAACAAGTGTGTTTAGAGTCACTTTAATGCCTGAAATTGGTCGAAACGGAAGCTTCTGAATAGGAGAAAAAGTGTGTAATAATGGCAATTTTGATCACATTGAGGCTTTAAAAAGTAGTCATTCAACATGAGGCACAATCCAAATGACATTTTGAATCAATTTTTCTACAGTCCAAAAAATCAATTTTCTGAGGGAAAACGATGACCCGTGACCTGTCGAAATTTCTCCAGAATGGTCAGAAATGGAAATTTTTTAATGTTTAATTTTATGACTGCAATTGACTATCGCATGTAAATTATCACTTTTGGAACAAAAACAAGTGTGTTTAGAGTCACTTTAATGCCTGAAATTGGTCGAAAAAGAAGCTTCTGAATAGGAGAAAATGTCTGAAATAATGGCAATTTTGGTCACATTGAGGCTTCAAAAAGTAGTTATTCAACATGAGGCACAATCCAAATGACATTTTGAATAGATTTTTCTACAGTCCAAAAAATCAATTTTCTGATGAAAAACGATGACCCGTGACCTGTCGAAATTTCTCCAGATGGTCAGAAATGGAAATTTTTTAATGTTTAATGTTTTGACTGCAAATGACTATTCCATGTAAATTATCACTTTTGGAACAAAAACAAGTGTGTTTAGAGTCACTTTAATGCCTGAAATTGGTCGAAATAGAAGCTTCTGAATAGGAGAAAAAGTCTGTAATAATGGCAATTTTTGGTCACACTGAGGCTTTAAAAAGTAGTCATTTGAGGCACATTCCAAATGACATTTTTAATCAATTTTTCTACAGTCCAAAAAATCAATTTTCTGATGAATAACGATGACCCGTGACCTGTCGAAGTTTCTCCAGATGGTCAGAAATGGAAATTTATTAATGGTTAATTTTTTGACTGCAAATGACTATGCCATGTAAATTATCACTTTTGGAACAAAAATAAGTGTGTTTAGAGACACCTTAATACCTAAAACTGGTCGAAATAGAAGCTTCTGAATAGGAGAAAATGTCTGTAATAATGGCAATTTTGGTCACATTGAGGCGTTAAAAAGTAGTTATTCAACATGAGGCACATTCCAACTTATATTTTTAATAAATTTTTCCACAGTCCAAAAAATCAATTTTCTGATGAAAATCGATGACCCGTGACCTGTCGAAATTTCTCCAGATGGTCAGAAATGGAAATTTTTTAAAGTTAAATTTTTTGACTGCAAATGATTATTCCATGTAAATTATCACTTTTGGAACAAAAATAAGTGTGTTTAGAGTCACTTAATGCCTGAAATTGGTCGAAATAGAAGCTTCTGAATAGGAGAAAAAGTCTGTAATAATGGCAATTTTGGTCACATTGAGGCTTTAAAAAGTAGTCATTTGAGGCACATTCCAAATGACATTTTTAATCAATTTTTCTACAGTCCAAAAAATCAATTTTCTGATGAATAACGATGACCCGTGACCTGTCGAAGTTTCTCCAGATGGTCAGAAATGGAAATTTTTTAATGTTTAAGTTTTTTGACTGCAAATGACTATTCCATGTAAATTATCACTTTTGGAACAAAAATAAGTGTGTTTAGAGACACCTTAATACCTGAAACTGGTCGGAATAGAAGCTTCTGAATAGGAGAAAATGTCTGTAATAATGGCAATTTTGGTCACATTGAGGCTTTAAAAAGTAGTTATTCAACATGAGGCACACTCCAACTGACATTTTTAATCAATTTTCTACAGTCCAAAAAATCAATTTTCTGATGAATAACGATGACCCGTGACCTGTCGAAGTTTCTCCAGATGGTCAGAAATGGAAATTTATTAATGTTTAATTTTTTGACTGCAAATGACTATGCCATGTAAATTATCACTTTTGGAACAAAAATAAGTGTGTTTAGAGACACCTTAATACCTGAAACTGGTCGAAATAGAAGCTTCTGAATAGGAGAACATTTCTGTAATAATGGCAATTTTGGTCACATTGAGGCTTTAAAAAGTAGTTATTCAACATGAGGCACATTCCAACTGACATTTTTAATCAATTTTTCTACAGTCCAAAAAATCAATTTTCTGATGAAAATCGATGACCCGTGACCTGTCGAAATTTCTCCAGATGGTCAGAAATGGAAACTTTTTAAAGTTAAATTTTTTGACTGCAAATGATTATTCCATGTAAATTATCACTTTTGGAACAAAAATAAGTGTGTTTAGAGTCACTTAATGCCTGAAATGGGTCGAAATAGAAGCTTCTGAATAGGAGAAAAAGTCTGTAATAATGGCAATTTTGGTCACATTGAGGCTTTAAAAAGTAGTCATTTGAGGCACATTCCAAATGACATTTTTAATCAATTTTTCTACAGTCCAAAAAATCAATTTTCTGATGAATAACGATGACCCGTGACCTGTCGAAGTTTCTCCAGATGGTCAGAAATGGAAATTTTTTAATGTTTACGTTTTTTGACTGCAAATGACTATTCCATGTAAATTATCACTTTTGGAACAAAAATAAGTGTGTTTAGAGACACCTTAATACCTGAAACTGGTCGGAATAGAAGCTTCTGAATAGGAGAAAATGTCTGTAATAATGGCAATTTTGGTCACATTGAGGCTTTAAAAAGTAGTTATTCAACATGAGGCACATTCCAACTGACATTTTTAATCAATTTTTCTACAGTCCAAAAAATCAATTTTCTGATGAAAAACGATGACCCGTGACCTGTCGAAATTTCTCCAGATGGTCAGAAATGGAAATTTTTTAATGTTTAAGTTTTTGACTGCAAATGACTATTCCATGTAAATTATCACTTTTGGAACAAAAACAAGTGTGTTTAGAGTCACTTTAATGCCTGAAATTTGTCGAAATAGAAGCTTCTGAATAGGAGAAAAAGTGTGTAATAATGGAAATTTTGATCACATTGAGGCTTTAAAAAGTAGTTATTCAACATGAGGCACAATCCAAATGACATTTTGAATAGATTTTTCTACAGTCCAAAAAAGCAATTTTCTGATGAAAAACGATGACCCGTGACCTGTCGAAATTTCTCCAGATGGTCAGAAATGGAAATTTTTTAATGTTTAATTTTTTGACTGCAAATGACTATTCCATGTAAATTATCACTTTTGGAACAAAAACAAGTGTGTTTAGAGTCACTTTAATGCCTGAAATTGGTCAAAATAGAAGCTTCTGAATAGAAGAAAAAGTCTGTAATAATCGCAATTTTGGTCACATTGAGGCTTTAAAAAGTAGTCATCTGAGGTACATTCCAAATGACATTTTTAATCAATTTTTCTACAGTCCAAAAAATCAATTTTCTGATGAATAATGATGACCCGTGACCTGTCGAAGTTTCTCCAGATGGTCAGAAATGGAAATTTTTTAATGTTTAAGTTTTTTGACTGCAAATGACTATTCCATGTAAATTATCACTTTTGGAACAAAAATAAGTGTGTTTAGAGTCACTTTAATGCCTGAAATTGGTCGAAGTAGAAGCTTCTGAATAGGAGAAAAAGTTTGCATTAATGGCAATTTTGGTCACATTGAGGCTTCAAAAAGTAGTTATTCAACATGAGGCACATTCCAACTGACATTTTTAATCAATTTTTCTACAGTCCAAAAAATCAATTTTCTGATGAAAATCAATGACCCGTGACCTGTCGAAATTTCTCCAGATGGTCAGAAATGGAAATTTTTTAAACTTACATTTTTTGACTGCAAATGACTATTCCATGTAAATTATCACTTTTGGAACAAAAATAAGTGTGTTTAGAGTCACTTAATGCCTGAAATTGGTTGAAATAGAAGCTTCTGAATAGGAGAAAAAGTCTGTAATAATGGCAATTTTGGTCACATTGAGGCTTTAAAAAGTAGTCATTTGAGGCACATTCCAAATGACATTTTTAATCAATTTTTCCACAGTCCAGAAAATCAATTTTCTGATGAATAACGATGACCCGTGACCTGTCAAAGTTTCTCCAGATGGTCAGAAATGGAAATGTTTTAATGTTTAAGTTTTTTGACTGCAAATGACTATTCCATGTAAATTATCACTTTTGGAACAAAAATAAGTGTCTTTAGAGACACCTTAATACCTGAAACTGGTCGAAATAGAAGCTTCTGAATAGGAGAAAATGTCTGTAATAATGGCAATTTTGGTCACATTGAGGCTTTAAAAAGTAGTTATTCAACATGAGGCACATTCCAACTGACATTTTTAATCAATTTTTCTACAGTCCAAAAAATCAATTTTCTGATGAAAAACGATGACCCGTGACCTGTCGAAATTTCTCCAGATGGTCAGAAATGGAAATGTTTTAATGTTTAATTTTTTGACTGCAAATGACTATTCCATGTAAATTATCACTTTTGGAACAAAAACAAGTGTGTTTAGAGTCACTTTAATGCCAGAAATGGGTCGAAACGGAAGCTTCTGAATAGGAGAAAAAATGTGTAATAATGGCAATTTTGATCACATTGAGGCTTTAAAAAGTAGTCATTCAACATGAGGCACAATCCAAATGACATTTTGAATCAATTTTTCTACAGTCCAAAAAATCAATTTTCTGAGGAAAAACGATGACCCGTGACCTGTCGAAATTTCTCCAGAATGGTCAGAAATGGAAATTTTTAATGTTTAATTTTTTGACTGCAATTGACTATCGCATGTAAATTATCACTTTTGGAACAAAAACAAGTGTGTTTAGAGTCACTTTAATGCCTGAAATTGGTCGAAAAAGAAGCTTCTGAATAGGAGAAAATGTCTGAAATAATGGCAATTTTGGTCACATTGAGGCTTCAAAAAGTAGTTATTCAACATGAGGCACAATCCAAATGACATTTTGAATAGATTTTTCTACAGTCCAAAAAAGCAATTTTCTGATGAAAAACGATGACCCGTGACCTGTCGAAATTTCTCCAGATGGTCAGAAATGGAAATTTTTTAATGTTTAATTTTTTGACTGCAAATGACTATTCCATGTAAATTATCACTTTTGGAACAAAAACAAGTGTGTTTAGAGTCACTTTAATGCCTGAAATTGGTCGAAATAGAAGCTTCTGAATAGGAGAAAAGGTCTGTAATAATGGCAATTTTTGGTCACACTGAGGCTTTAAAAAGTAGTCATTTGAGGCACATTCCAAATGACATTTTTAATCAATTTTTCTACAGTCCAAAAAATCAATTTTCTGATGAATAACGATGACCCGTGACCTGTCGAAGTTTCTCCAGATGGTCAGAAATGGAAATGTATTAATGTTTAATTTTTTGACTGCAAATGACTATGCCATGTAAATTATCACTTTTGGAACAAAAATAAGTGTGTTTAGAGACACCTTAATACCTGAAACTGGTCGAAATAGAAGCTTCTGAATAGGAGAACATTTCTGTAATAATGGCAATTTTGGTCACATTGAGGCTTTAAAAAGTAGTTATTCAACATGAGGCACATTCCAACTGACATTTTTAATCAATTTTTCTACAGTCCAAAAAATCAATTTTCTGATGAAAATCGATGACCCGTGACCTGTCGAAGTTTCTCCAGATGGTCAGAAATGGAAATTTTTTAATGTTTAAGTTTTTTGACTGCAAATGACTATTCCATGTAAATTATCACTTTTGGAACAAAAATAAGTGTGTTTAGAGACACCTTAATACCTGAAACTGGTTGAAATAGAAGCTTCTGAATAGGAGAAAAAGTCTGTAATAATGGCAATTTTGATCACATTGAGGATTTAAAAAGTAGTCATTTGAGGCACATTCCAAATGACATTTTGAATAGATTTTTCTACAGTCCAAAAAATCAATTTTCTGATGAAAAAGGATGACCCGTGACCTGTCGAAATTTCTCCAGATGGTCAGAAATGGAATTTTTTTAATGTTTAATTTTTTGACTGCAAATGACTATTCCATGTAAATTATCACTTTTGGAACAAAAACAAGTGTGTTTAGAGTCACTTTAATGCCTGAAATTGGTCGAAGTAGAAGCTTCTGAATAGGAGAAAAAGTTTGCATTAATGGCAATTTTGGTCACATTGAGGCTTCAAAAAGTAGTTATTCAACATGAGGCACAATCCAAATGACATTTTGAATCAATTTTTCTACAGTCCAAAAAATCAATTTTCTGAGGAAAAACGATGACCCGTGACCTGTCGAAATTTCTCCAGAATGGTCAGAAATGGAAATTTTTTAATGTTTAATTTTTTGACTGCAATTGACTATCGCATGTAAATTATCACTTTTGGAACAAAAACAAGTGTGTTTAGAGTCACTTTAATGCCTGAAATTGGTCGAAACGGAAGCTTCTGAATATGAGAAAAAGTGTGTAATAATGGCAATTTTGATCACATTGAGGCTTTAAAAAGTAGTCATTCAACATGAGGCACACTCCAAATGACATTTTGAATCAATTTTTCTACAGTCCAAAAAATCAATTTTCTGAGGAAAAACGAGGACCCGTGACCTGTCGAAATTTCTCCAGAATGGTCAGAAATGGAAATTTTTTAATGTTTAATTTTTTGACTGCAATTGACTATCGCATGTAAATTATCACTTTTGGAACAAAAACAAGTGTGTTTAGAGTCACTTTAATGCCTGAAATTGGTCGAAAAAGAAGCTTCTGAATAGGAGAAAATGTCTGAAATAATGGCAATTTTGGTCACATTGAGGCTTCAAAAAGTAGTTATTCAACATGAGGCACAATCCAAATGACATTTTGAATAGATTTTTCTACAGTCCAAAAAATCAATTTTCTGAGGAAAAACGAGGACCCGTGACCTGTCGAAATTTCTGCAGATGGTCAGAAATGGAAATTTTTTAATGTTTAATTTTTTGACTGCAAATGATTATTCCATGTAAATTATCACTTTTGGAACAAAAATAAGTGTGTTTAGAGTCACTTAATGCCTGAAATTGGTCGAAATAGAAGCTTCTGAATAGGAGAAAAAGTCTGTAATAATGGCAATTTTTGGTCACACTGAGGCTTTAAAAAGTAGTCATTTGAGGCACATTCCAAATGACATTTTTAATCAATTTTTCTACAGTCCAAAAAATCAATTTTCTGATGAATAACGATGACCCGTGACCTGTCGAAGTTTCTCCAGATGGTCAGAAATGGAAATTTATTAATGTTTAATTTTTTGACTGCAAATGACTATGCCATGTAAATTATCACTTTTGGAACAAAAATAAGTGTGTTTAGAGACACCTTAATACCTGAAACTGGTCGAAATAGAAGCTTCTGAATAGGAGAAAATGTCTGTAATAATGGCAATTTTGGTCACATTGAGGCTTTAAAAAGTAGTTATTCAACATGAGGCACATTCCAACTTACATTTTTAATCAATTTTTCTACAGTCCAAAAAATCAATTTTCTGATGAAAATCGATGACCCGTGACCTGTCGAAATTTCTCCAGATGGTCAGAAATGGAAATTTTTTAAAGTTACATTTTTTGACTGCATATGATTATTCCATGTAAATTATCACTTTTGGAACAAAAATAAGTGTGTTTAGAGTCACTTAATGTCTGAAATTGGTCGAAATAGAAGCTTCTGAATAGGAGAAAAAGTCTGTAATAATGGCAATTTTGGTCACATTGAGGCTTTAAAAAGTAGTCCTTTGAGGCACATTCCAAATGACATTTTGAATACATTTTTCAACAAACCAAAAAATCAATTTTCTGATGAATAACGATGACCCGTGACCTGTCGAAGTTTCTCCAGATGGTCAGAAATGGAAATGTATTAATGTTTAATTTTTTGACTGCAAATGACTATTCCATGTAAATTATCACTTTTGGAACAAAAATAAGTGTGTTTAGAGACACCTTAATACCTGAAACTGGTCGAAATAGAAGCTTCTGAATAGGAGAAAATGTCTGTAATAATGGCAATTTTGGTCACATTGAGGCTTTAAAAAGTAGTTATTCAACATGAGGCACATTCCAACTTACATTTTTAATCAATTTTTCTACAGTCCAAAAAATCAATTTTCTGATGAAAATCGATGACCCGTGACCTGTCGAAATTTCTCCAGATGGTCAGAAATGGAAATTTTTTAAAGTTAAATTTTTTGACTGCAAATGATTATTCCATGTAAATTATCACTTTTGGAACAAAAATAAGTGTGTTTAGAGTCACTTAATGCCTGAAATTGGTCGAAATAGAAGCTTCTGAATAGGAGAAAAAGTCTGTAATAATGGCAATTTTGGTCACATTGAGGCTTTAAAAAGTAGTCATCTGAGGCACATTCCAAATGACATTTTTAATCAATTTTTCTACAGTCCAAAAAATCAATTTTCTGATGAATAATGATGACCCGTGACCTGTCGAAGTTTCTCCAGATGGTCAGAAATGGAAATTTTTTAATGTTTACGTTTTTTGACTGCAAATGGCTATTCCATGTAAATTATCACTTTTGGAACAAAAATAAGTGTGTTTAGAGACACCTTAATACCTGAAACTGGTCGAAATAGAAGCTTCTGAATAGGAGAAAAAGTCTGTAATAATGGCAATTTTGGTCACATTGAGGCTTTAAAAAGTAGTTATTCAACATGAGGCACAATCCAAATGACATTTTGAATAGATTTTTCTACAGTCCAAAAAATCAATTTTCTGATGAAAAACGATGACCCGTGACCTGTCGAAATTTCTCCAGATGGTCAGAAGTGGAAATTTTTTAATGTTTACGTTTTTTGACTGCAAATGACTATTCCATGTAAATTATCACTTTTGGAACAAAAACAAGTGTGTTTAGAGTCACTTTAATGCCTGAAATTGGTAGAAATAGAAGCTTCTGAATAGGAGAAAAAGTCTGTAATAATGGCAATTTTGGTCACATTGAGGCTTTAAAAAGTAGTAATTTGAGGCACATTCCAAATTACATTTTGAATAGATTTTTCTACAGTCCAAAAAATCAATTTTCTGATGAAAAAGGATGACCCGTGACCTGTCGAAATTTCTCCAGATGGTCAGAAATGGAAATTTTTTAATGTTTAATTTTTTGACTGCAAATGACTATTCCATGTAATCTATCACTTTTGGAACAAAAACAAGTGTGTTTAGAGTCACTTTAATGCCTGAAATTGGTCGCAGTAGAAGCTTCTGAATAGGAGAAAAAGTTTGCATTAATGGCAATTTTGGTCACATTGAGGCTTCAAAAAGTAGTTATTTAACATGAGGCACATTCCAACTAACATTTTTAATCAATTTTTCTACAGTCCAAAAAATCAATTTACTGATGAAAATCAATGACCCGTGACCTGTCGAAATTTCTCCAGATGGTCAGAAATGGAAATTTTTTAAACTTACATTTTTTGACTGCAAATGACTATTCCATGTAAATTATCACTTTTGGAACAAAAATAAGTGTTTTTAGAGTCACTTAATGCCTGAAATTGGTCGAAATAGAAGCTTCTGAATAGGAGAAAAAGTCTGTAATAATGGCAATTTTGGTCACATTGAGGCTTTAAAAAGTAGTCATTTGAGGCACATTCAAAATGACATTTTTAATCAATTTTTCCACAGTCCAGAAAATCAATTTTCTGATGAATAACGATGACCCGTGACCTGTCGAAGTTTCTCCAGATGGTCAGAAATGGAAATGTTTTAATGTTTAAGTTTTTTGACTGCAAATGACTATTCCATGTAAATTATCACTTTTGGAACAAAAATAAGTGTCTTTAGAGACACCTTAATACCTGAAACTGGTCACAATAGAAGCTTCTGAATAGGAGAAAATGTCTGTAATAATGGCAATTTTGGTCACATTGAGGCTTTAAAAAGTAGTTATTCAACATGAGGCACATTCCAACTGACATTTTTAATCAATTTTTCTACAGTCCAAAAAATCCATTTTCTGATGAAAAACGATGACCCGTGACCTGTCGAAATTTCTCCAGATGGTCAGAAATGGAAATGTTTTAAAGTTTAATTTTTTGACTGCAAATGACTATTCCATGTAAATTATCACTTTTGGAACAAAAACAAGTGTGTTTAGAGTCACTTTAATGCCTGAAATTGGTCGAAACGGAAGCTTCTGAATAGGAGAAAAAGTGTGTAATAATGGCAATTTTGATCACATTGAGGCTTTAAAAAGTAGTCATTCAACATGAGGCACACTCCAAATGACATTTTGAATCAATTTTTCTACAGTCCAAAAAATCAATTTTCTGAGGAAAAACGAGGACCCGTGACCTGTCGAAATTTCTCCAGAATGGTCAGAAATGGAAATTTTTTAATGTTTAATTTTTTGACTGCAATTGACTATCGCATGTAAATTATCACTTTTGGAACAAAAACAAGTGTGTTTAGAGTCACTTTAATGCCTGAAATTGGTCGAAAAAGAAGCTTCTGAATAGGAGAAAATGTCTGAAATAATGGCAATTTTGGTCACATTGAGGCTTCAAAAAGTAGTTATTCAACATGAGGCACAATCCAAATGACATTTTGAATAGATTTTTCTACAGTCCAAAAAATCAATTTTCTGATGAAAAACGATGACCCGTGACCTGTCGAAATTTCTGCAGATGGTGAGAAATGGAAATTTTTTAATGTTTAATTTTTTGACTGCAAATGATTATTCCATGTAAATTATCACTTTTGGAACAAAAATAAGTGTGTTTAGAGTCACTTAATGCCTGAAATTGGTCGAAATAGAAGCTTCTGAATAGGAGAAAAAGTCTGTAATAATGGCAATTTTTGGTCACACTGAGGCTTTAAAAAGTAGTCATTTGAGGCACATTCCAAATGACATTTTTAATCAATTTTTCTACAGTCCAAAAAATCAATTTTCTGATGAATAACGATGACCCGTGACCTGTCGAAGTTTCTCCAGATGGTCAGAAATGGAAATTTATTAATGTTTAATTTTTTGACTGCAAATGACTATGCCATGTAAATTATCACTTTTGGAACAAAAATAAGTGTGTTTAGAGACACCTTAATACCTGAAACTGGTCGAAATAGAAGCTTCTGAATAGGAGAAAATTTCTGTAATAATGGCAATTTTGGTCACATTGAGGCTTTAAAAAGTAGTTATTCAACATTAGGCACATTCCAACTGACATTTTTAATCAATTTTTCTACAGTCCAAAAAATCAATTTTCTGATGAAAAACGATGACCCGTGACCTGTCGAAATTTCTCCAGATGGTCAGAAATGGAAATGTTTTAATGTTTAATTTTATGACTGCAATTGACTATCGCATGTAAATTATCACTTTTGGAACAAAAACAAGTGTGTTTAGAGTCACTTTAATGCCTGAAATTGGTCGAAAAAGAAGCTTCTGAATAGGAGAAAATGTCTGAAATAATGGCAATTTTGGTCACATTGAGGCTTCAAAAAGTAGTTATTCAACATGAGGCACAATCCAAATGACATTTTGAATAGATTTTTCTACAGTCCAAAAAATTAATTTTCTGATGAAAAACGATGACCCGTGACCTGTCGAAATTTCTCCAGATGGTCAGAAATGGAAATTTCTTAATGTTTAAGTTTTTTGACTGCAAATGACTATTCCATGTAAATTATCACTTTTGGAACAAAAACAAGTGTGTTTAGAGTCACTTTAATGCCTGAAATTGGTCAAAATAGAATCTTCTGAATAGGAGAAAAAGTGTGTAATAATGGCAATTTTGGTCACATTGAGGCTTTAAAAAGTAGTTATTCAACATGAGGCACAATCCAAATGACATTTTGAATAGATTTTTCTACAGTCCAAAAAATTAATTTTCTGATGAAAAACGATGACCCGTGACCTGCCGAAATTTCTCCAGATGGTCAGAAATGGAAATTTTTTAATGTTTAATGTTTTGACTGCAAATGACTATTCCATGTAAATTATCACTTTTGGAACAAAAACAAGTGTGTTTAGAGACACTTTAATGCCTGAAATTGGTCGAAGTAGAAGCTTCTGAATAGGAGAAAATGTCTGTAATAATGGCAATTTTGGTAACATTGAGGCTTTAAAAAGTAGTTATTCAACGTGAGGCACAATCCAAATGACATTTTGAATAGATTTTTCTACAGTCCAAAAAATCAATTTTCTGATGAATAACGATGACCCGTGACCTGTCGAAGTTTCTCCAGATGGTCAGAAATGGAAATTTATTAATGGTTAATTTTTTGACTGCAAATGACTATGCCATGTAAATTATCACTTTTGGAACAAAAATAAGTGTGTTTAGAGACACCTTAATACCTGAAACTGGTCGAAATAGAAGCTTCTGAATAGGAGAAAATGTCTGTACTAATGGCAATTTTGATCACATTGAGGCTTTAAAAAGTAGTTATTCAACATGAGGCACACTCCAACTGACATTTTTAATCAATTTTTCTACAGTCCAAAAAATCAATTTTCTGATGAATAACGATGACCCGTGACCTATCGAAGTTTCTCCAGATGGTCAGAAATGGAAATTTATTAATGTTTAATTTTTTGACTGCAAATGACTATGCCATGTAAATTATCACTTTTGGAACACAAATAAGTGTGTTTAGAGACACCTTAATACCTGAAACTGGTCGAAATAGAAGCTTCTGAATAGGAGAAAATTTCTGTAATAATGGCAATTTTGGTCACATTGAGGCTTTAAAAAGTAGTTATTCAACATGAGGCACATTCCAACTGACATTTTTAATCAATTTTTCTACAGTCCAAAAAATCAATTTTCTGATGAAAATCGATGACCCGTGACCTGTCGAAATTTCTCCAGATGGTCAGAAATGGAAATTTTTTAAAGTTACATTTTTTGACTGCAAATGATTATTCCATGTAAATTATCACTTTTGGAACAAAAATAAGTGTGTTTAGAGTCACTTAATGCCTGAAATTGGTCGAAATAGAAGCTTCTGAATAGGAGAAAAAGTCTGTAATAATGGCAATTTTGGTCACATTGAGGCTTTAAAAAGTAGTTATTCAACATGAGGCACATTCCAACTGACATTTTTAATCAATTTTTCTACAGTCCAAAAAATCAATTTTCTGATGAAAAACGATGACCCGTGACCTGTCGAAATTTCTCCAGATGGTCAGAAATGGAAATTTTTTAATGTTTAAGTTTTTGACTGCAAATGACTATTCCATGTAAATTATCACTTTTGGAACAAAAACAAGTGTGTTTAGAGTCACTTAATGCCTGAAATTGGTCGAAATAGAAGCTTCTGAATAGGAGAAAAAGTCTGTAATAATGGCAATTTTTGGTCACACTGAGGCTTTAAAAAGTAGTCATTTGAGGCACATTCCAAATGACATTTTTAATCAATTTTTCTACAGTCCAAAAAATCAATTTTCTGATGAATAACGATGACCCGTGACCTGTCGAAGTTTCTCCAGATGGTCAGAAATGGAAATTTATTAATGTTTAATTTTTTGACTGCAAATGACTATGCCATGTAAATTATCACTTTTGGAACAAAAATAAGTGTGTTTAGAGACACCTTAATACCTGAAACTGGTCGAAATAGAAGCTTCTGAATAGGAGAAAATTTCTGTAATAATGGCAATTTTGGTCACATTGAGGCTTTAAAAAGTAGTTATTCAACATTAGGCACATTCCAACTGACATTTTTAATCAATTTTTCTACAGTCCAAAAAATCAATTTTCTGATGAAAAACGATGACCCGTGACCTGTCGAAATTTCTCCAGATGGTCAGAAATGGAAATGTTTTAATGTTTAATTTTTTTGACTGCAAATGACTATTCCATGTAAATTATCACTTTTGGAACAAAAACAAGTGTGTTTAGAGTCACTTTAATGCCTGAAATTGGTCGAAACGGAAGCTTCTGAATAGGAGAAAAAGTGTGTAATAATGGCAATTTTGATCACATTGAGGCTTTAAAAAGTAGTCATTCAACATGAGGCACAATCCAAATGACATTTTGAATCAATTTTTCTACAGTCCAAAAAATCAATTTTCTGAGGAAAAACGATGACCCGTGACCTGTCGAAATTTCTCCAGAATGGTCAGAAATGGAAATTTTTTAATGTTTAATTTTATGACTGCAATTGACTATCGCATGTAAATTATCACTTTTGGAACAAAAACAAGTGTGTTTAGAGTCACTTTAATGCCTGAAATTGGTCGAAAAAGAAGCTTCTGAATAGGAGAAAATGTCTGAAATAATGGCAATTTTGGTCACATTGAGGCTTCAAAAAGTAGTTATTCAACATGAGGCACAATCCAAATGACATTTTGAATAGATTTTTCTACAGTCCAAAAAATTAATTTTCTGATGAAAAACGATGACCCGTGACCTGTCGAAATTTCTCCAGATGGTCAGAAATGGAAATTTCTTAATGTTTAAGTTTTTTTTACTGCAAATGACTATTCCATGTAAATTATCACTTTTGGAACAAAAACAAGTGTGTTTAGAGTCACTTTAATGCCTGAAATTGGTCGAAATAGAATCTTCTGAATAGGAGAAAAAGTGTGTAATAATGGCAATTTTGGTCACATTGGGCTTTAAAAAGTAGTTATTCAACATGAGGCACAATCCAAATGACATTTTGAATAGATTTTTCTACAGTCCAAAAAATTAATTTTCTGATGAAAAACGATGACCCGTGACCTGTCGAAATTTCTCCAGATGGTCAGAAATGGAAATTTTTTAATGTTTAATGTTTTGACTGCAAATGACTATTCCATGTAAATTATCACTTTTGGAACAAAAACAAGTGTGTTTAGAGTCACTTTAATGCCTGAAATTGGTCAAAATAGAAGCTTCTGAATAGGAGAAAAAGTCTGTAATAATGGCAATTTTTGGTCACACTGAGGCTTTAAAAAGTAGTCATTTGAGGCACATTCCAAATGACATTTTTAATCAATTTTTCTACAGTCCAAAAAATCAATTTTCTGATGAATAACGATGACCCGTGACCTGTCGAAGTTTCTCCAGATGGTCAGAAATGGAAATTTATTAATGGTTAATTTTTTGACTGCAAATGACTATGCCATGTAAATTATCACTTTTGGAACAAAAATAAGTGTGTTTAGAGACACCTTAATACCTGAAACTGGTCGAAATAGAAGCTTCTGAATAGGAGAAAATGTCTGTACTAATGGCAATTTTGATCACATTGAGGCTTTAAAAAGTAGTTATTCAACATGAGGCACACTCCAACTGACATTTTTAATCAATTTTTCTACAGTCCAAAAAATCAATTTTCTGATGAATAACGATGACCCGTGACCTATCGAAGTTTCTCCAGATGGTCAGAAATGGAAATTTATTAATGTTTAATTTTTTGACTGCAAATGACTATGCCATGTAAATTATCACTTTTGGAACAAAAATAAGTGTGTTTAGAGACACCTTAATACCTGAAACTGGTCGAAATAGAAGCTTCTGAATAGGAGAAAATTTCTGTAATAATGGCAATTTTGGTCACATTGAGGCTTTAAAAAGTAGTTATTCAACATGAGGCACATTCCAACTGACATTTTTAATCAATTTTTCTACAGTCCAAAAAATCAATTTTCTGATGAAAATCGATGACCCGTGACCTGTCGAAATTTCTCCAGATGGTCAGAAATGGAAATTTTTTAAAGTTAAATTTTTTGACTGCAAATGATTATTCCATGTAAATTATCACTTTTGGAACAAAAATAAGTGTGTTTAGAGTCACTTAATGCCTGAAATTGGTCGAAATAGAAGCTTCTGAATAGGAGAAAAAGTCTGTAATAATGGCAATTTTGGTCACATTGAGGCTTTAAAAAGTAGTCATTTGAGGCACATTCCAAATGACATTTTTAATCAATTTTTCTACAGTCCAAAAAATCAATTTTCTGATGAATAACGATGACCCGTGACCTGTCGAAGTTTCTCCAGATGGTCAGAAATGGAAATTTTTTAATGTTTAAGTTTTTGACTGCAAATGACTATGTCATGTAAATTATCACTTTTGGGACAAAAATAAGTGTGTTTAGAGACACCTTAATACCTGAAACTGGTCGAAATAGAAGCTTCTGAATAGGAGAAAATGTCTGTACTAATGGCAATTTTGATCACATTGAGGCTTTAAAAAGTAGTTATTCAACATGAGGCACACTCCAACTGACATTTTTAATCAATTTTTCTACAGTCCAAAAAATCAATTTTCTGATGAATAACGATGACCCGTGACCTATCGAAGTTTCACCAGATGGTCAGAAATGGAAATTTATTAATGTTTAATTTTTTGACTGCAAATGACTATGCCATGTAAATTATCACTTTTGGAACAAAAATAAGTGTGTTTAGAGACACCTTAATACCTGAAACTGGTCGAAATAGAAGCTTCTGAATAGGAGAAAATTTCTGTAATAATGGCAATTTTGGTCACATTGAGGCTTTAAAAAGTAGTTATTCAACATGAGGCACATTCCAACTGACATTTTTAATCAATTTTTCTACAGTCCAAAAAATCAATTTTCTGATGAAAATCGATGACCCGTGACCTGTCGAAATTTCTCCAGATGGTCAGAAATGGAAATTTTTTAAAGTTAAATTTTTTGACTGCAAATGATTATTCCATGTAAATTATCACTTTTGGAACAAAAATAAGTGTGTTTTGAGTCACTTAATGCCTGAAATTGGTCGAAATAGAAGCTTCTGAATAGGAGAAAAAGTCTGTAATAATGGCAATTTTGGTCACATTGAGGCTTTAAAAAGTAGTCATCTGAGGCACATTCCAAATGACATTTTTAATCAATTTTTCTACAGTCCAAAAAATCAATTTTCTGATGAATAATGGTGACCCGTGACCTGTCGAAGTTTCTCCAGATGGTCAGAAATGGAAATTTTTTAATGTTTAAGTTTTTTGACTGCAAATGGCTATTCCATGTAAATTATCACTTTTGGAACAAAAATAAGTGTGTTTAGAGACACCTTAATACCTGAAACTGGTCGAAATAGAAGCTTCTGAATAGGAGAAAAAGTCTGTAATAATGGCAATTTTGATCACATTGAGGCTTTAAAAAGTAGTTATTCAACATGAGGCACAATCCAAAAAACATTTTGAATCAATTTTTCTACAGTCCAAAAAATCAATTTTCTGATGAAAAACGATGACCCGTGACCTGTCGAAATTTCTCCAGATGGTCAGAAATGGAAATTTTTTAATGTTTAAGTTTTTTGACTGCAATTGACTATTGCATGTAAATTATCACTTTTGGAACAAAAACAAGTGTGTTTACAGTCACTTTAATGCCTGAAATTGGTCAAAATAGAAGCTTCTGAATAGGAGAAAAAGTGTGTAATAATGGCAATTTTGGTCACATTGAGGCTTTAAAAAGTAGTTATTCAACATGAGGCACAATCCAAATGACATTTTGAATAGATTTTTCTACAGTCCAAAAAATCAATTTTCTGATGAAAAACGATGACCCGTGACCTGTCGAAATTTCTCCAGATGGTCAGAAGTGGACATTTTTTAATGTTTAAGTTTTTTGACTGCAAATGACTATTCCATGTAAATTATCACTTTTGGAACAAAAACAAGTGTGTTTAGAGTCACTTTAATGCCTGAAATTGGTCGAAATAGAAGCTTCTGAATAGGAGAAAAAGTCTGTAATAATGGCAATTTTGGTCACATTGAGGCTTTAAAAAGTAGTTATTCAACATGAGGCACATTCCAACTTACATTTTTAATCAATTTTTCTACAGTCCAAAAAATCAATTTTCTGATGAAAATCGATGACCCGTGACCTGTCGAAATTTCTCCAGATGGTCAGAAATGGAAATTTTTTAAAGTTAAATTTTTTGACTGCAAATGATTATTCCATGTAAATTATCACTTTTGGAACAAAAATAAGTGTGTTTAGAGTCACTTAATGCCTGAAATTGGTCGAAATAGAAGCTTCTGAATAGGAGAAAAAGTCTGTAATAATGGCAATTTTGGTCACATTGAGGCTTTAAAAAGTAGTCATCTGAGGCACATTCCAAATGACATTTTTAATCAATTTTTCTACAGTCAAAAAAATCAATTTTCTGATGAATAATGATGACCCGTGACCTGTCGAAGTTTCTCCAGATGGTCAGAAATGGAAATTTTTTAATGTTTAAGTTTTTTGACTGCAAATGGCTATTCCATGTAAATTATCACTTTTGGAACAAAAATAAGTGTGTTTAGAGACACCTTAATACCTGAAACTGGTCGAAATAGAAGCTTCTGAATAGGAGAAAAAGTCTGTAATAATGGCAATTTTGGTCACATTGAGGCTTTAAAAAGTAGTTATTCAACATGAGGCACAATCCAAATGACATTTTGAATAGATTTTTCTACAGTCCAAAAAATCAATTTTCTGATGAAAAACGATGACCCGTGACCTGTCGAAATTTCTCCAGATGGTCAGAAGTGGAAATTTTTTAATGTTTACGTTTTTTGACTGCAAATGACTATTCCATGTAAATTATCACTTTTGGAACAAAAACAAGTGTGTTTAGAGTCACTTTAATGCCTGAAATTGGTAGAAATAGAAGCTTCTGAATAGGAGAAAAAGTCTGTAATAATGGCAATTTTGGTCACATTGAGGCTTTAAAAAGTAGTAATTTGAGGCACATTCCAAATTACATTTTGAATAGATTTTTCTACAGTCCAAAAAATCAATTTTCTGATGAAAAAGGATGACCCGTGACCTGTCGAAATTTCTCCAGATGGTCAGAAATGGAAATTTTTTAATGTTTAATTTTTTGACTGCAAATGACTATTCCATGTAATCTATCACTTTTGGAACAAAAACAAGTGTGTTTAGAGTCACTTTAATGCCTGAAATTGGTCGAAGTAGAAGCTTCTGAATAGGAGAAAAAGTTTGCATTAATGGCAATTTTGGTCACATTGAGGCTTCAAAAAGTAGTTATTTAACATGAGGCACATTCCAACTAACATTTTTAATCAATTTTTCTACAGTCCAAAAAATCAATTTACTGATGAAAATCAATGACCCGTGACCTGTCGAAATTTCTCCAGATGGTCAGAAATGGAAATTTTTTAAACTTACATTTTTTGACTGCAAATGACTATTCCATGTAAATTATCACTTTTGGAACAAAAATAAGTGTTTTTAGAGTCACTTAATGCCTGAAATTGGTCGAAATAGAAGCTTCTGAATAGGAGAAAAAGTCTGTAATAATGGCAATTTTGGTCACATTGAGGCTTTAAAAAGTAGTCATTTGAGGCACATTCAAAATGACATTTTTAATCAATTTTTCCACAGTCCAGAAAATCAATTTTCTGATGAATAACGATGACCCGTGACCTGTCGAAGTTTCTCCAGATGGTCAGAAATGGAAATGTTTTAATGTTTAAGTTTTTTGACTGCAAATGACTATTCCATGTAAATTATCACTTTTGGAACAAAAATAAGTGTCTTTAGAGACACCTTAATACCTGAAACTGGTCAAAATAGAAGCTTCTGAATAGGAGAAAATGTCTGTAATAATGGCAATTTTGGTCACATTGAGGCTTTAAAAAGTAGTTATTCAACATGAGGCACATTCCAACTGACATTTTTAATCAATTTTTCTACAGTCCAAAAAATCCATTTTCTGATGAAAAACGATGACCCGTGACCTGTCGAAATTTCTCCAGATGGTCAGAAATGGAAATGTTTTAAAGTTTAATTTTTTGACTGCAAATGACTATTCCATGTAAATTATCACTTTTGGAACAAAAACAAGTGTGTTTAGAGTCACTTTAATGCCTGAAATTGGTCGAAACGGAAGCTTCTGAATAGGAGAAAAAGTGTGTAATAATGGCAATTTTGATCACATTGAGGCTTTAAAAAGTAGTCATTCAACATGAGGCACACTCCAAATGACATTTTGAATCAATTTTTCTACAGTCCAAAAAATCAATTTTCTGAGGAAAAACGAGGACCCGTGACCTGTCGAAATTTCTCCAGAATGGTCAGAAATGGAAATTTTTTAATGTTTAATTTTTTGACTGCAATTGACTATCGCATGTAAATTATCACTTTTGGAACAAAAACAAGTGTGTTTAGAGTCACTTTAATGCCTGAAATTGGTCGAAAAAGAAGCTTCTGAATAGGAGAAAATGTCTGAAATAATGGCAATTTTGGTCACATTGAGGCTTCAAAAAGTAGTTATTCAACATGAGGCACAATCCAAATGACATTTTGAATAGATTTTTCTACAGTCCAAAAAATCAATTTTCTGATGAAAAACGATGACCCGTGACCTGTCGAAATTTCTGCAGATGGTGAGAAATGGAAATTTTTTAATGTTTAATTTTTTGACTGCAAATGATTATTCCATGTAAATTATCACTTTTGGAACAAAAATAAGTGTGTTTAGAGTCACTTAATGCCTGAAATTGGTCGAAATAGAAGCTTCTGAATAGGAGAAAAAGTCTGTAATAATGGCAATTTTTGGTCACACTGAGGCTTTAAAAAGTAGTCATTTGAGGCACATTCCAAATGACATTTTTAATCAATTTTTCTACAGTCCAAAAAATCAATTTTCTGATGAATAACGATGACCCGTGACCTGTCGAAGTTTCTCCAGATGGTCAGAAATGGAAATTTATTAATGTTTAATTTTTTGACTGCAAATGACTATGCCATGTAAATTATCACTTTTGGAACAAAAATAAGTGTGTTTAGAGACACCTTAATACCTGAAACTGGTCGAAATAGAAGCTTCTGAATAGGAGAAAATTTCTGTAATAATGGCAATTTTGGTCACATTGAGGCTTTAAAAAGTAGTTATTCAACATTAGGCACATTCCAACTGACATTTTTAATCAATTTTTCTACAGTCCAAAAAATCAATTTTCTGATGAAAAACGATGACCCGTGACCTGTCGAAATTTCTCCAGATGGTCAGAAATGGAAATGTTTTAATGTTTAATTTTATGACTGCAATTGACTATCGCATGTAAATTATCACTTTTGGAACAAAAACAAGTGTGTTTAGAGTCACTTTAATGCCTGAAATTGGTCGAAAAAGAAGCTTCTGAATAGGAGAAAATGTCTGAAATAATGGCAATTTTGGTCACATTGAGGCTTCAAAAAGTAGTTATTCAACATGAGGCACAATCCAAATGACATTTTGAATAGATTTTTCTACAGTCCAAAAAATTAATTTTCTGATGAAAAACGATGACCCGTGACCTGTCGAAATTTCTCCAGATGGTCAGAAATGGAAATTTCTTAATGTTTAAGTTTTTTGACTGCAAATGACTATTCCATGTAAATTATCACTTTTGGAACAAAAACAAGTGTGTTTAGAGTCACTTTAATGCCTGAAATTGGTCAAAATAGAATCTTCTGAATAGGAGAAAAAGTGTGTAATAATGGCAATTTTGGTCACATTGAGGCTTTAAAAAGTAGTTATTCAACATGAGGCACAATCCAAATGACATTTTGAATAGATTTTTCTACAGTCCAAAAAATTAATTTTCTGATGAAAAACGATGACCCGTGACCTGCCGAAATTTCTCCAGATGGTCAGAAATGGAAATTTTTTAATGTTTAATGTTTTGACTGCAAATGACTATTCCATGTAAATTATCACTTTTGGAACAAAAACAAGTGTGTTTAGAGACACTTTAATGCCTGAAATTGGTCGAAGTAGAAGCTTCTGAATAGGAGAAAATGTCTGTAATAATGGCAATTTTGGTAACATTGAGGCTTTAAAAAGTAGTTATTCAACGTGAGGCACAATCCAAATGACATTTTGAATAGATTTTTCTACAGTCCAAAAAATCAATTTTCTGATGAATAACGATGACCCGTGACCTGTCGAAGTTTCTCCAGATGGTCAGAAATGGAAATTTATTAATGGTTAATTTTTTGACTGCAAATGACTATGCCATGTAAATTATCACTTTTGGAACAAAAATAAGTGTGTTTAGAGACACCTTAATACCTGAAACTGGTCGAAATAGAAGCTTCTGAATAGGAGAAAATGTCTGTACTAATGGCAATTTTGATCACATTGAGGCTTTAAAAAGTAGTTATTCAACATGAGGCACACTCCAACTGACATTTTTAATCAATTTTTCTACAGTCCAAAAAATCAATTTTCTGATGAATAACGATGACCCGTGACCTATCGAAGTTTCTCCAGATGGTCAGAAATGGAAATTTATTAATGTTTAATTTTTTGACTGCAAATGACTATGCCATGTAAATTATCACTTTTGGAACACAAATAAGTGTGTTTAGAGACACCTTAATACCTGAAACTGGTCGAAATAGAAGCTTCTGAATAGGAGAAAATTTCTGTAATAATGGCAATTTTGGTCACATTGAGGCTTTAAAAAGTAGTTATTCAACATGAGGCACATTCCAACTGACATTTTTAATCAATTTTTCTACAGTCCAAAAAATCAATTTTCTGATGAAAATCGATGACCCGTGACCTGTCGAAATTTCTCCAGATGGTCAGAAATGGAAATTTTTTAAAGTTACATTTTTTGACTGCAAATGATTATTCCATGTAAATTATCACTTTTGGAACAAAAATAAGTGTGTTTAGAGTCACTTAATGCCTGAAATTGGTCGAAATAGAAGCTTCTGAATAGGAGAAAAAGTCTGTAATAATGGCAATTTTGGTCACATTGAGGCTTTAAAAAGTAGTTATTCAACATGAGGCACATTCCAACTGACATTTTTAATCAATTTTTCTACAGTCCAAAAAATCAATTTTCTGATGAAAAACGATGACCCGTGACCTGTCGAAATTTCTCCAGATGGTCAGAAATGGAAATTTTTTAATGTTTAAGTTTTTGACTGCAAATGACTATTCCATGTAAATTATCACTTTTGGAACAAAAACAAGTGTGTTTAGAGTCACTTAATGCCTGAAATTGGTCGAAATAGAAGCTTCTGAATAGGAGAAAAAGTCTGTAATAATGGCAATTTTTGGTCACACTGAGGCTTTAAAAAGTAGTCATTTGAGGCACATTCCAAATGACATTTTTAATCAATTTTTCTACAGTCCAAAAAATCAATTTTCTGATGAATAACGATGACCCGTGACCTGTCGAAGTTTCTCCAGATGGTCAGAAATGGAAATTTATTAATGTTTAATTTTTTGACTGCAAATGACTATGCCATGTAAATTATCACTTTTGGAACAAAAATAAGTGTGTTTAGAGACACCTTAATACCTGAAACTGGTCGAAATAGAAGCTTCTGAATAGGAGAAAATTTCTGTAATAATGGCAATTTTGGTCACATTGAGGCTTTAAAAAGTAGTTATTCAACATTAGGCACATTCCAACTGACATTTTTAATCAATTTTTCTACAGTCCAAAAAATCAATTTTCTGATGAAAAACGATGACCCGTGACCTGTCGAAATTTCTCCAGATGGTCAGAAATGGAAATGTTTTAATGTTTAATTTTTTTGACTGCAAATGACTATTCCATGTAAATTATCACTTTTGGAACAAAAACAAGTGTGTTTAGAGTCACTTTAATGCCTGAAATTGGTCGAAACGGAAGCTTCTGAATAGGAGAAAAAGTGTGTAATAATGGCAATTTTGATCACATTGAGGCTTTAAAAAGTAGTCATTCAACATGAGGCACAATCCAAATGACATTTTGAATCAATTTTTCTACAGTCCAAAAAATCAATTTTCTGAGGAAAAACGATGACCTGTCGAAATTTCTCCAGAATGGTCAGAAATGGAAATTTTTTAATGTTTAATTTTATGACTGCAATTGACTATCGCATGTAAATTATCACTTTTGGAACAAAAACAAGTGTGTTTAGAGTCACTTTAATGCCTGAAATTGGTCGAAAAAGAAGCTTCTGAATAGGAGAAAATGTCTGAAATAATGGCAATTTTGGTCACATTGAGGCTTCAAAAAGTAGTTATTCAACATGAGGCACAATCCAAATGACATTTTGAATAGATTTTTCTACAGTCCAAAAAATTAATTTTCTGATGAAAAACGATGACCCGTGACCTGTCGAAATTTCTCCAGATGGTCAGAAATGGAAATTTCTTAATGTTTAAGTTTTTTTTACTGCAAATGACTATTCCATGTAAATTATCACTTTTGGAACAAAAACAAGTGTGTTTAGAGTCACTTTAATGCCTGAAATTGGTCGAAATAGAATCTTCTGAATAGGAGAAAAAGTGTGTAATAATGGCAATTTTGGTCACATTGAGGCTTTAAAAAGTAGTTATTCAACATGAGGCACAATCCAAATGACATTTTGAATAGATTTTTCTACAGTCCAAAAAATTAATTTTCTGATGAAAAACGATGACCCGTGACCTGTCGAAATTTCTCCAGATGGTCAGAAATGGAAATTTTTTAATGTTTAATGTTTTGACTGCAAATGACTATTCCATGTAAATTATCACTTTTGGAACAAAAACAAGTGTGTTTAGAGTCACTTTAATGCCTGAAATTGGTCAAAATAGAAGCTTCTGAATAGGAGAAAAAGTCTGTAATAATGGCAATTTTTGGTCACACTGAGGCTTTAAAAAGTAGTCATTTGAGGCACATTCCAAATGACATTTTTAATCAATTTTTCTACAGTCCAAAAAATCAATTTTCTGATGAATAACGATGACCCGTGACCTGTCGAAGTTTCTCCAGATGGTCAGAAATGGAAATTTATTAATGGTTAATTTTTTGACTGCAAATGACTATGCCATGTAAATTATCACTTTTGGAACAAAAATAAGTGTGTTTAGAGACACCTTAATACCTGAAACTGGTCGAAATAGAAGCTTCTGAATAGGAGAAAATGTCTGTACTAATGGCAATTTTGATCACATTGAGGCTTTAAAAAGTAGTTATTCAACATGAGGCACACTCCAACTGACATTTTTAATCAATTTTTCTACAGTCCAAAAAATCAATTTTCTGATGAATAACGATGACCCGTGACCTATCGAAGTTTCTCCAGATGGTCAGAAATGGAAATTTATTAATGTTTAATTTTTTGACTGCAAATGACTATGCCATGTAAATTATCACTTTTGGAACAAAAATAAGTGTGTTTAGAGACACCTTAATACCTGAAACTGGTCGAAATAGAAGCTTCTGAATAGGAGAAAATTTCTGTAATAATGGCAATTTTGGTCACATTGAGGCTTTAAAAAGTAGTTATTCAACATGAGGCACATTCCAACTGACATTTTTAATCAATTTTTCTACAGTCCAAAAAATAAATTTTCTGATGAAAATCGATGACCCGTGACCTGTCGAAATTTCTCCAGATGGTCAGAAATGGAAATTTTTTAAAGTTAAATTTTTTGACTGCAAATGATTATTCCATGTAAATTATCACTTTTGGAACAAAAATAAGTGTGTTTAGAGTCACTTAATGCCTGAAATTGGTCGAAATAGAAGCTTCTGAATAGGAGAAAAAGTCTGTAATAATGGCAATTTTGGTCACATTGAGGCTTTAAAAAGTAGTCATTTGAGGCACATTCCAAATGACATTTTTAATCAATTTTTCTACAGTCCAAAAAATCAATTTTCTGATGAATAACGATGACCCGTGACCTGTCGAAGTTTCTCCAGATGGTCAGAAATGGAAATTTTTTAATGTTTAAGTTTTTGACTGCAAATGACTATGTCATGTAAATTATCACTTTTGGGACAAAAATAAGTGTGTTTAGAGACACCTTAATACCTGAAACTGGTCGAAATAGAAGCTTCTGAATAGGAGAAAATGTCTGTACTAATGGCAATTTTGATCACATTGAGGCTTTAAAAAGTAGTTATTCAACATGAGGCACACTCCAACTGACATTTTTAATCAATTTTTCTACAGTCCAAAAAATCAATTTTCTGATGAATAACGATGACCCGTGACCTATCGAAGTTTCTCCAGATGGTCAGAAATGGAAATTTATTAATGTTTAATTTTTTGACTGCAAATGACTATGCCATGTAAATTATCACTTTTGGAACAAAAATAAGTGTGTTTAGAGACACCTTAATACCTGAAACTGGTCGAAATAGAAGCTTCTGAATAGGAGAAAATTTCTGTAATAATGGCAATTTTGGTCACATTGAGGCTTTAAAAAGTAGTTATTCAACATGAGGCACATTCCAACTGACATTTTTAATCAATTTTTCTACAGTCCAAAAAATCAATTTTCTGATGAAAATCGATGACCCGTGACCTGTCGAAATTTCTCCAGATGGTCAGAAATGGAAATTTTTTAAAGTTAAATTTTTTGACTGCAAATGATTATTCCATGTAAATTATCACTTTTGGAACAAAAATAAGTGTGTTTTGAGTCACTTAATGCCTGAAATTGGTCGAAATAGAAGCTTCTGAATAGGAGAAAAAGTCTGTAATAATGGCAATTTTGGTCACATTGAGGCTTTAAAAAGTAGTCATCTGAGGCACATTCCAAATGACATTTTTAATCAATTTTTCTACAGTCCAAAAAATCAATTTTCTGATGAATAATGGTGACCCGTGACCTGTCGAAGTTTCTCCAGATGGTCAGAAATGGAAATTTTTTAATGTTTAAGTTTTTTGACTGCAAATGGCTATTCCATGTAAATTATCACTTTTGGAACAAAAATAAGTGTGTTTAGAGACACCTTAATACCTGAAACTGGTCGAAATAGAAGCTTCTGAATAGGAGAAAAAGTCTGTAATAATGGCAATTTTGATCACATTGAGGCTTTAAAAAGTAGTTATTCAACATGAGGCACAATCCAAAAAACATTTTGAATCAATTTTTCTACAGTCCAAAAAATCAATTTTCTGATGAAAAACGATGACCCGTGACCTGTCGAAATTTCTCCAGATGGTCAGAAATGGAAATTTTTTAATGTTTAAGTTTTTTGACTGCAATTGACTATTGCATGTAAATTATCACTTTTGGAACAAAAACAAGTGTGTTTACAGTCACTTTAATGCCTGAAATTGGTCAAAATAGAAGCTTCTGAATAGGAGAAAAAGTGTGTAATAATGGCAATTTTGGTCACATTGAGGCTTTAAAAAGTAGTTATTCAACATGAGGCACAATCCAAATGACATTTTGAATAGATTTTTCTACAGTCCAAAAAATCAATTTTCTGATGAAAAACGATGACCCGTGACCTGTCGAAATTTCTCCAGATGGTCAGAAGTGGACATTTTTTAATGTTTAAGTTTTTTGACTGCAAATGACTATTCCATGTAAATTATCACTTTTGGAACAAAAACAAGTGTGTTTAGAGTCACTTTAATGCCTGAAATTGGTCGAAATAGAAGCTTCTGAATAGGAGAAAAAGTCTGTAATAATGGCAATTTTGGTCACATTGAGGCTTTAAAAAGTAGTAATTTGAGGCACATTCCAAATTACATTTTGAATAGATTTTTCTACAGTCCAAAAAATCAATTTTCTGATGAAAAAGGATGACCCGTGACCTGTCGAAATTTCTCCAGATGGTCAGAAGTGGAAATTTTTTAATGTTTAATTTTTTTGACTGCAAATGACTATTCCATGTAAATTATCACTTTTGGAACAAAAACAAGTGTGTTTAGAGTCACTTTAATGCCTGAAATTGGTCGAAATAGAAGCTTCTGAATAGGAGAAAAAGTCTGTAATAATGGCAATTTTGGTCACATTGAGGCTTTAAAAAGTAGTCATTTGAGGCACATTCCAAATGACATTTTGAATAGATTTTTCTACAGTCCAAAAAATCAATTTTCTGATGAAAAAGGATGACCCGTGACCTGTCGAAATTTCTCCAGATGGTCAGAAATGGAAATTTTTTAATGTTTAATTTTTTGACTGCAAATGACTATTCCATGTAAATTATCACTTTTGGAACAAAAACAAGTGTGTTTAGAGTCACTTTAATGCCTGAAATTGGTCGAAGTAGAAGCTTCTGAATAGGAGAAAAAGTTTGCATTAATGGCAATTTTGGTCACATTGAGGCTTCAAAAAGTAATTATTCAACATGAGGCACATTCCAACTGACATTTTTAATCAATTTTTTTACAGTCCAAAAAATCAATTTTCTGATGAAAATCAATGACCCGTGACCTGTCGAATTTCTCCAGATGGTCAGAAATGGAAATTTTTTAAACTTACATTTTTTGACTGAAAATGACTATTCCATGTAAATTATCACTTTTGGAACAAAATAAGTGTGTTTAGAGTCACTTAATGCCTGAAATTGGTCGAAATAGAAGCTTCTGAATAGGAGAAAAAGTCTGTAAAATTGGCAATTTTGGTCACATTGAGGCTTTAAAAAGTAGTCATTTGAGGCACATTCCAAATGACATTTTTAATCAATTTTTCCACAGTCCAGAAAATCAATTTTCTGATGAATAACGATGACCCGTGACCTGTCGAAGTTTCTCCAGATGGTCAGAAATGGAAATGTATTAATGTTTAATTTTTTGACTGCAAATGACTATGCCATGTAAATTATCACTTTTGGAACAAAAATAAGTGTGTTTAGAGACACCTTAATACCTGAAACTGGTCGAAATAGAAGCTTCTGAATAGGAGAAAATTTCTGTAATAATGGCAATTTTGGTCACATTGAGGCTTTAAAAAGTAGTTATTCAACATGAGGCACATTCCAACTGACATTTTTAATCAATTTTTCTACAGTCCAAAAAATCAATTTTCTGATGAAAATCGATGACCCGTGACCTGTCGAAATTTCTCCAGATGGTCAGAAATGGAAATTTTTTAAAGTTAAATTTTTTGACTGCAAATGATTATTCCATGTAAATTATCACTTTTGGAACAAAAATAAGTGTGTTTAGAGTCACTTAATGTCTGAAATTGGTCGAAATTGAAGCTTCTGAATAGGAGAAAAAGTCTGTAATAATGGCAATTTCGGTCACATTGAGGCTTTAAAAAGTAGTCCTTTGAGGCACATTCCAAATGACATTTTTAATCAATTTTTCTACAGTCCAAAAAATCAATTTTCTGATGAATAACGATGACCCGTGACCTGTCGAAGTTTCTCCAGATGGTCAGAAATGGAAATGTATTAATGTTTAATTTTTTGACTGCAAATGACT